>NC_090930.1:783835465-785035465 GCF_040938575.1 Ambystoma mexicanum
CTGCACAGAAGCCCTCCAAAGTGGTGCCATTCTGTCTGGGTACCACAGGGGGTGTGGGATGGGGTTTAGGCACCCTGGACTGAGTTGCCTTGCCAACTCATGTCGCACTCTAGTGTGATTGGCCCAAGTGGTGAGCCACCCCGCTCACCACTTAGCATGTTTGAGTGACAGCTAGGCTGTATGAATGGGGGTTTGCTGCATAAAAGCAGGGTTTTTGGGACTGGTTCTTCAGAAGTCGCCACAGGACCTAAGAAGCCGAAGAGGGAGAAGCCGAGCCGACCTGCCAAGACGACACCACCGGTGGAGCCCTGCGGAACCGTCTCACCACTTTTCCCGACGACAGAGGAGAGTCTACTTCCCTTAACTGGTGGGGACAACCAGTTGCTGCCTTCTTTTCGCCGTCCCGAAGCATCTCGTGGCCGCCTTGCCTGTGCCAAGCACCCCAGCAACAGGGATACCACTTTTTACCTCAACCGCGAAAGAGGGGTAAAATCCTTTGTGACCGGAAAACTCCACGGCTGGCCTCATCCCTGGTAGTGCAACGACCTTCAGCTTTCCTCCACGTCGAGATCACCTCTTCCTCTGGACGACGCCGCGACTTGCACCCACTACCAGGAACGACTACCACTGTTGGAGGATCCTTTCCACTTTTAAAGGTAGTGCGTTCCGCCCGGCTTCCCTTGCCACTGATTGTACGGGTAGATTTAGCCCTCGGCTCTCGAACCTGGGTAAGCCTGGGACACCCTAACTAAACTTTTCTAAACGTAGTAAAACCTTTTCTACTCACCTGCAAAGACTTGCGACATTGTGTGATCTTGGGCATATTTTCGCCTGGCTCCCTCTAAAGCGGGCCCCGAACCAATTCTCCTTGCTCCACAATTGACTGCCTTTCTAACCTTATGTGAAAAGTGTTTTACCTTGCTGCTTTCATTATTTCTGCCTTTTCCCTCCCTTTTTTGATAACTTGTTGGAGTGCCATCTAACGTTAAGCGCTCACCTCTGTTTGGAAATAAGTGGTGTTAACTTAGAATTGTCCAACAAATAACTAGGGATGTACATATGAGTAATAGTAACTGTGTTTTGACTTTCTTACCTTTGTCTGTGCTAGTGTAATTTATGAGTGTGCCTTTAAAATAAATAAGTATATACTTTTACACCTAGCTCTGGTCAGTGTTTGCTTGTACTATTGTGCCTCTGTACCTATTGTGTATCCTCTGTATACTGTCTAACACTTCTTGAGGGAAGTCTGACTGCTCAGCCACAGCTACCACAGTGAATCTGTGTGGTACAGACTGCTACCAAGTGGGTTTACTGCCAACACCTGTAGTCTTAAATCTTTTGCAGTGGTCACAGAGGGGACTGCACAGGTTTCTGCCTAACAAGGGTGTGTCCTAAGGATGATGCGGTCCTTCTGGAATAGGGTGAACGGTGGGTCTTAAGAGAGGGCTTGTAATTCGCTGATCCTTCTAGCCGATGTAATGGATACCAGAAAAGCAACTTTCAGGATAGAAATGTCAGGTCACACCTATGGATGGGTTCATATGGTGACTTCATGAGTGCCGAGAGAACTGTGTTCAGGCTCCAAGAAGACACCGGTTCTGGCGTTGGTGGAAAGGTACATAGTAACACTTTAAGAACATTTTACTAGCTGGATTGGTGAGTAATGACGATTGATTAGGGTTTATTGTATAGGCCTATATGGCGGATAGATGTACCTTAATTGAGGCCAGGGAGAGCCCCGGTCTTGCCAGGTGTAATAGATATGGTAATACTTGCTCCACTGATGTAGTGAGCACGTCTATATGTGAAGGCTAACACCATTTGGTGAAACGGGTCTACTTCCAGACGTATGTGGTCTGTGTGGACGGAGCCCTATATGCTTTGATTATGACCCAGCATTCTGAAGGAAGAGTAAGGTTAGCTAGCCTCCGCTGTTCAGGAACCATGCTTTGAGCGATATGCTCGCTGGGTCGTGGTGGAGAACCTTGTAGTTCTGTTGCATCAGTAAACTCTGATGTGCTCTGAGGCGAATCGATGACCCTTGGGAAAGGTGCCAGAGGATCGGGTACCACACTTGTCATGCCCATTCCGGCGCTATGAGTATCATTGTGCACGGTTGCTCCTTCACTCTGCTTAGTACTCGTGCTATCAATGGAATCGGTGGGAAGGCATACATAAACGTGCGTTTCCAGGTTACTGAGAATACGTCCCTAGTGATAGGTTATCTCACGACGAACAGGTAACATTCTTTTGTTGTCTTTGGTGGCAAAGAGATTGATCTCTGGATGTTTCCACATGTGGAGTATCCATTGAGTCTCTTCCTTGTCTAATTCCCATTTGTGGGAGTTGTGTAATCTCTGCTCAATTTGTCCGCTATGACATTGTCTACTCCTGGCAGGTATTTTGCTTTCAGCAGGACCTTGTGCTGTAGACCCATGTCCTTAACTTCTGTGTTTCCTTGGATAGCATCTCTGATCTCGTGCCTCCCTGCTTGTTGGTATAATGCATGGAGGTTGTGTTGTCCGTCTGAATCGTCACTACTTGCCCTGCTAGTGAGTAAGGACAGTTTGACCATGTGCCCTTTGTTTGTAGTGCTGCCAGGTGTGCTCGCCAGCCTGATAGAGACGCAGAGAAGTGTGAAGTGGGAGCTTGGAATGGCATTCACTGTAACAGATTTTGCGGTGTGCTCCACCACTGAAGTGCTTTGTGGAAGCTTGGTGCAAGTTGGATGACATCTTCCCATGACCCGTGTGCTTGGGTCCATTGGTGGGCCAGGGTCTCTTGTATTCGCCTCATGTGTAGTCTGCAGTTGGGAATGAGAAATATGTAGGAGGGTATCATGCCCAGGAGCAATTTGAAAGATTGTACCGTGGTTGTTGTGCTGTCGAGAAACCATGAGATCAGCTGCAGCTTTGCCGATACTCTATCTGTCGAGGGTCGTACCCTGGGTATGCAGGTGTTCAGCTCTGCTCCCAGGAAGAGAGCTGTCTGGGTGGGTATTGGGCAGGATTTGATTTCATTTATGGAGAATCCTAGATCTTTCAGAAGATTCATTGTTTTTGCAACAGCCATGTTTGCGAGGTTGAACTAACTTGCTTTTATTAACCAATCATCTAGATAGGGAAAAACCTCTGTACCTGATCGTCTGAGGTTTGCTGCCACCAGTGCTAGGCACTTGGTGAAGACTCTTGGTGCTGACCCTGGGCGAATGGGAGAACACGGAATTGGAAGTGTGCATCTCCCACTGAGAAATCTTCTGTGTGCTGGGTGGATGGGGATATGGAAGTAGGCGTCTTCCAAATCCAGGCATGCTAGGAAATAGTTTTTGTTTAGCCATGGGAGGACATTTTGCAATGTCATCTTGAATTTGATGCACATGATGAATTTGTTCAGCGCCCTTAGGTCCAATATTGCTCTCCACTGGCCGTTCTTTTTCCTGATTAGGAAGAACCAGGAATAGAAGCCTCTTCCCCTTTGGTCTACTGGGACTGGTTCTATGACTGCTTTTTGGAACAGTTTGTGAATTATTTTCATGTTTCATAAGGTCATATGTTTCATAAGGTGTGTCTTGCATGGTTGGGGTGGAAGGGAGTGAGGTTGATCTAAAAATGTCATTGCGTGTCCCTTGCAAATTACTTGTAACACCCACACCCGCTTGTCCGATGTCATGTTGCGCCAGTGGTGGTAATGATGGCTTATTCTTCCTCCCACCGGGATGTGCCGTGGGTGGAATCGGTATGAATTGTCAGTGCTGTTTAGATTGTGTTTTGGTGTGGTTTGAGCCACGTCTGCCTCTTTGCGTATTGAACCTGGTCCTTGATTGGAGATATTTATTATCTTGAAAGGTACTGCCTTGCGTTCTCTGACCGTAGGACGGTTGGTTGAATCCTCTGAATCTGGAGGATGAGCCTCGAAAGGATCAAAAGGTGCGGCGGTCTTTGTCTTTATCTTCCAACGAGCTGATAGCTCTAGATGTGTCTGTCTTAATGCCCTTGAGATTATCATCGATCTTCTTGCCAAAGAGGTCATGCCTGTGGAAGGGCATATCTAGGATTTGTGCTTGGACTTCTGGTCTGAAATTAGTTTCTTTCAACAAAGCCTATCTTCTTAGGACCATGCCGTGGGCCATTTGACGGAAGCCAGATTCTGCAATGTCCACCGCTGCATCATTCATGTGATCTGATTTGGCTTCACCACCGTTATTATTGCCCTTGATTCTTCTTGGAGTTCACCCGGTAGGTGTTTGGACAGCTTTGATATGCAAAACCATAGTTCCCGGTCAAAGCGAGCTGTCATAGACAGAGCATTACCTGCTCTGATGGTTAGGGAAGCTGATGATGACACTTTCCTGCCCATAGCTTCATGTTTTCGTCCTTCCTTGTTAAGGGGTGCTGACAATGGAGACAAGGGGCTCGCTAGTTTCTTTCTAGCTGCAACTGTGATGACGGAGACTTGTTTCGTATGCCCTCTTATGCATAGCAGAGCCTCTGTATTTTGTCTCTGGTCTCGATACGAGAGCAGGTGTAGACAGAGGTGTAGAAAGAATTTTTACTCCTGCATCCGAGACTGTGCCTAAGATAGGGATAGTAGGGACAGGCCTTTAACGCTCATCACTGTGTTCATATAGGACTGATTTATTTTCTTGTGAGGTTACTTGAATTTTGAAAAGGTCTGCTGCCTTGCCAATGATGGTGTGGAATGATACCAGGTCATCCGGTGGTGAAGTTTCCCCTGGGGAATCACGTTTCCTCGGTTTCTCTACTACATAGTCGTCCCATTCACTTTGTGTGTCTGGGTCGTGTGTAATCTCTTCTTCCTCTGGTTCCTCTGTGTCTGTAAAGTTTCTGAACGGGTCCTCCTGCCAATCTGAAAATGTCACAGTTAAACAGTACTATGGTTGAATCCCTTGTGGGCGAGTGTCTTCTCAGTCTAGGTGAGGATCTCGGTGGTGAGACTCTTGTCGGTGAAGCACTGTGTGACAATGGTCTGTCTCTGGGCCTGTGAGGAGGTTCCGGAGAGCGTGGGCGTTTATGGGCTCTACTACTGGTGGGAGAGCCTCTAGGCGTACTGTAATGCAGTAATTTGTCCCCCTGAGGGGATCTTGTACTCCTCGAGCTTGTCGAAACATATCTATGTCTGGGGCCAGATGGCACCAATGGTTGGGATCTCTGGCGTTTATTGAACTCATCAATGATTGTCTGCATTGACTCCATCAGTATAGGGTCATATGGGTCTGTGACCTCCTCAGTGGTAGGGTGCCATGGCGAGCTATTCTCTTTAGGAGTGTAAATGGGTTGTTCTTGTATGATTTCAGTGTCAGAAAATTCTTCTTGCAGAATATCTGGCAACTCTACCATCGCTTTTATTGGTGATAATTGTATCATCACCGGTCTTCCTGTCCCCCTGGAATGGTTGGGGTTGTGTCTTTTGCTTTATTTGCGTCGCGTGGACGGCGTTCCCGCCATTGATGGGGTGTTCGTGGATGGTGCTTCTGGGTTGTTTCTCCCTGCCGATGTTGAAGTCGATGGCTTCGCCAACATCAAGTGTTGTAACTTTGGTTCTGTCGACGAGATCTTTGTGGACGAACAGTGTGCCTCTTTCGCCTTCGTTGACGACTGCTTTGTAGACGACGCTTTCGATGACTAGGATTTACTCGTTGACGAGGACGTTTGGAGCATGGTCATAGGTGTCTTTTCTTTTGTCGACCCCTTATTATTATAACCGCTTGTAGACGACGGTTCCGTAGACGATCGTCCCCCTGACGAAGACTTAGAAAACATCTCCTTAGCTTTTGAGGTAGTTTTCTTCCTCCGAATGATGTTTATTCTGATCCCCAGAGCTCAAAGAAGGTGTGAGGGAAGTCTTCTCTACCTTTCTCTTGCTCTTATGAGTAGAGGAAGTGCTCCTTTCCACTGAAGAGGCCCTTCTTTTAGAATTGTGTCTCCTAGATGGTTTTTGAGATGTAACAGGGGCGGTCTTGGCAGATTCCTCATCTGAGGAGTGGCACTTGGACTCCAGATGTAGTAATAGCGTCCTGTGCCTGTCTTGTAAGGTCTTGTTGGTGAAAGTCTTACAAATGTCACACTGGTGAATATCATGAAGGTATACACATTAGATACACTGCTCATGTGGATCCCTCATCTACACTAGTTTCTTTCTGAATCTGGTGCAGTCCCTAAACAGGGAAGGCTTCTTGGCAGTTGGTGTTTCCTCAGCCATCGTGTGAAGTAATCCTTCACTCGAGGAAAAAGGGTTGAAATCTTGTCCCAGAAAGTCACAATAGATGAAGATAGGATAAAATTTGGAAAATAGCTTGAACAGCTAAAGATAGTAAAATCGAAAAAGCTCAGAGAGCTGGAGGATGCCCTCTGTTACACTGCAGTGAAAATCTGAAGATGGCTGGTGGGGTGGAGCTAAAGCCCTGTCACCTCATTGGCTAGGGTCAAAAAGGACCAAAGTGAGGTGTAGGGGCTACACAAGTTAATGTCCCACTAGACATAATGGGCAACTCTCACTGCCTTTTTTCTATGGAAAATATATATATATATATATATATATGGATAAACCAATTTGGCTAAAAGATGGCGCTCTCCCTCATTCAGTGGCTGGTGCTAGAAAAACGAATTTAGCCAAATCCGTATATGTAGGGAAAAACACAGGCCCCTGAACGGTTGTAGCACTTCAAAAAACCGCTCAGGTAGGCATATGCAAAAAAATATTCCAGCACACAAGACTTTAGCTATTCTAAAATGTCACTTTATTTAGGCATAATACAGCACATTACAAAAACAGGGAGTAAGTAATACATCCCTGTGACAGACACAAGGTGCCACAAAGCACTCACCCCAATGCCTACCTGAGCGGTTTTTTGAAGTGCTACAACCGTTCAGGGGCCTGTGTGTTTTTCCCTATATATATATATATATATGATACATTACTCATCGTATTTCTGATGCTTGTATCTGCTTAGATTCACATGCTGTGCATAGGCTGACATCTAGTGGAAGCTGCGGAGTATTACAGTTTGTTTTTCGAAACTCGAAAATGGGCGTCGAGACAGGGCGTGCCAGTAATACTATCCCTAGTGTGACGTCCACGGTACCCAAGATCCCTCACGCGTCTAGGATCCTCAGATTGTATTTTTTCTGACATGAGGTAGCATGAGGAGTAGTGTGAGTACAGATAATCCAAGCAGATAGACAGAAAGGTAAGACTACAAGCAATCATGCGCCTTCTCTCAGAGGGGAGGAAGGGTGGGTCGCATGTGAATCTAAGCAGATACAAGCATCAGAAATACGATTACGGCGAGTAATGTATCCCTTCTGAGGCTTGTGGAATCTGCTTAGATCACATGCTGTGCATAGATTAGCGAGCAGTACCTGAAGAAGGAGGTGGGATGTGAGAAGGGTCATGAGCAAATAAGTGTCTTAGAACCGCTTGTCCCACTTGTGTATCTGCCTTGGAATGGGTGTCAATGCAGTAATGCTGAGTAAAAGTGTGAATAGAGCTCCAAGTAGCTGCTTTGCAAATGGTGTCAAGGGGCACATTTGCAATGAAAGCCAGAGTGGCCCAATGCCTCTAGTAGAGTGGGCTCTTGGCGTGAAAGGCAGAGTTCTTTCAGAGAGTGAGTAACACAGCTGGATACAGTTAATAATCCACTTCGAGATGGCACCTTTAGAGACGCGATCCCCCTTTCTGCCTGTAGCTACGGAGACACACAGTTGATCTGTTTTTCTTAGCGGTCTGGTTTTATTTACATAGTAGAGGACCGCCCTACGCACATCTAGGGTGTGTAGTTTCACCTCAGCCGAGCTTTGCGGGTCCTGGAAGAAAGCCGGAAGCTCGATGGACTGGTTTACATGGAATTTTGATATAAATTTAGGTGAGAACCTAGGGTGTGTGCGTAAAACCAGTTTGTCTTTATGGACAGTAAAGAAGGGATCCTGCACTGACCGAGCCTGAATTTCACTGACCCTTCTTATAGAAGTAATAGCTACTAAGAAGGCCGTTTCATAAATCAGGTGTTTGAGACTGCTTTTATGCATGGGTTCGAAAGGGGGACCCATGAGCTTGGCTAGCACCACATTAAGGTCCCACCCTGGTGTTGGGTTTGAAATAGGATGGTGAAGCCTTTTTACTCCTTCCATGAAGGCTTTAATTACTGGTACTTTCCACCACAAAACCTTGCTATGGGAAGTGGTGTAAGCCGACAGGGCTGCCAGGTGTACTTTCAGTGAGTTAAAAACCAATCCTGCATCTAGCAGGTGGAGCATGTATGTAACAATAGTGAAAGGAGTGCAATCAACCGGGTTGATTTGTCTACTCTGGCACCAGATAACGAACCTCTTCCACTTGTCAAAGTAACAGTGCCTTGTTTTTGGTTTCCTAGATTCCTTTAGGATGTCCATACACCTCTGTGGCAAATTGAGATGTCCAAACTCTATGACCTCAGGAGCCATGCTGCCAGGTTCATTGAGTTGGGTTGCTGGTGCACTGTTTGACCTTGGTGCTGGGACAGTAGGTTGTACCAGGCTGGAAGTTTGATGGGCTCGCACACCGCCATCCTGCGCAGGTGTGGGAACCACGGTTGTCTTGCCCACATGGGAGCAGCTAGGACGAGCGTCATCGACTCTCTGTTCATCTTGTTCACCACTTTCCTGATGAGAGGAGTTGGTGGAAAAGCGTACGCAAACATCCCTGACCAGTTCATCCACAGGGCGTTCCCCTGGGAGTCTGGTTGGGGGAACCTGGATGCAAATCCTGGGCATTGTCTGTTTTCGCTTGTGGCGAATAAGTCTATAGTGGGGAAACCCCACTGAGAGAAGATATCTTCTACGACCTCTCTGTGTAGAACCCATTCGTGTTCCTCTGGGAGGGACTCTCTGCTCAGAGCATCCGCTAGGGAATTGAGCTCCCCTGGAACATGTTGTGATGACAGGAAGATGTTCCGTCTGAGTGCCCATATCCAGATTTTCTGGACAAGCTTGGACAGATTTGGCGAGCGAGTCCCTCCTTGCTTGTTCAGGTAGAACATGGCTGTTGTGCTGTCCGTCCGGATTTGCAGTGACAGGTTAAGTAGGTGGGGCTCGAACGCCTGAAGCGCTCTGAATACTGCCAGAAGCTCTAGCAGGTTGATGTGGTTCGTGGCCACTGAGTGAGACCAGAGACCCTGAGCTGTGTGGTGGAGATGGTGAGCTCCCCACCCCGTCAGACATGCATCTGTAGTGACTACTGCCTGTACTTCGGGATCGTAAAAGGGTTTCCTCTGTGCGAGATTCTCTCTTGTCCACCAGTGAATGCTTTGTACCAGTGTTGGCGAAACGACCCCTAGATCGTCCCACTGACCACTTGTCTGAGACCACTGTTTCGCCAACCATTCCTGCATGGGGCGCATGCGCAGGGCCGCGTGGGGGACCAGGTAAATACATGACGCCATCATGCCCAGTAAAAGCATTGCTTTGCCTACCGTTATTTGTTGACCGGACTGATAATGCGGAATTTGCAGTAGTATATTCCGAATTCTTTCTTCTGAAGGAAAGGTCAACCCCTCTTGGGTATCTAGGATTGCTCCTAGGAATTGTTTGGAGGTGCTTGGCACCAGGCTTGACTTTTTCTCGTTGATTGAGAAGCCTAACTCATGGAGGAGGTTGATAGTCCTTTGAATGTTTGTCCTGCAAATTCCTGGGGTTTCCCCCGTTATGAGCCAGTCGTCCAGATAAGGGTACACTGGGATTGCCTCCCTGCGTAGGTGTGCAGCCGCCACCGGCAGTACCTTGGTGAATACCCTTGGTGCTGAAGCTATCCCGAAGGACAGTACCTTCAATTGGTAGTGTCGACTGTCCACCTTGAAGCGCAAATACTTTCTGTGCGCTGGGAACATGGAAATATGAAAATAAGCATCTTTCATATCCAAGGTTGCCATGTAATCCCCCTTTTTTAGGAGGGGGATTACCTCTTGTAGCGTGGTCATATGAAATTTTTGGGGCTTGACATACTTGTTGGCAGGCCGTAAGTCCAATACTGGGCGCATTGTAAAATCTTTCTTTGGCACAAGGAAGTAAGTTGAAGAAATACCCTTGTTTACCTGGTGTCCCGGGACGAGTTTTATCGCGTCCTTAACTAGCAGAATGGCGATCTCCTCGAGGAGAATCTTCTGATGTTCTAAAGAGTGTACTCTTTGTCGTGGAGGATGGCTTCAGGGACGCTGCAGTAGCTCTATACAATATCCTGTGGATACTGTTGACAGCACCCATCTGTCTGATGTGATCCCTTGCCAAGCCTGGGTGAAGTTGGAAATGCGTCCCCCTACTGGGGTTGCGTGAGAAGGGACCCTGAACTGAGCGTCACTGCTTTGGTGGAGGCGTGCCGCCTCCCTTGCTGGGGCTGCCTCTGCCTTTACCACGACCTCTCCTATTACGCCTGCCGTAACCCTGGGTAGACTGTTGGTTGTTGTTCCACTGTGTACCCTGCCCCTGGGAATAGTTAGATCCTCTCTGGGAATTTTGGCCGCGTGGGCGACGAAAATGACTATTCCCTCTCTGGCTAGGGGGTTTATTAGTTAACTGGCCAAGGGACTTGAGTGTTTCGTATTCGTCCTTGGCATTCTTCAGTGCGTCTTCGACCGCCTTACCAAACAACAGATCGGTTTCCACTGGTTTGTCCAACAATGATGCCTGGGTTTCTGCCTTAAAACCAGACTGCCGTAACCACGCATGTCTTTTGATAACAGTGCCTTCTGCTATCAATCTGCCTGCGTTGTCCGCGGCGTCGAAGGTTGCTTTCAAAATGCAACCAGACACGGCTCTACCCTCTGCGGAAATCCGAGCTAACTGGCCCTTTAAAGGTTCAGGAGCAGAGGCTATGAGTGCCGCGACTTCTTCCCACTGATGGCAGTTGTAGTGGGCCAATAGGGTGGTGGAGTTTGCAATCCTTGCTTGATAGGCAGACGTTGAGGCTACTTTCCTGCCGAAACCGTATAGTTTTTTTGCTCTCCTTGTCGGGAGGAGCTTCGGACGACGACAAGGGTGTTCCAGCCCTCTTACGAGTGTTGGTGACAACTAGCGAGTCTGGCTTCAGATGTCCTATTATATAGAGAGGGTCAGACTGGGCCGCCCTGAAAAGTTTTTCAACCCTGGGATTGACTGCTCTGGTGAGGTTCGGGTTCACCAGGGACTGGTCTATTCTTTGCTGAATGGACTTGAGGATAGGGATGGTCTGGGCAACAGGCCTCCTTTCTCCCACTAACTCTTCTGCGAAGTCCCTCTCATCTTGGACACCGTGGGTGTCAATATGGAAATGTTCTGCTGCGCGTGCGAGAACCTCGTTTAGGAGGGGTTGGTTATCGACCGGGGAGTCGGTAACCGGGGCTTCGTTCTCTACCAGGGAATCTACTCTGTATGTTTCCGGGTCTTCCTCTTCCTGGTCCTCATCATCCCCATTGTAGCCCGTCCCGGTTTGCTCTTCTACCATGCCAAATTCTTGGTCCTCACCAAAGGAAGCCTCTCCTTGATACAGTGAGTATGGTCTTGAGTATGGTTGTACCTCGAAGGGGTCTGACCTCATCGGTGTTTCAAACCGGGGCTTTTTACTTGGGGGGATAGGATCATTAGAGCCTGAGGGTGTCGCCCCTTGTGGATCATACGAGAGGAAATGTTCTGGATTTTTATCATAAAAATCAGCCAAAGAAGACATCCTTGACATGACCCTATCTATGTCTTCACTCGACCATTTTTTGGAACTGGGAATGACTCTCTCAGCAAGTCTATGGGATTTATCTTGAGTAGATTAGCTGGTTTTAGACATATCAGCAGACCTGGTTTTGTCTGTCTGTTTAGGGGGAGTGGTGTGTTTCACAGGTGTGGAAGAGTGCAAAGGCTGCTTCTGCTGTTTTCCCTCCTCCCCGTGAGTGGAAAAATGTTTTCCCTGTCCTTTAGTGGCTCCGGAGGTTTTCGACGCCTGGCGTCGAGGATCGGGGGTGGGGTCCCTGTCCTTCGAGCGTGGGGCCTCGCTGATTTTGATTGCGGGCTCCGACTCCTGGAGCGCGGCCTGGGGGTGGAAGTCGTCTTCCGACGATCGAACTTCTGTTAGCCTAGGGAGCGAGGCACTCTTGGCAAGAGTGGATGATTGCCTGGAATCATGCGGCGATCTTGATCGCGAGTGCCCAGAGGACACTGAAACGGACCGTTCTGTTTGTGCCTCTTTCCGAGAACTCGACGTCGTCGAGTCTCGGTTGGACTTTGTGTGTTTAGTGTGTGTAGTGTGTGAAGCGATTGTGTCGCCGGGGGTCTTCCCCATAGCCGCCCTGCCGGACGACCTTCCGAGGTCGGGGACCTGCGCTCGGCTGTCTTTCGACGCCGTAATGCCCTCGCCGTCCGAAAGTACGGCGTCGCTGCCGTCGCTGAAGGCGCCCTCCGCTGCTATGGCCGCCTGCCTGGCGTGGTGGGCCCAACGCTTCGTCTAACGGTCCTTAAGTGTCTTAGGTTTAAACCTACTACACGCTCTGCAGTACGCTTCGGGGTGGTCCCTCGGCAAGCAGAGTTGCACGTGGCGTGCCTGTCGACCCAAGGGTATTTGCGATTGCACTTGGGGCAGAATTGAAAAGGGGTACCCTCCATGCGCACCTTGAGGCAGCGGGCTGTTAAGTGTAGGAAATGTATAAGGTGTACCTATATACCAAGAGTGTAGAGTATGTACAACCCCCCACTCTCCCTACTTGCAGGGCCGAGGCCAGAGGCCTTCCAAGGCCCGGGCCGAGGCCAGAGGCCTTCCGAGGCCCAAATCCGTCGTGCAGCAGCCGACGGTCGATTTCTTCTCCAGCCGGCGTCGAGTGTCGAAGTTCGACGTTGGGGTAGGGAAGGATGTCAATAGATTAATATTTTAAATATTTTAGCAAAAGTATGGCTACGGCCAGGGGACTCCGCAAAATGCTTCCGACCAGTATGGCGGAAAAAAACAATCTGAGGATCCTAGACGCGTGAGGGATCTTGGGTACAGTGGACGTCACACTAGGGATAGTATTACTGGCACGCCCTGTGTCGACGCCCATTTTCGAGTTTCGAAAAACCAACTGTAATACTCGGCAGCTTCCACTAGATGTCGGCCTATGCACAGCATGTGATCTAAGCAGATTCCACAAGCCTCAGAAATATATATATATAAATAATTATTTTTAAATCACTGAGGATTCCCGGTCAGACGACGGGGAATATTCAAGCATGTGAATCTATGAAAGATCCAATGCTGGAGAAAGGGGGGGATACCATGTCTCAACTGATGGTGCCTGGCCATCCCTCTGAGGGTCGCCTCCCCATATCTGATCCTCCCTCACACAGCCACCCCCGAGGTCGGGTTCAGATAGCAGCTGCTGTCTCCTGGCCGCACGAGGAGAGGCTACCTCAGGGAAAAGAGTGATGACATCATCAAATTCATCACAATATCCAATCATGGACAGCCAGTATCCACCCATTCTGCCCACCAACATACATTCAACAATCAGGATGTGGATGACTGAGACCAGACAGTTCCAGGCCTCACCTCTGGTTATGCAGACCACCCCTTACCTCTTGAAAGAATTCCATATATGGGAATTATGAGCCCTGAGATGGCAGGAAGAAGGCCAAAGAACAATATTGCCAAAGGACAGGCATACATCTTGTGGCATTGCCACCTTAAGAGTGCTAGCCCCTCTTAGTAGCCATTAGTTAATGTTAAAGGACATTTGTACTGTGCACTATCACCACCGGAGTGGGGCCCTGGCGCTCTGGCGGATGTGAAAGGTAAGAGGATAGAAAGGGTTAGTAGGTTGTAGCGGGATAAAGGTAGAGCGAGATTGGTGATGTCCTGTTGCCAGCTTCCATTCGGTTAACCATTTGGCTGAGCTTGGGAGTGGTTTACGGATCTGTAGACTCCCTTGTGATGTTGTGCGGCACAAGACTATTTGTGATTTGTATTGTTGCAGTGTAGTGAAGTGTGTGCGCTTTGCAGTCCGAGAAATTTTTAAGGGTGTGAGATGTGTACACGGTGAGTTGAGGTTTTTTAGCGGATGGGTTAGTGGGGTTGCCTCATTGTTTCGGGTGTGTGTTTTGGGCGTCTCTGCCATTGCTGTCACCAGGAGCGTTCCTTTGGCGGTTCATTCGCCTGGTTCTGTCTGAGTTGTTGCCATGTCTCTGACTGTCTGGTGATCTGTGGACGGGACAGTGGTGGGGGCCTCTCCTCCCAAGGGTTGAGATCGCTAATGTTATGGGTATTTCTTTGGTTGACAGTGGGGTCTGCCTGTCGTTGCCTCCCTGAGCTCCTTGGTTGCGGTCTCCTCCCTCCGAATCCTAAGGGATCCCTGTTCAGTTGGGTGCTAGTTAATATTTAACCATTAGTGCTCCTTCGTCTTCAGCTACTGTCCCTGTCCCCTGGGCTTTGCCTCGTGCAGGGTTTTGGCTTGGAGGGTGCGGGGGGATTGGGAGAGGGTGAATCCTGGGTTTTCTCCTTCACCAGATACCTCTTGCCACGTGCGCTTGTTTCTGGTGCTTTCCATTTCCATTGGAGTCTGTTATTTGATTCCACCCGGTTCTGAGGTGAAGAGCCAGGTTTTGAGTAGTTTCCTGAATTTTAATTGTCCCTTTGTATCTGTTTTTCTTTCTGAAGTGTGTTCCACATTTTTGCTGGCAGGTGCGAGAAAGAGGATCCCCCAAGTATTTTTTATTGCGTATGGTTTTGGTTCCAGGCGGATGTCATTGCTTGATCAGAGTGTTCTTGTCGGTTCGTAAATGGTTAATTTCTTTTGTAGGAATTCTGCTCCTTGGCCATGGATTGCTCTGTGTGTTATGCACATCGCTTTGAATGTGATTCGTTGTTTGATTGGAAGTCAGTGTATCATTTTTAGCACTGGCGTGATGTGGTCCCTTCGTGATACTTTAAGCAGGAGTCTGGCCGCTGCTTTTTGGATGCGCTGCAGTTTCTTCAGCAGGTGTTCAGGCATTCCGAGGTAGAGGCTGTTTGCATAGACAAATCTTGATTGTCAGTGTTTTATGACAGGAAGGGTAGGATTCTTTTTATCGAGTGTAGGAGGAAGAAGCATGTCTTAATTATTGCGTTTACTTGTGGTTCTAATATTAGCACGCTGTCCATTAGGATTCCAAGGTTTTTGACTATTTTTTACGGTGTGGGTGCGGTTACTAGTTATGTGGGACATGGGATATATTTGTTATTTTCCATGTTTTTGGATATAACCGTGATTTCTGTCTTGCCTGGGTTGAGTTTGAGGCAGATTATTTTCATCCAGTTGCAGATTTCTTTGAAACATTCTCCTAGCGTTGGGTTATCTTCTTGCCCTTGGATAGTATAGATAATTTGTTTGTCGTCTGCATAGTTGTAGCAGGCGAGTCTGGTGTTTCTTGATGATCTTGATTAGTAGGTTCAGGTAGATATTGAAGAACAGTGGAAATAGGGATGATCCTTGTGCTACTCCACAGTTGGCTACCCGCGGAGCGGATTTGAAGGGTTTTATCCAGAAAGTTTCTTTTCTATTCGCTAGGAGTGATTTAATCCAGAGTAGGGTTAAGTCTGTTAATCCTATTTCTTCTATTCTCTTGATGAGGCTCTCATGGTGGATCATGTTGAATGCCGCAGAGAGGTCTAGTAGTATCAGGGCCGAGTTTGGGTTGGAATCTGCGTTTGCCTTTAGGTCGTTCCAGATAGACAGGGGTGCCGTTTCTGTTCCTGTCACCAGTCTAAAGCCGACCTGGGCCTGGTCGAGCAGCTGGTGTTCTACATGTTCCTGTGTTCATTTGTAGATGTAGCTTTCTAGCAGTTTTGCTGGGTAGGGAACGTTTGAAATCGGTCTGTAGTTCAAGAGGTCTTGCACGTCGCATCTTGTGTCCCTGAGGAGTGGTTTGATGAGCACCGATTGGAATGACTGCTGTATTTTCCCTGTTGCGAGTGATAAATTAAAGAGGTTTCTGTCGTATTCCAGAGGTGCACCCTTTGTGAGGACAGGGGTCCATGGGGGAGCCTGCTTTGTTGATGTGTTTTACCAGCTTGATGAATGTCTCTACTGATATTTATGGGAAGCTTTGGAGTTAACACTATGGGTTCATGTTTGGTGGGTTTGGTTCTGTGTTTTGGTTGACTTGTCTGCTTTTTTATGATTTGGTGGATGTTGCTGATTTTATTTTTGAAGTGGTCTGTCTGCAAGGCAGTTGCATAGTTTCTGTAAAGGTATTGGAGTGTTGTTGCATTCTGGCAGGTTCCTCATTTCGTTTATGATGTTGAAAAGTTATTTTTCAGTGTTAGTGGCTTTGGTGATTCTGTTGTCATAGTATTGCTTTTTGGCCTTTTGGATATCTTTTTTGTAACATCTATTAGCCTGGTCGTATTCTTTCCTCCATTCTAGTTCAATCTTCTTGTTGTACCTTTTGATGGTGCCGAGTAGAGGGAAGAACCCTTTTGCCAATAGTTTCTTTCTTGATGGGGTTAAAGGTTTTCCAGGGCCGATGCCATTGACTGTTTCAGCGATCCATTCATAAAGTAGCTCTGTTTTTCTGTTGAGGTCGGCTTCGTCCAGGTTAGTGGTTGGCGGTTTTCTGAGTTCAAGTTGTTCTATTAAGTTGCTCTCTTTTATGGACTTACAGTTTCCTTTTGTGGTAGTTGGGAATTTATTGGGCTGTTTGGCTGCTTTAGTTGGTAGCTTGATCACAAATGAATGACGAGGTGGTCGCTCCAGAGTATCTGTATTGGTGGTGCACTGGTGAGAAGGTTTGTGTTGGTGAAGATTGCCTCAAGGGTGTGTCCCACTGTGTGCGTCGCTCCTTTAACCAGTTGTCGTAGTTTAATGACTTTTAGCTGCTCGACTAGTGGTTTTTGTGAGTTTGCGCTTTCTTCTTCAAACCAGATGTTGAAGTCCCCAAGGATTATCAGATGTTCATTTTGGATGGCTATGTTCGTGATGGTTTCTATGAAATTGTCGACGAAAGTTGCATCGTATGTTAGTGGTCTGTAGACCAGTATGAATTTTATGTTTGTGTTCGGATTTACTGTCAAGTGGAGGACTAGGGATTCACAGTTTTTGATGTTTAGTGGTTTGTCTGTTTTTATTTTTAGGTGTTCCTTGAATGCTATTGCAAGACCCCCTCCTCTGTTTTCCTTTCTGTTTAACTGTCCACACTTGAAGTTGTCGGATAGGCAGCTATGGAGTCTGATTTTGTAGTTGTCATCTAACTAGCTTTCTGTGATGCCGCCGTCGCATAGCAGGTTGTATATTTCTGTGGCATGTTTGGACATTGATCTTGCATTGATTAGGTTGCAGTGAATTATTTTTGGTGTGGTTTATTTAGTTTTTTAAGATTGGATTTGTCTTGTTGTTGTTACGTTAGTTTGCTCCCAAGTTCCTCTCAGGGTGTGATGGCAGTTCAGTGGCCTCTGTGCCGTCATTGAGTAGGTCTGCTAGGTTATGTATTGGGTTCCTGTTTTCTTCCGGTTCCTCTTCTATATTTTGTTGCAGTTGAAGGAGGTGTCCTCATGCTTTTGTGATATATGGGGTTAGGATGTCGGTTTTGTTCCTAATCCTTCTCTGTGTTGGGCTGTAGGTTTTGTGATCCTTAGGAGTAATTTGGTTTACCAGTTTGTTTGCGTTTAGGTTGCAGGGGCACTAGCCCACATGCAACACCTTGTAGATTATGACAGTTCTTGGATTCCTTGCATTTGTGATTGTAGATATAGCGGTAGGAAGGGTGTTGGGGGAGGTGGCTAGGAAGTCCTTAGCTTACTGCTGATTTGTTTGGGGACGGAGAATGGCGGGGAAGTCGCAGGCTTGCTGGGATTCGAGGCTTGTTGTTGGGAGGGGGTTCAGGGCTGTCTCAGTAAAGGGTTGTCTAAGCTTCAGAATATAGCAGTTAATACGAGAGACCTAGATTAGTGTTTCCTGGACAGTGGGGAGAAAGGCGTAAGTTTCAGAGCACAGTAGTTGGAGAGACAACCCAAGATTTGAGTTTCCTGGATAGTCGAATTATGGCCATCAGGCTCAGCAGGGCTATCTGGTACAATTAGGTTAGATGGTAAATGAGGTTATATAGCCCGGTCTGGTTAAATTTGAGCAAAGGCTATTGGGCAGAATCCAGCTATCTGGTGCAATCAGACTAAGTGCAAAGTAAGACTATCCGGCCCAATCAGGCTATCTGGTGCAATCAGGCTAATGTGGAATAATGCTTTCTGGTACAATCTGGTGAAGTGCAAAATGAAGCTATCTGGCACAAACAGGCTAAATGTGGAGAGTGGCTAACTAGCAAAATTAGGTTATGTGCTGCAATCAGGCTAAATGCGAAAAATTGCTATATGGCACAATCATGCTATCTGGCACAATCAGGATAAATGCGAAATTAGGCTATCTGGCACACACAGGCTAAAAGTGAAAAATGGCTATCTGGCACAAATCAGGCTGTCTGGCACCATCAGGTTAAATGCATACAAACAGCTATTTGCGGACAGTGGCTAACTGGCACAATTAGGTTATTTGGTGCAATCAGGCTAAATGTGAAATGTGGCTATCTGGCACAAACAGGCTATTTAGCACAAACAGGCTAAATGAGAAAACATGTATTCTTTAACTATTAAATTATTTTATTGTTATTTTAAATACCTCTTTGTCTTGTCTGCAGGTTTTCGGAAAGCTGAGGAAAAATACCTTCGGAAGATGCGGTGGCTGCGGAAGAAACTTCTGACTGAAATTTCTGCGACTACAAACGAAAACTGTTGACTGAAGATGCTGCGGCGGTAAGTGAACCTTCTGGAGGAAGAAGCTGCGACTACAAGCGAAGACTGCGGACTGAAGATGCTGCGGCTATGAGTGAAACTTCAGACAGAAGCTAGTTGCTTCGGAGATAACCTTAGACAGGTAAGTATTTTCTATTAACTTATTGAACTCTGTAGTTTTGCTGTAAAACTAATGTCTCCATTATCTCCTTTTACAGGTTCTGTGAGGAGAAACGCCGGTAGCGTTACCCGCTGTCAGCGGAGCCGACGCGAAGCATGCGTTCCAGCGGAGGCAGGGCTTAAATAGCTCCCTCTGCAATAAGAATAGAACGTGCTTCAACTAAAGACCTTGCAGCTGCCATGTTAAGTGTATGGAATTACTGTAAAACATCTCAAAAGTCTATGGAAGTGTATGCTTAGAATGATGTAAACGCAATGTGTGCCACGCTAACACTCACCTTTGCTGTTGTATCTAATGTTCTTTGTCTAGCCTGAAAGCCTGAATGAGGGCTATGGCCAATGATTGGGATCATGACAGTCCCCCCCCTCCCGCAAGACGCCTCCCAAGGATGGTCCCTCCGGCCCAGGCTTAGTGGGGTGATTCTGTTGAAACTTCTGAAGCAATTTGGGAGCAGGAATATTTTAACTAGGTTCCCAAGTCCTGTCCTGTGGGCCAACCCCTTTCCAATCCACAAGGTAGAATCATTTTTCTTTTGACAATCTTGGAATCTAAGATTTCTTTCACTAACAATTCTGGTTCACGTTCTATGATCAGGGGTTTTGGGGATGGTTGTAGTCTGTCCCCGGATTCATAGGTTTTAGCAGGGAAACATGGAATACAGGATGAATTTACATGTGAGAGGGTAGGTTAAATCTTACCGCTACAATGGATTTCACAGAGAATGGGCCCAAAAAACTAGGCTGGAATTTAGGTGGGCCCTTAAGTGCAATGTGTTTAGAAGACAACCATACATTGTCTCCCACTTTATACTCTGGAGATTTTCTCGAAGTTTATCTGCAAATTTCTTTTGGCTTTCCTTTGCTGTAGACAATTGTCTCAGAACCTCTTTTTGTACCTGGGTGATGTTCTCATGAAGATTATGTACTGCTTGCATTTCTAAGGATTCTGTTGGATCAAAGGTAGAGGTTCGAGGATGTGAACCGTTGAGACGTAAAAAGGGGTGTAACCTGTGGAAGTGTGTTCAGAGTTATTATAAGCATACTATGCCACCCAAAGGACATCCACCCAAGAACTATCTATCTGGTGCATAAGACATCGAAGGTATTGTTCTAGAGTTTGATTGGTTCTCTCAGTTTGACCATCAGTTTGTGGATGGTGGCTAGTAGATAAACGTACTTCAATTTTAGCCAACTCACAACATTTCCTCCAGAATTGAGAGACAAACTGACTCCCTCTATCAGAGATTACCACAGATGGAAATCCATGAGGACGCACAATTTGTTCTAGGAACACCTTTGCTAAAACTGATGACCTAAGAAGCCCCTTGAGGGCAATGAAATGGGCCATTTTGGAAAACATGTCCACCACTACAAGGATTGTGTTATAACTTGAACAAGGGGGGCAACTCAGTAATAAAATCCATAGAAATAGTATGCCAAGGCGCTGGTGGGGCAGGTAAAGGTTGAAGAAGTCCTGCTGGTCTCTGCTTTGAGCTTTTGTTTTGGGCACTAATTCCACAAGTTTGGATGAAATCTATGATATCCTTGCCCCAAGCTGGCCACCAAAAATGTCTTTTGATCTTGGCTGCGATATTTGCGATTCCAGGTTGGCATTCTAGTGGGGCCCCATGGTAATCTGCCATGACTTTCCACTGTAGCTCCTGATTTGGCAGGTAAAGATGACTCTGGAAATAAGGTAAACCTTCTTGAATGCAAAACATGGGTCCTTTTGACTTCCAGGCCTCTGATTCTGAAGCGGTCCTGCGGAGTTGAATCTGTGACTTTAGATCTTTTTCGGAAAATCCAGTGACTCCCAGCAGCTTCTCTTCTGGAATTATATTTACTAGATCTGAAGTACCTTGGATCTCTTCTTTCTCTCCAATCTGTGACAAGGCATCCGCTTTACCATTATTTACTCCTGGCCGGTACGTTATAACAAAGTTGCATTTCATTTGTCGGATGACTGAGCCTTTGCATTGTGTAAATATTGCAGATTTCAGTGGTCAGTGAAAACTACGACGGTATGCCGGGCCCCCAATAAATGGTGTCTCCATTCCTTGAAAGCATTTTTTATTGCTAGTAACTCCTTATCTGTGATACTGTAATTTAATTCTGTAGTTGGAAACTTTTTAGACCAGAAGGCCACTAGATGCAGTTGTCGCGTTTTGGTATCTTTCTGAGATAATACAGCTCACATTGCTGCACTGGACGCATCAGTTTCTACTATAAACGGTAGCTCAGGATGTGGGTGTCTCAAAACGGGAGCTGTGGTAAAATGTTTTTTCAAATTTTGTAAAGCCTCTTCTGCTTCTTTGGTCCAGGGGAATGTCTTGTGCTTTCGCAATAATTAAGTTATTGGATGGACTAGTTGGGAAAATCCTGCAATAAAGCGTCCATAGACATTTGGGAATCCTAAAAAACTCTGGACTCCTTTCACTGACGTAGGGGAAGGCCAATTCAGACGGCTTCAACTTTTCGATTATCCATTTGAATCCCCATTGGTGACAGGAGGAATTCCAGAAATTCCACTGATGTCATATGAAAGGAACATTTCTCCAGCTTGACAAATAACTTGTGTTGCCGTAGTTTCATCAGTACTGCCGTTACATGAGTTATGTGCTCTCGGATTGAGTTTGAATAAAATTAGAATGTCATCGAGGTACACTACGGCACAGACATCTAGCAATTCGCACAAGACATCATTCATGAAGTTCTGAAAAGCTTTAGGGCGTGATCGTCTAAGCAAGTACGAAGATCCCCTTCCTTCTTTGGCACGAAGAACAGAGGAGAGGCCATGGGGGACTTAGAAAGGCCGAATAAAACCATTGGCAAGGTAGTTATCCAAATATGTCTTTAAATGATTATTTTCTTGTTCGGTTAAGGCATAAATCCTACTGCATGGGGTTTTTAGAGCCAGGGATTAAATGAATTTGAAAATCATATGGCCAATGTGGAGGCAACACGTTGGCATGTTTTCTTCAAATACTTCTTGAAAATCTTGATATTCTGGTAGAAGGGTTCCTATTTATCCTAAAGTGGTTTCCTCTCTTGAGATCGCTTGAACTTCTTTTCCATGGGGTCTGCCTTGAATTTAGCAGGAGTGTTTGCATCCTTCAGCAAATACTAAGGCTCTGGCACGCCAGTCTATCTGTGGATTGTTTCTCTAGCTATGGAATTCCTAAGATTACTTTAAATTGTGGAGCACTAATTAGGTCAAATAAGATCTTTTCCTGATGTCCCTCCTGGCAAAGCAAGGTGCAAACTTCAGTACACTTCGTCACTGGTCCGGATATCAGTTGAGTACCATCCACTGCAGTGACATTTTCCACCACAGCCTTTGGGTGCATACCAATACCCATCTTGCCTGCTAGTTCATAATCCATGTAGTTCCCAATCGCACCACTGTCCACATAAGCTTCCAAAGCATATATCTTGGAAGGTTGAAGGTCACTACTTAAGATAGAGGGAACAACGAAATGAGAGATCTGAATTTCCTTCTTCTGTCTCGACAAGTCGACCTCTACACTTGTCGGGCGTTGGAGTTTTCGGTCGGTTTATCTTTTATTATATTCCTGTCTGCTTTGTCTACGGCTTCCACTGGTTTCCACGGCAGTTTTACTGGACAATTACACAAATGATGATCGGCTGAACCACAATAGAGGCATACATTCTGTTGTCTCCTTTTGTTTTTTTCTTCTTTAGAACTGGGACCCCGAACACCTCCTACCTGCATTGGTTCAGAGTGACTTTCAGTCACTTGAGTTCCATTGTCTTTTGAGCAAACCTAGATTGATCTAGTCTCTGATCTGGCCTGATCTGAGTGCCGGTCCTGCAGTCGGTGATCCAATTGTATAGTTAGATCAAAGAATTCTGCACAACTTGTAGGAGGGTTCACTTCTTGTGCCAATATGTCTGAGTTCCCCTCGTAATCCTCGATAAGAGTGTTGTTCTCTTCTCCTATGGCCAATTAGCCTCTGCTACTAGTCGATTAAAGGAAGCTATGTAAGCTAATAGTTCTTGGTTACCTTAGTGTAAAGAGAGCAGCTCATTATCTAAGGCTTGTCCCTGAGCATAATGGGCAAAGAGTTTCTCAAACTCCCGCCTAAAACCAGGGACGTTTCTCAATAATGGGTCATCACGACTGACTATGGGTATGGACCAGTCAGCAGCATGTTCACCCAGATATGATAACACAAACACCACCTTAGCCTGATCTGAAGGAAAGACCCCTGATCTACACAGAAAGTGTAAGTTCCATTAGTTCATAAAAACTGCAAAACGCCTTGGATCCCCGTACACCTTTCTGGGGCTGCTAGTGGAATGTTCCCGGGTAAAACTACCTGCAGAGGTGGACTGGGAGCGGAAACATGACCCTGTGGAGCACCACCTGGAAGTGGTGCTTGTCCTGCTTGGGACTGTAATAATTGGCGTCCCAATTCATCTGTGCATTCTCTGTTAACCACCAACTCTCTCCTGAGAGAATTGGTTTCTGACTTAGCTGCATGGACTTCTGCCCTTAACCCTCCCAGAAACTGGGATAAATTGTCTACTTCTGTGCCTTCCATTACGCTCAGGTGGAGTATTTTAAGTACTGGTTTCGCGTTCTGTAACGCTTACCTGGACTCCTCGGGAGCGTAATCCTTTCTCAGCCTGTGGACCAGGTGCTTGATACTTTTTGTATTCACTTTCTGTTTAAACAACAATAATAGAACACTATAACATCTACTGACTAAGATACTACTGCATGAGATGTGTACCTTTTTAATCCCTCCCTCCTCACCTGTGTTTATTTTTTGTGGAGCTCTCCACCCTGCTTTTCTACAGGGGCGCATTGATATGAGGAAATGATGGTAACTTGGGTAGCTGAAGTATTCTATAGTCTATTGTCACAAAATGTCTTAACTTTTTTAAGAATGAGACTTGGGGGATAAGTAGCTGGTGAAAATACAGTAATCTTTAGGGCTTGGATTAATTCCTACGTTGGATAGATCTTTCTTTCTAATAACTTGCTCTTTTTTCTTTCTTTTGCAGGTTCTCTGAATTTAGGAAAAGGAATTGTGGCTGCGGAAGGTTGCAGAGTTACTCAGGATGAGCACGTTCTAAAACGTAAGCTCGCCTATACGGAGCAACTGCAGCCTTCAGGGACGCGTGCAGAAATTACTGTGAGGTGAGAAACTTGAACTTTCAGGTACGTAAAATGCTTAGTAAACGTCTTCTTTCTTTAACTATTAAATTTGTTTATTGTTATTTTAAAATACCTCTTGTCTGCAGGTTTTCGGAAAGCTGAGGAAAAATACCTTCGGAAGATGCGTTGGCTGCGGAAGAAAGTTCTGACTGAAATTGCTGCGACTACAAATGAAAACTGTTGACTGAAGATGCTGCGGCGGTGAGTGAAACTTCTGACGGAAGATGCTGTGACTACGAGCGAAGACTGCTGACGGAAGATGCTGCGACTACGAGCGAAGACTGCTGACTGAAGATGCTGCGGCTGTGAGTGAAACTTCTGACGGAAGCTAGTTGCTTCGGAGACAGCCTTAGACAGGTAAGTCTTTTCTATTAATGTATTGAACTCTGTAGTTTTTCTGTAAAACTAATGTCTCTATTATCTCCTTTGACAGGTTCTGTGAGGAGAAACGCCATTAGCGTTACCCGCTGTCAATGGAGCAGACGCAAAGCGTGCGTTCCGGCGGAGGTGGGGCTTAAATACCTTCCTCTGCAATATGAATAGAACATGCTGCAACTTATAAAAAGACCTTGCGGCGGCCATGTTAAGTGTATGGAATTACTGTAAAACATCTCAAAAGTCTATGGAAGTGTATGCTGAGAATGATGTAAATGCCATGTGTGCCAGACTAACACCCACCTTTGACCTGCTGTTGTATCTAATGTTCCAGGTTCTTATCCCACATTTAGGTTAAAGGGATACTCTAGTAAAACATTTTATTTCAAAAATAGATAGGCCACATTAAAAAAAAAATACTAGCATCCTCCGTTTTAAAACTTCCTATGTAAAATTTTGAGCTATTCAAGCTCAAAATTTGAAAAAGCAAGCACAGGGGGGCCGCCATTTTGTGAAATGGAGGCCCTCCTGTGCTGGCTTTTGCGGCACTAATGAAGGAAAAGCCAGCAAGCTGTAGTAAACAAAGTCTACCGCTGGGTGGCTTTCCCTTCATTAGTGCCGGGACACGGAGGACGCGGACCGGAGACCAGAGCAGGAAAGCTGCAGCTGAATCTCGGTAAGTGCTATTTATTTTTTTTACAAAAAATAAGCACTAGCTGCGTTTTTTTTTCTAAGTTTTCCGGGCTGGAGGAGCCCGTAAAACTTAGAAATGAAACCGCAGCTTTAAAAACGTATTTATGTTTGCGGTCGCTTTTGAAGCGACCGTAAACATAAATACAACGTTATTGTGTTGGAAAACGCTGCGGTTTTTCGTTCCAAGTTTCTCAGGCTCCTCCGGCTCGGAGGAGCCTGAGAAACTTGGAAAGAAAAACCGCTGCGTTTTCCAACACAACCGCGTGTGTTTCTGCCTGCTGTGGCTATCACTTTGGGTCTCCGGTGCTCCCAGGGGAGCACCGGAGACCCAAAGTGAAAGCCACAGCAGGCAGAAACACACGCGGTTGTGTTTACAAGCCGCGTAGTGTTTCTACCTGCAGCTGATTTCCCATTTGGGGAGCCCAAGAGCCCCAAATGGAAAAGCAGATTCAGGCAGACACAACGCGGTTGTTTTCTGCCATGCCGCGTTGTGTCTGCCTGAATCTGCTTTTCCATTTGGGGGCTCCCCGTGGGGAGCCCGAGAGCCCCAAATGGAAAAGCAGATTCAGGCAGACACAACACGGTTGTGATGGAAAACGCTGCGGTTTTAAAACCGCAGCGTTTTCCAACACAATAACGTTGTATTTATGTTTGCGGTCGCTTCAAAAGCGACCGCAAACATAAATACGTTTTTAAAGCTGCGGTTTTATTTCTAAGTTTTCCGGGCTCCTCCAGCCCGGAAAACTTAGAAAAAAAAAACGCAGCTAGTGCTTATTTTTTGTAAAAAAAATAAATAGCACTTACCGAGATTCAGCTGCAGCTTTCCTGCTCTGGTCTCCGGTCCGCGTCCTCCGAGTCCCGGCACTAATGAAGGGAAAGCCACCCAGCGGTAGACTTTGTTTACTACAGCTGGCTGGCTTTTCCTTCATTAGTGCTGCAAAAGCCAGCATAGGAGGGCCTCCATTTCACAAAATGGCGGCGCCCTTGTGCTTGCTTTTGAGCTTAAATATCTCAAAATTTTACATAGGAAGTTTTAAAACGGAGGATGCTAGTATTTCTTTTTTAATGTGGCCTATCTATTTTTGAAATAAAATTTTTTACTAGAGTATGCCTTTAAGGCTAAATGCGGGATAAGACTATCTGGTACAATCAGGTTAAGTGTGAAATGAAGCTATCTGGCACAAGCAGGCTGTCTGGCACAATCAGGTTAACGGCAAAATAATGGCTATCTGGCACAAACAGGCTAAATGCGAAAAATGGCTATGTGGCACAATCAGGTTAAATGTGTAAAATGGCTATCCGTCACAATCAGGCTATCTGCCGCAATCAGACTAAATGCGGAGAGTGGCTAACTGGCACAATTAGGTTATGTGTGAAATGAAGCTATCTGGCACAAGCAGGCTAGCTGGAACAATAGGGTTGAGTGCAAACAATGGCTATCTGACATAATCAGGCTAAATGCAAAGAGTGGCCAACGGGCACAATTATGTTATGTGGTGCAATCAAGCTAAATGTGAAAAATGGCTAACTGGCACAGTCATATTATCTGGTTCAATCGGCTAAATGTGGCTATCTGGCACAATCAGGCTAACTGGCACACACAGGCTAAATGTGAAAAAAGGCTATCTGGCGCAATCAGGATATATGGCGCAATCGGGCGGAATAAGGCTATCTGGTACAAACAGACTAAATATGATATGTGGCTATCTGGTGCAAACAGGATATCTGGCACAATCAGGTTAAAAGCGAAATGTGGCTATCTGGCACAATCAGGCTAAATGGGGAATAAGGCTATCTGATACAATCAGGTTAAGTGTGAAATGAAACTATCTGGCACAAACAGACTAGATGGCACAAACAGGCTAAATGCAAAATGCAGAGAGTGGCTACCTGGCACAATCAGGCTATATGGCACAATCAGGTTATCTGGCACAATCAGGTTAAATGTGGAAAAAGGCTATCTGGCACAGTCAGCCTACCTGACACAATCCGGCCAAATGTGAAATGTGGCTTTCTGGTGCAATCATGCTACCTGGTAAAATCAGGTTAAATGCAAAAAATCGCTATCTGGAACAATCGGGTAAATGTTAAATGTGGCTATTTGGCACAATCAGGGTATCTGGCACACACATAATATCTGGCGCGCACAGGCTAAATGCGGTGAGCGGCTATCTGGTACAATCAGGTTAAATGTGAAAAAAAGCTATCTGGCACAGTCAGGCTATCTGCTGCAATCAGGCTATCTAGCACAATCAGGCTAAATGTGAAATGTGGCTATCTGGCACAAACAGGCTAAATGTGAAATGTGGCTATCTGGCACAATCAGGCTATCTGGCTCAAACAGGCTAAATGTGAAAAATGGCTATCCGGCACAATCAGGTTAACTGCGAAATGTGGCTATCTGGCACAATCAGGCTGTCTGGCACAATCAGGTTAAATTAAAAAAATGCTATCTGGCACAATTATGTTAAATGCCAAATGTGGCTCTCTGGCACAATCGGGTTAAATGCAAAAAATGCTTATCTGGCTCAAACAGGCTAAATGTGAAAAATGGCTATCCGGCACAATCAGGTTAACTGAGAAATGTGGATATCTGGCACAATCAGGCTGTCTGGCACAAACAGGCTAAATGTGAAATGTGGCTATCTGGCACAAACAGGCTAAATGTGAAATGTGGCTATCTGGCATAATCAGGCTGTCTGGCACAAACAGGCTAAACGCGGAGAGTGGCTAACTGGCACAATTAGGTCATGTGGTGCAATCAGGCTAAATGCGAAAAAGTGGCTATTTGGCCCAATCAGGGTATCTGGCACAAACAGGCCGGAAGTGTCTGCAAGTGTCCTTTAGCTGTTTGGCGGAGCTGCGGGCGGTGGGTGTTTCAGTAGGACTTTTATTAGATGACTTATTCCATATTGAACTCAACTCCTTTTGAGACTATTGTTCTTTTTCCTATTTCATTTAAGAGAGATACCGCTTGTTGCTTAATCTGAATACACCGTCAACCTCAAGTGTCTTCGGTTTGTACAACCTGTGAGCTTTCATGGGTTGTCTCAATAATTCTGTAGATCAAAATGGTGGACTGTGCTATTTTGCGAAGTGGCAGATGCATTGAAACACCAGTTGCGACCGTTATGTTGTGTGTGAAAGTATCCCGTAAGATGGTATTGTAATAACTGAGCTCCCTGATATATCAAAGGTCATAGAAAAGGAGGTCCCTGTATGGGAAAGGTCTTTGCATACCCAATGTGGGAGTAAATCTATGTCACTCCAACCTCCCTTGAGCAACAGAAATGCATGCGAGTTAGGGAATGTTCAGAAGGCTATAGCCCAAGTCCATACACCTACCGATTCACCACTGAATCTATAGGCTTATACTTATTCACTCAAAGAAGTGAATTTACAAAAAAAATCTATAACTAACATGATGGGAGATAATGTCAACCCATCTGAGGATTCCCTTCGCTCTAAAAAAAAATAAATGGATTTTCCTTTTAATCCAATCAATGATTGCTCTATACTTGGCCCTGCAGTTGTAGACGAATTAGATAAATGTGTTAGGCTTTCTGTGGGTTTGTGCACCCCGTATCAGGTTCCCTCTAATGGGGTTGATGAAGTGGCCCTCTACTCACGGGGAAATCTCTCTGTAAAAAAAGTCAAGAATAACAACCGCTTCAATGATTCTTAGACCAAATGGTACAGACAAACTTCTTCCCCTGATTCCCATTCCGAGGTATCTTTCGGATGAGTTGTCGCCCATCCATATTGGCAATAATACTCTGGCTAATAAGGATGGCCCTTGGAATTCCTCTTTTACTACTGTACCAACTAACTATAATCTTGGGGATAATGAGCATTACAGGAAAGATATTCCGCTGAGTATCCATAAGATTACGATTCCCTCGTTGAGTTCTGGACAGTCCCTACTGCACGACTCCTAAGAGCCGAATACCTTTCCAGTGATTATAAGAATATTAGACCTTCTGGACAAGGGCCATGAGGTAACCCACTTAGAAGTTAGTGAAGGAACAAGTTACTTACCTGTAACTGTTGTTCTCCAGCATGGGTCTGGCATGGATTCACATGCTCATGAATATTCCCCGTCGTCAGGTAGGGAATCCTCGGTAAAGAAAAAAATCAGTATCAGTTTAGTTTCTGATTTGTCTTTCTTAGTAGTAACCAATCACTGATCTCTGGGTCATACTGCCCCCAGCCAATGACTGCCCTCTACCTAAGCCCCTCCCCTGGCAGCCATCCTCAGATTTGGTAGCGCGTAAAGTGGCATTATGACCAAGTGAAGAGCCGCAGAGGGGAAGGAGGGAGGGTTTGCATGTTAATCCATGCCAAACCCATGCTGGAGAACAACAGTTACAGGTAAGTAACTTGTTCCTTCTCCAGCATGGGGTCTGGCATGGATTCACATGCTCATGAATATAAGAATACATAGCAGTATACACATGCACAACCACGGGAGGTGGCAACAGGCTCAACATTAAGCAATACAACAACTCAACATTAAGTATCTCTTACCTCCTCACCAGGCTCACCTTAAGCGAACAGGTTGCGCAGCACTGCTTGGCCGACCCTGGACTCCTCCCTGGAGTCCCGATCGACGCAGTAGAATCTCATGAAGGTGTGCGTCGACCTCCAAGTAGCAGCCTTGCAGATGTCCAGCAGGGGCATACCAGACAAGAACGCCGTGGTAGCAGCGATCGCTCTGGTCGAATGGGCTCTCGGACGGCCGGGCAGCAGTCGGTTTGCCAACCGGTGACAGTGCATGATGCAGCCGGAGAGCCATCTGGAAATGGAAGCCTTCGAGAGAGCCTTCCCTTGAGTCACAGATCCAAAGTTCACAAACAGCTCTGATGTCTTCCGAAAACTCTTTGTGCGGTCCACGTAGAACTTCAGCGCTCTAGCCACATCCAGCGAGTGCAAAGTCCTCTCGGCCGGAGACGAAGGCGACGGGAAGAAAACTGGCAACACCAAGGGCTCGTTGAGGTGGAAATCCGACGGCACCTTGGGCATAAAGGAGGGGTGCGTCTTCAGCACCACCCTTGTGTCGTGAAAAGTCTCAAGTCTGGAGGCTTGCAAGATAGGGCCTGGATCTCTCCCACTCGTCGTGCGGAGGTGATGGCCACAAGAAATGCTGTATTCCACGACAGGAACTTCAACGGCGCAGAATGCATAGGCTCGAATGGGGCCCCCTATGAGCCTCGTCAGCACCACGTTGAGCTCCCACGCCAGGGCAGGGGCCTTCACCAGCGGGAACGATCGGAATAGTCCCTTCATAAATTCCTTCACCAGGCGATGAGACCACAAGGACGCCCGTCCTGTAGTTCTGGTGTATCGGGAAATGGCAGCCAGATGTATCTTGATGGAGGCGTGAGGCAGTCCACCTTTGGCCAGTAACAGTAGGTACGGCAATACTTGAGGGGCCGTAATCCACAGAGGGTTAACCTTCTGTGCAAGGCACCAGACAGAGAACCTCTTCCACTTATGTCCATAGCATTTGAGAGTTGAGGACGCCCTGGCTTTTGCAAGAACCTCTCTGCAGTCAGCCGGGATATCGTATCCTCGAAACTCTAGTGCTGCAGGAGCCAAGCCTGTAAATTCAGCGACTCCGGGTCGTGATGGAGAATGGCGCCTCCTTCTCTGGAGAGAAGATCCGCGCCCATCGTCAGCTTGATAGGCGGGGACGCTGACAAGTCCAGAAGGTCCGGAAACCAGATCTGTCTCGGCCACGCCGGTGCGACGAGGATCATCCTGCACCTGGACCTCTTGAGCTGGTTGATGAGACGGAGCAGCAATGGCAACGGAGGGAACGCGTACAGGAACAGGAAGTCCCAAGGGAATGAGAAAGCATCGCCCATGCTCCTCGGCTGGGCGAACCTGCTGGCGAACCTCTGGCACTTGGAGTTCGTCGCTGTCGCGAACAGGTCGATCTGGGGTTTGCCCCACCGTTGAAAGAGCCGATCCACCTGGTCCTGGCATAGTTCCCACTCGTGGCACGAGTGCAGCTCCATGCTGAGTGAGTCGGCGATGGTGTTTTTTATTCCTGCCAGGTGGAAGGGAACCAGAAACATCCCCTGGGCGACGGCCCAGTGACACAGATCCTGGGCCTCCTTGGATAGGGCTGGGGATCTGGTGCCTCCCTGCTTCCGGATGTAGAACATCGTGGTGGTGTTGTTGGTGAAGATCCTCACCACTTTGTCCTTGAGGGACGGAAGGAACGATTTGAGCGCCCAGAACACAGCTCGTAGCTCCAGGATGTTGATGTGAAGAGACCTCTCCTCCGGGAGCCAGAGGCCTCTTGCATGGAGATCTCCGGTGTGGGCCCCCCATCCCTCCAGGGAGGCATCCGTCGTTACCGTCTCCTGATACGCTGGGGCCTGAAAGTACATGCCTGCCGAGAGATGCGCACGGGTACCCCACCATAGAATCGCCCGACAGAACTCCTCGCTGAGCGGGATCCTGTCATCGAAGCTGCCCGCCACTTGAATCCAGCGGGCGTCAAGGAACTCTTGTAGCGGACGCATCCGAAGTCTGCAAAGAGGCACAAGGTAGCTGCATGAGGACATTATCCCGAGGAGGGACTTGATGGACCTCACTCTGGCCACATCCGTGGCTAACAGGCGCTGCACCTTGCCCAAAATGGCCTTCGTCCTTTCTTCCGACGGGGATGCCAATCGCTTCACTGTATCGAGCTTCGCTCCCAGAAACAGTGCCACCTGCGACAGGACCAGATGGGATTTGGGGTAGTTGATGGCGAATCCCAGCTCCGTGAGCAGACGGCCGGTCCTCGCTGTGTGTTCGACGGCGAGTTCTCTTGACCTTGCAGGGATTAGCCAGTCGTCCAGGTAGGGGTAGACGTAGATCCCTTGCAGGCGCAGCCGCTCCGCCACAGGTGCGAGGCACTTGGTGAACACCCTGGGTGCCGACTTTAATCCGAACGGCAGGGCTCTGAATTGGTAGTGACGCCCCTGGACTACGAATCTGAGGAACTTTCTGTGTCCTTTTAGAATGGGGATGTGGAAGTAAGCATCCTCCAGGTCCAGTGACGATAGGAAGTTGCCCTCCTCCAGCTGTCCCAGCACGTGCTGGAGGGTGACCATCCTGAATTTCTGTGCCTTGATGTACTTGTTCAACCGATGCAGGACCAGGATGGGGCGCCAACCGCCTGTCTTCTTTCTGACGAGGAAGTATCTTGAGTATGCCCCGGAGCCTCTTGGGGACGAGCTTGATGGCACCCTTCTTGAGCATCGCCCTTACCTCCAACAGCAGTTGAGGGACATGATTCTCCTTACTGGCCACGGGAGGAATGCGAGGACACTTCTTTTGAAATTCCAGCGAGTGTCCGCGGGCCAGGGTGTCCAGCACCCAACGGTCGGTGGAGATGGACTCCCACACGCTGATGAACTTTGTCAGCCGGCCTCCCACCGGGGTGCTTCGGTGGTGGGCCCGACGCTACGGCCCGTTCAGTCCTGCTTGGAAGAGGCATTGCCACGCCTTGGCCTCCTTGCCGACAGCGGCGAGACCCTCCTTTCTTGCCGCGGCCTCTGTAGGCCTCCGGGGACGAGGAGCGGGCCGCCTGGCGGCAAGTAGAAGAGCCGCCGCTGGATCCCTTGGAGGCTCCCTGTCTGCCTCCAGAGCTCCGAAGGGGCCGCCGTTGCTGAAGGACTCCTAGGGCTCTGGCTGTTTCCATGTCTTTCTTGATGGCCCGGAGGGACTCAACCACCATCTTTCCAAACAGGTTGTTGCAGTCGAACGGCATGTCCAACACTCTGGTCTGGACGTCCTGGCGAAAGTCCGTCGCCTTGAGCCATCCTCATCGTCGGAGGCAAACCCTGTTGCCCAGTTGGCGAAATCCGGTATCGGCAATGTCTGTTGCCACCGTTATGGCGTGATCCGACGCCACCTCTCCTTCCTGCAGAATATGTAGGGCCCCCGACCTCTTGTCGTCTGGTAGGAAGTCTAGCAGAGGAGCTATCTTGAACCAAAGCTCCCTGTCATAACGGGCCACAATCGCTAAGGCATTGGCCACCTTAATCGTCGTCGCCGCCGACGAGATGACTCGTCGTCCCATGGAGTCCAACTTCTTGCCCTCGCTGTCCGGCGGGGAAGTGGAAGTTGAAGCCGCCGCACCCGCTGCTTTCTTCTTGGCCGCTGCCGAGACAACAGAGTCTGGTGTGGCACAAGGGTGTGGCATCGGGGACCCAATACTTCATCTCGTACCTGTCCCTCTTGGCAGGTGTCGTGGAAGGGTTCTTGAAGATAGCCAGCCCCTCGTCCCAGATATTGTCGAGCAACGGCACCGCGAGGACCATCTTTCTCTTGGCCTCTCGACGTTGTTAAAGAAAACCTTCCTTTTTCTGTTCCTCAGGGCAGAGCTCGAAGAGCTCGGATGCCCTGGCTATCATGGCGTGAAAAGAGCCAATTTCGTTGGGCGGAGAGGCTCTGGGGGTGGGGGGGGAGGTGATGACGGGATGTCCGTTGTGTCATCGCCGCCGTCGTCATCCATCTCCCTATCCTCCCGAGGGTCCGGCGAGGGGGATGAGGGGTCCACAGGCCTCGCGGGCACGAAGCGCCGAGCGGGGTGGACTCTCCTCCGCTTGTTCGGAGGGCTTCCCGACGGGCCTGGTTCTGGATCCTCTGTCGGGGTCCGTGGTAACCTCGTCCTTATCTCAGTACATAAGGATTGGATCGCCAACAAAATAGCAGCCAAACTATCCTGGGGCTCGGTTAATGGCTGCGATGGACGGGATGGCTGCTCCAATGGGCCCTCGTCGTCGCCATCTTCGATCACATCAGCGGGAACCTTCCCCTGGGATTGAACCTTCTCGAACCTCTCGTTGAGGCCTATGAACCTCTCGTTGAGGCCTTTCACGGTTTCCACCGGATCCTCCTCGGAGGCTGAATCCAAGTCCGCAATGGCCACCGGTCCCCCCCTCTTTTTCCGCCAGGGTCTTGACAGGGGTCTTAACGACGGTCTGGAAAGAGGATTCCCTCCGCGGCGGCAGGGACACTCTGGGAGCCGAGGCCGCCTACACTGGCGTAGCCTCTGCCGGCTTCGCCAGGGCCGCTGCGACAACCTCGATAGAGGCCTTTGCCGGGTGGATCAAGGCCCTCACCACCTTAGGTGCGTCCTGGGCCTTCGCTTTGGGGGGAGGGTCATCGCCTCGCTCCCCCTCGGCTCCCTTCGAGATCGACCGGGGCCTCTCCAGAAGCTTACCCGGGTTCTCGGACTTCCTCTTCCCCAAATCAGAGCGCTGGCTCGTGGTTGATCGTGCCGGGGAATTCACGCCCTGCCTGGCAGCCGAAGAGCCTGACCTTTCGGCGCTCCCGGTGCCTGCTGACTCGCGGTGCTTGGCCTTCTGTTGGTCCCCCGTCGCCGGGGCGCCCTCACAGGACTTAGAAGACCGCTCAGACTTTCTTCGCCTTCTCACCTGCTCTGCCCTTCTTCAGCCAGGCGGCGAGGCGGGAACGACGATCTTGCTTTGTCCGTTCAGACAGGTTCTTGCAGAATGCACAGTCCTTCTCCACGTGCGTCGTGTCCTCATGAAGGCAGTAGAGACATCTCGAATGCTCGTCCTCCTTGAAAACATTTTGCAATCCGCATCCTGGGCAGCTGCTGAACAGGTTGGATCCGGGCATCGAGCTTCCCTTGTCCTGGGCCATGTCCGTTGAGGTAGGCCACAGATCTTCAGGAATCCTCCAAGAAGCGTAACTCGACGAAAACTTTACCCTTGAGGGGCGTAGAAGAATTCCGAAACGGGTCCCCGTTATCGGAAGTAGAAACGGTGGAGCTTGGGGCTCGGTTAACGGAAAAATGAGAAAAATCTCCTGAAAACGCGAAAACGCAGTAAAAGCTCGAGAGCTAAAACACGAGGACTCCCAACACTTGAACGTGCGGTAAAAATCTGAGGATGGCTGCCAGGGGAGGGGCTAAGGTAGAGGGCAGTCATTGGCTGGGGGCAGTATGACCCAGAGATCAGTGATTGGTTAATATTAAGTAAGACAGATCAGAAACAAAACTGATACTGATTTTTTTCTTTACCGAGGATTCCCGGCCTGACGACGGGGAATATTCATGAGCATGTGAATCCATGCCAGACCCCATGCTGGAGAAATTAAGGCCTCTATTTCGACTATTCTATCAAAAATTAACCACTTAGAGGGCTTTCTGACAGCAAGGGAAACTTGTCGGCAAACGGGTAATGAATTCTGTGAGGACCTTAAGGAAAAAATCCTTGCTTGCTGTGCTGTTTCATCTAGGCCATTTTATATGAATCAAAAATCACAGACTGACTTATCATTCCCTTTGACGGTGCAGCATCTGATTCTATTCAAGTTGGCATTGATATTCCTGCTGATACCTACACTAAGGGTAAATTGCTGGATATGGTATCTTTCACGGCCACGGTGGTAGATCTCTCACAGGAAATGAGGGCCACGATCCAGGATATGAAAGATATCAAAGACTAAATACATTCTCGCTTCTTGGAGGGGAAAATCAGTAAAGATTCTGACTTCATTGCTCCACAAAGAAATGTCAGTTCTTCCTCTGGAAATGAAGTGTTCCATCCTAATAGTCCCACAGCACTTACTGATTTAATTGAAAGCGCAGAATTATATGCTAAAAAATGGAATGACGTTGCAATGCCTTTGTCGCAACGTTATAACCGCTTATTGAGGAAAGCAGGAAAACGGGGGGCGACTATAAAGAAGTGTAAAGACACGGCAACCATGAATATACCATTAACGCCCCCCGTATCACAACTGAAGAAGGGAATGACAGATCCTCAGGTTATTTCTATTGATGAGGAAATAATAAACCTGACCCATTTAACAGATTGGTAATTGTTGTCTAAGGGACTAAATGCCCCACCAATTGAAAACGTTGCCAGTGCACTGAGAACTGTCCACATCAAAAGCAAATCAGACATCCATGAATTTTCCCCTAATGTTAGTACTGACTTGGGGCAGGATAAAATACTGCAAGGGACCATTTCTCAATCCCTATTGTCTAATTTCTATCCTAGTCAAGGTATTAAACATGTTGTTACGAGATCATTTACTCCCTCTACATTACCCATGCAAGGGGTATCATTTCATTCAGAAATGCCATTTTCGAATTTACAATTTGCCGATAGATCATATGCTGAGGATGTTGACTCCAAACAGCCGCGACACATGGTAACACCTTCAATAGGACTGGTGAATCTAACTTCCCGTCCAGAGATCAGTGCAACAGTGGAAGTGATGAAAAATTGTCCTGCCCCTGCATTGGCAAATGTTTCAGGTTTTGCTACGCAGGAATATCCTCCACAATCTGACTCACAATCTTCAAAAGTATCGGCTAATGCTTCAAGTTCTATGATGCCGGAATGTCCTTTACAACCTGACTCGCATTCTCTAACACTATCCTCAGTAAGGCATGCTTTCCAAGATGATTCTATATCCATTAACAATTTGAACTCTATTTTGAGTGAGGCTTCAGGAGACTGCTGCATTAATCGAGCAAATCCTACATTAAGTGCTCCGATTCTTCTAGTCAAAGAAACAAGTGCGGCCCTTCCACTCGTAAAAACTCCTTTAAAAGGTAACCCAGTATTAGAGGACCCTTTGCAGGATGTTGAACCCAGATTGAAAACTCCCCCTATTCCAAACAACATTATTGGATGGATAGGGTGTTTTGAAACCCTTGGAAAGACCCGTATGAATCGTCCCTCAATTCTGGATGTCATTAGTCAGGTACCTGCCCTATGCAATTTGCCATCAAAAGATTTCGATAGGATCTCATTGCCGCGCGAGAATAATTACAGAAGGAACAAGTTACTTACCTGTAACTGTTTTCTCCAGCATGGGTCTGGCATGGATTCAGATGCTCATGAATATTCCCATTCGTCAGGCTGGGAATCCTCGGTAAAGAAAAAATCAGTTTCAGTTTCGCTTCTGAACTGTCTTTCTACTAGTAACCAATCACTGGTCTCTGGGTCATACTGCCTGCAGCCAATGACTGCCCTCTACCTAAGCCCCTCCTCTGGCAGCCATCTTCAGATTTGGTAGCACGTAAAGTGGCAGTAGGACCAAGAGAAGAGCCGCAGAGGGGTAGGAGGAAGGGCTTGCATGTGAATCTATGCCAGACCCATGCTGGAGAACAACAGTTACAGGTAAGTAAGTTCTTCCTTCACCAGCATGGGGTCTGGCATGGATTCACATGCTCATGAATACAAGAATACATAGCAGTACACACATGCACAACTACGGGATGGGGCAAGGCTCAACATTAAGCATTTCAACAACTCAACATTAAGCATCTTTTGCTACCTCACCAGGAGAGGGCCTGGATCTCTCCCACTCTTCGTGCGGAGGTGATGGCCACAAGAAACGCTGTCTTCCACGACACGAACTTCAATGGTGCCGATTGCAGAGGCTGGAATGACGGCCCCATGAGCCTGGTCAGCACCACGTTGAGCTCCCTCACCAGGCTCACCTTCAAGCGAACAAGTTGTGCAGCACTGCCTGGCCGACTCTGGACTCCTCCCTGGAATCCCGGTCGACGCAGTAGAATCTCGTGAAGGTGGGCATCGACCTCCATGTAGCAGCCCTGCAGATGTCCAGCAGGGGCACACCAGACAAGAACGCTGTGGTAGCAGCGATCGCTCTGGTTGAATGGGCTCTCGGACAGCCGGGCAACGGTCAGTTTGCCAACCGGTGCAGTGCATGATGCAGCCGGAGAGCCATCTGGAAATAGAAGCCTTCGAGAGGGCTTTCCCTTGGTTCACAGGTCCAAATTTTACAAACAGCTGTGATGTCTTCCGAAGACTCTTCGTGCGGGCCACGTAGAACTTCAGCGCTCTAGCCACATCCAGCGAGTGCAAAGTCTTCTCAGCCGACAAAGAAGGCGACGGGAAGAAAACGGATAACAATAAGGGCTCGTTGAGATGGAAGTCAGACGGCACCTTGGGCATGAAAGAGGGGTACGTCCTCAGCACTACCCTCGTCTCGAAGAATGTCAGGTATGGAGGTTTACAGGAGAGGGCCTGGATCTCTCCCACTCGTCGTGCGGAGGTGATGGCCACAAGAAACGCTGTCTTCCACGACACGAACTTCAATGGTGCCGATTGCAGAGGCTGGAATGACGGCCCCATGAGCCTGGTCAGCACCACGTTGAGCTCCCACACCGGAGCCGGAGCCTTCACCGGCGGGAACAATCGGAACAGTCCTTTCATGAACTATTTCACAAGGCGATGAGAGCACAGAGATGACCGCCCCAGAGTTCTGGTGTAGCGGGAGATAGCCGCCAGATGGATCTTGATGGAGGCATGTGCCAGCCACGCCTTGGCCAGCGATAGCAAGTACGGCAGCACTTGAGTGGCCGTAATCCACAGACGGTTAATCTTCTGTGCACGGCACCAGACAGAGAACCTCTTCCATTTGTGTCCATAGCACTTGAGAGTCGAGGACGCCCTGGCCTTTGCAAGCACCTCCTTGCAGTCCGCCGGGATATCGTACCCTCCGAACTCTAGCTGCAGGAGCCAGGCCTGCAGGCTCAGCGATCCTGGGTCATGATGGAGGATGGCGCCTCCTTCCCTGGCGAGAAGATCCGAGACCGGCGGAAGTTTGACCGGGTGGGGGACGTGGACATGTCCAGAAGGACCAGGAACCAGATCTGCCTCGGCCACGCCGGTGCAACGAGGATCATCCTGCACCGGGACCGTCTGAGTAGACTGATGAGTTGCAGCAGCAATGGCAACAGGGGGGCCGCATACAGGAACAGGCCATCTCAGGTGAATAAGAAGGCATCACCCATGCTCCCCGGCTGGGGAAACCTCCGACACTTGGTGTTCGTCGCCGTCGCGAATAGGTCAATCTGGGGATTGCCCCATCGTCGGAATAGGAGATCCACTTGATCCTGCCGGAGTTCCCACTCGTGGCATGAGCGCAGTTCCCTGCTGAGTGAGTCGGCAATGGTGTTCTTTGTTCCTGCCAGATGGAAGGGCACCGGGAACATCCCTTGGGCAACGGCCCAGTGCCACAGATCCTACGCTTCCTTGGATAGGGCTGGCATCTGGTGCCGCCCTGCTTCCTGATGTAGAACATTGTGATGGTGTTGTCGGTGAAGAACCTCACCACCTTGCCCTTGAGGGACGGAAGGCACGACCTGAGAATCCAGAACACGGCTCGGAGCTCCAGGACGTTGATGTGTAGTGACCGCTCCTCCGAGAGCCAAAGGCCTCTTGTGTGGAGATCTACGGTGTGCGCTCCCCATCCTTCCAGGGAGGTGTCTGTCGTCACCGTTTCCTGATGTGCCGGGGTCTGGAAGTTCATGCCCGCCTCTAGATGTGCGTGGGTGCCCCAACACCGGATCGCTTGGCGGAAAGTCTCATTGATTGAGATTCTTTCTTCGAAGCTGCCCGCCGCTTGCATCCAACGGGCGTCGAGGAACTCATGCAGTGGGAAGCATCCGCAGCCTGCATAGGCGCAAGAGGTAGATGCACGAAGACATCATGCCGAGTAGGGACTTGATGGATCTCACCCTGGCCATGTCCATGGTCAACAGCCGTTGTACCCTGGCCAAGATGGCTTTTGTCCTTTCCTCCGATGGGGAGGCCAATCACGCCACTGTGTGGCGTCTGGCTTCCAGGAACAGGGCATCTTGCGACGGTACCAAGTGGGATTTCACAAAATTGATCGAGAATCCCAGATCCGTGAGCAGTTGGACTGTCTTCGCTGTGTGATCGACGGCGAATTCCCTTGACTTTGCTCGGATGAGCCAATCGTCCAGGTAGGGGTAGACTTGGATCCCCTGCAGGTGCAGCCGCGCCGCCACTAGTGCCAGGCACTTGGTGAAGACCCTGGGTGCCAACTTCACTCCGAAGGGAATGGCCTTGAACTGATAGTGTCGCCCTTGGACAACGCATCGTGGGAACTTTCGATGTCCTTTGAGAATGGGGATGTGGAAGTAGGCATCCTCCAAGTCCAGCGACGATAGAAAGTCACCTTCCTCCAGCTGTCCCAGCATGTACTGGAGGGTGACCATCTAGAATTTCTGGGACTTGATGTACTTGTTTAGACGACGAAGGTCCAGGATGGGTCACCAACTGCCGGTCTTCTTTTGGACACGGAAGTACCGCAAGTACACTCCAGAGCACCGGAGCCTCTTCGGGACGAGTTCCATCGCTCCCTTTTTCAGCATTGCTCGTACCTAAAGAAGTAGCTATGGGACGTGGCTTTCCTTCCTGGCCACAGGTGGTAGACGGGGACACTTTCTTTGGAATTCCAGAGTGTGCCAGTGGGCCAGCGTGTCCAGCACCCAACGATCAGTGGAGATGGACTCCCACACGCTGAAGAATTTCGCCAGCCAGTCTCCCACCGGAGTGCTTCGGTGGGGTCCCAATACTGCGGCCGGTTCAATCCTGCTTTGCTAAGGCCTTGGCCTCCTTGGCGATAACGATGTCCTTCAGCCTTGGTGCAGCCTCTGTAGGCCTCCTGCGACTATGAACGGGCCGCTTGGCGGTATGACGAGGAACCGCCACCAAATCCTTTGCAGGCATCTTGAGACTTGCCTCTGGAGGTCCAAAAGGGTGGCCGTCGCTGATGGAGGGAACCCAAGGCCTGGGCCGTCTCGGTGTCTGCCTTGATGGCCTGCAGTGACTTGTCCACTGCCTCGCCGAAGAGGTTGTTCCTGCCGAAGGGCATGTCCAGTACCCTGGTCTGCACGTCCTGACAGAAATCGGTGGCCTTAAGCCAACCGTGCCGGCGAAGGCAAACGCTGTTGCCCATCTGGCGAAAGCCGGTATCGGCGATGTCCGTGGCCACCGTGATGGCGTGGTCCGAAGCCACCTCTTCTTCCGGCAGGATTTTAAGGGCTTCTGCCCTCTTCTCGTCTGGGAGGAAATTCAGGAGGGAAGCTTTCATGGTCGTTGACGCTGACGAGATGACCCATCGCCCCATGGCGTCCAGCTTCTTCCCCTCGACGTCAGGTGGGGAAGTGGAAGTTGATCCAGTCGCCCCTGCTGATTTCTTCTTGGCCGCTGCGGAGACCACCGAATCTGGGGATCCGGTACTTCTTCTCATACCGATTCCTCTTTGCAGGTGCCGTGGATGGGTTCTTGAGTAGCGATAGTCCTTCATCCCAGATGTCGTCTAATAACGGTACTGAGAGGACGGTCTTGGTCTTGGCCTCCCGTCGCTGGTAGAGGAAACCCTCCTTCTTCTGTTCTTCGGGACAAAGTTTGAAGAGCTCCGAAGCCCTGGTGATCATGGCGTTGAAAGAGACAATTTTGTCGGAGTGGGGGAGTGAGGCCCGGGCAGGAGATGATGGGAGATCCGTCCCGTCGTCATCACCGTCGTCGTCGTCTCCGTTCCCGTCTCGTCCCTCGGTGGAGGGGAAGGAGGTGAGGGCTGGAAAGGAGGGGGAGAATGTATTCACCTCCGCCTGTTTGGTGGCCTTCCCGACGGTCCAGGCGCCGCTGGATCGTCTGCTGGGGTTAAGGGCAACCTCGTCCTTATTTCCGTACACAGGGTCTGGATAGCCATCAAGATTGCTCCAGAGTTGACTTGTGGCATAGGCACCAGTTGCGACGGGAGCGATGGCTGGGGAGTAGGGTCCTCTGTCTCCTCCATGATCTGCGGCTCCTCGTCGGCTCCACCGTCGCCTTCTACGTCCACCTCGTCGGGATCCCTCCCGTACAACCTGACTTCCTCGAACTTCTTGTCCAGGATCTTTGCGACGCCAACCAGCTCATCTTCCGAGGTGGTATCAGTGTCCGTTATGGCTACCGTGCCCCCCCAACTTTCTCCACCCGGGGGTTTCATGGGGGTCTTATCGATAGGCTGAAAAGAGGATTCCCTCCGGGGTGGCAGGGAAACTCTAGGCCCGGAAGTCGCCTCCACTGGGGTAGCCTCCGCAGGCTTCGCCAGGGCCACCACGACTCCTTCGATCGAGGCCTTAGCCGGGTTAATCAGGGCATTTGTGACTTTGGGCGTGCCGGAGGCCTTCACCTTGGGGAGGGTCACTGACTCGCTCCCCCTCTGCCTCTGTCAGGTTCGACCAGGGCTTCTCCTGAAGCTTACCCGGGTTCTCCGACTTCCTCTTCACCGAGCCAGAGCATTGGCTCGTGGTTGATGATGTCGGTGACATTGCGCCCTGCCTGGCAGCCAAGGAGCCCGAACCATCGGAGCTCCTGGTGCCCACGGAGTCGCTGTGCTTTGCCTTTTGTTGTGCCGCCGGAGCACCCTCAAAGGTCTTAGAAGACCACTCAGACTTTTCCCCTCCAGCCAGTTGGTGAGCCGAACGCTGCGATCCTTCATTGTCCGTTCGGACATATTCTTACAAAAAGCACAGTCCTTCTCCACGTGCTATTTGTCATCATGAAGGCAGTAGAGGCACCGAGAGTGCTCATCTTCCTTGAAGACATTCTTTAATCACCATCCAGGGCAGCTCCTGAACAGCTTGTATACAATCTTCGTGTTTCCTTTGTCCTGGGCCATGTCCACGCGGGGTAGGCCTCAAAGATCGTCCAGAATCCTCCAAGAAGCGAAAACTCGACAAAATTCGCCCTTGAGGGGCGTAGAAAAATTCCAAAACGGGTCCCTGTTGATCGGAAGTAGAATCGGTGGAGCTTGAGGGCCGACTGACCAAAAAAATAAGAGTAAACTCTTTGAAAAATCGCAACATGCAGTAAAAGCTCGAGAGCTATAGCACGAGGATCCCAACACTTGAATGTGCAGTAAAAATCTGCAGATGGCTGCCAGAGGAGGGACTTAGGTAGAGGGCAGTCATTGGCTGGGGGCAGTATGACCCAGAGACCAGTGATTGGTTACTAGTAGAAAGACAGTTCAGAAACGAAACTGAAACTGATTTTTTCTTTACCGAGGACTCCCAGCCTGACGACCGGGAATATTCATGAGCATGTGAATCCATGCCAGACCCCATGCTGGAGAATGTTAAGTTACTTAACTTCACCAATTATTCAAAAACTGCTATGGTTTCACAGGTCTGATCTATTTGATCTAGGATATGAATTCCACCAGTTTGAAACCGAACCTGATGCCCTGGAATTTCTTGATTTCCAGGACCCGGAAATAGAAAGGGAGAACAACCATAACAAACCAGGTATTGGTGCTGACCAAGGACTCGATTTAAATATTGCAAAGCTCTTGTCTATGGCAAGGTCCATTAAAGACTGGTCCTGGGTGGAGACTTGTTAGGGAGAATTCTCATTCTATGGCTAATTTCCCTTACCTAGTGAGTCCCTCAGCAGCTTTGCTGGATTTCTGGGGTTTATGTTTTCCACTTGGTAAGAGTGTGAACCTTTTTCCCACTCTTACAGTGTATATTTGTGTGTGTTGTACTTTAGTGCTCATGGGCTATGGAGTCTCACCAACTCCCTAGGCATCATCTTTTTATTTTGTGTGTTACAAGGCACCTTCAGTGTAGTAGCACAGGGTTGTCGTTTAGACTTCCCACTGATTCCATTTTTCTGGGGCTGACTACTGTCCCCCAGAAACATGTAAAGTTGCCATTAACTTGTCACATTTACCACAGATCCAGTACACCCCATCTTACATGGAGTAATGGAAAGGGTTAACTACTATCCCTTTTTATCTGTGTCTCTTGGAGCGTTGTTTCACTCCCTTAACACCAAGACTTGGCTGGTGGCAGTGGTAGCTACCCTAACTTTTCTACCGCGGTTATATTATATAACGTGGTAATGTTTTAGGCTAAAATAGTAGCCTCGAACATGAAACCCGCTTGACCATATTGGTTTTAATTTGGCTCGGTTGGGTTTTGTCGCCATTTCTTCTTGTTAAAAGCTTTCTTGTGTTTTACTTTGCGCGGCAAACCAGGTTTGCCCCCTTTGTTCACTGCCGTTTGGCGGGCTTCTCTCGAGAAGACCTCTTTTTGGCGTCCGGGTGTCTAGGTGGGCTGAATGTGAGGGAGGGGTGTAGTCACCCCCTGCACAGGGTCTCCTTGGAGACCCAAGTCGCACTTTGTATTGATTGGCTAAGGTGGTTGTCTGAGCTGGACAACCCCCTGCTGAGTGATTGACAGCCAGGCTGTGTGAATGGGGGATTTTGGCATAAAAGGCAGGACTCTTGGGCTGGAAGTCAGAGTCGCCACTGGAACTGCAAGGAACCGAAGAGAAGCGGAGAAGAAGACGGCTGCTCCAATCCCGAGTCCAGGTGAAGCCCTGCTGCAGCCCCGAGCTATCTACGTTTCAACAAAAAGAGAAGACCCAGTCCGGAGTCTTCTTCCCTTGAGCCTGGTGGGATCAACCAGCTCACCTTTCTTCAGCCAGAGAATCCTCTCCTGGGTCGAAATCACTGCACAGTGCTTTAGTGGTCAGGATAGCCATCAGAAGAGCCCTCTCCTGAATTTAAGGAGCGCACCTTTTATTCATCATTGCCTTTTCTGCTGCTGGCCTCATCCCTTGGTAGTGCAGATCGCTCCAGACATCATCCTTCTTCTCCCCACGACTGAAGCTCCAGGAACCGTGAGTCTGTAGGAACTACCAGGAACAACTGCCGTGGCTCCAGCTTTCTTCAGCGGAATAAGGTACTGTGCACCTTTGGTCGTTCTCCGTGTCCGACCTTGAGGAATCGGGGTGAACCCTTTTCTTCCACGGAGGCTTGTCCTTTCTTTCCTCTTATAACTTTTGCCTCTTTTTGACAATATCTAAGTACTCCTGGCATCTTGAATCTCAAACTGTTCTTAACGTGTGATCCTCGACAACAGAGCATCTGCTCCCGTGACACTGGCGCAGGCCTATTGACTTTATTTGCATCCTAAAGCGAGTCTTCTGATTCCATTGCCTTGACAAAAGTATTGCCTAATCTTTTTCCTAACTATTCCCTGATTTTAATTCTTTGTGCTAATTGTGTTTGACTTCGGTAACATTTCTTTCCACGGGTACGCGTTTATTTAGTAAGACTGAACTGTCATTACTGTCAAAAAACTATCGCATATGTACCGCCAGTAACGTCTTTGTTTCACAACACGGGTCTGTCAAATCCTAATATACTTACCTTGAATTTCCCTAAACAAGAGGAATTGGCTGTGTGTAGTGTATTTACAGTGTGATTTGATTTAATAGAAGTGAAGTGTTTTATGAACAGATGGTTTAAAAATAAATGTACTTATATTTTTTACCTGAAACCGTGAGTCAGTGTTTGCTTGAGTCACAGTAACTGTAGTCCTTTGTGTAATCTCTACTACTGCTCATTTGCTCTTGAGATAAGTCTGGCTGCTCCGCTACTGCTACCACTCTAACTGTGTAGTACAGGCTTGTTTCAAAGGTGAAATTGTACTACCACCTGTAGTCTTAATCTTGTGTAGTGGTCCCTAAGGGCACTGCCCAGGATTCTGCCCAACAGTGAGCCTGGCTGTAAGTTTTGGGTGCGGATCTTGTTGAAACTGATAAGGATTTAGCTGCTTGGGAGCTATTCTTTTTGTTGTCGAGTTCCTCATCTGTTGTCGAGTGGAAAAAGTCACCCCCCTCAAATGGCAGGTCGAGGATGCGTTCCTGCACATCTGTGTTGGTGGCGATACAGATGGCTCTGCCCAAGGTGTCGATGTGCGCCACAGTAGACTCCCTGATATCCTGGGCCACAATTTTCGCCTCTGCAAAACCTGCCTAGAACTGTGCCTGGCTGTGGTCAGGAATTTCTGGAAGGAAGTCTGCAATCTCCCACCACAGCTTTTGATTAACAGCAGCCAACATGGCATCGCCATTGGCCTGACGCAGGTGGAGCGTAGCATTAGAGTAGACCTTCTTGCCAAACTACTCCAGCAACTTTTCCTCCTTCCCCAGAAGTGCAGAACGGGTGCAGCTGTAGAAGACTACGGTTTGGAATATAGTGATGCTGCTGCTATAACAGGAATGTAGCTGGGGGTGCACGGACAATAAGAGTGAATCCCACTCTGTCTGCCTGTATTTGGCGTCCAGGCGTTTGTTGGTAGGTTGAGTGGAGTGTGATTTGACCCAGCCCTTTTTGGCTAAGGATTCCACATCCTTCTGAAGAGGGATGCCAGTTCTCGTGGGAGGACGAAGTGTGAGCACTCCGACCAGGTCCCCTGCTTTGGGTTGCTCAGCCTGCAGCAGAGGGATGCCTAGGTTGCTTAGCCAGGCCTGCCAGCCTCATCGTGTCCAGATCCTCCTCTTCGTCCGTGTCCCCCGCTGTGTCCTGCAGGTCTGGGGATGAGGAAGAGTGCTGGGCGCGGGCAGCTGTGGCGTGCTGACTGGCAGTGCTGGGGGCTGCGCCTCCGTGATTGGAGCGGGTGTGGTAGCCAGGGTCTGAGCTGGAACCAAAGCATGGACCCCAGTTGAAGCTTGAGGCAGTACCGGCAGCAGCATGTCCCTGATTACCCCCCTGAGGATGGTGCCCATCTGTGTCAATCTCATGAGGGTGAGGATCTTCTCGAATAACCTATCCTTGCAAGCAGGTGGAGCGCCTGAGGGAGTAGGAGCTGGGCCCTGAGGCTGCGAGTGTCCTTGGCGGACCCTGCGCGCAAAATTGGGGAATGCGTACTTCCCCAGCTAAATGGAAGAATAACACGAGGACCAGATAACAGGCGTTGCCCAATCCCATCTGGATGTGCACTCCACTGCCTGATCTCTGAACAGATAAGGCACCAGGTGAGCTGCCATTTTTTCCTGCTACTTGCCACGTGTCAAAGGCATGATGCTTGCTGAGCTGGGTCCAGTCTCCACCTGCACGCTGAATAGCAAAGGTTCGGACCTTCCCTGTAACTCAGGTAGAGACCCGAGAGGTGGAGTGCCCTTGGCGATGGTGCTGCCTACAGGTGCCCCCTCGGACATGAGCCTGGTACCCGGGCAAAAAACCCTTGGGTCGGAGCCCGGTAATAGAGCCTTGCAGACCCTCAGTTGTGGGACCGCTAGGATCTTGCAACCCCTCGGGCCAGTAGCTGCAGGGTCCCTTTTGATTGGTTGCTTCCCGAGGAAGGAGTTGCCCTTATGGGGTGAGAGGAGAACACAGCACCTACCTTGGGCCTGGTCTTCCTCATCACGTATGCTTTGATGTCCTCTGTAGGTGATCTTTCGAAGAGCTCTCTCCCTCTGGCCAACCGATTCTTCAGAGCACGTGGGGTCAAGGCATAGCACACAGAACAGCTGTCCCAGCCGTTTTCTGGGCCAAGGCACCGGAGGCAGAGTGCGCGAGGGTGTTAGGGAGAATTCTCTGTAAAGGCTAATTTCCCAAACCTAGTGAGTCCCACAGCAGCTTTGCTGGATTTTTGGGGTTTAATTTTTTCTCCTGCTAAGAGTGAGACTCTTTTTCTCCCACTCTTAGGCATGATTTGAGAATGTCCTTTGACTTTGTAATGTGTTTTATGGGTTATGGGATCTTTTACTCCAAAGGGCTTCATGTGTTTTTGGTATATGTGTTACACAGCACCCTCAGTGCAGTAACATAGGGGTGTCATAGTGACCCCCAAACATAGACTCCATACCCTGGGACTGACTACTGTCTCCCAGGGCATGTAAAGTCACCATTGACTTTACTAGTCTTAAATTGTGAACAGAACCAGTACAAACCATCATACTGTGGAAGTACTGGTAGGGGTAATTCCATTGCCCCTGGGTCTGTTTTTCAAGAGGGCACTGTCCAGTCCCCCCTTGTCGAGTTTCTGGCTGGTGGCAGTGGTTACCACGCGAAATATTCCACCGGAATATTTCCTATGGGATTTTCCCATTCATTTTAAACGCACCACTTTTTTGGTGCAATGTTAAAGATACCGCCAGGTTATTTATTTAATATTTATTCCCCGGTTGGGTCTTTTTGCCAGGACTCGGTTTTAAAATGGCGTTTGTGTTCGCCTCTGTAATTCCAACCCAAGTCGAGCCCTTTGTTCCACTTTTGGCAGGCTTCTGCACAGAAGCCTCCAAAAGTGGTGCCACTCTGTCTGGGTCTACAGGATGTGTAGGAGGGGGGAATAGACACCCTGGACTGAGTTGCCTTGGCAACTCAAGTCGCACTCTTGTGTGATTGGCCCAGTGGTGAGCCGCCCGGTTCACCACTTAGCATGTTTGATTGACAGCTAGGCTGATGAATGGGGGTTTTGCTGCATAAAAGCAGGGCTTTGGGGACTTGGACTTCAGAAGTCGCCACAGGACCTAAAGAATCCGAAGAGGGGAGAAGCTGAGCCATCTACAACGACGGCACCACCGGTGGAGCCCTGCTGTACGAAACTCACCACTTTCCCGACGACAGAGAAGATCTTCTTCCAGGAGAGTCTTCTTCCCTTTGAGCTGGTGGGACCAACCAGTTCGCCTTTTTCGCCTTCCTGGATTATCTCATGGTCGAATCGCCCGTGCCATGCACCCTGGTGGCCGGATAGCCACGCTTCACCACTACCGCGAATAAAAGTGTAGTACCTTTTAACCGGGAAACCCTGCGGCTGGTTTCTTCCCTGGAAGTGCAACGACCTCCAGCTTTCCTCCACGTCGAGATCTTCTCTTCCCCTGGACGAAGCACCGACTTGCACCCGCCGCCAGGAACAACTGCCCCCGCTGGAGCTTTCTCATCATTTCAGGTACTGTGTCCCGCCTGGTCTCCCTTGCAACAGACCGTCTAAGGTGTCCCGTAAATCCTTGACTATCTATCCTGGGGTGACCTCGGACCTGTTAACATTACCTTTCTAACTTGATCCAACCTCTTTTTGACTTTCCTGCAAAGGCTTTTAGTGCATTTCCACTGTGTGATCTTGGGCACATTCCACCTTGCTGTCTCCAAGAGTGGGCCTAGCCTATGAACTTTTTGCTCTACAGTAGACCCTGCCTTTCTTGACTTGCTGTAGTTCTTTAAAAGTGTTGGTATTGTGTGTTTTTCCTATTTCTGCCTTTTCTCTCCCTTTTAAAATAATTATTGGAGTGTCATCTATGGTTACGCGCTCACCTCTGTTTTGCTAAATAAGTGGTGTATTAACCTAGACTTGTCAAATAATTAATTAGGGAGGTGTATATATTTCTAGTGACTGTGTTTGAACTTGCTTGACATATTAGTGCCAGTGTATTTTTACAAGTATGTTTTTAAATAATTATATACTTTTATAACAAAGCTCTGATCAGTGTTTGCTTGTACTACTGTATTTTTCGCCCTATTGTGTATACTCTATGTACTGCCTAACTCTTCTTGAAAGAAGTCTGACTGCTCAGCCACAGCTACCAGGTAAATCTGGGTGGTACAGACTGCTACCAATTGGGTTTACTGCTAACACCTGTAGTCTTAAACTTTTTGCAGTGGTCTCTAAGGGAACTGCACAGGTTTCTGCCTAACGGAGGCAGAGTGCGCGAGGGCCGGATGTTGGGAAGGAACCCTCGCAGGCTGGACACCTACTGAAACCCGCCGTCGTCGACATGCGCCGGGGAAGGAGAGTGGCACCAGAGGACAGAGCATTACCTGACAGTTGGAAGAAAAAGAAATAAAAACAGAGACTATCGTCTTCTGGGAAAGAGCACGTGGAATTACAAGGTGGGAGGCCTAACCCAGGAGTGCTGGTGAAAGCGTTCTGTTCCCGTAAACGCAGAAAAGAGGACTGAAGAGTGACGCCGGTGGGTGGAGTCAGGGGTGCACATGCTCCTAGGGCCACGCCCCCACATACAACTACATTTAAAGGGCAAGACAATTTTTTCTGATGAAAAGGGTTGTTTCCCGTCCCTAGCGAGGGACGCCCATACAGTATGGAGGAAAGGGGACGGAGGTAGGAGTAAATGGGTTTAAATATATATTTTTTACAATGCTATGCTCAACAGTATTTTATTACATTTCTTCCAATTGCATTTTTAGTTGGCTTCAATAAGTGAAAAATAAAGTTAATGGAACTAAATATTATAAACCAATTTCATTAATTATTGGTACTTTTTTTTTAACCTTTCTCAATTTTAGGTTTTTCCTTTTCATTTAAATTATTCTTTCACAGCCTTCATTAGCCTTGTGTCAAGTTGTCTCATAACTATTCTCTTGTACACATCACTGACTATTAATTCAATTATTTCCAAAAGATATACATTATCACAAAGTAGAACCAGCATTAAATCAGTACAAAAATATGATAAAAACATCAACAATAAAAAAATCAAGTATATCCCCAAGTGTTGTCTATACACGCACGTGCTGATATGGGAAACATCCTTATAACAGTGTCCGGTTATAAAATTGAAAAAGGTAAAAAATGTATAAATAATTAAATTGGTTTATAATATTTATTTCCATGAACTTTGTCATTAATTAAAGCCAACTAAAAATGCGGTAAGATACTGTAGGGCATATCATTGTAACAAATCACATAAAATATATTCCCGCTAAACATTAAAATTACCATACCTGAATGAGATCTGTAGTTTTGATATAGTTGATAAATCCTCTTTGGCTTCCGAACAACACAATATTTGTCCTTGGCGCAATGAATGCTCGCATAATGAAATAAAGAACGAAGGTCACTGAAACGGAAGGAAACTCCTTTCATTATGCTCTGTGCTGTGTCGCCGGTGAGGAACATCGAGTTAGGATCATTGATGCATCTCATCAGAAGAGCTAGCTCTGCCTGAGTAAAGTCCTGAATCTCATCGCCATAAAGTTCATGAATGGACCATGGAAGCTCCTCCAGCTTCCAAAGCCTTTGAGACAAATTGAACAGGAAATCCTCTTCATCAAAGTATCCTCTCTGTGACTTCAGTTGCTGATAGACACAAAACAGGCGATAGATTTCTTTTCTATCTTCCTGAAAGTTTGGAGCCCTCTTGCGCCCTAACTTAATGTACTGATCTTCTGAAAGTCTTCCACGGGGGCAGCTTAGAGCTTCAAAAGATCCTCTAAGGAAAGATTTGATCTCTTTCCAAACCAATGCAGCATTGTATAGAGATTTGCCTTTCACCATTTTTGGCCATAGTTCATTGGCAAAAACATCAAAGGTCACATAAACACGTGGATCAGTTTCTTTTCCATGGGTTTCAGAGACCTTTTCCTCCTCCTCATAGTCTGTTTCATTGTCACCTTCATCATCATCATCTAACAGATCAGGTAGAAGCAATTCATCACCTGTGGACCAGCCAGCAATGTTCCTTTTGAGACTTCCATCATCGTTTCTCAGAAAGAAAGGATCTGGCATTGATGCATCGAGTAAAAGCAACAACTGTTTTGAGGTGGCAAACAGTGGAAAGTTCTCATCCTTTAGGTCCTGCAGCCTGTAGACTGTAGGTTCAACTGGCTTAAAATGACTGGTAGCTTTAGTAGATTTACTTAGCTCAACAAAATTCCTTTGAACCTCTTGACATAGAACATGGTTTTTAGTAATAAAGATCTGGTGGAAATGTTCCAATTTGTCTTCCTTGTTACAGTTTTCCTCAAGGGAAGACAGTTCTTCTACAGAAGAACAACGTCTTTCATCCTGAACTTCTTGCTCAGCATCATCATCATCTGAGCTGTCATTTGAGTCTGATTCATCACTTGTTTCTGTAGTATCAATTGCGTCTTCATCCTCTGTACTTTCACCTTCAGCAATACTTTCTTGCTTTCTTCGATGCCAAGTCTGCCTTGCAAGCCAAGGGCCACCAACAGACTCTGCTTTTTCCCAGTATGAATGGAACTTCTTCCATAATCTATATAGGCAACATGTAGTCTTCCCTGTTCCACTGCGGCCAATTAAAATGATGGCTTCCATGGGTTTAGGATTCAGGTCAATTACTGCATATTCCAGTTCACCAACTCTGAAGGGATATTCAACAGTAGAATTAATTTCACTTATTATATTAAGGGCCATGTTGGTACTGAAGCTATGGAATTTCATTATGTTAAACTCAGTTTCCACCGCGCTTGCTGGTGGAAAATAATCTGGTATGATAAGATTTCTGGGTTTTTCCAGTTCCACATCTTCAATATAATATTGAGGAAAGCGTGTTTGTACATTAATGCTGGAGGATTGCTGAGTTTTACTTATGCCCTTCAGCTTCTTCCGCAAAATACAGGACAAGCCACGGTTGTACGCACTACAAATATGCTCTATTGCATGGTTTAACTTGTTGTGATCGAGAATAATGTCCCATATTCGTATGATTTCTGTGTAAACCCTGCCAGACTTTTCCACAGAGCACATGGATTGCTCCGTCTCTATGATCTTTTCTGGGTCCTCACTACAGCGAGGTGAGAAGTCAATGGCAAGCTCCCACAGCATCCTTGCACCTTTGTCTAATTTGGCTTCATACAACTGTATGTCGCAGTTTAAATATTTCAAGCGCTTCTGAAGACTCTGCACCCAATCACCATTTCCAAGTTGTTGCACCACCAAGATAATTTTCTTCTTCATATAGTGGGGTATGAACTTGCTTCCCAACTTTTTCAGTGCTTCTGATGTACACTCTATCTCCCATGCCATGCAATCAAAGTCCTGCAAATTGGCTATGTCATCCTCGTCCTCTTGTTCACCTTCTCGATCATTGACGGGTGATATTTCTAGTTCACAATGCACATCCTCAACAGCCACAGCAGCAATTTTAGTGCATAAAACATTAGTGCAAGCTGATGTTTCGGTTCCAAACTCGTTTAAGGGTTTGTTTCCCACCACTGAAGTGCACGCCATCAACGGAGAATACTTTGGTACTTCAGGTGTTCCCATCTGTGGTTTACGCAATTCAAGAAGCTTGACCAAGTCTGTGATCCTTTGAGCAAGGTTTTCTCTGAGAGTCAAAGGCCTAATTTCATCTCTTAGATTAATATTGCTACAGGGACCATTTTGCACTTTACTCTTGTCCACGGAAACATTACAAGCATTTGGTTTGTCACTATGTGTTTTAATCTCAATGTTCGAAGTGGATAGAGCCTTAGAGGCGGCTTTGGATGGTTTTGATAATGGGGTTTCCTCAGTGGCGATAGACCTTACAGGCAGAATAGCAGGTTGCTTTTTTCTGGCCTCACGTACGGCCTTCTCCCACGTAATAAGACGTTGATCATTCTTTTTTATCCTGTGCCTTACATCTTTCCCCAGTTTATTTGTCAAAGTCAAATTAATTTCAAATTTTGCTAAGATGTCTAGGGCGCGCTTAAAATTTGTGGCACTACCGTTCTGAAACAAAATGTGCATTACAGTGTTTCCATGTTTATCTTGAGTATTCGGGTCCAGGTATGGAAACTCTGAAGGCTTCGAACAGTACAACTCAAGTAGATAGTTCAGTATGTTCAGTCCAATCTCACCTAAAATAAATTAAACAATATTAGAACATCTTCAAAGCGCAATAACTTAGTCTTACATGTGCACAGTACTAAAGAAAACATTAAAACAAAACAGTACTTTAAAAACTAAAAACATGAAGGAAAAAACCCAGGGTTCGCTCCTTTTTGTTTTGTACATTTAAGTCAGTAGCCAGTTACTAATAGCACACATTAGCAGCCGTAGACGGGCGAGCAGCTATCAGGTAAAGATCACGGTTGAATCTACCCAACGGTATAAGCCTGTGTTTGAGCAAGCTGTTAGCTGTGAATTCCCTTATAAAAACTAAATTTACCTTTTTTAGGATGCTATCATCTATCCCTCTGGTGCCGGCATCTGCTTCTCTCCATCATTCTTTAGTGCGATGGAAATGGAAGAGAGGCAGCTCCGTCAGGACCCATCTGCCATTTCCATGGTTGGAACCCCCTCCCAAGGAATACAATATTATGAGCTCACGCCGGTTGTAAACAGAGTAAGTAATGGGATAACAACTTCCCTGGCAGGTGAGATCACAATGGTAACGACTTGCCACCTTTGTATGCCTCTGGCCCATCAACACAGGTGGATGTGGCATGCCAGGGAAGGCTTAGTTGCCCAACTATTGCTAGCACTACATAGTCAACAGTACCTGGATAAATCATGGTTCAAGCCAAACCTTGAATACATTAATCTCATATAAACAATGCAGGTGCAACTACTCACAAATACAAAATGCATATTTCGCATCTTTCCGGGAAAAAGCAGATTTCTCAAAGATAATTTTTTTAAAATTCTCTGAGAATATTCTAATTCTTTCACAGATTATGTACATTTTGTAAATTCCCTACAAATTTGCTTGTAAGCCGATGGAGAGGAACGAGCACACAGGCTCTGTTTGACAAAAATAGGACTTTTTTCTCAAAACAGCACGAAAAATGTAAAATAGCTCACGGAGCAAAACCCGAGGACTCCAAACACTTGAACGGGCGGTAAAAATCTGAAGATGGCTGCCAGAGAAGGGGCTTAGGGAGAGGGCAGTCATTGTGATTGGTTTAGAAGAGAAATACAGTTTGTAATTGAAAGTGAAACTGTGGATTCCCGGCCTGACGACAGGGAATATTCATAAGCATGTGAATTCATGCCAGACCCCATGCTGGAGAATATGTACATTTTGTAAATTCCCTACACATTTTCTCTGTACCCATCACATTTCTGACTCATCCTGTACTTTCAGGGAGATAGAAAGCCTGCATTATAATAAATAATGGAAGGATGAATGAATCGTATAAGGCAGTGCAGGAGCAGAAACTATCAGGCATGTTTTCCTGACATTAAGGCAAGCTGGACAAAAACAAATATAACTGCAGTTTGATGTAGCTTGTGCTGTACTTTTTAGAATTAAATTGAGAAATAGTAACAAGAATATTCCCAGTAATTTCTGAAGATTTTCAGGTTTCCCCATACAGGTCTGACCTTTTATTCCTTCATACATTTGAAAAATACACCCACAGATTTTCATATATTTTCCATTATGCTTGGAATGCCTCTAGAAATGGCCCACCCAAAAATGTATGTATATTCTTGGATTAACGTTTTCTGTTAAGATTATCTAATTTATCCCACGCTTTAATGAAATGTTTAATACAAGGAGTTTAGAGGCCGGTTTCATTGACCAATACATTCTGAAAGAGCTTGCAAAAGGAGAAATGCAAATCTTTTTGGAAGCATATTACAAAATCCAGGCAATGGTGTTTAACTTGGATCTACTGCAACAGACTTGAAGGATTCTATGACAAGACCGGAGGCAAGCATTATGCTTATTCTTCTTTAATCTGCTTAACAACAGCTTTTTGCATCTTCATCTTTTAATATAATGTTTTTTTTTTTTAAAGTGCCCAACTGGCATAAAAACAAAAAAACAACAAATAAACGTGTAGCAAAAGAAGATGAATCAACTACTTTTCCCATGATCCCCTGGCAGGCCAGTAGTCCAAGCCTCAATCCTGTCCACCAATGAGTGCACCTCCTCTAGTGCAAGTCTCTGTCTGTCTAGGTGCCTTCCTCTTCTTTTTTGCTGCTTTCGACAACTAAGTACCCATTTGTCTTACATTATTGTAATTTTGAATTGGAGCATGATAAGCTTTCATAACGCACAGCGTACTTGTCGCAGCGCGCAAAGGCGAAAATATTGTAAATAAAATATATTTAAATCATATTCAAAGTATATGTTATATTTAAATTATATTTAAATAACGATTCCGGCGAAAGTCGTTCGATCGCGGTCAGAGTTTCGGATTCGTTTTAGCATTTATACACGGGGCCCGCAAGCCATCTCGCTTGCTGTAGGGCCCCATAACTAATCGTAGTGGCGCAAACGTTCCTGCGGCCTGAGAGCGCTTGTTTGGCCTGACAGGAACGTTAGGTGCGTTTCGGAAGCCTGCGCATGCGCACGAGGCTCTGATTGCCTAACGTTCCACTCGTGAACGAATCAGCATATCTCGCCGCTCCGGAGAGCACTTCACAGTATTACACGGCGTTCTAAAGATTTCCTCTCATATTTTCTAAGCGTTTCCACAGACAGACTGAGGACGATTGAGATTCTAATTTAAAAAAAAAAGAATTTGTATCACTGGGAAACGCGCAACCTCAAGCTGCTGTGCAACCAGGTCGGATCAGCAGAGCTACAAGGCCTCCCTCTTATACTTCCGTAGCTATGGCCTCTGACCGGTGGAGTATTGGTATGATTATTGTGACCAGGAGCAGGACTTTTTGGAGGAGGAGATCGACCTCTCTCAAATCTTTAAGAGAGTCCTGGGGGATTCTCTGGTGAGAGCAGTGGCACAGGGAGTGCAGCCTATACAGGACAGGTTACAGGTCCTGGAGGAGCTACTGGACACCAGAGCTGGCTTGCAAGATGACCCAGGTGAGGGGACCTCCACTACGCAGCCTCTAGACAATACCTCAAGGGGGAGTAAAGTCGCCCGGAAGAGGAAGCACTCTTCTACTTCCCCCCTCCCCCCCCCGGGCTCAGATACGGGGAAGGATGAAAGGCCCCAGGAGGCGGCTGATGCGTTCAATAGACTTAAGAGCGCCTTCTTATCAAAAACATCAGCTGTGCCCAGCCTCTCCCCCCCCCCCCCCCCACAGGCAGATAAAATAGGGGACGCTCTCTCTTCCTCAGAGGAATTTGACCAAGAGGAAGGTCAGGAGGAGGCGAACAGCCTCCATAAAGAGGAGAACAGAGAGCAAGTGAGCAAAGCCAGCTTAGTGGAGAGTACCCCAGATGAGGACACATCAGACATGTTTGAGCCCGAAGCCATCAGGCATCCCAGATCCACAGAGTGGACTCCATCCGCAGAGTGGCAGTTTACATGTCCCAGAAAATTCGAAAGCCACTAGAGAAGGAGACCAGATTTCACCTTAGAGCGGAACGCCCCAGGCCAGAACTATCAGGCAAGGTGGCCGATACCCCAGAACTGGACCCAAAGATGCTAACTTTTGGTACAAAAGCTAATAAGGATACTTGCAGGGGCATGGATAGATCATGGAGGTCTTGCCAAGATTAGATCCTTGATCTTACAGGACCCATTGCTAAGATCATGGACCTGACTGAGAGGTCCAAAGGCACAGGAGAGCCGGTGGACCCCTTCATTCTAGTAGGATGGGCCCAGCATGGCGTTTTCTTACTCGGGAATGTAAATAGTGCAATCTCTGCAGAGAGAAGAAAGAAGATCAATGTTATTAAAAATAGTAAACTGGGAGACCTAGCATCTTATGAAGCAGGTGAGGGAGCGCAAGGCCTACTATTTGGTAACACGTTCATCAAAGAGATGAATACGTTTGTAGGAACTTACACAGTGCTCGAAAAAGCTAAGGCTTCCATAAAGAAGGTATTTCTCAGTCGGGTTTTTGCAGTGGCCGGCCATTACAGAGGTCGATCGACCGGCCGATACAACACGAACAGGAGACCTCAGGGCATGAGAGCCCAGTACTTGGAATCTCGTCAACAGGACGCCTTCTTTCCCAATAGAAGCAGAGGATTCAGGGGCCACCGAGGCAGAGGATACTACAGGCACAACAATGCCACAGGTGAGAGAAAGCCCAATAGTATACGCCCCAGTAGGCGGGAGAACTCTGCTTTTCACGCACAATTAGCGCAAGCTTTCATCAGACGCATGGGTGTTACAGACAGCGCAGGGCTTCCACCTAGAGTTGGTAGCAGTTCCACAACAACTAACAGCACCGCAGCATGCATATCTCTTTAGTAGAAAAGGACCTACTAGATACAGAAAGGCAGGAGCTAGCGTGCAAACAAGCAATAGAGAGAGCTCAGACACACTCTACGGGTTTCATCAGCAACATGTTTCTCGTTCATCGAAAGGGCAAGGTACGAGGAGTTATCAACCTGAAAGAGCTAAACAGCTGGTTGATATACAGATATTTCAAGATGGAAGGAATCCATCTACTTGCAGATCTTCTGCAGAAGAACGATTGGTTAGCGCGTCTAGATTTGAAAGACGCTTACCTCACAATACCCATAGCACCCCAGTTCCGGGACTACTTGCGATTCGAGTGGAAGAAGGAGATCAGGCAATTCAAAACTCTCCCCTTCGGCCTCGCTTCAGCACCCTGGGCCTTTACCAAGCTCTTGAGGCCTCTAGCGACCGCTCTGAGGAACCAAGGGATTTGGATGATCATCTACCTAGACGACATCCTATTATGGCAGAGGACAAGGAGAGATTGCAGAGCCAAATATAATGGCCAACCTCACTGATATCGGGGCAAGGATTTCTCATCAGCACCGAGAAGTCAGTATTGACCCCATCCAGAAAGACAGAATTCCTGGGCTTCACAATAGACACCAAGAAAGCCACATTAGAGCTCCTGATGACCAAGATAAGAGCGATAAAGAAGGACCTGAGAACTGCTCTGAAGAAGCCGGTTATATCGCTTCGGAATCTATCCACTCCTTGCAACCTCTATCCAGGTGATCTTTCCCGGTCCTTTACGTTATCGAGCCCTTCAGAGGCTCAAGATCAGATACTTACATAGGGGTTGGAGATAACATTGGTTAGTACCGCTGGACGAGGACAGCAGAACAGAGCCCCATGGATGCCTCCACAATATGGAAGCCTGGAACGGCCGCGCTATATTCGGAGACCTTTCAGAGCTCACCATAGAGTCAGACGCCAGCAGGTCAGGATGGGAAGCCAGGTGCGGACACACAGAGACAGGGGGAAAATGATCTCAGGAAGAACTAGCGCTACTCATCAACTGCTTAGAGCTCCTAGCGGGCTCTTTTGCAGTCAGAGTCTTCACCAGAGACAGAGCGAAATGTTGCATCCTCTTGCGGATGGACAACCTATCAGCGGTCAGGTATATCAACAAACTGGGACGCACGAGATCCAAGATGCTGGCGGAGCTAGCCAAGGATTTCTGGCACTTCTGTCTAGAGAGAGAGATAGCAGTCAAGGCAGAATATCTTCCGCGAGTGAAGAATACAGTAGCAGACTGGAACTCCCAGTACTTAGTAGACTACAGCGATTGGAGTCTGCACAGGTCAGCCTTCGACAAGTTACAACAGAGATGGGGACCACTACATACAGATCTCTTCACCTCGAGGCTGAATACACAGCTGCCGAGATACCTCAGCTGGAAGCTGGACCCAGGAGCAATAGGCACGGATGCTTTCCTGCACAACTGGGGGGACCACACACATTACACCTTTCCCCCCTTCGCGATGCTGGCGAGGGCACTAGCGTAAGTTCGCAGAGACAAAGCAGAGCTCGTCATAGTGACACCGGAATGGAGATCGCAAGCCTGGTTTCCAGTTCTGATGGAACTTTCTACAGATTTCTCCCAGAGGATTTCTCACAGGCCGGATCTCCTATTAGATCCAGCAGGGACTCCTCATCCTCTGATTCAGGATCAGACGCTGACCCTCTTAGACTGAAGAGTTTCAGGCGCAGATGGTGCTTGCCGGGGTTTTCAGAGGAGGCTACGGAACTTATCAAAGTATCATGGGCTCCGCCGTCCACAATCCGGAGCTATAATTCCGCTTGGCAGGCCTGGGAATCATGGTGCAGGGGGATGAGTGTTTCTCCCATTTCAGCCCCTATAGTTCAGGTCATAAATTTTCTAGCATCCCTGACCTCTGGAGAAAAAGCTTTTAGGACAGTAGGGGTGTACAGATCGGCCATCTCGGCCGGACGCTAGCTAGTAGACGGTGTCCCAGTAGGAGAGCACCCAGCAGTCACGAGACTTCTTAAAGGAGTAAAATGAGCAAGCCCCCAATGCCGAAATACTCGTCCCTCTGGGACGTTAATAAGATACTTCGTCTATTTGAACAATGGCCAAGAAACGACCTCTTATCAAAAAGACAGCTGTCGGGAAAACTGGCTACATTGCTTTGCCTAGTTTCTTGTAGAAGGGTGTCGGATGTCAAAGTACTGGAGATCGACAAAAAGATCTTTCATCCGGAGGGAGTAGCATTTAATTTAGTGCAGCGTACTAAGACCAATTCCAGAATTATTACTTATCCTTACTTCCCCGACAATAGCAAGCTCTGCGTAGCACAGTGCATAAAGGCATATGAAGCAGAGACAGCGGACATAAGACCTAGAAATGTAACTCAGCTCCTAATAGCGCGCAGAAAACCATATAAAGCAGTGGCGCCAGCTACTATCGCAAGATGGGTGAAAGAAGTGATGGACATGGCAGGGATAGATATTTCTGTATTCGCAGCTCACTCGCACAGAGGAGCGATGGCTTCCAGAGCATTTGCAGCCAGAGTACCGCTGCAAGAGATCATGAAAGCGGCAGACAGGTCCAGTGATTCGTTTTTCAGAACCTTCTATTTTCAACCAGTCCCGAATATTGCAGCAGCAGTATTACAAAGCTTTGAACAAGCATAATGCTCGCCTCCGGTCTTGTCATAGAATGAAGAATGCCCAAGCGCATAGCGCAGGAAGTCTTGATTCTATTAAAGACACGGAGGCGAGCATTATCCCTCCCTATGGGAATTCCGATGTACGTAACAATATATGTTGTCATAACAGAAAGTATCTGGGCTAAGATTTTACTTAATTTTAAGTGTCATATCAGAAATCATCTGTGCAAACTTGTAACTATTATACGGATTCCAGTGAATTCCCCTCCCTTACGCTATTGATCTCTTTCCATATAGGAGAGGGCCAGAAGAATACTCGAGAATGAACATCAAGCAGATCAGCAGGGAGAGTCAGAGTCGCACAGGATAGAGAAGACAGCGATTCCAAGTTATGAGACTAATTGTAGACTGTTATTAAGATTAAGCAGTTCGAAGACAGGCAAAAGAAGAGGAAGGCACCGAGACAGATAGAGACTTATACTTGAGGAGGTGCACTCATTGGTGGATAGGATTGAGGCTTGGACTACTGGTCTGCCAGGGGATCATGAGAAAAGTAGTTGATTCACCTTTCCTTTTCTACACATGTTTATTTGTTGTTTCTTTGTTATTATGCTAGTTGAGCACTTTAAAAAATAAATTAAAAAACATTATATTAAAAGATGAAGATTTAAAAAGCTGTTGTTAAGCAGATTAAAGAAGAATAAGCATGATGCTTGCCTCCGTGTCTTTAATGGAATCAAGACTTCGTGCGCTATGTGCTTGGGCAATCTTCATTGTTCTTATGAAAATCTCAGCAAGAGGATAGAATTCTCTGTGTAAGAAATTGCTTCACCAATATAAAATGTAAGGAACAGCATTTAATTATATATTGTGATTTGTACATGGACCACTGACAAAGGTAATTCACTTTAGAGCATACAAAGACACAGACTTAAGGGTTAACATGACATGGTAAAAGCAATTCGTTAGTTATCAGAGGCACATGCCTCGGCAGTTAAAGTGCCACGCATGCTATTAGTGGAAGGATCTTTGGGTGGAAAAAGTACTAATCCTCTAAATAGTGTGACAAATCTGAGGATGTCGTCCCTTCTCCCCTAGGGGGGAGACCTTCCTCATGGGGCCAGGGTGATATGTCCATAGTACAATAGTCCCTCTTGAGGTGGTGTACCGATGTAGGATCACAAGGGGGAAGAATCCCTCTATGGGATTGCGGACGACCATCATCAGAGAACACGGTATGACCCTGCTTCAATACACTCAACCCCTTCTCTAACTCTAAACCCTCCTTCCCCCTCTCTAGAGAGAGAATGTATTTTATTCAGAACATTATACATGACAAGACTGAGGGACCAGAAAGTACAAAGTGTTATACATGTAGTTTGGGAACTAGTACTGTGAAGAATATGGCCGGGAGTCAGAGGATCACTCTGGAGAAGCAGCGTGAGTGGTCAAGTTTCTCCCCACAACTGATTAGTCCAAATAAATTCAACAATCCAAAGCAAGACTTTCAAAGCAGCTCAGCTGGGACTGTGAGGCGAGAGAGAGTTCCTCCTCCGAGGGAGAATGGGAGCTGTGCAGGAAAGCAGCAGACACAAGCCGCCAGGAAAGAGGCACTGGGAGGAAGGGGAGAACCAGAACGCGGACCATCAGCAGGGGACTTCTCAGGTTGCTGCCGAGCAAGTCCTCCAGGCATTCCATGCCACAGCGAAGTGGGCAAAAGAGGGGACGCGCAGCGAGCACTACCGAGCCGCTGCAGACCTCGCTGAAAGCCCAAATGCTACCGGAGCCTCCGAGAGGGACGCAACTGCCCGGGAACTGCTGGAAGCTGTAAGAAGTAAGGAAACCGGTATGCGGAGTGTCCGGCAGGGCAAGAGGTCGGGAGAAGCAAAGTGAGAAAAACAAGAGTACAAGAGGTTGAGGGCCTAGGACCCCAAACAAGTTGTATATTTGGCAAGAGAGTGAACTAAGGGGTAACAATGAAGCCATGCGAGTCTGGGACCTACGCCCAAACAAGAGACTGAGAAGTAGAGGGTCTGGGTTCCAAACGAGTTATATAGTTGGCAGGAGAGTGAACCAAGCTAATACAACATACCAGTACAAGTCTGGAACCCACACGAGGAAAGAAGGGTCTGGGACCCTGTGAGAGAAAGACATTCAACAAATTAACACTGGCTTGGCAGGAGAGTGAACCAAGCTGTGTAAAGTATTGTGAGTTTGGGACCCGTGCACACATGAGAAGTTGAGAACAAGAGGGTAAAAGAACCCTGCAACTGACAAAAAGGAATACTATTCCTGATAGCGAACTGTGCCAAAATGCTAGGATAAAAAAACACAAACAATACGTAGTACCTTGTGAACTGCCCAGTGACATTTTATGTAAGAGAAAAGGGGACACAGGAGCCCTAAGGAATGAGCATAAGATCAGAACAAGTCTAGGGGAAAGGAGCACAACGCTAGCAGTGGAATTGTGTATTTTTGGAACATTATTTTGCATCACTTTTTATAACTAGAGACACTGGGAACTTTTCAGTTGATTGGAACCACAAAGACCTCTTTTTCCTTTGAGATAAGATCATCCTTGGACAGTTACTTTAGATTCTTAGTGTTAGGGACGAGACAGGACAGTGATGGACTTTTTAGTTTTGGACTAGCTGACAATTTCACTAGTTCTTGTTGAGATAGGGAAACCCCTATTAACTTTACAGCTAGAGAGGCATTTATCACCTCCCCACTCTCTGCTCGAGCAAGACTGCATAAATAAACCTAGTGGAAGGGTGACCGCATCGAGTAGGCTGCTGGTCACATGACCAGGTCCTGCCACTCAGTTGCTCCGCCCAGCACCTATTTAATCAGTCCACCATAGACGTCCTCATCGCCGGTTCCTAAGCAAAGGACGTGCGAAGACACAAGGTCCATACCTGTTTGTACCAAGAGCCTGACCCGCTATCCTGCATTTCACCCACAAACTAATTGCTACTTCTGCTACTCACCAAAAGACATCACCATGCATCTCCTCCCTCCACAGCCCATCCCCACTCTCACTAGGGTTTGAATGACCAAGAGCCCATGGCAGCCCCGGGAAGCTACCCTAGCAAGTGTCATAAATATTGCCCTTGCCCCCATCCAACACCCATGGACCACATGCACATGCCCTCTCATGTTGATCAATGCTCGCTCAGAAGTCGCTCACGCTGCAGAGATCACTAACCTCATCTCGTTCAACAACCTTGATGCCCTGTTCATCATTAATCTCAATTCTCATGTGGGCACAGGCCACTATGGGGAATTAAACCTTCCTATTCAGTGGGAAGACAACTATTCTATCAACAAAAGGAAGGCCTCAAACAATAATAAAACAGTGTACCAAATATAATCTTCATGACACTAAAAGGAAAGTCTTATCTAGGTCTCCTACACGTCCCAACTAGTATTGTTTAAAACACAAATAATTTTATTCTGCAATATTGCAATACAATCAATTTTCAATTTAATAAACACAATTCTTAAAAAACATTTACACCAGTATTTAACATCTGATGATACAAAACATAAATAATCCAATCAATACAATGATGATACATTGTGTATGTCCTTTACACATTAGAAAAAAATCAAGTCTCTATCACTGCTAAAATACCTCGAAAAGTTCCCCAACAGGTATTTTAGAGCAACTTTCCTGAAGTTCCGATTAAATCTTTTCTGAACGAAAGAAACACAGCTTCTGTTCATCACTGAAACATGGTTTACCCATTCTCCTCACATGTTTTTCGACGTCCTCCTACCCCAAGGCTACTGCATTGAACATGCTGACCGGCTAGGAAGGGCAGGAGGAAGCGTAGTAATCATCAACCGGAACGATAGGCCATGCTCCATCATCCCCTCTCCAAAAACAAGCTTAATTGAATCACTCGCCTGCCGGTTCCCTCTATCGCACAAGGAATCCATCACCTTCCACCTCATCTAAAGACCACCTCATAGGAGTGACTTTTTCAATGCAGCCATCTCTAACTTTTTGTGCTCTGCCAAATTAGCACATTCAAATAATGTCTTTCTCTGTGATTTTAAGGTCCTTGAGTCACAGGCTGACAACCACACTCTATGCACGCTCTTCGCACTGACCCCTTCCATGGACCTTAGGCAAATTGTGCTCTCCCCCACGCATAACAAAGTAACATCCTAGACTTAGTCTTCACATCATCCCCCGCCATTACCTGTGCAGATCATGTCCCACTAGACTGGTTTGACCACGCCACCATCCCATTATCAGTCACCCACTCGACCATGGCTCACAAAGGTCAGGCTAAATGCCCCATCATTCAATGTCGCTCATTGCAAACCTTTGCGGTCAATGAGCTAGAAGCAAATTTTGCAGACTTCCGAACCACAGAGAATGCCATGGGCCTCCTGGAATTATTCATCAACTCAGCTATGAAACTGATGGACACTCATGCCCCCCTAAAAATCAGTTGGGCTAAGACCACACCATCCACCCCATGGAACACCCACGAGCTAGCTTCCAACAAATGCTCAATCAGAGCCCTAGATAAGTGGTGGAGCAAAAACCATAACTCAGGAAACCTCACCAACCTCAAATCTCTGCACACAAACCGTATGATTCTTAATATGGAGGCCAATGCTGCTTACTACTCTTTCACAATTGCAGCAGCCTCTAACAGGGTCAAAGCTCTCTTTGAAGTAGTAAAGCATTGTACCAAACCCTCACCAACACCGAGGTACCAGCAACTCAGGAAAAATGCGACAGAATCAACACATTTTTTAATCGAAATAATAGACTGGGGAACACTTACCCGATTATCCGGCGGGGGAAGATGGCAGTCTCTAGCTCTGAAGAGGCTAGGAGCATGGGCCATCTGATAAAGCCTGTTCTGATGCGCCTCATTGTCTGGGAGGCCAAAACCACGCCCCTGCCAGTTACTAATTGAGCATTTCCTCTTTAAGGGCTCTTTTGAAATGCTTGGGGTTTTGTTATTTTCGTAGGTCAAGGGGCTTTTGTTCTAGAGCAATAGTCCTTGTGATATTAATGATATGCGCAAGGGTGTGGAAGGAGGAGACTGACACCCAGGTAGCATTCTTCGGGCTGTAAGCTTTTACCCGTTTTGAAAAATAAAGAAAAACCCTAACTTTCCCTGTCTTCTAAGAGGGGTTTCCCAGCCTCAACCAAAAACACTAAGGAGACAGTCAGGATGTCTAGGAAAAATTAATAGTCCACCTAGAAACCTATTTCCTTCTGTGAGAAACCGGAGGGTATTCTCACTCCTACTCACCTTGGATACACTGCTCAGGTGGCCAGGGAAAGGTCATCGCCTGGGGGTGGAGAAGCGAGGGAGGATCTCCAGGGTGGAGCGTCCTTGCGAGTGGCGTGCCCACAGGAGAAACATGATATCCCTTTTTCCTGTTGAGTACCAACCTAACCCTCTCCCAACCTTTATGGGTTACTATAAAGTTGTTCCCCTCCTTTCCCCATATATGACACTTGACAGTACTAGGACGAGGGAGAGGAGACTAAGAGTAATGAACACTATACCAATTCACCACTTTAGTTCGGGGACGAGCAAGATGCCTACAAGAGCTTTGAGGGTCAGGCATGTTCCTTTAATTACAGTCAGGCAAGTGTCGCAGACATCCACACAAGCAGCACATAAAGGGGCTGCAGGTGTATAAAAGGAGATCAGTGGAGCAGAGAGTAGAGCAACAGTGAGGCCTTTGTGGGGGAGACCAGCAGGGAGGAGGCAGCCGTGGTGGGACCGGAGAAGGAGCCAGGAAGGCAGCAAATACCCCAGAGCAGTTGCAGAGCCCAAAGCCAGGCTGTGTGCTTGTTGCAGGTCGGGGAGCCTCTGTGACAGAGGGCTAGCAGCAGTAGCCCAAACGAAGAGAAAACAGCGGTCACGTCCATCAAGAAGCATTTCCATTGCTGGTGTGCAGAGGGAAACACACAGCAAGCAAGTAAGGCTCAGAAAGGTGGATTTCCTGGCTTCAGAAGAAGAGGAGAAGCAGCGGGAACCACCGCAAGGAGACGCAGAGAGGCAGTGTGTGTCACAGAGGATGCTCGAACACCAGGGCCCTCTGAGGGGACCACCAATAAGTAGTAGTCCTCAAAATTAAGTAAAATAAATGCATATTGAATACCGAACTGAATAGAATCTTAAAATTAAGCAAAACAAAGGCATATTGAGTTCCTAACTGAATGGAAACTTAGAATTAAGCAACATGAATGCATATCGAAACACGAATTGACTGAAACCTTAAAGTCAAGCATATTAAATACTGGATGAAGTGAAACTTAAGGGGCAAAGCAAGTAACAAAAAAATCGTCCAAGTGCCCATATGAAAATGAATTACAGAAAAGGGTGCAAGTGTGACAGAGCGCCATAAAAAGGTAAGGAATGAGTAAACCTCCTCCCGCCAAAGTGAACTATAATGAGTGAAAGCAGTGTGGCAAGGCCAAAGACTCATAAGGGGTGTGTGACACGGGATGGCAGAGCCACAAAGCTGACAAAAAGAAGCCAGAGAACTATGAATCAGCACATAAAGCCAAGAGGCCAATAAAGAGGAACTAAGTGAAGGTGACTTGGTACACACAAGCAGGTACCAAAGAACCTGGTTGCGCAACCTGTGATGGATGGGTGGATCACGTGGTCTGACAACTGAGCATTGGCCAGTGAGTCCAGAATGCTGAAGATCAAGTGTCACACAAAAGGGGAGTTCCCTCAATGAACAAATTCAAAATGTTATTCTGTGGAGCCACACTCCTGCTAGGGCGCGTGACTATCAAACTATATTTGAATAAATCTACTGTATGGCACACAATTGAATATCAAATACATTTTTTATTCAGTAGGCCCATGGGTCCTACAACAATACATATAGAAAATGTAATAGAATCTGCTTCAAATTGCACAGATGCAGTAAATGAATTACAAAGTAATAAAACCACATCTCGGACCAGTGAATGAAAACACATAATGCCTGCTGGATGGCCTATTGTACAGGCTATGACACTTGTATGCAATTAGAAGATTTTATAGCCAAAACACATTTTGTAAAATCACAGGTCGGAGAAACAATATTGCAACAAAAAAATGGCTGTAAATCCTATACTGCTGACCCCGTCTAACTAGATTTAACAGAATACATTAATGCAAATGTTGCATGAATAGTAGGTACAAAATATTTAGATCTAGATACACATCCCAGGTCTACGTCCGAAACACATTAACAGATCCCGGAGATAAATATATTTCCGGGGTTGTCAAGACAGAATGTTTTGGCAGGAGATGAAGTTGACTGCCTTCTTCAGGACCCCAAGGGAAGTTGGAGCTCCATCGAGGTGATATACCAAATGCTACTAAAACATTAACATTGAAGGACTAAAACCAAGATTAAGAAGAAAGGAAGAAGGAAGACGCAGAATGCAATGAAAGAAAGTTCTTTCATTATCAAAATGCATCACCCTCTATGAGTGCCTTCCCACTTAACCTGATAACCACAGGTGAAAAGGGACTTAACCACCTTGAAGGACCAGCAATAGCGAAGAAGAAAAGTAAAAGAAATTCACTTTGTGTATTGTGAGATGCAGTCCAACCCTGTAGAACCACCACCCAAGTCACCAGTCCATACTCGAGTGAAACCAAACAATATGAACTTACAGTATATGTGGTACTTGAAAGCAAATTTATAGTGAGGTCGGACAATTGATGACCAGGAGATGCTTCACGGGCAAAACCAGGTATCCTAGTATGGGTATCGGAGTAAAGCTAAAGGAAGGAGGAATACAAAATAGAGGGCATCACACCACAAAAACTATAATGAAATTAATAGTTAAGTAAACACTTGTATGTACTTGCAGGGGCACATAACTACTAGCCCAGGTCTAGACCTAGGTCACATCCCACTTGGAGGAGGTGGCTGAACAACAGATCCCATGTTAAACACCTACACAGAGAGTCGGCTCCTACTTACCCCCAACAGAGTAGGGGAGAGGATCTAGGTTGTTAAGTCTATCTGTATCTTTGCAATCAGAGGCAGTGAATGTACCGTCCATCAGTCGATAGGTCAAATTTGGGCCTGTAGATCTAACATGTACAAGAAAGGCATACATATACATATACTACATATACATATACTGAGGGAAGTCTCACTGAAGCACTGTCACACTGCTGTACTGCAAGTAATGTTAAAGCAATAATACAACCGGGTCCAATTACAACAAAACACTAACTCTATAGAATGTCTTGTTTAAATCAAGACGTGAAGATACAGTAAATCTCTCTAGTTACCGCCGTACCAAGGCTGGTATGCGGCCAACCGCACGATACGTGCTCGGGGGACATCAAAGTAATGAAATTGGAAATTATGAAAATATGGAGGCGCCAGAGACTGGGTGTGCATACCACTACTTAGTTCTTAAAGTGCCGTGCCCAACATATAGAGGCGGAGTGAAATAAAAAATGCTAGATCAACGGCCTGGTGAAATCTGCCGTAATGTGTTAAGGTGAGATATTAATAATGCCCAACAGGCAGCCGTAATGAACCAGAGCAGCGTAATATCGATTCCTTCAACGGTCTAACCTAATGGAGATGGACACAATGATAAATGCCACAATAAGGTGATATATAGGTGCCCCAGGGGCCAGAAAATAGACTTGTGAAATCACAGAACATTAAAACGAACAGAAAAAAGACTGAACACAATTATAGGCATCACAGGGGAGCACCATGTGGATCTAGTGAACCAGGATGTTCAAGGGCAAAGTAAGTACCCTGACGGTGGCCGAGTCCTCCTGTCGTAATGCTCCACCGTACATGTGGAGACAGGGTGATAAGTAGACATCCTGGTAAAGTCGGACAAGGTGAGTTGGGGTAATATATTAATAATGTCCAAATGTAAGCCAAAATAACCCAGGACTACATTGTAACGATTCCTTCATCGATCTAGACTAATGGAACTGGACACAGTAATGAATGCCACAGTGGGGTAGAGTGTGGATGCTCCAGGGGCTAAAATGGACTTGGACTACTTAGTATCAATGCCCACATCTGTTTAAGTACAGAGGATATAGCAGACGATACTTGTGATACACCATATTCAGTGGAAGCTGGTATCTCCCCAGAGCTTACAATATGTGCCAACAATGGTACTCTACCAATACTGTAGTTGGGCCTCATTCAGGCCATTTTCTATTGTATCCAATCGATGTATCCATCTTGCCTCTACTGTACTTTTGATGGACTGTATGTGTTTTTGGGGAGTGCTTCAAGAACCCACCAAGACAGATCGTCCGTGGAATGTCCGTATTTGATGTAATGTGATACCATTGGTGCATTTATGTACTTGTATCTTATGCGGAACCTGTGTTCCACAATTGTGGGGTGTACTGGTCTTGACGTCTGTCCCACCTATTTCAGTCTGCATGGACATTCTACACAATAGATGGTGTTGGGAGTCTTACTTCCTTCTTCTGGAGAGCAGACTCTGGTTCCAGTGAAACAAGGGAATGTTGCCTGAGGGAACGGCTCCCTTCCCCAGGTCACAATCCTTTTCCAAGGAGAAAAAGTTCCAAGTAAAAAGTCTTAAAGAGGAATACAAGTTCTTGGTGCAACTCAAAGTTCAAAGTCCCAAAACAGGATTACTGATTTTACTGTTGGATCACTGGAAAGTAACTCCCCTCTCCAAGTGTTCTGCTTGTTTCCCAGGGTTATGACTCTCTTCCCCTGGATTTTATTCAGACATTCTTCTTTATGGTGTCTATTGCACAACACCAGATGTGATGTATTTTCAGCACCAGGGGGTATGACCTCCTTTCCTTGGTTCTTTTCAGGCTTCTCACAATTCCAGAGGATATTACTCAATTCCCCCTGGTTCTTCTCCAGCTTCTCGCAACACCAGGGAATGACTCCCTTTCCCTGGTCTTTCTCAGGCTTCCCACAATGCCAGGCGAAATGACTCCCTTTCCCCTGGGCTTTCTCCAGCTTCTTGCAACACCAGGGGGAATGACTCCCTTTGCCTGACCTTTCTCAGGCTTCTCACAATGTCAGAGGAAATTACTCCCTTTCCCCTTGTTTTTCTCCAGCTTCTTGCAACACCACAGGGAATTACTCCCTTCCCCTGGTCTTTCTCAGGCTTCTCTACTTATTGTATAGCAGACCTGGTTCACTATCCTGCCAAGTACTGCTATTGTCCATATAACCGTTATACCTTCTTTTCTGTATTTGGGGGTCCTAGACCCTTACTTCAGGTACAATTACTCGTTCAAAGTCTCTTTTCCAGGCTCTCTTCTCAGCCCTGTTCTCTAGGATAAATCCACCCTTATTTACAGGGCCCTCAGTGCTTTTTCTGTCCCCCACGAGTTAGTCCCAGCAAGACCCTACCTCCAGGGAGCCTCTGTTCAGACTCCAGCCAGTCCCAGGACTCTTACCTCTCCCATCTCACACTCTTGGCATGGTCTGCTACAGCTAGAGGCTATTTGTAGCTGTTGCTCCCCTCTGGCCTGCTATTCTGACGTGGACTGCCTGGTCCCTTCCTTTGGGATTGGCAGCCTGCTTCCGGTCGGGAAAAGGGTCCTTTCTCTTCTGATCCTTTTTGGAGGCTTCACCTTCTCGCCTTACATCTCGGTTCCCCGGGTTTCCCTATACTGCACCGCTGACTTGCTTGTGGTTTCTCGAGGGAGGGCTGAACACAATTTTCAGTCCTTCATCCCTTTTCATGTTCCAATCACTCACATATTGTCCATATTGATTAGAAAGCAGTTTTTGGTCCTGCAGAGCTTTCTTCATTACTCTGCGCCTCTTCTTCATCTTGGTAATGATGTTATGATTCTCAACTGAGTTACTTGGGTACTTCTTCGTCCCAGTCTTCCAACATGACTCACATAGTTAGTCCCTACTCTTCCTCGTCTCAGTACTTTTTAAGGAGGTTGGATCATCTACCTTACACAAGTACAGAGCAGTGTGATATGATACGATATGGCATTTATAACGCGCCTATACACAAGTGTTTCAAGGCGTGATGAGGCAAGGGAGGGGAAACAGAGGGAAGACAACGATCGTACTAGGCCAGGAGACATTGAGATTGCGCATGAGCAGGGGGGTGGGAGGGTGAGTGCCAGGGGAAAGGGGGGGTGCAGTACATAGGTTAACAGTAAAATAAATAAAGACAATAAATAAAAGTGCGGCCAGCTGGTGGCAAGTGCAAGGGTAAGTGCATACATCAGGTGTTAAGTGCAAGTAGGGGCTGTAACGATGCAGAACAGTCCCTGAGTGCAAGGGTAGCCAGGGGGGCAGTGCAGTTTCAGAATAAGCAAGGAGATCAGCAGGAGAGAGGTGGAGAGAGAGAAAGCAGAAGCAAAGAGGAAGGTCTTGAGGTGCTTCTGGAACCGGAGATGGTTCTCCCCAAGTTTCAGAGAGGCAGGAAGGCTGTTCCAGAGGGAGGCCCCAGCAGAAGAAAGAGATCTACCACCAACTCGCTGCTTGGTGAAGCTACTGACCCTGAGGGAGTTGGAGACGGATGAGCAAAGACCTCGAGAAGGAAGATATTTAGGTAGAGAGAGTTGAAGGTATTGAGGTCCTAGGCCACAGAAGGCCTTCTGGACAATGCAGAGGGGGTTTTGAACTTAATCCCTGCCGCCACTAGGAGCCAGTGCAGAGATTTCAGTCCTGGAGAGATATGATCCCTGGGCTTGAGGTCAAGGACAGGTCTCGCAGTCCTGTTTTGGATGAGTTGCGGAGAGTAGAGGCAGGCAGATTTAGAAAGAGGCTATTGCAGTAGTCCAGCCTAGAGAGAACCAGTGCTCTGGAGACAGTGAGCTTCTGGGGGAAGGAGAGGAAAGGAAGAATACCTCTGAGGAGGTGCAGCTGGAACTGTAATACCCTGTATAGGGTAGGAGAATGAGGGAGGTTGTGGTAAGATCTGGATATACCTTTAACTCCCTGGGTAGTCGTCCCTAGTGGTTGCAGGTCATTTGGTCGAAAACCAAATGATCGAATGCCATTTGATCGAGAGTCAAATTGTCGAAAAAATGGTCGATTTTTTTTTTTAAAAACATTTTATTTTATGGAGGGGTTCCCCCCTAACCCTCTTTTTCTATATACATTTTATTTTACCAAACAAAAACTAAAAATATATATAAATAAATAAATTTAAAAAATGCGACCATTTTTTTTTCCCAACCATTTGACTTTCGATCAAATGGTCATTCGATCTTTTATTTTCGACCAAATGACCGGACACCGTCCCTAGTCCCACAGGGAGAATCTCTCCCACATAATATCCACCCGCTGAGAACTACCTCCAGGGGGACTATCGGGTAGTGGCCTCACCTTCCTGGCCTTATAGGATGGGGCTCCCCCAGAAGAGAAGGGGCGACATCCAAGGATTTGTCACATTTGCTGTTAACATTTTTCTTCTGGGTTGTAGTGTTTCAAGTGTTGGTAAAGGTACTCTGGGCCTTTGTTCCAGAAGCATTTTCAGTGTGATTCATTTATTGATCGGTAGCCATCTCAGATTTTAAAGCTGGTAAAATATGGTCATACTTGTTAAGGCAATTCATTAGTCTTGTTGCTCTCTTTTGTACCAGTTGGATCCATTTCAGTAGGTATTTGTGCAGACCAAAGTAAAATGTGTTATTGTGATCTAGCTTACAGGAATGTAATGCTTGTACCTGGCCAGAATGATCTCTTGTACCTTAGAGAGGGAGGATTTATTAGATGAGATGGGCCTTTTTTTGTGTGTGGATTTTATCTTTTTATTCAAACAAATAACAAAAGGCACAACAGTTATTAATACAGTAGATAACTAAAGATCATACCAATGTTATTATTGTTTCGGTCAATGTGCACACCCATCCTCCTCCTCACCCCAACTATCCCTCCAGGCCTTCACGGCGATTGATGTACATAGAAGCTACCAGCTCAACAATGCTGCGTATAAACACAGATCAGATTCCACAATGTATCCGTACAACACGGGTTACATGTGTTCTGGTTTTCATCCTCATATACAAGGATTGACCAGTTCCCAAAATGTGTTTGACCAAGTAGCATTTGCCATTTGTTTGAAACAGTTCCTCTCCAGTGCGCAGGGATTAGAGAATAAATGGTCCATTGCTTCTTTGCCGGTGGAGTCTCTGTTTTCCAATGTAGCAAAGTGAATTTTCTCGCAGTGAACAACCTAAGGTACATTTGTTTCCTGGTCATTGCATCCGCATGCCATTCGTCTGCGTCAGCCCCAAACAGCATAGACATAGGGGAAGAGAAAGCATAGAGCCAGGTATCCATGAAACTTACCTGTGTACAGTGGATGAAAATTTAGTCATCTTTGAACATGCTCAAAAAATATGACCAAAAGTGCCTGGCTGTCCACATTTTCTCCAGTACTTGGTGTACTGAACTAGTTTCATACCACAAAGAAGGTTGGGTGGTGTAATAAATATGCTGTAAGATCTTATACTCTAACTCTCTTTCACGTATATTGAGGGAGACCTCTTTAATCCCAGCGAAGAAGCCGTGCATATCCCCGAGTAGCTACAGTAATGGTCAGGTCTTCCGCCAGCAATATGCACCGGAACCGCCTGAGTTGATCGATGACTCGAAGAAGCAACGGCAATGGAGGTAACGCATACAGAAACAGGCCGTCCCAGGCGAATGAGAATGCGTCCCTCATTCACCCTGGCTGGGGAAACCTGCTGGCGAACCTCTGGCACTTGGTGTTCGTCGCCGTCGCAAACAGATCGATCTGGGGATTGCCCCATCTGCGGAACAGGTGGTTCACTTAGTCCTGCCGAAGTTCTCACTCGTGGCACGAGCGTAGCCCCCTGCTGAGAGAGTCGGCGACGGTGTTCTTTACTCCTGCCAGATGAAATGGAATGAGGAACATCCCCTGGGTGACTGCCCAGTGCTATAGGTCCTGCTCCTCTTTGGGGAGCGCTGGGGATCTGGTGCCCCCCTGATTTCTGATGTAAAATATTGTGGTGGTATTGTCCGTGAAGACCCACACCAACCTTGTCCTTGAGGGATGGAAGGAAGGAGTTGAGGGCCCAAAACACTGCTTGAAGCTCTAGCACATTGAAGTGCAACGACTTCTCCTCTGGCAGCCATAGGCCTCTGGCGTAAAGACTTCCGGTGTGAGCTCCCCATCGTTCCTGGGAGGTGCCCGTTTTGACCGTCTCCTGGTGTGGTGGGGTCTGGAAATCCACACCTCCGGACAGATGCGAGCACACTCCCTACCAACTTATCGCTCGACGGAAGCCCTAGTCGAGCGCTATCTTGTCCTGGAAGCTTCCCGACACCTGTATCCATTGGTCGACGAGGAAATCGTGCAATGGACGCATCCGAAGCCTGCAGAGTCAGATGAGATGGATGCATGACGACATCATGCCGAGAAGAGACTTGATGGTCTTCACCGTGGCGATCTTCAGTGCTAACAGCTGTTGCACCTTTCCCAAGATGGCCGCTATCCTTTCTTCTGACGGTAACGCCAGGCACAACACTGTGTTTAGTCGGGATCCCAGAAACAGCACGTCCTGCGATGGAGTCAAGCATGAGTTTGCATAGTTCATCGAGAACCCCAGATCCGTCAGTAGGCGGACGGTCTTCGCCGTGTGGCACGATCCTCGCCGTGTGGCACCCTCCAGCAGCAGCTGAGGGATGTGGTTTTACTGCCGGGCCACAGATGGTATTCGGGGACACTTCTGTTGTAACACCAGGGTGTGTCTGTGGGCGACAGCATCCAGCACCCAACGGTCAGTGGAGATGGTCTTCCAAATGCCGACGTTCGAAGGCTGGCTTCCCACTGGGGCGCATGGGTGGGAGCCCGACGCCACAGCCAGTTCAATCCTGTTTGGATGTCGAAGTACCGCCCTGGGGTCCCAGTGGACAATGACATCCTCCTCCAAAAGTCTTTGAACGGCCCCTGTTGGTTTCCTGGGCTGAGGAACGGGAGGGCTGGTGGTAGGACGAAGAGCTCCTACCGAAACCTTTGGAAGATCCTTGGGACTTGCCGCCTGAGGGCTGAAAGGATGGCCGTCACTGTTGAAGAGTGGCCAGAGCACGTGCCGTTTTGGTGTCAGCCTTGATGCCCAGTAGAGACTCATCTACAACCTTCTCAAAGAGGTTGTCCCAGTCGAAGAGCATGTCCAAACCCTTGTTTGAACATCCTGACAAAAGTTGGTGGCCTTGAGCTAGCCACAACGACCAAGGCAAACGCTGTTGCCCATTTGGCAGAACCCCACGTCAGCGATGTCCGTGGTCACCGTGATGGCGTGGTCCGACGCCACCTCGCCTTCCTGCAGAATTTCCAACGCTTCTGACCTTTTGTCATCGGGAAGGATGTCCAGGATGGGAGCGATCTTGAACCATAGCTATCAGACGTAGCGCGCTACAATGGCGAGGGCGTTGGCGGCCTTGATGGCAGTGGCCGCAGAGTAGATGACCATCATCCCATGGCATTTAATTTCTTCCTCTCGCTGTCCGGATGGGTGGACGCTGCCGAGGTATCGGCAGCGGCCAAGAAAAAGGAACAAGTCTTCTTCTTGGCCACTGCCGATACCAGACAGTCTAGCGACGGTTGGGCCCACAAACACTTGGGTGCAGAGTCCGGCACCCTGTACTTCCTCTCAAGGCGATCCCTCTTCGCCGGGGGCGAAGAAGGGTTCTTCATGAGGGCCAAGCCTTTGTCTCAAATGTCATTCAAGAGTGGGACCGAGAGGATGGTCTTTCTCTTCAACTCGCAGCACTGGTATAAGAAGCCCTCCTTTTCCTCTGGAGCAAGCAGGAAGAGCTCCAAAGCTCTGGAGATCATCGAGTGAAACGAGCTGATCTCGTCCAGCGGGGAGGATCTTGGGGGAGGAGACGGGAGTTCTCCTATCCCACCGTCGTCGTCTGTGCCCGTCGCTGTTCCCGTATCAGAGTCCTTCTCATCCCTCGAGCGGAGAGGGAGGAGAGGGAGGCGAGGGGTGGCAAGGAGGCAGAGGGTGCTTCTTCCTCTTCTTGCCCGGTGGTTCCTCCATAGAGGATCGGCCGTTGCTGCGGGTGGGGCCGCCGGCGCGATAGGCATCCGTGTCTGTATCTCAGAGGCCAGAGTATGCAGTGCAGAGAGAATGTCCACCGAGATATCTCTAGGGGGGAGCTGAGGCGGGGGTGGCAGCTGAGGAGGCGGAATTGGCAGGTGGGGCACCAGCAGGGCAGCCAGACCCTCGTTGCCTTGCATTTCTCCCTCGACGGTATCCTCGCTGTCGCTGCCTTCATAGTCACCTTCGTCAGCGCTCGTCATAAGGTCTGCTCCCGATGTTTTCCTCCTCCTGGATGATTTGAAGGTAGATGAGCTCCTCCGCTGAGGAGATATCCATACCCTGGAGGACCTCTGTGCCTCCCCCCCTCTTCGCTTCCAGAGGCGACGGCCTTGGGGAGATCACCGGCATCTTCTTCTCCGGGGTCTTCTCTACGGGCCGGAAAGAATCTCGCCTTCGGGGTTGCGCTCTGCGGTGCCGTCTCAGCGGCCTTCGCAAGCGACGCCACTACCCCCTCGATGGAAGGCTGGGCCTTCGTCGGGTGTACCTGGGCCTTCACGGTCAGGACCGGTCCCTTGTCCTGTTTGGCCTTGGGCGTCCCGGATGCCTTGTCCTGCTTGGCCTTCTCCTTAGGGGGAGGGGCCGTGCCCTGACCCCCTTGGCCTTCTCCGGCAGGTCGGTCTTGGGCTTCTCCTCGAGTTTGCCCAGATGGTCCGACTTCCTCTTGGCCGACGATCCTGAACGCTGACTGAGGTCGCTGGAGACGTCGGATGCGACCTGGCTGCTGGGGAGCCCGTCTCAGCGGCGCTCCCGGGGGCAGTGGACTTGCAGTGCTTAGCCTTCTGTTGGAGCCCTGCGGGAGGGGCGCCCTCAAAGCTCTTGGAAGCCTGCTGAGCTTTCTTGGAACCGGGAGAGGCATGCTCCTGGGACCCACCCAGAGCAGGGGCCTTGGCCTGCAGCCACTCTTTCAGCCGTCTATGCCGATCCTTCAGCGTGCGAGGGGGCATCTCATGGTAAAACGCACAATCGTCCTCCTTGTGCATCGGGTACAGGCAGTACAGGCACTGGGAATGCCTGTCGTCTGAGAAAATATTCCATAAGCCACAGTCGGACCAAAGTTTGAAAAGCCAGGCTCAATCCTTCTCCTCCCACATGGTCCACGCGGCGAAGGCCAGAAGAATCTTCTGGAAGCCTCCACCAAGGAACTCGACGAAATCCGCCCTTGATGGCCGCTGAGTGACGAATCAGAAAAACTGGTCCCCGTCAATGGGAAAGATTGATCGATGGAGCAGAAGGCTCGATATGGGCTTAGGTAGAGGGAAGTCATTTGCTGGGGGCAGTATGACCCAGAGCTCAGTGATTGGTTGTTAGATGAAAGACAGTTCAGAAATAAAACAAACAGATTTTTTCTTTACCGAGGATTCCCACCCTGACAACGGTGTATATTCATGAGCATGTCAATCCATGCCAGACCCCATGCTGGAGAATAGGGCAGAAGACGCCAAAGGAAGGTCGCAGAATGTTAGGCCTTCCGGAGAGAGTGAAAGGTCACGCCGGACCCGACTAATTATGTGGAAAACATATTGATGCAGGAGATAGGTCCCAGTGCGCTGACGCAATGGATCACAGTTGAGAGGGCACACAGATCTTTGACAAAGAAACCACCGCCAGGCCCTTCCCCTCTCCCCAAGGCCACCGATTGAGTAAGTCCTGAGCTTTAAAGACCAGGAAAAGATATTCAAATTCTCCAGAGATGGGGGAGAGTGGATCATACTGAGAGCAACGTCCTCACTAGCTATCTAACCAGATTACAATGTGCAAGTCAAAATCAGAAGCAAGATGCTTGTCCATGCTAAAGAAAGGCTACGCCAACAGTGCCTGCAATACACGCTAATCTATCCAGCTAAACTGAAGGTTGTATATGTTATGTTATTTTGCATTTATATAGCGCCTTATATACCATTGGTATGGTCTGAAGGCGCTGCTAGGTTGAACGCCCTTGGGAACCGAAGTTCAGGTCAGTAGAGAGAGTAGAGAGAGTCCAAAAAGTGCGTGTGCGCACCAGGTGTGTGTGCAGCTGGTGCGGAATTCAAGTGGTAGCTGCTTCTTAGCGGTAGGTGTGGTGGTTGAGAGATCAGGAGTATGTGTTCGCTCTGGCCGGCTTTTATCCAGATCAAGTGTGGCTGCGTTAGGCCTGAGGAGAACGCCTGGCTGGGGGGGGTGAAACCAGCAATGTTTACTCAGAGTGATGGGAGTGAGCGGGAGATGTTGATATGAGAACAGTTATACCGAATGGTGTCATAGTATCTCTGTGTTCTAGTTGAGAGGTGGTGTAAGGGAGAGAGTAAGCGTGGGGTGTGGTATGATGTATTTCCTGCATTCCAAAGCATAATTATGTACGTCATGCAATTCCGTGCCGTTGGTACACTTCTAAATTCAACTTTCTCCAAGAGGCTATTGGTCACAACTTCTAAATGCAATTGGGTACACTTCTAAATTTCAGCTTTCTCAGAGAGGCTATTGGGCGCAACTTCTAAATGCATATAAAAGAAGTCTCACTTTTTTGAGAGTCTTGAGAAAGTGCACAACTGAATGGACATTCACAAGATGGAGGCGCTAAGAGAGAAAAACAGCAAATGCTGATTATCAGGACTGCCCTTTTCGTCTTCTTTGACCCATATTGTTAAGGACTCTGACTCAGAATATTTGGTCCTTATAGATTGCCACTCAAAGCACAGTCTTTGATCCGGGTTTATTCCATTGGATTCTCGATTGGGACGTGCACTTTCTTTTGCCAAATGTTCCTTACGTATACAGTGCACCAAGTTATGCTCCCCTCAGTTGATCCACATTTCTCGGGAGTACCCGGAGGTTGGGTACACCAATGCCCAATGCTGCTCCCATTTTGAGTATAAAAGGATAGGTACACTTACTCGAAATAGCGTTTCACTGTTTATGTTCTTTATGCTTGCCTATATGGCTACTGCTTTTACCTTATAGGGACGATGAGCATTTAAATTCAGGATTTGGTTGAAGATTTGGCTGTATCTGGACTGGGGGTTGCCGTAGATCACGGATTTGCATGGAGACACGGGGACGGTGGTGGGATGTTGTTTACTGTCTGCTACAATGCTGTTTTGCATTTCTTGATGGTCGGATGGAAGATCCAAGGAGAATGGTGGGGGCACTTTGTGTACTGCATCATGGCACATGAGTTGAATGTTGTGACCTGGAACATGAGGGGGCTTAACAGATATATTAAACGGAACAGAGACGCACTCTGGGGTATACAATGCCAATTATCTTGAGTACCTCACAATTCTCCAACGTAAGTGTAAGGGCTGGGCTACTCTTCCCCTGTCTCTCGCTGGTAGAGTCGGTGTCTTGAAGCTGGTGGTACTACCCCAACTTCTTTACTGTTTCGTAAACCTTCCCCTGTGGCCGGGCAGAGTCTTTTTTCGCACATTGATGTGTATACTGAATAGTTTCCTATGGTATTCAGGCGCGGTTCGATTAAAGTACGTCATTCTATCTACTCCCTTGGAACTAGGGGCTTTGGTGCCCCTGATTTCTAAAGATATTGGTTGGTTGCACAAGCCCAATTTGCCTCATATTGGTTCATTACGACCAACCCCCCGTCCCACGTCCGACTAGAGCTACGCTCGGTTGGTGTCCGAGATTTACGTCCCCTAACGCTCTCCCCCTCTAGCCACGTAAGGGGGTCTATTGGCCCAGTTGCTATCACACTCTATGCTAGACTCTGACTCTTGTTAATACTACTCATCCCTTCCATGGCTCCATTCCCTTATGGAATTATCTTCCTGGTGTCCCTCATGTTGCCCATCAGGTGGCACGCATCTGGACGGAGGCTGGTTTTGAATGTCTTTGCGAAGTCTTTGATCAGAATCACTTCACTGAATGGAGCGACCTCCCCCCTACCTTACAACGTAACGCATCAACCTGGCTGTAATACTTGGCTCTCCGTCGCACACTAAAAAATAGGTATTCTACCTTTCCTGTCATACCTCCTGACAGTCCTATCCTCACTGAAATTATGGACCCTACGTGTATCAAAGGGAAGATATCTAGACTATATTCCATGGTCCAATCAGCTGCTCCCCCTCATTCGAAACCTTGAAGCTATCCTGGGCTAAAAATTTGGAAATGGAAATGTTTGATCACCGTTGGAAGCAGATGTGTTCCCGCACCCGTGATGTTTCCTTCAACTCCAGATTTAAGCTGATTCAATTTAAAATATTAACATTGTTACCACTATGCCCCACTACGCTTGCACCGTATGTTTCCTGACCACCCCTCCCACTGTCCCAGATGTAGGGCAGTCGATGCCACTTATATACACATGATTTGGTCCTGCCCTTCCTTCGCTCAGTTCTGTTCCAGTGTCTGTCACACTACCTCAGTGATTCTAGACTATCAATTTTACCCCGCTCCAATTAAGTGCCTCTTTCATGACTTCCCTGGCTTGCATCGGGACTCCCGGAAACTTGCTGGCTTGTGCATGTTGTTGGCCACGCGCTGCATTCTCCTCTGTTGGCTCAGGCCCCAACCACCCTCCCATGCCCAAAGGCTTTCCACCCTCACTAGGGCGTCTGAAACTGAGGAGTTCTGGTCGTCCCAGCTTCCACCAGGTTCTGATGTCTCCTCTCCCCCTGACTCTCCTCCACCTGCTGATCCCTCCTGAAGGCCCCCTTCTGGTTGTGTGAATTCTAACGACTCATTGCTTTTATCGCAGCTATTTTATGATTTAGCTTTTTGTCGCTAATTTACTGATTGTGTATGTACCAAGTATATTTGCTACAACGAATTATCATGTATATCTTGCTGTCCCCTCACTATATACTGTCAAGCATAACAAAATAAAGGTTTTAAAAAAAAATATGGAACAGAGTTGGGTCATACTTACATAGGAAACTGGTGGCAAAAGCTCTTTTACAAGAGACTCACCTTACGGACACTAGGTAGGCTGACCTCACTGTCAGGTGTGAAGATCTTTGATATGGTGCCAATTACTCTTTGTATGCCAGGGGGGTCCAGATCTGGGTGGCTGACTGTTCCCTTCAGAATGTATTACTCGATTACATAAAGGGTGTTCACACACATAGACTTATCTGTTCACTAGGACTGACTATGCACAAGAGTTTCTCAATCCCAACTATATGGGCAGATCACTATCAGACCACCTGGTTGGTGCTTAGTGGCCCTCCCCCTGTCCTGACATGGAAACAGAGCTTTGGCAGCCCCATCGTTCTTTCCTACAGTAAGGATCATGGGCTACCATTTTCAATACAAGGTCCTCCCTTTTAGCCTTAACTCGGCCCCTACGGTCTTTACCAGGCTCATGAATACGGCGGCTGCCCTCTTCAGAGCGCCGGGCCTCCACATCTACCCAAACCCTGATGACTGGCTCGTCAGGGCTACATCTCCGGAAGCGGTTCACCACTCTTCCCATGCCTTTATGAACACACTGCACGATCTGGGCTTCTCACTCAATCTCAAGAAGTCGCAGCTGCAGCCCACGCAGATTCTGACATTCTTGAGCCTCATCTGGGACACATGCTCCGAGAAGGTATTTCCGTCGGAGGACAAGATCTCGGCCATCAAGAAGACCACCACCCACTTCCTCAGCAGAGAGGTGACCTCAGCATGGTGGTATCAGCATTTCCTGGATCTCTTGGCGGAAGTCCTATTAGCTGTCCCACACACAAGATTTAGGATGAGGAGGATTCAGCTGCACTTCACAGCCTCATGGAACCAGGAGCAGGGCTCTCAATCCGAGATGATCAACGTTCCTCCATCTCTCCGCCCGGGCCTAACATGGTGGTTCAGGGACTGCAACCATATGGACAGGCAAGCACTTTCGCCTGCCCACCCTGCAGACCACCATCACCACAGACTCCTTGCTCGAGGGCTGGGGAGCCACCCTGGACGACCTCTCGGTCCATGGCACCTGGACTTGACAGGAGCAGGAATACCACATCAATTGATTAGAGCTGAAGGCCATCTGGCTAGCGCTCAGAGCGTTGCTACCACTTCTCAGGGGCAAAGTTGTCCTCATCCAGACAGACAACTCGACCAGCATATACTACGTTAACAAGCAGGGAGCCACCAGATCCCCTCCTCTGTCGCACACTGCCAACAGCAATATTGGAGTGGGCCCTGGAAAACGACATCTACCTCACGGCAGTCCATCCCCCAGGAAATCCAACCTGGAGGTGGACAGGCTGAGCAGGTTGGGAGCAGACAATTACGAGTGGCAGCTAAACAACCTCGTTATTCAGGAGATCTTCAACAGGTGGGGTCATCTCCAGGTGGCTCTCTTTGCCACCTGGCACAACAAGAAGTGCCCTCTGTTCACCTCCTGGCAGGGACAGGGCCCCGGCTCCCTGGGCGGCGCATTTCGGCTTCAGTGGAACGGCATGAAGGTTTACGCCTTCCCCCCCACACCGCTGATTCACAGAGTGATTTGCAAGATCAAGGAGTCTCGCCAACTCAACTTCATCCTAATATCTCCATGGTGGCCGTCCAGGCCATGGTTTTTCAGAGCTGCTCAGCCTCTCGGAGATGCCTCCCATTCACCTCCCGACGAGCCCAGCACAAATTCTGGCGCAGCACAGGGGCAGGGTCATCCACCCCACACCACAGAAAACAGCCCTCACAGAGTAGTACCAGAACAGGTAGCGCTTCGGCACCTCAGTCTCTCCTAGGCTAATCTGGAAATCATACAGGGCGCAAGGCTACCAGGGCCCAGTATAAAAGTAAATGGACCAGATTCTGACACTGGGCAGACTCCAAGGAAATCGACCCTCTGGCATGTACTTTGGACGACATGCTCTCCTTCTCGGCACACCTCGCCCACTCTGGTGTGCACGTGGACTCCTGCCGTACATACCTCGCAGCCATTGGGGCTTCCAGGAACTCGGAGGAGGGGATCTTCTCCTCCTCCAATCCTATCATCAAGAAACAATTGACGGGGCTCGCAAGGTTCTATCCGCCCATCAAGAGGCCGCACCCCGTGTGGGACGTCAACATAATCTTGAGCGCCCTTGCGCACAGACCGTTTGAGCCGATGGAGTCTGCGGACATCAGGCTGGTTACCATCAAGACGGCCTTAGTAGTCGGCCTTACCTTGGCTCGTCGAGTCAGCGAAATCCAGGCGCTGTTCGCCTCGGATCCATATACTTACTACCTTTCACCGGGTCAAAGTAGTCCGGCAGACACACCCAGCATTTCTGCCCAAGGTGCCGTCTGCTTTCCACTTGAACAAGGAAATAGTCCTTCTTATGTTCTTTGCCGATCCTAAGGACGAGGCACAGAGAGCTGCACTGCCTGGATGTTAGGCGTGCCCTGAAATTCTACTTGGACAGGACCAAGGGCTTCCGCAAATCGGACGCCCTGTTGGTCACTTTCGGGGGCTCTAGACCAGGCTATCAGGCCTCCAAGGCCTCCATATCCCGATGGATGATCTCGGCCATCAAGGAAGCATACGAGGGCTAGCACAAGCCAATTCCAGCCAACATGCATGCCCACGCAGTCAGGGCCAAGGCAACGGCCATCGCATTCCAGCGCCATGTCCCTTGGCAAGTCATAAGCAGGGCGGCCACTTGGGCCACTCCCTCGGCTTTCTGCAAGCATTACTGTTTGGATGCCGGCTTTAGATCTGATGCGGCTTTAGGGCAGACGATTCTCAGGAACTTATTTGCTTAAGGAGAATCTCCTCTCCACCCTGCGGCTACATTCAGTTGTAATCGGCCATGCAGTATGGATGAAAGGGGACGGTGTCATGATCCATAGAACGCGTCCCTTTTGGACTTCCTGGTCTCTGTCACAACAGGGCTTGCACTCCTTGGTACTTTCAACATGGCCGTCTAACGTGGCACGCTCTCCACCAGCCTCCACGTCAGATGTAGCTCATTCTACAAAGAGACCACGCCCCCACGCGTCTCAACGCTACCGATTGCAGTGGCTAGACATGTGCTCCGTAGTTCCCTGTAACTAATCTCTTGTTTCCTGGTTCCCGGACCCTCGATTTCCCCCTCTTACATTCCTCCCTTCCTTGCTCTGCCTTGATTCCCGGATCTCGTGTACACCTCCCTCGTTTCCTGGACTTCCCGGAGACTCCGAGTACCCCTGGACGCTGAATGCACGCTGGAACCAGAAGAGGCTCGCGCGGGCTTGTACAAAACCCGATCCGTATGCAAGAAGGCTCCTTCCAAGAATTCCTGCAAGGATCGAACTCAGGTGAGAAAGGGGGAAATCCGTGACAGATTGAGACGCCAAACGACCGAAGTTGAATCGGACATGGAGGCGGCCGTTCAGGATCTCATGCGTCGCATGGAAGAATTAACGACCGAGGTGCAGAATCTGAAAGTGGAAAATGCTGCATTAAACCAATTAGTTTTGTCCTGTGATTCCGCTACAAAGGAAAGCGTACTACTGGGCGGCATTGTAGATAAATACGATGGGTCTGCGAAAACCCTTCGTGGATTCCTTGACTCCTGTTTAGTCCACTTTACCTTTAAGCCCTACTACTTTTCTACCCCCAGGGCTAAGGTGGGCTTTATAATTTCGCACCTCTCCGGAAATGCACTAACCTGGGCCACACCTTTAGTCATTTCTGGAGATGCCCTCCTGGATGATTACAACGGATTTATACAGGCCTTTGTTGTTTGACCACCCAGAACAGGTCTTTAGCGCCCAGGAAGATCTACTTGATTTCCAGCAAGGTTCCCAGGACATGCTTACATATGTAACACGATTTAAAGAATTGGCTAAAGAAGCGGATTGGTCCTCAGAAGCATGCTTTACTCTTTTCCGAAGGGGGCTGAATGAAGACATCAAAGATGAACTAGCCAGAGTGGCTCGCCCAAGTTCATTCCAGGCCCTTATGGATCTCGCTATGCAGATAGACTTTCGTATCCAGGAAAGGAAGGCAGAGAAGAAGAAAACCAAGATGCCCTTCCAGAAGGTTTCCATTGAGACCTCCTCGAAGTCTGACCCTACTCCTGCCTCTTTTAACGATCCAGAACCCATGCAATTAGGGGCTTTCCGTGGACCCATATCCTCGCAAGAAAGGATCCACACGGGGTTATGTATGTATTGTGCCTCGGATAAACATCTAGTTAGAGAGTGTCCTCTAGCCCCTCCACGGCGTTCGGGAAATGCCAGCTCCCGATCCTAGATGGAGCAAGGCTTCGGGAGAGAGATGTTTGCTCCACTTCTATTCCATCCTTGAACTCTCCTGGACAGAACAACCTAGTGATTCTACAGGCCTTTCTATCGCCATCCTAGAATGAGACCTACCCCATTTTGACCTTGGTGGATTGTGGGGCCATGGGGATATTCATAGATCAAGATTGGGTCTTTAGCCACCACATTCCATATGAAACTCGAGGCATCATGCAACCTGTGGAGGCGATCGACGGAAGACCTCTTTCTTCAGGACCCATAACCTTACAGACCAAAGAGATCCAACTCTCGATAAACCATCATCAAGAGGTGATCAAATTTGACATCATAAAGTCAGCTCATTACCCAATGGAACTAGCTATGCCCTGGTTACGGAAGCACAACCGATACATCAAATTGGCAGCAGGATCCTTGTTTCTTGGTTCTGAGCATTGCATGTCTCACTGTCTATTCCTGGATTCCTCCTCGACATCTTCCGAAGGCATGCCAACAGACCAGCAAGGCCCATTCATGGTTTCAAATATCATACAGGTTCCTAAGGCCTATCAGGAATATGCCGACATGTTTTCAACTGCTATAGTTCAGGCCCTACCCCCTCACAGACCTGAAGATTGCGATATTGATACAGAACCTTCAGCAGTCATTCCCTTTGGAAGGATGTTCATTTTATCCGAACCAGAAAAAAGGGCCCTCCGAGAATACTTGGATACCAACCTTGAAAATGGCACCATAAGACCATCCAAATCTCCAGCTGGACCTTCATTGTTTTTTGTTCCCAAGAAAGACACTAAAGAGCTTAGGTCTTGATTATCGTGGATTAAATCAATGCACCTTCAAGGATCACTACCCATTCCCCTTAATCTCAGATATCCTGAAAGCAGTGAGAGGAGCTGTAGTATTCTCAAAATTGGATCTCAGGGGTGCCTACCATCTGATCCGTATAAGGGAAGGAGACGAATGGAAAATAGCCTTTAAAACACCCTTTGGTCACTTTGAATACCTGGTCATGCCCTTCAGACTCGCTAATGCCCCAGCGGTCTTCCAACGTTTCATGGATCGGGTGTTTTCTGACATGCTTTTCCTCTTCGTCATAGTTTACCTGGACGATATCCTGATTTACTCCAAGGACCATCTAAAGCATGAATAACATGTTAAGGCAGTCTTACAACAGCTATGTGAACACAAACTCCTAGCTAAACCCGAGAAATGCCTTTTTCATGTCTCTACTGTTCACTATCTAGGATTTGTCCTTAGTCCAGAAGGAATTGGAATGGACCACTCAAAAGGTAAAAGCCATACTATCTTGGCCTGTTCCCACTACCGTGAAACAGATTCAATCCTTCCTGGGGCTTGCCAACTTTTACTGGAAATTCATACCGTCCTTTTCTGAGATAGTTCAACCGATCATTGCATTGTTGAAGAAAGATACTCCCTTTCTCTGGACATCAGCTCAAGATAAGGCATTCCAATGATTAAAACCAGAGTTTACTCAAGCCTCCATCCTAGCTCAACCTGATATTAATCGACCATTTCTAGTGAAGACGGATGCCTCTAACTATGCCATAGGAGCAGTGTTAAAACAGGAATTAGAGGACAAATTAGAGCATCCCATTGCTTATCTTTCATGAACCCTGACTCCCAGCGAGACTCATTATTCCATCTTGGAAAAGGAGCTGTTAGCCATCCGTCAAGCCTTCACAGAATGGCGTCATCTACTTCTGGGAGCTAAACATCCTGTTCAGGTCCGTACGGACCATCGAAATCTTCAAGTTCTAAAATCTTTGGAATGTAGGAATAGACGTCAAGCCCGTTGGGCCTTCTTCTTTGCCCAGTACCAGTTCCACATCCATCATGTCCCCGGATCACAGAACATAATTGCTGACGCCTTATCCCGACTTCCCGACTACGAAACTCTTGAAGATCGGTCCTTCCCAAAGATGTTTCCCCACACAATTTTTGTAGCCCAAGCAATCAGTCTCCTGGAAGACATTCGGATGCAAACCCAGTCCTCTGAGATCTGGAAGGAATTTACGGGGAAGAATCGGTGGAATCTTAGAAAAAGAGACGGGTACCTGTTTAAGGATAATGGCCTGGTCATTCCCACACAGAGACTACAACAACGGATTATTAACCTCTGTCACGATACCCTTCACTCCGGACATCGTGGCATCACCAACACCCTCCGTCTCATGCAAAGACAATTTTGGTACCCTAAAATGAAAATTGACATTCAACGATACATTCAAGCCTGTGCAGTCTGCAATCAAAACAAGCATGATAACAAGAAACTGGCAGGTCTCCTACTTCAACCTACGCTACCGTCTAGGCCCTGGGAAGTCATTGCTACGAACTTTATTGTGGAATTGCCACCATCCAGAGGTTACACGACTATCATGGTCACCATTGATTTATTCACCCAAATGGCTCATTTTACACCATTGTACAAATTGCCATCTTCCGCAGAACTCGCTGGCATCTTCCTGGAACACATATTTCGACTTCATGGACTCCCTTCCAAGATCATATCAGACAGGAGACCTCAATACATCTCTCAATTCTGTAAACACTTATGCCGTATTCTAGGAATCCAACGTGCCCTCTGTTCAGGTTATCATCCACAGACTAACGGAGCTACCGAACGTGTGAACCAGACCCTGGAGCAATACCTGTGTTGTTTCGCCACCAAGGTACAGGACGACTGGTCACTCTTAATACCTGTTGCTGAAATCGCCTACAACAATTCTGATCACCCGGCAGTAAAGACCAGCCCTTTTTTTTTTTTTGCAGGCAAGGAGTCCACCCTTCGGTTCTACCTTCCATTCTCCCACATCCCACACCAGTACCAACAGTCGACTCCTGGATTGAAACTCTCATCAACGTACACAAGGAAGCCAAAGAACACTTAGAAAAGGCATGAACTCACACCAAGCGTTATGCGGACTCCAAAAGAAGACCAGGACCTTCTTATGCAGTCGGTGATAAGGTTTGGCTGTCCTCGAAACTACTGCCTCGACATTTGCAACCAAACAAACTGGCTACCCGGTACTATGGTCCTTTTTCCATAAAGGAAATCATAAACCCAGTGACATTCCGGCTCAAATTGCCAGACTCCTGGAAGAAGATTCATCCAATTTTTCACACTTCTTTATTAAAACCTTACGTCCAGTCCTCTCGGAAGTCCTTCAGACCCAACCACGTGATTGTGGATGACCAGCTGGAATATGAAGTATCCAGAATATGCGACTCCAGGTATAAACGGGGGCAAGTTCAATACCTGGTTGAGTGGAAAGGATATCCTCCTAGTGAAAGAACCTGGGAAACATTTTCAAATCTGAACACCCCTCGATTGCTCAGAAGATATCATCTCATACACCCGGGCAAACCTGGTGGGACAGGTTTTCGGAGGAGACATGCTGTCATGATCCATAGAACGCGTCCCTTTTGGACTTCCTGGTCTCTGTCACAACGGGGCTTGCACTCCTTGGTACTTCCAACATGGCTGTCTAACGTGGTACGCTCTCCACCAGCCTCCATGTCAGATGTAGCACAATCTACAAAGAGACCACGCCCCCGCGGCCCACGCGTCTCAACGCTACCGCTTGCAGTGGCTAGACGTGTGCTCCGTAGTTCGCTATAACTAATATCTTGTTTCCTGGTTCCCGGACCCTTGATTTCCCCCTCTTCCTTTCCTCCCTCCTTACTCTGCCTTGATTCCCGGATCTCGTATACCGCCTCCGAGTACACCTCCCTCGTTTCCTGGACTTCCCGGAGACTCCGAGTACCCCTGGACGCTGAACGCACGCTGGAACCAGAAGAGGCTTGCGCGGGCTTGTACAAAACCCGATCCGTATGCAAGAAGGCTCCTTCCAAGAATTCCTGCAAGGATCGAACTCAGGTGAGAAAGGGGGAAATCCATGACAGACGGGACATAAGAGTAATTATAAGTTACTCACCGTAGTGACTAATGTACTCTTAGTTCTTAGTCACCTTTCCTCCATACGTCCCACCATCCTGCCCCCTAATAATACTGGTGTCATTAGGTAATGTTAAATCTATTGTTGACGCGTCAATGGGCCCTGAGGTGTGGCGCCGGAGGGCGTAGTCAGGGCAGCGCATGCACCCAGGCGCGCCTCTAAATTTAAAGGGGAAGAAGGTTTTTTCTGTTGATCACTACAGTGAGTAACCTATAATGTCCCTAGGAGGAAGCCATACAGTGTGTAAGAGAACATCTTACAAAGGGAAATCTTCAACATCGAGACCCTACAGAGTTCAACATATAACTCATGTTGATAGCTCACTCATAAAATGTGTCACCTTCAAAAATCAATGTTTTCTACAAATACACAGGACTGCCATGGGGGCAGAATTCACCCCCAGTCTGGGTATCCTCTATATGGCATAATTTGAGGTTCAGTTTCTTTTCTTTGAGGCTAATCCCTATCAAACAATGAGACACTCGGGATGCCCGGATTTCTTTTTTCAATTCGATCAATCAATGTAACAGCAACATTCAACTCACTCTAGAGGCTAGTAAATGGCCAGATCAAATTACTTGATATAGTCATTAAGAACCATCAAGGCTCTCTGGCTTGTTCACTGTATGAAAAATCTACGGATAGAAATACGATTGACCATTTTGGCCATTTTCATGCACGTATTGTAAAAGAAAGCCTTCCGCTTGGACAGTTTTTGCGACTATATCGCAACTGTACCTTGGTACAAGATTATTATTTCCATGCCATAACCTGTATGAACATCTCAAAGTACGTGGGTATCCCAAAAAACGTGTCAACCATTCGAAGAAACAGACACGCTTTATCCCGAAGAAGCTCTTGCTCATCCCAAAGGTGGCCGATAGGAAACAAGATAAACTGGTTTATGTTTTTACACATAATCAGAATACATTCGATCTTGGGATAGGTGGTGACATGACATCATCAGGTGAGACATGGGGTCTGATTCTTAAGTTGGTGCAGTGAACGTGCTAAAGAGCATGATTCACTGTGCCAAATCTGGACGCCCAGGCTCCACCATTATTCTCAAGTGGACCTGGGCATCTTTGCGGTGCACGACAGTACAACAACGCAATCCTGAAATCGCAACAGCATTTTTCTAAATAAATGACATTCGTTATTTTACAAAATTGCCGCAGATAACACAGGTCTATACCAACACTTTCATATACACCAGTAGGAAGTAAGCAGCTTCAACATTGCAGGATACAATGTTGACGCTGCTTAATTTACAGGTTTGCCCACCCACCTGCACTGCAGCAAGGCTTCTTGTGGTACTCCTCCACAATACCGGCACCGAAATGGTACCGTATATGTGCGCCAGTTTAGCGAACATTTAAAAGTGGAGGAGTGCCACAAGAATACCGGTCTTAAGTGGCAGGTAACGAATGCGGCGGTTGCTTTTTAACAACCTTTTCGGAACTTAAGACCCAGTTGAGAATTGGGCCGATGGTATCTCCCTTTTCCATGTAGGCACGTTCCTTCTATACCCCATGCCCTAATGACATATTGCCATTATTCCCCTTGAAATATTGACAGTTATACTGACAGTACTCCTCAATGTCAGATAACAAGTAAAGGAAGCACTGGGATGAAGAGACTGAAGGGAGCCATGAGGATCAGTGAAGCAGAGAAGAACAGAATATGCTCTAGTGGTGGCGAGCATATAATAGGTGCTGGAAGATTTAAAACCCCAGACCAGCATGGAGGAGAGAGACGCTGTTGGTAGAAGCTATGTCCTCTCAGTGCTGACCGAGGGACTGCCGACCCCCAGAGGAAACGATGGAGCCTGGAGGCACGAGGAGACAGCAGAAGGAGGACTGCTGGAGCGGGTTTGCCATGATTGGACCGTAGCAGGAAGAGAAGTCTTCATGATGGCCATGCAAACTGGGGAGCAGTACCAACATCGCCTGAACATGGAGAGGGGCTCAGCAGCAGAGCCAAAGCCACGTAGGAAGAGTCACAAGGTGAAATCAGTTAACCCATGAAGTAGAGACGGAACGCCGGAGTGCCGCTTCACGTTTACTACAAGAACACCAGAGAATGCCACAAAAAGCTGTTGAGTCCTGGAAAGGGAAGCTGGGACACCGCCCGCTACGGCAACGCTATCAAGCACAAATAAGAGCCAGAGAGGTGAATCAGAGAGATTTTGTAACTTAATATGTAAAAAAGGAATAGTATCCAATGTCAAGTTAGCAAGTTTATAATATAAAGTGTACTGTACGCAAAAGTTCTGGTAGCAGAGTATACCAGGCAAAGACAAGCTTGTGAGAAGAATTGTATTGAAGATGGAGGAGAACCTGGTAGGCGAGTACACCATGTGGGAACAAAAGAGGGGCATTTGAGCGAGAACCAGCTGCGCACTTCTATGAGTTCATAGGTTGTATGTACAATGCAAGATCCACTGTGTCTGCTGCGGGTAGTTGTACAAAACTGACACTTTGGCCCTAGTGTCCTGAGTAACAGCGAATTAAACAAGTACTCTGCCACGCTGCGCAGAAAAACCACAATTGTCAGATGAACTGAATTCAGCCTAGAAAAAGACTGAGGTTGAAACGCGTGTTGGCTGTTCTTTTCAGATAAAAAAATTCAGTTCATCTGACAAGTTTGGTTTTTCTGCGCAGCGTGGCAGAGTACTTGTTCAATTAGCTGTTGCTCAAGACACTTTGGGCAGAGTGTTCATTTAGCATGACTACCCGCAGCAGACAGCGCATCTACCATTGTACCTACAACCTGTGAACTCGGACGTGCGCACCTGGCTCTAGCTCAAATGCACCTCTTTTTTCCCCACTAAATCTGTAGCATTGGACCGCAGCGGCAGTCTCACATTGTCATTTACCACTGTAATGGCACAAACAGCTGAGTACCTCTTAACAAGAGATGATGACATTAAGGCCCTGTTCGCACCACGAGGTTCCATGTAAGATCCCTTCCAAAACATCTCATCATTGCCCTAGGAGTGACCAGACTTGTAGTTGGAGTCTGGAAAAGAACAGAAACCATCCCTTTCAAGCATACCCAGACCCCGCGCACAACCTCTGCACGTGTAATATATGGTGTCCATGACTCCCTGCCCAGTTTCCCCAGATGAAGTGTTAACCATACAACACTCGAGTCTCTCAGCCTTATTCATGCTGCTAAAGAATGTGTGGTAAATAATGTTAAATGTATAATACAAATTACTCATATTAAAGGGAAGTGACCCCGCCCACCCCCGAGATACGTTCATGTTCCGAGGCCCAGTGTATGACTACTCGAATATCCACTTTGTACCAACCAATGTTTGCTGCTATTGTAAAAAAGGGTAAATTGAAAAGCAATATATAAAATGCTTGTGTATGATGTGACGAATTATGTCGTATTGCATGTAAGCAACATAGGTCACTGAGTCAGTTTGTACTGTAATCAAAATGTTAGATTAACATGTTGCTTTATAACCCCACCTAATACTATCTCACGTTTGTTATACGTTCGCCCTTTTCATGGATTATAAGTATTAGACTGACTAGCGTTATGTACTGTATATGCCAATGAAAACCTCCATTGTTATGAACCTAGTAATGTAAGCATATGTAAATGGCAGAAATGTGTAATTTCCCTAATGCCCCCAGCTTTAACATTTGTCCCCTCCAATGGTAGGTTGTGCAGCCTAGTGAATAGAGAATCGCTCAGAGTTACAAGGCCATCTCCCCCTCCTCCCGCCAAGGCCCGCCGGGGCTCGCTGGTGTTCGAGCAGCACAGCCTCACCTCCCCACATTCCTGCTGGACCGCTTTAGGTATTTACCTCCCCCATGTCAGAGGCCGCCATGGCCAGGCCAAGTGAATTATGAGCTACCTGGTCCCAAATCCCACCGCCTTTGAGGTGCCAGCTAGGGGCCCCCTCTGACCTAATGTTATTCTCTTTCGCCCCAAATTCAACAGACCACAAAGGCAGTTATCCGTCCTTGTGCAAACATCCCCCAGAGCCATCATTTACTACATCAACCAGAATAAAATGATGAAGGTAGCCTGACCCGTGCCCCCTGATAAGACACCTGGACCCATGAGATTGAACCCTTTGTTAATGACGACTTTAAGATGATGTATGGAAACAGCCTCGTATTGCATACTGCTTTCCCGTGTCCCCACCCAGGTATTAGATTGATGTGCTAGAAGTCTTACATAACAACCTGGTATAGACGAGTGTGATGAATGGGTATGAAAGTCCACAAGGGAAAGTTTCTAAAACCTCAGTGGTGAATCTCCGTTAACAGCCAGTGCCCTGGAGCTCCACCCCGACGAGCCCAGCTGACCCAAGCACATCGTGATGCCACCACGTGGATCCCCACCAATCATGGAGCACTGAGCCTATGGACTACATAGTAGCTAGACGTTGCCATCCAATCCCAAAGACTATGTGGCCCCTATAGTGTAGATTATGCATGACGTGTATTTGTAATATAACTGACTGTCTTTGCTATTGTCAGACAGAGCTCTCTCGAAGTTTACAGAGTCCTTTGCTTGCCCTATATCAATTTAGGTAAAAACCTTTTAACTTCACCCGCATTTGGTCGTGGTCTCATTCCCTCCTGGGGTGTGTCCTTTATTGCCTCGCACTAAGAGGGGTTATTGCCTTATTGGGGGACGCTTACTTTCAGCGTCCCAATGGGAAGATAATTTAACCGCCAGCTCAAATACCATGGTCAAACCTCTCATCGAGCACGCAGAAACTGAACATGTCCATATTATTTTACAGATTGGGATAATTAAAGAAGAAATAGAAGTAACATCAAGACGAGATCAAATTGAGAAAATCCTGTAGATTTTCTAGGGACGATAAAGACTACAGAGCGGCTTGAATGTATATATAACAGCCTAAGTATGATGAACCTCCTAGTTCCAGGGGCAGAATCGCTCCCACCCCTCCTATCCGTTCTGATATAGAAAGTGATCGAGGCGCACACGCAGAGACCAGCAATCTAACAGTGACAACATCCTCCACTGTAACTAAGGGGGATATAGCTGTGCCTACTCATTTTTGGAGCAAATACGGCGGTACAAAATAGGCAACCAGAGGCCAAGTATAAAACAAGTAAGATTCCAAGACCACGTAGTGACCAATACATCAACCCTGGACATAGATTCAGGGGCAAGAGGTGTGGGAAAGGTCGGAAGGCAACGATGGCAGCAGAGACAGTTGAACCAGAGCAGGCAACCAATTTAGTATACAATTTGTCTTTGCATCAGCTCTCTCACCAGGAAATCACTTGATTGAACAAAGGCTTATCATCTGCACCCTCATCAATAGGGGATACATTACTCACCATAATTGTATTTCTGGAGCTTGTATCTGCTTAGATTCACATGCTTTGCATAGCTCGACATCCAGTGGTAGTTGCAGAGTATTACAAGATTTGTTTTTGAAACTCGAAAACGGAGATCGACAGGGCGTGTTTAGTAATACTATCCCTAGTGTGAAGTATATTGTACCCATGGTCCTTCACATGTCAAGATCCCTCAGATTGTTTGTTTCTGACATGAGGTTGCATGAAGTGTAGCGTGAGTACAGATGTGATGAAGTAGAAACAGTGATAACCCAGAAAACATCTATGCACCTTCTACCTCAGTAGGGGAGGAAAGGTGGGCGCATGTGAATCTAAGCAGATACAAGCACAAGAAATATGATTACGGTGAGTGTGTCCCTTCTGGAGCTTGTGGATCTGCTTAGATCACATCCTCTGCATAGATTAGCAAGCAGTATCTGTAGAAGGAGGTGGGAAGTTAGAAGGTACAGCAGCAAAGAGATGTTTTAGAACCACTTGTGCCACCTGTGAATCTGCTTTAGAGTGTGTGTCAATGCAGTGTGAACGTATGGGTGGAACTCCATGTAGCAGCCTTTCAGATGGAGTCTAGAGGGACGTTTGCAATGAAAGCTAAGGTAGCGCCTGTACCTTTGGTAGGGTGTGCCCTAGGGGTGAAAGGTAAGACTTTCTTGGATAGGGAATAGCAGAGCTTTATGCACTTGACTATCTATCTGGAGATGGCGTTCTTTGATATGTGATCGCCCTCAGTTGGTTTGTTTTCCCTAGAGCTTTTGTTTTGTTCACATAGTACAAGACAGCCCTCCATACATCAAGAGTATGGAGGCTTATTTCTGCCGAGTTTGATGGATTTTGAAAGAAGGGAGGAAGTTATAAGGATTGGTTTACATGGAACTTTGAAATGAACTTCGGTGAGAACCTAGGATGTGTTCGGAGGACAACCTTGTTCTTGTGTATAATGAAAAAGGGGTCTTGTACGGACAAAGCCGGTAGCTCACCGACTCGTTTCATGGAGGTGATAGCTACTAGGAATGCAGTGTTGTAAGTAAGATGTTTTAGGATGGCCTTGTCCATGGGCTCAAAGGGTGGACCCATGAGCTTGGAGAGCACACCATTGAGATCCTAACTGGAGGAGGGTTTGGAATTGGGGGGTATAGCCTCTTTACCCCTTCCATGAATGCCTTAATGACTTTCCACCAAGACACCTAGTTCTGTGAGGTGGTGTAAGCCGACAGGGCCGCCAGAAGCACCTTTATGGGATTAAATACTAGGCTGGAGTCTAGTAGGTAAAGCATGTAGTGTCGAATGTTAGCTGGAGAACATTCTAATGGGTTTAGTGATTGTGATGTGCACCATATCTTTCACTTAGTAAAATAGAAGTGTCTGGTGTTGGGTTTCCGTGCCTCTTTAGGGATATTCATACACCTCTGTGGAAGATTTAAGTGGCCAAACTCTATGACTTCAGGAGCCAAGTTGCCATGTTAATTGATTGTGGGCATGGGTGGAGGGATGCCCCTTTGTGTTGTGTCAACATGTTGTAGGGGCACGGGAGCTTGATAAGGTCGCACATCGCCAGTTTGAGCAGATGTGGACACCAAGGGAGTCTCGCCCACATAGGAGCAACCAGGAACAGAGTTAATTGTTCCTGGTGACTCCTGTGCACTATCTTGCTCAGGACTGGTGTCGGCGGAAAAGCGTAAGCAAATTTAACCCAACCAGTTCATAAAGGGCATTCCCCTTGGACCCTTGTTGAGGAAAACTGGACGCGTGGTCTGGGCATTGTGAGATTAGGTTTGTGGTGAAGAAGTCTAGTGGGGGATGACCCCATAGTGAGAATATTCTGTCTACACCATCTTTGTTGAGTTGCCACTCTTGTTCTTCTGGTAGATGGTGTCTGCTTAGAGTGGCTGCCAGAGAACTGCGTTCCCCTGGAACATGTTGAGATGTTAGGAACATGTTCGGCTTGAGTGCCCACTTCCATATTTTTTGGGATAGCTTGGACAGACAGAGTGTGTGCCTCCCTGCTTGTTAGGATAGAACATGTCTGTGGTGCTGTCTGTGAGGAATTGCACCATTAGACCCTTGAGATGTTGCTGAAAGGCCTGAAGAGCCTTAAGGACTACCAAGAGTTTTAGTAAGTTGATATATCTTTGGGCAGTAGCGTGTGCCCACTGGCCGTGGGCTGTGTGTTGGAGTAAGTGGGCCCCCATCCGGCGAGTGAGGCATCTGTAGTTAAGATTGCTTGTGCTGGTGGTGTGCAAAAAGGTTTTCCTTTTAACAGGTTGTCCTTGGTCCACCAGTGAAGAGCCTGAACCAGGGTTAGCGAAACAACCACTAGATCGTCCCACTGTCCGCTTGCCTGAGACCACTGTTCGCTAACCATTCCTGCATTGGGCGCATGTGCAGGCGCACGTGTGTAACCAAGAGAATGCATGAAGCCATCATCCTGAGCAAGCGCATTGCTTTGCGTACAGTTATCTGGCGACCGACCTTGTAGTGAGGTAACTGCAACAGCATGTTTGTACTCTCTCATTCAAGGGGAAAGCCAACTCCTCTTTTGTGTTTAGGATAGCCCAAAGAAACTGTTTTATTTGGCTGAGGACTAGGCTTGATTTTTTTTCGTTGATGGAGCAACCCAGATTGAAGAGAAATCATAAGTTACTCAACGTAGTGACTAACGTACTCCTAGTCCATAGTCCTCTTTGCTCCATACTGTATGGGTGTCCCTTGCTAGTGACAGGAGACAGAACCTTTTTCACCAGAAAAAATCTTCTTCCCCTTTAAATTTAGAGGTCCACAGGGGCGCGGCCCTAGTAACATGCGCTCCCCTGACTCTGCCCACTGGTGACACTCAGTCCCCTTTGACAAGTCGACAATATTACCATTGCCTAGTGACACCAGTATTAAGGGGAAGATGGTGGGATGTATGGAGCAATGGGAACTATGGACTAGGAGTAAGTTAGTCACTACGGTGAGTAACTTATATTTACTCCTACGTCCCATCCCCTTTCCTCCATACTGTATGGGCAATTATAACTGAATGTAGCCCCAGGGTGGAGAGGTGAACCTCCTAAGAAAACAAGTTCCTTAAAACTGCCTGACCAAATGCTGCGTCCGACCTGGAGCTGGCATCCAAGCACTAGTGCTCGCAGAAGGCCGAAAGTGTAGCCCATGTAGCTGCTCTGCTGATGACCTGCCACGGAACGTGCCTCTGGAAAGCCATGGGCATACATATTCGCCAGGAGTGGTTTGTGCTGCCCCTCATAAGCCCCTTTGATGGCCGGAACCATCCATCTTGCTACTGGGGCCTTGGAAGCTTGATCGCCTTGCCTTGACCCACCGGAGGAGACAAAGAGAGCCTCTGATTTGTGGAAGCTCTTGGTTCTGTCCAGGTAGACTTTTAGAGCACACTTGACATCCAGACAGTGCAGTACCCTCTGAGCCTCATCCTTAGGGTCAGCGAAGAAAGTGGGTAGCATGATCTCCTAATTCAGATGAAATGAGGAGACTACATTAGGTAAGAATGGGGGGTTAGTCATAAGCCCCACCTTGTCCTCGTGAAAAGTAGTATAGGGGTCTAAGGTCACCAGTGCCTGGATTCCAATGATCCTGTGTGCAGAGATAAGAACCACCAAGAGGGCTGCCTTAATGGTGACCAGCCTGATGTCCGTGGATGCCATTTGCTTAAATGGTTTAGGCGCCAAGGGCCCAAGACTACATTGAGGTCCCACACCGGGTGCGGCATCTTGATAGGTGGGGTAGAGCCTGGTGAGGCCCACCAAGTGTCATTTAACTATCGGGCTGGAGGATTAAAAGATCTCCTCCTCCTAGTTCCGATAGGCTCCAATGGCCACCAGATAGGTGTGGCATGTGTCTACTTGCACCTGTCATGATGCCTACCTCTAAGGAGCCAGGCCGGGCCCAGCAACCCCAGAGGCAGACATCATTTTCCCCAGGGAAGTCTCAGCGGGCCCAAGTCGGGGCCCTTTGGACTCATAGAACAGGATATGTGTTTAAGTGCTTGGGTGCACACTTACCTGATGCAGACCTTGCTGCTTCATCCAGGCCCTCTTGAGGCCTGAATGGGACTACTTAACCTGTAGGACTACTTCACCACCCGGGTGTGGTCGGGGAAGGATACATACCTGATTGGTGGAAGGATACATACCAGGAACTTCTTCCAAGGCTATTTAAACCCCACCCGAACAGCCACACATGCTTCGCGTTGTTCTGCACCTAGCAGCTGGACGCTCACCGTGTCAGCTCCTGCATCCTGACTTCAGCCACGCCTGCCAGCACCCTGGAACACCTGCAAGGGGAGAAAGGAAGAGAATAGGAGAAGAAAAGCCCTTACCTGCTAAATCTGCATCCCGGAGTCATTTCTCCAACGGCCCTTAAAAGGAAGACATCATTTTAAAGGCATTTCGTTTCGATCGCTGCAGCGCTGCATTTTACTCACCTTTGCAAGGCGCTTCCATCTTCAGCAGCGATCTTCCGGATTCAGCTACGCCCCGGCGCCTAGAGGAAAAAAAGACAAGAACAAAGGTGAGAGGGAGAAAAGGAATAAGGAAAGCTCAGTTTCCTTTTAAGTCTTACCTGTTGGATTATTCCCACTGCATTTCGGGTCCTGCCGCTTCCTGGCATCTCCGGCCCCCGGCCCCTATGGGGAAAAAAGACAAAGACATTGAATGAGCGAATGCGAAGACATTACCTTAGCGCTCATCCAGAACTGTTTCACTTCGGGTCGGCGCCATATCTCCGGCACTCCGAACCCCGGCCCCTCAGGGGAAAAAGACATAAGCATTAGCGCTTGCTGCAATTAGACAACGAACATTATTATTAAGCTTGAACTTTTGAACAGAACTTTTACAGCGCCTTACCTGAACAGTCAAGCTTACCTGAACTCCCATCAATCCTCAATCCAGTGAAGTAACTGGGTTTCAACGCGCCCCTGCATCAGAAGCAGGATGGAGAGCTCATCCTTCCAAACCCTAAGGTGAGGCTTCACGGGGAATCGTGGAGGAGGTATCGTGGAGGGTTGGAAGGGAGAGGGAGGCTTGAGCATTGTTCCAGAGTTGGTAATACTCCCTTTTCACGCACAGGAGGGTATCCAACGAGCCAGGGAAGCCAGAATAGAGGGGCCCTTCCTGTCCATCTTCAGAGTTCTGCGCCTTCGACGCCGCGCCTCCGTGGGAACCAGGTGAGCGTTACAGAACGCGAAGCCTACCACAATTTCCCACCTGGGCGCTATGGAGACTTCCGAGACAGATCAGCTGGCCCATCTTTTAGGGGAATTACGGGCAGAAGTGCACTCAGCCCGCCAGGAGACTAATGCTCTCAGAAGGGAACTAATCCTATCCAAGGAAAGAACTGATGATCTGGCCAAAAGGTTATTGCAGGGCCAGGCAGAGCACACTCCTTTACCTGTTTCCGGAGATATTTCTACAACAATGGGTTCGAATAACCCGGTACAAATCAATCTACCTGGACACATGCCTTTGGCCCCGCCGGAACGTTTTGCGGGGGATCCCAAGAAATATGCCGTTTTTATGAACCAATGCCGTTTACACTTTTTATGCAGGCCCGGGGCCTTCCCAAAACGACCAGACCAAAGTAGCCTTTGTACTATCTTACCTCAGTGGCTGTGCTGCCGATTGGTCTATTCCATTGGTAAATCAGGATGATCCCATTCTCTGGGATTTCCAGGGCTTCCAGGCCAGCATGGAAAGATTGTTCGCTCGACACTCGCAGGGACAGGCCCTTGACAACGAACTGCTATCCTTACGACAAGGTAATCAGGATCTTTTGTCCTATATCGCCACCTTTAATAGACTAGTTGTGGAAACCGGATGGCCTGAAAATAAAAGGGTCACATTGTTTCATCGAGGCCTGCGCGGAGAGCTTAAAGATGTTATAGCTCAGTTATAGCTCAGATAGTAGATCCACCCCAGGCCTGCGCAGACTACATAGACTTAGTGGTTCAACTTGATCACAGACTTCAAAATAGAAAAGCAGATCGGCTCAAGTATGAAACCAGAGTACCTATCAAGACCCACGTTAACTCCAAGAGTACTGACGTTTCCGAACCTATGCAAATTGGCAGTGTTAAAGGACCATTAACGCAGAAGGAACGAGAGAGAAGGCGACAAATGCAACTTTGTCTGTATTGCGGAACTTCCGGTCACTTTCTTCAAAGTTGTCCAGTTAAACCACCCAAGAAGGTGGTTGGAGCCACTGATAACGAGTTATTGACACCTGGTTCGGGAAACGACCTAGCCCGACAAGCGTAGGGGTCCGCTTGCCGAGCTTGAAAACAAACTCTTTGACCTCGCATTTTGTCATGCCAATGGTGCTTGTGAACCCAAAACAGCCTCAGCAGTTGCATGCTATAAAAGCATACACAGTGGAGCTATTGGAAATTACATAGACCGTGAATTGGCTTCCAGGATTAAGCTTCCTCTCCGCCCGAAAGTAACCCAAGATGTAATTACTACAGTTGATGGAACCGAAATAGCCTCAGGGCCTGTAACGCATTCCACAGTTGAAATCACTCTGGTGGGTCAGGACGGACATCGGGAAGCAATCGTGTTTGATGTGATCAAGGCCCCACAATTTCAAGTACTTCTTGGAATCCCTTGGTTAGAAACACATAATCCGAGAATAGACTGGCGAGCAAAGAAGATAACTTTTCCTGATTGTGAACCAACCTGTTACCCAAGGAATCCAGCTATGGGTCTAGCCTCTGTAACTTCCACCCCTGTACAGCTACCATCTGAATACCAAGAATTCCAAGACGTTTTTCAGAAAGAGCAGGCTAACACCTTACCTCCCCATCGATCTTACGATTGCCAAATCGTCTTGGTACCCAATGCACAACTACCTTGTAGTAGGATTTATGCTCTTACTGAACCTGAGAACCTGCATTTGCGCCAGTATTTGGATCAATACCTGGCCAATGGTTTCATTCGCCCATCAAAGTCACCAGTCTCTTCCGCTTTGTTCTTCGTACCTAAAAAGGAAGGAGACCTTAGGGCCTGTATTGACTACCGCGCCCTAAATCAGATAACGATTAAGAATCGTTACCCTTTGCCCCTGATACCTGAGCTTATCGACCAAGTAAAAGATGCTCGTGTGTACACCAAGCTAGATCTCCGAGGAGCTTACCACCTGGTACATATAAAAGAGGGCGACGAGTGGAAGACTGCATTCCGCACCAAATTTGGGCTCTTCGAATATCAAGTAATGCCCTTCGGTTTGTGCAACGCACCTGCCGCCTTTCAGTACTTCATGAATGATGTTCTTCGGGAACTTATCGATGTTTGTGTCATCGTTTATATTGACGACATCCTGGTGTATTCCTCCTCAGAATCTGATCACAGAAACCATGTTAGGGCAGTTCTTGAGAAATTGCGCCAGCACAAATTATTTGCCAAGCTCGAAAAATGCGTTTTTCATACCACAGAAGTGGAGTTTCTCGGATTCATCCTGACACCTCAAGGAATCCGAATGGACTCGCGGAAAGTGGACGCCATTCTCAAATGGCCATCTCCTAGCTCTGTGAAGGGAGTGCAAAGCATGCTTGGCTTTGCCAATTTCTATCGAAGGTTCATCCCGGAATTTTCTCGAACTGTTCAACCCATCACAGCTCTCCTAAAGAAAAATAAACGCTTTGAATGGACTCTTGAGGCTGAACAAGCCTTTCAGGACCTGAAAACCAAATTCACCTCTGCACCTGTATTGAAGCACCCGCGCCCAGATCTCCCTTATATCGTGGAAACCGATGCATCCAGTTCGGCCATGGGAGCTGTCCTGTCGCAAAGAGACCCAGAAACTAACCAACTACACCCTGTAGCCTTTTGGTCCAGAAAATTCTCTCCACCTGAACTCAATTACGCAATTACCGACAAAGAACTACTGGCTATTAAATCAGCTTTCAAGGCTTGGCGTCACTATCTTCTCGGTGCAAGACACACCATCACCGTAATTACGGACCACAGAAATGTGCAGTATTTAAAGACGGCCAAAGCTCAATCTTCGCGACAACTCCGATGGGCTTTATTCTTTGCGGAATTTGATTTTGTAATTACCTATCGCCCTGGCTGCAAGAATGGTAAGACAGATGCCTTATCCCGGATAGGCATGGAAGAACCCAATTCGAGTTTAGAACCTGTGCCAATCATACCGGAACAAAGAATTCTGGGCTTGACTTCATTGCAAACCATTGAGGACATCCAAGCTCAAGTAAAACAGCTTTTTGACTCTTCTGCCTTACTGGAATGGAGTCAAAAGGGTCCTTACTACACCGTTAAGGATGATTTACCCTACTTCCAAGAGCGGTTATTTCTGCCAAGTAAAGAATTGCAGGAACTTGTCATTACCCGTCATCATGAATCATTAATGGAAGGACACCCCGGTATCGCGAAAACAGAAGAAAAGATCAAATGCCACTTCTGGTGGCCTTCTTGGAGAAAAGACATAAAGTCATTTGTGTTGTCTTGCGGAATCTGTGCCCAAAATAAGAGTCAAAAGAAAAGGCCAGCCGGCCTACTTCAACCTTTGGACATTCCACCAGCACCTTGGCACACCTTGTCAATGGACTTTATAACTGACCTGCCTCCTTGTGGTGGTTACAACACGATTCTCGTAATAGTGGATCTATTCTCCAAAATGGCCCATTTTATCCCTTTAAAAGGATTGCCGTCAGCTTCCACCTTGGCCAAGGAATTTATGGAAAATATAGTGCGGTTACATGGTTTCCCTTCCATATTAGTATCAGACCGTGGAAGTCAATTTATCTCCCACTTTTGGAAGAAATGTTGCCAACTAGCACAAATAGACGTGCGGTTATCCACCAGCCACCACCCCCAGACCGACGGACAAACCGAGAGAACCAATCAGACTCTCGAGCAATATCTGCGGTGCATGTTACACCAATCCGAGTTGAATTGGAAGGACATCCTTTGGATTGCAGAATATGCATACAACAATTCAGTGCATTCTGGAACCGGACAGACTCCTTTTTATACCCTGTATGGTCACCACCCTCGGACCTCTGACCTAGATCCACCTCTGACCCTGGAGATGCCTGCAGTAAATCACCTACATTCCACAATAACCCAAGCCTTCAAAGAAGCTACAACCCACTTACAGCAAGCCAAGAAAAAGTATAAAGAAAACGCTGATTTGCACCGAAGTAAAACTCCTCCTTACCAAGTAGGAGATCAGGTATGGCTAGCAACTAAACATCTACCCCTCAAGGGTCAGCGAACTTTTAATCCCAGATTCATTGGGCCTTACCCCATCAAAGCTATTATCAACCCAGTGGCCTTTAAACTCGATTTACCATCCAACATGCGGATTCATCCCGTTTTTCACGCATCTCTTCTAAAACCAGTACAACCTGGAACCAGACTGTCTGAGCCCCCAGGCCCTGTCCAAATTGATGGAGAATTAGAATTCGAAGTGAAAGACATTTTAGATTCCAAGATAGTTAAGTCGAAACTCTTCTATCTTGTTGATTGGAAAGGATATGGACCTCAGGAAAGATCTTGGGAACCCAGTAACTATGTTCACGCACCACGATTAATTCAAAGATTCCATCGAAGATTCCCGCACAAACCAAAACCCCCGGAGGAATAGACCTTGGGAGGGGCCTTGAGGGGGAGTACTGTCATGATGCCTACCTCTAAGGAGCCAGGCCGGGCCCAGCAACCCCAGAGGCAGACATCATTTTCCCCAGGGAAGTCTCAGCGGGCCCAAGTCGGGGCCCTTTGGACTCAGTCCTGGCGCCTTAGGCGCCAGGCTCATAGCGGACCCCAGTCCTGGCGCCTTAGGCGCCAGGCTCATAGAAGAGGATATGTGTTTAAGTGCTTGGGTGCACACTTACCTGATGCAGACCTTGCTGCTTCATCCAGGCCCTCTTGAGGCCTGAATGGGACTACTTAACCTGTAGGACTACTTCACCACCCGGGTGTGGTCGGGGAAGGATACATACCTGATTGGTGGAAGGATACATACCAGGAACTTCTTCCAAGGCTATTTAAACCCCACCCGAACAGCCACACATGCTTCGCGTTGTTCTGCACCTAGCAGCTGGACGCTCACTGTGTCAGCTCCTGCATCCTGACTTCAGCCACGCCTGCCAGCACCCTGGAACACCTGCAAGGGGAGAAAGGAAGAGAATAGGAGAAGAAAAGCCCTTACCTGCTAAATCTGCATCCCGGAGTCATTTCTCCAACGGCCCTAAAAGGAAGACATCATTTTAAAGGCATTTCGTTTCGATCGCTGCAGCGCTGCATTTTACTCACCTTTGCAAGGCGCTTCCATCTTCAGCAGCGATCTTCCGGATTCAGCTACGCCCCGGCGCCTAGAGGAAAAAAGACAAGAACAAAGGTGAGAGGGAGAAAAGGAATAAGGAAAGCTCAGTTTCCTTTTAAGTCTTACCTGTTGGATTATTCCCACTGCATTTCGGGTCCTGCCGCTTCCTGGCATCTCCGGACCCCGGCCCCTATGGGGAAAAAAGACAAAGACATTGAATGAGCGAATGCGAAGACATTACCTGAGCGCTCATCCAGAACTGTTTCACTTCGGGTCGGCGCCATATCTCCGGCACTCCGAACCCCGGCCCCTCAGGGGAAAAAGACATAAGCATTAGCGCTTGCTGCAATTAGACAACGAACATTATTATTAAGCTTGAACTTTTGAACAGAACTTTTACAGCGCCTTACCTGAACAGTCAAGCTTACCTGAACTCCCATCAATCCTCAATCCAGTGAAGTAACTGGGTTTCAACGCGCCCCTGCATCAGAAGCAGGATGGAGAGCTCATCCTTCCAAACCCTAAGGTGAGGCTTCACGGGGAATCGTGGAGGAGGTATCGTGGAGGGTTGGAAGGGAGTGGGAGGCTTGAGCATTGTTCCACAGTTGGTAATACTCCCTTTTCACGCACAGGAGGGTATCCAACGAGCCAGGGAAGCCAGAATAGAGGGGCCCTTCCTGTCCATCTTCAGAGTTCTGCGCCTTCGACGCCGCGCCTCCGTGGGAACCAGGTGAGCGTTACAGCACCACCGAGTGTGCGAGGTGTGCTGAGAAGGATAGCACGTTGTACAACATGCATGTCAGCGGATCGATGTTTCTTGATTAAACCCAGTGACAAAACCTAGTCCACTTGCTCTTGTACTGGCTCCTAGTAGCCTTGCTCCTAGCGCCCTGTATGATGTCTAGGTTAGCTTGTGACAAATGCATATGCTTTAGTGTGACCAGCTCAAGAACTACGCTGCAATGGCTAACCTCTGGGGGGTGGGGTGGATGACCGTGCCTCCCTGCTGAGATAGTAGGTGAGCTGGGGCTAGCAGACGGTGCATCAAGGGCTGATCGGACAGCAGCTCTGAGAACCATGGCATTGCTTGCCACCACAGCGCTATCAGAATGAGCCGAAGGTGCCGGGACTTCATTATCTTGCAGATTACCTGTTGTACCAGGGGAGTGGGAGGAAATGCATACAAGTTCATGTTGTTCCACTGTATCTGAAATGCATCGCCCAGAGAGCCCCGTCTCTGCAATAACATGAACTGGGGGCACTTCCTGTTGGATCAAGTGGCAAATAGATCCATCTGCAGATGACCCCATCAGTTGAAGATCCCCTGAAGGACCTGTTTGTTCAAGTGCCATTCGTAATTGTCTGCACCCCGACTGCTGAGCCTGTCCGCCTCCAGGTTGGACTCCCCCAGGAGGTGGATGGCTGCCAAGTGTATGTTGTTTACCAGAGCCCACTCCCAAATGCTGGCTGCCAGGTCGGGGAGGGGACCTGGTGCCACCCTGCTTGTTGATGTAATACATGCTGGTGGATGTGTCCATTTGAATCAGGATCGACTTGCCCTTGACCATCGGGAGGAAGGCTTTGAGAGTGTTAGGGAGAATTCTCAAATATGTGTTAATTCCCTTCTACCTTAGAGACCCCCAGCTCGTTTGCTGGACTTTAAGACTTTTAATTGCTAACCTGGAGAGAGGGACCAGTTTTTCCCACTCTCTCATGTATTTTTCTGTGATTTTTCTTTTGACTTTGGAGTTTGACTGTTAGGCAAGATTTGGAGCAGTACCCTGTGGGTGCACTACAACAACCTTGACCTCCTGGCAATAGGAACCCAACCTTTGGTATAAGTCTATACTACACAGGTTGGTGGTGTGGCTGATCAGCCAGGCTTATCTCAAGAGGGGTCAATGTGAGCAGTAGGTTGGTGACAGAGATTCACAGTGACAAGTATCCAAATAAACACTTACACTCAAAGTTTCTTGATTAAACAATTATTAATTTAACAGTCAGTTTGAAAAAGCCTTCTTCAGAAGGGGTAATATAATAGTAACACACAAATACACTCCAAAATACACACTCTTTATTTTCTCTAAATCAGCAAATTTCAGATGGCACACAGACACTTCCTACACCCTCAGGTGACTTAAATAGCTAGGACACTGTGGACATTAATATCTCAGCATTGCTCTAAATGTACCAGTGACATATGTGTTAAAGTAAAGAGATTTCAGAATAAAACAAGAGATCACACAAATATTCTGAAGCAGGCAAGTACTTTCGAACCCCCCAATGCAAAGTAAATTAACCCTTTCCTGGAGGGAAGGTAAAGCACAAGCAGAGGAGAGAAGAGTCATTCAGGGAGCCAGGCCTGCCAATGTCAATTGGGCAAACGTCTAGGTGAGCTGAAGCACTTCTTGCAGGTAAGTAAAAGTCTTGCATAATGTTTTAGAAGTCTTTGTAGAAAAAGTACAATCAATGTAGGGTCACAAGCAGATGCAAGCAACTCTACAGAAGAAACCAAGAGCAGTCTCAACTGAGATCAAATAAGGCTACAACAACAAGAGGTAAGTACTCTCAAACTTTACAGTACCATTGGTTAGAAGAAATGGTTCCAGCAGGCTTCTGTTCCTGTGCAGCTCTGCAGATCCTTTTGTTCCTGGGCCTCAGTAGTGGGGACAAGAGGGAGGACTTCTGGGGACACCTGCACTGCAATGGGACGGTCAGCGGCAGAAAAGGACAAACTTCTATTCCGCTGCACTTTGCGGTTTCAGCTCCTCACGTCTCAGCAAATAGCACCACTGCAGACTCTCGGATACCACTCTGGACTTTCCTCGCATCTGGGGTCCAGCACTCAGTTGGGGTCGCTCAGGCTTGGTCAGTCCTGCTTACTGGGAGTCCGGAGGACCTTCCACAAGTTCGGGTGGACTTAAAAGTGATGCGTTCCATTTGGTGTTCCTCTCCCTGGCACTCGGTTCCAGCAGCAGCAGCAGCAGCAGCAGCAGTGGAAGTACAGCCAGCTCCGAGAGGATGTCCAAACGAGTTCACTTTGGAGTTGATTGGTCCCACCAACTCAAGGGGAGACGTCGTCCTCTCAGGGCTTCTCTAGTCAAGGCAAATTCGGAGCTTCAGCACAGCAGCAGGGCTTCACCGGGCAAACTAACGGTCCAGAAGTTGTAGCAGGCATTTCTTCCAAGTTCTTCTTCGGATGCCTTCGTCCAGTGGTCGACTCTGCCTTCGAAGCCAAAAAGCCTCGCCTTTTATGCAGGTTTCTCCCATTCATTCCAGCCTGTCAATCAAACAACAGGGTGGCTGTCCTTGCTGGACAGCCAGCCAGCCAGCCAATCACCTTTGGGTGCATTCCTGCAACCAAGGGGATTAAGCAGAAGGAGATCCGGGCACCTCCCTCACTTCCTACCCCTGCCAGACAAACTGGAGCCACACGCGGGTTTCACCTGTGAATCCCACCAAAGACAAAGTGAACAAAGGGACCAAACCTGGTTTGGCGCGCAGAGTAAATCTCAAGAAGGACCTTTCCAGCAAGAAAAGGCGAAAAAAGAAGGGCCATTTTGACAAAATGGGCACCCATGGGTGCTTTAATGCCGCTGCGAACGCAGCCCGCAGTAAACACACACAATGGTAAATAAAAGGTAAACAACTGCCACTAGCCATTAATTGTAGAAAGGGTAACATAATGTTACATGAGAAACTAGACAAAGAGGATAGTAAGTAACCCCTCCAGCACCCTACAGTAAGGTAGTGTGTGCTGGGTCTAGAAAGTAAAACCAAAGGTTGGGTTAACTACTGCCAAGAGGACAAGGCTGGTGCAGTCTCCCACAGGGTACTGCATATAATCTTGTCTAACAGCGAGCCAGATGGCCCTCAACTTGAGCCAGTTGATGTGAGCTTCCTGTTTTTGACGGTGACGGGACCAGACCCGGTGGACACTGTGGCTGTCCAGGGTGGCTCCCCAACCCTCCAGGGATGAGTCTGTATTGATGGTAACCTCTGGTACTGGGTGCCAGAAGGATCTGCCAATCCACAGGTTGTAGTCCATGCTCCACCAGACAAGGTCTTGGTGGAGCTGAAGTGGGATGCTGACCAGCTCTGCTTGAGAACCCCTCTCCTGACTCCAGGAGGCTGCGAAGTACAGCTGCAAATGGCTCATCTTGAGCCTCGGTTGTGGCACTGCTAGGCGGCATGCTGCCAGAATGCCCGGGGGGTGTTGGCACCACCATGCTGAGGTCACTGCCCTGTTGAGGAAATTCCCAGTGGCTCTCTTGATGGTTGTGATCTTGTTCTCCAAGGGGAAAACTCCCTCGGAGCTTGTGTCCCAGATGGGGCCCAGGAACGTTAGCCTCTGCGTGGGCTCCAGCTGTGACTTCTTCGAGATTGATGGAGAATCCCAACTCGTGTAGAGTATTCATGGGGGCAAAGGCAGTGTGTTGGATGGCCTCCGAAGATCCTGCCCTGACAAGCCAGTCATCTAGGTATGGATAGATGTGGTGACCCTGGGCCCTGAGAACGTCTGCCTCTGTGTTCATAAGTCTGGTAAAGACCCTGGGGGTCCAATTAAGGCCAACTGGCAGAACCTTGTATTGGAAATGAAAGCCCATGATCCTGAACCTCAGAAAGGCCCGATGGGGCTTCCAGATCAGAACATGTAGGTAGGCATCCTTCAGGTCCAGGGAGCACATCCAGTCTCCCATGCACAATGTCTCTGCTATAAGCGCTGGGGTAACCATCTTGAACTTTTGAAGAGGGAGGGAAAGGTTCAAGGTGGAAAGGTCCAACACAACTCTCAGACCCGCCTGGTTCTTCTTGTTTATGGTGAAAATCTGTGAATAGAAGTCCAGGCCCGGCTGGGACCTCTTCCACTGCCTGACTCTCTAAGAGCAGCCAACAGAGTTGCTGTCCCAATCTTTGGGAGGAGAGGGGGGACAGAGGGATCAGTAGGCGGTAGCCCGTCAACACTACTGACAGGATATAGGGGTCCGTGAACCACGCACACCAGCATTGGAAGTGAAGGGCAAGCCTGCCCCCCACCAGAGACACGTGGGACCGGATGAGTGTGTCATGCCTTTTTTCCCTCTGAGGCAGGGGCTGAGGAACGGGACTGAAATAAGCCCTTATTCCCTGGATTATGCTGTTGGCGGCAGTACTGGCTTGGAGACCGCACAGGCTGTCTGGATCTCCGTTCCTGGAAGCCTCGGAAACCTCCGAAGGCCTGACCTTTGTCGGAACGCTGGTGCATCTGGCTGTGGACTTTGTGAGGATAAATAAGGATTTAGCAGTCTCGGAGATGTTTTTCTTCTTATCAAGTTCCTCATCGGTGGAGGAATGAAAAAGGTCACCACCCTCGAATGGAAGGTCCAATATGCACTGCTGGACGTCCCTGTTGAACTTGGTAGCCCGTAGCCAGGCTGTTCTTCTCATGTCCGTAGCGATGAAGAAGGCACGGCCTGAGGTGTCTATGTGGGCCAAGGTGGACTCCATTATATCCGGTGCCAAAATATTTGCTTCTGCCAGCCCGCCTTGAAGCACGCCCGACTCTGTACCGGAAGTTCCGGAAGGAAGTCGGCTATTTCATGACAAAGCCTTTGGTTGACAGCAGCGAGCATAGCGTCCAGATTGGACTGATGCAGGTGCAAAGAAGCGTTGGAATAGATTTTCTTTCCATACGCCGCCAAGATCTTCTCCTCCTTGCCTAGGAGTGACGAGGCTGAGGCTTGCCGAGGATGACTGCGGCTTGGAGTAGAGTGAGGCTGCAGCGATCACAGTGGAGTGTGGCTGAGGGTCTGCCGACAGCAAGAGTGGATCCCCCCCCCCAAACTGCCTGTACATGGCGTCGAGGCGCCTGTTGGTCGGTTGGCCGAATGGAGTTTAAAGCGTTAAACAAAAGGGCACCTGGTTAATGCCTTGCTCTGCCCAGGCGGGTAATAGCATATATGAAAGAAAGTGAGCAAGGTCATGGGGTACCTGACTGATAAACGAGAAAAGGACCCACTCCTATCGGGGTATCACTAACTCTTGACACAGAAGAATCTGAAAAGAATAAATGAAGTACTACAGTTGGAATTTAATGAAACTGTAGTATAGGTTGATAGATACACTTGACTGGGTTTTACACAAGATACAAAGGTATTTCCACAAATATGGTACAATAACCACTATGATATAAAGCAAATGCTGATTAATTGCCGCATGTTAACAATGCATACACATCCACTGAAAGATCCTTGGGAAGGATGCCAGTGGATTTAGTGAAGTGATAACATTTGGTAATCAACAAGACCACATCTGAGCAAAGTAGAGTTGAACAAGAACAACAAAGAACAATATAACGGTCTAGACGACTGTGTTTCGGCCAGAAGGTGAGCAAGATTAAGCTCTGATGGTATGGCCTTCATCAGGACAGGATATTCCGAACACGGGAAGTATCTTGTGGGGTCTGTAGAGATAAACAGACGGGGTGTATTAGGAGTGGGCACTACACGTAAGTGTCTAGCACAGGTATGGGTATCAGTACAAAGGGCCGGTGCTTACCGGGACTTCGGTGTGCTGAGAATCAGCTAGAAGCAGTGTCTTGAGTACACTGTAGGATTTGTAAGATCCTGTAAATGGCCATTCCTGTGAAAAAAGGAATAACAGTGGGGCTGTAAGAGTCCGCCCAATGAAGAAGTACAATCAGATGTAGCGATGGTGGGAGCAGGGTTTACCTTACTCACGCCTGCAAATACCCGTAAAACTGGGTAAGGCGGGCTGGCGTGTTGATTACGCGACAAAAACCGCAGGCTCAGGGGCTGCGGGAAAAGGAGAAAAGACACCAGGGGCTCAATAGGTGCGCTTTAGGTGAAATTCGATGCACGGGTGGCATCATGCGGCGTGGACGGTGTGAGGGGTCCACCCGGGGGTCTGATTAAGTATGTGGGCTGGCGGGCTGTGGAATACATGGCCCGCGCTATTCACGATAAGTGGGGCGCGTGAGGTGGAGCCCGCTTCTAAAGGTGAAAGGCAAGTGGTAAATAGGAGAGGTATCACAATGGTGACTAAAGGATACAACAAAGGGTAGTGCTGCCCGAGTGAGGAGGACATGCAATCGCATTGAGGGTGAGGCGCCTGGCAGTACTAGAGTTACAGGTACTCACCGGCAGTGTCTGACAGGAAGGCTGCTACACGAAGCGTCGGCGTCCGTGGTCACTTGCTGTGTGCAGCAAATGAAAGCTAGCCGCTGAGGTGAAATAGTGCAGGGCGGCCATGTTGGGGTGCACGAAAAAGAGGTGTCTAATTGCTTGACTGCATGGAAGTGCGCCACGGTGTCCTGTACTTGCTAAGGGGTGACCAGCCCCTATGGTGAAAAGAAATATGCAACCCACATTGGGGCTGAAGGAAATGAATGGCCCACCGGAAAAAATGTGCACGGCAGGCGCCACATCACAGGCCAATGTCTGAGTAACTTGCCGATGTGTGGTAGGACCGTGTGCATGTAACGGTGCGTCGACTGCAATTGGCAAAATGTACCACAGAGAGTGATTCAAGGTACACAGCAATAATGCCCCAAAAAAGTAGTAGGGCATATTAAATTGGCAAATTTAGGATTACATAGGCATACATTTAGGGCAAATCCAGCACCATATTAGCGGGTGTCCTGATATATGATTTCTAGGTTTCACACGTAAGAACAATCTTTGTTTACACATAACAACACTTGTGCATTTAGTGAAGATCACAATAATAAGTCCATTACATTACGTGGTCGACTAATGCTTGTGCCGCATTGCTGCGAGTCCATTGAAATTGGCCCAGGAGAAGTCAGACCTGGGCGTGGCAGAGTGAATTAACACGTCCTAGAGGCCACACAGTGATGAATGGCCATTTACAGGATCTTACAAATCCTACAGTGTACTCAAGACACTGCTTCTAGCTGATTCTCAGCGCACCGAAGTCCCGGTAAGCACCGGCCCTTTGTACTGATACCCATACCTGTGCTAGACACTTACGTGTAGTGCCCACTCCTAATACACCCCGTCTGTTTATCTCTACAGACCCCACAAGATACTTCCCGTGTTTGGAATATCCTGTCCTGATGAAGGCCATACCATCAGAGCTTAATCTTGCTCACCTTCTGGCCGAAACACAGTAGTGTAGACCGTTATATTGTTCTTTGTTGTTCTTGTTCAACTCTACTTTGTTCAGATGTGCTCTCGTTGATTACCAAATGTTATCACTTCACTAAATCCACTGGCATCCTTCCCAAGGATCTTTCAGTGGATGTGTATGCATTGTTAACACGTGGCAATTAATCAGCATTTGCTTTATATCATAGTGGTTATTGTACCATATTTGTGGAAATACCTTTGTATCTTGTGTAAAACCCAGTCAAGTGTATCCATCAACCTATACGACAGTTTCATTAAATTCCAACTGTAGTACTTCATTTATTCTTTCCAGATTCTTCTGTGTCAAGAGTTAGTGATACCCCGATAGGAGTGGGTCCTTTTCTCGTTTATCAGTCAGGTACCCCATGACCTTGCTCACTTTCTTTCATATACGAATGGAGTTTAAGCCAGCCGTTCTTGGCCAGAACCACCACATCATTTTGCATCGGAATCCCCGTTCTAGCTGCGCGCCGCAGGGTGAGGACCTCCGCCAGAACCCCTGCCTCTTGTTGTTCAACCTCGGGTTGGGGGAGCCCCAAATATTCGGCCAGACCTCCGAGCCATTCATGAAATGCCTTGGCAGAAGATGTGTCCGGATCCTCCTCCTCTTCAGAGTCCACCAAAGTGTCCTGTTGGTCCGGTGCAGCTGGAGGAGCACTGGGCGCTGAGGTATAGTGACGAGAACCGGAGGCTTCAGTGGAGGCTGATACGGAAACCCCGGGGCTGTAGGAGGCAGGGGGGGTGGTGCTGTGGGGACAGGCATGGGCAGCGGAGGCTGCAGGGGGGACTGAGGTGATGGAACGACGGGCAGAGCGGCATTGGGTGCCAGCGTGTTAGGGAGAATTCTCAGAAATGTGCCAATTTCTCTCTACCTTAGAGACCCCCAACAACTTTGCAGGATTTTGAGTACTTGAATTTTTAACCTGGAGAGAGTGAGACCCTTTTTCCCACACTCTCAAGTATTTTAATGTGTAGTGTTTCTTTTGTTTGTGGAGTCTGACAAACTCCATAGGCATCAACTTTTTACATTGTGTCACACAGCCCCATCAGTGCAGTGGCACAGGGAAGTCTTTCAGATTTCCTAAGGTTTAAATACCTTCTCTTGGATAAACTACTGTTTCCAAGAGCAGTGAAGTGAAGGAACAAGTTACTTACCTGTAACTGTTTTTCTCCAGCATGGGTCTGGCATGGAGTCACATGCTCATGAATATTCCCCGTCGTCAGGCTGGGAATCCTCGGTAAAGAAAAAACCAGTATCAGTTTCGTTTCTGATCTGTCTTTCGTAGTAGTAACCAATCACTGATCTCTGCATCATACTGACCACAGCCAATGACTGCCCTCTACCTAAGCCCCGCCTCTGGCAGCCATCTTCAGATTTGGTAGCACGTGAAGTGGCAGTATGACCAAGTGAAGAGCCGCAGAGGGGTAGGCGGGAGGGTTCGCATGTGAATCCATGCCAGACCCATGCTGGAGAACAACAGTTACAGGTAAGTAACTTGTTCCTTCTCCAGCATGGGGTCTGGCATGGATTCACATGCTCATGAATAAAGAACACATAGCAGTACACACATGCACAACCACGGGAGGTGGCAAAGGCTCAACATTAAGCATTACATCAAACTCAACATTAAGCAAATCTTACCTCCTCACCAGGCTCACCTTAAGCGAACAGGTTGCGCAGCACTGCTTGGCCGACCCTGGACTCCTCCCTGGAATCCCGATCGACGCAGTAGAATTTCGTGAAGGTGTGCGTCGACCTCCACGTAGCAGCCCTGCAGATGTCCAGCAAGGGCACACCAGATAGGAACGCCGTGGTAGCTGCGATCGCTCTGGTGGAATGGGCTCTCGGACGGCCAGGCAGCGGTCGGTTTGCCAACCGATGACAGTACATGATACAGCCGGAGAGCCATCTGGAAATGGAAGCCTTCGAGAGAGCCTTCCCCTGATTGACAGGTCCAAAGTTCACAAAGAGTTGTGACGTCTTCCGAAAACACTTTGTGCGGTCCACGTAGAACTTCAGCGCTCTAGCCACATCCAGCGAGTGCAAAGTCCTTTCAGCCGCCGACGAAGGCGACGGGAAGAAAACAGGCAACACCAAGGGTTCGTTGAGGTGGAAGTCCGACGGCACCTTGGGCATGAAGGAGGGGTGCGTCCTGAGCACTACCCTCGTGTCGTGAAAAGTCAAGTACGGGGCCTTGCAGGAAAGGGCCTGGATCTCTCCCACCCGTCGTGCGGAGGTGATGGCCACAAGAAACGCTGTTTTCCACGACAAGAACTTCAACGGAGCCGAGTGCAGAGGCTCGAACGGAGGTCCCATGAGCTTGGTCAGCACCACGTTGAGCTCCCACGCCGGGGCCAGAGACTTCACCGGCGGGAACGATCTGAACAGTCCCTTCATGAACTCTTTCACCAGACGATGAGACCACAAAGACGTCCGCCCCGTGGTTCTGGTGTATCGGGAAATCGCAGCAAGATGAATCTTGATGGACGCGTGCGCCAGTCCAGCCTTGGCCAGCGTCAGTAGGTACGGCAGTACTTGGGGAGCCGTAATCCGTAGAGGGTTAATCTTCTGTGCGTGGCACCAGACAGAGAACCTCTTCCATTTGTGTCCGTAGCATTTAAGAGTTGAGGACGCCCTGGCCTTTGCAAGAACCTCTCTGCAGTCGGCCGGTATGTCGTATCCTCCAAACTCTAACGCTGCAGGAGCCAGGCCTGCAAGTTCAGCTACTTCGGGTCGTGATGGAGGATAGCGCCTCCTTCCCTGGAGAGAAGATCCGCGTCCACTGGCAGCTTGATTGACGGGGACGCTGTCATGATCCCTGCTTCCAAGGGGTCAGGACTTGCCCTACGACCTTGGAAGCAGGCCCATGACTCTGATCCCAGGAACCAGCCAGTCCCTATAGGGACCCTCTGGACCTTGTCCTGGCGCCAGTGGCGCCAGGCTCATGATGATGGCTGGTCCCGGCACAGGAAGCGCCGGGCTCATGTTAGATAAGAGTGCTTGGTGGACCTACCTGTAGCAGACCATGCTGCTTACTTACCAGCTAACTGGTCTCCTGATCCTTCTCTGCCTGGAACTACTTTTTCTGTCTGGGTGGAGCAGGAGCCACTCCCTGGAAGCAGAACACAGGAACTCTTCTAGAAATCTGGAACTCTTTTCTTACCTGGGTGTGGCCGTGGAAGGAGACGCCTAAGCACTACAGAAGGCTATTTAAACCACACCCGATTGGTTTCACGTGCTTCGCGTTATTCTGCATCTGCAGCAGGACGCTCACCGTGTCAGCTCCAGGAAACCTCCAGCTCCAGATCCTGTGGACACGAAATAACCTGCTGGAATCCAATCTTCAGTCTTCTTCAGTCTTCTGCAGCTCCTGCAAAACAAAGGCACAGGTTAGGACAAAGAAAAGGCAGTGAATCTACTTACCAAATCCAACGGCAGCATCCAAGGCGCCTTTTTCTGCCTTTCTCTTCCGGCATCTGACATCTGCAAAGAGAGAGAACATCGGTCAGTAATATTCAACTACAAGTTCTGCTTACCTGTGTTACGCCCGTTCCAACTCAGCTCGCGCTGCACTCCGGCACCTGCAAGGCAAGATACATCGGTTAGTAACGCTTCGTTACAAGACTGCTTACCTGTGTTACGCTCGCTTTCAATCTGTTCGCGCTGCACCTCAGTACCTGCAAATACAAAAGAGACATTACGGAGCATTCTCAGCGCTAGTGCAGTCTTTCTACTCACGTGCCATTAGAAGGATAATCTTCATCGTCACAGCATCTGAAAAGGGAAAGACATAGACTTTACAGACTTAAGACTTTTGAAAGAGAAGAGAACAATGCCAAAGGCACTTTAATACTTACAAGGCACGCTCGTGCATTAACGGCGTCTTCGCTCTCAGCAAATCCTCTGCTATCAAGAGGCAGAGCTCGCATCCAGTGAAGCAACTGGACCCAGCGCCCCTGCACAAGACGCAGGATGGAGAGCCCGGCATTTACCTATATAAGGTAAGCGCAATATCAGCCCAGTTCCACGGGGAAGAAAGGGCGAGAGGGGCTAGGAACTTTACGAACCTTCCAAACCCTAATACTTTGGTTTACCCTTGCAGACATCTCACTCTTCAGCTTAAACTGTCGATGGGAAGGGGGCCCAGTCCGGGAGCAAAACGAACCCTGCGCCTAACACTGAAGACAGTATCCTCGCCAGATCAAGACCTGCGCCTCCGGGGGAACCAGGTGAGCGTTACAGACGCTGACAAGTCCAGAAGGTCCGGGAACCATATCTGCCTCGGCCAGGCAGGTGCGACGAGGATCATCCTGCACCGTGACCTCTTGAGCTGGTTGATGAGCCGGAACAGCAATGGCAATGGAGGGAACGCGTATAGAAACAGGCCCTCCCAGGGGAACGAGAAAGCATCGCCCATGCTCCTCGGCTGGGGAAACCTGCTGGCGAACCTCCGGCACTTGGAGTTCATCGCCGTCGCGAACAGATCGATCTGGGGTGTGCCCCACCGTCGGAAGAGGCGGTCCACTAGATCCTGTCGTAGTTCCCACTAGTGGCACGAGCGCAGCTCCCTGCTGAGTGAGTCGGCGATGGTGTTTTTTATCCCTGCCAGATGAAACGGCACCAGAAACATCCCTTGGGCGACGGCCCAATGCCACAGACCTGCGCCTCCCTGGACAGGGCTGGGGACCTGGTTCCGCCCTGTTTCCTGATGTAGAACATGGTGGTGGTGTTGTCGGTGAAGATCCTCACCACCTTGCCCTTGAGGGACGGAAGGAAGGACCTGAGGGCGAAAACACTGCACGGAGCTCCAGGACGTTGATATGGAGGGACTTCTCCGTCGGGAGCCAAAGGCCTCTCGCGTGCAGATTTTCGGTGTGCGCTCCCCCACCTTCCAGGGAGGCATCCGTGGTCACTGTCTCCTGGTGGCCGGGGGTCTGGAATTCCATGCCCGCCGTCAGATGCACGCGGGTGCTCCGCCACCGGATCGCTCGTCGGAAACTCTCGTCGAGTGTGATCCTCTCCTCGAAGCTGCCCGTCGTCTGGATCCAGCGCGCGTCCAGGAACTCCTGCAACGGGCGCATCCGGAGCCTGCACAGGGGGATGAGGTAAATGCAAGAAGACATCATTCCGAGGAGGGACTTGATGGACCTCACTCTGGCCGCGTCCGCAACCAGCATCCGCTGCACCTTGCCCAAAATGGCCCTCGTCCTTTCCTCCGACGGATAGGCCAGAAGCGACACTGTGTCGAGCTTTGCTCCCAGAAACAGTGCGTCTTGCGCGGGCACCAGGTGGGACTTGGCGTAGTTTATGGAGAATTCCAGGTCCGTGAGAAGTTGGACGGCCCTTGCCGTGTGCTCCACGGCGAGCTCCTTCGTCTTCGCTCGGATGAGCCAGTCGTCCAGGTAGAGGTAGACGTGGATCCCCTCTCGGCGCAGCTGCGCCGCCACCGGTGCGAGGCACTTGGTGAACACCCTGGGTGCCGACCTCAGTCCGAAGGGAAGGGCTCTGAACTGATAGTGACGCCCTTGGACCACGAACCTGAGAAACTTTCGTTGTCCCTTTAGGATGGGAATATGGAAGTAGGCATCCTCCAAATCCAACGACGACAGGAAATCGCCCTCCTCCAGCTGACCCAGGACGTGTTGGAGGGTGACCATCCGGAACTTCTGTGCCTTGATGAATTTGTTCAGTCGTCGTAGGTCCAGGATGGGACACCATCCTCCCGTCTTCTTCTTCACGAGGAAGTATCTTGAGTAAACTCCGGAGCCCCGAAGCCTCTTTGGGACGAGCTCAATGGCGCCCTTCCTGAGCATCACCTTTACCTCCAAGAGAAGTTGAGGGACGTGATGTTCTTTCCTGGCCACAGGGGGGACGCGCGGGCACCTCTTTAGAAACTCAAGCGCGTGACCGTGGGCTAGGGCGTCCAGCACCCAACGGTCGGTGGAGATGGACTCCCACACGCTGACGAAGCTCGCCAGCCGGCCTCCCACCGGGGTGCTTCGGTGGGGGCCCGACCCCACGGCCGGTTCAGTCCTGCTTCGACGAGGCTTTGCCGCCTTGTCCTCCTTGGCGACGACGGCGGGGTCCACCTGACTTGCCTCGTCCCCTGTAAGCTTCCTGCGACGACGAACGGGCCGCTTGACGGTAGGTGGAAAATCTGCCGCCGGAACCTTTGGAGGCACCCTGTTTGCCTTCGCCGCTCCGAAAGGGCGGCCGCCGTTGCTGGAGAACCCCAAGAGCCCGGGCCGTCTCCATGTCTGCCTTGATGGCTTGAAGGGAATCGTCCACTGTTTTCCCAAACAGGTTGTTTCCGTCGAATGGCATGTCCAAGACTCTGGTCTGCACGTCCTGACGGAAGTCAGTAGCCTTGAGCCATCCACGCCGCCTAAGGCACATGCCGTTGCCCAACTGGCGAAATCCAGTGTCAGCGATGTCCGTCGCAATCGTAATGGCGTGGTCCGACGCCACCTCTCCTTCCTGCAAGATCTCTAGGGCATCCGCCCTCTTGTCGTCCGGTAGGAAGTCCAGCAGGGGGGCCAGTTTGTACCACAACTCCCTGTCGTAGCAGGCCACGATAGCCAAGGCGTTGGCCGCCTTAATCGTCGTCGCTGTAGACGAGATGACCCTACGTCCCATCGTATCCAATTTCTTTCCCTCGCCGTCCGGCGGGGAGGTCGACGTAGAGGCCGCGCCCCCCCCGCTTTCTTCCTGGCCGCCGCGGAGACGACCGAGTCCGGGGTCGGCTGTGCCCGAAGGCACAAGGGGGCTGCGTCCGGGACCCGGTACTTCTTCTCGCACCGATCCCTTCTAGCCGGCGTCGTGGATGGGTTCTTGAGGAGGGCGAGGCCCTCATCCCAAATATCGTCCAGTAGAGGTACGGAGAGGACCGTCTTCCTCTTGGCCTCGCGCCGTTGATAAAGGAAACCTTCCTTCTTCTTCTCTTCCGGGCAGAGCTGGAAAAGCTTGGGTGCCCTGGCGATCATGGAGTGAAACGATCCAATCTCGTCGGGCGGGGAAGCCCGGGTGGGAGGTGACGACGGCAGATCCTCGTCATAAACCTCGTCGTCCGTACCCGTCGCGGCCGTGTCAGTCCCCATATCATCCCCACGAGTCGTGGACAGGGAGGAGGGCTGAACAGGGCGCAATGGCTGAAAAGGAGGTGGAGGATGAATCCTTCTTCTCTTAGGGGGAGGGCTCCCAGAAGGGCCTGGCTCCGGGTCCCCCGTCGGGAGCGGTTCCTCCGCTGGTGGTAACGGCAGTCTCGTCCTTATCTCCGAGCATAAGGACTGTATAGCCAACAAAATGGCCGCCGAGTTGTCTTGCGGCACTGGTTGAGGGGATTCCGACGGGCGGTCAGGGGCCCCGTCGGCACCCTCAACGTTATCGTCGTCTCCCACGTCGGGGTCCCTCCCGACGGGCTGGTCTTCTTCCACGCCAATGCCGTGGCTTAAGACTTCGATCAGCTCTTCCTCAGAGGTTGAGGCCGAATCCACGACGACCTCCTGCCCCCCCTTTTACTTTTCCGTCGGAGGTTTCACGGGGGTCCCGTCGATGGGCATAAAAGAGGACTCCCTCCGCGGTGGCAGGGAGACTCTGAGCCCCGAGGTCGCCACCACTGGTGTAGCCTCCACAGGCTGAGCCAGGGCCGCCGCGACTGTCTCGATAGAGGCCTTGGCCGGATGGATTAAGGCTTTCACCACCTTAGGTGCGCTCACCGCCTTCTCCTTGGGGGGAGGGTCACTGCCTCGCTCTCCCTCCGATGGGGCCTTCGAGCTCGACCGGAGCCTCTCCAGGAGCTTCGCCGGGTGCTCGGCCTTCCTCTTACCCGACCCAGAGCGTTGGCTCGTGGTTGATGGTGCCGGGGAGGATGCACCCTGCCTGGCGCCCGTAGAGCCTGACCGTTCGGCGCTCCCGGTGCCAGCGGACTCGCGGTGCTTGGCCTTGTGTTGGACCCCCGTCGCCAGGACGTCCTCAAAGGTCTTAGAAGACCGCTCGGGTTTCTTCTTCTTCTTCTCGCCTGACGGGCTCTTCCCTTCCAGCCAGTTGGCGAGACGCTGATTGCGGTCCTTCATGGTCCGCTCCGACATATTGCCGCAAAACGCACAGTCCTTCTCCACGTGCGTCTTGTCCTCATGTAGGCAGTACAGACAAAAGGAGTGTTCATCCTACTTAAAGACATTCTGAAGCTGGCATCCAGGGCAGACCCTGAACAGCTTTCCGGGCGTCGAGCTTCCCTTCTCCTGGGCCATGTCCGAGATGGGCCTGAGAAACTTCTGGAGTCCTCCAAAAGCATGGCTCGACGAAATCTTCACCCTTCAGGGGCGTAGACGAATCCGACACGGGTCCCCGTTGATCGGATGAAGAAACGGTGGAGCTTGAGGCTCTTTTGACCGAAAAATCGAAGTTTTGAGAAAAAAAAAGTGAAAAAATAGCACTAACGCTCGAGAGCAATAGCACGAGGATCCCAACACTTGAACGTGCGGTAAAAATCTGAAGATGGCTGCCAGAGGCGGGGCTTAGGTAGAGGGCAGTCATTGGCTGTGGTCAGTATGACGCAGAGATCAGTGATTGGTTACTACTACGAAAGATAGATCAGAAACGAAATTGATACTGTTTTTTTCTTTACCGAGGATTCCCAGCCAGACGACGGGGAATATTCATGAGCATGTGAATCCATGCCAGACCCCATGCTGGAGAAATTGACTTTACTTACAGGTGTAACTTTCTAGACCCAGCACACACTATCTTACACTTGGTGCTAGAGGGGTTGCTTAGTATCCCCTTTGGCTAGATTCTCATGTAACATTTTTATGTTATCCTTTCCTCGATTGCTGTGGTGTGCATTTACCACGTGCTTCGTCCGCAGCTGCAGTAAAACACCCAAGGGTGCCATTTTTGTCAAAATGGCCTGGTCTTTTTTCGCCATTTCTTTGTGGAAAGGTCCTTCTTGAGGATACTATGCGCGCCAAACCAGGTTTGGTCCCTTTGTTCATTTTGACTTTGGTGGGATTCACGAGTGAAGCCCGCCTCTGGCTCCAGGGTACCTGGCAGCGGCAGGTAGCGAGGGAGGTGCCCAAAACACCCTGTGCTTAGTGTCCTGTGTCCTAGTGGAGAAGGGAACGCGCGCTTAGGTGATTGGCTGGCTGATTGGCAAGGACAGCCACCCTGCTGGGTGACTGGTAGTTGGGCTAGAATGAATGTGAGAAACCTGCATAAAAGGCAAGGCTTTTTGTCTTGGAAGGCAGAGTCGACCACTGGACGAAGGAATCCAAAGAAGAACTTGAGGAAGATGCCTGCTGCAGCTCCTCGACCGTTGGTTTGCACGGTGAAGCCCTGCTGCTGTGCTGAAACTTCAAATTTGTATCCACAGAGAAGCTCCTGCAACTCAGAGCTGGTTGAATTTCCCTGCAGTCGCTACTGGAACCGAATAGCAAGGGAGAGCAACACCAGATCAGACAATAGGAGCTCAAAAACAGAAGTGCCACTTGTTTGAAGAATGCCAGTTGCGGTCGTTGACCCTCCCATTGCCGTGCAGGTGTCCCCAGAAGTCCTCACCTCTTGTCCCCACGACTGAGGCCCAGGAACAGTAGGATCTGCAGAGCTGCACAGGAACAGAAGCCATCTGCTGCACTTTTCTTCAAACCTAAAAGTACTGTAAAGTCTGAGAGAACTTACCTCTCACTGTAGATTTGCCTGTTCTTCTACTTCATAAGTCTCCCGGCTTGTGGCCCTACATTTGATTCTTCATTTTCACCAAAGACTTCTAAAAACTTTGTGCAAAGACTTTTACTCACCTTCAAGAAGTCCTTCAGTCCACAAAGACTTTAGCCCACTGACATTGGCTCAGCCTGGTTCCCTGAATGACCCTTCTCTCCTCTGTTATTGTGTTGCACCTATCCTCCCAGGAAGGGGTTAACTTACTTTGCATTGGGGGGTCCAAAAGTATTTGCCTGCTTAAAGAAGATTTGTGATCTCTTGTTTGTTGTAATAACCCTTTTCTTTGACACACTCAAAGCCTACTCTGAATGTACAGTAATATATTAATGTCCACAGTGTCCTAAGTATTTAAGTCAACAGAGGGTGTAGGAACTGTCTGAGTGCCATCCCCAATGGGTCTTTACTAATTCTGAGAAACCTACGAGTGTGTATTTCTGAAGTGTATTTGAGTGTTGCTTTTATATTGCTCCTTCTGAAGAAGGCTTGTTCAAATGACTGGTAAATAAATTAATTATTTTATCAAGAAACCTTGAGTATCAGTGTTTGTTTGAATACATGGCACTGTGAATCTCTGTGTAACTCCACTACTGCTCACATTGACCCTCCTTGAGATAAGCCTGGCTGCTAGGCCACACTACCAACCTGTGTAGTTCAGACTTATACCAAAGGTTGGGTCCCTATTGACGGGAGGCTGAGGTTGTTGTAGTGCACCCAAAGGGTACTACTCAAAATCTTTACCTAACATGTTGTTAGTGATTCTGTTCTGGTATGCTTCAGAGGAGGCGACCTTTATCCCGAAAGTATATATTCTTTTGCTCTCCTTGTCTAGTGGGGCTTCTGCCGACGCTAGGGGAGTGCCTGCCCTTTTCCTGGTGGTGGTGACCACTAGTGAATCTGGTTTGGGCTGTCCACTAATAAACAGGGGTTCTTTGGGCACAGGTCTGAATAGCTTCTCTATTCTAGAATTGACCGCCCTCATGAGACTAGGCGCCAGTGGGGATGGTTGGATAAATCTTTGGACAGACTGCATGAATGGTATAAACTGGGTCGCAGACCTTTTCTCCCCCAGAATATCTTCCACAAAGTCCTTGTCGACCTGTGCTTCCTGAGTGTCGATATTAAAATGCTGTGCCGCCTTTAGTAGCAGTTCATTGTACTGGAGTTAAATGTCAACAGGCAAATCTGCTACCGACTGGTCCTGGTGGTCTGGGGATTGGATCACGTAAATGTCATAGTTGTTATAAAACTGGTCTTGGTCTTGACCATAAAGGTTCCCCTGAGACCCTGGGTCAGCTTGGGCGTCATAATACAAGTCCTGAGAGGGGTCTTGATATGTGAGAAATGTGTCTAGGAACATCAAGGCCGGAGTGCCTAGAGCAGAGGTGCTAGGCTGTGGCTCAAGACGTGACCTTTTGGCAGGGGGTGCTGAAGCCCCTGGCTGTGAGGTATCTTTAAGAATTGTCAATTGGTCAGGATATCTGTCCATGAAGTCTACGAAACAAGACATTCTCCTTATAATCTTATTGAATTGTTCAGGTGTATATTTGCATGTGGATGGGAAACCTGACATGACAGGGTTTGCCTGGGAGGGAGCGACATCCTTGTGGTGCATGGCCCCTGAGAGGGTGTCCAAGGGGATGGAAAACCTTGTCTGTGTTTTTTTTAAATTATTTTTTTACTATTTGTTTTGATCAAATTAAATCTTTACAAAATAGTAAAAAAATAACCAACTTATTACCAATTTAAAATCAACATTGAGTTCACAAATTCATTTATCCAATTTTTCCCAACAGACGACATGCCTCCTCCTCAGTTTTTACATTCTATCATTACATTTGACCACTTTTCTTTAGGAAACATTTGTCCCAGTCTGCCAAGCGCCTGTCTGAGTCAGGCCTAGTTTTAAAAGCACCTGACCCACTGCAATCGTTAAGGCGGTGTCTTGCCCCGAGATCAAGCGGTTCCAGAAGTTCTTGGTCTGCAGACATTCCAGACTATGAACAAAATTCCCAGAGTTCTCGTTTTCCAAGTTCCTTCACACTCTAAAAGCAAATGGTAGAGATTTTGCTTATTTTGATTTGCACAGATTTTACAAAACGCTATTAAATTCTGGCTTTGTCTTCTGATGTATAAAATCTCGCCTGTATGGATTAAATTTAGGCGCGCCCTTAGAAAAACAGACCTTGATTCACTGCGTGGATGTTTTAGCAGATATTTAGGCAGATATCCCAGATATTTAGGCAGATCTCCCAGTTTTTTTTTCCATTACTAGGAAACTGTTCTTTGGTTTTACAAGCCTCATTTCCGACCCCGTTTTTATCCAGTCCATTATTTCCAGATCTTTCTTTACTTTCATGGGATTCTCTTTCAAAATGTCTACAGATGAGTCTGCTCCTGCCAGTTTGTTTTTAGCTTTTGCATCCAACTGCTGGAGAATCTTGGAACTGTCCATTTGGAGATGACATTTGAAATCTTCATAGAGGGAATTTTTTTGCGGAATTATCATTAGCCTGTACAAAGATATCAATCTCCAGGCTACTTGTTGCTGCAATGATTTCCGGCCAAGTTCGAACCTAAGGACCTGCTTAGAAAGACAACTAGGCAGTCCCAGGGACCTCTTCCAAATCTGGCCTTCCACTTTTAGCCAATCTATGTCCCAAAGCTTTGGTTGGGCCTCCTATCCCTACAATATCACAGGTACTACTTTGGCGCTATAGTAACTTATTTATTTGTATTTGTGTTTATTGATTTATAAAGCGCCTTACGCCAAAGCGCTCTACATGGAACAACATAATACATAAAACATGAACGATAAAACAGTTGAAGCAATTACAATATGAATCAATCAAACAATAAAACAGTGAGAAGAGCAATTAACTGAAGGGGAAAGGGAGATGGGACAGGTTAGGGGGAGTGGAGGAGGAGGGCAGGATGAGGAAAGGGAGGGTAGGAGAGGGGAGGTAGGAGAAGGGAGAAAGTCGGGGGAAAGAGTGAGGAAGGGGGTAGGGGTTTCAAGGAGGAGAATGGAGAAGGAGAGATTTAAGGGAAGTGCAGAATGAAGTGAATGTGGGGAAGAACGGATAGCAAGAGGAAGGGAGTTCCAGTGCAGAGGTGCTAAGAATTTTAAGGAGCGAAAACGGGAGGAGGCACAGGTGGGTGGGGGTGAAGTGAGAAGGAAATGGTCAGCGGACAGAAGGGAACGGGAGGGGAGTAGAAGGAGAGAAGGGAGGAGAGATAAGGGGGGGGGGGCAAGACCATGGAGAGATTTGAAGACAAGGCAGAGAAATTGAAATTTAAGATGGGAGTGAAAAGGAAGCCAGCCAAGGTAGGAGAGAGAGGAAGAGATGGAATCACAAGAGTTAAGGAGACAGAGGGTGCGAACAGCAGAGTGGTAGATGGATTTAAGAGGGGCAACATGAGAAGAAGGAAGTCCAAAGAGTAAGGAAGAGCAGTAGAAGAGGCTGGAGAAGATGAGGGAGGAGATCAAGAGTTTAGTGGCGTGGAAAGTGAGAGAGGGACAGATTTTGCGAATGTTGAAGAAGAGGTGGAAGCGACAGGAGCGAGAAGTGAGGGAGATGTGTTGGGAGAAGAAGAGAGAGGAGTCAAAGAGAACGCCTAAGTTACGAGCCTGAAGAGAGATAGGGAGGTTGGAGGGAGGGAAGTGAATGAAAGGGGGAGGAAAGGGAGGTGGAAGAGAGTTAGAGGGAAAGAATACGACTTCTGTCTTGTCGGTGTTGAGAGAGAGAAATCGGGAAGACCTCCAGTTCTTGATGGCAGTAAGGCAGGAAGGGAGTTGTAGGTGGAGGTCAGTTGAGAAGGAGGAGAAGGAGAGGAAGAGTTGAGTGTCGTCGGCGTAGAAGTGGTGGGAGATGCCAAACGAGGAGATAACAGGAGCAATGAGGGAAGTGTATAGAGAGAAAAGGAAAGGGCCTAGGACAGAGCTTTGGGGTATGCCATATTCAAGAGGATAGTTAGGGGAGGACCGGCCACCCCAGGAGACTGTAAAGGAGCGGGAAGAGAGGTAAGAGGATAACCAGTTCAGTACGGAGCCTTTGAAGCTAAAGGAGGAGAGAGTATGAAGGAGGAGGGGGTGATCGACAGTGTCAAAGGCTGCAGAGAGATCAAGGAGAATAAGGATAGAGGATTGTTTATCATGGCGAGCAGTAAGAAGGGAGTTCAGAATAGAGGTGAGAGCAGTTTCAGTGGAGTGTTTAGGACGAAAGCCTGATTGGAAGGGTGGTAAGAGAGAGGAATTAGTGACAAAGGATGAAAGTTGAGAGTAAGCAAGGCGTTCGAGAAGCTTGGAGAGGAAAGGGAGCGATAGGCCTGAAATTCGAGGTGAGACGTGGTTCAGCAGAAGGTTTCTTTAGAATGGGGATGATCGTGGCATGAGAAGAGACCGATGTTGAAGAAGGAGGTGAGGTAGGGGACAAGAAAGGGTAAATCTTAGGGATGAGAAGGGAAGGGAGAGGATCAGTAGGGGCAGATGTGGGGTGGGCTTTGGATAAGAGGGTGGAGACTTCTGAAGGGGAGACGGGAGAGAAGATGGACATGCAGGAGGGGGGAGTAGAAGAAGAGAAATCAGAGGGGGGTGTCTTAGAAGAGAAGAAGTTAGCGAAGTCAGAAGGAGAGAGTGAAGAATTGGAGGAGGGATCAGGAGTGTGGGGAGAGAGGAGTCGAGAGAGAGTTTGGAAGATACGGCGGGGGTGAGTCGCTTGAGATTGGAGTAGGTTAGAGAAGAGGATTTAGCTGAGGTCAGACAAGAGTCGTAGATGGTGGGATAGGCGAATTGGTTAGATACTGAGGGAGTTTTGAGCCATAGTCTTTCAAGACGTCTGAGAAGGCGCCTCATAAAGCGGAGATGAGGAGTGAGCCAAGGTTGAGAGGGTTTCCGGGTTTGGGGGAAGAAAGAAAGGGGGTAGAGTTGATCAAGGGAGGATGAAATAGCAGAAGAAAGGGAGGAAAGAGCATCATTCGCCGATAATGATGAGTAGTCATTATCCATAACCATTAATGGTTTGATTGTGAATTTGCACAGCTCAAGGAAGATCTTTTTCATCTGAGGTATTATTTTCTCGACCTTAGATCTTATTTCTCGTTCCACCTTACTGATTGAGGGTGAAGCAAACAACGTAAAGCCCACGTAGACTAATTCATCTACCCTTGTAATCGCTTCAACTTTGAAAAACCATTTGCCAAAGTTGATTTGCTTTTTCAGGTTTTTCAACACCATGATTTTGGACTTCCTTGGATTTACATGTAGTCCGTTAAGTTTGGTGTATTCACTAAGGCCATTCAGTAGGTGCTGCAAGCCTATTGCTGTCCTATCAATCAGGACAATGTCATCTGCATAGGCGAGCCAATAAACCTTAGTGGAGTTTAGTTTGGGGCTTGCCACAGTCCAATTTTGGAGAAATTCACCCAAATTCGACAGGAAAAGATTGAAAAAAAGGGGCTCCCATGCATCCCTGTCGCACTTCTTGCTCTACACTGATTTTGTTCGAGAGATGACCAGCCTCATCTAATCTAACCATCAACGAGCTGTTTTTATGACGCTCGATTAATATGGACAGGAGCTTGCTTGGAAGACCCCACTTCCTCAATTTAGCCCATATTTTCTCCCTCTTTACCAGGTCTAAAGCTCTGGAGAGGTCTACGCAAGCTCCATACATCGGGCCCTCTCCATATTTTTTGGAGTGTTCTGTTAAGAGACTCAGGGTAATGCCATTTAATGTTGTCGACATCCCTCTTCTGAATCCTGTTTGGAACTTAGAGATGATGTTATTTGATTTGGCCCAACCCTCTAGCTCTAGTAGGAGGATCCACATAAAAATCTTACTTTCAATGTCCAACAGCGCAATTGGCCGATAATTTTCAGGCTGGGATCTATCCCCCCCCCCCCCTTGAAAAATGGTATTATCACTGCTTGTTTCCAGGAAGGAAGAAAGCTTTTTTTCTAATATTTCCCTATAGAGGGTATCAAGAAAGATCACCCAGGTATTAACATTGCTCTTCAAAACCTGGTAAGTTAACCCATTAGGGCCTGCTGCCTTAGATGTTGAGGCGCTCATGATCAGTTTTTCTATTAGTTTTAAGTCAAAATCAAGTTCCCACTTGCCAACATCCCGATGTTGTTCCAAGGTGGTAGACATATTCTTGAAGTTTTTTGTCAAATAGTCTATCCACCTCTTTTCAGGGACCAAATTGCATTGGATGTCATTGTTGCCTACTTTCTTCCCTTTACTGTTGATGATCGACCAGAAATTGCGAGTGCTGTTGTCACAGAGAGCTTCCAACATGTGTTCATTATCTTGTTGGTGACGAAGGACCTTTCTTGCTCGTGACCAATGCTTGTATATTTTAATGAGCTTTTTCTGTTCTGATTGAAATTCCAGTGGATTCATGAATGACTTCTTCAACTGTCTAATTTCGCGCCTTAAGATCTTTTTTTGGATCCACGTCTCTTCATCAAATGAATGTTGATGATGAGTTTCTTTTCTCAGTTCTCCTGCTATTGGGCGGTGTACCGACCAAATGAATGGTTTAAAGCAGTCAGGCTTACAATTATCTTTTATTTCTTCTAATGTAGTGAGATTTAACTTCTCATTCAGAATGCATCCCTCTCTTTTGTATTTCACCAAAACCGCTTTACCATTCCTCAGTTGTAGATCATGTGGATATTTTTCAATGTGAATTGTCATTGGGCTCTTAATTTTAACTTTTAGTCAAGCATGATCACCTCCTTCGTCCCCAAATTAATTCCATAGATGTTTCCTTCATCAGCAGATTTTCAGAGAGGAAGACATGGTCTAGTGTGGAAAACGAGTTTCCACAGATCCATGTTGCCTTCGAAGGACAGTCACCATCTGTGGCGCAATTTAACATGAAGAGGCCCCATGAATTAAAATACTCTGTCCACTGTCTTGGAGAGTTTTGCCCATTTTTCCGGATTCTTTGTGTCTTGGGTCATTATACACTGACTATTTAGGTCACCTCCCAAGATCACGCTGGCGTCTCCATGAAATAATGCAATCTTCTCCAATACCATCAACAGCGACCGATGGAATTGCTCCATACTACATTGTACTGGATTGCAATATATGTTCACTAATACAAACGAGAGAGGTCCCTGGGTGGATTGTAGATTGGCTTCACAGGCCAATATACCTTCCCTTCCATTGTGCAAAAGTGTGACATTATTGCTGAAGGAGTTGTTGATTCCCAGCAATAGGTCACCCAACGGTCGTCCTTTGGGTTTCTGACTGGCCGAAATTGTAAATATCGTATACCCTTCTATTTCTATCGGGTGTGTGTACCAAGTCTCCTGGAGTAGTATGGCATCGGAGTTTGAAAAAAGGTTTCTCTTTCTACTGCTGGCAGTGAAGGTCTTTGGGCCACGGGTGTTCCAGCTTGTAATGCAAATTTCATTGTGCCTAAAGGCTCTGCTGACTTAGCCCCAACTTCAGTAGGACTTGCGTGAGAATCTCTGGGAGTGCTGCTATGGTACTGGCCTTATTTTCTCCAGAATTTTCCCGATGATATCCTTCTAATTGTTGATTTGAGTTTCCCGCAGCTCTTGAGCTTGATCCTTCGGGGGTGAGACTCTCCCTGTTTTTTTCAATACACACTACGCCTGGAGGCTTCTCAAAAACCAACAAATTGATTTTTTCCAGTTCATTCTTGTTGCTTTTGATGGCTTTCCATGCTTTTTGTAATGAGAAACCCACCTCTACTATATTATTCACATTTCTGTTTGGAAATTTTACAAATTCCAATTCTCCAGTGCCAAAAAAGTAGAGGTTACGGATTCTTTTAGTATAGTCCAAAATAGCACTTCTGCATAACGATATATGTTTTGGTATTTTATTCAATGGTTTTAACCAGATCCTTGGAACAGCATATTCTTGCATTTCTGAGTCTTCCTCCAGAGATTGTTCAACTGAGACCACTTCTAATTCAGCTGTCTCTCTCTGATCTTTAACTTTTCCTTTCAAGGCTTCGGTCAGTACCTTCATCTTACCCTGGCCATTTTTAACTTCACCCAGCAGCGGTGTATTTATGTTTTTCTTAGTGTCTCGTTTTAGAAAAATTAGTGCCTTTTTTTTGTTGCTTCTGTTGTTGCCTGTGATATTTTGGGAAAATTTCCATTCTTATTTCCCCAAAATATTGGGGCCCAAGGTGGGCCTTTCTGTAATAGACAGCTTGGGGTTGATTTCATCCTTCCTGCCATTTCTCTCCTCCTAGTTGGGCTTATATTACTCGTAGCGTCTGTAGCCAAGATGTTTAATGGGGTTCCTTGATGATCTCCAGGATCTGTCTGAAGACCAACACTTACACTCATAATCTTAACTTTTGGCAGACTTTGCGTATCAGTTTCCCCAATGAGATTCTGAATCCCTTCTGTGCTTTTTGTTTTTGCCGGACCGCGTTGGAGTTTCCCACTTTTTACCCGTGGACCTTTTATTTTTCCATTTGTTATGTCCAAGCTATTTGGGTCCTTTCCTTGTGGGTCTTTCCGAGGGGTAATATTTGTTTCTTTAACTGCTAGTAATTCCTCCTCAGAAATTTTCGCCTTTTGTATATCTAGCAGATCTTTTAGTTTTTTTTTTGTTTTCGCAGGGTAACTGGGAATGCGTTGTACTGTTTTTTTTTTCTCATTTCTTTTTTCTTTGCTTTTCTTCTTCCTTTCGACAGCTATTTACCAGGTACCAGCCATTCTGTAGAGCCTAATTCTTGCCCGCTGGGCAAGGCCTCCTGGTTGTTTTCGTGGGACTCACTTTCTACCACTTCGCCTTTATCTACGACATGAGCAAGCCTTCTGAATTCTTCCAAGACTGACTCCGAAAGGGGGGTGTAATCAAACTGGCTACTTGTCTTCTCCCCCTCTCCATGAGTTTCCAGGGACCCAGTCACTGTTTTCTTCTCAGACTTGATTATGTAGAGAATTTCTTCAAGCAGACACTTATGTTTATCTTCCTCCTCTTTTTTTTTAGCAAGTGACCGTTCTATCACTAAAAGGTCTAGGCCTTGTTTAGAGAGTTCCACTTTCAGCTCTCCCAATGATGGTATGATAACTTGTGTTACTTAACGTATTCAGCCCCACTACTGTGGAGTCCAAATTGGTTAAGTCTTTGGTCATTTCCAACTGGTTGCCTGTTTGTATTTGAACTTCCAATTTTAGTTGCTCAAAGACCTTCACCAGCGAATTTAAGACAAAATTCAATACTCCAAGAGCAGCAGTACTTGGCTCTTTTGGAATTCCTTTTTCTAATGAGTTATTCGCCTCTGGGGCTGCCCCTAGCAGAGATCCATTATTTTTTCCCTCATGCATTTGTGTTTGTGAGAGAGATTCTTCTTCATGAGCCTTTTTCATATTTGCTGCCTCCCTTTCAGGTACAGCGGTCGCTTGTAAGGGAGGTTGTAAAGAAGGCTCAAGTATAGATGTATATTAAATTATGTCATTATCTAGAGGTTCTATGCTGCCTCTACTAATAGCATTTTCACTTTTGCTTTGTTTTTTCTTGCCAAAGTGTTCGTCAATCTTCCTTTGTATCTTATTTGTAGTAATGGTATATTCCAGCCCTTTTCTCCATGAATGTAACGTATCAGACGGAGTGCTGCTAGCTGGCAAATAGCCCAGAGGACCAGAATTAATCTGCGCAGATGTTATATTTGGCTGAGGGTGACTAATTATAGGTGCATTGTTTACTTGCATCTCTTGATTTTGTTTTTGTGGCATCTCAGAATAGGAGCCATCCCACTCAGGACACCTAATGTCGTCCTGCAATGCATTACTTCGCAGTTTCATTTCTCCTTTTTCTAGTTATGTTGCTAGTATCGGGATATGAAATTATTTATGATCAAATGTTTCAATTAGATAGCCACTGGCTATCCTTTCCTTTTGTTTCTTGTCCCCCAAGCACCTGTAGTGTGTGCTCTTATCCCGTTATGAAGTTTTCTGTGTTACTGATCATACTGATTTTCAAAAGCTGTGAGCAGAATTTCAGTCGTAAAATTTCTAAAAGCAGTTTCTATCCGATTTCCTGTCAGATTCTATCTGTCTAATTTGTGAAATGCTGTTGGCATCTCTCACCCACACTCCACAAGCACTTATGAGCTTTAGGCTACGGGCTTCATATGGGTTTCATGACAACATTAGTAGCATTTCCTGCTATGGCAGACAACCAGCAGTGCAGCACGCATTAAACAACAGTGTCCAAGTGTCGAGGTTTACCTTATTGCACTGTTGATGGCTCATTCGCCGGCCTCCAGGCTCCTAGTGCTGCCCCGAGGTGCGGTGTGACTATGGAGCTGTAATGCCCAGCCCAGCTAAGCAAGCTAACCCGGCTCCAACTCGGAACCGGAGCGGAAAGCTGGAGGGGTGCCAATATCACGCTACAGAATCTCTGCGTTCTGCGCTCCGCGAGAGAGCCGAAGCCGGCTAGAGGAAGTGACCTCACCACGTAGCACGTGGCAGCGACAGTCGGAGCAGTCAAGGATCAGGAATCAAGCCGCACTGACGCTCGCATCAGAAACACTGAAACACTGAGCCCAACCGCCTCCGATTCTAACCCACCTGTCTCTCTTTTGGGGCCAAGGCCGTCGAAAAATGAGACTTTTTTGGTGACCCGCCTTAAGCAGAGAAGCACTAATGTATTTGAAATCCGCCACCCTGAAAATGCTCTAGCTATGGAAATCTAACCCTTCTCCAGCAGCTCTGGCAGCCTATAAAGTAGCAGCCAAGACATAAAGATGGGCGATTATAGATGCTAAAAAAACTACCTGAACTCTAGAATTGTGAATGCACAATCAAAGTTAAGGAACTATAAAATCTTAAAGGAACAAGACTCCACCAGCCCGTCCAATGCTAGCTGTCCTTTAAAAGATGCAGCATGGCGTCAGGGAATACAGGAATCCATGTAAGATAAATTGAATGGTATCACTTCGGACACAGTCCAAAAAAAAGAAAACAATTGACACTGCCTCTGGTGAGGCCGTGAGGGACATGTACGAAAGAAGCCCAACAATTCCAAAATTTAACTTTTCTAAAATAACAGAGGGGGAACTTTCTGTTATAGTCAAACTGCTAAAGGTTACAAAATGCAAAGGTGTCCCCTGCTCGGCCATTATAATTAAAACCTGCCCTCCTGCCTTATTGGAAGCCATTTGCAAGTTTGTGAATGCCTCCCTTATGGAGGGTCAGGTGCTGTTGTGTTTTAAAAAGGCGTGGGTCACCCCTATCTTACAAAAACCTGGTCTAGCCACCGAGGAGCCGCTTAATTACAGGCCCATTACTAACACACCGTTTTGGTTAAAAATTCTGGACCGTGTTGCGTATGGGCAAATTGTAGAGCACTTGAATAAATATCCTATTCTAAACTGTCGCCAATCTGGGTTTAGACAGGGCTATGTTACGGAGACCGCACTGCTTGAACTAAAGTCCAGGATCTTGGAACAGGTGGACAAATGTAAGCCTTCCATCCTGATGTTATTGGACCTATCGGCCGCTTTCAACATGGTTGACCATTCAATTTTGGTCACCAGATTGGAAGAAGTGGCAAATTTATCCCAGTCTGCTTCTTGCTGGGTGGCCTCATTCCTGGAAAACAGGGAGAGTAGAGTATTTCAAGAAGATGCAGTTGCCCCGCCTGTTACAGTCAAATGCAGGGTGCATGTATTTCACCCTGCCTTTACAATATATTCACGGCACTCTTTTTCGCTCTCTTAGAACAAGAAAGGATTGTGTTCACAAATTATGCGGATGACACGCAATGCGTCATCCCTCTTGAAGGAATACATGCATTGGACGAAGCAGAGTTGAACAGGATCTTTGCTACTATCGAGAATTGGATGGTGCGGAATAACCTGGCGCTGAATAGGGGAAAGACCGAGTTGTTGATTGTAGGCCCCCAATCCATGCTAACAAAGCTTGGTCCATCTTATCAGCTAGGGGATGTCAAAACAACCCCACAAAAGAAAGGTTAAAACTTTAGGTGTGATCTTTAATCAACAGCACAATATGAAAGCTCATTTGGGAAGCCTTGGACCTGCATCAGCATATTACATCAAGCTTCTAGCACACCTCAGACTGCTTATTAGTCAAACCAAAGCAGAGAGAATTACCAGAGCGATAGTCAGGTCTAAAATAGACTACTTCTGCAGCCTACTTGCTGGGATTAGCAAAACCGATTGTAATGGGTTGCAGGTGATTCAAAACGGGGCAGTGAGTGGTGATGGGCGAATCCGTAAGAGACCATGTTTCGGCCGCCAGAAAAGTTTTGCACTGGCTCCCTGTGGAGGCTTGTCTACTCTTTCGCCTATTAGTTATTACCTTTAAATGCAGACATGGCCTAATGCCTAGCTATCTTCAGGATCTTATCTCTGAAAAAGTATATAGGAGAACCCTTAGATCTAATAACCAGTCCTAGTTGCAGAACTGCAAAGGCTGAAAAGGGAGCCTTCTATATTGCAGCTTCGAAGGCATGGAACCACCTGCCATTGGATCTCAGATGTCAGAGCACCTTAGACGCCTTTAAGAAGAAGCTGAAAACACTGATGTTCGCCTGATTCCATTCCTGGGCTCTCCTGGTTTAGTAATGCTGTTTTAATGCAGGGTGTTGCCTTGTTTCTCTATGTTTTTGTCCGCGCCCTAATGCCTACGGGTCCATGGACTGCACATTATAAATGTATTAAAGTTTCTTAATTAGTTCTTGCATTTTCAGCGTCTTCTTGGGGGATGCCGAAATGCCTTTCTGTTTTTCAGCTGGCAGAAGGAGGGCCTTTTTATGTGCGGTGATTGAACCGACTTTCACTTTCAGTTTTGGGGAACTGTCGTGAGGCGAAAGCATGCGCGATGACCCAGAGGACAGTGAAGCACCTGAGGCTTTATTCCCAGGCACCACATGGGCCTTGATGCTCAATATTACCGTCTAGAGTCGGCCGTGGGGTATCTCCTTAAGAGTGTTTCTTCTTGTGTGTGCCATGGCCTCCGAGTGTCTCCTCCATCACAGAACCGCTGGCCTGCTTCTTGGAGTCGGGAGCCCGCACTTGGGGCTTTTGACCAACAACTCTTGCCCTCAGCGTCACTCAAGACCCCAATACTGCCCTCGCTGGAGTCTTCCGTCACGTAGATGGAGGCCTCGGCCTGCATGGCGTGAGCAGGCCAGTGTTTGATCTGCCGATCCTCAAGGGTCTTACGCCGAAAGAGTTTACAGGATTTACAATCCTTTTCGGCATGATCCCTTGGAAGACAGTGGTTGCACACTCTGTGCGTTTCCTCCCAAAGGAATTTTCGGTGGCAGGAGGGGCAAAATTTAAATATGGTTTTGTCCATTACATTTTCAAAGGGCAGTTTGGCAAGAAAAGAAGAAAGGGGATGATGGAATAAGCATTCTCTAAAAGTGCTCAGTATGAAGAACCTCCCCCTCTCTCTCTACTGTAATGGGCCTAAGCCCCAAGAGGCCCATGAAGGCTGCATCTGGTCGTCGACACTGCATCCACAAATGACATCCCTGATCTGTCCATGCAAACCCTCCTAACCACTCGGGTATTGATGGCTTTGGAATACAGGGTAGAAGAAGAGTAATCCACAATACGTGATGTGCTAAGCTAAATATTGAACAGTAGTAGATGGGCATGAAAGAACTGACCAAAATATCCCACTTTACCACGATTTGTTCAAGAGATAATGTTATTGATACATTCTATAAAGCAGTTATCAGAGACATACATATTTTGGAAGACCAGACACAGTTTATTCACAAATCCAATCTCGCCAATTCTGAATCCCTGGCATTGAAGTAACTCCTTACTAATGATTCCCTAACCATTAAATAAGTGGATAAAAGAGGCAATGTAGTTATCTCAGATAGAAAGGACTACATAAAATCGCTCTAAATCAATTAAACACTCCTGGGTGTTATTCTACCCTTATGTTAAATCCACTAAAGGCTATCACAGCATCTGCCATCAAGCTCATCACTAAATGGCAAATGGCATAGGAAAAACATTTCTTTGTGGTGGAACATCCCACTATCCCTACGATTCATTTCCTTCCTAGAATACACAAACACTATGATCAAATACCTGATCAAATACCTGAGGGGATGCCAATCATGAGCAGCAAGGGCTGGGTCACTAAACCAATGTCACAGTACATGCAAGACTTTTTTATAAAAAAAGATGCGCAGCAGACGGCGACTTATTTAACAGATTCTATGCACGTACTACAAATATTTGACAAATTGGAATTTGGCACGGGGCACATACTGGCGACTGTGGATTTTAAGTTCATATATACGTCTATACAACATAGATTGACCATTTCAAGTGTAAACTATATATTCATGGAATTGTCCAGATATACTAGTATTCTCTCTCGATTAGTCGAGCAATATTTCCACGCCGGCCATTTGTGGCCTTTGAGATTGTTTCACTTATTCACAATATACCCTGATTGATGGGAACTATTAAATAGTACTTAATAGGATACCGCTATTGAGCTGTTATTTAGTATTCTGAAGGCCTTGAAAACGACCCGAGTGTCGAAACACGTGTCGGCTTTTTCTCTACCTTATTAAAATACTGTACCTTGATTGCTGGTTGTAGTATTGTAATGGTGTTAAGCGCAATCCTACCCTTCTTTGTCATTTAACTATATATTCAGAGAGAAGTCAGCCTCCTTTCATGACCATATCGAAATGATCAAGGAACTGTTAGCTTTTCCACTAGATAACAATATTTTTCTGTTCAATGGTACATGTTACAATCAACAGGTCGGCACTGCTATGGGGGCAAGCTTTGCATCTGTCTTGGCTAACATATTCATGCATCAAATTGAACAGACATATGTGCTTGTCAATCAAGCTTATCTGCCATATAAACAATTGTGGAGTTGATACATTGATGATGTCATACTGATTTCAAAAGGGTTCAGAATGTACATTCACGGAATTTGTGGCATACCTCAATAGTAACAACTGAGAGTTATTGTTCACCTATCTATCTTGGGGATCAAGCATTGACTTTTTAGATCTGAAAATGAACATTCCCCCTACAAGGTATACGACAAACTCATTCAGGAAAGCCACAGCGGTCAATTCAGTACTTCACGCCAAGAGTTGTCATAAGAAGTCTGTAATATGCAATATCCCGAAAGGGGAGTTCATAAGGGATAAAAGAAACTGTAGCAAATCTCAAGATTATTTCTCAGAATAAGAATAAGTGGGCAGTTTGGTACCAACATACATGCGACTACACCAAGGGTTGGGGCAGATGGACTTGATCCCTAGTAATTAAATGCTCACCACTATTAAACAGGTTGCTAATAAGTGCTCATAACAATAGCATGGCTCAGATATCACCTAATCGAGGCTGGGTAGTTTTGACTGTGTGGTTCTCCCTACGAAACACATGAATGGACTGAATTTTTTTATCCGTTTTCTCTGCTTTTTTGGTTTATATTCTTGCTTGTTGTTTTTGATTGGACCAACTGGCACACATTTGTATTGTATTTTGTTTAAAAAAAAGGAATCGGGGTTTTTGGCATGATCCATCATTGGATGTTTGATGCATATTTATTACAACTTATTTTTGTGCTTTAATCTGGTTCGACTGTAATTTCACGATGAATTGTTTAAATATTTCCGGCCCATATGCACCTGATGTTTGTGCTCTAGGTTTATGTATAATCTGTGTTTTTTTGTTTTTATGTTATGTTCTTGGAAATCTGTGTATGCCAATGTTGAATTGTTCAATCAATGTACTACATTATTTGGGAGACAACCTAAAAAAAAGACTGAGGTTGAAAAATGTGTCCGCTGTTCTTTTCAGGTTCAAAAATTCAGTTAATCTGACATTTGTGGTTTTTCTGCACAGGGTGGCTGTGTGCTTGTTCAATGAGAATACCTTGTGTCCTAAGAGTCTGGGACATGCATCCACGTTGTTTTTCTGCATCCTACTTATTTTGTTGAACCAAGAATCTCGATGAAGAGTCATGCCCGTAAGAATTTAAATGGGTTGAAAAGACCTGGGGAAAGGAGACATTTCCCTGGGAGTGAAGTGCAACGCAGAGAGGAAGGAGTTATCCTCTTGGACTATAAAGAACTTGACTATTTTTGTTGATGTGTTGTAATTGTGAAACGAAACCAGGGGAAGGAAGCCATTGCCTGGAACTGTGAACACTATCCAGTGGGAACATTTGTATTGAAGTTACATTTTTCTTTTGAACTTGAACATCTGTCCACTTTCAAGGTCAAGGACGTTACCTTTAGCACATTAGAGTTACTTTAGGAGTGTAAGGGCCAGGATAGGACTTTGGACGCAAGAAAGTTTTGCTGGTTTAGAACAATTTTACCTAACCCCAAAAGTTCGACTCCCAAACGTTCGACCCCTAATTTCCCGCATATATATATTTGGGGGGTAAAGTATATCTAAAATGTATAGGGGTAAGGTAGGGGGAGTGTGGGGGTCTCCCCCCACATATATATTTGTGGACAATAAAAAAAGAAAGAAAGTCAAACATTTGGAAAGTCGAACCTATGGGTTCAGTAAAACCACTTAGAATCATATTTGCTTAGGACATCTTGATGAAGGACAAACCATTAGTTTTTGGTTGAGGTAGGGAAATACCTCTTATTTAAGGGATAGTCGGGCATCTTTCAACCCCTTTATTCTTTGAATAAATATTTATAACCAAAACATCAGTCCTCTGTGTGTGTCCGTGTCTCATTCCTGGTTCATCACAATTCACAGTACGATGTGAGGGGTCAGTATGAGAAGCAGACACAAAGTTGTAATGTTTTCAACATTACACATCTTTATTAACTTAAAGGGGTGGATAAAGGCGTTTCTGTCCCTATCCTAAGGAGAATTTACCAACCAAGGAAACTAAACTAAAGACCAGTTTGTGCCTTGTCGTCAAAATGATGCAAACAGTTCTTGTGTCCAAAACATATCTGTCCCTCACACTTAAACAATTAAAGGTGCAAAGTAAATGTTTCTGATTTGGGATTTGCAAAAAGAATATAGAAAATCAAATACGAAGTTCAACAAACAATCCTTGAATCCAGTAGGGGGTTTCCTTTCCCTGGATTATTTCAGACAGGATACTGAAAGAGTTCCTTTCAAAGCCGGAATCTTTAAGAGTAGTTGAAATGTCTATTTCATAGAACCCTTTCTTCAGGATGTCAAAAAGTGTCTTTTTCAAACACACAGCCCTATTCAAAAGATAGCAAAGGTGTTTCTTCTACTTTAAAGGATGGCAAAAGGTCTGTTACAAAACTGCTTCAGAGGTAACAAAGTGTCTCTTATATACAACTGTTCGAAAGGCGGTTTCCTGGTATACTTCCCTGCCAGGAATTCTTCAATATATTCTTTAGCTCCCCTGGTGTACTCTCCTGCCAAGTATTGTTTACTATGCGTCTTCCTTTCATATACTTTATGGATTACCTGGTATACTCCCGTCAGGAATCCCCCTTCTGGATCTTGCAGATTCCCTTATATACTCTCCTAACCAGGCATCTTTCTACAAAAGGTTTCACTGCCCGATGTGCTTCCTTCACCAGGACCTCTTACAATGTTCACTTTCTTTCCAAGTATAAGCCAGTTGTACTCTTTCCGTGTTCATACCTCATTGACTTCAGATTCTACTTGTTCTAACTCCCCCCATATTAACGTCTCATGTACGGAGACTTGTTTGTTCTGTCTGTCAATCTCTTGACTAGTATTTCTTTACTGGTGGCAATGCTTGCTCCAATTTTCCCCAAATTGACATCTCATCTAGGGAAACTTGCACAGATATTGCTCTTTAACTTTACTTAGTCGGTATTTAAAAGAATTATTTAATTGCTCGTATCTCTGTCAGCATGTCCCGGGGTTCCCAAATCCTTTGGCCCGACTCACTGGCAGTTGTGGCCTTTCCAGATCGTGGTGTGTGGCTGTGGTGCAGTTTGGTCCTTGGGAAGGCTTCCCCTGCATCTCAGAGCCTCATTTGGTTCCTGTGTCGGCTTTGCAGTCCCTTACCGACGGAACTGATGCAGTGCCACAGGACCGCGTCTCCAACAGCCTCGCAACTGCAACTGCCTTTCAGCAGTCCTTCTGAGATGTACGCTAAACTCTCACCGGTTTCCCATCTCTCTGGTAAATTGCACCCCCAGGTGGCTACCTGTGAGCATCTGTCTCTCCCAGCACGGCTCGCCTCTGAGAGAGTGCTTCTGCAGTTAGTTCCGCTTCCCGTTTCGCCTGCTCTGCAGCTCTCGTCTCTCCTGAATTGCAAGTGTTCATTAGGTTTAAATGTCCTGCGTAGTTGATTGATAGTTTGACAACTAGTCCACAAGTTTGACTTGCAGTTTTCCTTCCTTCCACGTTGACTACTTCCTCCTCTTATTCATCTCAGTACTTGAGGCTTTATGGGAGTTGGAGTCCATAGGAGTTTTAAACCTTTTGAAGCCACATTGCTGTAAATCTGTGTTTAAATCTAAAGCATCAAAGACAAAATATGTTATGAGGGCGTTATATATGTTAAGTCTGAATGGTCTTCTGCCTGGGAGGTCTGTTAAGAAAAGGGTTTTAGAGTTACACAACTGGAGTTTTTATTTATGACAATATGTAATCAGGGATCTTGGATACCATGGAGTCACCACATCTCCCCAACAGCCATCTCCTCCCATGTGATCCTCCCTCATAATACCATTCCCAGGGTCAGGATCAAGTAGTGGCTGCCTTCCCCATGCCACATTGGAAGAGATCTCAGGCAGGGGATTATTGAGGACTCTACAGTATTCATCACAATGAGTACAAAATTGACAGGTCTGGATGATCCGCTGATTCTACCCAAATAAACAGGGTGAGGCAGCTGTGCCGGTAACCATCTCCCCCTTGTTAGCGGTCATAAACTGCCTGCAATTTTAGGCAGCAGAAGATAATATTTAATGGTGGCGGTCACTACTAGACTAGCAGTCTACTCCTTTTAGAGTAGTAATTATGGAGCCGCTTACACTTTTCCAAAAATGTGGCAGGGATGTTAGCCCTGCTTTAGTATTTATTAAAAGTCTTATTATTAACTTTAGGCCGCTTCATGTATTCAGCCTCCCTCGATAACACACACATTCGCTCCCTACTCTTTCATCATGGCACAGAGTCTGGACTCTTAAGCATCTTTGCCGTACTAGTCTATAACGTTCATGGTGTAGTCATGCGACCCAGCTCTGAGAGCCTGGCTGAGGAGAAGCCATGTAAGTTCCAGGTGCCATTGAGTCCAGAGCTTTAGAATATGCAGAGTTTCTTTGCGTTTAGCCTCCGGTAGTTATCAGATTTTCAACACGCATGTGGCATTTGATAGTAAGCACAATAAAGTAACCTTTATCTACCATCGTGGTTCTAGGTAGCAATATTAATTTACTATATCTGGATCTCAGTTATATGTGGGCTTCCAAGTCCATTTGATATCTTTTTTATGATTATAGATATACAGTTGATTACAATTATTACAAACCTTCCCCCATTCTCATCCAGACCCTGGCCTAGAGGATCACGGCCCACGCACCCCCCGCGAGAGGAGTTTGACCCATTCACTTCTTTACCTGACGACAAAGTACCATGTGTCCACGGTCCCCACAAATGAGGAGCATGCCCAATAGCATGCCCTGATCAAGCCGACATCTGCGGCATGGACCAGCTCGACTAACGTAACAACCACGAAACCCAACATCGTTAGAGATGCCATGATGACATAGCCAACTGACAAGAACACACGTGCCAGCAAGCACACTGGTCACTCACACACCAACCTACACGAAGAACATACTCGGTGCTATGACGTAGCGGACTGGCACACCCACGGACGTGCATTGCTGTTATTTTTCACATAGGCCTCCTACCGCACCGCAGAAACGCAAGATGCCTTAAGACCTCGTGTATACGCTTGCAGATGCTTTGCCACCCCATCCCCATAGAGACGCCATCATATATGTCTACCGCTGCTTGTGACACTCTGTCATCCAGCGACACCCACATTATGGATTATGTACCACCACCCAGAAGCTAGGCCCGAGTAGGCCGCAAGCAAGAGTCCCCAGGCAGAAGCCTCTCAGACGAAAATCCTCCTCCGAAGAAAAGAAAATCTTTGACCATGCAGAACGAGCCCCAACGAAAGCCCACAGCCAAGGCCGCAATGTTGCAACCCACATGCCGTGCTCTCAGTGCCAAGGTTACAACTGCCACCGCCAAGTGCCCCTCAGAGCCGAAATACAAATCAAATGCTCATAATTCTGCTCCAGCTACGGTCTCTCCACACGCGACCAAGCCGAACTGACAAAATGCCAAGCTCAGGAGACAGAAAATCACAGTGGTCCCACGTCTGGGACGCATGTTGCAACAACGAAGCGACAAGTTGGACACCTACAACGGTGGGAAAGGCGTGATCACCTGCCACTAGAAAAACCTGTCCAGTGTCCACCATTTACACATAGTTACACATTGTTGCCAATACCAGGTACATCGCGAGCTGGGAACGGCGATGGTCCCAGGCTTGGGGGCTCGTGAGGGGACCAATCAGTACAAGGGGCACCTCACTGACGCCATTTCAGCTAGCCAATCACCAAGTGTCCCGTTGTAACCAATTTGTTGTAGCAACTTTTAGGGACAACCCAAGTGTACCACCTGACCCGTCCTTATCCACTAATATTCCTTCATATAGGTAGCCATACTAACCCTACCACTCGGGGAGCCAACCCGAAGTGGCAATAGGTTTTGGGACGATTTTTCCCAGGTGATGCGAGTAGCACGCCATACTACAGTAAAAAGGGCCTGCGAGCCCCACTAACGACGAGAGCATCTCCCCGGATGCATACGGCCTGAGAACAATCCCTGCCGTTACTCCAATAAACAGCAGTAATTACTTTGCTCTTGTGTGTGCCTTATACTCCATTGGAACGCGGGGGGAGTTGGGGCATCCCCAACCACGGAGGTCCGCGACGGCTCTGCCGGCCCCCGGGAAATCACCCCGACGCATCACATCTCATTCCTAAAAAAAAACTTACAAATTAAAAAAAAAACCTATAGTTATCCGATCCATTCCTCTCACACCATGAACCAAAGATTTCTCCATAGATAGTCTTACTCAATTATTCGGAATGCCTTAAACCATGCATCAAATTCCCTCTGTCGGCTCCAGTTGCTCAGCAGATTTCACTCGAAAGCTGCCTTCAACAGCTGGATCCCTACAAAAATGATAAAATTAGTCACCAGCTAAATCCACGCCGAGATCGCTTCTACTTCAAGGGAATATCTGCTTTGAATAAGATTGCCAATGAGGCGAGTTCACAGTGCGGTCAAGCCAGTGCAAGACAGGATGATGTGTTTAGCGTTTCATGCTTCTCTAAAGTAGCACAAAATCTACAAAAAGTTTCTGGGACCAGCCCATACCTCTTCAAAATGTGCCTAGTGGGCAGTATATTAAATTGCCTCATGAATTGATCTCTCTACAACGCACTAGGAAATTGAGCCAGATATTTGGCAACATTGCCATAAGAATTAATTTCTCAGCTGTACTTGAGACCCATAGCTATTTCTCTCTTTCAGAGTCGCAATCCAGACATATTCCCAGAGCATTTTTTTGTTTTCCTTGGTTTTATCAGCAGGGTTTCTCTAGTGGTTCCCAGGAGTTCAAGTAATCCTTCACACACTTTGATCTATCAACTCCTCATCTTTTTTGCCCTTTTTATGATTCAAGATCTGATATGGAATGACCTTGAACGCCATCATACATTTTCTGAAAAATGAAAGTGACTTCCATATCGTCATAGCATGCATGGAGATCAGGCCCAGCTCATACCCAATATCCGCCACCGGGACATGCGTCGGAAGCCACAGGGCCTTCCTCCAGCCAGAAAAAACCTTCAAAAGGACCCCATATTTTCCCTGAAGTGGACATAAAGGCCTTCCCACCATAGGTCATAATGGCCAGAACCTTAGTTTTTGAAAAGGTCAGAATTGGCAGAATGGAAAATGTACCATATCTTTTGTGAATCAGCATTGCTTGGCAAAGGAGAGAATTTATTTTTATTTTCAAGTCTTAACCTTGGTGTAAACGCGACACTAGCGTTTATTTCGGGCCCAAAGGTACATCACAGATGGAACCTGGGATAGAAACGTTCGCTCCTAAGTGTGATGGTAATCAATAGGAATTATCCATCTCGGCCCAATTCCAACATGTGACGCCGCTTTGGCTTTCAGTTGTAACATAATCTGCAGTCTAGCAGTCAGCCCCCATGATGCATCACAAGCCTGTCAGGTCACTTCCACTTTACGTCCGGCAACACCATGGCACCACCAGAGGACCGACGTGTTGCTACTCTCTCAGGAGCCCGCAAACGCTACGCGAGTTCACTTCCTAGGACTTCATTTTTCTTACGGCCACAACCGTATTCATTACTCTGCCTTTAAACCCCTTTGCCTCTTTTCCTTGTTTACCTCAGGGTTCCGCTACAACAACAAACGCGACACTGCAGGATTCGCCCAGTTATACACAGCCCCGGTGCGCGCATAAGCTCCGCCCACCGAAGGCACCAAAGACAAGGTTAGAGTCTGCTCACTGGGTATCGTTAGGTAGGGAAGGCATCTCTCATTTAGTATTCACTTTCCGTGCAAGATAGACATCCGCGCTAACTTCAATCTTTCTTCTTTAGTAAGGATCCTCGATCAACGTTCTTTAGACAAACACCGCGATTCCCAAGAACAGCTTCAGAAAGGTCCTGATCTTTTCGGGTAGGCTAACACTCCTGGTACTTTCACTTTCTAACTGACCTGTCAGTTTCCTTAAACGCTGGTTGCTTCTGTCTTTTTCTACTTTGTAGCTTATCCTTACAATCTCCTCTTACTAAAGACATCCTTCTACTAGATTGGGCAACTACCAGCCAAGCTGCCCTTTTCTACCATTGCTCCTGGTAAGATACAAACTCCTAATTGGAGATTATTTGTTCTCTGGCAGATTGTAAGGAATAACATTTATTCTCTCTTTCACATTTCTAATAGTCCAACCCCGGACCAGACCCTCTAAGCTTATCAGACTTCTAGCCAGTCCAGCCCTCTACACCTGGTCACTGCAGGGAGACAACGCACCCTAGCAGCTCTTCCCAGGTTTTTATTCCCCACAAGGGTTTCCCTGGGAACTCTCCGGCAGTCAATCCTCTTGCCGTGCTGCCTGAGGGTTCACAGGGGGGCTTCTAATTACATCTGAAGATGGTACGGTGTTCTCGCATCCACCAGGCCAGGTCTCGGCACAAGGGGGCTCCTGTTCCTCAGACTCAGGTAGGTGGTCTTATGATTCTTCCCTGTTCATACTTGGGACAAATAGTTCTTTAATCATAACACTAAGTGCCATTTAAATGCTGGTTTCTGTCTACCACGCCTAGATGTTAAGACCAGAATGGTAGTTTTTTCCGCATTTATCTCTGGGCCATTTCTTGTTATATAGTTCCCCAGCTCGAACAGAGATCTCTGAAGGCCCGTCGGTGTCTGGTCCAGTAGGACCAGATCATCTGCGTAGAGAACTCTATATACCTTCTTGCCATTCACATCTGGGAGGAAAGCTCATATTTATGCTCCCTAGCTCGCAAAGACAATTATAGGATAATCTGTTATTTGCCAACTGCTAATGTTCTGAAATACATCTGGGGATATCGAGCTGATCTGTTGGAGTTGGGTTTTCAATTGCATACCTTTAACAACGAGCTGAAAGCGAATGAGTTCCTTGCCTTACCAGGTCCTCAGCGAGTAGGGGAAGAGGAAGCATCACAAGGAGGTTCAGGGGGCACTACAGATGGGAAACTATGTATATCACAATTGCTTTCAATTGCTCAAGGAAAAACAGAATTAGCTTGGGTTAAAACGTTATTGCGATCAATATTTACTATCAAAACAGACAAGCCCTTGAAACAACCAAACATGAGCTGTCCATTATTTCATAGAACTCATGCGACCATCTTAACCTTTATAAATGGATGGCTTCTCTTCCCTCCTCGCAATTTCATAATATCTTCCTCCAAGAAACCATGAGTATTAGGGAATTAGCGTTGGAGGGTTTTAGTATCTATCACACTCGGGCAATTACAGGTAATGACGGCCGTCCGATGGGTGGGCTGGCAATTGCTATAAACAATCACATGAAATGGAAAACAAGATACACGTAGAAGGCTAAAAATATCCTTGCTGTAGAACTTGATGTTCATGACAAATCACAGTAGCCCATTTTGCTGCTAACTGTATATTGGAATCCCTTGAAAGTAGCTATAGATGATATGTTTGATAAATTAGATCACTGCCTTGAGAGCATATTGTCTCATAATTCCAATTATAAAATTATCATCAGTGGTGATTTTAATTCTATGTGCCTGGTTAATAATGTGGACACTGAACGAACAATCGGACGGCATGACTAGGGCCTTACAAAGAGGCGAAAGATGGATGACATACCTTGATAACTGGGAGATCACTTTATATAAACTGCTCAGAGTCATGTCCTAAATACACATGGAGCCGGGGACGATTCTCCTCTATGATTGACTTCTTTGCAATATCAAACTCCTTGACTCATTGTGCTGACCCAGTAATTGTTCACCTGATTGTCCTCGGGGATCATGCTCCCATTCAACTATCAATGAGAATAGCTCACTCTGGACTTACGATTTACAGAGTTTCTGCCTTTGATTGAGACTGATCGCCCCAATATTTCCCTCATATGGAGCCCTATCCTCTGCCATAAATTAGCAGAGAAAGTGTGGATAGAACTTAACAGTATTGTTGACCAGATATTGCATCCTAGGTTTTGCTGCTATTTGAGGGAAAACATTGTAGGCAACATAGTTTCCAATGCAATTCGATCTCTGCAGGTGAAACACAAACCCAATTCATAATAACATTGCATAGGTTTGACATTGAAGTAAAGATGCTTAAATGTAAAAGAAAATAAGGAACTCCGGCCCCTCAAAAAGGTATCAGTAAATAACGAACAGTAGCTATACCTAAAAAAGCGTACTCTTCAACATTATAAAAATAAACTCAGATCTCTTCGACTTATCAAGATAAACAAAATAAACTGTGATCCAATTAGAGCCATCTGCAACCATGATACAAGGTCTATTTGGTCAGTGATACGTAAACCAAATCCAGATAGTAGTGGACACATTGATAATGTTATTTCAGCCGATGTATGGGAAAAGTATATATCGGAGAAATTTAGTTATCCCTCATCGTTTTACTTCTATCAAATACCATCACGCGACTGAAGTGGATAGGGAAGGTTTTACATGGACCAACCAGGATATTGTATGGGCAATCAACAATCTCAAGCACTCTAAAGCTCCTGGCCCCGATGGAATTCCATTTTGTGTATACAAGACGGATCCATCGTTAAGGGCCGACATTCTTAAAATTTGATATAATCTTGCAGACCGGTAACATCACAGAGAAGCGGGAAACATCAATAATTGTACCTGTTTACAAAAAAGGGTGACCATAAAGATCCTAATAAATACCGCCCCATCTCTCTAATAGACACCATTGCAAAAATCTTCGCGATTATAGTGCTCTACGATTTGGACCAATTTATAGGAGAGCATAACATCCCGTCCTAATTCCAAATAAAATTCAGGAGGGATATGGTTACAACTCTGAACGCTACTGTGTTGGCACATATATTGAAAGGAACTAAAAAGAAGGGAGCGTACCCAGTTTATAAGGCTAGCATAGATATGTCCTCAGCCTTTGATAAGTAGTGAGAGATCTGCTTTGGATTAAAATGGCGGAAGTAGGCATCCCGGGGCTCTTGATCTTCTGGATCGCTATGCTTCATAACCTTACAGAGGGCGCTAGAGACCTGAACAAGATGGCTGCTCCCCTGTGAGCTCCGGCGCGGCCTCAGAAAAATCCTAATTAATCCCGTCTGTTCCGGTGGATTAACACCTTAATCCTACTATTGACGCTACTACAAACGAGTTGACACAAGAGATTGCCGAGAAACAATGGATCCCGGAGTCCTGAGCAACCCGCACTACAATCAGCGCACTTGGGCAGCGAACAAGGCCCTGCAGGTCCGCCAACACACAGTTGTCCCCCCGTGACCATGCGGCAAAGACCCCAAGGCAGAGGCAAAGCTCCACAAAGACCCTGGGCAAAGGAAGATCTGAGCGTTCTTCTCCGGCTGCTGGTGTCGCGGGAGCTCACCGGTCCCGCCCCTGGGCGGGAGCGTCAGCGGCAGCGAGAGTCGATCCACACCCGGCAAGAGCAGCATACGGGCCCAGGCACAGCAACTCCACTCTGGAGCCCTGCAACATCCGGGCGCCCGCAGTGGAGGACTCCCCTGAGGGCGAGGCAAAGAGGACGAAGCAGCCCATCGGCCCCCCCCGGCGGCCTGGAAGGGAGACACCGAGCGGGATATCCTGTCGGAGGGCGGCCACTGGCACACAGCAGCAGAGCCGGCCCTCCTCATATCTCTGACGCACCCCGGTCCCGCACTGAGCCGGAATAACTACGGCAGCGTGAGTTGGATCTGTGCCCGGCAGGAACAGCACACAGGCCCGGGCACAGCAACCCCAACGCGGCCCCAAGAGCTCTCGCCCAGGGAGTCCTGCAAACTTCGGGCAGCTGCAATAGTAGACTCCCCCGCGGGGCGAGGCAAAGCGGGCAAGGCAGCCCATTGGCCCCCCCGGCGGCCCGAGGGGGAGGCACCCAGCGGGACATCCTGACAGAGAGCGCCCACCAGCACACAGCAGCAGAGCCGATCCTCCCCAGACCCGGAAGCACCACAACAGAAGGAAGATCCCCACCAAATCTTCAGGTAGTGCGCACGCCGGGGGCAGAATTCGCAGCGCTCACACAGCAAACCCATGCGCACATCTCGCCAGACCCACACACTGCAGGACCACACCGCCCTTCTCAACAACAACTAGCATACTGAGCACTACCGTCCAACAAAGGGCTCAAGTTCTGCAGTGCCAAGACGCTTGCGAGAAAGCCAGAATAAACAGCGGCTAGCATGAGCTGAATCAGTCCTCCCACGATACCACAAGCGCACCCCCAGCAACGGCTAGCCAGTGGAAACATCACCCAAATCAGAACTACTGTCCTCACGCAATACGTGAACAAACCGAGAGACAGTAGCTCACCAAGGAACATTCATTAATCAAAAGGCACACCCAATCAACAAGCACAAGGCCAACCTCCTACAAAAACAATAAGATAAAGGGCAAGCACACAGCAAAGAACAAACCAGACAAACCGCTGGAATACCACTATGCCTCAATCACCAACACCCCTTCTACCATGATTTCTCTCCGCCCATCCAAGCGCAAAGAAGATCCTTCACGGGTATCAAGCAAAGACTCTGTGCTAATCAGATACCATACTCGATGCTGGTTCCCGCCCGACTGAGGGTGCAACACCAAAGGAGGACCCAATTCTTTCAGACCCCCGAGGAGGCAGGCTCGTACCTCGACCAAGCAGGCTGCAGCACACTTGAGAACAACCAAGCACGCACTCGGAGAGAAAGGGCACAGAGGAACCCGCCATAGGCAACCACAGCCAACAGAACTAAGTCTAGCAAGAAAGACAATCCCACCGGAACACAACATAGGGGTTAAACACCCTAAGGCCACACGACTTGGGAAGATCCAAGCACCCCTAGCACAGCAAAAGTTCAGAGACACTGTAAAGTTAAAGTTTACCAGTTAGATGTCAGAGGGAAGTAAGAAAGGGACAAGCAAGTTGGGGGTTGCTCGCGAGAAACGGGAGGGTAATCTACACAAATTTGGGGTTATTAAGCTCAACCGAGCCTGTTGTTGCACACATGCGCCGCCCGCGAGACGGCCACGTCTCGCCCAGTCCCATCATAAGCAGCTCTGGCACTACCGCATCCCAGAAGCCATAGAGAAAAACTTGCTTGCACAAAAAGGAGAAATGTTAGCGCCTTCAATTTAGCTACGTGGAACATTAAAGAAGGTAACCAGCCAGCCAAAGTCAGAAAAGTAATACAATATCTACGTCAGCACAAGATTGACGTAGCTTTCATCCAAGAAACCCACTTGCGCCTGACATCTGAACACCCTTGGGCAAAGGACTGGGGATGCCACTGCTACTTTGCCTCATTCTCATCGTACGCCAGAGGGGTAGCGATCCTCATCAACAAAATAACTAACTTCAGACTGATTTCAGTAAAGAAGGACACCGAAGGCAGATCGCTCCTGATACACGGAACAATCGACAGAGAAGAAGTCACTCGAGTGAACTCCTATCGCCCAAATACTGACAGTCCCAATAACTTTGAATGGGTAATGACCAATTTGGAAACAAACAGGCAGTCCACGATCATATGGGGCGGAGATCTCAACATGCCATTCAACCCAATCAAGGACAAGTCTCATAATACCACGTCGGCCCCCTCCAAAGCGAGCCTACAAATCACTGAAATCTGGAAGGCCTACGATCTCATCGATATCTGGAGGGATAAATACCCAAATACCCGAGACTACACCTTTCACTCCTGGGTCCACAATACTAGTTCGAGAATAGATTACCTCCTTGTGCCCACCCACAGTCGCCTTCAGTGGAGCGACTGCCGCATTTTACCAAGATCCTTGTCGGACCACTCCATGGTGACTCTAGAATGTAACGCATCACAAACAACCAAAACCAAACCCCATTGGAGATTCAAACCCAGAACATTACAAGACTCAGTCTTCGCAGAAGAACTTCGTACAGAAATAGCGTCATTCCTTGATATCAACCAGGGATTGGTGTCCTCAGCAGGGACACTATGGGAAACCCTAAAGTGCATAACGAAAGAATGCGGAATCCTTAAACTAATACGAAGAGAACTGAGCTCCAGCGAGTCCCGACTCAAAGAACTCGAGAGCTTACTTTTATCTGACAACAGCCCATAGACTCTGGCGGAAATCAAGAAAGAACTAGAGTTGTTCCGAAATGCAGCAGAAAGGGAATTAACATTTCTAGAAAAGCATCACAAGATGCGCCAGTATGGCGAAGGACAACAACCCGGAGCACTGTTAGCACGGCTCGTAGCAGCTGACAGGAAAACTATGACGATTGAATCAGTGAATGATCACACGGGCAGTCCTGTCCACTCTGCAGCCGATATTGTCGAAACATTTTGCAGCTTCTACCAGGGTCTATATGACTCAAACTACTCCACAGACCCCGCCGAATTGGCACAGTACCTAGACACAGTTGAACTATACTGACAGATGCTGAATTTAGGGAACCACTGAATGCCCCCATCACCACCGAAGAAATTCTGGAAGTCATCAAGGACTTACCTAATACAAAGGAACCAGGCCCGGACGGCCTGTCCGGCAAATTCTATAAATTCTACGCAAACCACCTTGCCCCGCTACTGCTACAGGTCTACGATGAAGCCTTAGTCAACAACCAACTACCGCCAACACTTTACCTGGCTAACATAATCCTTCTACATAAGCCCGGCAAAGCTAAAGGCAACTGCGGATCATACAGACCAATATCATTGATGAACCTTGACAACAACATTTTCACAAAAATCCTAACCAAGAGATTGCTGCCCCTCATGCCCGCCATGGTACTGCCTGACCAGGCTGGCTTCATCCCCGGTAGGAACACCTCCTATGGGATAAGAAGAATGTTTGGAGTGATAGAAGCCCTCGATCCAGATTGCCAGGTGGTGGCAGTGTTACTGGACGCTGAAAAGGCCTTCCACTCAGTCGAATGACCCTTCCTTTTCACAGTCTAGAAAGGATGGGCTTGGGCAAACGTTTTATACAATTAATCTTGCTGCTCTACAAAAAAAGCCAACGTCCAACATCATACTAGGCGGTACCCATTCATCCGACATTCATCTAAGAAGAGGAACCAGACAAGACTGCCCACTATCCGCACTACTGTTTGCCTTAGTAATGTAACCTCTGGGCTCCGATCTGCGAATATACCATCTCCACAGGAGCCTCTCATTTTGCCTGCACAGGATGATCATCTCCCTATATGCAGACGATGTCGCCCTGTTTCTTCGGAACGCCGACGAGAACCTGAACCCAGTGATGAGAGCAGTGATACAATTTGGTCATTTCTCAGGTTTGAGAATCAACAACAGCAAATCTGTAATCTTTCCACTCACAGCCTCTACCACCGAAGTTGCTGACGACTTTGGGTTCCAATTGCAACACTCGCGTGTGATATATTTGGGCATTTACATGTCCAAAATAAGAGAGGACATCCTGCGCGACAACTACGAGGCCACAATGGACACCATTCAATCTAAAATCGACAGGTGGAAATCCTTACCTCTCACTCTCTGGGGCAGAATATCAATAGTTAAAATTATCATCTTACCGAAACTATTGTACCTCTTCTCAAATATCCCTCTGCTACTGACGCAGCGGTTCCTGCAGCGCATCAAGAGCATGGTCCTCGACCTCATATGGGCGGGCAAAGTAGCAAGAGTGGCCTATACCACATTGACTCTGCCGACGCGACAAGGAGGACTGGCTCTCCCTGACATCGAGCGCTACTACTGGGCAGCCCAAGCCCAATTCCTCAGTCACTGATACACAACACTCTTCGTAAGACCCCACATTCAGATAGAGAGAGCGCTCGCGACACCGCACCTCCTTCGCGCCATCATCTTCGGCCAATTCCCAGCCACCCAATCATCCTTGAATATTGTCACTACGACATCCTCAATCTGGAAAAAGATAGCCAAGAAAAAGTGAAGTCACATGCAGATTCTCCCCTCTTCTCCCGATCAAACATATCCCAGGAATCCCCACCACAGCAGAAAAAATCTTCCAACATTGGACAGAAAAACTACAGCTACACACCATGAACGACCTCTTTCCAGAGGGTATATCCTGTCCCTTCAACAAGCTCAAGACAAGGGAAACAACAACGCTCTCAATACCTTCATCTATTTCAGACTGCGACATTCATTGCAAGCAGCTATTCCGAACTTTCCGCAACAACCACCTGTATGGCCACTACTGCACAGTACGATTCAAGCCCAAGGAGAACGACGCCTGGTGACAAACATCTACAGAACCCTCCTAAGTGAACAGAATTCACCCTGTTCAGGCACTAAAAGAAGATGGGAAAGAGCACTAGAAAGCATAATTCCAGAAGGGGAGTGGGCCGACATACTGAATCTCACTCAAAAAGTAGCGATTAATACAAGATTCAAGCTGATCCACTTTAACTATCTCCATCAAACATACCATACACCAGCGAAACTCCATGCCCAAAGAGACACAATATCGGCAGAGTGTGGCAGATATGGAGCACCGGAAGCAGACTTTCTTCACCTGGCGTGGTCTTGCCCACCAGTCGCCACCTTTTGGAGCACGGTACTGGAAAAAAAATCAGAGATAATTGGAACAGATCTCGATGCCAACCAAAAAGTAACAATGCTAGGTCTGACCCAAACGCTGCCTGGCACAGTCAGGAAACTGACAGACCTACGGCTGGTCTTAGAGTCGCGTGCAACTGGGGCAGAGGACCCACACCAAGCCCACAATGCTGGCTAAAAGAAATTACGTACTGCCAAGACGTAGAAACCAACTTTATTAAGGCACTGCCGCTCCACTCACGCCCTTCGGACATTTTGGGCCCGTATATAGCGTATCTGCTCTCAACAACTGACTATTTGGACTCACAACATCTGTCCCCAACACAGAGCGCAAGTACCACTCCGCCTCACAACGTTGAAGGCACGAGACCCACGCAACGTTGACGACTGCACAAATTCATAGACAATGTCACTATGATGGGCGGGGGGTTGGGGGAGCAGGGATGGGGTCTCTTGAAGGGGCCGGTGCATGGCCTCACTGTTTGTTTTGTTTGAAAATGCAAATAAAGAAAGTTTAAAAAAAAATGCTTCATAACCTTACAGCATGTAAAGTTAGGATTACTAAGGAGGGTGCAACAACTGGGTCCACAAGAACACATATAGGCCTAAAACAAGTGTGTAATCTAGCAGCAACACTTTTTAATTTGTACTTGTGCGACCTGGATAAACAGTGGCAAAGTGTGGGAAATAATTCAGTGAGAATGGGAGCATTTCCAATGCACTGGGTAGCATTCGCTGACAATATTATCTTACGGGATTCCATGCCAGCGGGTCTTCAAGATAAGCTCTTTACGTTTGAGATATATGCCCATGCTCTAAATCTAACTGCCAATGCAACTAAAACTAGTACGATCATATTCCAGGAAGGAAACTGAAGGCCTACAAAAGGAAGATTGGAGGCGAGGTAATTGTCCAAATGCCAGAAATAATCTATTTAGGTTATTACTGGACTAAATGTGGAAAGATAGACTAAACCATAAAGTGCGTCCCCTGGCAAGTCAGTTAAAGCTGATTTTTGCCAAATACTGTTGATTCTCTCTAACTCCCCAGCGTGATTTTTTTATTAATGTAAGTCCAGGCAGTTATAATTTACACTCTAGATATGTGTTTGCTTGACCTAAGTCAACTACTGGACTTGTTAGATGGGTGTTTCATAAAAAGGTGCTTTGCACTTAGCACTCTCCATTCCAAATTGTGTAATTCGCCATGAATTAGGCCTAGTCTTACTTTCATGCAGGGCAGTGTGGCGATATCTGACAAATTACGCAAACATTTTGCATCCACCAAATAACTCAGTTTATAAAGATCTGCAGGGAGTAATGGAGTCCAAAAGCGTTGAATCTCTCAACCAATTCCAAAGACGTATGCAGAGGGTCCTACCAGTTCTCTATGTAACTAATGATGATGTCTGCTATTGACCAGCTTTCGTAAAAAAAAAATAGTTTGAAATGGATTGGTCTTCTATATTAGATCAGCTTAAGAACTATAGTATGTTCACAGAGTATGCCAAATGTATGCACAAAAGATTGCTGTGTTGCTCATACTTAACCATCTTTCCTTGTATGTACACACAAATGTATTTTATACGTTTTAAAGTATACCAATTTCGTACAAGGGAATGCTGTAAGTACTGGGACAGCTTTCCAACGAGCTCGCAGCAGGCAAACTGTAGATTTTCCACCTGTTCTGAACCTTTGGAAACACTTAAACACCTGGTACTGAAATGTCCGCAATTCAGAATAGCTCGAACAAATCTTTTGATAAAATTTGTTAATGCAGATTTTGTGGATTTTTTAGTATTTCTGTGGGAAAGGATGATAGGGAATCACAATACACTAACCTTTGCTTTGGTAGGCTTATTAAGGATCATCTAGGACAACCTTGCGTTAAACGTATAACTAGTTCTTATACAGAGGATTGTTATAAACATGAGGTGCTTACAAGTGTATATATATCAATGCTAATGACATATGTACATTATGTACTGCCTTGATGCAAGAGACCTTGATATATAGTAATACATTTTTTATGGTTTTAAGGAGTGTTGTGAACACTTTAAGGTATAACACCTTGCAAAACAAAATTGAGATCTGTAAAGTGTTAACAGGATAATTTGCTATTATAGGAATGACAAGGAATGATATTTATGTATTGGTTGTTTTATAGGTAGAAATTTATTTGTATTCCTTTTCTTGTGAATGAATTCATAATTTTTGAATACTGATGCAAACATATACAATTTTGTAAAGGTTTTCTTATTTGATCCCTCTTACCCGTCAGATCTGATAAGAGATTAAACAAAGTAGGGGCCAATGGACATCCCTGATTTAAGAACCTATAAGTGATTATCTCTTTAGTTAGCAATCCCTGTGCATTAAGCCTAATCTGAACGTGCGTTGTGGTGTAAAGAGACTGTGGTGTAGCCAATAGATCGCTAGCGCACTTCCAGGACTCCATTTGCGCCCATAGCAAATTTCTATCTACACTATCGTAGGCTTTTCTCAAGTCTAAACATGCCAAACAGATGTTTTTTATTCTTAGAGCCTTCCCTTTCAAAATGTTCAGCAGGAACAAATTCAATTTGGTTCCAACTCCCTGGACAAAGCCAGAATGGCGCAGATCTATCCTATTTGATTCTTCTGTCCATTTCCTCAGCGATTTTAAAAGTAATGCCGCAAAAAGCTTTCCCAGCACATCCAGAAGGGCAATCAGACGCTAGTTTGATGGGTCCGTCCTACTGCCCTTCTTAACAATAGGAACAATAATGGTTGATCTCCAGGATTCAGCGATCCCCCCACTCATTAACTCACAGAAAAGCCTATATATAAAAGGGAAGCCACGTCTCCATCTCCTGATTAATCATGGAATTAGTATGCCCGTTAGGGCAAGGGGCGTTAGAGCGATTAGCTTTACTCTCTCGTTCGAACATGTCCATAGGAAAACACCAGGGGCCTTTTGACTTGATAGTTTGATGGGGATAAGTTTCTAGCCCAAATAAATCTTCACAGAACTTAAACCAAAACTCCTCTATCACTATATTGCTTATAGAGGATCGACCCGATGGAATAGTTTTATTTAGCCATTGACAAATCTATCTATTTTTTTTTTTTAAGAGTAGTTTACAAAGCTACATCCAATGCTCCTATCGCCTTCAGATCTTTATGAAGTTGTTTTCTTTCGCATCTTAATTAACTCATCCTGCCTATGAATATGACGGATGAGCCGCTGTTTACCTACCCTTTCCGGTCTCACATAATCCATCAATAAAAGTACATAATTTATGTCCGTTTGCTGATCCTACGGCATGTTAAAATTGGTTAACAGGGAGGCAATATCACAAGGTTTCAATCAGTATTGGCTTCTCCCACGTGAACCCTCAAGATGGACTTCCCACTTTTTAGCTGTAGTCAATTGTTCATCACCCTAAGAAAGTTTTAAAACTGCATGACCACTTATTATGTTGGACTATTATAAATTGACCGTCTTCGCAAAAATATTAGAAGAGACTAATAGTCAAAAAACAATAATTTTTTTACCCGTCCGCCTCTAAATTTAAAGGGGAAGAAGGTTTTTTCTGGTGAAAAAGGTTTCGTCTCCCGTCGCTCGCGAGGGACGCCAATACAGTATGGAGGAAAGAGGACAGGATGTAAGAGTACCTCTAGATTGAGCATATGTTAATTCCTCGACCTCAGTGCTCAACCATGAGGCAGCACGTTGTAATCGCCTGCTGGGATACTCTACGTTCCCACCCAAAATTTCTGGTTCCTTTCCAATTCATGCAACGTACATTTATATCTCTTCCCCACAATCACAAAATAAACCTTACCCTGGACATAGAAATTATCCATTGCACCTAGTACTGCTCTCAAAAACAGCTCATCACTTACAGCTATCGGATTGCAGAATAAATTGAGAATAACACCACATTTGTAATCAGTTGACAATGCAGAATCAAGTTTGAAATATAGAACCTGTAGGAACAGGTTCGGGTTCAAGGCTTCTACTAGTCAAACCAGTCCCGTTTTTCACAAAAACCAAAAGACCTGAACAAGGACGACCCATCCCCCCACTATAAACTGGGTTTAGATAGGCACAATATCCATCCAAAATCAAAGCTTGTTGTTGGGTAAGAATTGGTGCAGTCACACTGTGTCAGACTACACAACACTTATCCGCTTGGTAGTAGGTAACCCACCTTTTGCAATAGGTCTGTACTACACAAGTTCGTAGTGTGATTGAGCAGCCAGGCCTATCTCAAGAGGGGTAAATGTGAGCTGTAGAGCTCTAGCAATGAAATTCGTCAATACAAGTAACCAAGTAACACTGACACTCAAGGTTTCAGTTATAAATAATTATTTATTTAACATCAAGTTTTAAATGAGCATTCTTCAAAAAGGCAATTCGTGTAACAATCAAATATACTTTAAAATACTTTTCTGAATCAGAACCAGTTAGTATATACTCTTTGGATATGCTTCATACAACATTCCTACACCCTGAGGGGACTTCCATCACAAGGCCAGTAATGGCATTTATATATCACACTAGTTACTACAGATTCAGAGGTTGCTGAAAGGAAAGGTTACAGGAAGGAAAAAGGTTAAACATGTTCTCAGGACATGTGAGGCAACTGTTAGGGAGAATTCTAAAAATTTGCTAATTCCCTTCACCTTAGAGACCCCCAGCAACTTGGCTGGATTTGGAGGACTTGATTTATTTACCTGGAGAGAGTGTGAACCCTTTTTCCCACACTCTCATGTATTTTGATGTGTGTTTTACTCTTGTGTTCTTTGATTATGGAGTTTTAGACAACTCCACAGGCATCATCTTTTCATTTGTGTCACACAGCACCCACAGTGCAGTGACAAAGGGGAAGCCTTTTAGGCTGTCCCAAGGTTTAAATACCTTATCTGGGATAAACTACTGTTTCCCAGAGAAAGTAAAGTGAAATTGACTTTACTAGTCTTTCCAAATTCCTAGACCCAGCACACACTATCTTACAATTGAGTGCTGGAGGGGTTACCTAGTATCCCCTAAGTCTAGAAACTCATGTAGCAGTCACATGCTACCCTTTCCTCTAGAAATGGCTGGTGGCAGTGGTTTTACAACAAACTACCATGATTTTTCTCAACCGTGAACACCGGTAGCATTAAATCATGGGAGCCATGTTTTTCAAGATGGCGTCTGAGCCTACTTTGTTTAAACGGGTCCCGGTATTCTTTTCATGCCATTTCTTTTTGGAACGGTCCTTCTAGAGTTTGTCTCTGCGCACCAAACCAAGTTTGGTCCCTTTGTTCCTACGCCTCCGGCGGGCTTCATGCCTGAAGACCGCTTCTGGCGCCCGAGTGTCTGGGGTGGGCAGGAATTGAGGTAGGTGCCTGAAACTCCCTGTGCTTAGTCTCCTAGGAGACCCAAATGCACTCTGGCGTGATTGGCTGGCTGAATGTCCGGCAAGGACAGCCACCCTGCTGGGTGAGTGGCAGCTAGGGTTGAATTAATGGGAGAAAACTGTTTAAAAGCCGAGTCTCTTGGCTTGGAAGGCAGAGTCGACCACTGAACGAAAGAACCGAAGACGAGCTGGAAGAGGATGGCATCTGCAACTACTGGACCGTTGGTTGGTCCGGTGAAGCCCTGCTGCAGGTCCGAATAGCCAAGTTCATCTCAACAGCTAAGCCCTTAAAGGATGACTTCTCCCTTTGAGTTTGTGGGACCAATCATCTCGTAAGCCACCTGGATACCATTCTCAGAGCTGGTTGAATTTTCCTCAGAGTGCTGCAGGAAACTGAATAGCCAGGGAGAAGCACACCAGTTTGTGTGCTCGACTACAGCTACCGGAATTGAAGATTCGCCTTTGTCAGCTTTCTTACCAGTCACAGTGCAGGAGTCCCCTGACATCTTCCCTCTTGTCCCCACGACAGAGGCTCAGGAACAGCGAGATCTGCAGGAACTGCCAGGAACAGACATCTTCAGCTGCATCTTTTTCTTCATTGTAAAATGCTGTGAAAACCCGACCAAGAGAACTTACCTCTCACTGCGAAAGTGCGTGAAACTTTGGCAACTTGCAGGCCTAGTCAGCTTGTGACCTGACATATGAATCTTTCTTTGACAAACTACTTCTGAGACCTATGGCAAAGACTTTTCCGTTTAACTTCCAGAACTGCTTTAGCCCATTGACTTTGGCCTAACCTATTGCATTGAATCAACTCCTCTGGCAAACTCAAACTATTTGCACTGTTTTAGAGTAACTGTAATATTTGTTTTATTAACTTATGCCTTTTTGCTCCTACTTCAAATGCCCCGAGTGCCATTTTGCTCCTCCTTCAAAGTAGTTTAAATGCCCCAGAACCTGATCTTGTGAAGTACTGAAGTATATTTTTGTGTGATATAGATTGCCTCCTTCTAGTGAATGCTTTATAAATTACTGTGACATAACTCAATCTCTGGTCGTCCTGCTTCTGGAGGGTCCTTAGGGGACTCGAAAAAAGTTACTTACCTGTAACTGTTGTTCTCCAGCATGGGTCTGGCATGGATTCACATGCTCATGAATATTCCCCGTCGTCAGGCTGGGAATCCTCGGTAAAGAAAAAAAAACCAGTATCAGTTTCGTTTCTGATCTGTCTTTCGTAGTAATAACCAATCACTGGTCTCTGCGTCATACTGACCACAGCCAATGACTGCCCTCTACCTAAGCACCGCCTCTGGCAGCCATCTTCAGATTTGGAAGCACGTGAAGGAACAAGTTACTTACCTGTAACTGTTGTTCTCCAGCATGGGTCTGGCATGGATTCACATGCTCATGAATATTCCCCGTCGTCAGGCTGGGAATCCTCGGTAAAGAAAAAACCAGTATCAGTTTCGTTTCTGATCTGTCTTTCGTAGTAATAACCAATCACTGGTCTCTGCGTCATACTGACCACAGCCAATGACTGCCCTCTACCTAAGCACCGCCTCTGGCAGCCATCTTCAGATTTGGAAGCACGTGAAGTGGCAGTATGACCAAGTGAAGAGCCGCAGAGGGGTAGGCGGGAGGGTTCGCATGTGAATCCATGCCAGACCCATGCTGGAGAACAACAGTTACAGGTAAGTAACTTGTTCCTTCTCCAGCATGGGGTCTGGCATGGATTCACATGCTCATGAATAAAGAATACATAGCAGTACACACATGCACAACCACGGGAGGTGGCAAAGGCTCAACATTAAGCATCACATCAACTCAACATTAAGCATCTTACCTCCTCACCAGGCTCACCTCAGGCGAACAGGTTGCGCAGCACTGCTTGGCCGACCCTGGACTCCTCCCTGGAATCCCGGTCGACGCAGTAGAATTTCGTGAAGGTGTGCGTCGACCTCCACGTAGCAGCCCTGCATATGTCCAGCAGAGGCACACCAGATAGGAACGCCGTGGTAGCTGCGATCGCTCTGGTGGAATGGGCTCTCGGACGGCCAGGCAGCGGTCGGTTTGCCAACCGGTGACAGTACATGATACAGCCGGAGAGCCATCTGGAGATGGAAGCCTTCGAGAGAGCCTTCCCCTGATTGACAGGTCCAAAGTTCACAAAGAGTTGTGACGTCTTCCGAAAACCTTTCGTGCGGTCCACGTAGAACTTCAGCGCTCTAGCTACATCCAGCGAGTGCAAAGTCCTCTCAGCCGGCGACGAAGGCGACGGGAAGAACACAGGTAACACCAAGGGTTCGTTGAGATGAAAGTCCGACGGTACCTTGGGCATGAAGGAGGGGTGCGTCCTGAGCACTACCCTCGTGTCGTGGAAAGTCAAGTACGGGGCCTTGCAGGAAAGGGCCTGGATCTCTCCCACTCGTCGTGCGGAGGTGATGGCCACGAGAAAAGCTGTTTTCCACGATAGAAACTTCAACGGGGCCGAGTGCAGAGGCTCGAACGGAGGTCCCATGAGCTTGGTCAGCACCACGTTGAGCTCCCACGCCGGGGCCGGAGCCTTCACCGGCGGGAACGATCTGAACAGTCCCTTCATGAACTCTTTCACCAGACGATGAGACCACAAGGACGTCCGGCCCGTGGTTCTGGTGTACCGGGAGATCGCAGCAAGATGAATCTTGATGGACGCGTGTGCCAGACCAGCTTTGGCCAGCGTCAGCAGGTACGGCAGTACTTGGGGAGCCGTAATCCGTAGAGGGTTAATCTTCTGTGCGTGGCACCAGACAGAGAACCTCTTCCATTTGTGTCCGTAGCATTTAAGAGTCGAGGACGCCCTGGCCTTTGCAAGAACCTCTCTGCAATCGGCCGGTATGTCGTATCCTCCAAACTCTAGCGCTGCAGGAGCCAGGCCTGCAAGTTCAGCGACTTCGGGTCGTGGTGGACGATGGCGCCTCCTTCCCTGGAGAGTAGATCCGCGTCCGCCGGCAGCTTGATTGGCGGGGACGCCGACAAGTCCAGAAGGTCCGGGAACCATATCTGCCTCGGCCACGCAGGTGCGACGAGGATCATCCTGCACCGTGACCTCTTGAGCTGGTTGACGAGCCGGATTAGCAGAGGCAAGGGAGGGAACGCGTAGAGGAACAGGCCCTCCCAGGGGAACGAGAAAGCATCGCCCATGCTCCTCGTCTGGGGAAACCTGCTGGCGAACCTCCGGCACTTGGTGTTCGTCGCCGTCGCGAACAGGTCGATCTGGGGTGTGCCCCACCGTCGGAAGAGGCGATCCACCAGATCCTGCCGTAGTTCCCACTCGTGGCACGAGCGCAGCTCCCTGCTGAGTGAGTCGGCGATGGTGTTTTTTATCCCTGCCAGATGAAACGGCACCAGAAGAATCCCTTGGGCGACGGCCCAATGCCACAGGTCCTGCGCCTCCTTGGACAGCGCTGGGGACCTGGTTCCGCCCTGTTTCCTGATGTAAAACATGGTGGTGGTGTTGTCGGTGAAGATCCTCACCACCTTGCCCTTGAGGGACGGAAGGAAGGACCTGAGGGCCCAAAACACTGCACGGAGCTCCAGGACGTTGATATGCAGGGACTTCTCCGTCGGGAGCCAGAGTCCCCTTGCGTGCAGATTTTCGGTGTGCACTCCCCACCCTTCTAGGGAGGCATCCGTGGTCACAGTCACCTGGTGGGCTGGGGTCTGGAAGTCCATGCCCGCCGTCAGATGCGCGCGGGTGCCCCACCACCGTATCGCTCGTCGGAAACTCTCGTCGAGCTTGATCCTTTCCTCGAAGCTGCCCGTCGTCTGGATCCAACGCGCATCCAGGAATTCTTGCAACGGGCGCATCCGGAGCCTGCACATGGGAATGAGGTAGATGCAGGAAGACATCATCCCGAGGAGGGACTTGATGGACCTCACCTTGGCCGCGTCGGCCACCAACATCCGTTGCACCTTGCCCAAGATGGTCCTGGTCCTCTCCTCCGACGGGGAGGCCAGAAGGGACACTGTGTCGAGCCTCGCTCCCAGAAACAGTGCGACTTGCGCGGGCACCAGGTGGGATTTGGCGTAGTTCACGGAGAATCCCAGGTCCGTGAGGAGTTGGACGGTCCTTGCCGTGTGGGCCACGGCGAGCTCCCTCGTCTTGGCGCGGATGAGCCAGTCGTCCAGGTAGGGGTAGACGTGAATCCCCTCGCGGCGCAGCTGCGCCGCCACCGGTGCGAGGCACTTGGTGAAAACCCTGGGTGCCGACCGTAGTCCGAAGGGAAGGGCTTTGAACTGGTAATGACGCCCTTGGACCACGAATCTGAGGAATTTTCGGTGCCCCTTTAGGATGGGAATGTGGAAGTAGGCATCCTCCAAATCCAACGACGATAGGAAGTCTCCTTCCTCCAGCTGACCCAGGACGTGCTGGAGGGTGACCATCCGGAACTTCTGCGCCTTGATGAACTTGTTCAGGCGTCGCAGGTCCAGGATGGGGCGCCATCCTCCCGTCTTCTTCTTCACGAGGAAGTATCGCGAGTAGACTCCGGAGCCCCGAAGCCTCTTTGGGACGAGTTCGATGGCGCCCTTTCTGAGCATCGCCTTTACCTCCAGGAGAAGTTGAGGGACGTGAAGTTCTTTCCTGGCCACGGGGGGGACGCGCGGGCACCTTCTTTGAAACTCGAGCGCGTGGCCCCGGGCCAGGGCGTCCAGCACCCAACGGTCGGTGGAGATGGACTCCCACACGCTGACGAAGCCCGCCAGCCGGCCTCCCACCGGGGTGCTTCGGTGGGGGCCCGACCCCACGGCCGGTTCAATCCTGCTTGGACGCGGCCTTGCCGCCTTGGCCTCCTTGGCGACGACGGCGGGGTCCGCCAGACTTGCCTCGTCCTCTGTAGGCCTCTTGCGACGACGAGCGGGCCGCTTGACGGTAGGAAGCGAAACCACCGCCGGAACCTTTGGAGGCGCCCTTGCCTCCGCCGCTCCGAAAGGGCGTCTGCCGTTGCTGCAGTACTCCAAGGGCCCGGGCCGTCTCAGTATCCGCCTTGATGGCCTGAAGGGAATCGTCCACTGTCTTCCCAAACAGGTTGTTCCCGTCGAAGGGCATGTCCAGGACCCTGGTCTGGACGTCCTGCCGAAAGTCCGTAGCCTTGAGCCATCCACGACGTCGAAGGCAAACGCCGTTGCCCATCTGGCGGAACCCAGTGTCGGCGATGTCCGTCGCCACGGTGATGGCGTGGTCCGAGGCCACCTCACCTTCCTGCAGGATCTCAAGGGCCTCCGCCCTCTTGTCGTCCGGCAGAAAATCCAGCAGGGGAGCTATCTTGTACCAGAGTTCCCTGTCGTAGCGGGCCACGATAGCCAAGGCGTTGGCCGCTTTAATGGTCGTCGCCGCCGACGAGATGACTCTACGTCCCATGGCATCCAATTTCTTTCCCTCGCCGTCCGGCGGGGAAGTCGACGTGGAGGCCGCACCCCCCCCGCTTTCTTCCTGGCTGCCGCGGAGACGACGGAGTCCGGGGTAGGCTGCGCCCGGAGGCATAGGGGGGCCGAGTCCGGGACCCGGTACTTTTTCTCGTACCGGTCTCTTTTCGCCGGCGTCGTGGAAGGGTTCTTGAGGAGGGAAAGGCCCTCATCCCAAATGTCGTCCAACAGAGGCACTGCGAGGACCGTCTTCCTCTTGGCCTCGCGCCGTTGGTAAAGGAAGCCTTCCTTTTTCTTCTCCTCAGGGCAGAGTTGGAAAAGCTCGGATGCCCTGGCGATCATTGAGTGGAACGATCCAATCTCGTCGGGCGGAGAAGCCCTGGTGGGAGGCGACGACGGAAAATCCTCGTCGTATGCCTCGTCGTCCGTACCCGTCGCTGCCGTGTCAGTCCCCGTATCATCCCCTCGGGTGGACGGGGAGGAGGGCTGGACGGGGCGCGACGGTTGAAAAGGAGGCGGTGGATGGATCCTTCTTTTCTTGGTAGGGGGAACACCAGAAGGTCCCGGTTCTGGATCCCCCGACGGGAGAGGTTCCTCCGTCGATAACGGTAGTCTCGTCCTTATCTCGGAGCATAAGGACTGTATAGCCAACAAAATGGCCGCTGAGTTGTCTTGCGGCGCTGGCAAAGGGGAATCCGACGGGCGAGCAGGGGCCCCGTCGGTATCCTCGACGATGTCGTCGTCGTCACCTGCGTCGGGGCCCATTCCGACGGGCTGGTCTTGTTCCACGCCTAGGCCGTGGCTTAAGACCTCGATCAGCTCCTCTTCTGAGGTTGAGGCCGAATCTACGACGACGCCCTGCCCCCCCTTCTTCTTCCCCACGGAGGGTTTCACGGGGGTCCTATCGATGGGCACAAAAGAAGACTCCCTCCGAGGAGGCAGGGAGATTCTGGGCCCCGAGGCCGCCACCACTGGTGCAGCCTCCACAGGCTGGGCCAGGGCCGCCGCGACCGTTTCGATAGAGGGCTTGGTCGAATGGATCAAGGCCTTCACCACCTTAGGTGCGCTCACCGCCTTATCCTTGAGGGAGGGGGCACTGCCACGCTCCTCCTCTGCCATAGAGCTCGACCGGGGCCTCTCCAGGAGCTTCGCCGGGTGCTCGGCCTTCCTCTTACCCGACCCAGAGCGTTGGCTCGTGGTTGATGGTGCCGGGGAGGGTGCGCCCTGCCTGGCGCCCGTAGAGCCCGACCGTTCGGCGCTCCCGGTGCCAGCGGACTCGCGGTGCTTGGCCTTATGTTGGGCCCCCGTCGCCGGGGCGCCCTCAAAGGTCTTAGAAGACCGCTCAGATTTCTTCTTCCTCTCGCCAGACGGGCTCTTACCCTCCAGCCAGCTGGCGAGACGTTGATGGCGGTCCTTCATGGTCCGTTCCGACATGTTGCCGCAAAACGCACAGTCCTTCTCCACGTGCGTCTTGTCCCCATGAAGGCAGTAAAGGCAGAAAGAGTGTTCGTCCTCCTTGAAGACGTTCTGCAGCTGGCATCCAGGGCAGGCCCTGAACAGCTTTCCGGGCGTCGAGCTTCCCTTCTCCTGGGCCATCTCCGAGACCGGGCCTGAGAAGCTTCTGGAGTCCTCCGAAGCGTAGCTCGACGAAATCTTCACCCTTGAGGGGCACAGATGAATCCGACACGGGTCCCCGTTGATCGGATGTAGAATCGGTGGAGCTTGAGGCTCTTTTGACCGAAAGAATCGAAGTTTTTGTGAAAAAGCGCGAAAAAATAGCACTAACGCTCGAGAGCAATAGCACGAGGATCCCAACACATGAACGTGCGGTAAAAATCTGAAGATGGCTGCCAGAGGCGGTGCTTAGGTAGAGGGCAGTCATTGGCTGTGGTCAGTATGACGCAGAGACCAGTGATTGGTTATTACTACGAAAGACAGATCAGAAACGAAACTGATACTGGTTTTTTCTTTACCGAGGATTCCCAGCCTGACGACGGGGAATATTCATGAGCATGTGAATCCATGCCAGACCCCATGCTGGAGAAGTGGCAGTATGACCAAGTGAAGAGCCGCAGAGGGGTAGGCGGGAGGGTTCGCATGTGAATCCATGCCAGACCCATGCTGGAGAACAACAGTTACAGGTAAGTAACTTGTTCCTTCTCCAGCATGGGGTCTGGCATGGATTCACATGCTCATGAATAAAGAATACATAGCAGTACACACATGCACAACCACGGGAGGTGGCAAATGCTCAACATTAAGCATTACATCAAACCCAACATTAAGCACCTTACCTCCACACCAGGCTCACCTCAGGCGAACAGGTTGCGCAGCACTGCTTGGCCGACCCTGGACTCCTCCCTGGAATCCCGATCGACGCAGTAGAATTTCGTGACGGTGTGCGTCAACCTCCACGTAGCAGCCCTGCATATGTCCAGCAGGGGCACACCAGAAAGGAACGCCGTGGTGGCTGCAATCGCTCTGGTGGAATGGGCTCTCGGACGGCCAGGCAGCGGTCGGTTTGCCAACCGATGACAGTACATGATACAGCCGGAGAGCCATCTGGAAATGGAAGCCTTCGAGAGAGCCTTCCCCTGATTGACAGGTCCAAAATTCACAAAGAGTTGTGACGTCTTCCGAAAACACTTCGTGCGGTCCACGTAGAACTTCAGCGCTCTAGCCACATCCAGCGAGTGCAAAGTCCTCTCAGCCGGCGACGGGAAGAACACAGGCAACACCAAGGGTTCGTTGAGATGGAAGTCCGACGGTACCTTGGGCATGAAGGAGGGGTGCGTCCATAGCACTACCCTCGTGTCGTGAAAAGTCAAGTACGGGGCCTTGCAGGAAAGGGCTTGGATCTCTCCCACCCGTCGTGCGGAGGTGATGGCCTCAAGAAACGCTGTTTTCCACGACAGAAACTTCAACGGGGCCGAGTGCAGAGGCTCGAACGGAGGTCCCATGAGCTTGGTCAGCACCACGTTGAGCTCCCACGCCGGGGCCGGAGCCTTCACCGGCGGGAACGATCTGAACAGTCCCTTCATGAACTCTTTCACCAGACGATGAGACCACAAGGACGTCCGGCCCGTGGTTCTGGTGTATCGGGAGATCGCAGCAAGATGAATCTTGATGGACGCGTGTGCCAGTCCAGCTTTGGCCAGCGTCAGCAGGTACGGCAGTACCTGGGGAGCCGTAATCCGTAGAGGGTTAATCTTCTGGGCGTGGCACCAGACAGAGAACCTCTTTCATTTGTGTCCGTAGCATTTAAGAGTCGAGGACGCCCTGGCCTTTGCAAGAACCTCTCTGCAGTCGGCCGGTATGTCGTATCCTCCAAACTCTAGCGCTGCAGGAGCCAGGCCTGCAAGTTCAGCGATTTCGGGTCGTGGTGGAGGATGGCGCCTCCTTCCCTGGAGAGTAGATCCGCGTCCACCGGCAGCTTGATTGGCGGGGACGCTGATAAGTCCAGAAGGTCCGGGAACCATATCTGCCTCGGCCACGAAGGTGAGACGAGGATCATCCTGCACCGTGACCTCTTGAGCTGGTTGACGAGCCGGATTAGCAGTGGCAAAGGAGGGAACGCGTAGAGGAACAGGCCCTCCCAGGGGAACGAGAAAGCATCGCCCATGCTCCTCGCCTGGGGAAACATGCTGGCGAACCTCCGGCACTTGGAGTTCGTCGCTGTCGCGAACAGGTCGATCTGGGGTGTGCCCCACCGTCGGAAGAGGCGATCCACTAGATCCTGCCGTAGTTCCCACTCGTGGCATGAGCGCAGCTCCCTGCTTAGTGAGTCGGCGATGGTGTTTTTTATCCCTGCCAGATGAAACGGCACCAGAAACATCCTTTGGGCGACGGCCCAATGCCACAGGTCCTGCGCCTCCTTGGACAGTGCTGGGGACCTGGTTCCGCCCTGTTTCCTGATGTAAAACATGGTGGTGGTGTTGTCGGTGAAGATCCTCACCACCTTGCCCTTGAGGGACGGAAGGAAGGAATGAGGGCCCAGAACACTGCACGGAGCTCCAGGACGTTGATATGGAGGGACTTCTCCGTCGGGAGCCAAAGGCCTCTCGCGTGCAGATTTTCGGTGTGCGCTCCCCACCCTTCCAGGGAGGCATCCGTGGTCACTGTCTCCTGGTGGTCTGGGGTCTAGAAGTCGATGCCCGCCGTCAGATGCGCGCGGGTGCCCCACCACCGGACCGCTCGGCGGAAACTCTCGTCGAGTGTGATCCTCTCCTCGAAGCCGCCCGTCGTTTGGATCCAGCGCGCGTCCAGGAACTCCTGTAATGGGCGCATCCGGAGCCTGCACATGGGAATGAGGTAGATGCAAGAAGACATCATTCCGAGGAGGTACTTGATGGACCTCACCTTGGCCGCGTCGGAAACCAACATCCACTGTACCTTGCCCAGGATGGACCTGGTCCTTTCCTCCGACGGGGAGGCCAGAAGGGACACTGTGTCGAGCTTTGCTCCCAGAAACAGTGCGTTTTGCGCGGCTACCAGGTGGGACTTGGCGTAGTTCACGGAGAATCCCAGGTCCGTGAGAAGTTGGACGGTCCTTGCCGTGTGCTCCACGGCGAGCTCCCTCGTCTTGGCTCGGATGAGCCAGTCATCCAGGTAGGGGTAGACGTGGATCCCCTCGCGGCGCAGCTGCGCCGCCACCGGTGCAAGGCACTTGGTAAATACCCTGGGTGCCGACCGTAGTCCGAAGGGGAGGGCTTTGAACTGGTAGTGACGCCCTTGGACCACAAACCTGAGGAATTTTCGGTGCCCCCTTAGGATGGGAATATGGAAGTAGGCATCCTCCAAATCCAACGACGACAGGAAGTCTCCTTCCTCCAGCTGACCCAGGACGTGCTGGAGGGTGACCATCCGGAACTTCTGCGCCTTGATGAACTTGTTCAGACGTCGCAGGTTTAGGATGGGGCGCCATCCTCCCGTCTTCTTCTTCACGAGGAAGTATCTCGAGTAAACTCCGGAGCCCCGAAGCCTCTTTGGGACGAGTTCGATGGCGCCCTTCCTGAGCATCGCCTTTACCTCCTGGAGAAGCTGAGGGACATGAAGCTCTTTCCTGGCCACGGGGGGGACGCGTGGACACCTTCTTTGAAACTCGAGCGCGTGGCCCCGGGCTAAGGCGTCCAGCACCCAACTGTCGGTGGAGATGGACTCCCACATGCTGACGAAGCTCGCCAGCCGGCCTCCCACCGGGGTGCTTCGGTGGGGGCCCGACCCCACGGCCGGTTCAATCCTGTTTCGACGAGGCTTTGCCGCTTTGACCTCCTTGGCGACGACGGCAGGGTCCGCCAGACTTGCCTCGTCCTCTGTAGGCCTCCTGAGACGACGAGCGGGCCGCTTGACGGTAGGTGGAGAAACCGCCGCCGGAACCTTTGGAGGCGCCCTTGCCTCTGCCGCTCCGAAAGGGCGGCCGTCGTTGCTGTAGAACCCCAAGGGCCCGGGCCGTCTCAGTGTCTGCTTTAATGGCCTGAAGGGAATCGTCCACTGTTTTCCCAAACAGGTTGTTCCCATCGAACGGCATGTCCAGGACTCTGGTCTGTACGTCTAGACGGAAGTCCGTAGCCTTGAGCCATCCACGCCGCCTAAGGCACACGCCGTTGCCCAACTGGCGAAACCCAGTGTCGGCGATGTCCGTCGCAATAGTGATGGCGTGGTCCGACGCCACCTCACCTTCCTGTAGGATCTCCAGGGCATCCGCCCTCTTGTCGTCCGGTAGGAAGTCCAGCAGGGGAGCCAATTTGTACCATAGCTCCCTGTCGTAGCGGGCCACGATAGCCAAGGCGTTGGCCGCTTTAATCGTCGTCGCTGCAGACGAGATGACCCTGCGTCCCATAGCCTCCAATTTCTTTCCCTCCCCGTCCGGTGGGGAAGTCGCTGCGGAGGCCGCACCCCCCCCGCTTTCTTCCTGGCCGCCGCGGAGACGACGGAGTCCGGGGTAGGCTGCGCCTAGAGGCACAGGGGGGCCGCGTCCGGGACCCGGTACTTCTTCTCGTACCGGTCTCTTCTAGCTGGCGTCGTGGAAGGGTTCTTGAGGAGGGCGAGGCCCTAATCCCAAATGTCGTCCAGTAGAGGCACCGCGAGGACCGTCTTCCTCTTGGCCTCGCGCCATTGATAAAGGAATCCTTCCTTTTTCTTCTCCTCAGGGCAGAGTTGGAAAAGCTCGGATGCCCTGGCGATCATGGGAGTGGAACGATCCAATCTCGTCGGGCGGAGAAGCCCTGGTGGGAGGTGACGACGGTAGATCCTCATCGTATACCTCGTCGTCCGTACCCGTTGCTGCCGTGTCAGTCCCCGTATCATCCCCTCGGGTGGACGGGGAGGAGGGCTGGACGGGTCGCGACGGCTGAAAAGGAGGTGGAGGGTGAATCCTTCTTTTCTTGGGCGGGGGAACACCAGAAGGTCCCGGTTCAGGATCCCCCGACGGGAGAGGTTCCTCCGTCGGCAACGGTAGTCTCGTCCTTATCTCTGAGCATAAGGACTGTATAGCCAACAAAATGGCCGCCGAGTTGTCTTGCGGTGCTGGCAGAGGGGAATCCGATGGGCGATCAGGGGCCCCGTCGGCACCCTCGACGATGTCGTCGTCACCTGCGTCGGGATCCATCCCGACGGGCCGGTCTTCATCCACGCCAAGGCCGTGGCTTAAGACCTCGATCAGCTCTTCCTCCGAGGTTGAAGCCGAATCTACGACGACGCCCTGCCCCCCCTTTTTCTTCCCCGCTGGGGATTTCACGGGGGTCCTATCGATGGGCACAAAAGAGGACTCCCTCCGAGGTGGCAGGGAGACTCTGAGCCCCGAGGTCGCCACCACTGGTGTAGCCTCCACAGGCTGAGCCAGGGCCGCCGCGACAGTATCGATAGAGGGCTTGGCCGGATGGATTAAGGCCTTCACCACCTTAGGTGCGCTCACCGCCTTATCCTTGAGGGGGGGACACTGCCTCGCTCCCCCTCCGATGGGGCCTTCGAGCTCGACCGGGGCCTCTCCAGGAGCTTCGCCTTGTGCTCGCCCTTCCTCTTACCCGACCCAGAGTGTTGGCTCGTGGCTGAAGGTGCCGGGGAGGGTGCGCCCTGCCTGGCGCCCGTAGAGCCCGACCGTTCGGCGCTCCCGGTGCCAGCGGACTCGCGGTGCTTGGCCTTGTGTTGGACCCCCGTCACCGGGGCGTCCTCAAAGGTCTTAGAAGACCGCTCGGATTTCTTCCTCTTCTTCTCGCCTGACGGGCTCTTCCCTTCCAGCCAGTTGGCGAGGCGTTGATGGCGGTCCTTCATGGTCCGCTCCGACATATTGCCGCAAAACGCACAGTCCTTCTCCACGTGCGTCTTGTCCTCATGCAGGCAGTAGAGACAAAAGGAGTGTTCGTCCTCCTTAAAGACGTTCTGCAGCTGGCATCCAGGGCAGACCCTGAACAGCTTTCTGGGCGTCGAGCTTCCCTTCTCCTGGGCCATGTCCGGGCCTGAGAAGCTTCTGGAGTCCTCCAAAACGTAGCACGACGAAATCTTCACCCTTGAGGGGCGCAGACGAATCCGACACGGGTCCCCGTTGATCGGATGGAGAGTCGGTGGAGCTTGAGGCTCTTTTGACCGGAAAAAACGAAGTTTTTGAGAAAAAAACGTGAAAAATTAGCACTAACGCTCGAGAGCAATAGCACGAGGATCCCAACACATGAACGTGCGGTAAAAATCTGAAGATGGCTGCCAGAGGCGGTGCTTAGGTAGAGGGCAGTCATTGGCTGTGGTCAGTATGACGCAGAGACCAGTGATTGGTTATTACTACGAAAGACAGATCAGAAACGAAACTGATACTGTTTTTTTTTTCTTTACCGAGGATTCCCAGCCTGACGACGGGGAATATTCATGAGCATGTGAATCCATGCCAGACCCCATGCTGGAGAACTGGAGCTTCTGGGCGGATTTCAGATGTTGCACTCGACTACGGATTTCTCTACCCCTGGCACTTGGTTCTTGCCGCAGTGAAGAAGTACAGCTGATCAAGGAAGATGGTCCAGTGGAGTTCGTCTCGGGCTTAGTTGGTCCCACTAAAGCAAGGCAAGAAGTCGTCCCTTCCAGAGCTTCTCTTGTCTATCAGAAAAAAGAGTTTCAGCACAGCAGCAGGGCTTCACCGGGCAATTCAAAGGTCCAGGAGGATTCAGCAAGTTTTGTTCAAGGTTTCTTTGTCAGGTATGTCTCCCACTGCCTCTAGTCCCAAAACCCTCACCTTTTAAGCATGCTTCTCCTATTCATGCACTGCCTAGGCTGCCAGTTACACAGCAGGGTGGCTGTCCTAAAAGGACAGCCACCCTGCTTGGCTGGTTGGCTGGCTGGCTGTCCTAAAAGGACAGCCAGCCAGCCAATCAGGACTGTTTGCATTCAGGCATTCCTAGAGACAAAGGACAGGGGAGTTTCGGGAATCTCTCTCACATCCTGCTTTTCCAGACACACTGGAACCAGAGGCAGGCTTCAGGGCTAAAGCCCGCCAAAGCCAAAACGAACAAACGGCTCAGACCTGATTCAACGCACAGAGTAAAACCCACGAAAGGCCTCACAATCAGAAAATGGCAAAAAAAGAAGACTGGGGCCATTTTGACAAAATGGTCACCCATGGGTGCTATACTGCAGCTGAGGATTCAGCATGCGGTAGAAAATCACAATAGTAGGAAAATTAAACCATTGCCACCAGCCATTTAAAGTAGTGAGGGTAACATAACATTTTTACATGAGAATGTAAGATAAGGGGCTAGTAGGTAACCCCCCCCCCCCAGCACTCCCCATAAGATGGTGTCTGCTGGACCTACAAAGAGTAAAGTTAAGTAACGTCAATTTCACTGAACTATTCTTGGGAACTGTAGTTCGCACAAGAAAATGTAGTTAAACCTTATGAGAAATCTAAAATTATTTCTCTGTGACACTGCACTGAAGGTGCCGTGTGTCACCATACAAAAAGCAGATGCCTACGGAGTTTGTCAGACTCCAAAAACAGTGAAAACACAAAAATCCAAATCAGGTTAAAACACATGAGAGAGTGAGAAAAAGGTCTCGCTCCAAGGTTAAAAATAAAAAGCCCTAAGTTCAGCAAAAGAGTTGGGGGTCTCTAAGGTTGAAAGGAATTAGCACATAAATGAGAATTCTCCCTAACAATCTTTCACATGGGTAGGTACCAGTGGCATCGATGCATTTCTTAGAAAATGTCTCTCCTCGTTCGACTTTCCGTTCTTCACTGAAGGCCTATTTTTTTTATTTTGTATTACTCAATATGTCATCCTCCCTCTCACTGGCGCATTTCGTATTCTTGGACCGCTGAAAGATTGAGAAAGCGGCAGTGGAGGGGATTACATCCTTAATCTCTTTTTCGCTAGCATTTTTCACAATAGAAGCCATAGTTGGTTTAAGGGGTACTTTTGTCTTGCCCTTCTCAACTTCTGAGCCTTTCTGCATCATTGAAGGCGATTCTTTATTACGCTCCCTGGAGGCATCTTCGCACACTGCTCGAGTGGTTTTAAATTGGCCCACTGATTTCCCCTTCACTACAGCGTCCACTCCAGATGTTCCTTGTAAATTTTCCACATGTAACATGATGCTTTCCGTTTGTCGAATTACGGGGAGAGGTTGAGCTGAAGGTTCTGTTGGTTTTTCATGAATAGTTTTCAGCAATGATACCAGCAGCATCTTTTTATCCATGTGCTCAGACTCCAAAGCCTCCTGTAATTTGTTTTGCATCTGACTAGAAGTTTCTGCCTCATGGTCCACCCTTGTCTGCAAAGAGGTGATAAAAGATTCAATGTAAATTAACTGAGTGGACCATAGCAAGAAGAATTGCCTGATCCTTGAAACTCTCATTCATCGTCTCAGAGTTTTAAAAAAGGCGAGAGGGAAATTGTTAAGGCCGACATCAAACTATGTTGGCTTTAACACCGACGGTGTCATGGAATTTATTTGTCCAAGAAGTAGTTTAGGGGAAAAAGCTGTTTAAAGTCGACGCTGATGAAGGAACAAGTTACTTACCTGTAACTGTTGTTCTCCAGCATGGGTCTGGCATGGATTCACATGCTCATGAATATTCCCCGTCGTCAGGCTGGGAATCCTCGGTAAAGAAAAAACCAGTATCAGTTTTGTTTCTGATCTGTCTTTCGTAGTAACAACCAATCACTGGTCTCTGCGTCATACTGACCACAGCCAATGACTGCCCTCTACCTAAGCACCGCCTCTGGCAGCCATCTTCAGATTTGGAAGCACGTGAAGTGGCAGTATGACCAAGTGAAGAGCCGCAGAGGAGTAGGCGGGAGGGTTCGCATGTGAATCCATGCCAGACCCATGCTAGAGAACAACAGTTACAGGTAAGTAACTTGTTCCTTCTCCAGCATGGGGTCTGGCATGGATTCACATGCTCATGAATAAGGAATACATAGCAGTACACACATGCACAACCACGGGAGGTGGCAAAGGCTCAACATTAAGCATTGCATCGAACTCAACATTAAGCATCTTACCTCCTCACCAGGCTCACCTCAGGCGAACAGGTTGCGCAGCACTGCTTGGCCGACCCTGGACTCCTCCCTGGAATCCCGATCGACGCAGTAGAACTTCGTGAAGGTGTGCGTCGACCTCCACGTAGCAGCCCTGCATATGTCCAGCAGGGGCACACCAGAAAGGAACGCCGTGGTAGCTGCGATCGCTCTGGTGGAATGGGCTCTCGGACGGCCGGGCAGCGGTCGGTTTGCCAACCGATGACAGTACATGATACAGCCGGAGAGCCATCTGGAAATGGAAGCCTTCGAGAGAGCCTTCCCCTGATTGACAGGTCCAAAGTTCACAAAGAGTTGTGACGTCTTCCGAAAACACTTCGTGCGGTCCACGTAGAACGTCAGTGCTCTAGCCACATCCAGCGAGTGCAAAGTCCTCTCAGCCGGCGACGAAGGCGACGGGAAGAATACAGGCAACACCAAGGGTTCGTTGAGATGGAAGTCCGACGGTACCTTGGGCATGAAGGAGGGGTGCGTCCTGAGCACCACCCTCGTGTCGTGAAAAGTCAAGTACGGGGCCTTGCAGGAAAGGGCCTGGATCTCTCCCACCCGTCGTGCGGAGGTGATGGCCACAAGAAACGCTGTCTTCCACGACAGAAACTTCAACGGGGCCGAGTGCAGAGGCTCGAACGGAGGTCCCATGAGCTTGGTCAGCACCACGTTGAGCTCCCACGCCGGGGCCGGAGCCTTCACCGGCAGGAACGATCTGAACAGTCCCTTCATGAACTCTTTCACCAGACGATGAGACCACAAGGACGTCCGTCCCGTGGTCCTGGTGTATCGGGAGATCGCAGCCAGATGAATCTTGATGGACGCGTGTGCCAGTCCAGCTTTGGCCAGTGTCAGCACGTACGGCAGAACTTGGGGAGCCGTAATCCGTAGAGGGTTAATCTTCTGTGCGTGGCACCAGACAGAGAACCTCTTCCATTTGTGTCCGTAGCATTTAAGAGTCGAGGACGCCCTGGCCTTTGCAAGAACCTCTCTGCAGTCGGCCGGTATGTCGTATCCTCCAAACTCTAGCGCTGCAGGAGCCAGGCCTGCAAGTTCAGCGATTTCGGGTCGTGGTGGAGGATGGCGCCTCCTTCCCTGGAGAGCAGATCCGCGTCCACCGGCAGCTTGATTGGCGGGGACGCTGACAAGTCCAGAAGGTCCGGGAACCATATCTGCCTCGGCCACGCAGGTGCGACGAGGATCATCCTGCACCGTGACCTCTTGAGCTGGTTGACGAGCCGGATTAGCAGTGGCAAAGGAGGGAACGCGTAGAGGAACAGGCCCTCCCAGGGGAACGAGAAAGCATCGCCCATGCTCCTCGCCTGGGGAAACCTGCTGGCGAACCTCCGGCACTTGGAGTTCGTCGCCGTCGCGAACAGGTCGATCTGGGGTGTGCCCCACCGTCGGAAGAGGCGATCCACTAGATCCTGCCGTAGTTCCCACTCGTGGCACGAGCGCAGCTCCCTGCTGAGTGAGTCGGCGATGGTGTTTTTTATCCCTGCCAGATGAAACGGCACCAGAAACATCCCTTGGGCAACTGCCCAATGCCACAGGTCCTGCGCCTCCTTGGACAGTGCTGGGGACCTGGTTCCGCCCTGTTTTCTGATGTAAAACATGGTGGTGGTGTTGTCGGTGAAGATCCTCACCACCTTGCCCTTGAGGGACGGAAGGAAGGACCTGAGGGCCCAAAACACTGCACGGAGCTCCAGGACGTTGATATGTAAGGATTTCTCCGTCGGGAGCCAAAGGCCCCTTGCGTGTAGATTTTCGGTGTGCGCATCCGTGGTCCCTGTCTCCTGGTGGGCTGGGGTCTGGAAGTCCATGCCCGCCGTCAGATGCGCGCGGGTGTCCCACCACCGGATCGCTCGTCGGAAACTCTCGTCGAGAGTGATCCTTTCCTCGAAGCTGCCCGTCGTTTGGATCCAGCGCGCGTCCAGGAACTCCTGCAACGGGCGCATCCGGAGCCTGCACATGGGAATGAGGTAGATGTAGGAAGACATCATTCCGAGGAGGGACTTGATGGACCTCACCTTGGCCGCGTCGGCCACCAACATCCGTTGCACCTTGCCCAGGATGGTCCTGGTCCTCTCCTCCGACAGGGAGGCCAGAAGAGACACTGTGTTGAGCCTCGCTCCCAGAAACAGAGCGTCTTGCGCGGGTACCAGGTGGGATTTGGCGTAGTTCACGGAGAATCCCAGGTCCGTGAGAAGTTGGACGGTCCTTGCCGTGTGAACGACGGCGAGCTCCCTCGTCTTGGCTCGGATGAGCCAGTCGTCCAGGTAGGGGTAGACGTGGATCCCCTCGCGGCGCACCTGCGCCGCCACCGGTGCGAGGCACTTGGTGAACACCCTGGGTGCCGACCGTAGACCGAAGGGGAGGGCTTTGAACTGGTAATGACGCCCTTGGACCACAAACCTGAGGAATTTTCGGTGCCCCTTTAGGATGGGAATATGGAAGTAGGCATCCTCCAAATCCAACGACGACAGGAAGTCTCCTTCCTCCAGCTGACCCAGGACGTGCTGGAGGGTGACCATCCGGAACTTTTGCGCCTTGATGAACTTGTTCAGACGTCGCAGGTCCAGGATGGGGCGCCATCCCCCCGTCTTCTTCTTCACGAGGAAGTATCTCGAGTACACTCCGGAGCCCCGAAGCCTCTTTGGGACGAGTTCGATGGCGCCCTTCCTGAGCATCGCCTTTACCTCCAGGAGAAGTTGAGGGACGTGAAGTTCTTTCCTGGCCACGGGGGGGACGCGTGGACACCTTCTTTGAAACTCGAGCGCGTGGCCCCGGGCCAAGGCGTCCAGCACCCAACGGTCGGTGGAGATGGACTCCCACACGCTGACGAAGCTCGCCAGCCGGCCTCCCACCGGGGTGCTTCGGTGGGGGCCCGACCCCACGGTCGGTTCAATCCTGCTTGGACGAGGCTTTGCCGCCTTGACCTCCTTGGTGACGACGGCGGAGTCCGCCAGACTTGCCTCGTCCTCTGTAGGCCTCCTTAGACGACGAGCGGGCCGCTTGACGGTAGGTGGAGAAACCGCCGCCGGAACCTTTGGAGGCGCCCTTGCCTCCGCTGCTCCGAAAGGGCGTCCGTCGTTGCTGCAGAACTCCCAGGGCCCGGGCCGTCTCAGTGTCCGCTTTAATGGCCTGAAGGGAATCGTCCACTGTTTTGCCAAACAGGTTGTTCCCATCAAAGGGCATGTCCAGGACTCTGGTCTGAACGTCTTGACGGAAGTCCGTAGCCTTGAGCCATCCACGCCGCCTAAGGCAAACGCCGTTGCCCAACTGGCGGAACCCAGTGTCGGCGATGTCCGTCGCAACGGAGATGGCGTGGTCCGACGCCACCTCACCTTCCTGCAGGATCTCCAGGGCCTCTGTCCTCTTGTCGTCCGGCAGGAAGTCCAGCAGGGGAGCCAGTTTGTACCAGAGCTCCCTGCCGTAGCGGGCCACGATAGCCAAGGCGTTGGCCGCTTTAATCGTCGTCGCTGCCGACGAGATGACTCAGCGTCCCATAGCGTCCAATTTCTTTCCCTCACCGTCCGGTGGGGAAGTCGATGTGGAGGCCGCACCCCCCCCGCTTTCTTCCTGGCCGCTGCGGAGACGACGGAGTCCGGGGTAGGCTGCGCCCAGAGGCACAGGGGGGCCGTGTCCGGGACCCGGTACTTCTTCTCGTACCGGTCTCTTCTAGCTGGCGTCGTGGAAGGGTTCTTGAGGAGGGTGAGGCCCTCATCCCAAATGTCGTCCAATAGAGGCACTGAGAGGACCGTCTTCCTCTTGGCCTCGCGCCGCTGATAAAGGAAACCTTCCTTCTTCTTCTCCTCAGGGCAGAGTTGAAAAAGCTCGGATGCCCTGGAGATCATGGAGTGGAACGATCCAATCTCGTCGGGCGGAGAAGCCCTGGTGGGAGGCGACGACGGTACATCCTCGTCGTATACCTCGTCGTCCGTACCCGTCGCTGCCGTGTCAGTCCCCGTATCATCCCCTCGGGTGGACGGGGAGGAGGGCTGGAAGGGGCGCGACGGCTGAAAAGGAGGCGGAGGGTGGATCCTTCTTTTCTTGGTAGGGGGAACACCAGAAGGTCCCGGTTCTGGGTCCCCCGACGGGAGAGGTTCCGTCGGCAACGGTAGTCTCGTCCTTATCTCTGAGCATAAGGACTGTATAGCCAACAAAATGGCCGCCGAGTTGTCTCGCGGCGCTGGCAGAGGGGAATCCGACGGGCGATCAGGGACCCCGTCGGTACCCTCGACGATGTCGTCGTCACCTGCGTCGGGATCCATCCCGACGGGTCGGTCTTCTTCCACGCCGAGGCCGTGGCTTAAGACTTCGACCAGCTCCTCCTCCGAGGTTGAGGCCGAATCTACGACGACGCCCTGCCCCCCCCTTTTCTTCCCCACGGGGGATTTCACGGGGGTCCTATCGATGGGCACAAAGGATGACGCCCTCCGAGGTGGCAGGGAGACTCTGAGCCCCGAGGTCGCCACCACTGGTGTAGCCTGCACAGGCTGAGCCAGGGCCGCCGCGACAGTTTCGATAGAGGGCTTGGCCGGATGGATTAAGGCCTTCACCACCTTAGGTGCGCTCACCGCCTTATCCTTGAGGGGGGGGACACCGCCTCGCTCCCCCTCCGATGGGGCTTTCGAGCTCGACCGGGGCCTCTCCAGGAGCTTCGCCGGGTGCTCGGCCTTCCTCTTACCCGACCCAGAGCGTTGGCTCGTGGTTGATGGTGCCGGGGAGGGTGCGCCCTGCCTGGCGACCGTAGAGCCCGACCGTTCGGCGCTCCCGGTGCCAGCGGACTCGCGGTGCTTGGCCTTATGTTGGACCCCCGTCGCCGGGGCGTCCTCAAAGGGCTTAGAAGACCGCTCAGATTTCTTCTTCTTCTTCTCGCCGGACGGGCTCTTCCCTTCTAGCCAGTTGGCGAGACGTTGATGGCGGTCCTTCATGGTCCGCTCCAACATGTTGCCGCAAAACGCACAGTCCTTCTCCACGTGCGTCTTGTCCTCATGTAGGCAGTAGAGACAAAAGGAGTGTTCGTCCTCCTTGAAGACGTTCTGCAGCTGGCATCCAGGGCAGACCCTGAACAGCTTTCCGGGCGTCGAGCTTCCCTTCTCCTGGGCCATGACCGGGCCTGAGAAACTTCTGGAGTCCTCCAAAAGCGTAGCTCGACGAATCTTCACCCTTGAGGGGCGCAGACGAATCCGACACGGGTCCCCGTTGATCGGATAGTGAGTCGGTGGAGCTTGAGGCTCTTTTGACCGAAAAAACAAAGTTTTTGAGAAAAAACGTGATAAAATAGCACTAACGCTCGAGAGCAATAGCACGAGGATCCCAACACATGAACGTGCAGTAAAAATCTGAAGATGGCTGCCAGAGGCGGTGCTTAGGTAGAGGGCAGTCATTGGCTGTGGTCAGTATGACGCAGAGACCAGTGATTGGTTGTTACTACGAAAGACAGATCAGAAACGAAACTGATACTGGTTTTTTCTTTACCGAGGATTCCCAGCCTGACGACGGGGAATATTCATGAGCATGTGAATCCATGCCAGACCCCATGCTGGAGAAGCAAATGTTCTCATTTCCTCCTCTCTCACCATTATCTTCCCATCTTTATGATTTATAATTAGGGTTGACAATTGTACATTGTCTCTTTGGCCCTTATCCAATTCCCTGAATATCACGAATGGATTTTTACTAACATAGAAATCTTGTTGATTTGAGCTGTCGGGGAGATACCTGTGTGTCTTTCAGTGATCCTGGATGTTCTTCTCTGACTCCTTTCCCCCACCTTCCAGAGTTTCAAGTTTCTGTTCTTCACTGAAAGCAGTGTTGCTCCCCCAGTTTATCGCCTTAGCTGAATCTTGCAATTCTGCTTCCTTACATTGAGACACGCCATTTCTATGTCGCACGAGCCGAGTTGACGGCTTGAGTTTTCATGCCAAGACAAGTGGAGTAGTTGATCCTTCAGCTGTACTGAAAGTACTTTATTGCAATTTATCATCTTGAGAGGGGGAAATTTGATGTCTAATTCGGTTAAACATCTATTTTGTTGTCCCTTGAATATGCCTTCAATTTCGACTGGCACTGTGTTCCATCATTTCCATATAGGATCCTACTAGTTTGCCGTTTTGCCTACCATGGCTGCTTTGCCCACAGTAAGCTGGTTTGTACAAACTATTTTCTCCCTCTACTCTGGCGTTTTTACGCTTTACGTGTACATAAATGTTTCCATGCTATGGTTTTAGATATCATCTTTGAATGGACCCCTTAGATGCGGAGCTCGTGCAGATTTACCAAGTCCCTACAAACAGTAACAAAGTCTTAGGTTTTGGTGCGTGTTTGTCTATGCCCCACAGTTCACCAATTGAGGGTTTGGCAATCCTATGCATTATTTTATCCACATAACCGTATACCTTCCTTTGTCATACAAGTTTTGTTTCATTCACAGGTTAATACATCTTGGTCCTGATGAAGGCAGTTATACCAACATGATCCACCGAAATGTATGTTACAGGTTACATGGCTGATTAATTGAGTTTGTCTGTACGTAGTGTACCTCCATAGGTTGACCTTGGATAAAGTTACCATCTAGATTAGGTGTAGCTGGTCTCTGTTATTTAATGAAGGGCAGTCTTTGTTGACACTCATGGTGTGTTCTTACATGGACATGAGGTTGATCATGATACGAGCGATTCTCTGGAGTTCAGGAATATTTGGTCTCCGTTAGTCATTAGAGGCGTTTTGGGGGATATTTTTGTATGTTTCGTGTTTGTTACCTGTGATTTTATTTCACATGAATAAAAGATGAATTCTTGTGTGATTTGGTTTCTATATCAGTAAATCACAATAAACGTAAAAACATTTTTTAAGTGTTTCTGATTTATATATCAGATACTGTATGCAAAATATTAAGCTAGACTAGTGATTTATTGTACTCTTATGATTGCCATAGCATAACCCCAACAGGTATGTACTAGCCAGAATAAATGTCGAGATTCACAGCCATCAAGACATTATCCCTGATTGGAACACTTGCCTGTTGGATTTTATAATATTTGACAATCATTGTGCAAATGCAATCATCTATTTTCATTTGTGGTGGTCAGGGGGCGGTGCACCTGCTAAAGGAATGGAGAGGGAACCCACTTTCTTTCACTCAACAGGGCCTCAGCACACATACTTTGATGACCACTGTTCCAGTAGCTTACATTGGGAGTGGACCGCAACATATTGGGAAAACTAGTACAAAGCACTTTCAACAGAATACTCTATCGAAAGTAAAATACTTACTTTGTTCAACTTTTGGGTTTAAAATGATGGAAACTGAAGCATGTAGAGGTGTGTCGCCTTCCTGAAAAGATACACTCTGGGGATTGGCTCCTCTGGACAGGAGAAAATAAGAAGATTCAAAATCATTCCTTTTTAAGCAGGTTCGAATGGGTTTTTCCCCTACGGCTCCATATCCATCAGGAGAGACTGTTGAGAAAAAAAATGTATACATAATGCAACAAGCATTGACACAAACAATAGTTGGCTGCTGTACATGCATTTAATGATCATTTTCCAAGCAAAGGCATCTGAAGCCCAGGTAGTCAATCCTTTTGACAGCTATTCCCAACATATGTCCAGGGAATATCATAATTTCTTATGTATTGCCATGATATGGTCTGGTAGTCTCACCATATGGAATGTTTATAATAACAGTAAAAGGTCAGGTACCAATACCATTTCAAGGCCATGTTATCTAAACCTCAGATTACTCCCATCATTGGCAAGTAAACCTAAAAATCCCAGATACTTGCACTGCTGTTCTCGCACGACAGCCAAGGAGTTTATCAGTTAGAAAAGCAGTGCAGGGTTACATTAAGCCCACAGTGGTAACATTTTTTATAATTACTAGCTAATAGCTCACAGAATACTTCTTTATGAACAAAGGAGTAAGGTTAAATACCAAGTGGAACTTCTATGAACTGATTACAAACTATTTACTTTCCGAGATGACTGCCTACTTTTGGTTGGGAAGCGTGAACTGCATGCACAGACTTTGTGAGGTCACAAATCTTTTAGTAGGGAATAGAGCACAGTAGCTACAAAACTTGTGAGGTTCTAATTCTAGCACCTTTCCTTTGAATTGTATTTCAAAAGTATGTGGAAGCAGCAATTCTCCATAGAAAACATTTATAGAAGTAGGAGTGTTGAAGTTAATTTGAAAAATGTGAATTCATTCAGAAAAAATGTGTAAAAACTCGAAATTTTCCACTTTCCTTAGGAAAAGAACAGGAATCCATGCCCGTAACATTGTGGCCACCATTGGCCCAAACAATGAGCTGCAAAGGCACAGTGCGGACCTTAACACCTCACTAGAGCGCAATCATCCAGAATACTGTGTTGAAACGCAGAGCCTAGTAGTTGCAGCAGGACTGTAGGGGAGGAAGAGAAGCAGTGGTGCGGACACTCGATCGCCCACTGAGACCTTCCATTACTAGTGCACAACAGGGAGTAGTGGCATGAAGTGCACAGCAGCATCTGTGAGGGGCACTCTGAAACAGAAAGTAAGTTATTCTCCTACGCCCAACTCCGTCACTGGTACATGCACCCGCTGGTCCGACAAAGGGCTGTACATGACTGCAACCCAAATGAACTCACTTTGCAGGAGGGACTAACTGGGGGGAACATATCAAAACTATACAAGTTGATGCAGGAGGACATGCTGACTTCGTCCTGCGTATATGACACAATGGGAAAAAGACCTGGGTTGTTCGAACGAGGACCATGCTTGGGTGGACATCTGGACAAGAAGCTACTCCTCCTAAACCTGTGTGACGAACAAAGAATGTGCTCTTAAATTACTTCTTCGTTGGTACTATCCCCCCAATGCGGCTCAACCACATTCAGAACTCGTTGGACCTGCAATGCTGGCGAAATTGCGTGACGCAAGGCACTTACTTACACATGTGGTGGGATTGTCCTACTGCTCAGACCTTCTGGGAAGAAGTACTCGCTGAGATTGAAGCCATCAACCAGGCAAATGCTTTAAGTGATCCTCCTGGGTACTCTGATTCTGTGTGTTTACCCAAAATCTGGGGCTACACCCAAACTTATTATTCAGCTCCTCCTAGCAGAGAGGATCATGATTGCCTGGACTTGGAAAACTCCAGAGGGCCCGTTAATATCCTTATGGTGGGTCAAATATGGGGAAGAAAGAACACTTGTGGGAGACACATGTGTTTATCGTGACTCCAACCAAACATCTATCATCATCTCTCTAGTTTAGTCATACTCCATTCAGAACATATTCCACCTGCAGTAACATTTCTGTGCTCAATGGTTTAATGTACACAAAATAAATGTTTTTATTATATAAAATGTTTAATAAAAATTCAATAGCCCAAACAACTGCCTCCAGTCCACTCTGAGTGGACTATTTATCACAAAAATTAGCGATGGGGTTAGTAAAAGTGACTCATAAAAGCTCAAATAACGATATTACACTCATGACGAATGTTAGGTAAAGATTTGGGGTAGTACCCTTTCAGTGCACTACAACAACCTCAGCCTCCTGGCAATTGGGACCCAACCTTTGGTATAAGTCTGAACTACAAAGGTTGGTAGTGTGGCCTATCAGCCAGGCTTATCTCAGGAGGGGTCAATGTGAGCAGTAGTTGTTAAGCAAAGTTTGTATGCAGTACCCTCTGAGAACACTACAAACAACTAGGACTACAGGTATAGGCAACCCAACCTTTGGTATAAGCTTGTACTACACAGTTTTGGTCGCGTGTTGAGCACCCATGCTTATTTCAAGAGGGGAAATGTGAGCTGTAGTGGAGTTACACAAAGATTCACAATTACAGGTATTCAAATAAACTCTTACACTCAAGGTTTCTTGCATAAAAAATAATTTATCAGTCAGTTATAAAGCCTTCTTCAGAAGAGAGCAATTAGAATAGTACCACACAAATATACTTCAATACTGTACATTCTGAATTTCTGAATCAGACAAAACTCTTTTGGGATGGCCCACAGACACAACCTACACCCACAGGTGACTTCAGTAACAAGGGCGCTGGGGACATTCATATCTTACTGTTGGCATTCAGAACACTCTTAAAAGGTTAGTACAAGGCAAAGGGTATTGGTACACAAGAAATTACAAATATTCATAAGCAGGCAAATACTTTCAGATAGCACTTAGAAGAGTCATTCAATTCAAATAGGCTAATCCAAAGTCAATGGGCAAAAGTCTTTGTATAGGATGCAGCACTTCAGGTAAGCAAATGGAAAAGTCTTTGCACAAGTTCTTAGGAGTCGTTGATAAAGTGAAGAATCAAATCAAGGGCCACAAGCTGATTAAACTTGTGAGTTGCAGAAGTTACAAGCACTTCAACAGTAAGAGGTAAGTTCTCTTAGGCTAGTTTTACAGTACCTTAGCAAAGAAGAAAAAGATGCAGCTGAAGGCTTCTGTTCCTGTACAGCTCTGCAGATCTTACTGTTCCTGGGCCTCAGTCGTGGGGACAAGAGGGAGGACGCCCGGGGACTCCTGCACTGTATTGGCACCGTCAAAGCTGGCAACCGGTAAACTTTACTTTCAGTGGCTGTTTCGTGTTTCAGCTCCTTGCAGTACAGCAAATAGCAATAAGCGTGGTTCCTGGCTGTCAAGGTGGACTTTCCTAACAACTGAGGTCTCACACTCCATTTAGGGGGGGATCAGGCTAGGTCAGTCCTGCTTCGTGGGAGTCCGGGGATCTTCCAAAAGCTTTAGGCCAGCTTACAAGCAACACACACAATCTGTTGTCCTTCTCCCTGGCTCTATGGTTTCCTACAGCAACTCTGAAGAAATTCAACCAGCTCCGAGATGGGTGTCCAGGTGGCTTACTTGGGAGTTGATTGGTTTTACCAACTCAAAGGGAGAAGTCGTCCTTTGCAGGGCTTCTCTGTCGATTCGAACTTGGCAATTTGGACCTGCAGGAGGGCTTCACCAGGCAAACTAATGGTCCAGGAGTTGCACAAGCCGTCCCCTTCAAGCTCTTCTTTGGTTCCTTCGTCCAGTGGTCGACTCTGCCTTCCAAGCCAAAATACTCGCCTTTTATTCAGTTCTCTCCCATTAAACACTCAAATACACTTCAGAAATACACACTCTTAGGTTTCTCAGAATCAGTAAAGACCCATTGGGGATGGCACACAGACATTTCCTACACCCTCACGTGACTTAAATAACAAGGAAAGTGTGGACATTAATATATTACTGTACATTCAGAGTAGGCTTTGAGAGCATCAAAGATAAGGGGTTATTAGAACAAACAAGAGATCACAAATATTCTTTAAGCTGGCAAAAACCTTTGCCCTCCACCCCCCTTACAGAGTAAGTAACCCCTTCCTGCCTTCCTGGAAGGATAGGTGCAACACAATAACAGAGGAGAGAAGAGTCATTCAGGGACTTAGGCTGAGCCAATGTCAATGGGCAAAAGTCTATGTGGACTGAAGCACTTCTTGAAGGTGAGTAAAAGTCTTTGGACAATGTTATTAGAAGTCTTTGGTGAAAAAGAAGAATCAAATGTAGGGCCACAAGCCGGGAGAGTTGTGAAGTAGAAGAGCAAGCAAATCCACAGTGAGAGGTAAGTTCTCTCAGACTTTACAGTACCTTTAGGTTTGAAGAAAAGATGCAGCGGATGACCTCTGTTCCTGTGCAGCTCTGCAGATCCTGTTGTTCCTGGGCATCAGTCATGGGGACAAGAGGGAGGACTTCTGGGGACTCCTGCACCACAATGGGACGGTCACCGACAGAAACCGGCAAACTTTCAAACAAGTGGCACTTCTGTGCTTCAGCTTCTCGCAGCTACCGCAAACAGCAACAACGCAGTTTCTGGCTGTCGGGATGGACTATCCTTGCTTCTGGGGTCCTGCAATTTGTTGAGGGGGCTCAGGCTCGGTCAGTCCTGCTTCCTAGGAGTCCAGAGGATCTTCCTGGAGCTCTTGGCCAACTTAAAAGCAACACACACAAACTGGTGTTCCTCTCCCTGGTTATTCGGTTCCAGCAGCAACTGCAATGGAAATTCAACCAGCGCAGAGAAGGATGTCCAGGTGGCTTACTTTGGAGTTGATTGGTCCCACCAACTCAAGGGGAGAAGTCGTCTTTGCAGGGCTTCTCTGTCGATACGAATTTGGAGCTACAGTAAAGCAGCAGGGCTTCACCGGGCAAACCAACGGTCCAGGAGTTGCAGCAGGCGTCCTCTTCAAGTTCTTCTTTGGATTCCTTCCTCCAGTGGTAGACTGCCTTCCAAGCCAAAAGCTTCTCCTTTTATGCAGGTTTCTCTCAATTATTCAGGCCTATCTGTCAGTCATCCAGCATCCAGTCATCCGGACAGCCAGCCGGCCAATCACCTAGTGCATTCCTGTCTCCTAGCAGACTAAGCACAGGGAGTTTCGGGCACTTACCTCGCTTCCTGCCCCCACTGGACACCTTGGAGCCAGAGGCAGGCTTTTCTCGTGAATCCCGCCGAAGACAAAATGAACAAAGGGACCAAACCTGCTTTGGCGCTTAGAGTAAATCTCACAAAAGGACCTTTCCACAAAGAAATGGCGAAAAAAGAAGACTGGGCCATTTTGACAAAAATGGCACCCTTGGGTGCTTTACTGCAGCTACGAACTGAGCCCCAGTAAAACACAACACAGCAGTATAAAGTAACCACTGCCACCAGGCATTAATTGTGTAAAGGGTAACATAAAAAATGTTACATGAGAAGCTAGACAAAGGGGCTAATAAGTAACCCCTCCAGCATCCTATTGCAAGGTGTGGGCTGCATCTAGAAAGTTACAATGTAAAGTAAAGTCAATTTCACTTTACTGTTCTCGGAAACAGTAGTTAATCCAAGAGTAAGGTATTTAAACCATGGGAAATCTAAAAGACTTCCATGTGTCACTGCACTAAAGGTGCTGTGTGACACAATGCAAAAAGATGTCTATGGAGTTTGTCCAAAACCACAGAGTTCAAATCACAGAAAAAATAAATCAGAGTATGGGGAAAAGGTCTCACTCTCTCCAGGTTCAAAATTAAAAAGACCTAGAGTCCAGCAAACGTACTGGGGGTCTCTAAGGTAAAGAGGAATTAGCATATTTCTGAGGATTCTCCCTAACAAACAGTAACTCTAACAATAAATTCACTTTTCATATTACACAGATGTCAGTCTGGACTTGTCGCCTAAATGCCTTTCCTCTGGTGATGTACACTATTCACACTCTACTTCAATGTTTACTTCTGGCCAAAAGACATAGGCAACCACAAAACAGTCTATATTAACTCTCAGATGTCATGTGTTCCATCTCAGATCTGCATATATTTCCTTTAATGCACTGTGTATTGTACAAACAAAAAAGTGTAGACAGACATATGTTTCGGCCTCTTATAGGGGGGGTTCTATCTTCACCAACCCTCAAAAAAAAAGGGAAGGAAAACTGAGCGGCGGGTTGGGGTGGTGGTATATCCAGACTTTGGATTGACCCCCCTTTTTCTTCCCCTTTTTTTTCTCTCTCTCTGTTAACACGCCATATTCGGTGTACTAGCTGCGCTGCACGCCTAATACTGGATTTCTAGGATTGGAGCGTGCAGGAAGTCGGCCATACTCAATTCTCAGTTTCAGTTTACCAGAAGGTAAGCATCCTGCCCTCGGCACGGTCGGCATCCTGTCTCCTCTATTGCTGTCAGTGTTCGAATCCCCCTCTTCCTCCTGGGAGGCCCTCTCTTCCCAGTCCCTCTTAGCTTTTTATTGTAAGAACGTTATTAGCCATTCTATGGCATCTAGTCAGCACACCTTGGTTCTGCAGAACCTGTCGCATGGATTTGTTCCTCTTCCTTGTCTCAGTAGTGAAGTCTTCACTGTTATGCCCAATTGGATGCGGTAACCATGTGGGAGACTACACCAGCCTTGTCCTCTTGGTAATAAGTAACCCACCTATTGGTATAGGTCAACACAAATTGTTAGAGTGCATGAGCAGCCAGAGGGGTACATATGAGCTGTAGAGAGGTAAAACTGAGATTCACCAGTGCAACGAACTCTTTCATACCAGTGAAAGCAAGACTACGGAAATTCAACCTTAAGTACATGCTGCTTTACCCGTCCCGCCTCAAAGTACTCTATAAGGGAAAAGCAATCTTCTTAGAGACCCCAGCTGCATTAAACATGTGGTTCAAACATAACAATCTTGCAGAAGGCGGGGAAGAACCAATAAAGGCAGACATGAGATAATTGAGCATCTAATACTGCAAGAAAAATCGGACGCTCCCACAACAAAGCATGGAACAGACTGACCGCACTCGGAATTTACCGCAAAGATAGCAACATCGGACAGGAGCTGAAAGGACCACGCGTGAGAACGAGAAGTGACCCACCCCTCCAAAAACTGTGCAGGCAGTGCACCTATACACCACCTGTTTCGAAAGGCCAGGAGTGGCCTAGAAGGCTCGGGACCCCCTGAGCGCTGCAAGTTGGAAGCAACTGCTAGGGACAGTTCAAAGTTGTTTTATTTGTTTTCCTTATTCACCACAATGAAGGTTATAAAAGTTGGTAAGTTTCCAAATCATGCCACAGCAGGGGCGGGGGGAATGGCGAGAGAGGCGAATTTGCTGGAGCTGGGCAAGCAGGCGGGAGAAGCTGTTAGTTGCCTGACTGCAGCTCCAGTCAACCCCACCAAGAGACCGGGACACCCGAAACACCCCTGCTGAACCACTATGGCAGCAAGAATAAAAATAATGACATGGAATGTGAGAGGCTTAGGAATTTATCTACGGAGGAACAGAATCAAGTCCTACTTACACAGGAAGGGCGTGCAAATAGCACTACTACTACTACTATAGTAGTGGGGGGGGGAGACTTTAACTTTGTGCATAACCCAGAACTTGACAGGTCCCTTCCCCAACCAAAAGGCCCATCTGCGGCTACAGCTGCCCTAACCTTAATGATGAACAGGCCAGACCTCGCAGACACATGGAGGGAATTGCATCCAGAAACACCAGGCTACTCTTACTTCTCGTCCCCACATGGCCTGCACACGAGATTAGATTATGTCTTTATAAGCAAGGAACACCTATCACAAATAGAAGGGGCACAGTACTTAGGGAGAACCATCTCAGACCATTCACCACTCCTGGTAGAGTAGAACCATACCGGCCCTAGACCCCCCCCCATCCCTGTGTGGAGAATGCCTGTGGAGGCCTTGAGGGATCAGGCGTTCAAAGATGAGCTACAAGACTTCATAGATAACTTCACAGAAGTAAACATGGGGAGTGTCGACCACATGAGCACAATGTGGGATGCCCTAAAAGTAGTAATAAGGGGAGAAATTATAACAAAAGCAAGAGGCATCCGGAAACAGCTGCGAGTGGAATTAGACCAGTGGGAGCGAAAGGTTGAAAGATTGGAAGGCACCCCCATAAACACCCATCAGAGGGAGGTCAACCTTAAAACACTCAGAGAGAAATGCACGACGGCATGGAATAGGCTGGCTAAATTTGACTACACTACTAAAACAAACAGAGCACACATGGAATCTGACAGGCCGAGTAGACTAATGGCCTGGTTATGCAAAAAGGAACACCCCAGACACACAATCACAGCACTACAAGACACAGTCGGAAACATGCATCAAACTCAACAGAGCATAAATGACACCTTCAAACATTTTTACGCACACCTATATTCTCACAAGGATCTGGTCCCTTGGGAACAAATAGCAGACACACTAGAAGAGATAGGATTGCCCAGGCTGTCCTCTACACAATCCGAGACCCTAGACGCAGACATCACAACTGAAGATTTAGCCGAAGCAATCAAATCCCTGGCCACTTGCAGGTCTCCCGGGAGCGACGGGCTACCCACAGAGTTTTATAAAGCGTATGAATCTTCCCTGACATCCCTGCTACATGAGGTCTTCTAAGAAGCACACGAGCGAGGGATACTACCAGAAAGTATGAGAGAGACCCTCGTGATCCTGATTGTTAAGCCCAACAAACCCACTGATAAATGTGATTCTTACCGCCCACTAGCCATGCTCAATTATGACATGAAAATATTAACTACAATCCTGGCTAAGAGGCTATCTAGACTAATAGGAGATATTGTACACACAGATCAGTGCGGCTTTGTACCGGGCCGAAACACAACCATGAACTTACGCAGACTGCAACACGTCATGAAGCAAACCGACACAAACACGGAACCATACGCACTGCTATCCCTAGATGCCATTAAGGCATTTGATTCCATATATTGGGAATGGCTGGTGGGCGTCCTTGAAGGATTCGGCTTTGGCCCAGGGTTCATTATATGGATCAAAATACTTTACACCAAACCAAGAGCATGGGTAAAGACTGAGAAATATGTATCAAAGGCATGGGACATATGCAGGGGCACCAGGCAAGGCTGCCCGCTATCCCCCATGCTTTACATACTGGGACTGGAACCCATCGCCATTTATTTTAGGAAGACATTTTTTGATGCGGGGATACGCCTGGGCGGAGTAGATCACATCATCTCACTCTACGCGGATGATGTACTGCTCTATATCAGAGATCCACATTCCAATGTGCCAACCATGCTAGACGTTCTAAACAACTACTCTAAGGTCTCAGGCATACAATTTAGCAGAGTAAAATCCTGCCTATTCCCCCTTGCAGGCCTAAAGGGCAAGAGCATAGAAGAACTTCCTTCGGTGGGGATACAGTGGGCGACCACCTCATTTAGATACCTTGGCATTCAAATAATGCACACCCCTGAACTAATGCATGAGCACAACACAAAGGCAGCAATCCCCGCACGGCGCAAATCAATGGGTTTCTGGGCAAAACTCCCCCTGTCAATGATGGGCAGAGCCTCTATAATAAAAATGATTGTCCTCCCCAGATTCTTATATGGGTTCCAAAATGTACACTACTACATCAGCACTCCTTTCTTTCGCCTGCTCGAGGCGATCCCGCAAATTCCTGTGGGGGAAGGGCTGACACAAGATAGCACTTTCCACATTAGTCCTACCATACAGGCAGGGGGGAATCTAACTCCCAAACCTAAAAAAGTATTACCTGACAGCATAGCTCAGCTTCGTGACCAAGTGGTTAGCGGACGACACCACATCCGAGACACCCCTACTACAATCCATGATCTCCCCGATACAACTAAAGGAACTCATTTGGGCGCCCCACCACCTTCTGAGAAACACACTCTTCTTAGCCACCCTGGGAAGGAAAATATGGCACAGAACAAAGGCACTTACCCACCTAAAGCACCCATACTTTTCAGAAATACCAATGATCTCGGACCTATGCAAAACAGACACTGACATGCAGCACATCAGGCACTGGGAAAAGAAAGGGGTCTACACTTGGGGAGACTTGTATGCCGAGGGCGGTATCAAAAGTTACGCACCATAGCGCAAAACAAATGGGAAATATGGCCAGAAGAACCTGAATCAATCGGACCCCTTAACTACATTGCTATATTACTTGGGTGAGGGATGGAAACCAGTGTCCCAAATATACTGCCACTTAAGTGACATTCCTAACCCAAGGAGCGTGGAAATGAAAAGCAACTGTGGGGTAGACGTGGGTCACGAAATAACAGATGGGGAATGGGACAGAGCGCTAACGTTTCCTAAAGCGGTGTCCAGAAACCATAGATTCCGGCTGATACAACTAAACATGCTGCACCGAACATAACTAACCATGCAAGATGGCGAAATTCAATAAACAAATACAACCCTACTGTGTCTGGTGCAGGGCAGATAGAGCGGACCTACTTCACATGATTTGGGAATGCGCCAATACGCAGTCCCTATGGGACAAAATAAAACAGACAAGTGAAGAGGCTGGCATGACCAGGAACAAATGGAACCCAGACGAATGTCTCCTGGGAGCATACCCCAGACCAGCCAAACTCAAACACCTGGTTAACAAATGGGGTCTGTTCTGACGTGTAACATTTAGGGGGGCTACTATTTCTATTGTGTCCAAGAAAATACAAAAACACTTTAAATGTGTTGCGCCAAACTGCACTTAGAAAGAGACTAAAACGCTCAACAACAGTCAGCACCTGATGTTAGACGCTTTTTGCTACAATTGAGAACAAACCAGCTCCCGGTGCTTACCATAATTGGTCCAAGGCTAAAAATCCCTCGTGAATCCAGAACATGTAGAATATGTAAGAAAATAGGAGTTCTGGAATCGGCACGGCATGTATTAACACTTTGCCCAAAATTGGGACCGCTATATATGAACTCATATGAAAAATGGGTCCACAACCTTGAGGCAATAAAAGATGAGTTCTTTTGGTATGGATGTCTGAATCCAGTCACTTTAGGCCTTCAGTTAGCTCTCTTTAGGGTATGGAACCATGTGAAGCCTTTACTTCAGTGAAAACCTTATCACTGTAGTAACAAAGTGATATTTAATGGTCTCTTCTATACACTTCTGTATTGGGATGGGGAATTCCCAATAACTATAGGTGCTCACCTGTTAGTGTAACTCACCCACCTTAAACCATAACTTATCAAACTCCTCTACGTGGCTGTTATGTGATGTATTTGTACTTTTATATTTCATTTTATTTTTATATCTTATATTTTTATATGATTGAGTTGATCTCTCTTGTTTATGCTCTGTTTATGTTTATGTTTTGTTTGTACATTGAGATGTTTATATGTTCTTGGGATGTATATACCTATGAGTTGTGTAAAATCCAATTTTTTTGGATTGCATCACAATAAAGTATAAAATAAATTAAAGTGTTTTTGTATTTTCTTGGACACAATAGAAATTACCTAGGCCTACTACAATCAATAAGTAGCCCCCCCTAAATGTTACACGTCAGAACAGACCCCATTTGTTAACCAAGTACCTCTAGCCCGTTGTTCTGCCGTAGTTGGGCTATCCCTCCAGTTACCAAACTCAAACACCTGGCAGAATTAATGGATATAATGTGCATACTGGCAAAAATATCTATTGCGATGTCCTGGAAGAAGCCCGCAGGGCCACAACATAAAACATGGTACAAAGAACTAGAGCGGTGGGTGAACGCCAAAACAAAGGAATGGGAGGACAGCGTTGCCAGATCCACAGATGCCTCGAGCATGACACTAGAAGCATGGAAGGAAATTACAGGAAACATATTTCACCCCTCAGACTATAAGCCCCCATGAACAAAAACAACCTAAATAACATCGACCTGCAACCAAAGTTGCAATGTCACAGGGGCAACCAGAGAAAACCCAAATGGGACCCTACTGGCCCAAACACCCCTCCTCCCCCCCTGCCCGGCTACTCCCTTTATGCTAGAAAACGTGGACCCACCCCGCTGGGACAAAACAAGGAGACAGTTAATGTTGTTTTGTTTATAATGTTACTGTTTTATTATGTGATGCTCATAATCCTTTAACCACTGGCATGCAAAATGTCATGCAAAATTGTAAAATGATAAATGCCAATAAACAAATTAAAAAATGAAATAAAACACTGAGATTCACAATTACAACAAATAACACTCACGAGGTTTTCTAGTAAAATAATTATTAACTGTCAGTTTTAAATAAGCCTTCTTTATAAAGGGCAATATGCAACAATAAAAATACACTTCATAACACTTCCTCAGATTTAAGCTAAACAAGTAGATACCCTTTTGGGATGCCTCACACACACTCCCTACACCCTGAGGTGACTTCAATTACCACTTTTTGTAATACTGAGGTTGTGGAAAAGGAAAAGGTTAACAGATTCTTAGAGCATGTGAATTTTTTTCAATCTCCCAATGAAGTCTAGATTAGATCTAACCCAGCAATACAAGTTATACTTATGAACCACCTATGAGGGACAGTTAGGACCAAAGTCAATGGGTTGGAAGAGTCTGCATGGAGCCAGTACAGCCAATGCCATTTTGAACAATGTCTATGGAGCTGAGGCACTTCCTTCAATAGCACAAACGTCTTGCACAATGTTTTTTTTGAGAGTTTGTAGTAAAAAGAATCACTGTTGGGCCACAAGCTGTAAGGCTTATGAAGGGCAGAGCTGGAATCAACTGTGCAAAAAGCAGCTACTGCAAGTCTCCAGTGAGAACAAGCAAGCTACAGACACAAGAGGTAAGTACCCCTTAGTCAAGACAATACCTTAAATTGGAAATTATAAGTTACTCACCGTAGTGACTAACATACTCTTAGTCCATAGTACCCTTTCCCCCATACTGTATGGGCTTCCTTTCAAAGGGACGGGAGATGGAACCTTTTTCACCAGAAAAAACCTTCTTCCCCTTTAAATTTAGAGGCGCTAGGGTGCGGCCCAGGGAGCATGTGCTGCCCCAACTCCGCCCTCCGGCGCCACACCTCAGTCCCCATTGACACGTCAACAATAATCAGTCAGTCAAACAAGTTTATTCGGATTAAAAAAATCCATCAAACACAAAAAACATCATACAAAGGCAAACCAATCAATAATCCAAAACATAATAACAAAATGCACCCCATCATAAGTCACTGAGAAAAAAAAAGAAAAAAAAAGAAAAAAAAAAGGTAAGTAAACCTGAAAGCCCCATTATCTTCAAGCTGACCCCCACTGCAAGGGCCTGTCCCCCAAGGGGCCTAACCGATCACATCCCAAAGGGGTAAGGTTAGCACCAGACAGTGGAGAGGACCTCATAGTTTACCTCGTAAGGCATTCAGAGTCTAAGTGGAAATGTGTGCTAATTCGAATTCCGCTCCTTGGCGACCACATGGACCCCCCACATTTTCACAAGACCCCCTTTACCACTCTCCAGTCCTAAAATGCCAGTCCCACAATGTCGCCCAACTAATCACCCAGTCTTGGCACTCTGCGACATCCCGCCAAGGTTTCCCTGGACACAAAAGAACATCCTCTTACGGACCGTAACCGATGTAGGCTTTTATTTAGGAGGGCGTCCCTTGATTCCTTCATATTCCTTGCCAGTCTGGGTACGCCGTGAAGGTACATGATAACATGACTGGACCAACCTTGGGCAAAGGATGGGGATGATCTCTCTCTACACCATGAACCGTGGGCTTTCTTCTCTCCAGGCCTGGGGCATTTTAAGTCCGTTTTGCTTGGTACAGTATCCACCAGAGATGTAGGCATTGCCGTAGATTTGGACACCCCATTGGACACTCTGGACTCAGCACCCCCTATACTGTTTTTTTTACCTTGACTGCTAGTATGTTCCCAAACACCCTGCTTGCACAAGGTTCTATGGATGTAAAACTCACCGGGTCCTGTTCCGTGAGGTGAACTGGGGGTGAGCCAAGAGTGAGACAATGGGCCCCTTGCGACCAGTTGGAATATTGTAAGGCTCCCCCTCCTGCTGCTCTTTCCCCTGGGTTTCTATAAGGGCTAACAGCAGATTTTTAATAACTGCCAGCTCGGCCAATAATTGGCTACATTCACATTTGCACCCCCCTGTATTTATGATCACCCCCAATTAAGGAGTCGATGGCTAGACCAACAGCAGAGATGGACTCATCACAATGTTGCTTGGGAGCCCTGAGTAAAGATAGATGAAGATACAAACTGCCGATTGGCTTGTCGGTGACAAGTGCGCGCTCCAGAGACTTCCGGAGCCAGAGGGGAGATTGAGCCGAGGGACGTCAAGGTGCGGACTGCCCTCGTTGAGCGAGCAGTCATGGGGTGGAGCTGGACGGGGCCACCGCCGTACAGGAGCCATGGTTGGAGCCAAATGCTGGGATAGAAACCATGCTGGGGATTTCAGGGATGTGGTTTGATGATGGGTGGCTACTATCCGATACTACTATGCCGACAGCTTCCCCCTCCGGGTCGAGACAAAGATGACTGGGTGCGTGGAACCCATTGGAGGTGCAAGGTGTCGGATAAGGAGGAAGGGCAGGGAGCTCAACTGCACTGGGGGTGGGGCTGGCCAGCGGACCAACCTGGCCTTGAATTGACTCTAAAAACCCTCCCCGGGTAGGCCCCACTCCTTTGGATACTCCTCTAGAGTCTGGAACCTCCTGGGATTTTGCTGTGCAGCCTCCTCCGCTGTGAGGGCCAGACAGACCCCCCCTGATTGGTGGATATTGTTCCTTGGCAAAGTACTCCACAGGCATCTTTGTTGAACTCCCCAAGTTGGTGGGTCCCTGCTTTCACCACCAGGGGGGCGAGGGAGCTTGAAAGAGGCCCCCCCATGTATTAGATCGATGCTCCGAGAGACCAAAGCAGGGGCTTTAGCTGGTGTTAGGCAGAATCCAGGGCAGTTCCCTTAGGGAGCACTACCCCAGATTAGGACTACAGGTGAGAGCACTAAATCCCCTTTGGTATTAGTCTGTACCACAAAGATTTAGTTGGTAGCTGTGGCTGAGCAGTCAGACTTATCTCAAGAGGAAGATGAGCAGTATTCAGGTTTGACACAATAGGTAGTAAAGTACTATGGGGCAAGGAAACACTGACCAAAGTTTTGTATTAAAAAGAGAATATATATTTATTTTATACACTTCTAAGTCAACACATAGATTACAGTTAATAAAGTAACTTAAGTTTAGTCAAAAGAAAAGCATATACAACTCCCTATTCAATTGTAGACAAGTTTGCGGTATAGTTAAAACTGAGCAAAACGGCACAGTGTAAACCTACTACAAATGGCACTCTACCAATTCAATGAAAGGGAGGGAAAGTACAAGTTAAACCGAAATATCTTCAGACACCCCCTAGCAACACTTCCCTGAAGTTTTGTGAACAAGTAATGCACAGTAACACTTTAACCAAAAGACAAGTGAATGAAAACTGAGCAAAATGGCACTCCACAAGTTAAAACAGTAGGAAGGAAGAGGGGTTTAGAAGATTTAGGTGCATCAACACATTTCTCATTGAAAACTAATCTAGTGAGAGCAGATCTAACAAATCAGCAAGAGTCAATAGGCCTGAGCCAGAGTCAGTGGTACAGAAACAAGAGCTTAGGAGCAAAAATGTTCTTGTAGCTGCAGTCAAGTCTTTAGTAGAAAACTTTTGAAGAGGTAGATGCAAGGCGAAAGACAATGTTAAGAGAGAGGGCGGCCGACCCCACATGTAGTTAAAGGATTTAAAACACCTTTAGGGCTACCACGGAGAAAGGGCTGCCTGGCGGAACAATGTACCTTAAACGTGGAGAGGTGGCTCCTGCGGTGGCAGTTGTTCCCGGTAGTTCCTGCAGGTCGAGGGGTCCAACAGAGGAGAACAAGTTACTTTCTTACCTGGTAACGTTCTTTCGATGGGATGGTCCGACGACGTATTCCATATCTATGACAGGTAATCACCACAGCTGTGCTGCTTCGGAAACTTTTCCGGCGTCTGCGTCCTGCGTCGATGACGTCGATGCGCCGACGTCGAGGACCTCCTCCGACGTCCGACGTCATCCGATGTGATAAGTAGGACGCACGCCGCCTGTAGCCTCAGTTGTAGTTTTTTCCCCCAGAACGTGTGACATAAGTCAACTGCCAGTCAGACACAAAGCCTTGCGGAACGTAAGCTGCAATCGCAAGAGAAATTCTGCAGCGGGGAAGGCAGGGCGGGAGCGATATGGAATACGTCGTCGGACCATCCCATCGAAAGAACGTTACCAGGTAAGAAAGTAACTTGTTCTTCGAGGGGATTGGGTCCTCCGACGTATTCCATATCTATGACAGACTCCCAAAGCAGTACCAGAGCAAGGAGGAGGGAAAGAATTTATAAACAAAATTTAGAATAGCCAATCAAATAGCAGAGCAAAGGACCGCCTTGCCAAAGGCCAGATCCTGCCCTCTGATGGAATCGAGGGAATAATGCCGTACAAATGTATGTACTGAAGCCCAGGTGGCTGCATCACAGATGTTGCGAATAGGAACACCCCTCTGCAGCGCAGTAGATGCAGCCACACCCCTGGTAGAATGGGCCCGCAAGCCAGCCGGTGGGTCCTTACCCGCCAAGTGGTAACACTCCGAGATGGCCATATATAATCCAGCGGGACAATGTCTGTTTCGTCACAGCTTGCCCCAAACGCTTACCAGCGTAACCAATAAAGAGTTGATCGTCCACTCTGACCCGGGACATGCGTGAAACATAAAAGCTTAAAGCTCTCCTAGGATCAAGCCTATGGAGCCTCTCCTCTTCCTTACCAGGATGCGGAGGAGGATAGAATGCCGGAAGAACAACCTTCTGGGCCAAATGAAATTCCGTCACTTCCTTCGGAAGAAAAGAAGGATGAACACGAAGGACAACCCTGTCCTTGAGGAAAACAGTGAAGGGTGGCTTAACTGAAAGTGCCTGTAACTCACTCACTCTGCGAGCGGAAGTAACCGCAACTAAAAACACAGTTTTCAGAGTTAACAGCCTCAAAGGGCAAGAATGTAAAGGCTCAAACGGAGCACCCATAAGAAACCTAAGAACAAGGTTTAAATCCCAACCGGGCACCAGGAAAGGTGACGGAGGGAACACATTAGCGAGCCCTTTCAGAAACTGTGAAATTAAAGGGATCTTAAAGTAAGAACACTCATCAGACGAGCGCTTAAAGATGGACAGCGCCGCCAGGTAACCTTTAATGGTACCCACTTGCAAGCCCCTGTGGGCCAAAGAAAGCAAAAAGGACAGAACCATGGGGATGTCACATGCAAAAGGATCCACATTCCGAACTCTGCACCAGTCGCAGAACTTACGCCAACGGCAACGGTACAGAGACTTAGTTGCTGGCCTTCGGGCCGAAAGCAACACCTCCATCACGTCTTCAGGGAGGTCCCAATCCCTATACCTCAACCTTTCAGAAGCCAAGCGTGAAGGTTGAGGGATCTGACCTCTGGATGGAGAACCAGACCCCCCTCCCGTGAGAGCAGATCGTCTTGGTAGGGAAGACGACGTGGAGGGCAGATGGACAAGTCGAGAAGGCCCGGGTACCACGTCCTCCGAGCCCACGCCGGAGCAATGAGGATCATCCGGGAACCGAACTTCCGCAACCTCCGCAGCACTTGCGGGATGACGGGGACTGGAGGAAACGCGTACAGCAGCGGGAACGACCAATCCACCACGAACGCGTCTCCTAAGGCTCCTTTTGGAGGAAATTCCCGCGAGCAGAACCTCTCGCACTTCCGGTTGACACTGGAGGCGAAGAGATCCACTTGAGGGGTCCCCCAAAGGGCGAAGATCTCCAGGAGAATCTCCTGAGCCAACTCCCACTCGTGAGAGATCGCGCTCTGCCTGCTCAGAGCGTCCGCCGTCACGTTTTCGACTCCGGCCAGATGAACTGCCGAGACCGAAACTTCCTGCTGGATGGCCCAGAACTCGAGCTGCATCGCCTCCCTGCACAGAGGAAGTGACCCTGCCCCCCCCTTTTTGTTGAGGTAGTGCATGGCCACCGTGTTGTCCGTCAGGATCAGGACATTCCTTCCTCGCACAGTCGGCAGAAAAGCCTTCAGGGCTAGCCTGACGGCCCTCAGCTCCAACAGATTGATATGGAGTCTGGACTCCGACGGAGACCAACGACCGCTGACTGTCAGCTCGTTGGCATGAGCTCCCCATCCCGTGAGGGATGCATCCGTCACGATCGTCACCTCCGGCCAGGGAAGCCAAAATGGAGCCCCCTTCATCAAGTTGCCTTCGACGGCCCACCACAGAAGGTCCTGGGCGACCGAGGGCGGCACCTGAATCGGGTCCGACATCCTGCCGGAGGACTGCGACCATTGCATCTTGAGTGCCCACTGCAAAGATCTCATGCGCAGGCGAGCCTCTGGCACCAGAAGAATGCAGGATGCCATGAGGCCGAGCAACCTCAAGAACTCGAACGCTGGGAGCGTCTGGGCAAGTTGAAACTTGTGCACCATCTGCTGAATGTGAAGAGCCCTCACCTGGGGAGGAAAACACTGCCCCAGGGAAGTGTCGAGCACTGCTCCGATGTACTGGAGCCTCTGCGTTGGCGTCAAATGGGACTTCTTTAAATTGAGGGAGAAGCCCAGCCTGTGGAGGGAGTGGCAGGCGACGGACAGATGATCCAGGACTTGCTCGGGAGAGCTCCCCCTGATCAACCAATCGTCCAGGTAGGGGTAGACGTGAATCCCCCCTTGCCTGAGATGCGCTGCCACCACCACCATGAGCTTGGTGAAAACCCTCGGGGCGGAGGTCAATCCGAACGGCAGGACCCGAAACTGAAAGTGCGAGTCGCCAACCGCGAACCTCAGGTACTTCTTGTGCTTGGGATGGATCGGCACATGGAAGTAAGCATCCTTGAGGTTGAGTGACACCAACCAGTCCTGAAGCTGAAGGGCCTGGAGGACTTGAGAGAGAGTAACCATCTTGAACTTGTCCTTCCTGAGGAGTTTGTTCAAACCGCGCAAGTCCATGATGGGTCTCAATCCCCCGTCTTTCTTGGAAATCAAAAAATAAGGAGAATACCATCCCTTGTTCCTCTCCGCTACAGGCACCAGTTCTATAGCGCCTTTCTCCAGCAGGGCTTGAATTTCCTGCGCAAGGAGCGGATCCGGACACTTCAAAGAGAGGTTCCCCGGTGGATTGTCGCGAGGCCTGTGCCGAAAGGGAAGACAGTAGCCGTGGGCTATGATCTCCAGAACCCACACATCTGAAGTAATGGCTTGCCACTCTACAAGATGCTGCGCCAGCCTTCCCCCAACCGGCGAACCATGGGACATGGCCTCATGACTGAGTAGGAGCGGCTGCGGCGTTACCCGAGGGCAAAGAGGCAACTGCCCGAGCGGCCTTGGCACCACGGGTACCCTGTCGTCCACCTCTGGTACCCCTGCGTTGGCCTCTTTGACTGCCAGCTCCTCTCGCTTTACTGAAGGATGAGTAATAGCGAAAGGAACCACCCCTCCACTGCTGTCCCCTAGGACGAAAAGGCAGAGGTTGGCGAACTGCAGCGCCCAACGACTTTGCTGCAGCTTTTGAGGTCTGCAACCTCTCAAGGCTCTCGTCAGCCTTGCTGCCAAAAAGGTGTTCACCATCAAAGGGCATGTTGAGGAGCCGGGACTGCACATCAGGAGCAAACCCCGACTTCCGCAACCACGCAAACCTGCGTATCACGGTGCTCGCCGCCATGGACCTACTGACACATTCAGCCAAGTCCAGATCCGACTGAACGGACTCACACATGGCATCCTTACCATCCTGGACCATAGCAAGGAAACCCTCCCGTTCAACCCCTTCGGGAATATGTTCAGCCGCTAACGCAACACAGTTCCACAGAGTGTGCGTGAAACGCGACAAGGCACAAATGGAGTTGGCCGCCTGAAGCGCCATACCACCAGAAGAAAACACTTTCTTCGCCCAGCCATCAAAACGTTTGTCGTCCCTATCAGGAGGGATGGTAGGGTACGACGCCTGCTTTGCCGGGGCCGTGGCCGCCTGCACCACCAAACTCTCCGGAGTGGGGTGCCTGGTCAAGTAGCAGGGGTCGCTACTGGCTGGACGGTATTTACGCGACAAGGATCTGCCCACCGCCGGGAGACTCTCCGGAGCAGTCCAAGCCGCCGCCACCCTTCTCTGTAAAGCCATATGGAACGGCAGTACCGGGTCAGTTGGGGGACCAACATCAAGGATGTCCGTCAGATCATCCTGCACAAACTCCCCTGGGGGAGCAGACCATCCCAGATACTCAGACACCCTAGCCATAAGGCGCCGGTACGAGGAATCGGCATGGGAGCCAGGCTCAGGCCTACAAAATTCCACCTCCGGAGAGGTGTCCAGTCCACTGGCATCATGCAGTGACTGCCTCAAATCGTCAAACTGACTATGGCCCGAGACAATTTAATCTGGCACCAGACTAGGAACCAGGCCATCAGAATCCTCATCCGCCTCCGAAATATATTCTAGGTGGCGAAAAGGCACCCGAGAGTGCTTGCTCTTAACCAGAGCCTTCCTAGGGGGTACACCCGTGACACGGGGCACCTCTGACACGAAAGGCGTCGATGGCGTCGAGCGAATCGGCGCCGACGCCGAGAAAACCGGCAACGGCGCTGAGAGGATCGGCGTCGACGTCGAGGAAATCGGCGCCGACGTCAGATGCAGCGCCTCCAGTATCGGCGGCGTCGACACAGCCCTCGAAGCCGGAGCTCCGAGCGTGTCCCTCGACGACCTGATCGTCGACGGCTTCGACGAGGCCCTCGAAGCCGGAGCCTCGAGAAAGCCTGTCGACGCCCTCGACGCCTCAGACGTCGATGTCTTCCTCAAAGACTTCACAGGAGCACACGGTCTCGAACGCGTCGAGGACCGGGACCTGGAACGGGTACGGCGAGAACGAGCCTCCTTGTCCGAACGGGACCGCTCCCGTGACTCGTGCCGACCACTCTTGCGAGCGGCGTCTCTCGACCTCACACGGCCGACCCCACTCGGGGGCGCGGACGGCTGAGTACCCTGCGACTCAAGAATCGCCAACATTTTCTTCCCGAAGGAAGCCCATTCTTCCGGCGTCGCACGGCTGGTGGGGTAACCGATGTGCCGGGCAGAATCCTCGGAAGAGGACCTGGAAGGCGACCGGTGACGGCGCTTCCGAGAATGCCTCGAAGAGGCCGAGGAGTGGCGAGACCCACTCCTAGAAGAAGACCGACGAGACTTCCGACGATGACGCGGAGAGTCACCCCTCGAATCATCCGTCGAAAGCCCTGCCGACTTTGACTTCCGGGGCTTGGACACCCGACCTACCGACAACTTCTTCTTACGTTCGCGTAAGGCTTTGGACGTGAGCGACAGGCAGTCGACACAGTCATCCGTGTCGTGGGCCTCCCCGAGGCAGGCGTCGTGCGAGTCAGTCACCGACATCTTGGACCCACAATCCCCGCACTTCTTAAAGCCCGGACGCGAGGTTGAAGACGAAGTGGAAGACATCGCCGAAGGAAATTCACAAACGAACAGGTTCGAAGAACCAGAAAGAACAGAACTCCAAAGAGTCGAGGCTTAGAACCGAGAAACACGAAGCAACACGTTCGCGGAAAAAACGGAACTGAGGCTACAGGCGTCGTGCGTCCTACTTATCACATCGGATGACGTCGGACGTCGGAGGAGGTCCTCGACGTCGGCGCATCTACGTCATCGACGCAGTACGCAGACGCCGGAAAAGTTTCCGAAGCAGCACAGCTGTGGTGATTACCTGTCATAGGTATGGAATACGTCGGAGGACCCAATCCCCTCGAAAGAGAGGCTCTCGTCGTGGAGGAAGGTTCGAGTCGCTGCACTACCCAGGGATTAAACCAGCCGTGGTGCTGCCAAACGAAGTTTAAAAGGTAAGCTCCTTTTAATCGCGGTCCGGGTCGATAGTTGCCTGGCTATCCGGTCTTCAAGTGCGGGGCACTCTCGAGTCGACCAAGGCAGGTCCGAGGGTGTGATAGGTGAACTGGTTGACCCCACTAGCTCAAGGGAAGGAAGCTCCTTCGCTGAAGATGATCTCTCGTCGTGTGGAAGAAAAGTGGTGAGACGATCCGGCAGGGCTTCACCGGTGGTGCTGAAGATGTCTCTGGCTTCTCTTCCCTTCCCTTCGGTTCCGTAGTTCCAGTGGTGACGTCTTGCTCTTCCAGTCCTGAGGACCGTGCTTTTATGCAGAAAGAGTCCCATTCATACAGCCTAGCTGTCACACACACAGTGGAGTGCTCTTCTTGGCGGGAGACCCTCCAGAATATCAGGTTACAGTGCGACCCGAGTTGCTTTGGCAACTCTGTCCGGGGGTTCTACTCACCCTCCCAAACAACAGACCCAACCCAGACTCAGTGGCACTGAAAGGAGGGCTTCTTGGCAGAAGCCCGCCAAAAGGACGATTAAAGGATCCCCGACCTGGGTTAGGAAAATGGCGTAAGTCTCGAGAAAGAAGTTTTATCAAAGTTCTGGCAAATGAAACCTACCGGAGTAAAGTTAATAATAAAATATGTTAGAGGCTGTCAGAAAAAGTGGTAGCCTCGAACAATGGGAAAATCCCACAGGGAAATATTTGCGGTCGAATATAAAAGGTAGTAACCACTGCCACCAGCCAGAAACTTTGTAGAGGGGGACTTTAAGGTACCCTCTCGAAAATGAACACAGGGGAAAAACTCTTAACCCCTACCAGTACTTCCATATTAAGATGGGTTGTACTGGTTTAGTTCACAGAGATTGACTAGTAAAGTCAATGGGGACTTTACATGCCCTGGGAGACAGTAGTCAGCCCCAGGGTATGGAGTCTATGTTTGGGGGTCGCTACGACACCCCTGTGTCACTGCACGGAGGGAGCTGTGTAACACATGTGCATAAAGATGGTTCCTATGAGTGAGAGAAAAGATCCCATAGGCCTTAAACACAAAAATAGCCTAGAACACACATAGCAAAGATGCCTAAGAGTGGGAAAAAAAGTCTCACTCTTAGCAGGTAAAAAGAAATAAACCCTTCAGATCCAGCAAAGCTGCTGGGGGACTCTATAGGTAAGGGAAATTAGCCATAAGTGAGAATTCTCCCTAACAGCTGGGTCACCTTGTTGACACTGCTGTCGCCGCATCTTGACAGCCAGGACCTTGCGTGCCAGTTTGAGACCATTGTCATTCTCTTGGGGAGCATGGGGAGCAAGCTCGGGGCAGAAGAGAGGCGGAGGGAGGGGCAAAACAGGGAGGGCTTTCCTTGGTACAGCGTGGGATTTTAGGGACCTTAAAGACTTTAGAAGTGACATGGCAAGCTGACCACACCAACGTTTACTTTTGCTTCTCCCCCTTGGCAAAGCAGTTAATGTTGCAGTTGCAGTCCCTCGTGCGGGCACTTACGTGACCTTCTATCTTCTGTCTTCTAGTTCACAGTCCGGATCTGACAAGCCTTCCACCTCAGGCACCGAACACCTGTGGCGCAAAACACTGTGCCGCTGCGGGGCTTGTGGCTTCGAGAAGAGCCCAGGGGGGCGTGGCCTCACTCCAGGAAATGAAGCGTCTCTCCAGGGACCTGAACAGCGCCAAACACTGTGCCCTTGCCCCACCGCGGGCTTCACCGCTGTGGGGCTTATGGCCGCGAGAAGAGCACAGGGGGGCGTGGCCTCACTCCAGGAAATGAAACGTCCCCCTAGGGACCTGAACGGCGCCAAACACTGTGCCCTTGCCCCGGTGCGGGATTCACCGCTGCGGGGCTTGTGGCAGTGAGAAGAGCCCAGGGGGGCGTGGCCTCACTCCAGGAAATGAAACGTCCCTCTAGGGACCTGAACGGCGCCAAACACTGCGCCCTTGCCCCGCTGCGGGCTTTACCGCTGCAGGGATTCTGGCCGCAAGAAGAGCCCAGGGGGGCGTGGCCTCACTCCAGGAAATGAAACGTCCCTCCAGGGACCCGAACGGCGCCAAACACTGCACCCTTACCCCACTGCAGGCTTCACCGCTGCAGGGATTGTGGCCGCGAGAAGAGCCCAAGGAGGCGTGGCCTCACTTCAGGAAATGAAACGTCCCTCCTGAATAGATTTTACATTGCCTAATGACACCAGTATTATTAGGGGGGAGGTTGGTGGGACGTATTGGAGGAAAGGGGACTATGGACTAAGAGTACGTAAGTCACTACGGTGAGTAACTTGTAATTACTCTTACGTCCCGTCCCGTCCCCTTTCCTCCCTACTGTATGGGCGATTGCAACTGATTGTAGCCCCAGGGTGGAGAGGAGACCCTCCTTAAATAGGTTCCTGAGAACCACCTGTCCGAAAGCCGCATCAGACCTAGAGCCGACATCCAAACAGTAATGCTTCCAGAAAGCTGAGGGAGAGGTCCACGTGGCCGCCCTGCTTATGACTTGCCAAGTGACATGGCGCTGGAATGCGATGGCCTTTTTTGCCTTGGCACTGACTGCGTGGTCATGCATGTTGGCCGGGAGCGGCTTGTGCTTGCCCTCATACGCTTCTTTGATGGCAGAGACCATCCAGCAGGATATGGACGCCTTAGAGGCCTGATAGCCAGGTCTTGAGCCTCCGAAAGTGACAAACAGGGCGTCTGATTTGCGGAAGCCCTTGGTCCTGTCCAAGTAGAATTTCAGGGCACGCCTGACATCCAGGCAGTGCAGCACTCTCTGTGCTTCATCCTTGGGATCGAGAAAAAACGTAGGAAGGACTATTTCCTCGTTCAACTGGAAAGCAGACGGAACCTTGGGCAGAAATGCCATGTGTGTCCGCAGGACTACTTTGTCCATGTGAAAGGTAGTATGGTAGTATGGTAGTATATGGTTCCAAGGCGACCAGTGCCTGGATTTCGCTGACTCTACGAGCCGAGGTGAGGCTTACTATTAAAGCCGTCTTGATGGTGACTAGCCTGAAGTCCACGGACGCCATTGGCTCGAACAGTTTATGCACCAGGGCGCCCAAGACTATGTTAAGGTCCCACACGGGGTGCAGTCTCTTGACGGGCGGGTAGAGCCTTGTAAATTCCATCAGATGTTTCTTGACGATAGGATTAGAGGAGGAGAAGATGCCTTCCTCCTAGTTCCTGTAAGCCCCAATGGCTGCAAAGTATGTGCGGCAGGTGTGCACCTGCACGCCTGAGTGGGCGAGGTGCGCCGAGAAGGAGAGCACGTCGTCTAAGGTGCATGCCAGGGGGTCGATTCCCTTGGAGTCTGCCCAGTGGCAGATTCTGGTCCATTTGCTTTTGTACTGGGCCCTGGTAGCCTTGCTCCTGGCACCCTGTATGATCTCCAGATTGGCCTGTGAGGGGCTGAGGTGCCGAAGCGCTACATGCTCAGGTACCACGCTGTGAGGGCTAGTTTCCCTGGCACTGGGTGGATGACTCTGCCCTCCTGCTGTGAAAGAAGGTGTGCTGGGCCCGTCGGGAGGGAAATCGGGGGCACCTCTGAGAGACTGAAGCTTTGAAAACCATGGCCTGGCTGGCCACCATGGTACTATTAGAATGATGAGGAGCTGGCGAGACGCCTTGATCTTGCAAATTAGCCTCTGAATCGGGGGTGTGGGCGGAAAGACGTAGGGTTTAATGCCGGTCCACTGGACGTGAAATGCATCGCCCAGAGAGCCGGGGCCCTGACCTTGCCAGGATGCGAACTGGGGACACTTCTTGTTGTGCCAAGTGGCAAAGAGATCCACCTGGTGGTGGCCCCACCTGTTGAAGATCTCCTGAATAACGAGGTTGTTTCGCTGTCACTCGTAATTGTCCGCTCCCAGCCTGCTGAGTCTGTCCGCTTCCAGGTTGGATTCCCACGGGTGGTGGACTGCCATTAGGTAAATGTTGTTTTCCAGGGCCCACTCCCAGAATGCTGATCGCCAGTCTGCACAGAGGAGGGGATCTGGTGCCTTCCTGCTTGTTGACGCAGAACATGCTGGTCGAGTTGTCCGTCTGGATGAGGACAACCTTGCCCCTGAGAAGTGGTAGGAAGGCCCTGAGCGGCAGCTAGATGGCGTTCAGCTCTAGCCAATTGATGTGGTATTCCTGCTCCTGTCGAGTCCAGGTGCTGTGGACAAAAAGATCGTTCAGGGTGACTTCCGAGACCTCGAGCGAGGAATTCGTGGCGACAGTGACCTGCAGAGTGGGCGGACAGAAGGGCTTGCCCATCCGTAGGTTGCAGTCTCTGGACCACCAAGTTAGGTCCGGGAGGAGAAATAGAGGAACCATGATCAGCTTGGATTGAGACCCCTGCTCCTGGTTCCATGAGGCCGTGAAGAGCAGCTGAATCCTCCTCATCCTTAGTCTTGTGTGCAGGACGGCTAATAGGACCGCAGCCATTAGACCCAGGAGATGTTGGTACCGCCATACCGAGGTTGCTTCTCTGCTGAGGAAGTGGGTGGTCGCCCTCTTGATAGCCGAGATTTTGTCCTCCGAAGGAAACACCTTCTGGGAGCAAGCGTCCCAGATGAGGCCTAAAAATGTCAGTCTGTGTAGGTTGCAGCTGCGACTTCTTGAGGTTGAGAAAAAAGCCCAGATCGTGCTAAGTGTTCATAAGGTAATGGGAAGAGTGGTGAACCGCTTCCAGAGATGTAGCCCTGATTAGCCAGTCGTCGAGGTATGGGTAAATTTGGAGGTCCTGCACTCTGACGAGGGCCGCCACTGCATTAATGAGCCTGGTGAAGTCCCTGGGGGCCGAGTTGAGGTCAAACGAAGGACCTTGTACTGAAAATGGTAGCCCATGATCCTGAACCGGAGGAAAGAACAATGGGGCTGCCAGATCGGGACGTTCTGGTACGCATCCTTCAGGTCCAGGGAGCTTATCCAGTCTCCCTTGTACAATGTCTCCGCTATAAAAGCTGGCGTAACCATCTTCAATTTTTGCAGAGGGAGAGGTTGAGGGTGGAAAGGTCCAGCACAACTCTCAGACCTGCCTGGTTCTTCTTCTGAATGGCGAAAGTCCTGGAGTAAAAGCCAAAGCCTCGCTGGAAGGCTGGGACTTCCTCCACTGCCTGGCTCTCTACGAGCAACCGGATCTCCAACAAAAGAATTGCTGTCCCAACCTGTGGGAGTGGAGGGGCGGAGGGAGGAGAGGCTGGGATAGGGAGGCGGTACCCCATGGATACTACGAGGAGCATTCAGGTGTCTGCGAAATTCTGGCGCCAGAAATGTGCATGGAAAGCTAGCCTGCCCCCACCGGAGACACGTGGACCCGAAGGGGCGTGTCATGCCTTCTTTCTGTCAGAGGCTGTCGGGGAGAAGGGGGACTTCAAAAAGCCATTACTCCCCCCCTCCTTTTAGTTGCTTGCGCGGTTCTGAGACAGCAAGCTGTCTGGCTGCCTGGATCTACGTTCCTGGAAGCCTTGGAACCCTCCATACGTACAACCCCCCTCGGAGCGCTGCTGAGATTGGGTGTACGCTTTTGGCATGGTCTTTGTAATGATGGATCAAGACTTGGCCATTTGTGAGCTGTTTTTCTTTTTGTCCAGCTCTTTGTCTGTGGAGGAGCGGAATAGCCCCCCCCCTCGAACGGTAGATCTAGTATGCGTTCCTGGACGTCCGGGTTGAATTTTGTTGCCCGGAGCCAGGTTGTCCTTCTCAGGTCCGTGGCAATGCAGATGGTAGGGCCAGAGGTGTCAATATGGGCCAACGTGGATTCCATGAGATCGTGTACCACCAGCTAAGCTTCGGCTAGCCCCCGCCTTAAAACGTGATTGGGTCTGGGCGGGGAGTTCCGGGAGGAAGTACGCAATTTCCCGCCATAATCTTTGTTTGGCGGCAGCCAGCATGGCATCTGCGTTGGCCTGACCAAGATGCAAGGATGTGTTGGAAAAGAGTTTCTTGCCATATGCCTCCAAGATCTTCTCCTTGACTAGCAGCACCACAGAGGAGTAGGCTGAGGATGACTGAGGCTTGAAGTACAGTGATGCCACAATGATCACCGAGGAGTGCAGCTGACGATGGGCCGAGAGCAAGAGTGTATCCCCCTCCATCTGCCTGCGCTTGGCGTCCAGGCGTCGATTGACCGGATGAGCCTAGTGGGTCTTGAGCCAACCCTTCTTGGCCAGGGAGACTACATCGGTTTGCATAGGAATCCCCGTTTTGGCAGAGATCCACGCGCAAGAGTATTGGACGAAGCCGGGCCCAGCGGGCTGAGCAACACATTGCAGCCATGTGGCAGACAGCTCGACAAAATAGCTGCGGCGCCTGACAGAGGCACCCGTCCGATGCCATTCCAGGGATTGATTGAAGAACTAGTGTCAAGGTGGGACTGGCCTCAACTAAGTATGTGGCCTGCAGTCTACCCCTCTTTTGCGCAGGGCAGCTTTCCTTTGCGTCCATATGGACAAGGTACGCAGCGGCTCCAGCAGCTTCCCGCTACCCCGTCAGCACCCGCTGCAACCTCCTCGGCCAGTGAAGAGATCCTCTTCGAGAAGTTCCTCGGCCTCATGATGTCAACTCCGATGGGGGTTATCATCAAAGACGCCATCAGGGAAGTCCGTGATTTTTCCTGACTGGGGACACCGGTAGCTGAAAATCACAGGAGCCATGTTTTTCAAGATGGCACCTTAAGCCCCTTTGTTTAAACACAGCCTGGTATTCTTTTTCCACCTTTTCTTTTTGGAAAGGTCCATCTAGTGTTTGTCTCTGCGTGCCAAACCAGGTTTGGGCCCTTTGTCCGTGTGCCTTTGGCAGGCTTCAGTACTGAAGACCGCCTCTGGCGTCTGAGTGTCTGGGGTGGGCAGGAAGTGAGGGAGGTGCCCGAAACTCCCTGTGCTTAGTCTCCTAGGAGACCCAAATGCACTCTGGCGTGATTGGCTGGCTGACTGACCGGCAAGGACAGCCACCCTGCTGGGTGAGTGACAGATAGGCTGCAATGAAAGGGAGAAAACTGTTTAAAAGGCGAGCCTCTTGGACTGGAAAGCAGTCTCGACCACGGGAACGAAAGAACCAAAGACGAGCTGGAAGGGACGGCTGCTGCAACTCCTGGACCGTTGGTTTGTCCGGTGAAGCCCTGCCGCAGGTCCGAATTGTCAAGCTCCATTCGACAGAGAAGCTCCTTCAAGGCTGGCTTCTTCCTTTGAGTTGGTGGGACCAATCAACTCATAAGACACCTGGATACCATTCTCAAGGCTGGTTAGGATTAACCAGGGAGAGGGACACAAGTTTGTGTTCTTGAATCTACAGCTAAAAGAACTGAGGTGACTCCGTCTTGTGTGCAGGAGTCCCCCGATGTCCACCCTCTTGTCCCCACGACTGAGGCCCAAGAACAGTGAGATCTGCAGGAACTGCCAGGAACCAACGACTTCAGCAGCATTTGTTTCTTCATACAAAGGTACTGTGCCAACCCGATTGAGAGAACGCCACTCTTGCGGTGAAAGTTTGTGAAACTTTCCCAACTTGCAGGCCTAATCAGCTTGTGACCCAACAAATGATTCTTTTTCGCCTAAACTACTTCTGAGAACCTTTGCAAAGACATTACCATTTGATACCAGAACTGCTCTTTCCTATCCAGAACACTAGCCCATTGACTTTGGCCTGGCCTATTGACTTGAATTGAACTTCTCTGGTGAACTGAAACTATTTGCACTGTTTAATAAGTATATGCGATCTATTCTACTTACTTTTGTCCCTTTTGCTCACTTCTAAGTAACTGAACTGCCATTTTGCTCCTATTTCAGGGGCGCGCAAACTGTCTCAAAAATCTTAGTTTTGTATTGAAGTGCATTGGTATATAATATTTAGTTGTCTTCTACTAGTGAAATGTTTTCTAAATGTTTGTGTAATAAATTAATAAGTGTTTTACGAAGAAACCTTGAGTAGAAGTGTCTACTTGAACCACTGTGATTGTAGATCCTCTGTTTAACTACTTGTACTGCTCACATTCACTCTTGAGATAAGCCTGGCTGCTTAGCTCGCTACCAAAAACTGTGTGGTACGTACCTATACCAAAGGTTGTTCTTGCTTACACCTGTAGTCCTAATTGTATGCGGTGGTCCCAGAGGGTACTGCATGCAATTCTGCTTAACAAATCCCTCGGCCCGGAGGCTGTAGCTGCAGCAGGTCCTAACCGGTCCTTCTCGCATGGGAGAGTCACCGGGAAGGAATCTCCCTTGCAGTGTGCGATGGAGAATATCGACCCTACCTTGGGCCTGGTTCGATGTTTCACAAAGTTCATGGTGCCCTCTGGAGGAGACTTCCGGAAGAGGTCCCTCCACCTGGCTGGTCTGTTCTTCAGCGCTTCCGAAGACAGCGAGCTGCACGTCGAACAAGCTTGCCAACCGTGCTCAGGGCCAAGGCAACGTAGGCAGAAGGCGTGGGGGTCTGAAGTTGGGAATAGCCCGTTGCAGGCTGGACACCTGCTGAACTCTGTAGAAGTCGACATGCGCCGGGAGGGAGCGTGACGCCTGAGGACCAAGTACCGGAATGACAAAAAAGAAGACAAAGAGAAGAAGTATCCGTGCATGCAATTACATGGCCGAAGCCAAACCCAGGAAAAACTGGTGAATCGACCCGTTCCTGTCGACGCGGAAAAGGGCACCGAGGTGTGGCACCGGAGGGTGGAGTCAGGGCAGTACATGCTACCTGGATCGCACCCCCAGGCGCCTCTAAATTTAAAAGGGGAAGAAGGATTTTTCTGGTGAAAAAGGTTACATCTCCCGTCCCTTGAAAAGGACACCCATACAGTATGGAGGAAAGGGGACGGGACGTAAGAGTAGAAGAGGATCCAGTTGGCTTCTGTTCTGGTTGCAGTCTTGCAGGTCCTGGGTTCCTGGTCCTCAGACGAGGGGACAAGAGGGAGGACTCCTGCACTGCAGTTTGAAGGTCGTCGGCGGCTACGGGCTATTTCCAATTTAGCGGCACTTCGCGGCTTCAACTACCGGTCAATAGCACCACCGCGTTTCTTGGACACTTGATGGGTTTCCCTTGCTCCTGGAGTCAAGCACTCTGGTGAGGTGACTCTGGCTTGGGTCGTCCAGCTTCAGGAGGATGCTCAGGATCTTCCTGGAGCTCTGGTCCAGCTAAAAGACAATACACTATTCTGGTTTTCCTGAGCCCTGGCACTCGGTTCCAGCAGCAGCGAAGAAGTAGAGCCAGCAGCGAGAGGTTTTCCAGAAAAGTTTGTCTTGGGGTTAGTTGGTCCCACCAACCCAAGGGAAGAAGTCGTCCGTTCCGGGCTTCTCAAGTCGATACGAAATTGGAGCTTCAGCACTGCAGCAGGGCTTCACCAGGCAGTTTAATGGGTCCAGGAGGGTGCAGCAAGCTTCTCTTCCAGTTTCCTCCATCGGATGTTTCTTCCAGTGGTCGATTATATGCCTTCTGTTCAAGAGACCTCGCCTTTTATGGAGGTTTCTCCCATTCATGCATAGCCTAGTTGTCAAGCACACAGCAGGATGGTTGTCCTATAAGGGTAGTCAGCCTGTCCTATAAGGGTAGTCAGCCAGCCAATCAGCAATGGGTGTATTCAGGTAACCAAGGAGACTAAGGACAGGGGGTTTTGGGCACCTCCCACGCTTCCTGCCTTGCCACACCCACTGGAGCCGGGGGGGGGGGGGGGTTGGGTGGATTTAGTACTGAAGCGAGGCACAATGAACAAAAAGGTTTAACCTGGTTTGGCGCACAGAGTAAAACCCAAGAAAGACTTCACTAAAAAGAAATAGTGAAAAAATATGACCGGGCCATTTTTGACAAAATGGACATCCACGGGTGCAATACTGTAGCTGAGGATTCAGTCTGCGGTAAAAACACACAATGGTAGGAAAATTGAATCACTGCCACCAGCCAATAAAAGTCGTGAGGCTAACATAAAAAATGTTACATGATGAAGTAGGAAAAGGGGCTACTAAGTGACCCCAAGTACTTCCACTTAAGATGGGGTGTACTGGACCTACATAGGAAAAACAAGTAAGTAAAGTCAATTTCACTGTACTACTCCTGGGAACAGTAGTTTACCCAAGAGAAGGTATTCAAACCTTATGAGAAATCCAAGGGACTTCCTCTGTGACACTGCACTGAAGGTGCTGTGTGTCACAATACAAAAGTAGATTCCTATGGAGTTTGTCAGACTCCAAAAACAAAAGAAAAACAGAGCTCAAATCAGATCACATGAGACAGTGAGAAAAAGGTCTCACTCACTCCACGATAAAAATTAAAAAGTCCTAAAGTCCAGCAAAAGAGCTGGGGGTCTCTAAGGTTGAAGGGAACTAGCACAGAAATGAGAATTCTCCCTAACATTCACTCATTAGGTTGTTGTTGTTCTTCTTGGTGAAGTGACCGTGTCTGTTCTGCAGACATACATGAAGTACGTGGGGTTATGATTTGTGCAGGGTGACGGTGAGGGAGGTGGGGGTACAGGGGAATTATACTGCGTATCTCCTAAGGTGTCATCCCTCTTCCCATATTGTCACATCTCGGCTAAATTGGAAACTGCCTTGGCGATTGTCTGAGCGCTATCCGGCACGTAAAACCCTTTGAAACTACAACTCCCACAACTCTTGCTATTATAGCCACGTGACATACACGCATGACGTTGCTGTGTTTTCATTTGTTTGTGAACTGCATTTAAATCCCGTCTATCCGGAGATCGAGTGCTCCTAAACTGTTGTTAGTTACGAGCTCTGTTCCCGGACTCCTGTTTGAATCCTTGACTACCCGGCGCTCGGATCAAGTTGTTGTCTCTGCCTTGTCCTTGGCTGCCTCCCGACGCCTGCCTCCTTCGATTGTTCCCCTTGGATTATATGAACCCGGCTTGCTCATTATTGACCTCCTATTTCTGAATCCTTAAAGTTTTGGTGACCTGATAACCCGAACATTTCCGTAAGGGAAATAGCGTGAGGTGAACGCCCGCTTCCCTGATCATTTCATTTCTTTCCTTGTCCACTCCTGTTACTTTGAACACTTTTGGGACGCTCTGCTGTTTACACTTTGGATTGCTTTGAACCTTTTGGGACGCTCTGCTATTTACACTTTGGATTGCTTTGAACCTTTTTGGGACGCTCTGCTGCTTTCACCGTGGTGTTCCTAGGATACAGGCACACCTTCCCTTCACCAGACATCCTCCTTGTTTCTGCATTTCAATACTAGTAGGTTACTGGTATATTGTTCCTACGGAGCTGGTAAGAGTGGGTAATTGTGGGCGGTGTTGGCTGTTTGTTCTCCGGCACTATTTGGCTGCATTTCCTGAACAACTGTTTTGTTCTTTGTCCCTCTAGCTCTGACGATTCTGCTCCGGCCTTTTCACTCAAGCCCCCGGCCTGCCAGGTGTATTGATCCCTGTAGGCTGAGCTCTTGGGAGGGAAGTCTTTGGCACATCACCATAAAGATTTCAGATTCCTTGAGTGAAAGGAACTTCCCCAGAAGAGTGGGGAAGTATTATCTGCAACAACCAGAAAACAATCTCTGAGTTGTGACAGATTTAGGAGCCTTACAGAACGCCTATTGGTTATGGAGGCTGCATCAGACCCAATGGCAGCTCTCATGCAGGCTTTTTCTGCCTTGCGTACCGATATGGCATCCGCCCATGTGACCTTACATCAACGCATGGATGTATTACCGAGCTTCGTGCAGCCATTACCCCATGATGAGGAATTCGGTGATGCCGCTGCAGCAACACCTCCTCCTGTACCCCCCCGAGCTCCAGCTCCGGTTGTCCTTCCTGGGCCCTTTCCTTTGGCCCCACCCGAACGCTTTTTGGGGGATCCCAAGGCGTATCGGACTTTCGTGAACCAATGTCGCCTTCACTTTCTTTGTCGTCCCTTGGCGTTTCCAGACGCTACCACTAAGGCGGCCTTCGTTCTCTCCCATCTAGGTGGCACTGCCGCAGCATGGGCTAATCCTTTGCTGGAAGCTAAAGATCCGGCTCTATACGACTTCGATAGGTTATTCCAAGCCATGAATAGCGTTTTTGATATGCGATACAAAGCGCAAACTTCGGATTTGGAATTCTTGGCTATTAGTCAAGGCAAGACGGATCTCTTTACCTACCTGGCTCGTTTCAACCAGTTGGCGGCTGAGACCACGTGGTCAGAACAGAAGAAAGCGGCTGTTTTCTATAAAGGTTTGTCTGATGATCTAAAAGATGCCCTATCAGTGGTGCCCGCCCTTCCACCTGGTTTTCCTGAGTTGCTCGACCTGGTTCTTCAAGTTGATGCTCGGATTCGGCAAAGACGGGGCGAACGTCGGTATCCTGATATTCGTACCTCTTCCCGACCAGATGGCACTACTCCTGTTTCTCAAAGCGAAGCCGAACCCATGCAAATTGGGGCCATCAGGGGTCCATTATCCAAGGCCGAACGAGAGAAACGGGTACTGAATAACCTATGTTTCTATTGTGGCCAGTCAGGCCATTATATTCGTTTGTGTCCTAAAAGACCCGCCAAACCGGCGGGAAACGCCAGGACTCGTCCGTAAACCGGGCCTTTAGGATGAGTCAAATGTACCCGGGCTCGGATGAGTGTTTTCCGTCTTCACATGTTTATCTTACTATGTGCTTTAAGGCCCCTGGCATCAAATCTTTTTCCAAACCTGTAATGATAGACTCAGGGGCTAGTGGGAATTATATGGATTCTAGGTTGGCCGAACATTACGGACTACCCATAATTCCCAAAATACGACCTGAGGACATACATGCTGTAGACTGTTCCCGTTTGGTATCCGGACAAGTTACGGAGCAAACGGCTTCATTACAAATGTCCACCTTACAGGGTCATTCAGAATCCATCACCTTTGACCTTATTACGGCCACCCAATTCGGTATGATTCTGGGTCTTTCTTGGCTGCAAACGCATAATCCTGTAATTGATTGGGTTGAACAAACCGCGCGGTTCTCTTCCTCTTTTTGCATACAGAAATGCCTTGGGTCTCATGAGGTAGCAGCCTTTTCTCCCTGCCTGGCCCTGGTAACTAGTGTTCCTTCCATCAGTGCCTTATCCTCTATCCCGGTCCCTGTACTTCCATTGGAATACCGAGAGTTCTCGGATGTGTTCGATAAAGGCTTGTCAGAAAAACTGCCCCCACACAGAGATTATGACTGCCCCATTGATCTCATACCTGGGGCAGTCATTCCACACGGCCGTATCTACTCACTCACTCAGAAGGAAGAAGAACACCTGCAAGACTATGTGGACAATGCTTTGCGCTTGGGACACATACGTCCGTCCCGTTCACCAGCGGCCTCCCCGATATCCTTCATACCTAAGAAGGAAGGGGATCTACGCCCCTGTGTGGATTATCGTGCCCTCAATAATGTCACGATCAAAAACCAATATCCACTGCCGCTTATCACGGAGCTCCTTGATAAAATGACCTCCTCTACTATCTTCACCAAGTTGGATTTACGGGGAGCATACAACTTGGTGAGGATACGTAAGGGGGATGAATGGAAAACTGCATTCAAGACGAAATTCGGGCTTTATGAATATTGTGTAATGCCCTTTGGGCTTTGCAATGCCCCAGCGACGTTCCAACACTTTGTGAACGATATTTTCAGGGACTTGTTGGATTGTTACGTCGTAATATATTTGGACGACATCCTGATATATTCAGAATCCTTGTCTCAACACATACAACAGGTACGCTCTGTCCTACTCCGTCTAAGAGAGCACTCCCTCTTTGCAAAACTGGAGAAGTGTGTGTTCCATGCATCGTCTGTGGAGTTCCTGGGGTTTCAAATTTCTCAAAAGGGAGTGCTTATGTGCACCTCCAAGGTCCGGGCAGTACTGGATTGGCCTGTCCCGACTTCAGTAAAAGCCCTTCAATCATTCTTGGGTTTTTCTAACTTCTACAGACGTTTCATCGCTTCCTTTTCCGAAATAGTTGCGCCACTAACTCGGTTGACCAGCCCGAACGTCCCTTTCCTTTGGGATGATCAAGCGCAGTCCGCATTTCACAAATTGAAGGAGGCTTTTACCACCGCTCCCGTCTTGCAGCACCCTAATCCATCCCTTCCATTTATCGTGGAAGCAGATGCCTCTGCAATTGCAGTGGGGGCCATCCTGTCGCAAATTTGTCCAGCTACCCATCGACTACATCCGGTGGCTTTCCATTCTCGGAAACCTACGTCAGCCGAACGTAATTATACGATCATGGATAGGGAATTACTGGCGATTAAGGTGGCGTTTCAAGAGTGGAGACACCATCTATTAGGTGCTAGGCACCCCATTACTGTGCATACGGACCATCGGAATCTTCAAGCATTGTCCCATGTGAAATGCACCAATACTAGGCAAATACGGTGGCATTTGTTTTTTACCATGTTTGATTTCACGGTGACATATCGCCCCGGTCCATTACATGGAAAGGCAGACGCGTTATCGCGTATTGGTACAGATATGGAAACTACGAAGCAGTCAACCCCAGTATTACCCTCAGGGACTGTAGTGTGTGTTTGTTCGGTTTCTCCGTCCATCATAGATGGGTTAAGGAGATGGGCTAAGGACCATGCTCCTATTCTTAAGGAGATGGACGCCGAACTCATCACTGGTCTTCCATATGTTAAGGGTCTACTATACCTGCCTGATAATCAAACTCGGCGAAAAGCTCTCGAATGGTCCCATGATCTCCCGTTGGCAGCTCACCCTGGCCGGGCCAAAACCTATGATCTTCTCCACCGATGGTGCTGGTGGCCTGGTATGAAGAAGGACACCGAACAATATGTCTCCAAGTGTGCCGTATGTACACAGTGCAAAAGACAACCGGGCAAACCCGTAGGTCTTCTAATAGGCATGCCATTACCCCCGTATCCGTGGCATACGGTCACCCTTGATTGTGTGGTGGAACTCCCTTGTATCGGGGGCATGTCCACCATTCTTGTGGTTGTGGATGTTTTTACCAAGATGGCACGATTTATACCGTGCTCGGGAATACCTACTGCTTCTATGTTAGCGAGTTTGTTTTTTGACCATGTGGTACGTTTTTTTGGACTTCCTACGGTTCTGATTTCTGACCGAGGGTCTCAATTTACCTCGCGCTTTTGGCGCTCCCTCACTTCCTCCTTGGGTATCGATGCCCGCTTGTCCTCGGCCTACCATCCTCAGACGGATGGCCAGACTGAACGTACCAATGACACTATGGAACAGTTTCTTCGCTGTCTGTGTCTGCAACATCAATCTAACTGGTTCTCGCTACTAGGTGCAGCAGAATTTGCCTATAACAATTCTATACACTCATCAATTGGCTGCTCTCCATTTTATGCTTTATATATATGGTCTGCACCCAAGGACTTTGCCGCCTGTCTTGCCTTCTTTAAAGCAGTTTCCCGCAGCTAATGCCGTGAAGGATTCCTTGCTTGCCATCCGTAAATCAGTGTTAACCATTTACAAGCTGCGCAACGTCGTACCAAAATGCAGGCTGACAAGCGACGCGCACCGGCTCCTTCGTATTCTTGTGGTGACCGTGTATGGCTCTCTACAAAACATCTGGCCACTAAGGGTAAAAGGAAACTGTTGCCATGTTACCTGGGTCCTTATACGATTCTACGGTGCCTTAACCCTGTCACTGTTTGTCTAGATATTCCATCTGATTGGCGGGTGCACCCAGTATTCCATGTCTCCTTGCTTCGCCCTTTTGTACCTGGCATGCGGTTACCTGCTGTCCCTACCCCAGTTAACGTCCATGGAGAGGACGAGTATGAGGTGCGTGCAATCATGGACACTCGCCTATGTCATGGGGTTCGGTCTTACCCGATTGATTGGAAGGGGTATGGTCCAGAGGACAGGTCCTGGGAACCGGCCTCTAATTTGAACGCACCCCGTTTGTTACGTGCCTTTTGGTCTCAACGCTTGCGAAGGCTCAGGAGAGGGCGCTCTTTGTGGAGGGGTACTGTCACGTCTCGCCTAAATTGGAAACTGCCTTGGCGATTGTCTGAGCGCTATCCGGCACGTAAAACCCTTTGAAACTACAACTCCCACAACTCTTGCTATTATAGCCACGTGACATACACGCATGACGTTGCTGTGTTTTCATTTGTTTGTGAACTGCATTTAAATCCTGTCTATCCGGAGATCGAGTGCTCCTAAACTGTTGTTAGTTACGAGCTCTGTTCCCGGACTCCTGTTTGAATCCTTGACTACCCGGCGCTCGAATCAAGTTGTTGTCTCTGCCTTGTCCTTGTCTGCCTCCTGACGCCTGCCTCCCTCGATTGTTCCCCTTGGATTATATGAACCCGGCTTGCTCATTATTGACCTCCTATTTCTGAATTCTTAAAGTTTTGGTGACCTGATAACCCTAACATTTCCGTAAGGGAAATAGCGTGAGGTGAACGCCCGCTTCCCTGATCATTTCATTTCTTTCCTTGTCCACTCCTGTTACTTTGAACACTTTTGGGACGCTCTGCTGTTTACACTTTGGATTGCTTTGAACCTTTTGGGACGCTCTGCTGTTTACACTTTGGATTGCTTTGAACACTTTTTGGGACGCTCTGCTGCTTTCACCGTGGTGTTCCTAGGATACTGGCACACCTTCCCTTCACCAGACATCCTCCTTGTTTCTGCATTTCGATACTAGTAGGTTACTGGTATATTGTTCCTACGGAGCAGGTAAGAGTGGGTAATTGTGGGCGGTGTTGGCTATTTGTTCTCCGGCACTACTTGGCTGCATTTCCTGAACAACTGTTTTGTTCTTTGTCCCTCTAGCTCTGACGATTCTGCTCCGGCCTTTTCACTCAAGCCCCCGGCCTGCCAGGTGTATTGATCCCTGTAGGCTGAGCTCTTAGGAGGGAAGTCTTTGGCACATCACCATAAAGATTTCAGATTCCTTGAGTGAAAGGAACTTCCCCAGAAGAGTGGGGAAGTATTATCTGCAACGACCAGAAAACAATCTCTGAGTTGTGACACATATGGGGTTTCCCTCCACATGAGATCCACCTGCTGAGTACCACCCCCAAGGGAACTATTGATTAGCGGCCTCGCCTCCTTGGCCTCATGGGAAGGGGCTTCCTCCATAGAAGCAGTGACGACATACTGGGATTCATCACACTTCCTTTTTGTTAATAGACCTAGTTTACCCAGCAGCCAAAATTCTCTTTGGTCTTTCTGCGCTGCAGCTGCCTGGAAACTCTTAATAACCAGCCCTTTCTGATCCTTTTTTAAATTTGTAACTGAAGTTGTAAGATACTGGCATATAATGGAGGAAGATCACCCAACTAGTTCTAATTGTCATAGGGTATTGTGCCTATTACTGAAAAGTAAGGTTTAAGTTACTTACCTGTTACTATTGTTCTTCAGCAAGGGCCGGGCATGCAGTCACATGCTCATGAATATTCCCTGTCGTCAGGCTGGGAATCCTTGGTAAATGAAAAAACAGCTTCACTTTCACTTCAGAACAGTAATTCTCCTCTAAACCAATCACTTTCATCTGGGTCATACTGCCCCCATCCAATGACGTCCTCTCCCTAGGCCCCGCCTCTGGGCTGGCAGCCATCTTCAGATTTGGTAAGCACGTAAAGTGGCAGTATGACCAAGAAGAGCGGCAGAGGGGTCGGAGGGAGGGTTTGCATGTAAATCCATGCCAGACCCATGCTGGACAACAATAGTTACAGGCAAGGAACTTAAACCTTATCCAGCATGGGGCCTGGCATGAACGGTGAGTACACATTACACAACCATGGGAGGTGGAAAAGCTCAACAGAAGTAATCAACACTTGCCATTGGAAAAGACTCACCTGGAATCCTGTTTATGCAGATGAACCTCGTGAAGGCATGCGTGGACCTTCACGTCGCAGACCTGCAGATGTCAAACAGGGGTACACCTGAAAGGAACACCACCGTCGCAGCGATTGTTCTGGTGGAGTGGCTTCTCGGGAGGCCTGGCAGAGGCCAGTTAGCCAGCCGATAACAATGCATGATGCAGACGGAGAGCCATCTTAAGATGGAAGCCTTGGACAAGGCCTTCCCATTATTCATAGGTCCAAAGTTCACAAATAATTGAGAAGTCTTACGAAAACTCTTCATACGCACCATGTAGAACTACAAGGCATGAAAGACATCCAGCAAATGCAGGGTCCTCTCCGCCGATGACAAAGGTTTCGGGAAGAAAACAGATAACGCCAAAGGCTTGTTGAGGTGGAATTCCGACGGAACCTTCGGCATGAAAGAGGTGCGTACGCAGCAACACCCTCGATTCGTGGAAAGTAAGATACGGCTGCTTTCAGGACAGGGCCTGGATCTCACCCATTCGTCTGGCTGAGGTGATGGGTGTTAGGCAAGATTGAATGAAGTAACCCTGTGGGAGATTACACCAACCTTCTCCTCTTGGCAGTAGGCAACCCAACCTTTGGTCTAGGCCTGTACTACACAAGTTGGCCGATTGATGGAGCAGCCAGGCTTATCTCAATAGGGGTGTCAATGTGAGCTGTAGGGTTGTAACAGAGATTCACAGTGACAGGTATTCAAATAACACTTATACTCAAGGTTTCTTGATAAAATAATTATTTAATAATTTAACAGTCAGTTTTAAAATAAGTCTTCTTTAGAAGGGAGCAATATGCAACACTTAAATATACTTCAAAAATACACTCTCTCAGTTTCAGTAGATACCATTTTGGGATAGCAACAAAAGTGAATAGCTAGCCAAACAATCACCTTTGTGTGCATTCCTGTAACCAATGAGACTAAACACAGGGAGCTTCGGGAAGCTCCCTTGCTTCCTGCCCTGCCAGAAACGCTGGAGCCAGAGGCGGGCTTCAGCAGTGAACCCCTGCCAAAGATAAAATGATCAAAGGGACTTAACCGGGTTTGGCGCGCAGAGTAAATCTCAAGAAGTACATTTCCAACAAGAAATGGCAAAAAAAAAGAAGACCGGGGTCATTTTGACTAAATGGGCACCCATGGTTGCAATCCTGCAGCTGAGGATTAATTCTGCGGTAAAAACACACAATGGTAGGAAAAAGTAAACCACTGCCACCAGCCATTAATCGTGTAAAGGGTAACATAAAAAATGTTACATGAGAAGCTAGACAAAGGGGCTATAAGTAACCCCTCTGGCCCCCTATCGTAAGATAGTGTGTGCTGGGTATAGAAAGTTACTTTGTACAGCAAAGTCAATTTCACTTTACTGCTCTTGGAAACAGTAGTTAATCCAAGAGTAAGGTATTTAAACCTTGGGAAATCTGCACTAATGGTGCTGTGTAACACAATGAAAAAAGATGCCTATGGAGTTTGTCAGACTCTAGAAACCAAAAAGAAACAGTCAAAATCACAAGAAAAGTGGAGAAAGAGAGTGGGAAAAAGGTCTCACTCTATCCAGGTTAAGAATGAAAAAGTCCTAGAGTCCAGCAAAAGTGCTGGTGGTCTCTAAGGTAGAGCGGAATTGGCAAATGTCTGAGAATTCTCCCTAAAAGGTAACCCCCCACAGCACTCCAAAGTGATATATCAATGTCCACAGTGTACTAGCAACTCTGAAAACCTTATTTTAGTGCTGCAGACATTGACCTTGGACTCTGGAACGCAAGCTTGGTCTGTAACAAATCCTCTGCTGTACTGGACTTGTTTCTCTACATTTTCTCTGCATTACAGAGACAATGATACCTACTTTTAATACCGCAGTCGCTGTTTCTCTGACCACTTCAGACATCATTTTGCCATGTTCTCCGTCACATTGCTCGTGGAGGGGGTAATGGCATTTGCCATCACTCTTCTTATTCTGTGTTTCCTTCTTCTTTGGTCCTTTCTACTTACTCTTCATTTGGATTTACTTATAAGACTTTTTCAAAACCCCATCCCATTTCTTTTCTTCTTGTTTATCCACCCCCTGGCTCGGTGAGTTCTTTTTGCGATATCGATCATCTTCTTTCTTACATTCTTCCTACCTCCCCCCTATAATACTGTTGGAGGACTTCAATCTCCATTTTTTTACAACACAATCTACTCTCCCATTTCTCTTGATTTTTGATTCTCATCTCCTCCATCCTCTCTCTACTCCCCCCATCCCATATTTCTCCCTCCTGCCTTGATGATCTTTTTATTTCGTCCTTTTTGGCTTCTCCTGTGTCTTCGCTCTGACAAATATCTTCTTTCTGTATCACTGTCTCTTCAAGTCCCTGCACACTCCTCTGCTTTTTCCCCCGCGTCATCCTATTCTTGGCATGATCTATGCAATTGTAATCCTTCACTCTTTATTTCTGCTTGTACCTGTTCTCTCTCATCTCTAACATCTAATGAGGTTGCTTCCTCCATTTCATAGTCTTTCTTCCTCATTTGACTTGCTTTACCCTTTATCCCTTTCCATCCTACCCGCAAACCTTCCCAACCTTGACTCTCCCCTCATCTTTGCTCTATGTGCCATTTCCTTTGTCGCTTTCAAAGACGTTGGCTGAAGACCAAATCGATGGCTGATCATCTTATTTTTCTTACCATGCACACTATGATGTCTGTCTTTTCTCTGCTAAACGCCTCTAATATTCGGATCTTTTACACACTCAGTCTGCCCGCCCTAGGCATCTTTATCAAATTGTTGCCTGGCTTTTGTCTCCTACTCTCGATTATTCTGCTAATTTCACTTTGTCTGCCTCTGATTTTGCCAAACTGTTCTCCTTCAAAGTAACCTCTCTTCACAATGACATTGAAGCTTATATTTCATCTGAAGTTATGACTCCCTCTACCTCCGCTTCCCTCACTTCTATTGCTAGCTTTCAAACTATCTCTAATACTGAACAGTTATAACGCGCATGCTTGCCATCAGTCTGAAGGAGCCAGCCACGAAGACAGAATGCTGGTCGGGGGGAGGGCAGAGTCCTCTGCCCCCCCCCATCCTCATCTTTGTACAGATTAAAGTTTGTTATCCTAGCGAGATGAATATGTAAGGACATATATAGCATTTTGATAGCATGTAATATAGCATAGCATTTTTTTTGTTGCCAGTATAACATAGCATTATTGGTAGTATGCAAAGTTCAGGATTTACAAAACAGCCAAGTCCAACTTGAAATTGCAGATATTCAGAGCACACATAGAAAAAGTTAATGTTCTGCCAGATTCAAATAATGAAGTGCACCCTGTATTTTTGGCTACTTAATGTATGGAAACTGCATTATAATATATAACCGACTAAGGTCATTAACATTACTAAAATACTAATTCTAACAGTAAAATGCAGTCTTCTATGCAAAATGAGGTGAAATCCAGGTTTTGGTGGCACTGCTGAGATTAATTTTTAAATGCACACTGGCGTTTTCTACAGCTTGTGGAGAGCGCAAAGAATGCAAGCAGCAGGAAACAGATTGAAAGAGTAACAGGGAGGCCTAAAGCTTCCTTGCATGCTGAGGGGAAGGTGTCCGATCTGATACATAGATTACTGGATGTAAATAAGACAGTAATGTCTTATGGCAAATAGATTACTGGATGTACATAAGCCAGTAATACCATCCATAAACTATAGGTGGCGCTCTGAATAAAATCATTGGGTTCTGATAAAGTGCATAAGTCTGGGGCTCTCTACAGACAACTAGGAGGTATTCTAATAGAAAGGGAAGGTTTGTTTTATGATGGGGTTATAGTATAAAAAAGAAAACCATGCTCACCACTATACCACAGGAATAACTACCGCAAAAATTACCAACAATATAAGATAACAAGATATGGTGACTAAAATAGTGTGATGCCAAACACAATCTGAATGCAAGACTAATTTACCGCCAAATGACTGCCAATATTTGTACGGTCCTGCCAAATCCCAAATTTACCCCAATAAAACAAAATATCTTACAAATAATGGTACGTTGGCCGGGAACTGAACCCGGGTCAACTGTTTGGAAGGCAGCTATGCTCATCACTATACCACCTACTAGGCATGGCAAGTGTGTCTTACACTAGCATACGTGCATTAAAGGGAACCCATTTTATGAGAGCAGTGCGACACTGGAAGTGAATCTCAAAATGTCTCAAATGGAGGCCACATTCCCAGAGTTAGTGCAATATCTGGTACAAAGTTATATGAACATAGGACATGGTCATCAAATAACACCACAGGGTGGCAAGACCGTATCTATGGGGAAGTGCAGAAAGAACCATTGGACAACATTTTTGCAGAAGGTAGCATAATTCAGGTCTGTCTTCTGAGATTATTAAATGCTGCTGATAAACATGCAGAGAAAGATTGTCTGATACGGCTATGTGCCAACACATGGTTCATTTTAAATAGGTCTCTGCGAATGCAAGAAAATTATGCCAGGCTGATTAACAGATTAAAAATTGAACTAGATGGAGCTAGTGAACAAGAGGAAAAGTTAAGAGCAGAACTGGACGTATGTCAAAAGGACATGCAGTCGAAGTGTAAAGACCTCGACACTCAATTGTCCCAAAGAAAGAAACAGTTTGATGATAGTGAACAAGAAGTAAAACACTTGAAAGGATGGATCATATTAGACAAGATAAAGACAAGGTTATTTTGGAAATGCAAGTTTTACAAAAAGAACATTTCGAGAAAGAAAGTGATCTTCAAAATGCTGAACAAGAGATAGTTAAAATGTTTCAAGAAAGAGACAAGAGAGACAAAGAATTCAATTAATGCCAAATGCAAATGAGCAATATGCAAAATGTGATTCATAAGATGGGTGATGAAAACAATTACTTGCGTAAGGAGGTGGTTCAGCTCCTTAAAAAGTGCAACGATTTGGAACAGCAAATATGCACTTCCAGGTCTCAGGACAAACAACACGGCACCACATTCAATGGAATTGAGGTGAATTCTATTTGTACACAAAGAGATAGTGCCCCTGTGGCTGTGCCGATGTCTGAACTTGGTTGTAGCGCCCTTGGGGGATTTGACACACCCATTGGGGGCCGCCAACGATCCCATACACCTGAAAAAGGGTTGAATCACAAAGTAGTGCAATCCCAAGCATAGCAATAAGTAGCCCTATCAAAATAATTAAATCAATCAAGGCCCTAATCAAACCACTCAAAAAAGGATGGGAGTGCTGTATAGAAGACCATTTAGAGGCAGTGCACGATATATTTAAAGCCCTCCAGATACCTAAGGAACAATACAGACAATACTTTGACTTAACTGTGGACGCTCCCACAGCCAGTATCATTAGAGGATTAAATGAACATCAGAACATGACATGGGCAGAGTTTGAAAAAGAGATTAGACGTCATTTTTCTCCATTCCAGTCATTACAGTAGGCAAAGAAAGTTGCATAAACGATTACAGCTGGGCCAAATACATCCCCTCGACAATTTTTTCAAGACTTAAAAAGAGCTTTTTCTCGCTTTGATGTATCTTTTGATCCCAATTCCGATGAATTTAAAACTGCCTATTTCCATGGGTTGCAGAAAGACATATCACAGTTAGCCCTGAGTGGATTGTGCACCAAAGTACAAAGCTATATGAAGTGCTATACTGTCAGGGTAGAGAGAGTGATAAAATGAAAGATACTAAACCAAAATCTAAAGAATCCTTGGCAACAGTAATGGAGATCAGGTCAGCTAAAATGTCACTAGAGTCCGCTCAAAGTCCAGGCAAAAATAATGTGACACCCGAACAGAGGGGTAATCAACAGAGGTTGCTGCTCTCTACACGGATGTTTCAGTCACATGATCCTAGTAATAGGGAGAGCTACATTAGCCCTAGGTACTTGGGAGACAGGCCCCGGCAGGATATTGGCCTGATATGTCAGGTATGAACAATAATCAGAGACAAAATTAAGACCAAAGAAATAATGGTCCCTACCAGACATTGGGGACACAGAGCAGATTTGACTCCAACACCATGATATATGGTAATCAGGATAGACCCTGGTATGTGGATCGATTTACTGAAAAGGGGAATCAGCATAGGGGACAATAATGAGAGACAGGACATGAGGCAGAGTATGAATTATGCCCCACATCAATACAATCAATCACCGCCACCAGGGGACTATAAACGTATAGGTACACCCCGCTCCCTGCCCCACATGAATCAAGTGTTCAGGAACAAGCCTAGTAGGAATCACTCTCCTGAGAGATATCAGAATAGATTCAACCAGGGGAAAAACAACCAATAGCGCAATAGGCAGCAGAGAGAAGATTCTAGAGGGATGGAAAGATTCCAGTGCCTCGAGGCCCAAGTGAAATTGTTGGCTGAACAAATAGGAAAGCTCTGTACGGGCCAAAAACAGTCATCATAAGAGGGGGCAGAAGGCCATAGTAGTGACCGGGTAGCTTCCGATAATAAGTGACTAAATCTTCATGATACCTCCAACGCTAAAAAGACAGATTGCCCTGATCTGGTTTTGCAAAATGACTCTGAGATGCTTAATGATTTAAACATGAAAATATCGGCAAATGAACATGTGACAGAAATTGCAAACACATCTGAAAAAGAAGTTTGGTTTGACCTGGAGTTAAATCAAACGTTGGATATTTGCAGAAATGAAAAAGGAAAACTTGAAATTCCAAAAGAACAAAGAGACAGATTTAAGAAAGACAACTCATGCATGGGTACTACAATTGATCAAGGAGTAAGTGTGGATCTCAAAACGCTCTCCCTAGACAATAAATATGCTAAAGAAATACAAGCAGGAAGAATAAGTACTCAAAAGAAGGGTACAGATCCGTCAACCTGAAGAGTTCATTGAGCCACAGATTTTTGAGGAAGTTAAAAACACTGGTATCATGCCAAACACCCACACATGCCCAGAATTAGAAAATGACAAATTATCAGGTGATGTTTATACACATATTCAGTTGGAGAATTTTAGTGTGAACTCTGATGATCCCCGGATGGAAGGGCGAACAGTGGTCACACTCCAAAGAACTTCTGAATATGGGGAGATGAGTAAGGTTTCTCAAACGGAAATGGACAGAAAGGAGGGAAAAATGTCATTTCATTTACTGATGTGCTTAGCCAAAAGTGAGAAGAGTCTGACAAAAGTGAATCCTGAAATCAGTAAGAATTCACACTTTTTGTGTGCGTTAGAGGAAGTTGAAGACAGATATTATGCTCCCATTACTGTGGAAGAGAAATGCAAGACATTTGCAATGATCGACACAGGCGCACAGGCCACAATTATGTCCAAAGAATTGGTAAAAAGTATCAATGAAGGGAGCTCTCCATCACAGGAAGGCAGAGTGAAGGCCCAACGCATAACTTTAACGGTGAGGAGGTGCCTATTGTGGGAGTTACCGAGGTTGACATAAAGATAGGAAAACACAGAATGAAACAGGAAGTATTGATCACATCTATTTGTGAAATTCCATTTTTGATGGGGACAGATTGCCTAAAAAGATTGTCTCCTCTCATAGATAGGGTAAATGGGGTACTGTGGTCTCCAACCAAAAAAACACTAAGAGCTAAGAAAATAAAGTACCAAAACAGCACTGTAAATGAATGCCATACGGTAGCAGCCAAATCAAATGATGCAGTGGAGGTGTACCTACAGAATAGTTGTTTGCCTAGTGCCACTGTCATTTTGATGTGTCACAACAAAATGCAAAGTGAAAAAGAAAAACAATCTGTGCAGATTTATTTGGATCCTAGGAAGAAATGGCAAACTGAAATAGATGAACACACATTGTGCTTCTATTTAAAAGAGAAGAAATGCAAACAGAACACTATTCCTAAAACAGAAACAGAAAAACACATCACCACCCTTGCTGAAATACACATGGAAGATGAGCAGCCATGGGTTCACATTGATATAAATGACCATTCTAAAATGATAAAAGCCACTTTGGCGCTTGAAAAGGAAAGGAGTTTTATTAATGAGAAATTACTGCAGAGAATAATGGAAAGGGAGGAGATCCCAAAATTTAGAATTAAAAACCAATATGTCTCTGGTTTGGACAATCCAGATTTTGAAAATCGAATTGCAGGAAGGTGCATGCTAAAGATTAATATTGGACAAAAAAACCATCTACCACAATTAGTGGATAGTGTGTGGAACACAAAATGTCCTTAACCAAAAAATATGGTCCCGACTAGGTGGGCCTGCAACCCGAATTTGAAGACAAGAGAAAGGCTCATCATTGTGCACAATTGGTCCTGTATGCAATTGAGTTACAGGTGAAGAAGGATATTACTATTCCTGCATTCACCAAGCAGGTTGCTATACCACTAACGTGCAAAAATGGACAGCAAATTAAAGATTCTGATGCATTTGTGTGTTTAAATGAATCCACGAAACAGCAAGGCCTGTATTATGAATATACCCCATTGGTAGATGTTGGGGAAGTATGTCAAAATTATGGTGAATAATAAAGGATGTCAGGATATTCATTTAAAAGAGAATTCTTTATTAGGAATGGCCATACAAAAATCACATTATACTGCAGATCTCAATAACATGGTAATTGGAAATATCCCTGAGAGATACGTAGATGCACAGGATGTGTTGCCAGAATATCTGAATTCTCAACCCAAAGGGATCTTTAAAATTCAATCTGTATACCCTTATGATTCCAATGAGACAGTGTGCTGTCACCAAGAGAATTGTATAGCGTTTGACTTAAACGAAAATGAAACAGAAAATCAGCACATTGAAGTGGAAGCTGGTATGCCAAAATATTTAAAAGTGGCAGCTTCACAGAGAGATACAGCCACACAGTTGGAAGAAAGCACAGAGGTTCCTCACTGGAGGATTTCCCAGAATTTTCAAAAATGGTAGAGGAGCAGATTCTATTAGCAGATGCATGTGATAGCAAAGAGGATAAAAATGAATTGAGAAAAATATTTATGGAATTTAAAGAAGTTTTTGCCAAAGATGCATATGATTGCAGCCTAACTAATTTACATGTTGCCACATTACCAGAGGGGTGTGGTAGAAATCCAGCATTTGTGCGCCAATATCGATTGCCTTTGGCATGCTTAGAGTCATTGGCAGAGATAATTAAAACTTAGAGTCTAGGGGAATTATCAGGCCCATTCATAGTACCTCCAACCCTCTTATTTTGGCTGTGTTAAAGCCAAATGGTCAATGGCGTCTGTGTGCAGACCTGAGGGAATTAAATAAAAGAGTGCCAGTGTCTAAATGGCCGCTGCCATTCATTGATCACGGCCTTGCTCAAGTGCATGGGTCAAAGGTGTTTACCACATTAGATCTTACATCTGGATATTGGTGTGTGCCACTGGCAGAGGATATTCATAATTTATTTTCATTTTCATTTGATAAAACGCAATACGCATGGGCTAGAACACCATTCGGGTATGTCAATAGTGGGAGCAAATTTGCCATATTTTTGAGAAAGGGTATGCCAGATGCAGCGGAAAGAGGAACTAGAGTTTATGTGGAGGATTGCCTGATAAAAAATGAAAACTTGAAAAGCCATTTTGATGAAATTAGACATGTACTTGACCAATTGCAAAAGGCAGGTGCCAAAGTATCTTTACAGAAAGCCCAATGGTGCAAGAAAAAGGTGAATTTCCTAGGCCATGAGGGAACTGAACATGGGCTAAATCCACAAAAGAAAAAGGTGGCGGCCATACAGAAATTGAAAGAGGCTAGAAATGTGAAAGGTTTAAAAAGTTTATTAGGAATAACGGGATATAACAGGAAATGTATTGGAAATTATGCTGAAATTACTCAACCATTGACTAAACTATTGAAGTGGAATACGCCCTGGAAGTGGGAGCAATCTGAGGCAGTTGCTAAATTGAAGGAATGTCTCATAAAGGCACCATGCTTAGCATATCCCATAAAAAACAGAGATTTCTTTATAGAAATAGGTTTCACTGAACATTGTCAGCAATGCGATCTCAAAAACATGATTTGAGCCACAAAACCATTGCTTATGCAAGTAGGGCATTTTCCCAGGTTGAGATTAAAATCAGTGAATGTGAAAAGTCCCTTTTGACCACTGTGTGGGCATTGCAGCATTTCCACCCCATTGTTCAAGGGGAAAAGGTAATCATTGAGACAAATCATCAACCATTGCAGTCTTTACAGATTAAAAGGATTAGGTCAGGCAATCTAGCACAGTCCAGAATCACTTCATGGACATCGGCATTGCAAGGTTTTCCTATAGAAGTGAGGTATGGCCACAATAAAAAGAGGCTAGTTGCTCAAGGATTAGCATATTTACACGACTGTGCAGCTGAATGTGTATCAGACGAAGTAGAAGTAGAATCTAGTTTGCGGGAGTTTGCACAATCACCACACAAAGCTTTTGATGAAAATACATGTAAGAATTTACCAACTGTATATATTGACAGATGTGCCTTTCACATTGAAAATGACAGCAACAAACAGCTGGTATCAGGGATAGGAAATGTCTGGTTGAAATGTGAGGACATTCCTTGTATAGGAATGAGAATTGGGGCTAGGAGTAGCCAGGTAGCAGAATTGGCAGCTATTTATAAAGCAATAACTACTGCAGTTGATAATAGATTCAGTGAAATTGTCCTGGTGTCTGATTCTGATTATGCATGAAATAGCTTTGTAGACTATTTGCCTGGCTGAAAAGCAAGAGGCATGATCACATATAATAAAAAGCCCCTCAAGCATGGGAAAATGATACAAGCTATAGACAAATTAGTGTCAGAGAATGATTTAACAGTATACTGGAGGAAAATTCGTGGACACTTGAAAACTCCAGGAGAAGATAAGGAAGGAAATGATAAAGCAGATCAATTAGCCAAGATTAGGGCTGTTATGGGAGAGTTGTTACCCATTGAACACTTCATTGGTGAAATACAAATACATGCAGTTACACGCTCGAAGACTCTAAAAGAGGTAGAACAACGAGTAGTGCAATGGAGTTATGATACTCCAGATCAAGATCTGATTAAGGTGCAAAAAGATGATCCAATATTGGGGATCTATTATAATCATTTGATGGACCCCGAACAAAATCCTTTAACTGACAATGATTGTACAGGAAAAGAAGAGTTGAGGGTGTTATTAATGAAACAAAAACGAATTAGACTACAGGATGGACTTATGATCAGGGAATCCATAACAGGACAGATACAGTGGGTGGTACCTCTTTCATTTAGAGGGCTAATGCTACACCATGCACATGATGCTATAACTGCAGGACACAGAGGTTCATAAAGACTTTAGAGATACTGAACGAGTATGCTTACTGGCCACATATGGCCCAAGATGTGGAATTATACACTAGGTGGTGTCTGGTATGTGCCCAATTTAAACCCGCTTCACCAATGCATAGAGCTCCACTGATGAAGAGGCTTGACTCTTCCATGGTCAGATTTGCAAATTGACTATGTATGGCCTGTCAAAAGGTCGAGTAGGGGAAACCGTTATCTTTTGACCGTGGTTTGTTTGATGTCGAAATGGGTAGAGTGTATCCCTGCACCAGATTGTAGTGCGCAAACAGCAGTTACATTACTGGTAAATCATATATTTTCAAGATTTGGATTACCACAAAGAATAGAGTCAGACAGAGGGAGTTATTTCACAAGCACCTTAATGAGTAAGGTGTGGCAGATATTGGGGGCGAAAAGGAAACTGCATATTGCGTACCGACCCGCCTCTTCTTGGAATATTCAACGTTGCAACAGGTCTGTTGTGGAGATATTAAACAAGTTTGTAGCGGAAGCAGATTTCAGTTGGGGTTTACGATTACCTCTGGTATTGATGGCAATCAGATCGACTCCTGCTAAAGCAACAGGTATCAGTCCTCATGAGGTGTTAACAGGAAGGAAGATGGTATTGCCACAACATTTATTATACAGGACACATGAGCAGACACTTGTGAGTGCATCTACAGTTCATGAATATGTGGAAGAACTGAGGAAGCATTTACAACATGCATTTGCATTTGTGCAGTGAAATTTGGAAAGAGCTGCTGACAGTGCAAAGTCATATTAGGATAAAAAGTTGTCTGTGAAAGAGTATAATGTAGGGGATCAGGTATATAAATTTCATTTTGGAAAAGGTAAACATAAAAATTCTAAATTTCTTGCAGCCTGGCAGGGGCCATTTCAAATAGTGATAAAGTGTCCCCAGTAGTTTACAAAATATAAAAGACAGAGGGTGAAATGGTGACAGAACAATTTGTTCATATTAACCAAATTAAGCCTGTCACTCCAAACATGAAATCAGGAGTCTTGAGCAAGTAGAGACAGCTTAAGTGTCCTGAGTACATGAAGAGAAAGACGCAGTGACTGTCTTCATAGTGTCCCACGCCATAAAAATAAAAATAGATATAATGATTATGGTGGAGATAAATGCAGATGAAAATACCACATTTAAGAAAGGTGCAGTGATAAAAATTGATAGAAGGTGCTGAATCAGGTTGAAATACTATGGTACAATGCTGAAATATTTTACATGAAAATTGTTTTAATGTATGATGATGTCATATGTATGCGATTGTTTCTCTCTAACGTGTGCTTAGTAAGAGATATCAGAAGAGTCAATCGGAATATTTTGGACTACATTTTGTTTTTTTGTGGTAGAAAGGGTAAAATTGGTATTGTGCAATGTACTTAATCTGTCTTTTTTCTATTTAATTTAGAATATTAACAAATATTGGTTGTGGATCGGAGGTCGCAGGACCGGAGGACGCGAGAGATGATGGAGTCCTGGAGTCCACGGGATGAAGCTCATGTAAAGCCTCCAGACCGAAGTATGGAGGTGAAGACAGAGCAACATGGATGCCTAAAGAGATGATTTCTATGGAAAAGCACCCAAGAACGCCAGGATGAAAGAGTTTCACCGAATGAACCAGATGATGAAAAATTGACAATCTGGACACCTGCAGTCATAAAGATGGTAAACGTCATTAAAGGAACAATAGTAAATTGAACTTAATTCTACAACGTTCCTGATGAAGCATGGTATTATTCTATGGGACTGAAAATAAGTGTGGTGGAAAATCACGTTTGTTATTTTAATTATTTGTTTTAGTTATATTTGTCATTTAGTTTATCTATTTATTTTATTATTTTTGTTATCATATATGAAATATTGATGTTACATATTTAAAGACTAGGAGTAAAAGAACATTCATACCTACACGGACACTTCGGTTGGAAAGAAAGACGTGTGGATATTTCGTTATACATGCACATGCTTTTATTATGATTAAGCAGTGGTTAGTTATGAAATGTTTAAATGTTCATTTTATTAAGTTGCTATTATTTCAATTGTGATTCATATGATGGAAAAAGAAAGAACAACAATCTGGGTTTCCGCCAATTGTGGATTTAGGTAGACAACATTTTTGGAAAAAAGGAGGGTATCCAAGGACATATATAACATTTTGAGCATGTAATATGGCATTTTTTTTGACAGTATAACATAGCATAATTGGTAGTATGCAAAGTACAGGATTTACAGATATTCAGAGCACACCGAAAAACTTCATGTGCTGCCAGGTTCAAATAATGAAGTGCACCATGTATTTTTGGATACTTCATGTATGGAAACTGCATTATAATATATAACTGACTAACGTTATTAACATTACTAAAATACTAATTCTAACTTTTCTAACATTAAAATGCAGTCTTCTATGCAAAATGAGGTGAAATCCATGTTTTGGTGGCACTGCTGAGATTCATTTTTAAATGCACACTGGCGTTTTCATCAGCTTGTGGAGAGTAGAAAGAATGCAAGCAGCAGGAAACAGATTGAAACAGTAACAGGGAGGCCGAAAGCTTTCATTATTCTGAAAATGAGGACTGATACAGAGCACAACCTTTTCACTATGATTAGTGGAAATTATAGGCAGACAAGCCACGTCAATAAGGGGATGGATCTGAGCTTTCTTGGTAACAAGAAATGCAGAGAGCAGTTAGTTCATGCTGGGCTTAGAAGACTGACAGAGTTCAAACGGGTAGAGCGCTAGCTGTGGGACATTGATAAGCTGGCGCTCCCCACACAAGCTTACTGAAGAATTTCACGCTGACACTTGGTCTGCATTTGCGAACACAGCAAGGTTGTGTGGGGGACTTGAAAGAAATACCAATCTTGGTAAAATAAGTGCTAAGTGAGGACCATTTGAAATACCGTTTGTGTGACTAAGATTTATTAGAGTGTAGGGAAGTTAGGAAATCATTGCATGTTTATTTTACTTCAATTTCAGAATGTGTGAACATTAATCCATGTTTCAAAAATACCTGCTTGTTCTGTTTTATTCTCTTGTATTACAGATGGTGCTGTAATTTAATTCATGGTAAGACTTGGCGACTTGTAAATAAGATAAAATACTTTTTGTATTTATAAGAACCAATGGGATTTTTAGTCAGTCATGCATCTGTTTATTTACAAAAGTGGTGTATAAAGGGGAGGCTCATATCAGTGCAGTAGTGCATTTGCCAGTTTACCATTGCAAGTAAAATAGCAAACAAAAAAAAGCTAGCAATAAACAGTTATAAAGCAGAGGTTTGTGTGTGGTGTGATGAATGTTTCCTTCCTTGCATGCTGAGGGGAAGGCGTCTGATCTGATACATAGATTACTGGATGTAAATAAGCCAGTAATGTCTTATGGCACATAGATTACTCGATGTACATAAGCCACAAACTATAGGTGGCGCTCTGAATAAAATCGTTGGGTTCTGATAAAGTCAGATGGGTGTATAAGTCTGGGGCTCTCTACAAACAACTAGGAGGTATTCTAATAGAAAGGGAAGGCTTGTTTTATGATGGGGTTATAGTATTAAAATAAACATGCTCACCACTATTCCACAGGAATAAATACAGCAAAACAAGATACCACTAAAATTACCACCAATATAAGCTAACAAGGTATGGTCACTAAAATAGTGTGATGCCAAACCCAACCTAAATGCAAGACTAATTTACTGCCAAATTACCGCCAATATTTTTACAGTAAGAAAATACCGCCAAATCCCGAATTTACCCAAATAAAACAAAATCTCTTACAGAGACTTGTGGCCTTAATTCCCTAGAGGGGTGCATTTACTCTGGTGAGCGTGATTAGGCATTAGTGAATTACGTTGCATCAGTGATATGGAGTGATTCTTCTTTATTTATGTTCTTGTTCTCCTTTTTTTTTCTCTCTTTTTGTACTCTCATGATTAATTCAAGGAGAACATTTCTTAATTAGAATTTCTTAAACTAACTTTTTGAAATGATCTTTTGTATTGGAGATATATTCAATATGTATATGAAATGTTCAAATAAAATATGTAATCGTTTTATAATGTTCAATCTGGTGGTTGTGCAATATTGAAGAACGCGGTAGTTTCCGTTGACATGAGATAGCTTTTTTCCTTTCAACTTAAGAGAGCGGTACTTTTGCGAGTCACAAGCCTTTTTGTTATATGCCAAGGGTTCCACCCTTAATGTGAGGGTCTGCTTGTGACGCATAACTTTTCCCTCAAACCTCTCAGTGTTTTCTTGTGGAGCGTGATTAGGCGTACATGTATTTAAGTGGTACGATAATAAGTTGTGCTACCTTTCAATGGCATGGACAGACGTTCATGTGGGTGCTTTGCAGATGTCGAGCAAGGGGAACATGACAGAAATGCTGTAGTAGAAACTACAGTTCTCATCAAGAGTCCTCTTGGTCTTCCTGGATGAGGGATGTTGGCCAGACAATGCCAGTAGGAAATGCACATTGACAGCCATCTTTCGATGGAAGACTTTGTAAGGGTGTTACCCTTGCTGACAGGTCTGAGGGCAATAACAATTGATGACTTTCGGAACTCCCTTGTGTGAGCCACATAGAACTTAAGGGCTTGGAGACTAAGGAGATCCAAAGAACACTGCCAGAAACATTGGTTCATTAAGGTGGAATACCAAGGGAACCTTAGCCATGAAGGAAGGATTAGTAAGCAGAACCACCTTTGATTGGTGAAAACTCAAGTAGGGAGGTTTGCAGGAGAGGGCTTGCAGTTCGCCCACTTGTCTCGCTGAGGTAATGGCAACTAAGAATGCTGTTTTCCATGAGAGAAGGGGGTTCTGTGTAAAGGCTCGAAAGGAGGGCCCATTACCTTAAAAGGACCACAAGGAGTCATCATGCAGAAGCAGGGGCTCGAACAGAAGAAACGCACAAAACAGTTTCTTGAGGAATTCCTTCACTAATCTATGTGACCACAGGGAAGGCTGACCTGCGGTACGTAGGTGTGTAGCGTGAAATGGCTGCTAAATGCACTTTGAAAGACAAACGTGCCAGACCAGCTTTTGATAAAGACAGGAGGCATGGCAAAACCTGTGCAGCTTGGATGCGCAATGGATCCAGGTGCTGAGTAGCACACCACATGGCAAAGCGTTTCCAATTGCGTTTGTAGCAGGACAGCGTAAAACTTGCTCTTTCCCTGGGTAGGATTCTCTTGTATTCTGGAGGTAGCGGGATGCTCACAAATTCCAGGGCGACAGGAGCCAGACCGTCAAGGTAGCAGAGGAATCGGGGGAAAGAGTAAAGGAACATTTCTTCCCATTGGAATTAACGCATCCCCGGGCTCTCCACTTGTTGAAGCCAACTCGCAAACCTGGTGCATTTCCTGTTGGTCGCTGTAGCAAACAGATCGAACTCCAAAGGCCCCGAATTAGAGAAGAGGCAAAGAATTTGACTCAGGATAAGTTTCCAGTCGTGGCCTGAAAGAAGTTCCCTGCTGAGCAAATCTGCAATCGTATTGTGGTTTCTTGGCAGATGGAAGGGAATCAGAAACATGTGCGAGATCGAGCCTGCACCTCTGCAGACAGAATCGCAGAGCAGGTCACACCCTGCCTGCAGATATAGGACATGGTGGTTGTGGTGTCCATGAAGATGCAATCAACCGTGCTCTGCAGTAGCAGTCTGAAAGATTTCAGGGCCTATAACACTGCCCTTAACAGCAGGACACTGATGTTCAGGACCTTTTCTTCGGGTAACCACGGCCCTCTGGCGTGGAATTCTCCCATGTGGGCTACCCACCCATCCATGGTCACTGTGATATGATGCACCGGAAGATGAAAGGGGGCTCCCTGAGTACGTTTGAGACGACAGCAGCATTAGAGAGCTTGGCGGAAGGATGGCGTGAGAGGAAGCTAGTCTTTCCAGGACCCCATTATTTGCTGCCAACAGGCATCTAGGAACTCTTGAAGTGGTTTCATTTGGAGCCTGCAGTGAGGGATCAATGGGATGCATGAGGACATAATTCCCAGGAGGGACTTGAGGGAGTGGGCTGATGTGATCGGCAGGCCAGTTAGCTGTTAGACCTTGTTCAGTATCGTCTTCACCCTCTCCTCCAAAGCAGTGGCGACACATACAGTGTCGAGATGTGAGCCCAACAATAGCAAGTTTTGAGCAACATGTAAGGATGACTTTGCAAAGTTCAGGTAGAACCCCAGAGATGAGAGGCAATGAATGGTATCCTCGGTGTGTAGTGCCACTAGTGGTAGCGATGGAGCACGCAGCAACCAGTCAAGATACAGGTAAATGTGGACGCCTGAACGTTGGTGGTGGGCCACCACTGGAGCAAGGCACTTTGTGAACACTCTTGGAGCAGACTTCAACCCGAAGGGAAGAGCCTTGAATTGGTAGCGACTGCCTTGGACTTACCTGTCTTGGACTTGAAATCGGAGGAAACGCCTGCGACACTGAATGGGGAGGTGAATGTAAGCATCCACTAGGTCTCGAGAGGAAATCTTCTTTCTGCTGGTCCAAGTTTGTAAGCCGGCCCCCTACTGGGGTGCCTAAGTGGAGGCTGGGGGTTGCGACACGTCTCTTATAAACTTCTTGGGTGGCACCAGTGCGGGATGTTTGTGGACGGTAGGAGGAATTGTGGTCTCTCAAAGTCCTTGAAAATCTTGCTTGAACCGAGTTAAAGGACTGGCGGCATTGTTGTAGAGTGCCAAGTGAAGAGGCTATTTTAGTGTCGACCTTCTTTCCGAAGAGATTGATATTGTCAAAAGTCATATCAACCACCTTCGACTGGACCTCTGGCCTAAAATTTGTGGCCTTAAAAAAAACCTTGGTGGTGCAACACTGCCTCACTGCCCATCTGGCAGAATCACTTATCTACTAGGTCTACAACAATGGAGATAGCGTGATCCGACGCAGCTTCCCCCTCATGTAGCAGTTTAGGCGCTTCATCCAGTTTGTCACAGTGGAGAAAATCTAGTATTGGTCCTAGTTTAAACCAGAGTTCACAGTCATAGCGGGAGAGGATAGCAAGCGAGTTAGCCGCCTTGATTGTTCTTGATTGTATAGTGATTACTCTATTGTCTAAGGCGTCTGTCTGCCCTTTTTTGTCTGGAGGCACCATACAGGGAGAGGAAAGATGGGCAGATCATTTAAGGGCAACTGTAGAAACAGACTGGGCAAGGTTGTGTGTGCAGGTATTTGGGCACTGATTACTGGTCTTTATATTTTTTCTCAAAGCAATCCTTTTTGGTGGGGTGCTAAAATGGGTTCCTCATCACTAGGATGCCGTCGTCCCAAATATCCTCTGGTATCGGAATGGCCACCATTAGTTTTCTAGCAGATTTCCACCGCTGGTAAAGGAATGCCTCCTTTTTTCTATTCCTCGGGTGGAAGACCATAAAGTTTTGTTGCTCATGACATAAGGGCAATGCAAGAGCAATCACATCCGGAGAAGAGTCTCTTGGCGGTAGGTCTGCTGGCTCACCGTCACCTGGCACCAGACCTTCAAACTCATCTGTAGAATGTGTGCCTAGGAAACCATTGGTCGGATAGTCATTGGTATCTGTATCTGTGAGGGTGACTGGTGGTAAAAGTGGAGCCCCTGAAAGAAGTTTAGGATGTGGAGGAGCCAGGCCTTCCCTTACAGAAAACTCACATGGTTGTGCCGAAGGCAACTGTGGGGTAGGGAGACATTGTTTGCGCTCCGATAGAAGTATTTGTATTGTGCATAATATATCCATCGACACATCTCTTGAGCCGGAGGGTGTGCCCATCAGGATAGGTGTAACTGGAAAATGATGCGGTCCTTGTGCTAGAGCAAGACCTTGCTTTGGAGGAGGCATGTTTGCAACAGGAGTCCGATTTTCCACTGCCTCTTCTGCTTGGGAGGACACAGCCTCGAAATCTGCACCCTGCTGCAGCAGTATCTGCTCAGGAGGGACAATGGATGCACTGGGAGCCAAGTAAAACGAGTGTGAAGGCATTATGAAGCAACACAGATTCAAAATGTCCGGATGGTTGAAGGCCTACCGACAGGTCGCAGCCAGGCTCGTTAAATTCTACCAGCGCCCGACTTCCCGGTGCTACCGGGAGATTCCAAGTCCGAAGGAAGGAGCGAAGGGGACAAAAGTCATTAGCAGCATGGGGACCCTAGTATTGTTTATGGCAGAATAAAGCAGTGGATTGGGTCGTCCATTATGTAAACAGCCAGGATTTGAGAGCGCCTCGGAAGGTCAGGTAGGAATCTTCGGCTCACAGGGCTTGTGGTATGGAGTTCCATTGTTTGGCTGCAATGGATTGGAAACTGGAATGTGTGTATCGTCGGCATAGTTGGTGTAGGCTATGCCAAGGTAATCCAAGAGGTTAAAGAGTGGTTTAGTAAACAGGATTGATTGCCCCAGGTATAGTGCTAAACCCAATCTTATGCAATGTAACACAGAATGTATCCAAAAGGTGCCTTTATTACAGGTGTGCCCCTTGATTGTTGTAGCAGAACAATGCATAAAATAATCAACATTAAATAACATATAATACAAACAATATAAAAGATTGATGGTGTCTGTATTCAATATTCCAAACTCACCTGAAATGGCACAGATCCCTGTGTCGCTGTTGTTAGGTAAGATTTGATGTAGTAACACTGAGACTACACAGCACGTATCTGCTTGGTACTAGGTAACCCACCTTTTGGTACAGGTCTGTACTACACAAGTTGGTAGTCTGACTGAGCAGCCAGGCCTATCTCAAGAGGGGTAAATGTGAGCAGTAGCGATAAAATTCAAAAATACAAGTATCCAAGTAACACTTACATTAGAGGTTTCAGTTATAAATAGTTATTTATTTATTTCAAATCAATTTTTAAATGCATGTTCTTAAAAAAGGGCAAGATATGTAACAATCAAATATTCTTTAAAATACTTTTCCAGAATCAGCACTAGTTAGTGGAAACTCTTAGGATATGCTTTTTACACACTACCTACACTCGGAGGTGACTTCATTCACAAGGACAGTAATGGCATTTATATATCACTAGTTATACTTTGTAATTTATGAGTTTGCAGAAAGGAGAGGTTAGAGGAAGGAAAAGACTAAACAAGTTCTCAGCGCATCTTAGTACACTTAAATATTCCAATGAAGTCTAGACAAGCCTTTCCCAGCAATAACAGTCTAAAACAAGTTACCACCTATGAGGGACAGAAATATCAATGTCAATGGACTAGAATAGTCTGCAGGGAGCCAGGACAACCAGTCAATTGGAGCACAGTCTATGGAGCTGAGTCACTTCTTAGATTAAAAAAAAAAAGGTCTTGCACAAAGTTAGGGAGGTTTGTAGAAATCACTTGTAGGGTCACAAGCTGTAAGCCTGGGAAAAGCAGAGTTGGAATCAACTCTAAGGGCAAGCCACTGCAAGTCTCAACTGAGTAAAGCACAGCTCAAAAAGACACTGAGGTAAGTACCCCAAGTCTGAACAGTACCTCTGGTTTGAAGAAGAGTGGTCCAGCTGGATTCTGTCCTGTTGCAGCGGTGCAGACCCTGGGTTCCTGAGCCTCAGTCATGGGGACAAGAGGGAGGATGTCAGGAGGGCTCCTGCAGCAGCAATTTGGAAGTCGTCAGCAGCTACGGGCTCTTTTCAGATCAGCGGCACTTGGTGGTTTCAGCGCTCGGTAAATGGCATGACCGCAGATCTTGGATACCGGTAGGGCTTTCTTCACTCCTAGGATCCTGCACTCTGGTGAGGGGGCTCCAGTTCTGGTCGTCCTGCTTCAGGAGGGTCCTCAGGAGCTTTTGGTCGTCTTACAGATGTTGCACTCAACAACAGATTTCTCGACCCCTGGCACTCGGTTCCAGCAGCAGCAAAGAAGTACAGCCAGTTGGGGAAGGTATTCCAGCAAAGTTCATCTCGGGGTTAGTTGGTCCCACTAACCCAAGCGAAGAAGTCGTTCCATCCGGAGCTTCTCTTGTCGATCAGAAAAAGGTGTTTCAGCACAGCAGCAGGGCTTCTCTGTTAAGTTCAACGGTCCAGGAGGATGCAGCCAGCTCTGTTCACCGTTTCTTGATCGGGATGTCCTTCCCAGTGGTCGACTCTTGTCTTCAGTCCAAGAAGCCTCGCCTTTCAAGCAGGTTTCTCCCATTCATGCACAGCCTGGCTGTCACTCAAACAGCAGGGTGGCTGTCCTGCAAGGACAGCCAACCAGCCAATCAGGACTGGTTGCATTCAGGTAACCATGGAGAAAAAAGACACACTGAAGCCTGCCAAAGATAAAAACAAATAAAGGGGTCGAACCTGGTTTGGCGCAGAGTAAACCCTGAGAAAGACCCGGGGCATTTTGACAAAATGGTCACCCATGGGTGCTATACTGCAGCTGAGGATTCAGCCTGCGGTAGAAAAGCACAATGGCAGGAAAATTAAACCACTGCCACCAGCCATTTAAAGTAGTGAGGGCAACATAAACAATGTTGCATGAGTAAGTAGGAAAAGGGGCTACTAAGTAACCCCCCAGCACTCCAGATAAGATGGTGTGTGCTAGGCCTACAAAGAGAAAAAGTAAGTAAAGTTAATTTCACTTTACTACTTTTGGGAACTGAAGTTCACCCAGGAAAAGGTATTTAAACCTTATGAGAAATCTAAAGGATTTCTCTGTGACACTGCACTGAAGGTGCTGTGTGTCACCGTATAAAAAGTAGATGCCTATGGAGTTTGTCAGACTACAAAACAAAAACAAAGGAAATATAAAATCCAAATAAGGTCAAAATACATGAGAGAGTGAGCAAAAGGGCTCACTCACTCTAGGGTTAATAAAGTCCTAAAGTCCAGCAAAAGAGCTTGTGGTCTCTAAGGTTGAAGGGAATTAGCAAAGAAATGAGAATTCTCCCTAACAATTCTTCAGCCTGTATTCCTGGTCATACGCTTTCCAATCTGGAGGGCTCATGAAAGCAACAGTTCCTTGTCAAAAAGGTCAAGGCAACTATCCTCCTTGCATTCCCCTTCTGTTTCGCCGTCTTTCTCCTCTTGTTTAAATGCCATCCTAGAACTGGAAGTCAGGTGTGTGTGTGATGGTCAGTAATTGCTTGACCTTGCCTGACCATTTTTTCTCATAGCGGGATGTCCGTGAGAAAGTGTTTTGTGTTGTAAAGGAGGTGGGGGTTGTTGGAGTACCTAAATATCCTACTTGGTAGGATGGAGTAAAGTTATAAAAGGAAGGGGATGCCGCGTCTCACCATCCAGTGTCCTACTCCCAACTCCCCTAAGACCCCTCATCCAGGTGATTCTTCCAAACTGGTCCACCCTCAGGAACTGGATCCAAAAGCGATGGCCGTGTCCTGGCCACTTGGATGCCAGAACCCCAGGGACTTGTGGGTGAGACACCTTCTGGTTTCTCACACTAGAATTTTGATAGAAGTAAGATGGTAATGTGATCATTCTGTGGATCATTGACTTGCAAATTAGGTCTCACATACATTTCCTTTGTAACATGTGCAATCTGCTTAGCAACAAGAACCAAGAAAACAGTGCAAGACCTGGGGTAGTGCCACAACAGGTTTTATTTGTTATATCTTCACAAAACGTAGTGGTCATGTTCATATGAGATACATTACTCACCATAATCTTATTTCTGAAGCGTGTATCTGCTTAGATTCACATGCTATGCATAGGCCGACATCTAGTGGTAGCTGCAGAGTATTTCATTTTTTGTTTTCGAATCTCGAAAAGGGACGACTACAGGGCGTGCCAGTAATACTATCCCTACTGTGACGTCGACTGTACCCATGGTCCTTCTCGCGTCGAGGTCCCAGAGTGAGTACAGATGTAATAAAGCAGATAAGAGTAGATAAAGCCAGAAAACATCTATGCACCTTCTACTCCACAGGGGAGGAAGGGGGTGTATGTGGATCTAAGCAGATACAAGCACCAGAAATACGATTACAGTGAGAAATGTATCCCTTCTGAGGCTTGTGGATCTGCTTAGATCACATGCTAAGCATAGATTAGCGGGCAGTGTCTGGAGAAGGTGGTGGGTTGTGAGACGGTACAGCTGCAAATAGAAGTTTTAGCACTGCTTGTCCAACCTGTGAATCGGCTTTGGAATATACGTCGATGCAGTAATGCAGAGTAAAAGTATGTATGGAACTCCATGTAGCTGCTTTGCAAATGGTGTCCAGCGGGCCATTTGCAATAAAGGCCAAAGTAGCTCTTGTACCCATGGGAGAGTGAGCTCTTGTTTTGAAAGACAAGAGTTTTGTTTGATAGAGAGTAGCAGAGCTGAATGCATTTCACTATCCATCTGGAGATGGCGTTTTTTGAAACGTGATCGCCTTCCATGCCTGGTCCTATGGAGACAAAGAGTTGGTCTTTTTTTCTTAGCAGTTTTGTCTTGTTTACATGGTAAAGAACCACCCTCCTTACATCTAGAGTATGGAGGTTTTTCTCAGCTGAGTTTGAAGGGTTTTCAAAGAAAGCAGGTAGTTCAATGCACTGGCTAACATGGAACTTGGATATGAACTTCGGTGAAAACCTAGAATGTTCTTAGTGCCAACTGGTAAGGATATTTTTTTTCTAAGAAATAACATTTGGGTCTGTAGAAGGCGCCATTTTACCTGGAGTGCCTCCTCCAGTTAGCCCCAGAAAACAGCCATCAAGGAGTGTGGGTTGCTTCAATTTTTTATGGTGGATGTTCAGTTTCGGGTTACTAAATCCCTCATTCCCTTTTAACGACTCATCAGGCACATGAGCCTTAAGGTTAACTCTCCCTGTGGAGACATGTATCCCCTGTTCTCTTGATTAGGGTTGGTCACAATAGTAGCCTCTTTTTGTGTATACGCTTCAGCCCGTTTAAACACCACCTCCCCTAAATTATATTCCAGAGCAGTCACCAATCTCTCCTCCTGTAATTCTATAGGAACTCCACTATCCACACCAGAAGTATCACCATTGATAGCAGAACCAACCACCATACAGATTACCTCTTGTACCTGCTCAATAGGAACCTCCCCTAGTTGAGAAACAGGGGCATGCTTATCTATGTCATTGTACAGGAGAGCGGAGCATCCTCTGACGGGCCCATGGGTCAGAACTCACCCTCTAGTACCTGTAAGACAAGATAGCTGCACCTTGAGGAGGTTAGGGTGCAGGATTCACTTACTCCGACACACTTAAATAAGGACAACTCAATGGTTTGGCAAAGGGAAGTCTGTTTAATGACAAGTACAAAAAACGGGGAAACAAATGGTAATCCTCAATGAGGCGATCGCCTGTATCGCTTTAACTCCCATACTTCTTCACTCAGACAGCAACTTTTATGGGCAAAATTCGTCATCATTCTGACGTGCAAAACTCATAAGTTTGTCATGCAATTCTATTGGTCGGAAAGGTAACTTAAATATAAGTGCTATAGCTGTATATGGTAACAGAGAATGTGGATTGGACAACTCTTATCGGGTGGGCGTCTACACCCGTCTCACTACATCACTTGTTATAGACATCACTACAACTACAACGTCTTATTGGTTCTACAAGCTATAGGACCCTAGATTATTTGGTCCATTGTGATTGGGTGCGTTACACCCCTAGACATGAATCTCCACTTTAATTAGCAGCATGCAGAATGGACACCCAGATGCGGAGTGCCCCAAGACTTACCCTGCCTCCCTTCCATCAATCAGTACCTTTAGGGCTATGTGTCAATTAGTTGGCTGATGATGGCCTCGAAACTGTGGTTCTTATCAGGAAAAGTTATAACATCCTCGGGTTCTGGGTGACATCAGACGTTGGTACCTCTTTGCCCCTGGCTGGTCACATGTCTGTTCACCGTGAATCTGCTTCATTTTCCTTCTTTTCGTATATTTGATTCTTTGTTCAGCCCAGCCACCTGCCTGGGCCTATTATCTCGACCTTCACTGGCTGGCAGTCATGCTCTGACATTTTGATTCTTCAGAGCAGCCGCTCTCCTCCCTTCCTGGAGTTGACCTCGAATTCCCAAGCATGAGCTACTTCTTGCTGAGTTTTGATTCAGCTCTTTCCTTCTGGCTTTAGCTGGAATATGAATCTCAGCCTTGGTGGCCCCCATGCAGCCTGGGCTTTGTACTGTTTTACAAAATGGAGTTGCACTCTTATAGCATGCTTCTTTGAGGTAGAGATATAATTGGCACATGCCACTCTATTCTTCTACTAAGCATTGCAAGCAGTACCGTTTACTTAGCTTCTTGCGTTCCAAGCCTATTTACATGCATTCAGGCAGTTGCATATTTTCATCTTACTTCATGGTTACGTCTCTGTTTACTAACATTGTTTCTTCTTATTTGTCCATTACATCATTACTCTGTTTTTAGCCCTCGTGTCCGTTTTTCGTTCGTCATTTGTGTTCATTTGTTGTCACCATCTGCCTTCCATTAGGGCTCTCAGGGACTCTTCAGGGACTGTTTGCAAGTAATCTTAATTTCGTATCAGCTGCTGGTATGGTTGCCTCAGTGGGTACCTTGCAGCCCATTGTTGCCTGGTTATTGGCACTTCAATAGGTATACATGTCCCTCTGATGGGTACTGGACAGAGCCCCACCGTGGCTCTCTTGGTTAATTTGCTCTTAATATGTCACATCTTGGCGAGTATGCTTCTGGCATTTCGACATGAGTGGCTGGAGTGCAGGCCATATTTGGGACCTCCTCTATACACCCCCTCTGGTCGGTTTATCGACCACTTCTTCTTCCTTTAGATTATTCATGCTCGGTTCTTCCATATCCAATTCTTCGTCATCTGGTTTTGTGCAAGATGGTGTGAATGTGTGTATCTTTGGATTCCATGTTTTTATCACTCCTTTCAAACTTCCTGTTGTTTTTACGTCTTTGTTCCAGGTCATTAGCTAGCATTGCCCATTTGGGCTGCAGTAGATCCATTTCCCTTCATACCTTCTTCTTTTTCTGGGGTATGCAAACTTTGTTCCTTCTTGCAAAAATTTGCTGGCCTTCACGAAGCTCATTATTTCTTCATCTGTTAGATCTCTGGGCTTCCATCCTGGTTCGACATCGACCATGATTTTCATCCCAATGGCTTTCTTAGCCGTTTTCTGGCATTGTGTTATGATTATCTTGATAACACAAAATCCTAGTAGTATCATTACTAGCAGGGCTCCCAGAATTTTGAATATGTCTGCCATCCATTGTGGGACCCATAGAAACAGTGTTCCAAACCAGCTGTCATCATCCACTTCGTCAGTTTCCTCGATCATCTGATTCTGTAGATCTGCCAACATACTTATGGCTTCTGTTAAGGTTCCATTTTCTTCATCATGTGAAGGTATAAACATGCAACATGATTCTCCGATTTTTGTGCAAACACCTCCATCCATTGCTGTAATCATGTCAAGTACATATCTGTTCTGAAGGGTCATCAATCTGATTGCTCTCAGTTTTTCTTTAATTGCGTTGAATCCTTTTATGGTATTGTTGATGGTCTGCAATAACTCCCATCTGGCTATCTGAAACCATTTGGCATTCACTCCTATTTGGATGTGCGGCAAAAGGAATATTGTAAATACTGTTGAGGTGAGGCTAAACAGCCTGTGCTCGTATGGGATTGCATGAAAACCTTTGTCTGATTTGGCAGAAAAGTAAATCTCCCTCTTCATTTGGGATACCAGTTCCACAGATCTCCTCTTTCTCGCGTGAGCATCTGCTTTCGGGAACCTGTCGATGTTCAGGTCACTTTTCGGGATCACCAGTGCAGGAACGTGGACATTCACTATTGTGCATATGCCTCCCCGGTTTTTCGGCAGTCTTATGTATGCTTTGGATCCGCATGCCCAATAATGATCCATGATTACTGCGGTTCCGTGTACCATTCCTGGAGCGTTGAAGACTCGTCCACAGTTCTGATTCTCTCCCATCTTCCTTGTGCCGTTATTTCAGAAACAGAACTTTGAGTTTTCGAGTGACACTATCTGTAAGGGGCCTCCTCTGTCTTCGACCCGTGCAAGTAGTTTTGCAAGCTTCGGCCATAATGGCTTGCATCCGTTCCGCACTATGTTGATGGAAGGCTCGTATTGACTAATGACCGTCCAGGCTCACCAGATCACTACTCCTTTCTCCCATCCAGCTGGTGAAAGCACTGTCCCCCAAATCTGCATTTGGCCTCTGTTCTTCCAACTTCAGGCCTCCTCTGGAGTTTTTCCTTGGACATTTAGCTTCTGATTCACTTCCCATCTAATTCCTGCTCCTTTTACTCCAGGGTTCTCGTACCTTATTACATGATTCTTAGTATGAGCTCTGTTTCTTGTCTTTATGTTTTGAACATAATCATCCTCATCAGGATCCGTTGCTTCAGTTGCCCATTTCAGGGAGGCATCACTGCCCATGAACTGGCCTCTGGTTTTGCACATTGCTACGTGTGACATAAAGTGCGATGTCTGGACATCAATTTCTACAGCCACGAAGATCTTGGATTTTCCCATGCTGTACAGTAGGAGTGCGCAGACGTAGCATTCTCCGTCAGCTTTTCTTCTTCCAACCTCTTTCATGTGTTGGTACCAAATGTTATTTCCTAGATGTATTGTGCCGTCCAGGTAATCGTTTAGTTCATTGTTGTCTTCATGTGGGTTTCTCTTGAATCTAAATGTCTTTTTGTAGTCAGCTATAACTACGTCTCTAAATGAGTCTATGTGACTTTTCCTTGCTGGAGGATTCTCAGGCACGCTTGTTGGAGAAGCAGGCTTCATTACCTGTATCACCGTGGTAGGAGAAGGTTTTGTGTGTCTCTTCTTCTCCTCTCGCATTCTCCCGTAGGACTCTTTTATCCACCATCTGTGTATCGTCTGTCCAACGTGTGGCCTCATCGTGGGCCTGGTTCTTGTAAACTGATGTGCTTGTTCTGACAGTCATTGTGGTTCTATTTTTCAGTTCCTCGTGCACTTTCTTTGCTCTGGCTATAAATGGGAACAAATGGTCTATCAGCATTTGTGTCTTTGCAGCAAATTCTTTTGCATCAGTCTCTGACTTCTTGAGTGCTTTGGTTATATCTTTTTCGGTTGGCCTCTCGCCTGCTTCCTCTTGGTCACTTCCACTATTTTCTGGAACTGGTAGTTCGGTAGGCAGTCTCTTACTCTCAGTTGCCATCATTAGAGGTTCTGTAGCCATTGACACTTGCCCTTGCTCGTGTGCATTAAGTGTGTGTGTGCGCGTGTAGTGGTCAGTGCTATGTTTTCATTTATTCCGTGCTGTACCCGTCTCCAGCTTTTCTCTTCATTCGTTACCTCAAAAGTGTATGAATCACGGCTAATTATATTTAATTTTAGTTTGTTTACTTTATCGTCAGATTTTCTTGGAACTGGAATAACTATATAGGGTCTGGGTGCTTTCGTGGAACTTGTACGTACATTATCTGGTGGGTGCACTGAACTTGGAACGCTTCGTGCACCAATAAAGAATGCAGTTCTGATTGTTAATGACAGAAAAACAATAATAATAACTATACATATGCACATTATCGTTCGATAAGACAATATGCAGCATTTTCTTCCAGGGAATTGGGGGTGCCCCTCCGCTTGTGGGAGGACTAGGTTACTGTTCTGGGCCCCTATTTCAATCATATCAATAGTTAAAGTTCTATAAAGATCTATTCTTTTCATTTACTCCATTATGGTCTTTCAGGAGGCCTTGGACGTAAAGTGTATTGTGCTTCGTAAGAGTCCCCCCTCTCGAGGGTGACGATTGTCTCTGGTTGTGGGATGTAGTTCCCTTGCTAGGCTATGGAAAAAGGTTAGACTAGCCTTTTTGGTGAGCCACACTCATTGAGCATATTCAAAATAAGTCAATTCCTGGTCCACCCTCTGAATTTGCTTCAGTCCGGAAGACATGCTGGAATCTTGTTTAAATGCGAAGGAGTGAAAAGATGGAACTGCTAAAAAACGCACAAAATGTTGTAAAAATAAAATAAAAAATAAAAATAAAAGTAAACATGAAGAAATAGACAATAAAATAAAAACAAAAAAATTAAGGTAAAAGGAAAGCAAGATGGTGGGGTTCTCGTTTCCGCTGTTCTTGATCTGTCCCACGGCGGAAAGTCTCCCTTGAACCTCCTTAGGTATTCTCGCTGGAAGTTAGATAGCTCTACCTGAAGCATAATGCCGTGGAGGAGTGTGCCCATGTGTGAGATATTGGCTGGATCTCTGAGGAAGGTGATGACGTCAACATCCACAGGCCTTCCCACCATTTCTGCATAATCTGTGACTGGTCTGAATAGGACATTGTGTGCAGCTGGCTGTGCACGGGTGATAGGGACTTTTGTCCTGTTTTGCTGGGTCTTGATCACAAGCTTTTCTTTTGACTCGAACAGTCTCTGCACTTTCCTGTTGCGTGGATTGCCACTAGGTAATTTAGCTTAGTCCACAGCTGGTTCAATTGTTCTAGGTTTCTAGGGTCTCTGATAAAAGTGTGTGTGTCCGTGGTTCTTCCGACAAGTGTCGGACACTTCTCGATTATTTGATAGAACAGCGTGAAGGTGAGTTCATCAATGTCTGCCGGTGGTGGAAGCATCTGTGTCTATATTCCCGTACTTAGGTAGTACAATGAAGGCTTCTGCGATGAAAGTCAGTAGTTGCCAGATCAGACCTTTCTTGTTGGCAGGATTTTGGACAAAGTCTGTGATGTTGGTAACTCTCCCTACAAGCGATGGGTATGTCTCTAGTATTAACTGAAAACAGGACAGCACATCCCTTGTGATGTTTCTGTTGGTGGATGTCATACGTTCTGCTAAGCAAGGTTTGGGTGTTGGTTGTTTCAGGTGACTGTGTGATGTTCTTAACTTTTGTTCTTGGTTCATCAAATTCTCGCTTACTAATCATACTTGGCTGTGGCTTGTTTCAAATGTTCGTATCACCAGTGTGTTGTGGCTTAAATGTGCGATTCTCTTCTTTGCCCTGCAACTAGAATGCACAGAATGTTTGTTATGTCCTTATCTCCCTTTGCTTGGAGGAAATGGCCAGTTTTAAGCCACAACTTGCATCCCGGTTGTTTGTCTTGGTTTTCCTGCTCATGCATCCTTCTTCCTTGTCATAGCTCTTGTCTGCACGTGCTGAAGAACCTGTCTGTAGTTTCTTCGTGGTGGGGTGCAGCTATAGGGATCTCACCGATATAAGGTTTAATGTCATTTAGGAAAAGCCAAGCTCTCCTGCCTTGCAGTTCCACGGCTGAGGAAGTGCAGTCCTCTACGATGAACAGGCCGTTGCATCTTGGCTCGTCCCACCTTTTCTTTGTGTGATTTCTCACAAGAACTGTGTCACCAGGGAAGATGATTGGCGTACGTAGTCCTTGAGCTGTGTCTGTTTCAGCATCTCCTTCGGGGCCTGGTGTTGTGCTGCACCCTTTTCGTCATCGCTGCAGTTGGTCTGAAATGACAGCGAGGCTTGATGTCATGCAGTTCAGATATTCTGACATTTCAGTTACCAGTACCTCTTGGGTAGACTGGGCATAACATCTAGCTCTATCTCGAGGGGTAAGGGGGATCCTCATTCTTCTTCCTGTGACTATCTCGTGCAGCGTGAGATGATGGTCGGAGCCTGGTTGGTTCCAAAGTGCATACAATGCCAGTGGTAGACAGTGCAGCCATCCCTTTTTTAGAGTAAGCTTCAACTTGGCTATCCTTTCCTTTAACAGGCCGTTGAGCCTCTCGCATTTACCATTTCCCTGTGGATAATACGCCGACGAGAACTTGTGCTTTATACCAAGCAACAAGCTGATTTGCTCAAAGACTGTGTTGACAAAGTGAGCCCCATTATCTGACCTTATCACCTCGCACACCCCCCATCTAGGGAAAACTTCCCTCACCAGAAATTTGGCAGCACAGATAAGAGTCTGGGTGTGTACAGGGGCCTGCTTCTATCCATCTAGAGAATGGACACACCACCACAATTAAATACCTGTACCCATTGCACACTTGAATCATGTCGAAATAATTGATATGCAAGTGCTGGAATGGCCCATTGGGTCGGGGGATAACTCCTCATTATTTTCAATGTGTGCCCAGCGGTGAATTGCTGGCATATTATGCAGTTCACCATAAAGAATGCAACATGCTCTGCCAAATTCGGTGTAAACCAGTCTTCTGTGAGCATTGCAGCGAGTCTTCCTTTTGACATATGAATAGGGTAATGTAATTGCTCCAATGCTATTTTTAGTAGGGGAACAGGCATTACTGTCTTGCATCCACAATCCGTCAGAGGGGCTTAAGGAGCACCCTCGACGTTTCCACAAATTCTTCTCCACCTGAGGTGCCTCCCCTTGTAGCTCCATCAATTGAGTTTGCCCCATATTACTATAAGCCTCTGGAGTGGCTCGGGCTATCATCATACGCTCATGGGTGCGTGCCACTTCTACTTCCATGATTGTCTCATTTTTGGATGCCATACGCTTGCCATACGCTTGGCTTCTGTGTCTGCTGCGTGATTTCCACGTGACACGAAATCTGTCCCGCGAGTGTGGGCGGCGCACTTCACGACCGCTATGCCCACTGGGAGCTGTAGTGCCTTGACCAGCCTGCCCAATAAAGCTGCGTGCTGTGCTGGCGTGCCGTCTTCTCGGAGGTAGCCCCTCCTCTTCCAGCGCACTAGTCCTGCATGCGGGGTAAATCACTGTATTACAGGGTGATTCTGACGTCACAAGGATGCCCTGCTCCATCATGGCGGAAATTGTCTTAGCAATCCCTTCATCTGCTTCTCTGGACATGGGATATTGTCGTGCCCTTGGTAAAATTGCTCCTGGTTTCAATTTAATTTTCACTTCTCCTGCTCCTTCCAGGAGCCCTACTTCATAGGGTCCTGTAGTCCATACTGAGACAGGCACCTGGGCCATATCGTCGTCAAAGTATGCGGGGCGGATCAGCGCCAACATCATTCTCTGAGGCACTTCTCCTTTGATCATTTTGACCAAAAATATGAGACTTACTTCCACCCTAGTCTCTTCTGAGTCAGGGTGTTCTTCAAACAGATCATTATCGGTGACGTCAGTCACTCAGTACCCTTCTTCAATGGATATAATTGCACACCATTGTCTACCTTCATCATCGTACCCTTCGACCATTACTACCTCCCCTTGTACTGCTGCAATATGTATTGATAAGGGAAATACTTGTCCCTGTTCTTCATGCATAGGTATTCTTGGTCTGAATAGAAACTCACGAGGGGTTCTCATAGTTTTATCCGTGAGGCCTGGCAATCCCGCCATAAGCACACGCACGCCATATGCGAAGACTTTCGGTTCTAATGGTATAGCTCTCATGGCTAGATGTTCGGAGTACGCTCTGATAATTTCACACATGTTGGAATAATGCATTCCTGGAATGGAGCATACTATGCCCTCTTCTGTGAACGATACAGTCATATTCAATTTTGTCATTAAATCTTGACCCAAAATGTTCACTGGGGTCTGGCGTGAATATAACAAGGGCACATTCATCTCACATTCCCCCACAGAGGCTGGGAGATTGTCCATAAAGGGAACTCTACTGTGAGCTCCAGTAAAACTCTGAGTGTCTATGGCCTGGCCGGACATGGAAATCTTGCCTTCTCATATGCACGAGCGTGTTGCACCCGTGTCAACTAAGAAGGAGTATTCTTTCCCCCCTATGACGACATTTACCCTAGGTTCCCTGTTAGGGTCTGGTGTCACTGATAGGATAGAGCACATCAGAGTTTCCCGTGAGCTGTCCTTTTGTATATATGGGTATGGTCCACTGAATACTTGTGGATTGCTCCCATTTCCAGGGTTGACTCCCCCTCCGGAGTAAGTGCCCTGTGACATTTGCGGCGGTGCCTGTTGCGACTGCCCCTGTGGCAAATTCCCCATATTCGAGGGTTGAACCCCTTGCAGCGTACCTTGCTGCAAGCTTGGCACCTGCTGCTGCACTGCGTGATTCTGTGCACAGTCTTGTTGTGGGACGGCAGGCTGATTCATCATGCCTGTTCCCATCCCTTGGCCGTGTTGCCACATGCCTTGGCTTCTGCACACGCGCGCCACATGTCCCGTCATTCCACACAGACAACACACTGGCGGTGGCCGGGCCATCTGCGAGTTCTGAAAGCCACCTTGATTATTCTGAAAACCTCCCGGATTACTTCGAAATCCTCCCTGATTACTCTGCCATCCTCTTCCTCTAAATCCCCTACCCCTTGGGTAAAATCCTGGGCTACTCTGGTTATTCTGCAATGGGTCAGTCACTTGTTGCGTGCTTGGCTCAGCTTGGTTTGTCAGCATGGCTCCCTCGAGAGCATACTTTGAGAGTTTCTTTTGCACCAGCTTTGCTTCCTCACCTTTATGAGTTGCCTCCTTTTTTCGGTTCTTTTCTTGCAACAATCTACAGTAGTATGCAATTGTCAACTGTATTTCGGGCCATGGTTTAGCTTCTACTCCTATCAATTTCTTGCGCTGTTTCTGCAGCGGTTCTGGCAACCCTTGGCACAATATATGGTAGAATACAGAGATAGATTTCTTCCAAGATTCATGCGTTTCGAGCACCCACGCTTCTTGAAAATTCTGGAAATAAATCAAGGGATCCTCTGACTCTTTCATTTTTCGAGTCATTATAGCTCCCATATCGGAAGTGTCTGGGTACTGCACTCGTAGCGCTTTCCACACTGCTGCTCTACAATTATTGAATGGTGCTCCGTCATGGGTAGTGTTAGTTATGGTTACCCCAGGGTACCCAGCCCGCTTCCATAGATCGTCTGTTCTCTTACCCAGTATGGCGATCAGGAGACCTTTAATGTCCCCTATAGCCAGCGTGACACCTCCTGTCATTTTTTCTAATTCATGTATCCATTTCCCGGCTCCCTAAGTCAGCATTGGAAGCTTGTTTTTCAAGGTCTCTCGATCCATGTGTGGCCATGGAATATATTGTGGTCATACGCCTCCCTTTTCTAGCAGCGGGAACTGAAATGCACAGTATTCCTTCTCCTTCCCCATAGCTCTCCTGTCTATCGCTGGGGGAGCATTCCAACATCGCCGTCTGCTTGGCAATGTCCACAATCTGTCTACATAGGCAGGTGCTGGCCCCCCCCTCTGACAGCAGGGTATTCCCTCATGTCGGCCAGGCTGCGCGGCGAACCCCGATACCCTAGGTGCGGACTCGCTAGTGTCTGACCATCATACCCCTTGGGAGCCACTTTTCGCGTTGTCTCATTTCTTCGTGTGTCTCGTCCTCCGTTTCCCAACCCGGAGTCGGATGCTGCTTGTTCCCAGTTCACATAACTCCTTGCATCTTCTTTATTTTTACTAATTTCTAGCCTGTCCAGGGACAGTCCCCTGTTCCCACTACTTCGAGTGACATCCTCAGTGTCATACAGCCGAGTGCTTTCCAAGCACTCATCTTCCCTTCCCCCTTGGGAAATTTGTTCCAGCCCCAATTCATCGTATATTTTATCAATCGTTTCCCCGATGCTTCTGGTGTCGAAGTCATCCTCAATGTTTGCCCCACTCGTGCCTGATATTGACTCATTTGCAGGGAAGAATTCTTCGATGTCTTCCCATTCTAAAACAGGATTGGGTTTAACTTCCCGCTCCAAATGTTCAAGATCCCGTGCCCTCTGTCTAGGTTTGCGCTCTATATCACCATCGACTTCCTTGCGCTTCCTTGCTTCTTCTCTAGTCTTATCTTCTTCTCTTCTCCTTTCATCTCTACGTTCATTTGCCCTTCTAACTTCCTCGTCTTCCCGTCTCCTTATCCTCCTTTCACATACTCTTTGCTCTTCTTCCAACCTTTGCATATTCTGTCTGTACTGTGCATAGGCTACACATTGTTTTCGACTGAGCGGTTTTCCTTGCTCTTCGCGATATAGCTGTTCTCGCCTCAGCCTATCTTTCTTTTTTATTCTGTCGTCCATCATTTCCTTTTCCTTCTTTTCCCTTCTCTATGCCTCATCAGACTTCTCTCTCGGCCTTATATTATCACTCCCTTTACCATCAAGTTTCAGCAATGTCTGTCCTCCCATCCATTCGTCTTTTGCGAATGCTATCTCATCAGTTCTGCCTTCGCTTCCCTTCCATTTCTTTCCCTCTCTTTCCTTAACGAGAGGTGCACTACTCTGTGCCTCGTCTTTCCTCTCATCATTGCGTCTCTCCTAGTCCCTCGGGACAGCGGAGGTAAGATTAATTTCCTGTTCCTTCTCCTTGATTTAGTCACTACTGTATGGAGGTGATTCATACGTGGGGTTGCTGTACCCTGTAGCTGCCTTAAGCTCTCTTAACGGGTAGAGTCCCTCTGACTTACTCCACTCGATCTCTGGCTCAGGCAGGGCATATGTTTAGTATCCAATCTGCAGGAGGCTCTTCCTCCTTTGGCTGTTCAAACATTTTCCACAGTTCTAGAACAGCAAGACGTTTCTCTAGTTTCTTGCCCGTTTTAGTGGCATGCAAATAAGTTGTCATGTGCTGTAAAACGGCTTTAGATAAAGACCCGTTCTGTGGCCATGGCATAAACATTTTGTGGGCGGTACCCTTAACCCACTCCGCACTATACTTCTTGAGCTTTAGTGCGTGCTTGGGTAATTGCTTGCACAAATGGGCAAGTGGGGTAACCACCTCCATTCTCAACCTTCGTTACCAACACTGTTTTATGTACTTTTCATACATCCAACAGTATGAGCGAACACCAAATACGCAAGCTCCAATCCAATCTTTCCCGCCAAAATTCTATATCATCACTTTACTCTAAAACATCAATTTATTGGTGATTCCCTCTTAGATACGGAATCGCGTAAAGCCCACACTTCATTTCAAGCAATGAATGATACAGTTCTTTTACGTTTGACATATAACAGGACACGTATGACAGACTAGACGGACACCAGCTGGACACACATATACCTGCCTTCTAATCAATACCCCGACATGGGGTTTAAACAAACTCCCTTTGTGCCGTCTTTAATCATCACTGTAGCCTAGTCGTCCCCTATTATGTGGGCCCTGAGTTCACGTTTCATCTGACAGCTGTATTAAAGAGCAGGAACAAGGCGAATCCTCTTACTTTTTCTCTCGGGTGCCCTCCCGGTATCCTCTTACTTTTTCTCTTGGGTGCCCTCCCGGTATCCTCTTACTTTTTCTCTCGGGTACCTTCCCAGTATCCTCTCTCGGGTGCCCTCCCGGTATCCTCTTACTTTTTCTCTCGGGTACCTTCCCAGTATACTCTCTCGGGTGCCCTCCCGGTATCCTCTTACTTTTTCTGTATTATAATCAAGTTATTAAACCCTTATATACATAGTCTTCTCTACTTCTGACTATTTTACGCCACCCTCTGTTAGCTTTCCCTTACTTGTTCTAATGCCTACAAGACATTTGCCAAAGTAATGAGTTTATTGTTGCACTCACTGCTCGCATCTTTTCCTCTCTGGAACTTCGGGATCACCAGCCCCTCTGTCATTACCTCCTCTTGCGGTCTTTTCGTCCGATCCACTGCCCATGGGAATGAGAAGGGTTATGCTTGGAAAGGCAGGTTCCTTCAGACTTACTGCAGATTTGATGGACTTACTTCTATCATTGTCCACGGGAAGCTTCTCAGTCTACTCAGTCGAATGGCAATGGACTTGTGATATTGTCGAAGGGCTAGAGTTACTTCGTGCCGTCGGTCTATGGGTGTCTTAGTATTAAACAATCAATAGTTGATGGTCGAACCATCTTCACGCTACCAAGTGTACAGGAGGGCGGAGCATCCTATGACGGGCCCATGGGTCAGAACTCACCCTCTAGTACCTGTAAGACAAGATAGCTGCACCTTGAGGAGGTTAGGGTGCAGGATTCACTTACTCCGACACACTTAAATAAGGACAACTCAATGGTTTGGCAAAGGGAAGTCTGTTTAATGACAAGTACAAAAAACAGGGAAACAAATGGTAATCCTCAATGATGCAATCGCCTGTCTCGCTTCAACTCCCAACTTCTTCATTCAGACAGCAACTTTTATGGGCAAAATTCGTCATCATTCTGACGTGCAAAACTCATAAGTTTGTCATGCAATTATATTGGTCGGAAAGGTAACTTAAGTATAGGTGCTATATCTGTATATGGTAACAGAGCATGCGGATTGGACAACTCTTATCGGATGGGCCTCTACGCCCGTCCCACTACATCACTTGTGATAGACATCACTACAACTACGACGTCTTATTGGTTCTACAAGCTATAGGACCCTAGATCATTTGGTCCATTGTGATTGGGTGGGTTACACCCCTAGACATACATCTCCACTTTAATTAGCAGCAAGCAGAATGGACACCCAGATGCGGAGTGCCCCAAGATTCACCCTGCCTCCCTTCCATCAATCAGTACCTTTAGGGCTATGTGTCAATTAGTTGGCTGAGGATGGCCTCAAAACTGTGGTGTTTACTGTGAATCTGCTTCATTTTCCTTCTTTTCGTATATTTGATTCTTTGTTCAGCCCAGCCACCTGCCTGGGCCTATTATCTCGACCTTCACTGGCTGGCAGTCATGCTCTGACGTTTTGATTCTTCAAAGCAGCCGCTCTCCTCCCTTCCTGGAGTTGACCTCGAATTCCCAAGCATGAGCTACTTCTTGCTGAGTTTCGATTCCGCTCTTTCCTTCTGGCTTTAGCTGGAATATGAATCTCGGCCTTGGTGGCCCCCTTGCAGCCAGGGCTTAGTTTTGTTTTACAAAATGGAGTCGCACTCGTATAGCGTGCTTCTTTGAAGTAGAGATATAATTGGGCGCATGCCGCTCTATTTTTCTACTAAGCATTGCAAGCAGTACCGTTTACTTAGCTTTTTGCGTTCCAAGCCTATTTACATGCATTCAGTCAGTTGCATATTTTCATCTTACTTCATGGTTCCGTCTCTGTTTACGAACATTGTTTCTTCTTATATGTCAATTACATCATTACTCTTTGTTTTCAGCCCTGTCAGTTTTTTGTTCGTTGTTTGTGATCATTTGTTGTCACCATCTACCTTCCATTAGGGCTCTCAGGGACTGTTTGCAAGTAATCTCCATTTCGTATCAGCTGCTGGTATGGTTGCCTCAGTGGGTACCTTGCAGCCCACGGTTGCCTGGTTATTGGCGCTTCAATAGGTACACATGTCCATCTGATGGGTACTGGACAGAGCCCCACCGTGGCTCTCTGTTGGTTCATTTGCTCTTTATATGTCACATATCTTGGCGAGTATGCTTCTGGCATTTCGACATGAGTGGCTGGAGTGCAGGCCATATTTGGGACCTCCTCTACATCATCATCCTCCGCATTATGGATTAAGACTATAGCAAAGCTATTTCCCTATTTTACAGAATGAACATTAACTAATTACTTGGGAGAGACATTTTCATTAAGTTGGGTTTTGGCCTCTGGTAAGAGGCTGTAATGGCCAAAACCTTATCTCCCACCTTTGTCTTCCCTGGTAGTATGATATCATTCACAATTATACTTTTAGCAGTGTCCGTGATATATTCACGGGAATCGTCAGCTACTAATTGGCTTCTAAGTCATTTTTGCGGCATAATAAATCGTTGTATAATCAGAGAGAGAACAAGAAATAGAATTGTCGTCCCAACAGATGGTTGCAGTATGGGTTATAATAATCTCTCAAGGAAATAGGATTAAGGGATAAAACACAGTCAACTCGCTGAAGGGGCCCCAGGACCGGCACGCCCCGCAGTGGTTTTTAAAATGTAAGATCCAACTATAGACACTACAAAAAGAAGAAAGGAAAAGACGGAAGAAAATAGCCCACCCTTTTCTAAAATCTTGTCATCCACTATTTCTTAAAACTACAATTCATCAGATTTCATATAGAACATAGATTTACGGTCCTAAAATACAAATACACAAATACAAAAATCTATCCAATTTCATTAACAATTCATTCACAGTTTAAAAATTCATATAAAATGAACAGTAATCACAAAGTTTCAAATTTCAAGTTTTCCCAGTGGTAACAGTTACTCTGAAAAAAGTGCTAAAGTGCAGTCTCTATTAAGCAGCCAAAAAAGTGGATACAGTTTATGAAGATATATGCCCCTAATAAGGGGCAATTGGGTGGCTATACGTTAAGTAACTCAAATGCTGTATTCCGCAACTACATCCTCTTCTGCGACCTCCAGATAAACGTTTTATATGGTGATTTCCAATAGAAGTGCTGCTTCGGAGAGCACAAAGGCTGTGGCCCATAGTTACTCCCAAAGAATAGTCTTCAGGAAGAGTTATAAATAGACGGCAGAAGGAAAAAATACAAATTCCAAAGAGAGGAGCCTCAATGAGTATTACATTAGTGAGGTCAGCAGTTGATTAAAAGATCCCCCGATAGCAGAGTAGAGTACTCGGCGGCACCTAACACAGTACCTGGCATGAGATGCTCAAAGAAGCCCAATCGCTTCCGAATCAGCGCCAGTCAACGCCTCTAAATATCAGCCGTTGAATGTGTACAGTCTTCCTTCGTGGAGATAAACAGGCGATATTAGCAGTGCAAATAAATACGCTCCAAGTCAATATAGGATAGACAACTGAATGTGTCCAGGCGCTGTTATGAAACCGTTGGTTTAAATTAAAGTTAGAGAAAAATAGACGGTCAATGCAGCACATTTACTCCTCCCATAAGGGAAAACCAGCTCCATACCATAAACAGGCAGCAAACAGCAAGCCGTGGGCACCGGACACACTACTCCAGACACCGCGCTGCGCTCTGCGCCAGTGTTATATGGGTCCGCCTCTTTTGGGTCCGCAGAGAACAGCGTAGAAAGACTTTTAATATTGCTCCAAGACGCTGCAAAACTATATTTAAAAGTGAATTTCCTCTGGGTACGTTTCTCCGCCAGTAACACCAGACACACTACTCCACACACCAAATTAGTTGTCTTGGTCATCAACGAGGCGGTTGACTGAGTCGTCAACAGGTTGATGGTCGAAGACTTCATCGTCAATGAGAATTTAGGGTGACTGAGTCGTTGACGATGATGCCATCATTGAAGGAACTGTAGTTGTGGACGAGCGCCAACTTTCTGAAGAGTGCTTCAATGACAAAGCTGTTGATGTAGGCATTCTCAGCGCTGAAGTGGTCATCGAGGTGACCGTAGCCATAGATGGAGACATCAATGACACTGTCGAGAAGGGAGCACAGCCCGGGCAAGTGACCCATGCCCCTTTTTAGCCGCCTTCCCTCAGAAAGATTTTTCATGGGACCGCACTCAAGGGAGGGCGCTCTAGGGGTCTGTTGTGCCTGGCAGAGGCATAACTACAGACAGAGGCCAAGTCAGAGGCCTCGGCACCTTCATCCCCCCAGGCCACTAACCTTGCAGGTCTTGGATGAGAATGACTGACAGATGGCAGAGCTGGTCAAGCCGTGGTCCAGGTAAAGACAGTAAAAACACTGCTCACTGTTAGGGAGAATTCCCATTTCTGTGATAAACTACTGTTTCTAAGAGTAGTAAAATGAAATGTACTTTACTTACCTTTTTCTCTTTGTAGAGCCAGCACACACCATCTTATGTGGAGTGCTTGGGGTTACTTAGGATCCTCTTCGTCTACTTACTCATGTAGCATTTTGTATGTTACAAAGACTACAATTAATGGCTGGTGGCAGTGGTTTAATTGTCTTACCATTGAGTGTTTTTACCACAGTATTGCACCCATGGATGCCCATTTTGTCAAAATGGCCCTGGTTGTCTTTTTTCGCCATTTCTTGCTTGTGAGGGCTTTCTTGGGTTTTACTCTGCCCGCCAAACCAGCTTGGGTCTCTTTGTTCATTTTGTCTTTGGTGGGCATCAGTGCTGAAATCCGCCTCTGGCTCGAGCGTGTCTGGAAGGGCAGGAAGCGAGGGAGGTGCCCGAAACTCCCTGTGCTTAGTCTCCTTGGTTACACGGATGCACTCAAAGGTGATTGAATGGCAGGACAGCCACCCTGCTGTGTGAGTTACAGCTAGGATGCAAATGAATGGGAGAAAACCTGCATAAAAGGTGAGGTCTCTTGGACAGAAGGCAGAATAGACCACTGGACGAAAAATCCGAAGAAAGAAACTGGAAGAGAAGCTTGCTGCACCCTCCTGTACTGTTGGTTTGCCCGGTGAAGCCCTGCTGCAGTGCTGAAGCTCCAAATATCATGCCCGGAAGGGACGACTTCTTCCCTTGGGTTTGTGGGACCAACCGTCCCAAGATGAACTTGACTGGAACCCCTCTGCCTGCTGGCTGTACTTCTTTGCTGCTGCTGGAACCAAGTGCCAGGGGGTAGAAACGCCAGAAACGAGTGCCTTTAAACCGGGCCGAGCTCCAGAAATATCCTCAGTAAACCTCTCAAAGCAAGATGAACCAAGCCTGAGCAACCTCAACAAAGTGCTGGATACCAGAAGCAAGGGCAGCCCATAAGGTGTCTGAGAACCGTGGCGGTGCTATTGACCGGTAGCTGAAACCACGAAGTGCTGCTGAATTGTAAAGAGCCCATTGCTGCCGCCGAGCTTCAAACCGCACGGCAGGAGTCCTCAGATGTCCTCCCTCTTTTCCCCAGGCCCAGGAACACTAGATATGCAGGACTGCAACAGGAACAGAAGCCAGCTGGAACCTCTTCTTCCAACCTAAGGTACTGTCTTAACTAAAGGGGTAATTACCTTTTTGATTGGTAGCTTGTCTGTCTCACTGGTGACTTAGAGTAGCTGCTTTTTCTGCCTAGTTGCTTGCAGCTTTGCTTTAACAAGTCTTACAGCTTGTGACCCATCAGTGATTCTTTTCTACAAACTCTCTATATAACTGTGTGCAAGGCTTTTGTGCTATCTACAAAAAGTGCCTCAGCTCCCCTAGACTTTGTTCAATTGACATTGGCTTTCCTGGCTCCCTGCAGACTCTTCTGACCCATTGACTTTGTGTTTAACTGTCCCTCATAGGTGGTACATAAGTTCCTTGTATTGCTGGGAAAGTGTTAAAACATACTTCATTGGGGGATTGTAAAGCACTTACCTGTTCAGAGAACCTGTTAACCTTTGTTTCCTTCCCTAACCTTTTTCCTCTTCCACAAACTCAGTATTGCATTTAAGTGTCAAAAGTGATAATATCAATGTCCACAGTGTCCTAGCAATTGAAGACACCCCATGGTGTAGGAAGTGTCTGTGTGCCATCCCAAAAGGCTATCTACTTGCTTAACTTAAAAAGTGTATTTAAAGTATATTTTATTGTTGCACCTTGCCCTTTCTAAAGAAAGCTTATTTTGAAACTGACTGTTCAATTAATACTTATTTTACTTACTTTACTAGACAACCTTGAGTATAAGTGTTATTTGGATACTTCTAACTGTGAATCTCTGTGTCACATCTCTACAGCTCACAATTACCCCTTTTCAGATAAGTTTGGTAGCTCAGTCACTGTACCAACTTGTGTAGTACAGACCTATATCAATAGTTGGGTCTCTATTGCCAAGAAGACAAGGCTGGTGTAGTCTCCCACAAGGTTACTACATACAATCTTGTCTAACACTCATGAAGCATTCCATGTATACGTTCTTCAGGTTACATGTCGGTTACATGTCAAGTAGGGCTTAAATAGGCTTTTCTTCTTCGTGTCTGTCATCTCCATGGATCCCTGAAGTTCTAAGATGGAAAATCTGAACTTTGAAAGCAATTAAATTGGCGAAACTTCACTGCAATGGGTGAGAAGGCAAGCAACACAAAATTAAGAGATTAGATGAAAAAAGGTAGAAAAAATAGACAAAAAATCCCAGAATTTCGAGAAGAGAGAATTCTCGAGGACTCCCAACACTTAATGTGCAGTAAAACAAATCTGAAGATGGCCAAAAGGAGTGGAGCTAAGGTGTCCTGTCTAATTTGCTGCAGGCAGTATGACCCAAAATGACGAGCAGTTTAAACATGTAAAAGTAAACTGCTTTAATGTTACTGAGAATTCCCAGCCTGAATACGGGGAATATTCAAGAGATTGTGAATCCATGCAAGATCCAATGCTGGAGAAGTCCGTGAACATCCCACAAAGTCCCTAAAATGCTAACAAAGTATAGGTTTGACAATAAGCTATCCACATTTTTACAATTTTGCTCAACAGAAGAAATGTCAATAAAATGTATGATAATGTCGAATCAAAAGTCAATTTCAACATTTTAAAGCATTCCCAGTTCTAAGGATAAAATACACCATAATGAGGCACAGTGTAGATAATCTCTCTCTCTCTCTCACACATACCCACACACCCACAGCAAGTCAATAGAAAATATCTCCAAATAAGCCTGATATGGGTGAGAACTCACCTCCTCTTTCAAAAAGGCATCTCAGAAGCTGTATCCGTTGCTTATACATGGGGCCAAGATGACTGACAACATTGCCAATATTGAAGTCTGAAAGGCAGCAATGTTTAAAGAGTCCTTCTTGTATTACATCCCCATTGGCGTTCCGAGTCAGTAGCATTAGGACCTCGTGCCACCTTTGCTTCATTAATAAATCATGCACCAACACTTTAGCATAGCATTCTGCAATGTCACAAGTGATGTCCTGGGGGATTTCTGAAGAATAAAGGGAATGTTACAAAAACATCAAGCATGTTAATATGTGTGTTCTCCTGTAGGAAAGTCAACATGCAACTGAGTAAAGCAATAGATAAATTACAAACTGCAATGTTCTATAATGAATTACAGTATTTTCAAAGGCAGAAAAAAGGCCAAGGTCTTCACGCTGCCCAATGGTTTATTCTAGATATGAAACAAACAAAAAACACAATTTGCAACAAAAAATTCAATGGAGAAACGTTTTCTGAAAAATACAAATTCTTAAAGCTATACCGAAGAGCGGCTTATCAAGCTAACATTTACTTTGACGTGTTGTGCACAATGTAATGGCAGCAATAAACAAAGTATATGTTTCTACAAACTTTTTTGCAAGGTGGCAAAGATATCCTCAGTTTTAGTGTAGCAAGGTCTACTACATGTTTGGCAGAAAAAAGCATCAAGGTTTCAGGACCCAGTCCATTCAGGCAGGCCTACGCGCTGCAGAAGATGAGGAAATGAAAATACTTACTTACTGCAAGGGAGTCATGATAAGTAGGACACTGACACACAAACCTTTATTAAATTCTTGGTGTTGGGAAAACTCCTATTTTGCCCTAGAGCTATGATGGGAGTAGTTTCTACAACAAAGAATAACGAAAACACAGTCCTAGTCAGTATTTGTCAAATCCAAATGACCTATTCTAACAAAACCTAATGCCTGCCTTATCTCTTATACAAAAAGTGAGTAAAGGGGAATGTGTATGCAAAGGAAAATCAGAGTTATAACAAAGGATCAAGGTGGCTGAGTCAGCTCTCCTCCCCACGTTGGACATCAAAGAGCAAGGCGGCCCCCGTAAACAGGATGACGCACTCTGGCTCAGGTTAAAAAAAAAAAAAGGCAGTTAAAAACATGGGTCAAGGCCCGCTTGGCCTTCCACGTTAGAGTCACTTGTTCCAGTTTTCTAAAAGTTCTTTCACAGTTCAACCAAAGTTCACGTATGTCTCCCTCTGTCGGGCTCGGACCTTTCAACAGAAAGTACCTAATTCAATGTAGACCTCGCAATCACAGCACTTGCAGGGGTTCCCTTCCTCAAACTTCATTCACATTCGTTAGGGGTTCCCTTCCACCAAATTATTTCATATTTCCAGTCCCCCTCAATCGGGCTTGAACCTTTCACTGATGTCAAAGACATTTTCGAATGTGCAATGCTTTTACCATAGACCTCGGCACGACCATGTAGAGGAGGAGCCAAAAGCCTCTACCAGACCCACCCCTAACCTGCCTATATGTTGGGAGCCAGAGATAGTGACAAGGTCGACACCTGTAATGATGTGAATAACACAAGCAGATTTCGAAGCAAAGTACCCATTGAGGAAGCCATTCTTTATGGATCCACGGAAAGCTGACAGCCTCCTAGGAAAGATCCCTGAAGACCGGTAGAAGATGAACGAAAGAGCAGACTGGTGACGTCAAAAAATGTAACATGACACACTGAGAAGAGGTAGCAGTGGATAATGTAAAGAGAACATATAGAACCTGATGAGGAAATAAAAGAATTGAGTAACCTGTTACATGCAAAATGAAGATTACACGTGTGAAGAGCACGGAAGAAAATGCAAGCCATTTTACAATTGTACAGAGTCAGTAATGCAAGCAGACTAAGTGATATAGAAGCTATCTATATGTAGTATATAGATTGCAGTCGGTTCCGCCAAGGTATACATAAAGTATAAGAAATCTGGATGTTCCACATAATGTTTCAACAAACTGGGATCCCATGGACAGAAAGTCTGAAAGTGTATTGCAGTTAATAAACAGTAGCTGGCGAGCAAGGAACAATCAAGAAGGCTTATATGTCCCAGTGTCAAGAAGGCCAGGGCAGCCGAGAACTGGTTGGCTATTCAAAGGATACAATTAATCCAAGAGATGAGCCACGCTTCTGCCAAGATGCAGCTGGGAGAAAATGAGTGCCAAGTTTTATTCATTTTAATACCAGCTAACATTAAATTGAAGCACGAAACGTGGTCTCCACTCATGTGACCTCGATGAAAATAAGACTCCAGCAGATGACGTTGAGGCAAGAAGATGCGAGTATACTGTTAGGAAAGATTGTGTGCAGTACCCTTTGGGTGCAATACAACAACCCTGACCTCCTCGCAATAGGAATCCAACCTTTGGTATAAGTCTGTACTACACAGGTTGGTAGCATGTTGAGCAGCCAGGCTTATCTCAATGTCAATGTGAGCTGGTATACAGAGATTCACAGTGACAAGTATTCAAATAAACTCTTACACAGAAGGCTTCATGATTAAACAATTATTAATTTATTTAACAGTCAGTTTGAATAAGCCTTCTTCAGAAGGGAGTAATATAATGCAACACAAAAATACACTTCAAAATACACACTCTTAGTTTCTAAATCAGCAATTACCCATTTGGGATGTCCTACAAACACTACCTACACCCTCAGGTGACTTCAATAGTTAGGGTGCTGGGGACATCAATATATCACTGTTGCATAAAGAATATACTTGAGACTGTTAAAGGAAAAGAGGTTTCAGAACAAGAAGTGTTCACACAATTATTCTTAATCAGGCAAGTACTTTCAACAAAACCCCCCAATGCCAAGTCAGTTAACATTTTCCTGGAAGGAAGCAAAACACATAAGCAGAGGAGAGAAGAGCCATTCAGTGAGCCAGGCCAGTGTTAAGTTAGCAAAAGTCAAGGTGAACTGAAGCACTTCTTACAGGTAAGTAAAAGTCTTGCACAATGTTTTAGAAGGCTTTGTAGAATAAGAAGACATCAAAGTAGGGCCACAAGCTGATTAGGCTTGTGATGTAAAGAAGCTGTTAGCAACTCTACAGAGCAACCAATACAAGTCTCCAACGAGGACAAGTGAGGTTACACTACAAGAGGTAAGTTCTCTTAGACTGGATAGTACCTTTAGGTTGCTGAAAAGTGCAGCAGATGGCTCCTGTTCCTGTGCAACTCTGCAGATCCTGGTGTTCCTGGACCTCAGTCGTGGGGACTAGAGGGAGGACTTTTGGGGACTCCTGACGGTCACCGACCGCAACCGGCAATCTTCAAACAAGCAGCACTTCGGTGTTTCAGCTCCTCGCGTATACCGCAAATAGCAAAACCACGGTTCCTGGCTGTCGAGATGGGCTTTCCTTGCATCTGGGGTCCAGCACTCTGTTGAGGTGGCTCAGGCTCGGTCAGTCCTGCTTCCTGGGAGTCCGGAGTATCTTCCTGGAGCTCTTGGCCATCTTAAAGGCAACGCACACGATCTGGTGTTCCTCTCCCTGGCTATTCCTTTCCAGCAGCGACTGCAGTGGAAATTCACCCAGCTTCAAGAGGATGTCCAGGTGGCTTACTTGGAGTTGATTGGTCCCACCAACTCAAAGGGAGAAGTCGTCCTTGCGGGGCATCTCTGGTAGGCAAAGTTTGAATGCAGTACCCTCTGGGAACACTACAAGCAACTATGGCTACAGGTATAAGACACCCAACCTTTGGTATAAGCTTGTACTACACAGTTTTAGTAGCGTGTTGAGCAGCCAGGCTTATCTCAAGAGAGGAAATGTGAGCAGTAGCGGAGTTACAAAAAGATTCACAGTTACAGGTATTCAAATAAACTCTTAACACTCAAGGTTTCTTGCATAAACAATTAATAATGTATTAATCGGTCAGTTATAAAGCCTTCTTCAGAAGGGGGCAATAGAATAGTAACACACAAATATACCTCAATACTGTACAATTTGAGTTTCCAAATCAGACAAGACCCTTTTGGGATGGCCCACAGACACAACCTACACCCACAGGTGACTTCTGTAACAAACATGCTGGGGACATTAATATCTTACTGTTGGCATTCAGAACACTCTTAAAAAATTGGTAAAAGGCTAAAGTAATTAGAACACAAAAAATTACAAACATTCATAAACAGGGCAAATACTTTCAGATAGCACTTAGAAGAGTCATTGAATTCAAATAGGCTAAGCCAAAGTCGATGGGCAAAAGTCCTTGTATGGGATGCAGCACTTCAGGTAAGCAAATGGAAAATTCTTTGCACAAGTCCTTCAGAGTCTTTGATAAAAAAGAAGAATCAAATGTAGGGCCACAAGCTGCTTAGACTTGTGAGCTGTAGACGTTACAAGCACTTCCACAGTAAGAGGTAAGTTCTTAAACTTGTTTTACAGTACCTTGGTAAAGCAGAAAAGATGCAATTGAAGACTTCTGTTCCTGTGCAGCTCTGCAGATCTCACTGTTCCTGGGCCTCAGTCGTGGGACAAGAGGGAGGACGTTGGGGGACTCCTGTGCTACACCAGTGCTGTCAAAACTGGCAACCGGCAAACTTTACTTTGAATGGCTGTTTTTAGCGTTTCAGCTCCTTGCTGTACAGCAAATAGCAATAAGCATGGTTCCTGGCTGTCAAGGTGGACTTTCCTCACATCTGAAGTCCCGCACTCGACTGAGGCGGAGGCGCGGGGGGGTCAGGCTTGGTCATTGCTGCTTTGTGGGAGTAAGGAGGATATTCCAAAAGCCTTAGGCCAGCTTATAAGCAACGTACACAATCTGGTGTCCCTCTCCCTGGCGCTACGGTTTCCTGCAGCAACTCTCAGGAAATTCAACCAGCTCCAAGATGGGTGACCAGGTGGCTTATTTGGGAGTTGATTGGTCCCACTAACTAAAAGGGAGAAGTCGTCCTTGCAGGGCTTCTCTGTCGATTCGAACTTAGCAAGTAGTCACTGCAGCAGGGCTTCACCGGGCAAACCAACGGTCCAGGAGTTGCAGCAGGCGTCTCTTCCAAGTTCTTCTTCGGATTCCTTCGTCCAGTGGTCGACTCTGCCTTCCAAGCCAAAAAGCCTCGCCTTTTATGAAGGTTTATCCCATTCATTTCAGCCTAGCTGTCAGGCACCCAACAGGGTGTCTGTCCGTGCCAGATAGCCAGCCAGCCAGCCAATCACCTATGAGTGCATTCCTGTTTCCTATGGGACTAAGCACAGGGAGTTTCGAGCACCTCCCTCGCTTCCTGCCCTCGCCAGACACCCTGGATCCAGAGGCAGGCTTCACTCGTGAATCCCGCCAAAGGCAAAACAAACAAAGGGACCAAACCTGGTTTGACGCACAGAGTAAATCTCAAGAAGGACCTTTCCACAAAGAAACGGCAAAAATAGAAGACCGGGGTCATTTTGACAAAAATGGCACTCTTGGGTGCTTTACTGCAGCTGCGAAAGCAGCCCGCGGTAAAATCACACCACAGTAGTTAAAAAGTAAACCACTGCCACCAGCCATTCATCGAGGAAAGCGTAACATAAAAATGTTACATGAGAAGCTAGACAAAGGGGACACAAAGGGGATACAAAGTAACCCCTCCAGCAACCTATGTTAAGATAGTGTGTGCTGGGTCTAGAAAGTTAATTTGTATAGCAAAGTCAATTTCACTTTACTGCTCTTGCAAACAGTAGTTAATCCAAGAGTAAGGTATTTAAACCTTGGGAAATCTAAAAGACTTCCCTGTGTCGCTGCACTAAAGGTGCTGTGTGACACAATGAAAAAAGATGCCTATAGAGTTTGTCAGACTCCAGAAACCAAAAAGAAACACAGCCAAAATCACAAGAAAAGTGGAGAAGGAGAGAGTGGGAAAAAGCTCTCACTCTATCCAGGTTAAGAATTAAAAAGTCCTCGAGTCCAGCAAAAGTGCTGGTGGTCTCTAAGGTAGAGAGGAATTGGCAAATTTCAGGTGTTTGCTGGACCTACAAACAGAAAAGGTAAGTAAAGTCAATTTCACCTTGCTATTCTTGGGAACAGTAGCTCACACAAGAAAAGGTATTTAAACCTTATGAGAAATCTAAAGGATTTCTCTGTGACACTGCACTGATGGTGCTTTGTGTCATCATACAAAAAGTAGATGCCTATGGAGTTTGTCAGACTCCAAAAACAAAGGTAACGCCTAATCTAAATCAGGTCCGAGCACATGAGAGAGTGAGAAACAGGGCTCACTCACTCCAGGGTTAAGGTTAAAAATTCCTAAGTCCAGCAAAAGAACTGGGGGTCTCTAAGGTGGGAGGAAGTAAGCACTAAAATGAAAATGTTCCCAAACACACGGCCCCACAGATTCTTCCATACTTGCTTTCCTTGGCAAAAGCTGGTTTGGCTCACGCGTCCATCAAGGTACACCTGGCGGCCATCTCATGCTACACCAGATCCCCAGGAAGATCCTCGCTGTGATCCCAGACTCGTCAAGGAGTTTCTCAAGGGTCTTTTACGATCTTTCCCGCCGGTGAAGGTGCCTGCACTGGTATGGGAACTCAACGTAGTCCTGATGAGACTTAATGGGGGCACCTTTCGACCTATGCATCAAGCCCCACTTAACTTTCTCTCGTGGAAAACGGCGCTCCTCGTTGGCCATTGTTAGGGAGGATTCTCAATTCTGGGTTCATTCCCTTCTACTTTAGAGACCCCCAGCTCTTTTGCTGGACTTTAGGACTTTTAATTTTAATCCTGGCGAGAGCAAGACCTTTTTCCCACTCACTCATGTATTTTTCTTTGATTTCAACCCTGTGTTTCTTTTGGTTTTGGAGTCTGACAAACTCATCTTTTTACGTTGTGACACACAGCACCCTCAGTGCAGCGTCACAGAGAAGTCCTTAGTATTTCTCAAAGGTTTAAATAACTTCTCTTTGATAAACTACTGTTTCCAAGAGCAGTAAAGTAAAATTGGCCTTACTGACCTTTTTATCTTTGTAGACCCAGTACACACTATTTTACAATAGAGTGCTGGAGGGGTTCCTTAGTATCCCCTTTGTCTACCTTCACATGTAACATTTTTATGTTACCCTTTCTGCAATTAATGGCTGGTGGCAGTGGTTTATTTTTTCCTACCGTTGTGTGTTTTTACTGCGGGCTGCAATTGCAGCTGCAATATAACACCCGTGGGTGCCCATTTTGTCAAAATGGCCCTGGTTTTCTTTTTTCACCATTTCTTGAGATTTACTCTGCGCGCCAAACTAGGTTTGGTCCCTTTGTTCATTTTGTCTTTGGCGGGGTTGACTGCTGAAGCCCGCCTCTGGCTCCAGCGTGTCTGGCAGGGCAGGAAGCGAGGGAGGGGCCCAAACCTCCCTGTGTTTAGTCCCCTTGGTTACAGGAATGCACCCAAAGGTGATTGGCCGGCTGGTTGGCTTTGGAGGACAGCCACCATGCTGTGTGAGTGACAACTAGGCTGCGAGTGAACGGGAGAAAACTGCATGAAAGGCGAGATCTTTTAGACAGAAGGCAGAGTTGACCACTTGATGAAGGAATCATTAGAAGAATTTGGAAGAGACGCTTGCTGCAACTCCTGGACCGTTGGTTTGCCCGGTGAAGCCCTGCTGCAGTGCTGAAGCTCTGAATTCGCCTCGACTAGCGAAGGCCTACAAAGGACGACTTCTCCCCTTGGGTTGGTGGGACCAATCGACCCCATCCCGCCACAATTAATCGGAGAACTTCAAAACGCAGTATATAGCTTCATATGGGTGAAAAAGAGACCCAGAATACAGAGACACACACTGACCCGTCCTGCGCTCTTGGGAGGCGATCTGGGCAGATACATCATGGCAGCACACTTGGCCCCCATACTCCAGTGGGCTAAACCAGCGACACCAAAGGATGGAGAGGCATAGAACAAGCATCCACACAGATCCCGATACCAGCACTGCTGGCACGGAATCCCAAGGCCTGCGAAGCCGAAGGAAAATTACTAGGAGCCACTAAAACAGCCCTGAGTAACTGGGACAGAGCCATGCAAATGAAAAAGATCAAACGAGGGCTGGGTCCATTATTACCAATAGCACATAACATCGACTTCAACCCAGGCTTGAAGAAGACATTTTGGGAGGGATGGAAGGGCGCAGACACCCTGACACTGCAGGACATATACCAAAACAGTAACCCAAACCCTTTCTTAGAATGCAAAAAGAAATTCGATCTGGGGAAAAAAGAAAGGTTCAGATACATGCAAGTACGACATTCGATCTCCCACCAGTCAGTGAAAAGGGCGGGAACAAGAGCCCCAACAGGCTTGGAACTAACAATGCAAGAGGGGGAACCAAAGAGGGGGATATCAATGATCTACAGAGTGCTTGATGGGGCACAACCAACGGACAAGGAACAAGTTACTTACCTGTAACTGTTGTTCTCCAGCATGGGTCTGGCATGGATTCACATGCTCATGAATATTCCCCGTCAGGTCAGGAATCCTCGGTAAAGAAAAAAATCAGTATCAGTTTCGTTTCTGATCTGTCTTTCTTAGTGGTAACCAATCACTGATCTCTGGGTCATACTGCCCCCAGCCAATAACTGCCCTCTACCTAAGCCCCTCCCCTGGCAGCCATCCTCAGATTTGGTAGCACGTAAAGTGGCAGTATGACCAAGTGAAGAGCCGCAGAGGGGAAGGAGGGAGGGTTTGCATGTGAATCCATGCCAGACCCATGCTGAAGAACAACAGTTACAGGTAAGTAATTTGTTCCTTCTCCAGCATAGGGTCTGGTATGGATTCACATGCTCATGAATATAAGAATACATAGCAGTATACACATGCACAACCACAGGAGGTGGCAACAGGCTCAACATTAAGCAATACAACAACTCAACATTAAGCATCTCTTACCTCCTCACCAGGTTCACCTTAAGCGAACAGGTTGCGCAGCACTGGTTGGCCGACCCTGGACTCCTCCCTGGAGTCCCGATCGACGCAGTAGAATCTCGTGAAGGTGTGCGTCGACCTCCACGTAGCAGCCCTGCAGATGTCCAGCAGGGGCACACCAGACAGGAACGCCGTGGTAGCAGCGATCGCTCTGGTCGAATGGGCTCTCGGACGGCCGGGCAGCGGTCGGTTTGCCAACCGGTGACAGTACATGATGCAGCCGGAGAGCCATCTGGAAATGGAAGCCTTCGAGCGAGCCTTCCCTTGATTCACAGGTCCAAAGTTCACGAACAGCTGAGATGTCTTCCGAAAACTCTTTGTGCAGTCCACGTAGAACTTCAGCGTTCTAGCCACATCCAGTGAGTGCAAAGTCCTCTCGGCCGGAGACGAAGGCGACGGGAAGAAAACTGGCAACACCAAGGGCTCGTTGAGGTGGAAGTCCGACGGTACCTTGGGCATAAAGGAGGGGTGCGCCCTCAGCACCACCCTCGTGTCGTGAAAAGTCAAGTATGGAGGCTTGCAAGATAGGGTCTGGATCTCTCCCACTCGTCGTGCGGAGGTGATGGACACAAGAAATGCTGTCTTCCACGACAGGAACTTCAACGGCGCCGAATGCATAGGCTCGAATGGGGCCCCCATGAGTCTGGTGAGCACCACGTTGATCTCCCACGCCGGGGCAGGGACCTTCACCGGCGGGAACGATCAGAATAGTCCCTTCATAAATTCCTTCACCAGGCAATGAGACCACAAGGATGCCCGTCCTGTAGTTCTGGTGTATCAGGAAATGGCAGCCAGATGTATCTTGATGGAGTCGTGAGCCAGTCCAGCTTTGGCAAGCGACAGTAAGTACGGCAATACTTGATGGGCCGTAATCCGCAGAGGGTTAATCTTCTGTGCACGGCACCAGACAGAGAACCTCTTCCACTTACGTCCATAGCATTTGAGAGTTGAGGACGCCCTGGCTTTTGCAAGAACCTCTCTGCAGTCAGCTGGGATATTGTATCCTCCAAACTCTAGTGCTGCAGGAGCCAAGCCTGCAAGTTCAGCGACTCCGGGTCGTGATGGAGAATGGCGCCTGCCTCTCTGGAGAGAAGATCCGCGTCCCTGCTTCTGGATGTAGAACATCGTGGTGGTGTTGTCGGTGAAGATCCTCACCACTTGAATCCAGCGGGCGTCGAGGAACTCTTGTAGCAGACGCATCCGAAGTCTGCAAAGGGGCACAAGGTAGACGCATGAGGACATCATCCTGAGGAGGGACTTGATGGACCTCACACTGGCCACATCCGTGGCTAACAGGCGCTGCACCTTGCCCAAAATGGCCTTCGTCCTTTCTTCCGACGGAGATGCCAATCGCTTCACTGTATCGAGCTTCGCTCCCATATGCGACGGGACCAGATGGGATTTGGGGTAGTTGATGGCGAATCCCAGCTCTGTGAGCAGGCGGACGTTCCTCGCTGTGTGTTCGACGGCGAGTTCTCTTGACCTTCCACGGATTAGCCAGTTGTCCAGGTAGGGGTAGACGTGGATCCCTTGGAGGCGCAGCCGCGCCGCCACAGGTGCGAGGCACTTGGTGAACACCCTGGGTGCCGACTTTAATCCGAACGGCAGGGCTCTGAATTGGTAGTGACGCCCCTGGACTAGGAATCTGAGGAACTTCCTGTGCCTTTTTAGAATAGGGATGTGGAAGTAAGCATCCGCCAGGTCCAAAGACTATAGGAAGTCGCCCTCCTCCAGCTGTCCCAGCACGTGCTGGAGGGTGACCATCCTGAATTTCTGTGCCTTAATGTACTTGTTTAACCGACGCAGGTCCAGGAAGGGGCACCAACCGCCTGTCTTCTTCCTGACGAGAAAGTACCTTGAGTATACTCCGGAGCCCCGCAGCCTCTTGGGGACGAGCTCGATGGCACCTTTCTTGAGTATCGCCCTTACCTCCAACAGCAGTTGAGGGACGTGATTTTCCTTCCTGGCCACGGGAGGAATGCGAGGGCACTTCTTTTGAAATTCCAGCGAGTGTCAGCAGGCCAGGGTGTCCAGCACCCAAAGGTCGGTGGAGATGGACTCCCACACGCTGACGAACTTCGTCAGCCGGACTCCCACCGGGGTGCTTTCGGTGGGGACCCGACAACACGGCCGGGTCAGTCTTGCTTGGAGGCGGTCTTGCCGTCTTGTCCTCATGAAGGCAGTAGAGATATCGCGAATGCTCGTCCTCGCTCAAAACGCTCTGTAGTCCGCATCCAGGGCAGCACCTGAACAGCTTGGATCCGGGTGTCGAGCTTCCCTTGTCCTGGGCCATGTCCGTTGAGGTAGGCTACAGATCTTCCGGAATCGAAGTGTAAACTTGACAAAAACTTCACCCTTGAGGAGCATAGAAGAATTCCGAAACGGGTCCCCGTTATCGGAAGTAGAAACGGTGGAGCTTGAGGCTCGATTAACTGAAAAATTGAGAAAATCTCCTGCAAAAAGCGTGAAAACGCAGAGCTAAACACGAGGACTCCCAACACTTGAGCGTGCGGTAAAAATCTGAGGATGGCTGCCAGAGGCGGGGCTTAGGGAGAGGGCAGTCATTGGCTGGGGGCAGTATGACCCAGAGATCAGTGATTGGTTACTACTAAGAAAGACAGATCAGAAACAAAACCGATACTGATTTTTTCTTTACCGAGGATTTCCAGCCTGACGACGGGGAATATTCATGAGCATGTGAATCCATACCAGACCTCATGCTGGAGAAGTTGCACTTACTAGGTTTGGAATACGGTATCGCTGAAGGGAAAATACATCTGTTTAAAAAGAGAATAATGGAAAAGAAAGGGCGGGGAATTAATTGTTTAATTGTTGTACTCAAGAACTTACTTAAGAAAGAAATGAACACTGACTGTAAGAAGAATGCTTAAAATACTACACTGGGTTTCTTATGCATGCTTGTAACCTATGCTCTTCAGAAGAAAATAGAAAATAAAGTTTGTATAAAAAAAAAGATAGTTGTCATGATGCCTACCCCCGGGCATCCGGACCAGGCCCATCAGCCCCGGGAGCAGGCATCCAAGTGATTACTAAAAGCCCAGCAGCCCCGGCAAGGGGCCGTCTGGGTACAGTCCTGGCGCCATTGGCGCCAGGCTCATAGAGGAAATCAGTCCTGGCGCCATAGGCGCCAGGCTCATGTACATTACTTAACTCATGCCGCAATGATGTCAAGCCAACGTGAGGCCTGAATGGGACTACTTTGCTTCAGGGACTATTTTTTACTTGGGCGTGGTTCTGAGGGAACTTCTTACCTGGGACTACTTTGAAGGCTATTTAAACCACGCCCGAACAGCAGCACATGCTTCGCGTTATTCTGCATCCAGCAGCGTAACGCTCACCGTGCCTGCAGTCAGCATCCAGTCTTCAGCCATGCCCGTCTCGAATCCAGAGCTCCTAGCAAAAGAGGAAAGAAGAAGGAAAGGTTAGAACACAGACATTATTTCAATCCTTACCTGATTCCGGATCCATCACGTCTTCGAACTTGAAAAGGACATTATTTCTGCACGCGACGCATCGCCAGCTGCAGCTCCGCGCAATACTCACCAGTCCTCACAGCATTTTTCGATCCGGCGCTGCCTTCATCATTTTCTTCGCCGAACTCCAGCATCTAGGGGGCAAAAGAAACATAAGGTGAGCCGAGAGAGCCAACAAATACAGTCTCTTTTTACCACCATAGACTTACCTGATTTACCACCGGAGGCATTATTCTTCAACAACCCGCAACTTCTTACGCCGCACCTGTAAGGAGAGAGAAAACTACAAGTTAAATACACACATTTTACCGGACAGTGTTGGGTAATACAGACTCTTACCTGAACGCCATCAGCTGCCACAAGACAATCTTCTCTTGGACCCAGCTGCAACACAAGAAGGGAATGGTACAAGAGTGAACATCGGACATATTAAACTCTTTTAACTTTATACTTACAGGTTCTCGCCAGGAACCTCGGAGTCAATATTCATCCGGAACTCTTCCAACGCGTTTGAACCAGTAAAGTAACTGGTATCTACGCGCCGCAGCATTCCACGCAGGATGGAGAGCTCATCATTTAAAAACATAAGGTGAGATTACTGAAAGTGAATATCGGAGGTGATTAGTGGGGAAAACAGTGGGGTGCCATTACTAGAATCCACGGCTGGCTAAATCCCTTTCTCCACTTGCAGGAGAATACTTCTACGGGTCAAGCAGACGAGATTAGGCGGTCCAGTCCAGTCTGTCATCTCTGCACTACGCTTCACGTTGGAGGAGGCCGCAGCATTCGGGTCCGATCGACGCCCCTGTGGGAGCCAGGTGAGCGTAACAATAGTGTGTGCTGGGTCTAGAAAGTTGCAAATGTGAGTAAAGTAATTTCACTTTACTGCTCTTGCAAACAGTTCATCCAAGAGAAGGTTTCTAAACCTTTGAGAAATCTGAAAGACTTCCCTGTGCAACTGCACTGAAGGTGCTGTGTGACACATTGTAACAGATGATGCCTATGGAGTTTGTCAGACTCCACAACCAAAAGAAACAGTGTTCAAAATCCCATTGAAACACATGAGAGACTGGGAAAAAAGGGTCTCGCTCTCTCCGGGTTAAAAATTCAAGTCTTCAAAATCCAGCAAAGTTGCTGGGGGTCTTTAAGGTAGAGAGGAATTGGCACATTTCTGAGAATTCTCCCTAACACATACCCATACTCTATAATATTCACAGGAGTTGTGAAGCCTACAGGACCATGTTCAAAGGCTAAATGAATGACAGAAAGTAAGAGTGATGATGGATTTCAGGCTATTTGGGTGGGAAAGCATGGCCAAGACCAGCCCACCAGCACCTGGAATGCCAACTTGTGCGCTTTTAGAGAGTGGAATATTCCAGAGGGGTACAAGCGTGCCAACCAATTATAGAGGGCCACGTATCAAAGAGCCCTATATTTTGTGATCCAATAGATCGTCGTGTATTTTGTGACGATGGAGATGACTTGCACTAGAGCAGGGCTTAGTTGCCCATGTGACAGTAGAAACCCAATCACAACATCAACCCCCATGGAAAGTATATGTAGATGTTCCTTGTTACCCAACCACAGCCCGACATACGTTTTTACAGTTTGCCACGTAGTAGGACGTCAATGATGACAAATGTTTACTATAAAAAGATGTTTTTATGAAAATCGTAGAGAAAATTGCTTTGAGACGTCCATGATGTCCAATGTATTCCCTTGTTTTAGATAATTGTTATTAAAACAGCGCACACCTTGCCAACCTCTTGAGTCGCCCTTATTATTGGTGTTTGAGTAATTTCTGCATCCCCATCCTTCCCATAAGAGCACCACCTCGACAAAGAGCCTCTATCGGGTTCAACTACTTTGACTTACACTTCAGCTCTCTGTTATTTGCCCCAGTGTCTCTTGGTCTTGGTAGTTCCATACCACAATCAGTAAAGTTCAAAGAAGTCTTCCTCTTAAAGCAATCCCCTTTTAACTTCCCCTTTCATCTCGGTTAATCTTGACCATCGCACATTTTAGAGTTCATTCACTTTGCGGCTTTATAACCAGACATCAAACATTTTGCTGAGACTTTTGAGTGGGCTATTTCCTTACTCCGGACCACTCTGCTACTCCATCACTGGCTTTACAGTTATCGGTAACTTATAAATTCAATACTGATTTGTTTTCTTTCGCATCTCATCAGCATGCGTGCAACCTTCAATTGTGAGATACACTGTTGCAGTTTCAATCTTTCTTTCACACAAACCGGCCTTTCATGTCTTTCGCTAACTCACCGGTTGCGTGCATTCATTTCTGGTCTCTGCCACTTTCATTGACACCAAAGGTTTGGGCTCGCCTTCCCAACTCTGTCGTTCACCCGGGAGGGTCGCTGGCATCCTTGAAACACAATGCAGGTTTCTTCTGGTCTGGTATGTGACTTTCTCTACGTACCTTGTCCAGTTTCTCGGAAGCAACGACCTCATGCAGGGATCTTCAGGGTTTCCCTACCCTTTGCACTGGTCCCTCGATCGGTCGTCCTTCTCCAATGGGTTTGCCTCCCTCCAGAGGATCTGCTCCATCGTGTGTCTCACCTTGCTCAGAGTGTGACTATGTTCTGCCTTTTATCCATGTGGGGGGAGCCAATGGGTATCAGATGCATGTGATTAAGGTCAAGTGCCTGACTTTGCTTGACCTGATTAACGGGACATGTCCAATGAGATACGTGTTAGCCTCTTTACTCTCAGTCGTCCTCTTCCTCGGCGCAGTGTTTGTGTAGAAAGGAGGGGTATTGGGGGGTTGGGAGCTGGAACGTGGGAGAATCCTATCAAATAAAATGAGGTATGGGCATGGGAAGGGGGGGTCCGCATCTCACCATCGATTGCCTCAATCCCACTCCCCGAAGATTCCCCACCCAGGTGATCCTCCCGCACTGGTCCACCCCCAGGGTCTGGGATCCAACGGCGATGGCAATGCCCTGGCCACCTGAGAGAGAGTTTGTTCCCCGGGGACTAGTAAGTGAGACACCCTTTGGTTTCTCACATTACCCAGAAATAAACTTGTTAGTGCTGTGACAAATGGAGGGAATTTGTCCCTTCTCCCCAAGGGGAAGCCCCCCCGCCCTCAACCCTGTGAGGCTAGAGAGGTTACCCTGCTCCAGAAAACCCCCCTAGTGGTCGAGGCAAGTGAGAGCTCACCGGGAGAGACAAGGACCCCAGTTTCTGTGAGGAAATCCCTAATGCCCTCCACGTGACGGCTTATATAAACTTGTCTGAGCCACCAGAACATTATAAATTCAATGATTTAAACAACGATCAAATGAACCAATATAATTGTCAAGATGAAATGGAAGCAATCCCTTTAGATGAGAACTTGGAAAGGACTGTGCTGAGGAGGTTGAAAAGAGACAGCCCACCAGGGTGAGGGAGAGCAGACAACAAAGAGAGACAGGGGAAGCCCACTGTGCATAACACAGACAAAGGAGGAGCTGATCTGAAGCGCAGAGCCTGAGCAATTTGAAACAGCTATGAGACTGGGCAAAGGACCCTGAGAGAAACACTGGGAGGCCGGCATGTGAGAAGAGGTGCAAGGGCCCTCGAGTCGACCATGCGAGGACTGTAGTGGGCATTCGGCTCCTGCAACACTGATGACACCACAATTGGGAGAAAGGAACTCCCGAACAGATCTGACACAGGACCAGAACTGACCAATATGAAGAGAGTGAACCGAGGAGCAGCCAAAAAGCAAAGGAAGAAAGAATACCCCTACAGGTACCGGAGACATTACCCCACAGTGCTTAAAGTAATAAGGGGAACAGGTCTACCGGTACACCTAGAGGGAGTGATTAGAAATGGAGAGGAACTCCTCCCAGGACCCATTAGAGGAGAGTGGGAAACAAGTTGATAAGTCAGAACTGTGTCAATGGGACTCAGAGAAATATAAAAATCACAGAGAGGGTGAAATAGAACTGTAACTCTATAATAGTGGGAAAAGAGAATTACCCAATACCCAATAAATAAGCAGGAGACCAGAGTCAGACATTTGGGAATCAAGACTCATCAGGGTCATAAGGATAAATCGTACATGTAGAAGGACACTTTGGGAAGAGGTGAATGAGTATTTGAGAATCAATCACCAATCAATAGAGAAGGATAATATACAAGAGAATTTATAAGTCCTATAGAATTGGGGGAATTAATCTTACTAGGACCAAGAACCCACCTAAAAGAGGAGAAGAAGAAACGGACAACCCCATAAGGGAGTTGGAGAAATTAATTCAATAAGTTAACAGACTATTTACATATGATCTACTAAATAGAATATTAAAATCCAGAAAGCACAGCATTCAGGAGCAGGGAGTAATTCTCCTTGCCTTAGTTGGTTATTATAGAGGTAAGTTCAGCTAGGTTAGATTTGGACAGCGGACGGATTATTTGTACTATTACACACGACTGACTAGCACCTTAGTTAGTAACGTAGGCAGGGAGCACCCCATAGTGATACGGAAAGATAGGCCTTATTCTATTATTAAATAAAAAAGTTGGTAAAATGTCCTTGCAGTGTCTGTGTCTTCCTTCTGGCCCGGTTTAGACTCACATGATATGCATAGTGCACCATCTAGCCATTGGTCCGGAGAGTTACAAGTAATTTTCCCCAAAGAAAAAGTAGGAGTCTATGAGGGTGTTCTCGCCATACTATTCCTTTACTACATGTGCAGGAACTTCCGATGGCCATCTGTGCTTATGCCTGCACATTGTTCTTTTCAACATCGGTTGGTTGCAAGAGTCAGAGGGTGAAGCATTTTTTTTTTTAAAAGCCAGGCTAACCAAAAACCAGGGCCACATTCTCTCAATTTTGATGCCGGCACTAAACCAATGCCCCGCTGTTCCAGAAACATGGGGAAACCTATTTAAAAATCGAGCAGTACGAGAATCATTAAAGGAAGGATTAAAACATGCTGCCATGTATAAAACCTTGGGTAATATTATGAGAATGATTCATGGTTAAACTTTCTAAAAGCTAAGTGTACTGGTGAGCCCCTGCAAAAAATAAGATTTAAACATTTCTAAACTGAAATATAACAACTCCTAAAAAATAGATTAAAAAACCCTATATTAGGAATAGCAAGAATACAGTCACAAATCCCAGGCATATTGGATCTTGGGGTTTACACTCATGCTTCTTTTAATGTTTATAAACGAAAATTAACATTTCTTTTAGTTCTGCCCAGTCAATATTGCATAGGCTACAGATGTTAACCTGCCAAGATGGCTTGTTACACAATTCCACCATGGGCACAGGAGTATTCCACAGTTAAGTAGCTAATTCTGCCCTCAGAGGTACCATTCTAATATGGCCAAATGGATTCCAAACCGATATAAACCATGATAAGTCTGAATTTACCAAATTAGGGTGTATATTGCTACATGAATGTGTTCTTCTGCAAGTTTGTAGGGTATATATGTATTTTGAAGTTAAAATTCTAATGTTATTTTTACCATTTAAAATTTCATTTTAGTATATTCAGGGTGAACAAGTCATACCTGCTTTAAAAGTCCAGCTCTTAATTGTTTTGCTTACGAGGCCATGTAGTTAGAATTCCTGAAGAATCAGAAGGAGGGAGTTTCTATTCGAATGCAAGGTAGTAATCCCTCGTTTGTCTTTCATTTTCAATTGAAATAAATACAATAACGTTTAATTTGACCTTCTCTGTTGTTCCTGCACAGGAAAATTAAGAATTCTAATGGAATCATTATTAAAAATAAGATTATCATAATTGACGGAAGAGAAGTGACATCACAACATTTCGGGACCTTCTGATTTCTATTAGGCTTGTGGTGTGCATTGTTTGTTTGAATGTTTTCATAATTAGATTTAGTTATAGTCAGCATCTAGTAATTAGTCTCCTTTTCATTTGCAGGGTCATCTTATCCAGCTGCTTTTTTCTGGGAAGCCATCAGGAAATGGTTGATGACCTTTTCATCCTTCCAATAGTTTTCTTAGCTCAGTTTCAGTTTAAAATCAGTAGCATATGAATGCCACAAGACCACGAAGATTGAAAGATGGTGCCTAATATTGTTTTACCCAAGAGGAAGGGCCAGCAGTTTAGGAGAGAAACATGAAAGGTTTAGTGCAGAATATACATATTTTGTTGATACAGCTGCGCTTTATAAATTAGCGTAAGAATAATACTCCTGGTTAAATATGGTCTTGTGCAAAACTTGCATTTTTGTCGTGCATCCGTGCTATATAACTTCAATGCCTAATTTCCCTAACATTTTTTTGTATTCTACGATGAAGCCACCTCATTGATTTTGCTCATGTTGGTTTTTTGCAATTATTGTATATATGTTTGTAACACTATTTTCATTGGTTGATTGTAAAATTAAGGAAAAATGATGCATCTTCTCACGCCGTTTTAGAGTTTTCTTTTCAAAATTATTTCATCATTTGCAATATTTTATATGTTCATCTAGTAATAAACACTATCTCAGTGAAAGCTATCCATGGACCATTAGATTTACACTTTACCTTTAGAATATAAACATAATGACTTTATCCTTTGCCTTTTTTCTCTATATACATTTCTAATTCCCAGATAGTAGGACATCGACCTTTGTCACACCTCACATTCTCTGGGATCACTGTTCATTTTCTGGGTTAGAATCCAAGGGTACTACACAGAGCTTAGCACAGGTTTCCTATTACATTCTAAATAAAGTAGTATACATAGTACATATGTATATAACAAAGTATTGCACTTCGATGCAGATAGCGAGGGAACACCATGTCCAACACAGCCAGGAGCGATACCAGAGTTCAGGATATAGCTTAGGAAAAGTGTCCCTAGGTCTAGAAGGGCATTTTACACACTAAGGAGTGTAATCTACAGATTTAATCATCCCTAATAAATCAGAGGAAGTCTCTAAAGATCCAGAGGTTGGTGAGTAACTCCAGGGGTCACAGGAGGATCCTAAGAAAACACTGTAGTTCAGGCAAGTACCTTGAAGTGGTAGTTGTAGGAGTTCCATCGTTGAGAATGTAAGGGAGAATGTTAATTTCTGCTTCAATTCTCTTTAAGCTTAGAGAAACCCAGCTATTATTCTGGACTCCGGGCTTTTCAAATTTTACTCCCGAGTGAGTGGGACCTTTTTCTCCCTCACTCATGTGTTTTCCTGACTATGATTGTCTATGTTACTTACTGTTTTATGGAGTCTGGTAAACTCCATAGACACCTGCTTTTGCATTGGGACACAAAGCACCTTTAAGTCCCTTGGCCTTCTCTTAATGTTTAAATGCATTTTCTTGGGTGAACTACCGTTCCCAAGAATAGTAAGATGACCCCTGTCTTACTTACCTTTACTTTATGCGTCCAGCACACACCACCCTATGTGGAGTGCTGAGGGGTTACCTAGTAATTCCTTTAACCCATTCCTTATGTAACATTTTGTTACACTAACTCACTTGAATGGCTGGTGGCAGTGGTTTCTTTTTTACTACCTAGTGACATGTATCAGCAGGCTGATAACTCAGCTGCAGTGCTGCACAAAAGGGTGACCATTTTCCCAAAATAGCCCCCATCTTCTTTTTTCACAATGTATTGTCAGTTTCATTCTTCTAGGCTTTTACTCCGTTGTTTGCATCAGGTTTGAGTCCTAAATGGAGTTTGCTTTTGGCGGGCTTCAGCCCTGAAGCCCGGCAAGGTTCTAGTGGGTCTGGAAAGGCAGGAAGTGAGGGAAGGTCCGGAAACTCCCCTGTCCTTTGTCTCTAGTTGTGCCTGAATGAAACCAGTTTCCATTGGCCGGCTGGCTGTCCTAAAAGGACAGCTACCCTGCTGTGTGATTGACAGCCTAGGGCTGTGAATGAATGGGAATTTGCATAAAAAGTGAGGTTTTGCGGACTAGAAGCAGAGTCAACCACTGGAGGACAGAATCTGAAGCAGAAGATGAAAGAAGACGCCAGCAGCACCCTCTGGGACCGGCGAAGTACCCGATGAAGCCCTGTAGCTGTGCTGACCCCGTTTTTGAATCGTCAGGGAAGACCCGTAAAGGACTACTTCCTCCCTTAGGCTGGTGGGACCAGCTAGCACCGGGACAAACTATTTTGGTGCAACCCCCGACTTGCTTTGACTTTCGAAGGCTGCAGAATCCCCATACCGGGGATAGCTTGAACACTTGTGAGTGCATTGTCTTCCGAAATCCGAATCAGGCTAGATCTTTGTGGGCATCCTGAGGACCCTAGAGAAGCAAGAAATCCACATCCATTATCCCCTCACCAGAATCTAGGACCGATGAATCATGGAAATCCTAACAAGATCTTTTCGTTCTTCATTGGCGCAGAGGAAAAGGCACCAAAACCACGAAGAGACGCTGAATCGACAGGAATCCATTGCTGCAGAGTCCCTCTCTCGTATGCTGCCGCAGGAGCCCGCCAGACATCCTCCGTTTTGTCACCACGACCTATGACCAGGAACAAGGGTCTACTGCCTTGCATTGTGGAGGCAACCAGCTGGAACACTTTCTTCTTTTTCAAGGTACTCTGGGGCTTTTATCCTTTTGCCATTTGGGGTGCTTCCTACCTTTGGGAGTGTGATTTAACCCTACACCAAGTTGACCTCAACTTACCTGCATTGGCCTAACAGCTTGTGCCTTATAAAGGGGACTCCTCTCGAGTTGCTATGATTTTCTTTCTGAACACTGACTATTTAAGAAAACTTTTCGAAGAAGAAGGGCATCAGAACTTTTACTTTTCCCATTGACTTTGGCTGTCCTAGCTCCCTAAAGGCCTCATTCTGAACCTATTGGCTTTGGCAGTGTTTGTTCCCTTGCAGGTCTTAAATGTTGAATATGTTAATGCTGGGATAACTGAATGCCTGCATCCCTTTGGGAGAATGTAACTTTTCTAATAATCTATCAGTCTGCTCTGATCTAACCATAACATTTCCTTCATAAAAAACTCCATATTGCAAAGGTGTCACCTATATAAATGTTATACTGACTTTAAATGACGTCCCCTTTGGGTGCTCGAACATGTTTAACATATGAATGATTATTCACCTGCTTTATTGTTCACTTTTGAATTGAATCCTAACTAAGAAATCATGTTACAGCTAATTTTAAAGAAGGCTTTAAATATCTTTGTGTATAAATACATAAATGTATTATAAGTGTGTAAGTGTTTCATTGCACACCTCTACAGCTCACATTAGCCATCTTAAAATAAGCCTGACTGCTCAGTCACACTACCAATGTGTGTAGTACAGGCCTATATTAAAAGGATGGTCTAAAACCAAGGAGATGAGTCTTGTCTAGTCCCACACCAGTTGCACTGCACTAATTCTGACCTAACAGAGAAAAGTGCCCAATGGGAAACCCAGAGGAATGCAATCGACCCCAGGGGTCAACAGTGGAGACCCAGCAAAAGAGATTCAGTGGAGGGTTTGAGACCCAGCAGCCACATGGTCTAAAGAAAAGCAGAGCAAGATTCAGCCCCAATGTTAACCAATGGGGAAATATATTAGAAGGAGACCTGCAGAATCCAATGACCACAGATCACGGGGAGCCCTGAGAAGGAGTATGTTCATCTACCCATCAACCCAATGCCCAGAGGTAAGTACTTAAAGTGTTTGCTTGCAGAAGGTTGTTTCCCAAAAGGTGAAACAACCCGGTAAGTAACAGATTTGTTACAGAGTGAAATGAAGGATTTGCTTATCCATAGATTGGCATGCCGAGCTAACTCCTTGAGAGGATTGGGATGCATCATCCAGAAGTAAAATCCTGATGGCTCTACAAAGATGGAGGCAACTGCAGACGGCAAACCCTGACGACTCAGAAGGCAAAAGTGGTCAGCACAACCACAAAAATGGCTTTTCCAGCAGGACTATGGTGGCATCGATTAGACGACCCAGGAAAGCAGATTTGGTGGGTTAGAAACATCCCAACACCTTTTTAGGTGACTGCAGCTTCCAAAAGCAAGGCAGGAATTCCCTGTCAGCAAACAACCGGAACATGTGGTAAAACGGCCCCAGACGAAACCTTCCAAGACTACAGCAGTCCTGAGCTTCACTCACAGGAACTGTCTTCTGAAAGTTCACCAATCCCAATAGGACATTTAAAGCAAAGCTTTGGGCAGCCAGCCAATCCAGTTGGCCTCACAGAAACTGCCAAACATAGAGGCCCACCCACACAGGAAGTGCAGTGGCCTGCCCAGGGCCAGGAACTGGTTTAAACCAGACCAAACCACCATCAAAGTTGTCGTCTTGGCTCACAAAGAGCCCAGGTGGGCAGAATGGCCATTTTTTTTTTGTTTTTTATTATTTTAGCTGATCAAACAACTTTTACTTTAACTTTAAAAGGAGAGAAAGATAGAAAATTCAATTCAATGTGAAATTATACAAAACAAAACAAAAGATGTTCTTATGAAAACGAACATGTTCAACCCTGTTTAAAAAAAATACTCCATTTACATTTCACTTTCAGATCTAGACTATATCTACACACTGCTTTATAAAAAATCATAAAACCAATCAACTTGTTTGGGACATGAGAATCCAAGTAATTCTTCAATGTGGTGAAATTCTTGGAATATTTACATAAACGTAGTTTTCGACTGTTTGCCACCTCTGGGCATTCTAATATTAAATGCTTCACTGATAAGTTTTCGTTTTGCTAATACTTCTTTAGTTGGCCATAAATCTAGTCTAAAATGTAAGAAATCCAGTCTTACAAAGACTGACGGAGACAAAAGCAAGTATGGCTCACATATTGCAAGTTTTTTATCTATGCATTGATTATTCCCATAGCTTTTGTTTGCCCGACACTGCTCCGAAGAATGGATCCAGTCCCGCAAATACACTTTCATCTTAGTTCTCTCTGGATCATCCAAGAGAGTGGTCAATGAGGGGTCAGCCAAGGTCATGATATCAAATACCTGATCACGCCATTGTGTGGCTAACCTCTGTCTAGATGTTAAGAGATATTCATCTATCGACCAAAGCAAAGTTTTAGAGTTTTTAGCCAGTATGAACTTTCGAAACAAGGCACACTTTTTCCACTGGAAGATGGCATTTAAAGAGGTAAGGCCAATCTCATAACGTATGCGTGCTATTGGAACGCATTGAGGTAAACTTAAGATCGATCTCCAGTATTTATCTTCCAGCCTTTCTAAGTTTAAATGCTTAGTTTTAAGCCATGTTTCCAATCCATATAATGAATTAGGGATTGTCTTGGCTTAATAGTACGAAATGGCTGATTTTATGGAGAATTTTCCATATTTTCTTAACAATAGCTTTGTTTGAGAGATGGCTGTCATCAATGTGGCTTCCATTGACTGTACGTACACTCTGTCTAGGTCCTGACTATCAATTTGCATACCCAAATACATTTATGTCTCCACAATTTCAAGCTCTGAATTTTGCATGGTCCATTTCAATTTGTTACGCTTCACATGTTTGGCATTGCAAATCATAATCTTAGATTTTTTGGTGTTGACCTTTAGCTGATTTTCATCTAGACAGATCGAAAAAGCTTAAAGAAGACTGTGCAGTCCTATTGGAGTCTTTGAAAGCAACACCAGGTCATCAGCATAGAGTAGTGTCATTACCTTCTCAGACCCCACTCCTAGAGATGCGTGATTACGTGGCTAATTGCTTCTGGAATATCATGGAGGAAGACGTTGAAGAGGGCTGAGGCAAGTATACAACCTTGCCTCAGTCCCCTTGTAGAGTTAACTACTGTAGAGCGCATCTCCTGGTTGTTTAGCCTAACCTGAAGCGATGTATTAGGGTGCAGTTTATAAATAATATCCACAATAGTAGCAGGACAAATTGCTGATTGCAGTTTGTTAATCAGAATTTGCCTTGAAATTGAATCAAATGATGCATTGAAATCAATGAAGGCCAAATATAACAGTCTTCCAGTGGCATGATGCTGCCGTTTGATTGTATACAGAGTTGTGAGATTTACTGCCGTGCCCATACCGGCTATAAAGCCGGTCTGATGAGGATCTCGTATACTCCGACTCAATATCCACTTATTGAAGTCTCGTAATACAAATAGTGTATAGATTTTTCCTGCAACATCCAGAAGCGAAATGGGTCTATAGTTCCCAGCTTTTACTCTATCTCCTTTTTTGTAGATTGGGAAGACTATAGCTTTGCGCAATGCAGACGGTATGACAATGCATTACTTACCGTAAAAGCATTTCTGATGGTTGTATCGGCTTAGATTCACATGCTGTGCATACTCCGACATCCAGTGGTCACTGCAGAGTATTGCATTTGTTTTCGTAGTCGAAAAGGGGACGTCGACAAGGCATGTCTGTAACACTATCCCTATAGTGATGTGCATTGTACCCACAATCCCTCACGCGTCGAGGTCCCTCCATTTGTATTTTTTCTTCCCTGAGGGAGCCTATTAGATGTGAGTGAGTACAGAAAAGAGAGAGAGATAGATAAAGAATGTCTATGTTCCTTCCATCCGAGCGGGGTGGAAGGGTGGGCGCATGTGAATCTAAGCAGATACAACCATCAGAATGCTTTTACTGTAAGTAATGCATTGTCTTCTGATGTTTGTTAATCTGCTTAGAATCACATGCTGTGCATAGACTAGCGAGCAGTACCCGAAGTTGGAGGTGGGTTGTGAGAAGGAACAGTAGAAAAAAATATGTCTTAATACTGCTTGTCCCACCTAGGAATCAGATCTAGAGTGGGCATCTAGACAGAAGTGTTTTGTAAAGGTGTGTACAGAACTCCAGGTTACCGCTTTGCAAATGGACTCAAGAGGGACATTTGCAATGAATGCTATGGAAGCCCCAGTGCCATGAGTAGAATGTGCTCTCGGCTTGAAGGGTAGTTCTCTCTTAGCAAGAGAGAAACAGAGAGTGATGCATTGGAAAATCCATCTAGATATAGTGGATTTTGAAACCTCATCTCCTTCTCTTCCTGCTGCCACCGAGACAAAGAACTGATTAGTCTTTCTCAGTGGTCTAGTTTTTTCCATATAAAACATAACGGCTCTGCGCACATCTAGTGTATGCAGGCTCCTTTCTCCCAAGTTTGAAGTGTTTTGAAAGAACGTTGGTAGTTCTATTGACTGGTTGACATGGAATTTAGAAATACATTTTGGTGCAAACCTAGGATGAGTGCATAGAACCACCTTACAGTAGTGGGGGGTATTTTGGAATACCAACCATCAGTGTCCTGCGCTAGATAAATAAAGGTGGCAGCTGAACAGTGGAGTAACGAAGTAAATAAACCCCCTACTCCGGTAAAGTGTAAGTAAGTATATAGGGCTCAGAAGGAGCCCTGCTCCACTTGTAGGTCAAGCGCCACAAAATAAGGAAAATGCAGCAAACTGTTAGATTTTCATAAAAGTATATTTTGCAAACAGTTGCCCTATAGAGACACGTGTTTCGGCGAATCACTCGCCTTTTTCAATCAGGGCTAATTAGTAAGACAGAAATCAAAGGGAGGGGGAGGGGGAAGGATTATTAGGAACAATAGAGAAAACATCACAAAAGGAAAAAACAAGAGAAACAAGTCATTAGATATTTTGTATGTGCAAATTATATGTGTGTTAGTGTTCATAAAGTACAAAGAAATTGCTTACCTAAATAGTGAGAACTATAATTCACTTTTTCAAATATGGTGATAAATTTCATGGGATCAATCCCGCCTGTAAAAAAATGTGTTATGTATTATACCCAATCATGAGTATACTCTTTTTGGATATAAAATGAGCATTTATCTGTTTTTACGAGCACTGTGCCCCAGCGAGTAGTTACAATATAGGTACTTGGTAACTTATGTCAAAAGGGATCATACTTAGCTTATTTCGTGTCATACCGCTACTAGTACCCTATAGTGCCGGCACGAGTGTATTTAAAAAAACAATTTTGTACTAAAGTGAAGTGCTTAGGGCTCACCTCTCAAAAAGATGGTCTCCTTCCTAAGCGTCGGCGTCTGGAAACGAGCACAGACGCCGCGCTTATACATCGGTATTGATAATGCCGTCGCTATGGTGACGGTAGTCCTTCTACCTTTTCAAAATAACGGTCAAAAACCAGGCGCCATTTTTTAAAGGTGTAAACGTTTCAAATTTAAATTGTATGTAAATAAAATTAAAAATTAACATGGACATCCGATCAAGAATAGGACTAATTCATTATGTTTGAGCACAGTTTCCCCATATTAATGGGCGAGTTCTTTATATTAAATGTGATTAGATAGTATTTACATTAGTTTTATACAATATTAAACAAGTTTTGTTCCTTAAATGTGCGTAGTTAGCGCATTTTTCGTAATATACTGCTTATGATGCACTGTAGTGCCGGCTCGAGTACATTCAAGGACAATTTAATACTAGGATGAAGTGCTTGGAACTTACCTCACAAGAGGTGGTCTCCTTCGCAAGCGTCGGCGTCTGGAAGCGAGCATAGACGCCGCGCTATGCATCGGTAATAAAACTGCCGTCGCTACGGTGACGGTAGTCCTTCTACCCTTTCACAATGGCGATCGAAAAGCTGGGCGCCATCTTTTAAAGGTATGAACATTTCAAATTTTAAACTGTTTATGTGAAAATCAGGTCAGAACTTAATATAGACACCTGATCAAAAATACGACTAAGTAGATTATATTTGAAAACAGTTTCCCCATATTAAAGTATAGTACGAACGTGAATTGGAATTCTATCGGTGGAAGCTTGTAACTAATGGGTTGTGTATTATATATGAAGTAACTCATTTACCACTTGCATATTAGTATATATGATAGAAGACCAAATTACCATAAACTATTTCTAATGTTAGTTAGTATCCACAACTCTCAATCCAAAAATATTATTCAGTATTAATATCGTAGAAAATATTACATTGCAAAGAAGCATAAATTTCATTAATTCAGAGGAAAACTCCCATCTCATTGTCCGAGTTAAGGCCCACTCTTGTAGCTCTGAAGTGGCATATGGTACGGGCTTCCTGTTGTCTCAAGGAAAGTTCTCGATTACCCCCTCTTCTTCCTATGCTGATTTTTTTGAGGCCAATAAATTTAATACCATTTTTGTCATCCATTTGATGGCTCAGTTGCCAATGAACTGCAAGTGGAAGTGAGGAGTCCTGGCTCCTTATTGATGAAAGGTGTTCTCTTATCCGTATCCTTAACTCACGAATAGTGCTGCCCACATATATCTTGTTGCAAATACAGATAATTGCATATATTACAAATTTTGATTTGCAATTAATATTTTCTTTGATCATGGTGGAGATACCAAAACTGTCTGTAAATTTTATGGTGGGACCATGTGCATGTTTGCACATTGTACAGCACCCACATTTTCTAAACCCCATGTTAGTTGTTTGTAGCCAGGTATATCTTGGATGTTGATCTTCTTCCGGTAGCATGGAGGGACTAATAGTTGATTTGATTGTTTTAGCTCTTCTATAGATCATTGTTGGATGGTCGTCAATGTATTTGCGAATGTGTTCATCTAGTTTCAAGAGATGCCAATTTTTGCGTAGTATTTTTCGTATAATTCTATTGTTTGCACAGAAAGTGGTGATAAATTTTACAATGTCCGATCTTTTTTCTGCTGCTAATCCTGAGTTTGTTCGGTTAAGAGTTTGGTCTCTAGTGATCTTATGGGCTTTGTCCGAGGCAGCTTTTATAAATCTTGTCTTGTATCCTCGTGCTTTAAATCTGTTATGTAGCGTTGTGCATTCATGTTCGAATATTTGTGAGTCGGTACAGTTTCGTCGAGCTCGGATGAACTCGCCTTTAGGGATGTTGTTCTTTACAGGATCAAAATGGCAACTTGTAGCAAAAAGGGTTGAGTTAACTTCTGTCTGTTTGCGATATGTTTTTGTTAGTAACTTATTTTCTTGAACATAAATGGTGAGGTCTAAAAAATTGATTTCTGTTCTACTGGAAAAGCCAGTAAAGACTATTCCAAAGGGGTTGCCGTTTGCTCTCTTCATGAATTCATTTAGTTCCTCCGATGTTCCTTTCCATATTAGTAGTACGTCATCTATAAAACGTGACCACATCACCACATTCTCTCTGTACATTGTATCCGTGTAAATATGTATATCTTCAATATAAAGAACTCGCCCATTAATATGGGGAAACTGTGCTCAAACATAATGAATTAGTCCTATTCTTGATCGGATGTCCATGTTAATTTTTAATTTTATTTACATACAATTTAAATTTGAAACGTTTACACCTTTAAAAAATGGCGCCTGGTTTTTGACCGTTATTTTGAAAAGGTAGAAGGACTACCGTCACCATAGCGACGGCATTATCAATACCGATGTATAAGCGCGGCGTCTGTGCTCGTTTCCAGACGCCGACGCTTAGGAAGGAGACCATCTTTTTGAGAGGTGAGCCCTAAGCACTTCACTTTAGTACAAAATTGTTTTTTTAAATACACTCGTGCCGGCACTATAGGGTACTAGTAGCGGTATGACACGAAATAAGCTAAGTATGATCCCTTTTGACATAAGTTACCAAGTACCTATATTGTAACTACTCGCTGGGGCACAGTGCTCGTAAAAACAGATAAATGCTCATTTTATATCCAAAAAGAGTATACTCATGATTGGGTATAATACATAACACATTTTTTTACAGGCGGGATTGATCCCATGAAATTTATCACCATATTTGAAAAAGTGAATTATAGTTCTCACTATTTAGGTAAGCAATTTCTTTGTACTTTATGAACACTAACACACATATAATTTGCACATACAAAATATCTAATGACTTGTTTCTCTTGTTTTTTCCTTTTGTGATGTTTTCTCTATTGTTCCTAATAATCCTTCCCCCTCCCCCTCCCTTTGATTTCTGTCTTACTAATTAGCCCTGATTGAAAAAGGCGAGTGATTCGCCGAAACACGTGTCTCTATAGGGCAACTGTTTGCAAAATATACTTTTATGAAAATCTAACAGTTTGCTGCATTTTCCTTATTTTGTGGCGCTTGACCTACAAGTGGAGCAGGGCTCCTTCTGAGCCCTATATACTTACTTACACTTTACCGGAGTAGGGGGTTTATTTACTTCGTTACTCCACTGTTCAGCTGCCACCTTTATTTATCTAGCGCAGGACACTGATGGTTGGTATTCCAAAATACCCCCCACTACTGTACGATTTTGAATATATACCAACAGTCCTGATACGCTTGTTATTCGATACAGAAAGTGTGTCCAGTACACAATGGCACATTACTTAAAAAACCGTGAAGAAGATGCTAACAAATTATTTGCACCTAGAGGAAGCACTTTACATGCATTTAAGAATCTTAATCCTAAGAAAGAAGACCTAAGGTCCCAATTCGTGAAACTAGAAAGAGCCTCCAGGAAAGAAATTGATAAGTACTGGGAAATGACGTCTCTGCAAAACTATTTAACCAATAATCAAATCCCCAGAGGACTACGAATTTTGATATTTCCAGATTTCACCAAAGACGACGACAAAGACCTAGCTGACCTTTGGGAAAGAAATTTGAATCATAGCTCAAAAACTATGATGGAACTGCTTGTGGAACATGCCACACGTGAACATAAGAGAGCCACTGAAATAATTGAAAATTTGAAAAAAGAGATAGCTAATACACAAGCTTTGGAAGCAACAAAGGAAAGAAATTTTGAAAAAATGTACGAAATACTCAGTGACTATCAAGAAGAAATTAAAATCCGTAAACTCAGAAAATATTGGCGAGATGAAAGAGACTATCGCGACGATCGGGTTTACACATTTCAAGATAAATATAATCAATTTAATAAACCACTTTCAAGAAGTAGTACACCGAATACCTCGTCGGCCAGTTCTGATGTTGAATCAGATCCTGAAAAAGATCAAGAAGTTAATATCTCAGAACAAGTAACCAACAAACAACAAGGCTTCCTCAATCAGATTCGCAGATACAGGAAAGGAACTCGAAACGCAAATTTCACCAAACAAGTCCGTTTTCAACTACCGACCCAACCATACAAAAAACCATTTATATCAGGCGAAGAGGAAGGCGGGGGAAACCTAGCCAACATAAGCGAAATAAACGAAGACAGAAGACAAACACGAGCAAATACCAGAGAAGCAGCGCGCCGCAACAAATAACAAACTTAGTACTTAATCTCTCAAGTCTAAATTTGAGTGAAGAAGAAACCTCACTTTTAAATAAAGGATTGTCCTTTGCCCCCACATATGTCTATGATACTACGGAAGTACATATAGATCTCTTCCGATTCGTACGGAAACTAAAATTAAAAAAGTATTTTGAAACCCTAGTATCAGAACAAAGACCTCAGGAACCACTACCGATTAAGAGTGACATTACTATTCAAAATTTGGAAAATACTTTTGCAATCAGGTCTTTCCAAGAACCATCTTCTTATTCAATACACCAAACATTACAAGAACTGAAAATTAAGCCTATCAGCCTTATCAAGGAAGAAATGAAACCTTGTTCTAAATTCACTCCTCAATTGAGCCCTGAAAACACGATTGATGCATTCTACAAAGCTGTGACAGATGATTTAGATAAGGTAAAACTTACCAATAGAAAGAGACAAAATAATTCAATCCAGAAGGGAGTTTGGACAAATAACCTGAGCCCTCTTGAACAACAAGCTCTGAAGAAATTCAAAAACAACAAAAATATTGTAATTAAGGAAGCCGACAAAGGCGGGAATATTGTAATTATGAACAGATCTGATTACCTGATGATGGCTACTAACCATCTAAGTACACCGGGTTGCTATGAATTACTAGCAACCAATCCTCGACCAAATATACAACTGGAAGTAGAAGAACAAATTCAATTGTGGTACAGGAAAGGATTATTAACTGAACAAGAAAAAACATGGATTTGGATCAAACAGCCGATCATACCTATAATTTATTTCTTACCCAAGATTCATAAACCTTACCAAACCATACCTGAAGGTAGACCCATAGTCAATGGGATTGGCTGGGTCACCGAAAGATTTGCAGAATATCTAGACCATGTACTCAGACCTAGGGTACCAAAAATACAGGCCTTTCTAAAGGATTCTACAGACACAATTAGGAAAATTAGTGAAATTGAATGGAAATCTGATTACCTACTAGCAACCTGGGATGTCAAGGCGCTGTACACCTCGATAGAATATGAGGCAGCAATGAAAACATTACACTACACATTCAAAGATGAATCTGCCTCTTATTATCACTTTGTAGAAATGTTAAAAGAAATGCTATCTCTAACCTTAACCAATAACATCTTTCTTTTTAATAACCAGTACTATCGACAAAAAAGAGGAGTAGCAATGGGAGTTAAATTTGCCCCAGCCATTGCCAATTTATTCATGGGAATGTTTGAAGATATACATATTTACACGGATACAATGTACAGAGAGAATGTGGTGATGTGGTCACGTTTTATAGATGACGTACTACTAATATGGAAAGGAACATCGGAGGAACTAAATGAATTCATGAAGAGAGCAAACGGCAACCCCTTTGGAATAGTCTTTACTGGCTTTTCCAGTAGAACAGAAATCAATTTTTTAGACCTCACCATTTATGTTCAAGAAAATAAGTTACTAACAAAAACATATCGCAAACAGACAGAAGTTAACTCAACCCTTTTTGCTACAAGTTGCCATTTTGATCCTGTAAAGAACAACATCCCTAAAGGCGAGTTCATCCGAGCTCGACGAAACTGTACCGACTCACAAATATTCGAACATGAATGCACAACGCTACATAACAGATTTAAAGCACGAGGATACAAGACAAGATTTATAAAAGCTGCCTCGGACAAAGCCCATAAGATCACTAGAGACCAAACTCTTAACCGAACAAACTCAGGATTAGCAGCAGAAAAAAGATCGGACATTGTAAAATTTATCACCACTTTCTGTGCAAACAATAGAATTATACGAAAAATACTACGCAAAAATTGGCATCTCTTGAAACTAGATGAACACATTCGCAAATACATTGACGACCATCCAACAATGATCTATAGAAGAGCTAAAACAATCAAATCAACTATTAGTCCCTCCATGCTACCGGAAGAAGATCAACATCCAAGATATACCTGGCTACAAACAACTAACATGGGGTTTAGAAAATGTGGGTGCTGTACAATGTGCAAACATGCACATGGTCCCACCATAAAATTTACAGACAGTTTTGGTATCTCCACCATGATCAAAGAAAATATTAATTGCAAATCAAAATTTGTAATATATGCAATTATCTGTATTTGCAACAAGATATATGTGGGCAGCACTATTCGTGAGTTAAGGATACGGATAAGAGAACACCTTTCATCAATAAGGAGCCAGGACTCCTCACTTCCACTTGCAGTTCATTGGCAACTGAGCCATCAAATGGATGACAAAAATGGTATTAAATTTATTGGCCTCAAAAAAATCAGCATAGGAAGAAGAGGGGGTAATCGAGAACTTTCCTTGAGACAACAGGAAGCCCGTACCATATGCCACTTCAGAGCTACAAGAGTGGGCCTTAACTCGGACAATGAGATGGGAGTTTTCCTCTGAATTAATGAAATTTATGCTTCTTTGCAATGTAATATTTTCTACGATATTAATACTGAATAATATTTTTGGATTGAGAGTTGTGGATACTAACTAACATTAGAAATAGTTTATGGTAATTTGGTCTTCTATCATATATACTAATATGCAAGTGGTAAATGAGTTACTTCATATATAATACACAACCCATTAGTTACAAGCTTCCACCGATAGAATTCCAATTCACGTTCGTACTATACTTTAATATGGGGAAACTGTTTTCAAATATAATCTACTTAGTCGTATTTTTGATCAGGTGTCTATATTAAGTTCTGACCTGATTTTCACATAAACAGTTTAAAATTTGAAATGTTCATACCTTTAAAAGATGGCGCCCAGCTTTTCGATCGCCATTGTGAAAGGGTAGAAGGACTACCGTCACCGTAGCGACGGCAGTTTTATTACCGATGCATAGCGCGGCGTCTATGCTCGCTTCCAGACGCCGACGCTTGCGAAGGAGACCACCTCTTGTGAGGTAAGTTCCAAGCACTTCATCCTAGTATTAAATTGTCCTTGAATGTACTCGAGCCGGCACTACAGTGCATCATAAGCAGTATATTACGAAAAATGCGCTAACTACGCACATTTAAGGAACAAAACTTGTTTAATATTGTATAAAACTAATGTAAATACTATCTAATCACATTTAATATAAAGAACTCGCCCATTAATATGGGGAAACTGTGCTCAAACATAATGAATTAGTCCTATTCTTGATCGGATGTCCATGTTAATTTTTAATTTTATTTACATACAATTTAAATTTGAAACGTTTACACCTTTAAAAAATGGCGCCTGGTTTTTGACCGTTATTTTGAAAAGGTAGAAGGACTACCATCACCATAGCGACGGCATTTTTCAATACCGATGTATAAGCGCGGCGTCTGTGCTCGTTTCCAGACGCCGACGCTTAGGAAGGAGACCATCTTTTTGAGAGGTGAGCCCTAAGCACTTCACTTTAGTACAAAATTGTTTTTTTAAATACACTCGTGCCGGCACTATAGGGTACTAGTAGCGGTATGACACGAAATAAGCTAAGTATGATCCCTTTTGACATAAGTTACCAAGTACCTATATTGTAACTACTCGCTGGGGCACAGTGCTCGTAAAAACAGATAAATGCTCATTTTATATCCAAAAAGAGTATACTCATGATTGGGTATAATACATAACACATTTTTTTACAGGCGGGATTGATCCCATGAAATTTATCACCATATTTGAAAAAGTGAATTATAGTTCTCACTATTTAGGTAAGCAATTTCTTTGTACTTTATGAACACTAACACACATATAATTTGCACATACAAAATATCTAATGACTTGTTTCTCTTGTTTTTTCCTTTTGTGATGTTTTCTCTATTGTTCCTAATAATCCTTCCCCCTCCCCCTCCCTTTGATTTCTGTCTTACTAATTAGCCCTGATTGAAAAAGGCGAGTGATTCGCCGAAACACGTGTCTCTATAGGGCAACTGTTTGCAAAATATACTTTTATGAAAATCTAACAGTTTGCTGCATTTTCCTTATTTTGTGGCGCTTGACCTACAAGTGGAGCAGGGCTCCTTCTGAGCCCTATATACTTACTAGAACCACCTTATCCTTGTGAACTGTTACAAAGGGGTCTAGAATAGAGAGCGCTTGTAGTTCACTCACTCTCCTAATGGAGGTGATAGCTATTAAGAAAGCAGTCTTAAGAGTGAGATTCTTAAGGGATGCTTTGTGCATGGGTTCAAAGGGTGAGCCCATAAGCCTGGTAAGTACCACATTTAGGTCCCATCCGGGAGCTGGGTTAGCTATAGGAGGGTGTATCCTCTTTAATTCCTCCATGAAGGCCTTAATAACTGGGACTTTCCACCATGACACTTTGAGTTGATAAGTGGTGTATGCGGAAAGTGCTGCTAGATGAACTTTAATAGAATTAAAGACCAATCCTGAGTCTAATAAGTGAATCAGGTAAAGAACAATCTGTGTGTGAGAGCAGTCAACAGAGTTGATGCTCTTATTTCTACACCAGATAACAAATCTCTTCCACTTGCTAGAATAACAGTAAGGAGTGTTAGGTTTTCTAGCCTCCCTCAGAATGTCTATGCATCTTTGAGGGAGCTGTAAATGTCCAAACTCTATGCCCTCAGGAGCCAGGCTGCTAAGTTCATGGTCTGTGGGCATGGGTGTATCGTCTTGCCCCTGTCCTGTGACAGCATGTTGTACGGGCAGGGTAGTTTCACCGGTGGAGATAGAGACATCTCCATCAGGTGCGCGAGACATCTCCATCAGGTGCGCGAACCATGGCTGTCGCGCCCACATAGGGGCCACTAGTATCATGGTGACTGGTTCCTGGTGCATCTTGTGCACTATTTTGTTGAGAAGGGGAGTCGGGGGGAAAAGTGTAAACAAATTTCCCTGATCATGTTATCCAGAGACCGTTCCCCTTGGATTTGTTTTGGGGGTACCTGGAGGCGTAATCTTGGCATTGGGAGTTCTCTAGGGTAGCAAATAGGTCTATTTCTGGGAAACCCCATTGTGTGAAAACGTCGAAGACGAGGTCTTCTCTTAACCGCCAGTCGTACTCTGCGGGAAGAGGGAAGTCTTTGCTGGGTTGTCTGCCAGCAGATTGAGTTCCCCTGGTACATGTTGAGACAACAGGAACATGTGTTTGAGAGCCCACTTCCAGATGTTCTGGGACAGCTTGGACAGTCCTGGAGAGTGCGTGCCCCCTTGCTTGTTGAGGTAGTACATGGCTGTGGTGCTGCCTGTCAGGACCATCACTGTCTTTCCTTGCAGGTGTACCTGGAAAGCCTTCAGTGCTTTGAAGACTGCTAGCAGTTCCAGCAAGTTTATGTGTTTGGATACTACACTCGGGGTCCAAACTCAATGTGCAGTCTGATGGGATAGGTGAGCCCCCCATCCTGTGAGGGATGCGTCTGTGGTTAGAGTGGCTTCCACTGCGGGGGTGGCGAATGGTCTCCATATTACAAGGTTTTCCTTCTACCACCACTGTAGCGAGAGAACCACGGCCTGCAAGACCACCACTAGATCGTCCCATTGTCCGCTGGCCTGACACCACTGGCTGTTGAGCCACTCTTGCATTGGGCGCATGCGCAGGCGCGCGTGAGGTACCAAATATATACATGACGCCATCATTCCTAGCAATTGCATTGCTTTGCGTACCGTCACCTCTCGACCGGCCACATATTGAGGGATCTGAAACAGCATATTTTGGACCCTCTCGTTGGAGGGGAAGACGAGGCCGTCCTTTGTTTGAATTAGAGCCCATATGAATTGTTTGAACTGGCTGGGGTCTAGGCTGGACTCCTTATCGTTGATGGAGAAGCCCAGTTGGAACAAAAGGTCTACATGTCTTTTGGGTATTTGAGAGCATGTCTCGTAAGAATCCCCTGTTATGAGCCAATCGTCGAGGTAAGTCTATACTGGGATGGACAACATGTGCAGGTGGGCCGCTGCCACTGCCAGTACTTTCGTGAATACCCTCAGCGCTGACACTATGCTGAAGGGTTGCACTCTGAACTGGTAGTGTTTGCCCTCTATCATGAACCTGAGGTATTTTCTGTGCGCTGGCAACATTAAAAAATGAAAGTATGCATCTTTCATGTCCATTGTTGTCATGTAATCTCCCTGTGAAAACAGGGGGATTACTTCCTGTAAGGTCACCATGCAAAATTTTTAAGGTTTGACAAATTTGTTCGTTGGGCGCAGATCTGGTACAGGGCGCATGGTTAAGTCCTTTTTGAATACAAGGAAGTACACTGAATAAATACCTTCCGTTACCTGTGACAGAGGCACTACCTCTATTGCTACTTTTAGTAGCAGCAGTTCCACTTCTTAAAGGAGGATGGCGAGGTGCTCCGGTGATAAGTGCCGTCCCCTTGGGGGTCTGTACTTGGGGGACCGACTGAATTCTATGCAGTAACCGCGGGCTATAGTTGACAATACCCAGCGGTCTGATGTTATTCCCTCCCATGCTGGTAGGAAAGATGTTAACCGGCCCCCGACCAGTGATGCATGGGAGGGGACCCGAACCTTCGGGTCATTTGGTGTTGGTAGCCGGGGATCCTCTGGGAGTGGGGCCCGACCTCTACCCTTGCCACTGCGTTGTCTTCTTTGAGTGTATTGGTCCCTGGTTCCCTGAGTAGAGGACCAGTTGCCTGCAGGGTACTGCTGCTATTGTTGCTGTTGTTGACACTGGCCTCGAAAAAAGCGTTTGTTGCCGAATCCTCGCTTATTGGGAGGCCTTGAGATTTGGTCTAAAGTCTTTAGGGTGTCGAAATCTTTCTTCGCAGTCTCCAGTGCGTCATCCACTGCTTTCCCAAAGAGGTTAGAATCCTCTATTGGTTTATTAATGAGTGATGCCTGGGTTTCTGACTTAAAACCTGAGTTGCGGAGCCAGACATGATGCTTCAGAAGTATCCCCTGGACTAAAGAACGGCCAGCAGTTTCTGCAGCATCAAGAGTGTTTTTAATGATGCTCTGGTTAACCAGAGTTCCTTCTGTTACCGTGGTTAACAAGCAAGTTCTTAAGGGCTCAGGGACTTCCTCGAGGTCTTGGCATAATTTTCCCCATTGGGCATCAGCAGAACTTGCCAGTAAGGTATTATTATTGGCAATTCTGGTGGAAAAAGCTGCTGAGGTTGTAATTCTTTCACCCAGGGCGTAGATTTTCTTTCCTTCTTTGTCTGGGGGTGCTTCGCTAGTTGATAGCGGAACCCCTGCTCTTTTCCTTGTTGTAGTTACCACCAAGGAATCTGGAATTGAGTGACCCTTAATGTATAATGGGTCCGAAGGAGAGGGAGTAAACAGTTTTTCAATTCTTGGGTTGACCCCTCTGACCAGCGCAGGTGTAGACAGCGATGGGGTGATTCGTCTCTTAACTGAGGCGAGGTGGGGAATGGTTTGGCTATTGGGAGGTTTTTCCTTACTGATTCTTTCTACAAAATCAGTATCGGTAGTAATGCTGCTTTCCGTAGTAGCGCGTTGAAAGTGGGTTGGTCATCTATTGGTGACGGATTCCTGACCGGTGTGGTCCGAGGAGAGGGAAGGTTTAGGATTTCAGGGACTGTGGATGCTGTTGGCGACTGCCAAGGCTGTGAGCCACCTTCATCTGGGTCTTCCTCGAAGCCCCCCCACCTATGTCACGGTTTTCCTCAAAACCTTCTTCTTCGAGGTTCTGTTGGTCTTCACTATCTAAGAACTCCTCGTCCTCTTGGAAGTGAGGGTCTTCTTCAGTGAGGTCATAAGTATTAGTTTCCTCTTGAAGGGGGTTAAATAGTCTAGGATATTTAGCCCTGGGGTCCTCATGAAGTACCTCTCTTGGCCTCTTGGGTGTCTTATTTCAGGAGTGGACATAAATCTATTCAGTTTGTCCATACATGATTGGAATCTCTCAAATGTCCAATGTGGTAACCCAGAATGGTCTGGAGGCGAAAAAAGAGGCTCTTCTGCCTGTAGCCGTCTAGATCTGTCCCATAACGTCGAGGATAAAGTCCCTTCGCCTTCTGAGAAACCTTCTCGTAGGCTAGGGCCTTCTTTCAATGGTGGGAGCGGTCCCTGCCTCCCTTCCTGCATTCTCTGCATCTCCCTGGCCTTGTGAGCGGTCTTCGGCGTATCACTCGCCGTCCGTTTCTGGCCGTCAGTATAAACTATACGAGCCAAGCTCTTGACGATTAATTTCTCCGTCGAGGGTTCGTCTGGCGTCGTGCTGGGCGGTGCCGAGTCTCTTTCGGCGACGGTAGCACTCTTACGAAGCGCGTCGCCTGGCGTTTTGGTGGTAGCGCCCTTGTCTGCAGGTAGCCCAGTCACTAGTCGCGTCTGCGGTGGCGGGGAGGGCTTGCAACCCTTACGGTCGGTGGAGGACGCCGGTGGGTCCGGCGTCTCCATTGGCGCTATGGTTTTCTTCGTCTTCGACGAAGAAGTGCCATGGGTTGTGTGCTTATGTTTATGCTTTCTGTGTTCGTCAGTGTCGCCGGGGTGTTCATCTCCATAAGTAGGGCATGAGCCGAACTTGTCAGGGCCGGGGACAGACGCTGAGGAGCTGGTACGCTCCCTAGAGAGGTCTACAACCTCTGAAACGGAGGTCGGGTTATCACTGTCCTCGTCACACTTGGTGGTTGAGGAATCAGCCCTAGACATAGCGTAGGCTGGCCACCTCTTGACCCTGCGGTCCTTTAAGGTTTTTGGGCGAAGCAGTTTACAGGACGCACAGCCTTCCTCGTTGTGGTCGAGGGGTAAGCAACGGTTACACTGCTTGTGCTTGTCTTTTCATGTGAATTAGCCCTTACAGCGTGGGCAAAATCTAAACAGAGTCCTCTCCATAGCTGAGGAAACAGTTACGAGTGATAACGACCCCGAAGGAATGGGGGGGGAAGAGAAAGGCATTCTTAGAAGTAGAAGAAATGTCCCACGACCCCCACTCTCCCTACTGTCTTAGGCCGGTGAGGCCAGGCCACGTGTTCAGCAGCGCCGAAGGATCTCCTCCATCTAAATCATCGCCGTCGAAGTTTTTACTGGGCGGTGAAACAGCTTTGCAGCTTCGTCGTCGAAGGAGGGATCTAATGTAATGTATAATAAATAACGACCATAGGGTTGAGTAAATGTTTTGCAATTTCTCTCGAAGGAGCTCCGCGTTAAGGCGACCAATATCTGGGAGGAAAAAAACAATCTGAGGGACCTTGACGAGTGTGGGATTGAGGGTACAATGCATGTCACTATAGGGATAGTGTTACAGACACGCCTTGTCGACGTCCCCTTTTCGACTATGAAAACAAAATGCAATACACTGCAGTGACCACTGGATGTCGGACTATGCACAGCATGTGATTCTAAGCAGATTAACAAACATCAGAAACATCTTTTTGCAGTGACATTGGCAAATACCTGTCCCAGAATCAATAACAAGCTGTGTGGATGAGTCATCAACATCTGGTTGCTTAGCCCGTTTGGTCTAGGGGCTCTTGAACTGCTTGATTTTGAATGACAAGTTCACTATCTTCTACTGTCATGACCATGTACCAACGAGTATGGGACGTTGGGTCTATTCTCAACTAGTGGCCATGTAGAAATGTCGTAAAGTGCAGAAAAATGCTCTACCCATTCTTGTTCTGGGACGCCAATTATCTGCATGTGTGCACAAGAAGTTCCGGCCGCTTGATTCAGCATGTTCCAAATTAAAGCTGTGTTCTTAGCTGAGATAATCCATAAAAGATTCTGTCCATCTTGCTGGAATCTGAAGGCTTGTCGCGAACTAGTCTAATTTCTAGATTTGCATTTTGCTGAACGAAGGGCAGCCATTCTTTCCTCTGGCAGCAAGTTGCTACATGCTTTCGTCTTTCCCCATAATTCCGCTTTCTTGTCCCTTTGAGCTATGTCAAAACCATATCTTTTCTGTGATTTTATACATTTTTGCTCCTTGTTTTTAGAGAACACATTGAAGAGAGGGAGTGCTGTGTCATAGGTCAAGTTCTCGCCCACATGATCATTGTTTATTAGCAAAGTCCTCAACTCTGACAAGTTCTCGTTCCATATAAATCGATTAGTTGCAGTATTCAGGGTGAGCTGTGGACTATAGTAAGTTCTTTCTTCCAGAGAGTTTTCCTCTCCCCAGGACCATTGTAGCACTAGTAAGTTGTGGTCACTAACTACTTGCTTTATTATTTCGAATGTGTCGACCATATTATACAGCTTCTTATCTAAGTATATATAGTCGATGATACTACTCACAGTCCCTCTAGACCCAGGGTCTCCAACCAGTAGATCGTGAGCTACTGGTAGCTCTCCTATGGCTTCCCAGTAGCTCTTTGCATCAGACACCAAAATGAGCACTGTTAGGTTATTTTGGTGTTTGAAGTCCCTGGGCCTCTTCCCCTGCCATCTCGATAGCCTCTCCTTGCAAAGCAAACAGTTAAAAGATGTGTGCACGGTGAGAGGGGCTGCATCGGGGCTCGAAGGCCTCGGGGCAGTGTTGCAACAAGGGGTTAACATATCAATAACAAAAGCAAATAGGAAATGTGTGTTGTGGTCATTGTCACCAATTGGTGCAAATGATGGCTGATTAAAAAGGGAAGGGGTGCATAAATCTGCATGCCATGTGAAACAAAGCTGAGGCTGTGATCGTTTCAGTCTCACTGTGTTTCTTTAGATTTATTTTGGTTAGCATTACTTTTCATGCTAGTATTTGTTGCCTTTCAATCAGAATGGGGAAAATAAAGCTACAGGTGTAATAGTTTTTTGACGAGTATGGATGTGTGTGCACTTGTGTGTAGAAAAAAGACAATCAGTGCCCCAGCTTGCAAGGTACATCTATCGTTGAGTGTTTATGTTTATGGTGAATCTCTGCATTATTTTTTATTGAAGATACTGAAAGGCAGTAGTAACTGTGTAAAAGGTTAAGACGGAATTTGCTGGGATATGGAGGAGCCCACCTCTACGCATGTCCCAATATAGAAATTCAACCGCTAACACCAATTTTATAACACCAATGTTATACTTATGTAAATATGGAAAACTACTTGCGGACTGCATTCTGGTGCTTGCCACTACATTTATAAAAACTAAACGGGAATGTACACATGGGCCATCAATGCCAGGACTTAAAAAAACATGATTTGAGAGTTCTGTGTCATAACAAAACAAGAATACAAATTAAGTAATTGGGTGGGAAAAGTGAGCAGTTGTTTGTATGTATATCCTTTGATATGTATAGGATTATCATAGCTGAAACCTAGTTACGAAGTAACAGAGCACTGTACAAAACAGGATGGTGAATACAGGGAGAGAGCACTGGGGAGAGCTATGGGATGGGAAAACAATTAATAGGGTTGATCCCATTTGGCTATGCACACAAATGGGGAGATCTACAGAGATCTGTTGAGAACCTGCATGAATATATTCAAATTCTGGCAGGCATTTTTAGCCTTTCAACACTGGGTTGAAATGGTGCAATTTAGTAGCAGTGTGTTTCCTAAAATATTGGGCAACACACCATCCACTTTACAAGCAATTCTCTAACACGTGGAAAATTCCCATATATCTGAGGAAGCTTCACATGCAATCCAGGCATGGCCCATTGGTCATGCACCAGAATGATCTGTATTATTCCTGCATGGGCAGGAAGTGACCCTGTGATCTGTTCTCTGTTATTGCCTCCTTCATAAAGGGCAGATGGGTGTTGGGTCGCTACCCAATATGAATTAGTCGCCCCTCTCAACAACCATACTCTCTTTGCTCAACATTTTTATGTAATGATTTTTATTTTGGCTGGTTGGGTTGTTATATGATTTGTGCAGGTCTCAAGTCATCGCTCTAAAACTGAATGTTATTTTAGCCCTGTGATTTACACTTTTACATATAACTTGATCACATGTAAATGTTTTCAATCTTGCCAATTATTTTGACATAAATACATTAAAGGGTAGTCAACAAAGTAGACTTTGGCCTACTTTTCCATGGCTGAATTCTCTGACTTAGCATGTGAGCAAATTGCATGAATTGGGGATATGCTAAACTAGCAGAGGATTTTATTTTGACAAAGCAAAAGTGATATATGCCGATTTCTTTTTTTATGTATAATACTTTGATTGGAATACTCTTCAGATTTATTTTGCACATGCAGCCCCAAAAAAGACACACATTCCCCTTGTTGAACTCCTGAAGACAGATGTAGATGCACCATTCAACAGAAAGGCAAAAGATGCCCTTTTCCATCGAGAGTGGGAAACAATTTTTTTTTCTTCCAGCATAAAAAGAAAATGTGCATCTTTAATTTAAGGTGGGAAAAAAAGCATAACCTGATAGGCATTTGGCAATAACGCACAGAAACTATCAAAATAATGTTCCCAAGCGAAGCTGTCTGCGATCCTAAAAATTTGGTAAACTAAATGCTGCAGTGCAAATTCTGTTACAGAGTCATCCAAAGTTGCTAATTATTTAATGAAAAACAAATGCACTTTTGCAAATGGTGCAATTGTGTAGGATGCAGCGACTCCAGTGACAGCCTTAAAAACTGTCCTGAATTTATGTCTGCCATGTCAGGTGTGCAGTTAGGTGCAAACACTATGGCAAATAGGGTAACTGTACTTTGATTGTCTGGCTCTGCAAATATGCCCTTTTCAGATGAACTTCCTGAAATCAAAACTTTCTCATCTGACAGCATCTGAGTGCTGTGCTGTTTGAAGCTGCACACCAAATTACTGAGCACTGGTGGATATCAAGCAGTGTCAGCCTTCACATTGAATCTCCCGATTAGTTTCCTACATTCTGATATTTTTGACACCTTGTAGGAGCCAGCTACTAATAAAAAAGATTGTAATAAAGATGTTTTTGAAGTTGTGATAAATGCACCTATTCAGTGTTTCATATAAAGAGCAAATAAATGGCAGAAAATAATCTTGGTACAAGTTCTCATACTCATTGACACCATCACCCCAGTAGCTCTCGCCAGTAGCTCCCGCCTATTGGCCGTTAACTACAAGTAGCTCTTGCCAACGTAAAGGTTGGAGACCCCTGCTCTAGACCATGTTGGACGAGGCGGCACATCTCCAGGCAAGGAACCATTTGCCATCAAGAGGCCTCTCTCTTCCATCAATGAACTCCATGTCACTCGAGGTTCAACCACTTTAGTTTTGTCACCCAAGCATCTCAAATTAAAATCTCCAGTGATAATTGTATATGAAATTAAGGGCTCTGCCGAAACCAAATCCAACAGGAGTCGTAGGTCACGAAAGAAAATGTCTGTCATGGCCGTGGGATTCCTATATAGATTGAGTAATGCAATAGCCCTATCATGAAAGAATATTTTCACGAGTTACTTAAAATTATTTGGAGTGACCCATTCCTGAATAGTACATTCTGAACTTGTTTTAACAGGGGCCATAAGTCCAGAAGTTGTCCGGCCTTTCTGAACCACCATGGCTTTAAGAAACACAATATCACGATCATCCCATGCTGGTTTACTAAGGAGCCAGGTCTCCTGTAAAGCAATAATGACATATTCATTAATAAAATTTTGACTGCTATGACTAAGGTGCGTGTGTCCTTGGGTATTCCAGCTAGCTGGTTTGATAGTGTTTCTGTGAGCTCCTTAAGGATTTGCTAGCTGAATCTTGAATGCATAGTTATGCATTATAAGTGTTCAGAGTTTTAAATGGAATTGACTTTGAACAAGCACATCCACATTCATTACCAAGAATGCACTTGTTTTTTAGAACATCCATTTCCGGTAAATATTGCAATACAGTAAGACCAATGGTGTGCAGTTCTGCTTTAGCTAGCCAGATATTATTCAGGACAACTCCAGAGGGTATCCACAGCCTTACGGTCGTGGGGTTATATAAATCTGGAAATTCGACTTGTGCTATATCCCCTGTTGTAATGTCTTCCAACCTGGGAATGTCTTCAAATATGCTTAGAATAGTAGAACGACTCAAGGTATAGTGTTGAAATGGTGTGGCTCGACAACTCATAATCAGCGTGTGGATATTCACACTTTGATGCTTATTCTTTTTTTCCTCATTTATTAGGCCCTGTTTCAGGGGGGCAGCTGTGTCTGTGTGCTGGGATCGTTGGAATATCTTAGGCAAGGATTTCAGAGCCTGGGCTTTAGTTCCCCAGTCATAGGTAGTCACCGAAATATTCGAAATAGATTTAGGGCACCTAAATTCAGTGAGCATCCGTGGTTCTCCCTTTTGTGAAGTTATTACTTCAGCCTCTAAGCCTAACGGCTGCAATGACTGGAGGGACATACAAGCATCAACCGCTTTCCTAATTTCTTTCCTTCGATCTTCTTGCGCTTGCATCTCAGAATTCTTATCCACAATGTGTGTATTAGTTACATTTGCAGGCTTGGATGGAAGTGCATTTGGCTGATTTCCTTTTTTTCATCAGATATAATTTCTGCCACTAAGTCGTCCAGCGGTTGATGAGAAATATTCCAATTACGGCTTTGCTTGTGCTCTATATTTTTCTCTTTACTAAGAGCTTTATATTTCTGCACAACTGTGGCACTTGCTTTTGATGCATGTTTTTGTGACGCAACAAGAGTTTTAATAAATTGTTTGGATGAGCCTTTTGTGTGCCTCCTAGATTTTTCATTTTTTTGGATTTCTTGACTTGACTTTGTCCACCGCTTCGGTGGCTGATTGCTTTTTCGGTTGTATTAAACCATTGTTCACCTGAAATATATCAAAGACTGGTTGCGCCGTTATAGCATTTGGTGCAGCTTTTGATGTGTGCATCTCCCCACTAGGTATCTTTTGAGATTCTTCCTCAGTGGGTCTAATGACCACATCAAAACTTGGCAAGACTGGCGTTTAATCTACCATAGAGCGAGGCATACTTTGTTTCCATGCCGCATCTGTTTGCACCCCCCTGTTCGAGGTCATTTTTTTCAAATTCATTAGATCATTCAGAGCAGCCCACTTCGTCAATTGTTCAATTTGTAGCGCTTGGATAGAAAGCTTTGCATTGAGCGTTTCGAACAAATGGCTCAAAGTGTTTAAAGCCGTGTTAATTGCAGTTCATGTAATTTGCAATAAGGGTTGTGAATTAGAATCCACTAGTTCTTTTTGTGGAACATCAGATCTTCTTGGTGGGGGCGCTACGAATGAGATGGAAACATTCGATAATTGGGAACTAGCATACTCCAAGATTGACTCGGAATTTGGTAAGTTAGTCCAAATGGCTTTGTCAGACAAACTAGCATGTAGAGAGATATCAGCAATTGAGGACTCTACCAGATCAACAATGGAGCTGTGCCTTCCATTCTCCGGTGTTTCATTAGCAAGTGTAATGTCAACTAAGCAGTCTACCCCCTCATCATGATTTTGCTCAAAACATGATGTGGAGTTTAAGCTCTTAACATTTGGGTTCCTCTTCGGCCTCTGTGGCCCATTTATTAAACAATTAGGAACACCAATAACTTTGTTACATTTTTCGTGGCTTTGTCTAGGAATCAACCTTCCCAGGCCTACATCAGCCACTACGGACTTGCCCTCTTTTGCCAGTTCAGATGGAATGCAATACGTTTGAATGTCATACCCCAATCTATTTCTAGCAACAACTGGCATCAGTGTTATGGATTTTGTTGATGTACGGCTGCTGGCAAGCAAACTCACTTCTGGCATGTTTGTTTTCAAGGTGTACATCACCTACGACATGCAATTACACAAAAGAGAAAAATGAAATAAAATTACACCGTTAAAGCTAAAATTCTCTTACAAACTTACTGTGTAAGATGCTGTGCTAAAACCAAATGTACTCCTTCAACATGACACCAATTATCATTGCAAAGTGGACCTACAGAGCATTACAACAATCACAAGTTTCTTTTGGCACACCCCCCAACCCCGGCCATCCACGGACAGCAGCCCTTAGTACCAAAGCATGCGCGCAAAAGCACGTGTCTATGCAGTATATTGAATTATGGGTGAAGGAGGAGGAATTGGGGACTTAGACGTTTTCCAGTGATTTCTTCTGTAGTTCCAAATGGGGATAGCACACGAAATGCAGAGTGTTAAGTGTGGGATGTATCAACCCACTCATCCAAGCCCTGCAACATCACTGTGCATTGATGGCAGCAGAAACATCAGAATGGCCCCTGGAAAGCATGCTGCTCGCTCAAAATCCCCAGAAAATGCGCAGTGAAAAACTGAAAAACAGGCCGCCATCCACTTTTGCCTATCTTGGTGAGCACAGGAGACCATTGCCAAAAACCACCATTGGGCTACCCACAAAGTAGCCTGAAACCACTTGGAAATAGCAATGCTGATTGCCAAAAGAAACACAGAGCTGTTTGGGAATCCGTTTTCTTGATTGTCAAAAATGTGCTAAAATCATGGCTCACAAACCACCTAAAAAGATCCAACCTCCTTGTTGGGTGTTCTACATCTTTATACTGCAAGAATCCACATAAATCCATTGTCAGCAAGAATCATATGCTATCAAGCAAAATCCCCTTTTAAAGATACCGATGGAAAGACAGCTGTCAAAATGGGTGCAATACCGGTACTCACCACTACCAGAAGCCAGCATTTTAAAAACATTTTGTAAAGTTAAACAATGGAACCCCAAACTATGCCAAAGAAATACTTGCTATCAGAAGCCTAAGGGGTGGAGACAATGTAAAACTATATTCTGAAATGGCTTGAAGGAAGAAATTATTTAATGTGGGTGTTAAAGATGTGGGTTATATTGTAAGAAAAAACAATTTGTAGAGATTGGTTGCAGAGTTAAAAAGTTTCCCACACTGGGATCAAACAGATTCCACACCTTCCTCCTGGACAAAAGAGGCTTTCCCCAGCCCTTGGCCAATATATTGACAGACTGGTGTGAACAGGAACTAGCCAAGGCACCCTGGCCTGCTGCTCTTAGTCAAGACAATGGAGGCTTTGGGATGAATAGGAATATGCTCATTTGGGTGCGACTGGTCAACAACTGCTCTGGGAGAGACAGGACATGTGACCCTCTGAGTCAGACAGCTCTGGGGGCGGAGACAAACCATTGTGGATTCAGATGGCCCAGCAAATATATGTTTTGTAAAATTGCTTATAACAAAGTGTACCAAGCTGACAAAAATGTACAACTTTGAGACGATTAAATGAAAAATTCCCTCACGAATTAAGACTAAGCTGGAAGCCGTGTGATGTTCTGAGACCAAACCCTGGAATTATTAATATTGCAGCTGTAGTGTTTTTGCTATGAACATAAGAAATTACAGTAATATGCTCAGAGAGGATATGCATGCATGTATCAAATAGAGAGCAGAATGAATATTGGGAAACCCACCAAAAGCACGAAATGTTGTCATTTCTGAACCCAAGCTCGTAGGAACATGGGACTTGAACAGAGACATGCCTTAATTAATCTGTGAGGTGTATATGTATTATGAACAACTTGTGTATCAGGGAAATATGTGTTTGGGAAAAATTGATTTTCTCTGTAAAAGCAAAGTGGAGGGATTTCAGTTAAGCCATAAGCACAGCATAACTCTGACTCATTCGGACACGCTGATCCTTTCTCCAGTCAGGGGACAGGGAATCCTCTAACCTATCCAATCCTTAGAGGGTTGGGCATAGAGAATCAGCCTACCCACCCACTTTGGAAACACATAAATAGAGACTGCTTAGGACAGATAAGAACACACTCTTTCCACTCTTCAACTGTTTTCTTGCGAAGCACTCTGCCAGAAGACTCCAGAATATAGATAGATCCAGAGACCAGACTCTAGAACCAAGTTCTAGAACCCTGAAGCAAAGGCCCAATCCCAAAAGCTGAACTCTTTTCAGCAGGCCTCAGAATCTTTTGCAACCTGATGCTAACCCCTAAACTTCCCAGGGGCCTCTCAAAATCCAACAGCTGGGCTGAGCTGTTTTGCTTCTCGCTAAGAACCCTGTGCTAGAAACCAAGATCCAGACCCAGAGAGAGCAGTGCAGTATCCAGACCCGTCAGATCCAGTTCAAGAGACCAAGACAGCCGTGCAGTGCTGAGAGCAGAACCCAGAGTGCCTGAGACCTGTCCGGTGGCGAGAAAGTCCATAACCAAGCTCTTAGTTTAAAGTAATCCTCTTCCATCCATTTCCACCTGTTCAGAACTGCATTATAGAATCTTGTGTCCATCCTGTTGATTTCAATCTGTAAGGCACGATCTGTCATTTTGAAATCTTGACTTTCTTTCTGCAAAATCTACCTTCACAAAAACCTCCGTAACTTTTGAACCCCACGTCCTAGAACCGAAATATAACTTTAATTTTAAAGCTACGATCCTAATCTTTCCAACAAACCCAAAACGACATTCCAATTCATTATAGTTTTTCCGTAATCGCGATTTACGCACGTGGAAAAAGTTCCGCAAATTGCAATTTAGCTCAATTTCAACACATATCAGAATAGCTGTTTCTTGTTTGCAGCTGCTGAACTGTGTTTTCAATTTGATAATCATTCATGAATCATTGCTAGTGTTGACCTGAACCAATCTAAAGTAACTACCACTTATCCTGAATCTCTTTTAGTGAATTAAAATTATTCTAGCATATTTTCCCTTTCATGACAATCACATTACAAAGTATTTTTGCCTGTTTTAAAATCATTCCTGTGTCTCTCTAAGCTTGCTGGGGGAACTGGGATTGAACTGCATTATTGAGAGTATTTTTGAAACCTGTGTGCCCTCATTTCCATCTCTTCATATTGCATAGGGGGGAGTGAGTAGTCACAGGGGAAAAAGTAACCATATTATCCTTTGATTGAAATCATATCGAGTCTATTTCTGTGTTGCATTATTTCCCATTATTGCATTTGCTGGAATCACAAAGTATTCTCTGCTACCGTATCCTCCATATTCATACTCCTAAGTGATTAAAGAGATTGTTGATTTTGTAACATTACCCCTTGCTGATTACCGTTCATATTCATAAGTGTGCTATTGGGATATTATTTTGTTCACAAAAGTGTGATATATATTGTTCAATTCCTCAAATAAACCTTTTAATTTGCAAAACAAACCTACTTCTTGGCTCAGCGAGGTCGGGGAGATCCAAAGGGAGGGGCGTTATATAAGGGTTCATCATCCAGATTTAAAGAACTTTGACATAAAAATATATAAATAAGGGTTTGCATTGGACATCCCATACTAAGCATTGACTTAGTTGGAGTGATGAACTGAAGTCACTTACAGATGTTTCCAGCCTCAGCAAAATGGGAACAGTGATTCCAGCAGCCACAGACAGCAGCCCTTAGCAGCAAAGGCCTTTCCACTAAAGCGCACAGAATGGCCATTTCAAGGACTGTCTCATGGTTTTGCCGAAAAAAGGAAGTCCCTCAAACAAAACGCCAGAAAGCAGGACTTAAAATCCCCATTAGTACCTCATAAAGGTGCATTGGGCTACTGGAGCGGTAAATTGGCTTGCACCCCTGGTGAAGCCAAAACGAAATACCTGCCACTGGCCTACCCCCTAAAACCAACGTAGAGTGATGAAATCACCTTAGGGTAAATGTTGTGCCTGAGCGGCAGCCCTGGGACCGCCAACATTAATGCGAACCAATATAATGTACCTTAATTATGGATAAAAGGGATGTAGTACAGGGGGACTTAGGCAGAAGACCATCTGACCACCAAATTAAATTAGAAACCCCAAAAAATAAAGAGGGAACCTGTGTTGCGCATAGTGCAAGGACTCAAAACCTCGCTTACCAGCGGGACACAGAGCGGGAAGTGGAGAGGAAGTGGTCCTGCAGTGGTCCGGCAAAGGGGCCGGCAAAGGAGGCAAGGGAATACGATCAGTACCTTAACTGCGCAATTACATTACTGGCGGAAGTTAGACCGCATTTTCATTGGATAATAGTATACTAGGCTGGCAGCAGCTAAATATACATCACGCGGCAACGCACACCTCCCTAAGAAGGAACTATCGCTTAATGGTAACAGAATAAAGAAAAAGTGCAAAAAAGGTGACAATATTACTGAGGCAGCGATAAATACACGTACAAGCCGCGAGGAGACAAAAGCGGTCACCAAAGGGAAAATTACTGTGTTTTTGAAATGGCATGGTTCATTACAAATCGAAAAAGACCTCCGGGAAGCGCACAGAAGCAATAAACAAATGACAATGCCAACGCAAGCGGACTTCTCACTCATTAACCAATTAGATAATAATTCCCTCTTAAATCCTTGTCTGAGCCTGCGCCTGATTTGGACTTGGAGCCGATTGAGAACGACGAACCAGTGGATTCATTGACAAGGATGGGCAATGTAGTCAAGTCTGACTTGGACATGGATCATATTGATATGGTGAGACAGTGGATACACCTCCTGGCGATAACCCCATACTTAGCATTTTTTTTAGAGAATGTTCAGTCCTACTCTCCTTTACTAACCTACAAATTTTCTTCGATTGATACATTTGATGAATCCTCTGATGCTCAGGCCGAAATGTTGGTGATGCTGAAAGCATTATCGCTTTATAATTCCTTCCATTGGGAACGAAAGATTAAGAAGGGCCCAGTATGTCTTGTTGATACCGTACTTGAAGCCCCTTACCAGAGGGGTACAACGGAGGCAGACAGGGACAAAATAAAATCTACCAGATCGGCATGTAAGTAATTGGACCCAGTAATAAGTGCATGCACTATGGAAATGCAACATAATGCTGGTCAGATAAAGGCCTATGAGGAGACACTTGAGAAAATGGCCAATAAAGAACAGGTTTCTAAGAAGGGAAGTACAAAATCTCAGGAAAAGAAAAGTCAATGTCAGCAGCGTGCCAGTAACAATGTCCAATATAAAGCGCAAATTATTCCGATTGTTAGAGAAATAAAAAGTACTAAGGTGATGGAATCATTAGACATGGTCACGGATATATCCTCGGTCTATAGCGTGGGTGAATTATCAGGAATTAGTGGGCCATTGACTATTCAGAAAGCTCACAAACCTAAGGGTGAAATTGTTATGGAAGATGTCTATTTACTGTACCTTTCCTTCCATCTTTATGTAACGCCCAAACATTTGCTTTTATTTTTTATCTGACGAAGCAGGATGAAAATGATTGCTGTGCCAGAGGTTAACGACCAGGTTAATTAGTTTGGTAGCTCAGAGATTCCTAGACCGAACAACAATTTATTTTTCAGCTGACTTGTAATTTTTACAGTGCAGTGAAGCCTTTCGCTTCACTGCACTGGCTTTTGCTCATATGTCATCGGGAAACTGACATGTCCGTCAGGCTGTCAGTACTGGGAAACATTGTTAAAGTGTTACTACTTTTGGTTACTTTTGTATCACTTGTGTTTAATCATTGTACAATGCAGTTTACAGTACAGCACAATGGGGTGCATTTTTGTTTTGCCATAGACTAACACTCGGAGGATTTTTGGTTACTCTAGGTGTGCTAAAAGGATAAGCTGGTGGCAGCAGTGAATTTTTCTCACTTTTTGGGAATTTTCGTTTCAGCCTTAATGCGTTTACTGCCTAACTGTGTCTACTGGTCAAACATGGCCTTGTCACGAGAGTTATCGCTTGTCCTTTTGCCATCTTGTTCTTTAGCCTTCTTCCTAGCTTAGAGGCCAGGAAAATCCTTATAAGGACTTCCAGTGCCCGGGAAAACAGTAGCTTTTGGCAGGCTACTGGAAGGTTGTATGTGTTTGCTGGCTGGATGTGGGCTGGGTCTGTCTGACTCCAAACCACAAACTGGTTTCAGTGTGTCTCAGTGGTATGCATATTGTTCCCACCAGTGGTCCTCATTGGACGTGTGTGTGTGTGTGTGTGGGACACACGACCCTTGGAGTGGAGGGACCATCCATTCCCAACGTCTGCTCGGTGCCATGCCAAAGGAAGCCTTCGGAAGTGCCCTGGAACTGTCCTGTGGCTGGCAGCTTCGTTTTTGGACTACTGTGCTGTGGCTTCATCATAACAAGTTTCGGCATGAAACTTAGGGGCTCCTCAGCTGGCCCTACAAGACTACTTCCTGTGACATTTCGGTGCCCTAGCTTTGAGGGGGGGGGCTAGTCCTGCTATTGGTAGTTTCAGCTGTTACCTGGCTCTTAGGATAAGAAGAGGACCCTTGCACCCATTCTTTAGAGATCCTGGGGAAACCTAAAGGAGCCAAGTATCCAATCCAGCTGTGAGACCTGTGACAAAACCTGACACCTCAATGAAGGAGGCCTGGCAAACAACTTCTGCTGCTGTCCTGGCGGAGTCCTGTCTTGCGTGCGATCTTTAGTAGTCCTGCGAAGGAGCTACGACCTTTGGAGTGGAGGGACCATCCATTCCCAACGTCTGCTCGGTGCCATGCCAAAGGAAGCCTTCGGAAGTGCCCTGGAACTGTCCTGTGGCTGGCAGCTTCGTTTTTGGACTACCGTGCTGTGGCTTCATCATAACAAGTTTCGGCATGAAACTTAGGGGCTCCTCAGCTGGCCCTACAAGACTACTTCCTGTGACATTTCGGTGCCCTAGCTTTGAGGGGACCCGAGATAGGAGAGAAGGTCCGACCACGGCTGCTGAGTACTTTTGTGTGGCCGTGCGCGATGACCACCGTCTGAAAATTGCTTACCTGACCCGACTCCAGTCCTGAGAGGGGTGTTACATCGAGTTTTTCTACATTCGTCGACCAAGAGTCCTTGCAACAGTAAAAGACATCAACCGGAGATCAGCTCGAACCTGCAACCCCTGGGAATTGAGGACTGCGACTTTCGGCGGGAAAAGCAACATCAGACCATCTTCCTTTGTTCTGCAAAGTCTAGGGAAGAATCAGAGTAAGGGGGTTAAGTTACAAAATTTCTAACCTACCCCTATGCTCCCATTATAAATCGTATATAAAAAAAGCTTATTTCTAACACTTTTGGCTTTGCTATTGCTTGCTTGCGCAAGACATCCGACTGTTGGGGCTACTTTTAGGTATTAGTCTGACTTGAACCCTTACCCTAAAAACCCGTCACTGGACCCCAGAGACCCTACCTGAAAGTTTTCCTGCATCCTAAATTCTGTGGAACTGTAACCTGAACTATTGGGCAAAAGGCCCCACGCAGCTTAGGGCTGGACAATTTTAGTTACGGATCATCTCTGTGGACCTTTTTGTGCATAATACTGGTCTAACCTTTCCTTTGCACGAGCTTCTGATTTGTAATATGCCCTATAACAAAGTGAAGGTATATATGCATTTAGTTTGATAGTATTGTGTGATACGTCTACCTGCTTGTAGTCATTGTTCTATAGTGTGTTTTGGCCAGAAATAAATAACTTTATTTTGTACACATCCTGTCTAAGTGTAATCTGCGATTCCCATTGTGTGACCTCATGATGGACCCTTTACAAGCTCACCCCCTCTGACGGTCACGTTAGCTAAACTTAATTCTACTAACTCTCTTAGCATTCTTCTTCTTTATAGACCCCCAGAAGCCACACCCTCTTTTGAGGAACTCTTGGCTTTGCATGGCAATATCACTAAATCGCACTTACCTTTATTAGTTCTTGGTGATTTTAATCTATGGGTCAAGGATCCTACATGCCAAGACGCTGCATCTCTCCTAAATACACTATAAAATCTTGGCTTCACACAACATGTTTCGGGAACCTACTCATGTTGGAGGCAACACCCTTGATTGGATATTGTCTCACAATTTAGTGATCTCTAATGTTAAGATTCAGACTTGTCCCTGGACGGATCATCATTTATTTCTACTACTACTTACAGAGACGCCGATATCTCATACAATAATCAAACGATCCAACCCCTTTAGGAACTCTAAAGGCATTACACGTGAGGCCTTTGCAACCACTGACCTCCCCCTTTTCCCCTCCTTTGATTGATATACCTCTGGATGAGTTTACGTTAGCGTTTAGGAACGCTATCAGTCGTTTGAACTCCTGGCCTTCTTGAAACAGCCTTCTCACAAGAAAGCATCTTCTAATAAATTGTGGCTCTCCTCTGATATTCTTACTGCCAGGGCAATAAAAAGAAGAACAGAACGTCAGTGGTGTAAACTTCCTGCTGATGCCACTCTTTCTTCTTACAAGTCCACTGTGAAGTTCAAGAACCTTGTGTTTAAAGTTAAAAAAGACAAACTAAATGGCAGGATTGAAACAGCCCCAACCAAGCCGAGGGAACGGTTTAAAGTGCTCTCGTAATTAAAGGGCATCTCAGTAGATTCTCTACCTGAAGCAGATAGTGCGTGGTGTCAACATATTCACGACTGCTTCGCCCAGAAAATTAAACTACTCCAAAAACATATTCTGGACCAACTTCAACTACTTTAACCTTGTGACACTGAAAGCCCCTATATGTCTGCCTTTCCCATGACCATGGCTTCCCCTGTTTCTCCTTTCGTGAGGTTTCAGAAAGTGAAATTCAGGAGACCATGCTCAAGTTGAAGCCAACATCATGTAAAGGAGATAGTTTTCCTGCCCTGCTTTTTCAAGACTTTCACAGCTCCCTAGTGCCCTGGGTTACCACTCTCTTTAACCGCTCCTTTGTTGAAGCTTCTGTTTCAGATAGTATTTACCCCTTAAGTACCAAGGGCGAGGTATCTCGTCCTTGACATTACCTCCGTAGTGCCAAGGACGAGATAGCTCGTCCTTTTTGGCATCTTGTTTTGAGTGATCCCTGCAAAGCAGGGATCGCTGAAAACTGTAATCCAACCCCCGGGCTATGTGAGGGGGAGGTCCGCCCTCACTGCCACGGGGCTGGATTACCTTCAGTTTCACGTCAGCATACGTAAAGCACGCCGACGTGAAAGTGAAAGTAATTTTCACTGCAGCAGCCATTTCGGGCTGCTGCTGTGAAAATAGAAGGTGAGTGTTCACCTTTCTCCCCCTCGATCTCCGGCTGTATTTCAGACTGGGCGCAGGGTGCAGGATGCGCGGGCAGCAATGCCCACTAGACACCAGGGATGTCTTTGAAAGTGGGGGGTAGGTGGGGGCTGCTTACAGTAAGCAGCCCTCGCCCCCCCCGGCCTCCAAAGCATAGGGGCACATATGCTTACAACCCTGGGGGCAGATGGCTGATCATCTGCCCCCAGTGAAGGGGGCAAAAAAATAAATAAAAGGGAATGCAACAGGGGTGGGTGTGGAGGGGGGGAGACCTGGATTTTTTTGCCCCCTGAAATGGTGGTGTGGTGGTGGCCCTCTCCCTCCCACACCACAGCCAGTGGGTGGGGCAGTAAGGGTTGGGCACCCTGGGGCCAGATTGGCACACCAATGTGCCCCTCTGCACCAAGGCAAGTTTTGTAAACAAAGAAAAAAATGGAAAATGGTGGAACGCATTTTAGGGGGGGCTGTGGGGCACCCCAAAGGGACAGGGAATTTTCTAATGGGATGGGGCGTTGCCCCCCCAAACCCCACCTGCAATGGAGTGGGTGCCATGTCATGCAGCCTCCCTGGGACCAGATATCTGCTCCTAGGAAGGGACGCCTGAGCCCAGGGAGGAGTTCAGGACAGCACCCCCTTTACCTGCCCCCGGGAAGGCTACATGAGATGCGCCGCCCCTCCAATTGGGGTGGGGGGGAGAGGTGCACCCCCCTTCACATTAGAAAATTCCCCAGTGGTGTAGGGGGCCCCGCAGCCCCCGCTAAAGGGCAGCCTGCCATTTTGAAATATTTTCTTTCTTTACGAAACTTGCCTTGGCGCAGAGGGGCACATTGGTGTGCCAATCTGGCCCCGGGGTGCCCAAACCTTATTGCCCCACCCACTGGGGGGCCTGGCCCACAAGTTTGGGCTGTGCCGAAAGGCTTGGGGTTACCAGTGGGTTACCCTTTTTCTTTTGCGCCCCCGGTAGGTACACCCATACATGTGAGGTACCGTTTTCATCAGGAGACGTGTGGGGACCAGGGAAGGTAGGCCATGTGTTGTTGGCGGTGTGTTTCGGTGGGTGGCCAGAGCGAAATGTCTGAGAATTGTCTTAATTTCCAGCCAATTTCAGAGACATTTCCCTGTGTCCACTCACCGAAACACATCGCCAACAACAGATGTCATACCTTTTCGCGTTCCCACAGGTGTCCCGACAAAAACGGTACCTCACATGTGTGGGTGCACCTACCGGGGGCGCAAAAGGAAAAGGGTAACCCGCTGGTAACCCCAAGCCTTTCGCCACAGCACATTTTGTGCTTACTATCTCACCACATGGGATGTCAAGGCCCGATATACTTCTATTGGACATGACCTTGCCCTCAAAGCAATCGACTATACCTTTAACGAGGAATCGGCATCACATTTTCCGTTTGTCTGTATGCTCAAAGAAATGCTCATGGCCACACTAGACAACAGCATCTTTAACTTTAACAATGTCTTCTTTAAACAGAAACGAGGTGTAGCCATGGGTGTTAAATATGCACCAGCAAGAGCAAACCTGGTAATGGGCATGTTCGAAGACTTACTAATTTATACCACAGAGAACTACAACAAACATGTCATAAAATGGACTTGCTCTCTTCATATGGAATGGCACGCTACAAGAATTGGAAAACTTAAGACTTAAAATCAACGGTAACAATTTGGGCATAGAATTTAACAGGTACTTACAGCAACACAGAGATCAACTTTCTGGATCTGAATGTTTATGTATCGGGAGAGCATCTCAAAAACAGAACATACCGAAAAGAGACGGAAGTCAATTCCACACTATATGCCACCAGTTGTCACCATGACCCGGTAATTAGGAACATCCAGAAAGGAGAGTACATCAGTGCCAGGAGAAACGGCCAAGAACAAACACACTTTAAGGAAGAATGTGAAACCCTCTCAACAAGATTCAAAGCTAGAGGCTACTCAAGAATGAGCATTCAAACAGCTTACAATAAAGCACAAAAGACACAGAGAATACAAACTCTTACACAACGGGATAAACCCAATCAAACTAACAAGGTCCGATTTATTACCACATACTGTGGAGACAAGCATCTAATAAAGAAAACTCTAATATGACATTGGCACTTACTCAAGTTAGACCACCATATAGGAACACTTATCCATGACCACCCATCGGTAGTCTACAGACGAGCAAGAACTTTAAAAATGAGCCTCAGTCCCTCATTACAACCCGATGAGAACAAGGAGACAACTGGAACCTGATTTCAAGAATCAAGGCCAAGTTTTAGAAAATGTGGCACCTGCTCCAAGTGTAAAAATGCAACAACTATGACAGATGTCTTTAAAGACAAGAATGGAATTCAAATTCAGATACGAGAGCAAATTAATTGTCGAACCAAGTACGTCATATGCGCAATCATTTGCACGTGCAAGAAGATTTACATCGGTAGCACAATTTGTGAACTCCGTTTCAGGATCAGAGAACACCTGACAGTGATCGGAAGCCAGGAGGCAATCAGGAATTGCTGTTACGCCAGGAGGAGGCTAAACTTATCAATTTTTTCCGATGTGTAGAAATCGGTTTAAATACAGACAATGAAATGTCCTATTTTTTATGATTTTCTATGTACCACCGCTTGGAAACATACAAACTTTTGGTAAACCGTTTATGACGTATGAACTTGAGGTGAAACATATACCACAAGGGAATCTTGCACAGAAACTTCTAATACACAGATATGTCTATCAACTAACTATGCTGTTTATTTGAAATACTATGCCAGTGAATGCGGCAATTGTACTCATACTACACTCAAATAGATTTGTGAAGCATATAGATATGAACAAAGACCTAATCATGTTGTCCTACATTACGCAAGATACGCCGCTTAATACGGCATATGTACTCAGACCCTTTTTAATTATAGATGCAAAGTACCTAATTAGTCTGAATGCACCATAATACGTCAATAGTAAACAGATTTCCATATAGACTACATTTGTCGTGATATATTGTGTAATACTCAGTTTGGTAATAAATCCATGGATCCTCTACGTGGAGTAGCAGCAATTCCATTAATGTATGTGGAACGCCAGACATAGGCGTATAAAATGTGAGAATCTGTTTTTTTAATGCTCACCTTGGCTTACAAGCTCTGCTCAGACTACATCTCCCATAATACACTGGGAGGAGTTTAACACTCCGTTTGGCAGCAAATCCAAGGATCTGTTACATGGAAGAGCGGCATTTCACTAATGTACGTGGAACGCCTGACTTAGGTTTATGAACTGTGAGAATCTATTGTTTGAATTAGTATATTGATGCACAAGCACTAGGACTTACTCGTCCTTAGTACACACACATACTCACTACATTTAACAACAATGCTGTCTCTAAATATGGCCGACAGCTTTTTTGACTACGGAAATAGATGTAGAACCCCATTGTTACAATAGTAACAGTACTTATACAACTTGGGATCGAGCAGTGACTCCCATTTTGTAAAACCAGACACGTGATGCCTGAATCTTGATATTTGCAGGTAAACCCTAAGGGGCTGTCAAGCCCACCCACTAGACCTCACCAATTAACAACGGGCCCGCGCTACAGGCGGAATCCAACTTCGTGATTTACACGTTACAAAAACATGCACATGCTCAGAAAGACTAATGTCTCGCTCTTCCTTTTTACGGTTACGTGCAAAACAGCACGCTCAGTTCAATATATACTCCATATAATGTATGCAGAGTTGTAAGATAAAAATATGTAGAATTAATTTTGTACTTTATGAGACACGGACGTTTATGGTAACCGCACAGTAGACAAAGGGATTACGTACACCAATAGAATACCAGGCATGGACCTTTATTAAACCACATTGTTAGGAAATGAATCACACGCTCCGTCATATAATAAGGTACACTCCGCCGTATGACAAGTATGTCCCTCATTGATAAATATACACCAAAAGGGGGGGGGTGCGAACAGATGCACCAACCAGAATAGTGACAATGTACCTCTTACCTCTATTTCTAGAAGCTTTCTCATTCACATGAGTCTGATGGGACTCACCCCACCACTGCGATATTGTGCAGCTTAGAAGTCAGCCGATGGGTAAGCCCAATCTGTCCTTGGGGTTTTTCTAATGATACAAGCAACGCAGCCCAGACATGTACTAAATTCTTTTCCATCCAGTTTCTTTTTTTCTCCAAACCCTTTTATACCTCCCTCACCCGCACCTTCCTCTTTTTGTCCTCTTTTTATTGTATCACCAATGCAACATGACGGCCTGATGGTATGTTTACAACTTTTTATTCTACACACTTATCTTCAATTATTGTCACACGCTTCTATGCAATGTTATTCTGTGGGATTTACCACAATGCATGAGCCACCCTTGCAATTTACATTATGTGAAAATTGATGCTCGGATTGGGTTTTTTTGGAATTTTTTATTTGCTTTTTTGCCTTTTGAACGATTAACTACTCAATCATTTCACTTTACGCTGAACATATGATCCCAATATGATCCGTGTGGTTTTGTTTTACTTATGTTACATTTTTTACGTCTACTCTTATTTAATTTTGGATACAACACCATATATCATTGTATCAATATCTTTGCCTGTAACAACATATATTGCCCTGATTTGAAAAAAGGCACACTAGAAATGCTGAAACACGCGTTATCGTAAAGGGCCATAAATAAATACATAATATGTAAAAAAAGCAGCCTATTGGAACCTAATTTCTACTGTGGCGCAGTAATTGATGTGTGCAAAATTCCTTTTTAATTCTGACAAACGGAGTTGGGGAAGGAACAAGTTACTTACCTGTAACTGTTGTTCTCCAGCATGGGTCTGGCATGGATTCACATGCTCATGAATATTCCCTGTCGTCAGGCTGGGAATCCTCGGTAAAGAAAAAATCAGTATCAGTTTTGTTTCTGATCTGTCTTTCTTAGTAGTAACCAATCAATGATCTCTGGGTCATACTGCCCCCAGCCAATGACTGCCCTCTCCCTAAGCCCCGCCTCTGGCAGCCATCCTCAGATTTGGTAGCACGCCAAGTGGCAGTATGACCAAGTGAAGAGCCGTAGAGGGTAGGTGGGAGGTTACGCATGTGAATCTATGCCAGACCCATCCTGGAGAACAACAGTTACAGGTAAGTAACTTGTTCCTTCTCCAGCATGGGGTCTGGCATGGATTCACATGCTCATGAATAAAAGAATACATAGCAGTATACACATGCACAACCACGGGAGGTGGCAACAGGCTCAACATTAAGCAATACAACAACTCAACATTAAGCATCTCTTACCTCCTCACCAGGCTCACCTTAAGCGAACAGGTTGCGCAGCACTGCTTGGCCGACCCTGGACTCTTCCCTGGAGTCCCGATCGATGCAGTAGAATCTTGTGAAGGTGTGCGTCGACCTCCACGTAGCAGCCCTGCAGATGTCCAGCAGGGGCACACCAAACAGGAACGCTGTGGTAGCAGCGATCACTCTGGTCGAATGGGCTCTTGGACGGCCGGGTAGCGGTCGGTTTGCCAACCGGTGACAATGCATGATGCAGCCGGAGAGCCATCTGAAAATGGAAGTCTTCGACAGAGCCTTCCCTTGATTCACAGACCCAAAGTTCACAAACAGTTGTGACGTCTTCCGAAAACTCTTTGTGCGGTCCACGTAGAACTTCAGCGCTCTATCTACATCCAGCGAGTGCAAAGACCTCTCGGCCGGTGTCGAAAGCGACGGGAAGAAAACTGGTAACACCAAGGGCTCGTTGAGGTGGAAGTCCGACGGCACTTTGGGCACGAAGGAGGGGTGCGTCCTCAGCACTACCCTCGAGTCATCAAAAGTCAAGTATGGAGGCTTGCAAGATAGGGCCTGAATCTCTCCCACTCGTCGTGCAGAGGTGATGGCCACGAGGAACGCTGCCTTCCATGACAGGAACTTCAAAGGCGCCGAATGCATAGGCTCAAATGGGGCTCCCATAAGCCTGGTCGGCACCACATTAAGCTCCCACGCCGGGGCAGGGGCCTTCACCGGCGGGAATGATCGGAATAGTCCCTTCATAAATTACTTTACCAGGCGATGAGACCACAAGGACGCCCGTCCCGTAGTCCTGGTATATCGGGAGATGGCAGCCAGATGTATTTTTATGGAGGCGTGAGCCAGTCCAGCTTTGGCCAGCGACAGAAGGTACGGCAGCACTTGAGGGGCCGTAATCCGCAGAGGCTTAATCTTCTGTGCACGGCACCAGACAGAGAAGCTCTTCCACTTATGACCGTAACACTTGAGAGTTGAGGACGCCCTGGCCTTTGCAAGAACCTCTCTGCAATCAGCCGGGATATCGTACCCTCCAAACTCTAGTGCTGCAGGAGCCAGGCCTGCAAGTTCAGCGACTGTGGGTCGTGATGGAGAATGGCGCCTCCTTCTCTGGAGAGAAGATCCGCGTCCGCCGGCAGCTTGACTGGTGGGGACGTTGACAAGTCCAGAAGGTCCGGGAACCAGATCTGCCTCGGCCATGCCGGTGCGACGAGGATCATCCTGCACCTGGACTTCTTGAGCTGGTTGATGAGGTGGAGGAGCAACGGCAACGGAGGGAACGTGTATAGAAACAGGCCGTCCCAAGGGAACGAGAAGGCATCGCCCATGCTCCTCGGCTGTGGGAACCTGCTGGCGAACCTCTGGCACTTGGAGTTCGTCGCCGTTGTGAACAGGTCGATCTGGGGTTTGCCCCATCGTTGGAAGAGTCGATCCACTTGGTCCTGGCGGAGTTCCCACTCGTGGCGCGAGGGCAGCTCCCTGCTGAGTGAGTCCGCGATGGTATTTTTTATTCCTGCCAGGTGGAATGGAACCAGAAACATCCCCTGGGTGACGGCCCAGTGCCACAGATCCTGGGATTCCTTGGATAGGGCTGGGGATCTGGTGCCTCCTTGTTTCCGTATATAAAACATTGTGGTGGTGTTGTCGGTGAAGATCCTCACCACTTTGCCCTTGAGGGACGGAAGGAACGACTTGAGAGCCCAGAACACTGCTCGGAGCTCCAGAATGTTGATGTGGAGAGACCTCTCCTCCAGGAGCCAAAGGCCTCTTGCGTGGAGGTCTCCGGTGTGGGCCCCCCAATCCTCCAGAGAGGCGTCCGTCGTCACCGTCTCCTGAAACGCCGGGATTTGAAATTCTGTGTCTGTCATGAGGTGAGCACGGATGCCCCACCATAAGATCGCCCGACCGAACTCCTCGTCAAGAGGGATCCTGTCCTCGAACAGCCCCTCGCCTGAAGCCAGCGGGCATCGTGGAACTCCTGTAGCAGACGCATCCGAAGTCTGCAAAGGGGTACGAGATAGATGCATGAGGACATCATCCCGAGGAGGGACTTGATGGACATCACGCGGGCCACGTCCGTGCGCCGCACCTTGCCCAGGATGGTCTTGGTCCTCCCCTCTGAGGGGGAGGCCAACTGCCCCACTGTATCGAGCTTCGCTCCCAGAAACAGTGCTATCTGCGATAGAACCAGGTGGGATTTGGGGTAGTTGATGGCGAACCCCAGCTCCGTGAGTAACCGGACGGTCCTCGCTGTGTGTTCGACGGCGAGTTCCCTTGTCCTTGCCCGGATTAGGCAGTTGTCCAGGTAGGGGTAAACGTGGATCCCCTGCAGGCGCAGCCACGCCGCCACTGGTGCCAGGCACTTGGTGAAAATCCTGGGTGTCAACTTTAATCCGAACGGTAGGGCCCTGAATTGGTAGTGGCGTCCCTGAACCACGAACCTGAGCAACTTCCTGTGCCTTTTTAGAATAGGGATGCGGAAGTAGGCATCCTCCAGGTCCAAAGACGATAGGAAGTCGCCTTCCTCCAGCTGTCCCAGCACGTGCTGGAGGGTGACCATCCTGAATTTCTGCGCCTTGATGTACTTGTTTAAGCGACGCAGATCCAGGATGGGGCGCCAACCGCCTGTCTTCTTCTTGACGAGGAAGTACCTTGAGTACACTCCGGAGCCCCGGAGCCCTCTGGGGACGAGCTCGATGGCACCTTTCTTGAGCATCACCTTTACTTCCAACAGTAGTTGAGGGACGTGATTCTCCTTCCTGGCCACGGGAGGAATGCGAGGGCACTTCTTTTGGAATTCCAGCGAGTGCCCGTTGGCCAGGGTGTCCAACACCCAACGGTCGGTGGAGATGGACTCCCACACGCTGACGAACTTCGTCAGCCGGCCTCCCACCGGAGTGCTTCGGTGGGGGCCCGACAACCCGACTGGGTCAGTCTTGCTTGGAGGCGGCCTTGCCGCCTTGGCCTCCTTGGCGACGGCGGCGGGAACCCCCTTGCTTGCCGTGACCTCTGTAGGCCTCCTGGGAAGAGAAGCGGGCTGCCTGGCAGTAAGGGGAAGAGCCACCGCTGGATCCTTTGGAGGCACCCTGTCTGCCTCCGGAGCTCCGAAAGGGCCGTCACTGTTGAAGCACCCCCAGGGCCTGGGACGTTTCTGAGTCGGTCTTGATGGCCTGTAGGAACTCATCCACCGCCTTACCAAAAAGGTAGTTGCCGTCGAACGGCATGTCCAACACCCTGGTCTGGACGTCCTGGTGAAAGTCTGACGCCTTGAGCCATCCTTGTCGTCGGAGGCAAACTATGTTGCCCAGTTGGCGAAATCTGGTATCGGCAATGCCCGTTGCCACCGTTATGGCGTGATCCGACGCCGCCTCGCCTTCCTGCAGAATTTGTAGGGCCTCTGCCTTTTTGTCATCAGGTAGGAAGACTAGCAGGGGAGCTATCTTGAACCAGAGCTCCCTGTCGCAGCAGGCCACGATCGCAAAGGCATTGGCCGCCTTAATCATCGTCACCGCCGACGAGATGACTCGTTGTCCCATACAGTCCAACTTCTTGCCCTCGCTGTCCGGCAGGGAAGTGGAAGTTGAAGCCGCCGCACCCGCTGCCTTCTTCTTAGCCGCTGCTGAGACGACAGAGTCCGGCGTGGGCTGGGCCCTGAGGCACAAGGGGGCGGCATCGGGGACTCGGTACTTCTTCTCGTACCTGTCCCTCCTGGCTGGTGTCGTGGAAGGGTTCTTGACGACAGCAAGCCCCTCGTCCCAGATGTCGTCGAGTAAAGGCACCACGAGGACTGTCTTCCTCTTGGCCTCTCGTCGTTGGTACAGAAACCCCTCCTTTTTCTGTTCTTCAGGACAGAGCTGGAAGAGCTTGGATGCCCTGGTTATCATGGCGTGGAAAGAGCCAATTTCGGGGGGGGGGGTGAAGACGGGATGTCCGCTGCGTCATCGCCGCTGTCATAGTCCGTCCCTGTCGCTGATTCCATCGCCGTATCCTCTCTAGGGTCCGGCGAGGGGGATGAGGGGTCCACCGGTCTCGCAGGCACGAAGGGCGGAGCAGGGTGGACTTTCCTCCGCTTGTTCAGAGTGCTTCCCGACGGGCCTGGTTCTGGATCCTCCGTCGGGGTGCGTAGTAATCTCGTCCTTATCTCGGTGCATAAGGATTGGATTGCGAACAAAATGGCCGCCGAGCTATCCTCGGGCAATGGCTGCGACGGACGGGATGGCCGCTCAACTGGGCCCTGTTCGTCGTCGTTGCTATCTTCGATCATGTCAGCAGGGACCACCCCCTGGGATCGAACCTTCTCGAACCTCTCGTTGAGGCCTAAGGACCTCTCGTTGAGGCCCTTCTCGATTTCCACCAGTTCCTCCTCAGAGGCTGATTCCGAGTCTGTAATGGCCACCGCCCCCCACCCCTCTTTTTCAGCCGGGGGCTTCACGGGGGTCTTAGCGATGGGCTGGAAAGAGGAATCCCTCTGCGGTGGCAGGGATACTCTGGGCCCGGAGGGCGTTTCCACAGACATAGTCTCAGCCGGCTTCACCAGGGTCGCAGCGACCACTTTGGTAGAGGCCTTTGCCGGGTGGATCAAAGCCCTCACCACCTACCCGGGTTCTCGGACTTCCTCTTCCCCGAACCAGAGCGCTGGCTCGTGGTCGAACGTGCCGGGGAAGTTGCGCCCTGCTTGGCAACCGAAGAGCCCCACCTTTCGGTGCTCGCGGACTCGCGGTGCTTGGCCTTCTGTTGGGCCCCCGTCGCCAGGGCGCCCTCACAGGACTTAGAAGCCCGCACAGACTTCTTCTTCGCCTTCGCACCTGCTGTGCCCTTCTCCAGCCAGGCGGAGAGGCGGGAACGACGGTCTTGTTTGGTCCGTTCCGAAAGGTTCCTGCAGAATGCACAGTGTTTCTCCACGTGCGTCTTGTCCTCATGAAGGCAGTAGAGACATTGCGAATGCTCGTCCTCCTTGAAAACGTTCTGTAATCCGCATCCAGGGCAGCACCTGAATAGCTTGGATCCGGGCGTCAAGCTTCCCTTGTCCTGGGCCATGTCCGTTGAGGCAGGCCGCAGATCTTCCGGAATCCTCCAAAAAGTATAAACTCGACGAAAACTTCAACCTTGAGGGGCGTAGAAGAATTCCGAAAAGGGTCCCTGTTATCAGAAGTAGAAAACGGTGGAGCTTGAGGCTCGAAAAAATGTGAAAATCTCCTGAAAAACGTGAAAACGCAGTAAAAATAGTCGAGAGCTAAACACGAGGACTCCCAACACTTGAGCGTGCAGTAAAAATCTGAGGATGGATGCCATAGGCGGGGCTTAGGGAGAGGGCAGTCATTGGCTGGGGGCAGTATGACCCAGAGATCAGTGATTGGTTACTACTAAGAAAGACAGATCAGAAACAAAACCGATACTGATTTTTTCTTTACCGAGGATTCCCAGCCTGACGACGGGGAATGTTCATGAGCATGTGAATCCATGCCCGACCCCATGCTGGAGAATTAACACATTTATGAGAATTCTCATTCTCATAAAAGAGCCATTGGAGGTCTATTTTGATCCTCACCTTTCTTTTAAGAAACACCATCTTCACCTCAAATCCTCCTGTTCTTACTACATTCATCCCTATCTTTCCTAATAGGGCTACGATTGCGGCTGCTATCATTGATACCAAGCTGAACTATTGCAATTGTCTCCTTATTGGATCCTCTCAGGCAAATTAACAAGTCTCCAAGTGATCAAAAATGGAGCGGTAAAGGCTGTCTGCGTCATTGGTCGACGCACTCATGTCAACAAAGAGTGCAGGAAATTACACTGGCTACCTGTTAGACGAAGAATCAGATTCAAAGGCAGCATGACAGTCCATAATTGCTTGACAGCAAAGCTCCTAGTTGGCTTTTATCTAGAATCTCTAGAGTTCCCTTTCGGCTAACTCTTTGTTACAATAAAGACATCCTTCAACAGCAACCTTCAGTCCTGTTGAAGACATTTGGTGGCTCAAGCTTTCATGCAAGGGGCCCGAACCTTTGGAACTATCTTCTTCCTGCTCTTAAGAGCTGCGAGTCAACAGCCAAAGTCTGTTTGAATTAGGACCAGGCTAGATTCCATCTTTCAACCTGCCTTGATCCTTTCCTCCTGCTATGACTTTTCTCGTTTTTTGTTGTTATTGTCTTGTGAGCGCTTTGAGTCCTATGGGTGTAAGGCGCAATACAAAAAGTTGAATAGATAGATAGCTTCCCAAAGTTGTTCCTGTAACAATATAGGTTGGCCTTCTATACATCTGTCCACCAGGCCAGAGTATAGAAAATCAGTCCTAACAAATTGGTGTACAGCGGTGGGATGACCCTCTTCACATAACATCTGGGTGTTTTGTGAAAAGGATCTGTACTGGGTACCACAGTGTAGATCACTGGTGGTGTGTCCAGATAATACTTACACAGAACACTAAGTTTTGATGGCCTTGTAGATACAAGTCACCTACTGTGCTAAATATAATGGAGACAATCACTTTCAACACTGAGTGGCTCAAAGGTGGATCAGTTAAGAACGTTGAGTGCTGAGTGGGGCTTGACAGTCTCTGGCACAAAAGCTGAGTTAGTTGTCAAAATTGTGGACTTTGAGAGAAACAAGGTTGTGCCTAACTTGACAAACGGTCCTGATAGTGGAGCTGGGGCCGGACCCAGCACCAGTAATGTAATTGCTGCCACTACAATGTTATTGTTGAGGATGAGGGGGAAGAAAGTGCATCCTCTGGAATTCTGGCTGTGACCTCCTCAAATGCGGAGGCATTGTTCAATTTGAAAGCAGATACACTTAGGCTCAAAGAGAAAGAGCTTCAGTTTGAAGTGGCCAAATTGGAAATTGATAGGGTTGAACGGCAGAAAGACAGGGATCACCAGCTTGCCAAGATTCAGGCTTCACAAGGTACTTGCAGAGGATCTGGAGATGGTTATGGGTCCTCTTCACATCCTAGGTTTCCTAAAGATTTCTTGAGTATGTATAAATAGAAGAATGACATAATTGACTAGCTTGTAACTTTTGAGTATGCATGTGAGGTACAAGGAGTGAGTGATGCTGACAGGATTGCATGGTTGATCAGCAGACTGACCCATTCTGGCTGCAGTGGAAATGTTAAAGGCTGATAGATTAGACTTCGTGAAACTAAAGCAATCTCTGATCGTCAAGTTTGGGAAGACTCCAGCCCAATACTTGAGGAGGTTTAGAGAATACAAAAGAAAAGAATGTTTGACCTATGTAAGTTTTGTTGCAGATTCTTTGAAGAACTTGTGTGGCTGGATAGAAGGCTACCGGGTAACCACCTTTGAGGGCATGATCAATTTGGTCATGCTTGAACATATTTTTGCCTCTTGTTCCCCAGAGAAGAAGCAGCATTTGGCTGATTCAAAGGAGTTAAATCCAAAGAGGCTAGCCATTGCTGCTGACTTATGGGTTTCACATAGAGTGTCCCTTAAGGACAAGCCTGCTTCAGGTAAGCAGGAGGAGGGAAAGAAGCTGAAAGAGAAAGAAGGTGGGGGTACTGATAAAACAATGTCCAAGAAGGCCCACAAAAAGTTTAAAAGGGGGAATTCATCAGAATCAGGTTAGGGTAGTGGGACTAACCCTCTCAAGCATGTGAGTGGATACTATAAGCCTCACTATGTGTCAAGTGCTGGTGGGACTTGTTACACTTGTGGAGCAAGTGACCACAGGAAGGGGAAACCCAAATGTAAGGGTAAGACCTTGTGGGTCCACTCTGCCAGTCTGGCCTTCTTTCAGTATGAGGAAGAAGAGATGGCAGGGGTGTCCTTCCCTTTAGACTTCATTCCCTCAGAGGAAGAGTCTGAAGTTAGTCTAGATTCCTTGGAAACTAGTAGTGCTGGAGCATGTGTTTCCATCCCAGTCCTAATGCAGATTAATAATTCTTATGAGGATAGTGTTCAGGTAGGAGGTGTAACTACCTCTACTGTTAGGAATATCAAGCCCAGTCCTACTGATGTAGCTTTCTTCATGGTAAACCCACAGGGTCTTTCCAGAGTTTTTGTGGTGGATACTCAGTTGGCTGGTAGGCCCTCTCTTAATGTTCCAGTAGCACCCGGCATTCAAGCTGTGACTAGAGAAATGGTCAGGGCATTTGTCAATATGAGGAGAATGGTTCCTAGAAGAGTTCTGGGTGAGTTGAGCCTTCAGGTCTTAGGTCCCGATATGCCCTCACCAGACCCTTCAAGCACTAGGTCTCAAAATCAGGCTGTATTAGCAAAGCCTAAGAGAAAGCCTAGGCCTAAGGGGAAACCCATGGCCAGTGGAGTCAGAAACAGAGGCGGAGGGAAGGAGAATATTCCCCCTGCCTTACCTACAACTGATGTTGAGGTAGTTGGAAGTATCCCCATTCCTAGTTTGGAAGAGTGACCCCCCAGAAAACTTTGAATCATATGGGCCTCCTCAGCTGCCTAGTATACAGATAGAGGAGAGCCCCAGGAGAGAGAGAGAATTATGGGCAACAAAAGAAAACGCATCATGCTTAGGTCTATGGAGAAAGTCCTGCTTCCAATGGGAGGATTCTCCTCCTGAGAATCAAAGAGTTCAACAAAAAGGTGGGTTACTGCAAAGTAAACCCACAGAGCCCACCAGAGCAGGCCTTGAGAGGATGGAGGTTGCTCAGGTTGTGAAGCCCTTCCTCCTGCAGTTGGTGTGTGAAATTCCCCTGGTGATGCATCCTAGTGTCAAGATATCCCCGGTGTGGTCTAACACACATTCCTGCTGGCCCATGATGGGGGTCCCTGAGGAAAATCACTGTAAGAGGCTCACTCTCCGTCACCAGTTTGACAGGGGTGAGACAAGAATTCAGTAACTCCAGAGTTCACTTTTAGGAATGTACTCATTGCTACCAGAGACAAGGCTTAATTTTAGTAGCACCTTGACTCTGGAGACGGCAATAGGTTACAATTGGTGATTGCTGATCACAATTCCCTTTGCCATTGTGCCAACCCACATGGAATGACTGCCATGTCAGTCATTGACACCCTGCTGCATGACAGCTACCGAGGTAGCTCCTTTGCTGTGCTCAGTATTGGTCAGACCCAGTGGAGGGATGGTGAAGTGACTTGTCAAGAGTCACTGAGCTGTCATCCACAGGACGGTCTGAGAGAGCGATCTGTCTGATCTCTCAGGAGTTTGACTGGAGCTCTCATTGAGCCCCAGAAAAGGAGGTGGGACCTTCTTCTGTCAAACCTGTTCTGTAAATCCCTGACCACCTGTCAGTGGTCTGGGCCTTGCCATGTTTCACAACTTGGCAAGGTAAACTATTTGCAAGTCTTTGTTGAAGATGGACGGGTTGCCATACAGTTTCCTGGGAATCGTATGGAGGATTATATCTTGAGGGATACAATTGGAGGCCTGTTTATGGCCATAGAGTGGGAGCCAGATGAATCTGTGGGTCTCCCTGCCCTGCGTCAAAGCAGTCCTGCTAATGGCTCCATTGAGGAGGGCCTAGTGTCTCCTCACCTGACCCCATATCGGCAAGGTGATCTGGAGAGTTTGCTGAGGAAATCCCCCCCTCCCCTTATTGTCACTGACACCCTTTATAACAGGGTGGTGTAAACCAGCCAGAAGAACACTCTTCACTAAGATGTAACACCTTAGTGGATCAGCTCTGTATTGAAAAGTACAGTTGCTGTTATGATCTCTTGGCAGGGTATAGAAACATATCCCTTGAAGTCTATGCTGACGAGGAGACAGCGGTTTCGGCCTTCTCAGAGCCTTACTTCAGTGTATGGACTTCTGGATTGTGGCTTTAACTGACACCTGTCAAATGAGCTTGGCCCCTGTTCTCAATGGGAAAATGGATCTCAGCAATACATGTCTAGATGACACGGCAGATTCAACCCCCAGTTAGAAGGAAGAGGGTCTGACACAAGAGACTGGGTGTCAGGACCTTCATCAGGCCAACTTGTTCAGGGAGCCAGCCAAGTGTCAAACTGAACAGGAGCCATTGGCCTTCCTCATGCATAAAGTTGGTGTACGTGGGGACAAGATGCAACCTCTTGTCAGTGAAGTACTTTGTGTACAGAACTGGGCAACCCACACTACCCAAGCTCAGATGAGGACTTTCCTGGGCCTGACTGGGAAATACAGGAGCAAAGTGGCAGCCTACAGAAATATAGCTGTCCCTCTGACTGCCCTCACTATTCATATGAGATCTAAAGAGTTCTTATGGACACCTGATTGTGAGAAGGCGTACACTGACCTGAAAGAATCCCTTGGTCAGGCCCCTGGTCTAAGGGCACATGATTGGAAGAGATCTTTTTAGTGCATACAGATGCCCATGACACTGGGATAGTTGGAAACCTTTCACAGTTTAATGTCAAAGGTGAGGAACATCCAATATGTCTAATCAGCTACCAGTTTAGGAGTGTAGAACTCGGGTGGCCTAAGCCTTTGAAGTGGTTGATGGATGTTAAGGGTGAGAATCCAAAGTGGCTCAGGTGGTCTGCAGGCCTTGAACTTCACTATTGGGCATAGGCCAGATCCCAAATGTAGCAATTTCGATGGGCTGTCTAACGGGGATAACCGACTGCAACAGAGGACCGCATCCAGGGGTGGCTTAGTTCCCCTGTTCCTTATTCTGGGGGCATGGGAGCATGTGTTAGGAAAGATGTCTCTTTACTGCACCTGTCCTTTCATCTTTATGGCACCCCCAGACATTTTGCTTTTATTTTTTTAATCTGACCTGTACTTTTTGCGGTACAGTGAAGCCTTAAGCTTCACTGTACCGCAAAAAGTAACAGGGACCCCCATAGCCCCTGCGGTGTGGGTAGCCCCACCAGCACATGTCCTGGGAGGAAGCCCCACTTGGAGAAAAAAAAAAAAAACTTATAATTATTATTTATTTTAATATTTTTTATTTTTGATTTCACTCTACCTTCATAAAGAAATCATTTCTGTGAAAGAAATAATTTCTTTATGAATGCAGAGTGACTATAAAAAGAAGCTTTCCTTTTGAAGTCCGAAGGATAACCCCACCCGATGCCATGGAAGACCCTAGGCTGGAGGCCTCCATGTCAGAGTGGGAGAGCCCTAGCACTTCAAAAAGAAACAGTTCATTTTTTAAGCCACTCTGCATTCCTAAGAAATAATTCCTGTTATGGTTTGGTCCTTAACGGAAATAATTTCTTAGTGAAGTAATACGGCTCCCCTCAACCCCATGACCTGTGCGTGTGCCTACATGGTGAAAGTGTGCACACTTAAATGTATAGGTGGGTGCCTGGATGTGTGTGCCTGTATGGTGAAAGGGGGCAGGACAAAGACTGATATGCAGGGATATTTCTCCTCTGTGAAAGGGACAGTGAGCTAAAGACTTGGTTGACACTCTCCCAGGGGCCATCCACCCAAGAACAGGTGAATGGGCTGCGTTTGTGCTGATAGAGAGACTCCCAGACCCCCCCTTTGTTTTAAATGTATGAGTGGCTGCCTGGCTGTGCCTGTATGGTGAAAGGGTGCACACTTAAATGTATGGATGGATCGGTGTGCATGTGTGTATATGGTGAAGTGTTTGTGTGCTTGCGTTCAGGGGTGCAACAAAACCTACATTTCGGGGGGGCTAAGCCTTCAAATGTTGGGAGAGGTGCCAACTTAATGGGCGGTGGGGTAAGGGCAAACTTATTTGTTTGGGGGCATCTAATTTCTTTACGCATTTTAATGAGACTATTCTAGTGCAGCTTCAATGTTACAAGCAGTTAACTCTCTCCTTTAAGGTTGAAAGCTCCAACTTATGGTCTGCTCCAAGAATTAGTGGACTCCTGTTCCCTCTCTACCCTTCCAATCACGCCTCTGGCATGCAAGTACTAAACCCATATCACAATTTCAATTGCCTAAATTAATTAGCATTTGAATGCAGGTACTAACAGTAAAATGCTTTATGTTAGTAATTGCTGGGCTCTTGTTAAGAGCGAAACCCAGGTGCCATTTAACATCTGTGTCCTGTTCTGTCCGGCAACTGCAAGTGCTGAATCACAGTCAACTGAATGGTGCTGCTCCACTATTTGTGTTTAATGCCTTGATACATTACTCCTAGCCCTATTCTTCCCCATCGCAGTACTTGTGTATGAGACACTCTGCCTTATACACAAGTACTGAAATGAGGTAGAGGTACATGGAGTTAATGCCGGACTTAGCTACCTGTAATGTTCATTACTCCTAGACCCACTATTCCCCATCCCAGTACTTACCTATGAGGCAAGGAGCCTCATATTTAAGCTCTGGGACAAGGAAGAGGGATGTGGAGGTACTTCTGGGCCAAGAAGCTGATTTTGGAGGTTGGGGTGGGAGGGAGAGGGGATGTATGGGGGGGGGGCGGTGGGGTGGGTTTGTACGGCAAATCATAACGGTTGTCCATGTCCATGCTAAGCAGGTGTCATGATGCCTACCCCCGAGGAACCAGACCAGGTCCAGCAACCCCGGAAGCAGGCATCACGTTATTCGTTATTTTGAGCAAGCCCAAAAACCCCTGCAAGGGGCTGTTTGGGTGCGGTCCTGATGCCTATGGCGCCAGGCTCATATGGAGAGTCAGTCCTGGCACCTATGGGGCCAGGCTCATAGAGTGGAACTTACCTGATGCAGACCATGCTGCAAGCTTGCCTGATGCAGACCATGCTGCAGAGCTCCAAGCCAAATGAGGCTTGGAAGGGACTATTTTACCTAGGGACTATTTTTTTACTCGGGTGGGGCTGGGGAGGAATACTTACCTGGGACTACTTTGGGGGCTATTTAAACCATGCCCGAAGAGCAGCACACGCTTCGCGTTATTCTGCATCCAGCAGTGTAATGCGCACCGTGTCTGCAAGCCTGCATCCAGTCTTCTGCCACGCCCGCCTCGAGTCTGCAGCTCCTAGAAAAAGGACGGAACAGAAGGACAAAAGTTTAGAATAAGAGCAAAACCTTCGATCCTTACCTGAAATCTGGTTCCTCCGCGCCTTCGAGCTGGAAGAAAGAAGCATATTACACGCGTCGCCTCGCCTGCTGCAGCGCCGCGCTGAACTCACCGGCCTTCGCAGCATCCTCACGATTCACGGCATCCTTCTGCACGTTCCCCCCGCACTCGGGCACCTAAGGGGAACACAAGAACAGCAAAGGTGAGCCAAGGGAATAACAGAGGCAATAGTAACTACCCCCATAGACTTACCTGATTACCGCCGGGGGTACTATTCCTCTTCACGGGTCGGCGCAGTCTCCATTGCATCCTCGCCGTACCCCGGCCCCTAAGGGGAACAAAAGGACAAACAAGAGGAACTCTTCTCACCGCAATAGATTTATCTAATTTTACCGCCGGAGGCATTATTCCCCGAACTTCATATTTTCTCTCCACACCTGAATAAGGGAGCAAGCAACAGGTTACATTCTGGCCTTATTTTATTGAACTGTGTAGGATAAGCAAAATCCTTACCTGAACTTCGTCAGCTACCACGAGGAACTCTTTGTAGGGGTCAAGCTGCAAACTGCAAGGAATCGGACAAGAGTGAAAGTCAGACATGTGAACTCTTACGAACTACATACTTTTCGGAGTCAATATTGTTCTGGAACTCACCAATTCCTTCGAGCCAGTGAAGCAACTGGTTATCAAGGCGCCCCTGCGCTCAATGCAGGATGGAGAGCTCATCTTTTCAAACCATCAGGTGAGACTATAAGAGGGGACATCAAAGGTGATTTGTGGGGAGAACAGCGGGGTGGGGGGATTTACGCTCAACTCCACAGGTGGTTAATTCCCTTTCTCCATTTGCAGAAGAATATTCCTAAGGGCCAAGCAAACGAAGCTAGGTGGGCCAGTCCAGTCTGTCATCTCAGCCCTACGCGTCACATTGGTGGAGACCACAGCTGTCCAGTTCAGATCAACGCCTCTGTGGGAGCCAGGTGAGCTTAACAGCAGGCATGATATGTGGTATTATGTGCTATTAGCAGCTAGAGAGGCATTTTGATACAGCCAGTCTAGTAATTCCTCGGTTTAGAATTCCTTTTTTTTTTATAACTGGGCATTTCTGATAAAGCAGTCCTGCTAAGTGCAATTACCTGGCAAGACTGGCAATTGGGTGCTGCCAGACTAGCAGTTTCTTACAATGACATTGTATATTTTTCCGGGCATCTGTGATAAAATGAAATGATAGAAGTAATTTATAACACGCCTGTACACAAGTGTTTCTAGGCGTGACAAGACAAGGGAGGGAAGATAGAGGGACAAGACAAACAATCTTAATAGGTCTTGTGTCATTCAGATCGTGCAGTTGCGAGAACGAGAAGTTCAAGGGGAAAGGGAGGGGGGGAAGTGCAAGGAAGAGGTGAGGGAAAAACAGGGCAGCAATGCTTCAAGTAAATCCAGCCAGGGCAGCGCAGCTCTGGGTAGTGCAAGGAGACATACGTTACTAACCGTAGTGACTGACGTACTCTTAGTCCATAGTCCCCTTTTCTCCATACTTTATCGGCGTCCCTTCCAAGGGACGGGAGACGGAACCTTTTTCACCAGAAAAAACCTTCTTCCCCTTTAAATTTAGAGGCGTGTGGGGGCACGCCCCAGGGAGCCTGCGCTGCCCTGACTCCGCCCTCCAGTGCCACACCTCAGTCCCCATTGACACGTCGGCAATAGATTTAACATTGCCTAATAACACCAGTATTATTAGGGGGGAGGTTGGTGGAACGTATCGAGGAAAGGGGACTATAGACTAACTTTGGGTTTGGTGCGCCATACAAATTAATAAACAAACAACAAACTAAGAGTATGTTAGTCACTACGGTGAGTAACTTATAATTACTCTTACGTCCCGTCCCCTTTTCTCCATACTGTATGGGCTACTACAACGGATTGTAGCCCCAGGGGGAGAGGAGACCCTCCTTACGCAAATAGGTTCCGGAGAACTGCCTGTCCGAAAGCCGCCTCCAATCTAGAGCCGGCATCCAAACAGTAATGCTTGCAGAAAGCCGAGGGAGAGGCCCAAGTGGCCGCCCTGCTTATGACTTGCCAAGGGACATGGCGCTGGAATGCGATGGCCGTTGCCTTGGCCCTGACTGCGTGGGCATGCATGTTGGCCAGGAGCGGCTTGTGGTGGCCCTCGTACGGGTCCTTGATGGCAGAGACCATCAAGCAGGAAATGGAGGCCTTAGAGTCCCGATAGCCTGGCCTCGAGCCTCCGAAGGTGACAAACAGAGCGTCCGACTTGCGGAAGCCCTTGGTTGTGTCCAAGTAGTATTTTAGGGCACGCCTAACATCCAGGCTGCACAGCACTCTCTGTGCTTCATCCTTGGGATCGGGAAAGAATGTAGGAAGGACTATTTCTTCGTTCAAGTGAAATGCAGATGGAACCATGGGTAGAAATGCCAGGTGCGTCCGCATGACTACCATGTGCTTGTGAAAGGTGGTATATGGTTCGGAGGCGACCAACGCCTGGATCTCGCTGACTCTGCGAGCCGAGGTAAGACCGACTACTAAGGACGTCTTGATGGTGACCAGCCTAATGTCCACGGACGCCATTGGTTCGAATGGTTTGGGCCCCGGGGCGCCCAAGACTATGTTAAGGTCCCACACAGGGTGCAGTCTCTTGACGGGCGGGTAGAGACTAGCGAGACCAGTCAGATGTTTCTTGACTATAAGGTTGGAGGAAGAAAAGATGCCCTCCTCCAAGTTCCTATAAGCCCCAATGGCTGCAAGATATGTGTGGCAGGTGTCCACCTGTACGCCCGAATGAGCGAGGTGCACCGAAAAGGAGAGCACGTTGTCCAAATGGCAGGCAAAGGGGTCGATTCCCCTGGAGTCTGCCCAGTGGCAGAATCTGGTCCATTTGCTTTTGTACTGGGCCCTGGTGGCCTTGCTCCTGGCACCCTGTATGATCTCCAGATTGGCCTGTGAAAGGCTAAGATGCCGAAGCTTTACCTGCTCAGGTACCACTCTGTGAGGGCTAGTTTCCCTGGCGTGGGGTGGATGATTCTGCTCCCATGCTGTGCCACAAGATGTTCTGGGCTCGTCGGAAGGTGTATCGGGGGTACCTCCGAGAGGCTGAGTAGTTCCAAAAACCATGGCCTGGCCGGCCACCATGGAGCTATTAGAATGATGCGGAGTCGGTGAAACTCCTTGATCTTGCAAATTATCGTGTGGATCAGGGGAGTAGGCGGAAAGGCAGAGGTTTTCATGCCGGTCCACTGGAGGTGAAATGCGTCACCCAGAGAGCCGGAGCCCTGACCCTGCGGGATGCGAACGGGGGGCACCTCAGAGATCCACTTGGGGATGACCCCACCTGTTGAAGATCTCCTGAATAACGAGGTTGTTTAGCTGCCACTCGTAATTGTCCACTCCCAGCCTGCTGAGCCTGTCCGCCTCCAGGTTGGATTCCCCCGGGAGGTGGACTGCTGAGAGGTAAATGTCATTTTCCAGCGCCCATTCCCACATGCTGATCCCCAGCTGCACAGAGGAGGGGATCTGGTGCCTCCCTGCTTGTTGACATAGTACATGCTGGAAGAGTTGTCTGTCTGGATGAGGACAACCTTTCTCTTGAGAAGTGATAGGAATTCTCTGAGCGCTAGCCAGATGGCCTTCAGCTCCAGCCAATTGATGTGGTATTCATGCTCCTGTCGAGTCAATGGCGAAAATCCTGGAGTACAAGCCAAAGCCTTGCTGGGATGCTGGGACTTCCACCACTGCCTGGCTCTCTACGAGCGACCGAATCTCTGCCAAAAGAGTTGCTGTCCCAACCTGTGGGAGTGGAGGGGAGGAGGGAGGAGAGGCTGGAATAAGAAGGCGGTACCTCGTGGATACTACAGAGAGGATCTAGGGGTCCGCGAAATTCTGGCGCCAGAATTGTACATGGAGAGCAAGCCTGCCCCCCACCAGAGACATGTGGACCCGAAAAGACGTGTCATGCCTTCTTTCCCTCGAAGGCTGACGCTGAGGAGGGGCACTGGTAAAAGTCCTTACTTCCCCCCCCCTTTTGTGGTTTGCGCCGATTCTGAGACGGCGAGCGGTCCGGCTGCCTAGAACTGCGTTCATGGAAGCTGCGGAACCATCCATATGTACAACCCTTTTCCAAGCGCTGCTGAGATTGGGTGTACTATTTGGGCGTGGTTTTGTAAGAATGGATAAAGATTTTGTCGTTCGTGGGCTGCTGTTCTTTTTGTCCAGCTCTTTGTCCGTAGAGGAGCGGAAGAGGACACCCCCCCCAGTCCTCGAACGGTAGATCTAGAATGCGCTCTTGGACATTAGGGTTAAATTTAATTGCGCAGAGCCAGGCTGTTCTCCGCATGTCCGTGGCAATGCAGATGGCACGGCCTGAGGTACAAAATGAGCCACTGTGGATTCCAACAGGTCATGTGCCACGAGCTTGGCTTCCGCTAGCCCTGACTTAAAACGTGATTGGCATTGGGTGGGGAGTTCCGGGAGGAAGTCGCAATTTCCCGCCATAACCGTTGGTTGGCAGCAGCCAGCATGGCATTTGCGTTGGCCTGACGCAGGTGCAAGGATGCGTTGGAGTAGATCATCTTGCCGTACGCCTCCAAGATCTTCTCCTCCTTGCCTAGCAGCGCCGCAGAGGAGGAGGCCGCGGATGACTGAGGCTTGGAGTATAGTGATGCCGCAGCGATCACCGAGGAGTGTGGCTGAGGATGGGTCGAGAGCAAGAGTGTATCCCCCCTCCATCTGCCTGTACTTGCCGGCCAGGCGTCGGTTGACCGGCTGGAATGAGTGGGGCTTGAGCCAACCCTTCTTGGCCATGGAGACTACATCGTTTTGCAGTGAAATCCCTGTGTTGGCAGAGGGGCGTCTTGTGAGGACTTCAGCCAGAACCCCCTCTGCCAGCTCTTCAACCTCGGGTTGGGGGAGGCCCAGGTACTCTGCCAGGCCAGCAAGACGTTCATGGAGGCCCTGGCTAAGGATGGCGTGTCCTGTGACTGACCAGCTTCATTTTTGGGCTAACGTGCTGCCAGCATCACCATACCGAGTTTCGGCCTGAAACTTGGGGGATCCTCAGCTGGCCCGACAAGACTAACTACTGCGAAATGTCAGCATCCTAGCATCGAAGGGTCCCGAAAGTCCGACCGCAGCTGCTGAGTCCTTTTGCGTCGCCGTGCACAGTGACCACAGTTGGAAAATTGTTTACCTGACCCAAGTCCAGTCCTGCGAGGGGTGCTACATCGAGTTTTTCAGATTTTTGTGCATAGTACCCGTCTAACCTTTCCTTTGCAGGAGTTTCTGATATGTATTATGCCCTATAACAACGTGAATGTATATATGTATTTAGTTTGATAGTGTTGTGTGATACGTCTACCTGCTTGTGGTCATTTTTCTATAGTGTGTTTTGGCCATAAATAAGTAACTGTATTTTTATACATCATGTCTAAGTGTAATCTGTGATTCCCACTGTGTGACCTCATTGTGGACTATTTACAAGCTCACCCGCTCTGAAGAACTTAGCCTAGACAGCCTGTCACTGCTACCTAAACTGGTTTGGCTATAGCTTCCTAGGGTTGTTCCTGTCACAATATAGGTTGGCCTTCTCTACATCTGTCCACCAGGTCAGAGTACAGCAAATCAGTTCTAAGAGCGGCCCATTCTGCTTTCCTCTTGTATTGTATATTTATATAGCGCTCATTCCCCACTTGTGTGGGCTCAGTGCGCTTTTTCCTCGGTTGAACGCCCTTGGTGATCGTAGTCAATGTGATTGTAAGGTTCTAGGGGGTTTAGTTTAGTTGATGCGTGTGCGCGTTGTCGTTCTAGGACTTGGGTTGCTGGCAAGGCGTGGCTAAGCAGTCCAAGAGAGGTCAGACACATGAGTGGGAGCTGGTGAGGTTTAGAGAAAGCTTGCTATTGTTGAGAGAGTCTATTTGAGGTCAGCTATACCAAGTTTTTCGGGTGGTGGTCGCTGTATGCTAGTGGCAGAGGTGTTGAGGTACGTCAGATGTTTAAGTTTGGACAGCTATGTGTGCACTAGACCGGATGTGCTTAGCCCTTAGTCCTTAGTAATTGCATTTCTATATAATAGCCTAAAGGCTGCCATTTCCCTGCTGCACCTAATTGGGTGCTTCAATGCTATAAGGAGTGATTGTTTAGCAGACCTACACTCGTTCCCAAACCACCCTAGTCTTTTGTTGTCATGCCTTAGCTTCCTTTTAGGGTCCACAAAAGCCTCACCTGCAATCCTCATTATACTGCCCCATTTATTCAGCACCTGTTTGAATGAGTAAGGGGATTCAGACACTCTTCAAGGCATGGCAAAGCATTACGAATACATTTCAACTTCACATTTTCATGGTCACATTTAGGCAACAATAATGGTTTACAGTTCTCTTCAGCAATAACTTCTAATTCCATTGAACAAAGTTGTCTACTATTCAGGGGCAATGGAAATGTAATAGCTAAAGTCAAAGGGTCGTGGTCACTTTCGAGACGTGGATCTATCCACAACAAAATAATCAATAATCGAACGATATTTAGAGTTACTAAAAGTATACCTAGCTGGAACATCAGAGAGGCACCTGCCATTTACTGGGCCTAAGCCCAACTCATATAACCTTAACTGGAATTCTCGACCAGGGGCATCAGAGGTTAGATCAGACAAAACCGGAAAGGGGAGATGCAAAGCTGTATCTTCTTCACTTCATGAAGCCATCTCCCATAATGCATTTCCCATTTTAAGGTTAAAATTAATATAAGAGCTTGCATTGGGATTTGTCATCAGTAGAGCTCAATCCCACTTCGTGAAGTAACTCCTCGAGAGGGGGCACTGTGTCTTTCCCTCCTCTGCATTGTAAAAGTTAAATGCATACAATTTCTTACAAAAAGACAATGTAATATCTACAATCAAATGGATATCAGATGAAAGAAAAACGTTTTATACTTACACAGCCCATCCATGCTGAAGTATAAATAGCCAACCCCCCTCGCTTCCTCCCCAGTCTACATGGAGTCGCACTTACAGAAATCAAGAAATAATTCACTAAATCTGGGAGAGCAACAGACCAAGTTTCCTGAAACATAATAATATCAAACTGACTCAAAAAGTCCATCAACTCAGGATCATTTATCTACTCTCCAGGGCGGCAATGTTCCAAGACATAATCTTTAAAAAAACAAAGGAGGCTTTATATTTGCTAGGAAGAAGAACGTGGGCCATGTTTCACACAACCATACACTAAGTCCCTTGCACTAGCTGAAGCGACAAATGAAGTAAGCCTCTTCTCCCTTAATTTAGCTTCAAGCTGTCCCGGACTCAAGTCCATTACATTCAGTTTGTTTGTTCGGACGACTGTGACAGGTAGTTGCAGTCAGTCTTGTATACTAGCATCAGGACCATGCAATTTGATAGCTTTTATGGGACCAAGTATCATATAGATGCCAAACCTTAAGCTTTGAATCCGGGTGAACTTCAATACCTTTTGCCAACAGGGCTGTGCCACAATTCAAAATGCACGAACGTATGAACCCATTGGTCAGGCCGAACCTGATGTTGCATCCGTCAAAGAACATACAATCGGACAAAATGCGTGTAACAATATGGATATGTCTGAGACGCCTAGAATTTCATCTAATGCTTTAACTAACGCACTTTTATATGAATTTGTGTTCCCATGGTTCATACCCTTAAAGCAGCAAATAATATTCTGCACACACCACTCTGCCAAAGCATCTGGCGACTGTTCTAGTGGTGCAGTAACATTAGTTGCCACATGAGCAGAGTTGTAATGTTGAACCACAACAGGGCTACCTAAAAAAGGCCACTGTTACCCATCCCAGAATGCTTTCATGAACACTTAAGGCCCTGCTTTCCCTGTTGGGATAGAGCTGGTCTGTTTTGACTCTGCACCATATCTACATTCAATTATTTTTCTGGGATGGTAGACAAACCAACAGAAGTCATGGAAACAGAAGCTTCTGAATTTTCAGTTTGAAGCACCTCTGGGCATTTCAGAACTAAGACAAATTTTAATTCCCTGGGAGATCTATGATTCGGTGGACTTTAAAAAGTTTGTTCCTTCTGAATAGATACATCTACCATAATACAACGTGAATTTACCTTAGGTGCATTTGTACTCAAACCCCCAGAGTCAATTTCATTCTGTGTTGAGTTCAGCCCATCCATTTCAAGTGTAAGAGCTTCAATGGACTCATCAATGCGACTCAACCACTTCAACTGTATACTCTCCCCGAAGGTGGCCTGCAGTCGAGTCGTACCGCCTATTAGGCCATCAGGGCTCCTCTGCACCAAATGTATATTTGTGCGCCTACCTTGCTCTGGAGGGAATATAAGACCGGTTTTATGATTCAGGGTGGGTGAGGATTCCAATATATCTGAAGATTCCAATAGTCCAATCAAAGATGTTAAATTCAATACTGAGCCTTGTTGCTCAGGTAGAGGTATGATCAAACTCCTACGGCCAATTCCTTTATAAAAGGTCAAACTGATTTATACCCCCTATGCCATCTACTGACTTGGAGGGCCTTGGGGAAGCTTCAGATTCATCTGCATTATTCACAAGTACAACAGTTTAGTCAAAGATGATTCCACCAAGTGTCAGAAGTGGCAGAAACTCAAGAGTATTCCTTAGGGAGTCTCTGCCCTTCCTCGCCTCTGGAAGTATGGCCTGGGGTAGCAGCTTCAAAGAGGAAAATGTAGAAGGAACTATGTTAACAATATCCTCAATATCCACTACATCCTCAGACCCAATTGTTGGTCCAGCTTCTCCCTGTGCCACGCTGTTCTCAGCAGAACCAGTATCTTTACAAAGGCCTGTACAGTTCTCTAAATACAGGCGATCTTTAGAACGTTCCAAGGTCTGCAGTATAGACTGAGCTGTAGAATGACATGCATTACTCACCGTAATAGCATTTCTGATGATTGTATCTGCTTAGATTCACATGCTGTGCATATAGTCCGACATCCAGTGGTAACCGCAGAGTATTGCATTCGAGAATCGAAAGGAGACGTCGACATGGGTGTGCCTGTAACACTATCCCTAACGTGACGTGTAGAGTACCCAAAATCCCTCACGTGTCGAGGTCCCTCCGATTGTATTTTTTCTGCCATGAGGGAGCCTAATGACTATCTTGAGTGAGTACATAAAAGAGAGAAAGTAGTAAGACGTCTATGTTCCTTCCGCCGAGCGGGGAGGAAAGGTGGGCGCATGTTAATCTAAGCACCTACAATCATCAGAAATGCCATTACGGTGATACTTGTAAACTGCTTAGAATCACATGCTGTGCATAGACTAGCGAGCAGTACCCGGAGTTGGAGGTGGGTTGTGAGAAAGAACAGTAGTGAAAAGATGTCTTAAAACTGCTCGTCCAACCTGAGAATCGGATCTAGAATGAGTGTCTAGGCAATAGTGTTTTGTAAAGGTGTGTACAGAACTCCAGGTTGCCGCTTTGCAAATGGACTCTAGGGGAACATTTTTAATGAAAGCTTTAGAAGCCCCAGTGCCTCGAGTAGAATGTGCTCTAGGCTTGAAGGGCAGGTCTCTCTTAGCAAGAGAGAAACGGAGTGTGATGCAGTCAACAATCCACCTTGAGATGGCCGATTTAGAAACAGGATTCCTTTCTCTATCAGCTGCCACTGAAATAAAAAATTGGTTCGTTTTTCTCAGTGATCTAGTTCTTTCCAGGTAAAACATAACTGCCCTGAGCACATCTAATGTGTGTAGGCTTCTTTCGGCCACGTTAGTGGGATTCTGGAAGAAAGTAGGCAGCTCTATTGATTGGTTCACATGGAACTTGGAAATAAATTTAAGTGCAATTCGAGGGCGAGTGCGCAGAACCACCTTATCTCTGTGAACTGTAACGAGAGGGTCTAGAACGGGAAGAGCCTGTAGTTCACCAACTCTCCTTAGAGAAGTGATGGTCACTATGAAGGCTGTCTTATAGGTAAGACCTTTGAGACTTGCATTATACATAGGCTCAAAAGGAGACCCCATAAGTCTAGTCAAAATCACATTTAGGTCCCATCCGGGAGCCAGGATAGAAATGGGGGATGAATCATTTTAACCCCTTCCATGAAAGCCTTAATAACTGGTATTTTCCACCACAACACCTTCTGTTGTGATGTAGTGTAGGCTGAGAGAGCAGCTAAGTGAACCTTCAGGGAATTAAAAACCAGACCTAAGTCTAGCAGGTGAGTCAGGTACAACACAATGTGAGTAGAAGAGCAGTCAATAGGATTGAACCCGCTTCGAATTGCACCAGATAACAAAGCAATTCCATTTACTGGAGTAGCAGTATCTGGTGTTAGGTTTTCTGAGTATGCCCATGCATCTCTGAGGGAGTCGTAGGTTCCCGAACTCTATGGAGCCAAGCCGCTAAGTTCAAGGTTTGCGGGCATGGGTGAAGAGCCTCCCCCTTGTCTTGAAATAACATGTTGTACGGGCAAGGCAGTTTCTTTGGAGGAGATAGAGACATCTCCATCAGATGTGAGAACCAGGGTTGGCGGGCCCACATGGGGCCACCAGTATCATGGTGGCTGGTTCCCGGTGCATCTTGTGCACTATCTTGTTGAGTAGGGGAGTCTGGAGAAAAGCGTAAACATATTTCCCTGACCATGTGTTACGCTCACCTTGTCTCTGTGGGGCCGTTGGGCGCTGATACGTGGAGTGTCTGCTTCCCTGCTTAGAGGCGCTGCGCATCTTTTGTTCCCTGGACTGGCCTTGGGTCAGCTCCTACGACAGGGGAAAGGGTGGTGAGTGAGACTGTCTGTGCCTGCCACCTGTGATCCCCACCCTGCTCCATCCACACGTGTTCCCCACTCCGGGCGCTCTCCCCTTGTGTATTCGGTTGGTGGGATCTCCTTCCTGCGTAGTCTCAGCAGGGGCGCAATGTCCTGTATGATCCAGTTACTTCACTGACCCTTGAAGTCGAGTGGCAACCCAGTACTGCTGTGGTCGCAACTCTGTTGTTATTGTCAGTGTAATCCGTTGTATTGTATGTTGTCCGTGTCCAGTTATCTGGGTTGTCCTTTGCAGTGTGCCGCAGTCCGTGCTCGTTTCATTGTTGTGACTTGTGTCGCTGTTGTGGCACTAAGCCCTCCTCGGTGTGCGTTGGTTTGGTGCAACACGTGTGAGCGGCTGAGCCAGTGGGTCAGGGAAGCCTGCCTTGTGTCTAGGTGGCCAGCGTGAGCTCAGGTGCAGTTTGCCTGATCTAACCTGTTCTTTCTTTCTCTGTTACAGATACCTGTGAGCCGGCGTGATGAATTAATCTGGTCTATGGCAATGGAAGCCATGAGTAATGCACGGCGGTGAGAGGGCGCGATGAATGAGCTCAGTGGTTAACCTTTTCCATCTCTTGCTTCTGTAGGTGCCGGCGACCTATGAAAGCTGGAGTCCTCGATGAAAGCTGGAGTCCACGATGAACAACCGGGTTGTTGCTGGAGTCACAGGTAAGTCAGAGCAGGTGAGTATGCGAGGCCCGATGGTCTCCGGCTTTTCTTTGCAGGTTTGTAAAAGACTGCTGGCAGGAGTTCCTCAGAGAGCGTTACGCTGCTAACTGCAGAATAACGCGAAGCATGCCTTAGGGCTTGAATGGGGCTTATATAGCCAACCACGCCCTGCCACTCCCATTGTGCAATTAATTCCAGAAGCTCTCTGCCACACCCATGATTGCAGACTAATGCACAAGCTAATGGCTTAGAACCACGCCCTTAAATGCAATTAGCACAGAAGTCAATCATTCAGTGGTAGACCGACTATACCTGTGTTTTCCTTGAGGTTAGCTCCATGAGCCTGGTGCAAGAGGTGCCAGGACTGGGTCCAGATGGCCCTCCTTTGAGGCTTGATCCAGTCAGGGCCCTTAATGTGCCCAGTGTTCCCACTGCTGCTGGGCTGGGGCGATCTGGTCTGCTCACCATGACACCATGTTATCCAGAGACCATTCCCCTTGGATCGTTTCTGGGGGTACTGGAGGCGTAATCTTGGCATTTAGCGTTCTCCAGAGTTGCAAACCGGTCGATCTCTGGGAAACCCCATTGTGCGAAAACGTTGGAGACAATGTCTTCGTGAAGTCGCCATTCGTACTGTACGGGCAGTGGGAAGTCTCTGCTGAGCACGTCCGCTAGAAGACTGAGTTCCCCTGGAACATGTTGAGACAACAGGAACATCCTGTGTTTGAGGGCCCACATCCACATTTTTAGGACAGCTTGGATAGCCCTGGAGAGTGTATGCCCCCTTGCTTGTTCAAGTAATACATGGCTGTGGTGCTGTCTGTGAGAACCAGGACAAGCTTCCCCTGTAACTGTGTTTTAAAGGCTTTCAGTCCTTTGAATATGGCTAACAGCTCCAAAAGATTTATGTGGCTGGATGCTTCTGGGGATCACACGCCGGGCGCCGTCTGCAGAAGCAGGTAAGTCCCCCACTCTGTGAGAAATGTGTCTGTCTTGAGAGCGGCTTCTACTGCGGAGGTGGTGAAGGTTTTCCCCTTCAAGAGTTTTTCCCTCGACCACCACTGCAGAGAGAGAACGAGGGCTGGCGAAACAATCACCAGATATTCCCATTGTCTGCTGGCCTGCGGACGCATGCGCAGAAGCGTGTGAGGAACTAAATAAATGCAGGATGCCTTCATTCCTAACAGTCGCATGGCTTTGCGTACTGTCACCTCTCGACCAGCTACATATTGAGGGATCTAAAACAGCATGTTTTGGACCCTCTCGTTGGAGGGGATGACGAGGCCGTCTTCTGTCCGAATTAGAGCCCCTAGGAACTGTTTGACTTGACTGGGGTCTAGGCTGGATGACTTCTTGTTGATGGAGAATCCCAGGCTGAATAAGAGGTCTATCGTCTTTTGAGTATTCAACAGGCATGTTCCGCAGGAATTCCCTGTTATGAACCAGTCGTCGAGATATGGGTAAACCGGGACGGAATCTCTGCGCAGGTGCTCCGCTGCCACTGCCAGTACCTTCGTAAACACCCTTCGCACTGAGGCAATGCCGAAGGAGAGTACTTTGAACTGATAGTGCTTGTCCTCTATCATACACCTCAGTTATTTTCTGTGTGCCATCAACATTGAAATATGAAAGTATGCATCTTTCATATCCAGTGTTGCCATGTAATCCCCCTGTTTCAGCTGAGGGATTACTTCCTGCAACGTGACCATGCAAAAATGTTGAGGTTTGACAAATCTGTTTGCTAGGCGCAAGTCTAGCACAGGGCGCATGGTGAGATCTTTTTGAGTACAAGGAAGTACAGTGAAAAAATACCCTTGTTTACTTGTAGAAGAGGGACGACTTCTATGGCACCCTTTTCCTGCAGGATCTCGACCTCTTGCAGCAGGATACGTAGGTGTTCGGAGTCAGGCGTATTGTTTTTGGCGGTCTGAATTGAGGTGGTCGGCAAAATTCTATGCAGTACCTGTGGGCGACGGTCTTGAGCACCAACTGGTCTGTTGCTATCCCCTCCCATGCATGAAGGAAAGATGTTAGGCGTCCCCCGACCGGGGAGGAATGGAAGGGGGACCTGGACCTGAGGGTCATTTGTGCCCTGAGGCCTGGGAGCCTCTTGGCGTGGAATTCCAGCCTCTACCCTTTCCACAGCGTTGTCCGCTAGGTGGATACGTGGTGGTGGTTGTTTCCTGAACCATACTGGTTCTGAGGGGAGCGAGATTGCCTGCGAAAGGAGCGATGAGAACGGCCCCCTCTTTGTTATGAAGGCTTTTGGGTAATCTGGTTAAAGGTTTTGAGAGTTTCATGCTCGCTCTTAGCTGTCTCAAGCGCATTGTCCACGGCCTTGCCAAACAGGTTGGTCTCCTCAACCGGTTTGTTTATTAAGGCTGTTGTGTTTCAGGCTTAAAACCAGAGTTCCTCAACCAGGGGTGCCGTTTTAATTAGTGAACCCTGGGCCAACGTCCTTCCCGCTGTTTCAGCAGCGTCCAGAGTGTTCTTCACAACGTTGTGGTTGATTTGCTTGCCTTCCGATAAAATTGTGAGCAGTTTAGCCCACATTGGTTGAAGGCCCTCTTGTAGCAAATTCCACTGCACATCTGAACAGCTAGCCAACAGAGTGGTGTTGGCTATTCGGGTGGAGAATGCAGCAGCAGTCGAGAGCCCTTTTCACCAGTCCTATACAACTTTTTGCCCTCTATCAGGTGGTACCTCCCCTGTAGACAGGGGGACACCTGCCCTCTTTCTCGTGGTCGTAACTAACAGGGAATCTTGAGTGGCATGCCCTTTAATGTACAGGGAGTCAGTAAGAGAAGGGCGAAACAGCTTCTCCACCCTGGGATTAACCGCCCTGGTCTGGGCTGGAGTTAACAATGAAGGCGCTAGACGTCTCTTAATAGAGTTCAGTAAGGGAATGGCCATTTCATCATCCACCGGTGAGGCCCAGTAGGAGGGAAATTCATGCACAGAGCGTCAGGGTCCGGGGTAGGAGTAGGGGATGCCCAAGGTTGATTATCAACTGGATGACTGTCCTCCCAATTGTCCATGGGATCATCAGGATTATCCATAGGGTCCCCAAAGGTATAATCATCCTGTATATAGGTATTGATCGGCACCTCGTCATCTGTAAGGTCAAAAACATTATGGTCAGGAGGATCCTCAAAGGTCCTCTGAAACTTAGCCATCGGCGTGAAAGGAAGTTCCTCATGAGGCCTCTTGGGAGCAAACCTCTGAGTATTTACCAAACTTCTCCAGTCTGTTCATGCACCATTCAAACTTCTCCCTGGAACCAGAGGAGTCCAGGGGACGAAACAGATGTTCTTGACGAATTTCCTCTTCAGAACATCAAGATGTTTCTTGTAAAGTCTTGAATAGAAGACAAAGGGCTCTCAGTACTCTTTTCGAGGCTCCGGGCGAGGTGACGTGTCTCTAGGTACGTCTTTCAGCCATTGTTCTGTTTCGACGTTTGTTTTGACTGTTCCTTTTATCGCCGATGCTCTGGGTTTGAGGGAGGTGTGACGGTTGAGCCGGTGGCTGCACTGTAGATTTCGGCGCCACTGGAGCCTTAAGTGGTGTCGGAGCCTTCATCTGAAGCGCCTAAATGGCCGCGTGTGATTTGGTGCTAGCGCCCTTACTTTTAGATTGCACGGAGGAATGCTGCTGTTGCGGCAAGGGCTGCCGATCACGAGGATCAGCGGGCACCGCCGGAGTATTCAAATGCTTTCTATGGATAACTAAGCAGTGTTGAAACCCTCTTGGGTGAAGGGTCAGATTTTGAAACAGTGGTAAATATGTTTTAATGGATATCTTGTGAAATTTGAGAATGCACCGGAAAATCCAGATAGGTAATCCACCTTTACGAAGTGCATTACCCTTCTATTGCTTATTAGAAAAAACAAGAAATCCAGCAGCTTTGGAACGCTTCAACTGGACCGCCGAAGCAGAACCGTGGGTTGTGTGCTTAGTGTGGGAATCGGGTGCGCCCCTGTCGCTGAGATGTATCGTCCCCATAGCAGGACTCACGTCATGCCTATCGGGGCCAGGGACGGACGCTGCAGAACGAGAGCTTTCTGCAGTAAGGTCAATGGCCTCCGAAGTGGAGCCTTTGTGATCGCTAGTCCCTTCGTCACACTCGGCGGGTGTGGCGACGGGGGAATTACTTTCGGCCTGCGACAAACCGTAGGCCGCCCACCGATTCAAACAGCGCTCCTTAAGAGTCTTAGGCCATAGGAGTTTACAGGCCATACAGGCCGCCTCGTTGGGGTTGAGGGGAAGACAATTGTTGCACCGACGGTGCTGGTCTTTCCTAGAGTATTTCGCCTTACAGGAAGGACAATCTCTAAATGGAGTCCTGTCCATAGTGCAGGATCGTGCTAGCGACGACAGAACCAAGGGCACAAAGAGAAGGGAAAAGGAAAGGCATTCTTGAAAAGAATATGACCAGCCCGACACCACTCTCCCTACTGTAAGGTCTGGCCAGAAGGCGCGGCCACATGGTCGGCAGCGCTGTCTTCGGCGGTGGCACAGGAATCAGACGTCAAAGGGAGTGATAATGAGAATAAACAACCGAAGGTCGATAATGCAATGTTTAATGAAGAGCTTGCATTAGCTCGACCAGAAAGGAAAAAAAACTATCTGAAGGATCTCGACGCATGAGGGATTTTTGGTACACTACATGTCACATTAGGGAAAGTGTTACAGGTACGCCCATGTTGACATCCTCTTTCGATTCTCGAAAGACAAGATGCAATACTCTGCGGTTACCACTGGATGACGAACTATATGCACAGCATGTGATTCTAAGCAGATTAACAAGCATCAGTACCCTATTTATCTGAGTGATGTCATGGGGAAAAATAACCTTGTGAGCATAATCTGCAGGAGGTGCAGAAAATCCTACCCGGCTAGCCAACTGGCGGGCTATCATAGATGCTTCAGACATTTCTGGCTTTGCTATCACCTTGTCCAGATCCGAGTCCATCACAGTAAGAGGGCCTCCCTGACTGAGTAAAGGACTGAGTAAAGGATGACCTAACAGACTAGATGGGTCAGGCGGGCCAGAGGAGAGGGGAGACTGCACCAATGTCTCAGACTGCTTTGCACCAGAAACCAAAGACTCCTCACTGATAGGATGGCTCCTCAATGCCCACTTTATAGTGGTCTGCTTCAACTGAATAGTGTGAGGAGAAGGGTGGGATATGTGGGACAAAGCACACAGACTAGTAACCCCTCCCCTTGCTGTTACTGATGGGCTTCTAGGATTACTGCGCTTGAATCTGCCTATCTTGGTAAGGCTTAGTGAAGTGGCTTAGTAAAATGGACCAGGAGACCAAGGGAAGTTTTATAGTGGTTATGGTTATAGTTATGATAAAAAGTATTCTGGCCACTTTAACTTCAATACTGCAACAGTAGTGGAGGATGTTACCACAAAGCACAAGGCACGGGGCAGGCGACCTAATCCTCCCGCCCTTCACACCCCCTGCAATTAAGTCAGCAAATAAAGCAGCAAGTAATACCTGCTAAAAGTACAGTCGAAGCACTCAAAAGGGTTAAATAGATCCCCAAGAGGCAGCCCTCCAGGCTACTGATTGATTGCGCCCCACGGCCACCAGGCTGCTGTCGAGTGGGGGGCTCACTGCGCTTATCCACCCCGACAGTTTCCCTCTCCACTCGGCTCGACCCCCCAACAACCAAGCGGGCAGGCAAAGCCGGAAAATCAGGAAGCGGCAGGCGCGGAGCCTTGGAGGAAAGGCCCTAGCGTTCTTGTTCTCTTGCCGTCAAGCCGCACTACGACTGCTTGTGAGGAACACAACTGAAGAGCAGTACGTAGCCACCTCCGAAAGGCGTTTAAAACATCCTTGAAGTGTGATCACTTGTGTCTGTCTTGCTTGTTGCCACCATGTGTTCCTCACAGTTGCGACCGTAGGCACTTGGGTGCGGACTCCGGCACCCAGTACTTTTTCTCTAGCCTATCCGGCTGGGCCGGGTGGGGTGGGATTCTTGAATAGGGCTAGGCCTTCCTCCCACACGTCATCCAGGAGTGGTACGCCATGATGGTCTTCCTCTTGTCTCTGGTATAGGAAGCCTTCCCTTTTGGTCTCCCCAGGTGTCGCTGGAAGAGCTCAGAGACTCAGAGGACCATGGCATGGAACGACCCCACTTCATCTGGTGGGCAAGTCCTCGGTTGCAGTGATCCACGATGCCATCCGTTGTGGCCTTGTCCGTCCCTGTGTCCCGATCCTTAATAGGGGAGGGTACCTGGCACAGGTGTGGAGGTTGATGAGGGGGCATTGGGTGGCGCTTCCACTTTTTCACCGGAGGCTGGACCGGGGCCACAGGGGCCGGGGGCATCCTCTTCTGGATTACTGACACCAACGTGTGTAGAGCCGAAAGGATGACAATGCATTACTTACTGTAAAAGCATTTCTGATGGTTGTATCTGCTTAGATTCACATGCTGTGCATAGTCCGACATCCAGTGGCCACTGCGGAGTATTGCATTTTGTTTTTCGTAGTCAAAAAAGGGGACGTCGACAAGGCGTGTCTGAAACACTATCCCTATAGTGATGTGCAGTGTAACCACAATCCCTCACGCATCGAGGTCCCTCTGTTTGTATTTTTTCTGCCCTGAGGGAGCCTATCAGATGTGAGTGAGTACAGAAAAGAGAGAGAAAGGTAAGGATGTCTATGTTCCCTCCACCCGAGCGGGGAGGAAGGGTGGGCGCATGTGAATCTAAGCAGATACAACCATCAGAAATGCTTTTACTGTAAGTAATGCATTGTCTTCTGATGTTTGTTAATCTGCTTAGAATCACATGCTTTGCATAGACTAGCGAGCAGTACCCGGAGTTGGAGATGGGTTGTGAGAACGAACAGTAGAAAAAAGATGTCTTAACACTGCTTGCCCCACCTGGGAATCAGATCTAGAGTGGGCATCTAGACACTAATGTGTTGAAAAAGTGTGCACAGAACTCCAGGTTGCCGCTTTGCAAATGGACTCCAGAGGGACATTTGCAATGAATGCTATGGAAGCCCCAGTGCCTCGAGTAGAATGTGCTCTTGGCTTGAAGGGTAGTTCTCTCTAAGCAAGAGTGTAACAGAGAGTGATGCATTGGACAAACCATCCAAATATAGTGGATTTTGAAACTGCATCTCCTTCTCTTCCTGCTGCCACCGAGACAAAGAACTGATTAGTCTTTCTCAGAGGTCTAGTTCTTTCCATGTAAAACATGACAGCCCTGCGTACGTCTACTGTATGAAGGCTCTTTCCTCACAAACTTGAAGGGCTCTGAAAGAACGTTGGTAGTTCTATTGATTGGTTGACATGGAATTTAGAAATTAATTTTGGTGCAAACCTAGGATGTGTGCGTAGAACCACCTTACCTTTGTGAACTGTTACAAAGGGGTCTAGTATAGAGAGCGCTTGTAGTTCACTAACTCTCCTAATGGAGGTGATAGCTATTAAGAAAGCAGTTTTAAGAGTGAGGTTCTTAAGGGATGCTTTGTGCAGGGGTTCAAAGGATGAGCCCATAAGCCTGGTAAGTACCACATTTAGGTCCCATCCGGGAGCTGGGTTAGCTATAGGAGGGTGTATTCTCTTTACTCCCTCCATGAAGGCCTTAATAACTGGGACTTTCCACCATGACACTTCGTGTTGAGAAGCGGTGTATGCGGAAAGTGCAGCTAGATGAACTTTAATGGAATTAAAGACCAGACCTGAGTCTAATAAGTGAGTCAGGTAAAGACCAATCTGTGTGGGAGAGCAGTCAACTGGGTTGATGTCCTTATCTCTACACAAGATGACAAATCTTTTTCATTTGCTGGAATAGCAGTAACAAGTGTTAGGTTTTCTTGCCTCCTTAAGACTGTCCATGCATCTTTGAGGGAGTTGTAAATGTCCAAATGCTATGACCTCAGGAGCCAGGCTGCTAAGTTCAGGGTCTGTGGGGATGGGTGTAGTGTTCTGCCCTTGTCCTGTGACAGCATGTTGTACGAGCAGGGAAGTTTCACTGGAGGAGATAGAGACATTTCCATCAAGTGAGCGAACCATGGCTGCCGGGCCCACATAGGGGCCACTAGAGTATCATGGTAACCGGTTCCTGGAGCATTTGTGTACTATATCTTGTTGAGAAGGGGAGTCGGGGGGAAAAGCGTACACAAATTTCCCTGACCATGGTATCGATAGACCGTTCCCCTTGGATTGGTTCTGGGGGTACCTGGAGGCGTAATCTTGGCATTGTGAGTTCTCCAGAGTTGCGGACAGATCTATTTCTGGAATCCCCATTGTGTGAAGACGTCGAAGACGATGTCTTCTTGTAACCGCCATTCGTACTCTGCGGGCTGAAGAAAGTCTCTGCTGAGTTTGTCTGCCAGCAGATTGAGTTCCCCTGGTACATGTTGTGACAACAGGAACATGTGTTTGAGAGCCCACTTCCAGATGTTCTGGGACAGCTTGGACAGTCCTGGAGATTGAGTGCCCCCTTGCTTTTTCAGATAGTACATGGCTGTGGTGCTGTCTGTGAGGACCATCACTGTCTTCCCTTGCAGGTGTGCCTGGAAAGCCTTCAGTGCTTTGAAGACCGCTAGCCGTTCCAGCAAGTTTATGTGTTTGGACGCTACGCTCACAGTCCAAACTCTGTGTGCAGGCTCATGGGATAGGTGAGCCCCCCATCCTGTGAGGGAGGCGTCAGTGGTTAGAGTGGCCTCCACTGAAGGGGTGGCGAATGGTTTCCCTATTACAAGGTTTTCCTTCGACCACCACAGTAGAGAGAGAACCAAGGCCTGCGAGACCACCACTAGATCATCCCATTGTCCGCTGGCCTGACACCACTGGCTGTTGAGCCACTGTTGCATTGGGCGCATGCGCAGTCACGCGTGAGCTACCAAATATATACATGACGCCATCATTCCTAGCAAACGCATTGCTTTGGTCACCGTCGTCACCTCCAGACCATCCACATATTGAGGGATCTGAAACAGCATATTTTGGACCCTCTCGTTGGAGGGGAAGACGAGGCCGTCCTATGTTCGAATTAGAGCCCCTAGGAATTGTTTGATCTGGCTGGGGTCTAGGCTGGACTTCTTCTCGTTGATGGAGAAGCCCAGTTGGAACAAAAGGTCTACAGTCTTTTGGGTATTTGAGAAGCATGTTTCGTAAGAATCCCGTTATGAGCCAATCGTCGAGGTAAGGGTATACTGGGATGGACAACCTGCGCAGGTGGGCCGCTGCCACTACTTTCGTGAATACCCTTGGCCCTGACGCTATGCAGAAGGGTAGCACTATGAACTGGTACTGTTTGCCCTCTATCATGAACCTGAGGCATTTTCTGTGCGCTGGCAACATTAAAATATGAAAGTATGCATCTTTCATGTCCAGTGTTGTCATGTAATCTTCCTGCAAAAGTAGGGGGATTACTTCCTGTAGGGTCACCATGCGAAATTTTTGAGGTTTGACAAATTTGTTCGCTGGGCGCAAATCTAGTACAGGGCGCAAGGTTAAGTTCTTTTTGGGTACAAGGAAGTATACTGAATAAATACCTTCCGTTTGCTGTGATAGAGGCACAACCTCTATTGCTCCTTTTAGTAGCAGTAGTTCCACTTCTTGAAGAAGAATAGCAAGGTGTTCCGATGACAGGCGTAGTCCCCTTGGGGGTCTGTACTTGGGGGACCGACTGAATTCTATACAGTACCCGTGGGCTATAGTTGACAATACCCATCGGTTTGATGTTATTCCCTCCCATGCTGGTAGGAAAGATGTTAACCGGCACCCGACCGGTGATGCATGGGAGGGGACCCGGATATTCGTGTCATTTGGTGTTGGTAGCCGGGGAACCTCTGGGAGTAGGGCCCCGACCTCTGCCCTTGCCACGGCACTGTCCTCTTTGCATGTACTGGCCACTGGTTCCCTGAGTAGAGGACCAGTTGCCTGAAGTGTACTGCTGTTGTTGTTGCTGTTGTTGGCGTTGCCCTCGAAAAAAGCGTTTGTTGCTGAATCCTCGCTTATTGGGAGGCCTTGAGATTTGGTCTAAGGTCTTGAGGGTGTCGAACTCTTTCTTTACCGTCTCCAGTGCGTCGTCCACTGCCTTCCCAAAGAGGTTAGACTCCTCTATTGGGTTGTTAATGAGTGACGCCTGTGTCTCTGGCTTAAAACCGGAATTGCGGAGCCAGACATGACGCTTCAGAAGAATTCCCTACACTAAGGAACGGCCAGAGTGTTTTTAATGATGCTCTTGTTAACCAGAGTTCCTTCAGTTACTGTGGCCAATAAGCGAGTTCTTAAGGGCTCAGGAACTTCCGAGGTGTTGCTGTAATTTTCCCCATTGGGCATCAGCATTACTTGCCAGTAGTGTATTATTATTGGCAATCCTGTTTGAAAAAGCTGCCGAAGCTGTAATTCTCTTACCCAGGGCATAGAGCTTCTTTCCTTCCTTGTCTGGGTGTGCTCTGCTCTTTTCCTTGTGGTGGTTACCACCAAGGAGTCCGGAATTGAGTGACCCCTAATGTATAATGGGTCTGACTGAGAGGGAGTAAACAACTTTTCAATTCTGGGACTGACCCCTCTTACCAGTGCAGGTGTGGACAGCGATGGACTAATTCATCTCTTAACTGAGGCGAGGAGGGGAATGGTTTGGCTAATGGGAGGTTTTTCTTTAATGATCTTTTCCACAAAATCAGTATCAGGGGTAATTTCGCCAGTTTCAATCTCAAAATGCGCTGCTGCCTTTCGAAGTAGCGCATTGAAGGTGGGTTGATCATCTATTGGTGATGGATTCCTGACCGGTGTGGTCTGAGGAGAGGGAAGGTTTAAGATGTCAGGGTCTGTAGACTCTGTTGGTGACTGCCAGGGCTGTGAGCCACCTTCATCTGGGTCTTCCTCGAAGCCCCCTCCATCCATGTCAGTGTTTTCCTCAAAACCTTCTTCTGTTCCTAGGTTTTGTTGGTCTTCACTATTTAAGAACTCCTCATCTTCCTGGAAGTGAGAGTCTTCTTCAGTGAGGTCATAAGCATTCATGTCCTCTTGGGGGGGTTAAATAATCTAGGATATTTAGCTCTAGGGTCCTCCTGAAGCACCTTCCTGGGTCTCTTAGGTGTCTTATTTTCAGGAGTGGACATAAATCTGTCCAGCTTGTCCATACATGACTGGAATCTCTCAACAGTCCAGTATGGTAAACCAGAACGGTCTGGAGGCGAAAAAGGAGGTCCCTCTGCCTCTATCCATCTAGGTCTGTCCCATAACGTCGAAGATAAGGTCCCTTCGCCTTCTGACAAACCTTCTCGCAGGCTAGGGCCTTCTTTCGACGGCGGGAGCGATCCCTGCCTTCCTTCCGGCATCGTCGGCGCTTCCCTGGCCTTGTGAGCGGTTTTCGGCGTGTCACTCGCCGTCCGTTTCTGGCCATCCTTGGAAACTATACGCGCCAAGCTCTCGACAATTAGTTTCTCCGACGAGGGTTTGTCTGGCGTCGTGCTAGGCGGTGCAGAGTCTTTTTCGGCGACGATAGCGCTCTTACAAGGCGCGTCGCCTGATGCTTTGGTGGTAGCGCCCTTGTCTGCAGGTAGCCCAGTTGCTAGTCGCGGCTGCGGTGGCAGCGAGGGCTTGCGACCCTTACGGTCGGCGGAGGTCGCCGGTAGGCCCGGCGTCTCCGTTGGCGCTAGGGCTGTCTTCGTCTTCTACGAGGCCGTGCCGTGGGTTGTGTGCTTGTGTTTGTGTTTGTGTTTTCTGTGTTTGCCCGTGTCGCCGGGGTGTTCATCCCCATAAGCAGGGCGTGAGCCGAGCTTGTCATGGCCGGGGACAGATGACGAGGAGCGGGAACGCTCCCTAGAGGGGTGTACGACCTCCGACGTAGAGAGGTCGGGTAATCACTATCCTCGTCACACTCAGCAGTGGTGGCGGCGGGTGAGGAATCAGACCTAGACATAGCGTAGGCTGCCCACCTTTTGACCCTGCGGTCCTTTAAAGTCTTAGGCTTAAGAAGCTTACAGGCCGCAAAGCCGTCCTCTTTGTGGTAGAGGGTAGAGGGGCAAGCAACGGTTAAACCGTTTGTGCTTGTCTTTCCAAGTGAATTTGCCCTTGCAGCGCAGGCAAAATCTAAAGGGAGTCCTCTCCATAGCTGAGGATACAGTTAAACGTGATAACGACCCCGAAGGAAAGGGACGGTAAAGAGAAAGGCATTCTCAGAAAGAACAAGAAATGTCCCACAACCCCCACTCTCCCTACTGTCTTAGGCCGGCGAGGCCAGGCCACGTGTTCGGCAGCACCGAAGGAACTCCTCCGTCGAAGTCACCGCCGTCGAAGTTCTTATTCGTCGGTGAAACAGCTTCTCAGCTACGACGTCGAAGGAGGGTTCTAATGTATAATCTTAAATAAAGACCAAAGGGTCGAGTAAATGTTTTTGAAATTTTTTCTCGAGGAGATCCGCATAAAGGTGACCAATATCTGGGCGGAAAAAAACAATCTGAGGGACCTCGACGCGTGAGGGATTGTGGGTACACTGCACGTCACTATAGGGATAGTGTTTCAGACACACCTTGTCAATGTCCCCTTTTTCGACTACGAAAAACAAAATGCAATACTCCGCAGTGACCTTTGGATGTCGGACTATGCACAGCATGTGATTCTAAGCAGATTAACAAACATCAGAAGTCCAGATATACATCTCTCGGCGGAGTCAGGGCGGTAGTCCTACTAGGCCCTGTGCCGTCGCCATCCTCCACGTCCTTGTGGATCCTGTGTACAGACTCCCGGTCCTCCTCGCCTGAGGAAGAAACATCCATGTCTTTGCGTACGGCCTGTGGCTTCATCGGCCCCCCCTTTTTGCACCTTGAGGGGTCTCTGCCGGGCTCAGCAACGGTATCCGCTTTTCTGGTGTCTTCGCAACCACCACTGCCGAGACCTCCCGCCTCAGGGGCAGGGATACCCTGGGCACAGTCGGGGCTACCTTCACAGAGTCTGCCCCTTTGACCTTCAAGAGAGCAGCCGCTATCATCTCAATCGTCAATGACGATTTGTCCTGTGCCGCCTGGGCCTTTTTCGGCGGGTCGGACGTCTTGTCTTCCACCCTAGGCTTCTCTGGCCTCTCCCGCAGTATAGCAGGGTTGGACGACTTCCTTTTTGAGGAGGAACTTGGTTGATGGCTGGAGATTGAGGCATATTGCGAGGTTGAGCGCACCCTGCCCATCGCGGAATCCCCTGCAAGGCGACCCCAGCGGAAACAGACTTGCAGTGCTTAGCTTTGTTTTGGGCCCCCACGGATGGAGCGCCATTAAAGGACTTAGAAGCCTGCTACGCGGATCGCCCGGTGCTAGGTGAGGCATGACCCTGCTTCGGGCACGGGTCAGAGGCCTTGGCGCTTAGCCACGCCACCAGTGTACTGTGATGCACCCTTCATCCTTCTTTTGAAGAACCCGATGCAGATCGTACAATCCCCTTCTTTGTGGTCCGGGTGAAGACAGTAGAGGCATTGAAGGTGTTTTCCTCCACAAACACATTCCGTAGTCAACATCTGGAGCAGAGCTTGAAGAAGGAACCTCCCTCCTTCTCCTCCGACATGGTCAGAGATGCGGAGTAAGCCCGATGGCCTTGTGGACATTTTGAAGAAAACTCAACCATCCTTGCACTTGAGGGGTGCCGAAATTCACCGACAAATTGATCCCCGCTTGTCAGCCGATGGAGATAAGAGCACATAGGCTCTGTTTTGAAAAAAATAGGACTTCACAAAAGAAAGCACGAAAACCTTAGAATAGCTCACGGAGCAAAACTCAAGGACTCCCAACACTTGAACGTGTGGTAAAAATCTGAAGATGGCTGCTAGAGCAGGGGTTTAGGTAGAGTAGAGGGGTTGGTTTAGAGGAGAAATACAAGTTTGTAAGTGAAACAGTTTTTTCTTTTACCGAGGATTGCCGGCCTGACGACAGTGAATATTCATGAGCTTGTGAATCCATGCCAGAGCCCATGCTGGAAATGAAAACTCTGCCTAACGCTTCTTAAGGTGGGTCAGATCCCTGGTGCCAAAAGCAGTTATCACTTGATAGAGTATGGATGTAACTTTGGAGGGATGCCCTCAGGAAGTAAGTTAGCCTCTCTGGGTGAGCACTTCAGGATTTCCTCTAGAGAGGGGAACTAAGCCCCCAGAGCATTTGTCAATTGCAAATATCTGTACTTTTCCCTGCCCGGCAAACCGTATTTCTCTTGTAGCACGGCCGGCCTTCTCATACCACATCTGCTAGGTCGAGAATCCATTTTGGTTCCTAGCTCCCAAAATGGTGCGCTGTGCGTTGCACCAGATGGGCTGGTCCAAGGTCGGCCTGCCCCCCCTCCAATCCAATGGCCTGGTGTGCCTCCTCCCATATCCGATACTTGTGTTATATCATTTTTGGAAGGGAAACCCTCCTCTTACCTTGCCCATACAGTACCTGTCCAGGTGGCTTCCCTTTCAGCCACCCCCTCTCAATCGCTATTGTGTGGGAGTCTCACATCCCCGTGCAACCAGTCATTTACACCTATAAGGAAGGCATGGTATCAAAGCAAGACAGACAAGTGATCACAGTTCAAGGGTGTTTATTAGACTGTAAAATGGGTGAGATAAATGCCTAATCTAAAACTAAACCTAACTCTAAGATCGGAGCAAGCTACGACCATCAACTAATAATATAGTCCAAGTGGAGTCTAGTCAAATAAAAGGGCCTATACTAAGAAACCTATTGCCAGTCCTTACTGCTATGTTACAAAAGAGTGTGGGGATAATGTTCACAACAAAAGAAGTGTTCACAAAATGATAAGTCAGGATGTTATGGCCGGGGTCTCCCTTCCCAGTGATTTTAGCACGGGACAATGCGGGACTCTTGAGCACAGTACACTGCGGGGCTTCTCCGGCACAAGGTTATAGTTCCTTCTCTCAATATCAGGGACTTCTGTGCCAAGTCTTTTTCATGCAAAGTCTCTTGCTTCAGGGGGCCTGATATGCCAAAACAAAAGTTCCTTCTGTTAATCTTCACATTGGGTGATTACCCTTTAAGCTTGGATCGCCCTGAGACGGGCTCGGATCCTTCTCTCAGCGTCAACCACCAGGAGGACTTGCAAAGCAAAGACTTCCGGAGGGCAATCTCGTCTCGCTGGGTCACTCTGTTAGTCTATGGCAAGTGCAGGTTTTTACAAACTCACAGTTCGCTCGCCATTCCCTCAACTGGGCACAAACGTCTGTTTCACAATTCCCTCAGTCGGGTTCACAATTTTACAATAGTCAAAAATGTCTGGAACGTGTCAAGGACTTTCGATTGTACGAGGGGTTTGGCTCGACCGTTGTATGACCAACTTGACACTTCACGCCGGCCTTCCCTATGGCCTCTTGGTACGTGTAGTTTCAGGAGAGGGGTACCCGCAAGAGACCTTCGATTGAGCACCCCTGTGACGCCGAACCACTCTTTCTCTGGTATGAAGTTCGTTCACAAAAAGATCTCCGTCTATTAATCTTCTTAATGTTGCCACTGCAACTCTGATTCTAACACAGTCCAGCCCACTGTCAGGTTCTTCCGACTCACCGGCTCTGTTGAACTCGTTGGCATTTCATTGGCTGCTGGAGTCAAGGATGGTACCACGATGGCAACCACGTCTCTCCGCCCTGGCTATCAGTGCGGGAGGGTTCCAAGTGCCACTGACATCCGTCACACCATTCGCCAGTTGCGATTCCCAGTTTTATGTTTCTTACATTGGAGGCATTGCGGATCTGGGTTGAAAAGGGCAAGGGCAAGTCCCTCCTTGATGTCCTTTCGGGTCTCGCCGCCTTTCTCCTCTGTTTGAACTGCCGTCCTGGAATGGCTGCTTCCTCGTGCATTCGGCCTTGCTTCAAGTGTGCTCTTGTGCTCCGCCTTTCATCCCTATGGGGAAAAGGGCAGTCCGGTGTGTGTAGTTGTCGGCAATTGCCTGACTCTGCCTGACCCTTGTGTTGGGACATGTCAGGTTAACGGCTCTGGTCTTAGTCTGTTGTTGCTCACAGTGTGAGAAAGTGGTTGTGTCGGAAAAGTGGGGGGGGAGGGGTTGGGGGGGTAGAGTTTCTAAATATCCTACCTGGCAGGATGGGGAAAAGGTGTCATAAGGAAGGGAATACCGTGTCTCACCCTTCGGTGTCCCACTTTCACTCCCCGAAGACCCCTCATCCAGGTGATCCTCACTCACTGGGACTGGATCCAATAGCGAAGCCCATGTCCTGGCCACCTAGATGACAGATCCCTGGGGACTAGCGAGACAGACAACTTCAGGTTTCTCACATACCCCAGGTTGAGCAGCCAAATAATACCGGTGGATGTTGGGTAGGCCAATTCCCTCCCTCCCACACCGACCTCTGTAATGTCTTCAGGGCCACCCGTGGTTGCGTCCCTCCCCATAGTAGGAATCCCTCAATGCCTATGAAAACTTGCCTGGGAATTAGTGTAGGAGCGTTCTGCAGCACATATAGGAACTTGGGAAGAGTCAACATCTTAATGAGCGCCGCCTTGCCCAATAACTATAAGGTATTCTTAAACTATGTCACAAGCAAAAAAGAGATTTTAAAGTGACCAAGTGTTCTGCATGGGAAAATACATAGTTCACACACATGCTAAAATAACTATCATTATTAGCCTACTGCTTGATCAAGAATACCAGCAGATTTCTTTTTCAGAAAATAAGATTACTTCAATGGAGGGTTTAGTGAAACACTGATAGGTTGTACCAGGCCAAGAACCTTGTATTATGGGATCATAGTGAAAGAGCATCAAATGTATGGTTACTCTACCATTGACTAGAGACAGGAGATGCAGAAACCTCTTGACTCTCTCATTCTTCAAAAGTGTTTCAGGCTTTTCCTTAAGTCTTTCTTTCTTCCCGAAGAATGCAGCAACCTGCTCAGTGGCAGCACGTAGCAAAGCAGGCACATCCACCTTGGGTGCAGATTCGTGCTTATCTAGCGAGGGAAAGAGAAGTTAAAGTTAATCAAGATGTTTGGCACTATATTTTTTCACTCTCCAGTATTTCCCATTTATTTGGTTCAGTGTACGTTTCAATTTTGGCAGATACAGGTTCTTAAATTAGCATACTGGACAAGTCATCATTTTGAATGTGTGATTACAATCCAAAGCAAAGTGTATCCAAACATTGTTTAAGACATCTTCTTGGAAATTAACAAAATGAAAACGTTACTGAAATTGAGAATATTGATTGTGCTAGTCCATAAACCGATTATCAAATACTAATAATAAGTGAAATAATCTTTTTTTTGTTGCATGAATCTATTACATATTCAAATGCTTTCTATGGATAACTTAGCAGTGTTGAAACCCTCTTGGGTGAAGGGTCAGGATTTGGAACAGTGGTAAAGATGTTTTAATGGATATCTTGTGAAATTCGAGAATGCACTGGAAAATCCAGATAGGTAATCCACCTTTACTAAGTGCATTTCCCCTCTATTGCTTGTTAGAAAAAACAAGAATTCCAGCAGCACCTGAAAGTGCATCATATATGATGGAAGAATGCACATTTGTACTGGGGGGTGAAAATGCCTGGATGATAAAACACCATCGCTTAAAAGCAGTCAGCCACTTATTTCATCATTTCAAGTGCGCCATCTGACAGTTTTCCAAGGAGCCTATTACGATTAAATTTCACATTCATTTGAGATTGAATGTCTGGTCTAAAACCGGATATAAGTAGCCATGAATGCTGCTGGGAAGATTGTTCTACATCCATTTGGTGATGGATGTAAAACCATTTAAGGCGACAATAGTATCTAGTCTGATCCTTTTAGGAGGGAATGGGGACTTGAGGAGGGATTGGGGGGAGGGGGTGGGGGATTTTAGCAAGCCACCCTAGTTATGGCAAACAGGGAGTCTCAGAGTTTAGCCAAAACCCAGTCAAGGTACAGGGAAGGGCAGTCAAGGCTTAGTCTCAGGAGTGAGAGTGGGCTAGGTCCTCAGTGAGTCCACGCAGAATAGCACAATAATTTAGCTTAGACAATGGGTAAAAATACAATTCCCTTTTACTTCATAAGTCCAGCCCTAAGATGTATGCCTAGTGCCCAAACACCCCAGGTTCCAGAACAGGAATGCTCCAGGGAAGATATTCTCACAAATAAGGCAATAGGCTTGTGGTGGTGATTTAAAACCGGTCCAAACTATTTCAAATTAGGTAGGTATTTGTCCCAAGACTGGTAATTTCTCTCTATCCCAGTCTCAAGGCTAGCCCAGGGGTAGGATACTTGACCCAGGTTTCGACAACCAAAAATAAGCACAGAGGGAGTGAGGGGACAAGGGGCTTGGTATCCAATGTTACACTATGGGGGGCGGGCGAGGGGGCGAGGACAGGAACAGTTATATAGCCCAGGGGTAGGATACTTGACCCAAGTTCGACGACCAAAGGTACGCCCAGAGGGAGTTAGGGGACTAATGTTTACCTATGGAGGACAGGGGAACAGGAACAGTTACATTTTCGTATCCCCGGTACCACCGTCCAGACAGATTGTCCCAGGCTACACAAAGGATTGTCCCAGAGTCGCTGGAGACAAGAACCTCCGTAATTTGTTTGCCTGAAGGGTGCAAAGTCGTTGCAGGTTTGGGTGCTTCTTCTGGCGGGTCCAACTTCAAGATAGAACAAATACCAGAACGTTGAAGTCAGACCTCATCAGGACACTTCACAGGATGGATGAAGATGAGTTCTGTTAGGAAAGATTTCTCTTTTAGGCAATTTACCCTCCATATTCTATAGACACCCAAATCTTTTGCTTTTGAACCTATCCTGACTCTATATAGAGAATGAAGCCTTCAGCTTAAATTCCCTGGCCCTTTGCTCCTTTTGTAATGGGGAAACTCTGCTTCCCGTTTGGCTTTGACTTTATACCTATTTTGGTAACTCTTCTAACAGTGCACACAGCATTTTACAATGCAGTGCATGGGGATACTTTTGTATCACCCTTGACTTTTACAATAGGGATTTTTGGAAGGACTAGCTGGTGGCAGCAATTACATTTTTACAATGTTTGCATTTATTTTAATGCGCACATTCGTGTTTACTGCGTCTGGCTACTAAATGTGGCTAGTGTCCTAAAACATCAATGCTTGTCCTTTGGCCATTTTGTTTCTTGGCCTTTTTCCGGCCTTCTCAGGTCAGGAATTCCTAATAGGGTCATGCATTTGCCCAGGAAAGCTGCTGTTTTTGCGGGCTAGTGCATGCCATTTTGTGTGGACACAGGAAGTGGGTGGGACGGTCTGGTCCCATTCCACAATGTGGTGATTGAAAGTCTGGTGTGTATTCTGGAGTGAAACCCACAGTGGTCGCAGATTGAACCACTGCTGGCTGAGCGAGTGGTGAAGATCCTTACCAATGGTGGGCTGGTTTTTGCAATGAGCATGGATTTGGGATAAGAAGAGGACTCCAGAAACCATTCCAGTAGATCAGCATTGGAGCCAAGTGTCCAGAGTAATCATACAGCTGCCTGAAGACTCATGGACGACTCCTGAAGAGGCCTCGAAACCTTTCCTGCAACTGTCCCGGTGAAGTGCTGCTGACTACCTGATCTGAAAAGGCCCTCTGCCGGGCTCCGTGTTCCTGCAGCTTGAGACTTCGGAATCGTCCCTGAGCCACCCTATAGACTGACCAGCTCTGAACTGGGGGTACCGCACCAGAATCTTCATTGTTCTGTGTTTTCGCCCAGAAAATTTGGTGGTTGCCAGCTCATCCTACAAGACATCTTCCTGCCAAGTTTGCTTCCCAGCATCAGGGGATCGCGCACGGGAAAGACTTCTTTGACCGCCATTGGTGACTGTCGCTGGAACCAGCTTCCTTCTGTCTGGTAAAATGTCCTGAAGAGGCCTACATTGGTGTATGCTGCATTTCTTATTTGGAAAGGGTTGCACTCAGCTCCTAGACCCATATGGAATCTGCCTTCCACTCGCAGCTCCGGGGCATCTTCTACTGGATCCAACGGCAGGAAAACCTACCTCCAGCTACTTCAGGTCGACCTGCCAAGTCACTTGGGAAAATTGGAGTAATGGTGGTGAGTAATCACAATACTTACAAGCTCTCCCATATCCCCTATAATAAACTTTGTGAATAACTTTGATTAGTTCCATTCCTTCGCTTTATAAACTTTTGTTTCAAAAGCTGTTCTAAAAGACAGAAAAAGTATTTTACTTACCTGTAAAAGCCGTGAGAATTCTTCTGGAAAAATGTTCACCACCACATGAACTCTCCCAGCCTTTTGTCACCTCTCATAGAAGGAATGTTGTGACTATTCAACATAGGGATTGGACTTACTAAGTTAGGGTCTTCGGGCGTGGCTAGCCAGCATGCCATGCGGTCGTGTTTGCTGTGAGCTCTGCCACAGGGTGCCCGAATGGCGAGATACTGGTATCCTACTACAAGATTTTCTCCCCGTTTTAACTTCTGGCTGTCCAGGATGTAAAGCGACCCAAGGGCTGAAAAGCACGCCAGAATTGGCTGTGGAGTAAGGGGAATCCCTGGCTGCCGTCCTGCCGTCTCTGCGAACAAAATGGCAGCGCGCACCAATGAAAACGACATGGCGATTCTCTATGCCCCAGGCCCCGGGCCGTGCAAAGTACGGCCCGATAGAGGGTTTGGGGGGTTAGGCGCGGGGTGGGGGCGAGATGGTGCGAAGAAACATGGGGAGGGGCAGCCATTTGGCGCCACTGCCCCAGCGTTGCCAGGCAACAGCCCCTAACAACAGGCAAGGTGTACGGCTGTGGTGTACAGTACGCCGTGCGCATCAGTCAGCACTCTCTTGAAGGTAGCTTCAGGCAAGCGTCTGTGGCACAGTCATTAAGAGTTGTGACTTGTATCTGAACGGTGGCACAAATTTGCCTGTTCAAGGTAAGGAGCGGCTCATTTGAAACCATTACGGTACTCTGGGGCCGTAATGGTTTCAAATTCGCGTGCCGCTTCGCGAGGCCGCGCCATGCGTTTCGGCATAAGAATAAGTATGCACGGAAGCGCCCACCCATTACAAGAGAGCTGTGACAAGAAATAAACTAGGCAAGGAGAAAAGAAAGTGGATGAGCTAAGAGCAAAGAGGGCAAAAGGAAATGCAGCGGTTGGGTCAAGAAGGCAGAAAAAGGTTTGGGGCTAAAGGGGTACTGGACATCCTGCGGAAGGAAGACAGGGCAAGGGAAAATGTCGCCTTTGCTGAGTGAGGAGTACAGCAGCAGGTGAGGGCACTGCCACCAGGACAGAAGAAAAATTGGAAGCAAATCGTAAAGAGGTTAAGCGCAGGCATCACTGGTACGGGTAAGTCGCCCAGAACCATTGACAGGAGGGGGAGAAAGCCGGAAAAAATACAGGGAGGAAGGGGTTTCCACAACCGAGGTAGTGAGCAGCAAGGAGGAAGAGAGGGACCCCTTGGAAGCATGGGTAAAATGGGAAGGGGTACTAGGTAAGGAGAGAGATAATGGCTCTGGTATAGAAGGGGCAGGCAAGAGTGCAGGGGCAGGTCCAACTCCACAACCAAAGTTGAGAGCAGCAGGGGGAACAGTGGGACCCCTTGGAAGCATGGGAAAAATGGAAAGGAGTAATAGTTAAGGAGAGAGTTAAGGGCTCTGGCGTAGAACGGGCAGGCAAGAGTGCAGGGGCAGGTCGATTCCGACTAGGTGACCCAGGGGATCCGAGACACAGCCCTCAATAGGCACCGACGGTATTGCAACAATACCCAGAGGATGGAGTGGCATTGTAAACTTAGCAACAAGGGTCTTGAAGGTATGCAAAGCATTGGGGGGATGCATGAAAGGAATACGAGCGGGAGTGAGAAGGAAATGAAAGGTTACCCGGACAGAGGGTGGGACGAGGAGAGTTTTAATCGGTACATGTTTAACGGATTAAAAGATAAAGGGGACCACAGGGTCCACAGTTCAGGAGGGCAACAGGAATAATGGGAATATAATGATAAAAGCAAAGACAGGGACAACAACAGGGGATACGTTAACAACGACAAGGAATCGTTTGAGGTCAGGGGAACAGAATCTTTGGGGCAGTCAATAGGGGACACAGAGAGGACGGCAGAGTAGCAAAGTAACACACCACCCACCAACGGCACAAGGGGTTGGCAGGGGAGATATCGGAAAAACATAGCTGGGAGCATGGAGCATAAGCAGAAGGGCAGAAAAGGGGGAATTCCAAAGTGTTCAATAAGAACAGTCATATGGCAATCGCCTATCAACCAGGAAGAAAAGATGGCTCTGGGGCAACAGTAGGCAACCGTACGGCAGAGAGCGCCCACACCAGGGAAGGCATGGGTTCCACGAGTAAGCACCGGAAATAATGAAAAGGTTAGCCATAAGGCTGACTAGGGGAAGGAAAATATGCCCACGCATATGGCAGAGGAAAATAACGCCCATACCTGGAAAGGCATGGGTTCCACGTAGAAGCACCGGAAAGAATGAAAAGGTTAGCCATAAGGCTGACTGGGAAAAGAAAATAAGGCCACCTGTATGGCAGGAAAATAACGCCCATACCGGAAAAGGCATGGGTCCCAAGAATAAGCACCGGAAAGAATGAAAAGGTTAGCCATAAAGGCTGACTGGAAAAGGAAAAGATGGCCACGTGTATGGCAGGAAAATAACGCCCTACAGAAAAAGGCATGGGTCCCAAGATTAAGCACCGGAAAGAATGAAAAGGTTAGCCATAAAGGCTGACTGGAAAAGGAAAAGATGGCCACGTGTATGGCAGGAAAATAACGCCCATACCGGAAAAGGCATGGGTCCCAAGAGTAAGAACCGGAAAGAATGAAAAGGTTAGCCATAAAGGCTGACTGGAAAAGGAAAGGATGGCCACGTGTATGGCAGGAAAATAACGCCCATACCAAAAAAGGCATGGGTCCCAAGAATAAGCACCGGAAAGAATGAAAAGGTTAGCCATAAAGGCTGACTGGAAAAGGAAAAGATGGCCACGTGTATGGCAGGAAAATAACGCCCATACCGAAAAAGGCATGGGTCCCAAGAGTAAGCATGGAAAGAATGAAAAGGTTAGCCATAAAGGGTGACTGGAAAAGGAAAAGATGGCCACGTGTATGGCAGGAAAATAACGCCCATACCGGAAAAGGCATGGGTCCCAAGAGTAAGCACCGGAAAGAATGAAAAGGTTATCCATAAAGGCTAACTGGAAAAGGAAAAGATGGCCACGTGTATGGCAGGAAAATAACGCCCATACCGAAAAAGGCATGGGTCCCAAGAATAAGCACCGGAAAGAATGAAAAGGTTAGCCATAAAGGCTGCTGGGAAAGGAAAACATGGCCACGTGTATGGCAGGAAAATAACGCCCATACCGGAAAAGGCATGGGTCCCAAGAGGAAGCACCGGAAAGAATGAAAAGGTTAGCCATAAAGGCTGACTGGAAAAGGAAAAGAGGGCCACGTGTGTGGCAGGAAAATAACGCCCATACCGAAAAAGGCATGGGTCCCAAGAGTAAGAACCGGAAAGAATGAAAAGGTTAGCCATAAAGGCTGACTGGAAAAGGAAAAGATGGCCACGTGTATGGCAGGAAAATAACGCCCATACCGAAAAAGGCATGGGTCCCAAGAATAAGCACCGGAAAGAATGAAAAGGTTAGCCATAAAGGCTGACTAGAAAAGGAAAAGAGGGCCACGTGTATGGCAGGAAAATAACGCCCATACCGAAAAAGGCATGGGTCCCAAGAGTAAGCACTGGAAAGAATGAAAAGGTTAGCCATAAAGGCTGACTGGAAAAGGAAAAGATGGCCACGTGTATGGCAGGAAAATAACGCCCATACCGGAAAAGGCATGGGTCCCAAGAGGAAGCACCGGAAAGAATGAAAAGGTTAGCCATAAAGGCTGACTGGAAAAGGAAAAGATGGCCACGTGTATGGCAGGAAAATAACGCCCATACCGGGAAAGGCATGGGTCCCAAGAATAAGCACCGGAAAGAATGAAAAGGTTAGCCATAAAGGCTGCTGGGAAAGGAAAAGATGGCCACGTGTATGGCAGAGGGAATGAACGCCCATACCGGGAAAGGCATGGGTTCCAAGTAGAAGCACCGGAAAGAATGAAAAGGTTAGCCATAAGGCTGACTGAAAAAGGAGATTATGGCCACAGGTATGGCAGGAAAATAAACACCCACACCGGTAAAGGCATGGGTTCCACTGGAGGAGAAGGGAAGGTTAGCAACAAAAAGATATCCGAGAAATAAGTAAAACTAAAGGAAACAGGGCGAGTCAAAGGAAACCTGGGCAGGAACGCCCAAAAAAAGTTATGAAATGGGTAAGCAACGCAGAAAGCATGTGCAGATGTAATTTTTTAGACGGGTGTAAAAAATGAAGGGAAGGGTCAACAACAAAAAAAATATGTGAATCCTTGGAAGGGGCTTTTTGGCCAAAGGGAAAAAGTAAAAATTGGGAGGCAGCACATCTAGACGCAGCTACATACACCACGAAAATAGCAGGGGTACTAGACCCAACAAACAGCCCGCTAATAAAGTATGAGTTGAAGGATTGGGGCTAGGTTGAAGGGGCAGTTAAAAAAGATGCGATAGCATATTAAAGGGATTGTAGAATAAGGGAGCCAGTAGACCGGAATACTGTAGCAGGGGATGGCCTGGAAAGAGTGAATGTTAACAGGGGATCTAAAGGGATCTCAGGCTGAGGGAAACAGAGATTTTCAAGTCAACAATAATACCACATAGAACATAGGATGGGGCATTTTGCAGACACTAATTTCAAGGCATTAGAGGAGAGGGGACGCAGACACGGGTACTTTTGGGGGGAACCTGAGCGGCCGAGGCAACGACCACTCAGGTGTGGCGGCACGTGTCCAGGAACGGATGCCCGAGGGTAACCGAGACTGACCAAGGAGAAGGCTGGCATCGCTAACCCTGGACACGGTGTGCCCAAAAGCACAGACACATGTTGTTATCATGATACTTGTTTGTGTTATTTTCTGTAGAAAATAAATGCCTACGGCCAATCATTTTTTCCACAACAAATCTGTCTGTAAGTCATTTCATAGTATAGGAGGTAGGAAACAAGAGCAAGGAGAAGCCCACACTACACAGCCTATAGGAAGCAAGCCATGTTCCTGTTGAGGCAGAATACCCTGTGACCGCACCTCAACATTCACAGACGCTCCGTTCCCCCGAAGTCAGCAGAGGATTGTGCGGGGAAACGCTGGCGAGCGGCGACCCTGGACTTGCTACCGGCGGGGGGGTCAGAGATCTGGTGGTGGCCGCGCTGGGCGATGGATAAGGAGTTGGGGCATGAGGCAGATTGGCTGTGAAGCGAAGGACGCAGTGCACTCCTACCGCAACCTCATGATGGCACTTTGCAGACTGTTCGGCCAGGCTCCTGCTAGAAAGATTGGCAGTGAGCTATAGCGGGTGAGCGAGAGAGTGAGCAGACTAAAACACTGGCTCGCCAATGCACATGAATATACCCTGTTCGTGCTCCCCACTGACTGTCCAGCCGGCATCGAGATTACGGCAAGATTCACGGGTGATGCAGGACACCATGGCCACGGCTGGAGCCCTGTCGGGGCGACAATGAGGTGGCAATCCCCTTCACGAGACAAGTCCCGATCCTGGCGGAGCGGAACACCCTATGACTGCGCCTCAAATATCAGAGCCGCTCGGTTTACCTGAAGCCAGTAAAGGACGGTGCGGCGGGGAGGCTAGCGTGTGGCGACCCCAGGCCTGCTGACAGCAAAGACCTGGGGACCCAGCGGTGGGTGGTGGAGGTACGGAGCGGGGGTGCAGAGCGGCTTGGCGGGAGGAGGATCGCATGGTGCGGACCGCTCGACCCCGGCTCTCACGGGATTGAGGTGAAGGGGCGGCGAGTTGTAACAGGCAGGCGGGGAGCATACACAATGCCCCGGGCCGTGCACAGTACGGCCCGATAGAGGGCCTGGGAGGTTAGGCGCGGGGTGGGGGCGAGATGGCGCGAAGAAACATGGGGAGGGGCAGCCAGTTGGCGCCACTGCCTCAGCGTTGCCAGGCAACAGCCCCCAACAACAGGCAAGGTGTGAGGGGAAACCTGCAGGGGAGCTGGGGAGGGCCCAGCCCCCAGGAGAATAACAAAGGACAGAGGGAGTATAAGTATGGCCAAAGGACAAGGGAGAAAAACAAACCAGGCAAGACGCTCACCTCGTTCGGGTAGGCGTCTTGGGACCTGGGCAAAGGAGAAGGAAGCGTTTTGTTCGTTTTGCCTCTACGGGCTTTTCAGGATTTCGTTTTCTCTCCCTCTTCAGCGGCGCTACAACAGACCTGAGCGGACAGAAGAATACCACAGGACCCGCGTGGAGAAGACTGTTGTCGGGAGCCGGAGCCGCGTGGAGAAGACTGGTGTCGGGTGCCGGAGCTGTGTGGAGAAGAGGGTCACGAGCGGACAGCAGAACACCGCCGGAGCCGCAGGGAGAAGACTTGTCGGGAGCCGCGGGGAGAAGACTGTTGGCGGGAGCCGGAGCCGTGGGGAGAAGACTGGTGTCGGGAGCCGGAGCCGCGGGGAGAAGAGGGCCACGAGCGGACAGCAGAACACCCGGAGCCGCGGGGAGTTCACCAAGAGCCGCAGGTTTTTGCAGGAGCCGCGGGCAGGACTCAGAAGGCGGAGAGCGCTGACGGACCAACAGGAGCAGCGGCGGAAAGACAGCGAAGGTCCGCCAGCGGAAGCAGCAGCCAGCGGCCGCGGAGTTCGGCAACAAGACGTGCCATGTCGGAAGGGCGTGAACACAGGCGCCAGTTCCCGTGGCACAGTCAGTAAGTGCCAAGCCCCTAAATTTCAGACGTTCCAGTAGTCTAGCGGCTAAGGGTCTCCCCTATGGGCCACGTGACCAGAGTTCGCATCCCTGCCACGGTAGTAAGAGGAGATCGCATGACTGGGCTCACGTGGTTTTCCTGGATCCAGGGCAGACATATTTCATGCCGGTCAAGTGGCACAGCGAGTAGAGCGTTCGCTTGGACATCAGTGCAGATCCTGCTGACACAGGTTCGAATTCTGGCAGGGCCAAACTCAGCCTTTCATCCTTCCGAGGTCGATAAATTGGCACCACACACCGTGGGTAATAATAAGCAGCGCTCAGATACCGGAGGATGCGAAATTATTTACATCGTCTCTGTGGCGAAAGGAAGGCGGCGTGCACGAAGCACGTCAGGGCCATATGGATTGCTGGGAGAGGAGCTGACTGATTAGCTCTGTTGGCTCAAACGGGGTGATAGTAAAGCCAAGGTCACAGGTTCGAGCCACGTATTGGCCACATTTTCACTTTGGGAAATATTTCTGCAGAAGCATGAAATTGATGCAGAATTGACACTCACAACTTGAGAGTTAGCAACAAAGGTTGGCTGGTTACGAAGCACGAGCAACGAGTGAAGGTTCCAAAATAGCTCGGTTGGAGGAGCGTGTGAAGGGCGGTCCAAAGGCCCCTGGTTCGATCCCAGATTTCGGCAGGGGGTCATATTTGTGAAAGGCCCGCCGGAGCACCCATGCGATACTAATAACCCCCGCTTATTTTTGTTAAGCACGCTGGGAGCAGGATTTATTGTGAAAAGGGGCAATTAACATAATGACCAACAGCCCGGGCAGGCTCCACACAGAAGAGCAACATAGAGAGGAAGATCTCAGATCAAAAAATCTGCGGAGCAATGGCTGAAGCAAGGGTTAGAAGGGCGCAGGAAATTAGCGCATGGGCTAAGAAAGCAGAAAAGGAATATGGAGCATAATGGGTACTGGAGCTGATGCAGAAGGAGGAGAAGGCAAGGGCAATGTCGCCTTTGCTACTGGAGGAGTCCAGCAGCAGCAAAGATGAGGCAACAATACCACAAGGCCAGAAGCGGGCGAGAGAAGTGGCAGATGGGCCGCAGGAACAGCCGGAGGAGCCCAAGAAGAGGCAAAAGAAAACCAACAAAAAAGGTAAAGAAAAAATTGATAATAACATTGAAAAAAAAAATATAAATAAATTGTCAAAATGTTAAAAGAATGCATCACGGTTCAGGGTAAGTCGCCCAGAGCTCAAGAGGGGAAAGAGAAAAGACAAAAAAAAAAAAAAAAAAAAGCGGGGTAATACGCAAAGATAGGCAGAAGAAGACCAGGGCAGAAGGGGCCGGAGGCGGTCAGGGAGCTGAGGGATCAGGCACGGCAGCCAGCGGGGTACCCACCCCACAGGGGGATGGTCAAGGGGTGCTACCAGGAGCTACCCCTCAGGGGGCGAAAACCAGCATACCGGTGGCACCGACTGGGTTCACGAGCATAACAGTACAAGAACCTGCCACAGTAATGACAAATTATGGCAGGGCCAAGGTTGAGAAGGACGCACAGGGGCATTCGATGAAGGCCCAAGCGTGGTACATTAACGAGAAAGCGAAGGTGAAGATTTGGAGGAAAGAATGTATAGATATTTATTCATTACTAGATGTACAGAGGAGAGGTCAGAACGTAGCACTAGAGGATATATAAGAGGAGAAAGGCTTACTGAGGAGGGCACCGGTAGTGAGGAACTTCGATAATTGGACAGCAGCTTTCCAAATTATGTCCACCATTATCTTGCAGAAATACCCAGAAGACGGGTTGTCACTGGTAACATACCAACAGAGGGTGTTAAAGGTTTACAAAGCTTTGGGGGGGATGCATGGAAAGAATACGACCATCAATTTAGAAAGGAAATGGATTGCTTCCCAGACATAGGTTGGGACGAAGAGAATTTCAATCTGTACATATTTAATGTGCTAAAGAAAAATGGGACGCCAGGGAGCAGAGCAGTTCGGGGGGTTATCAAAGGAGGCAATATTATCAGAACAATTATAGAAACAATGTTAGATACGGTAACAGAAGATATGAGAGCAATTATGACAGAGCAAGGGAGCAGAGTTTTCGGAGCAGGCAATACAACACACAGAGAAGTTGGCAGAACAATATATTGCCAACAGCACAAAGGGGGGGGTCGGGGGGGTCGGGGGGGAGTACCAATGGGCCAAGTAGGTCAGAGGCAGCACAATGTAGAAACTTTGAAAACGGGGTACCATGCAGCTGGGGCAAGAAATGCAAATTCAGCCACAGATGCGAAAATTGTAGGGGCGAACATTCGCTGGTCAAGTGGCACAGAGAGTAGAGCAGCTCGCTTTGACATCCTGTGCAGCACTTGCTACCACAGGTCCGAATCCCGGCAGGGCCAAACTCAACCTTTCATCCTTCCGAGCTCGATAAAATGAGCTCCACACAGCGTGGGTAATAATAAGCAGCGCTCAGATACCCGAGGGTTCGAAGCGCTATATAAATGTGAAATTATCTCTCAGGATGATAGCTCAGGGGGAACGTGCTCGCTATGGGTGCAAGACGACACGAAGCAACACAGGTTCGATCCCCAAGTCCGCGCTTAGAAACCTCTGGGTATTAAGCACGTTATAAATAACCTATCATATCATCGCAACATAGACACATTTTATCCTGAAAAACCTGAAATCCGCCTTAGAAAACAGAGCGTTAGTGGGCCAGAAGATCAGGAAAGAAGTAGAACTGGGAAGGATAGGACGACCATCCAGGTCTCCCCCTTTTGACGAATATATATGCTCATCACTGGGGCTGGTCCCAAAGAAGGAACCAAGCGAGCTCAGGCTGATTCATCACTTATCATACCCCCCAGGTGCATCGGTAAACAATGGCATATCACAAGAGGCAGTATCAGTGACCCATGCAGATTTTCAGGATGCAGTACAGGTGGTCAGGAAAGCAGGGAAAGGGGCATTGATGGCAAAGGTAGATATAAAATCAGCTTTTCACTTGCTGCCAGTCAACTGGGAATCACAAAGGTGGCTATGCATGCACTGGGAGGGCGAATATTATGTCGATATATTATGTTGATAAATTGATAAGGGGGTGGCAGGGGAAATATCGGAAAAACACAGCTGGGAGCATGGAGCATAAGCAGAAGGGCAGAAAAGGGGGAATTCCAAGGTGTTCAAGAAGAACAGTCATATGGCAATCGCCTATCAACCAGGAAGAAAGGATGGCGCTGGGGCAACAGCAGGCAACCGTACGGCAGAGAACGCCCACACCAGGGAAGGCATGGGTTCCACGAGTAAGCACCAGAAATAATGAAAAAGTTAGCCATTAAGGCTGACTAGGGAAAGGAAAATATGGCCACGCATATGGCAGAGGAAAATAACGCCCATACCTGGAAAGGCATGGGTTCCACGTAGAAGCACCAGAAAGAACGAAAAGGTTAGCCATAAGGCTGACTGGGAAAGGAAAATATGGCCACCTGCATGGCAGGAAAATAACGCCCATACCGGAAAAGGCATGGGTCCCTGGAATAAGCACCGGAAAGAATGAAAAGGTTAGCCATAAAAGCTGGCTGGAAAAGGTAAAGATGGCCACGTGTATTGCAGGAACATAACTCCCATACCAAAAAAGGCATGGGTCCCATGAATAAGCACCGAAAGAATGAAAAGGTTAGCCATAAAGGCTGCTGGGAAAGGAAAACATGGCCAGGCGTATGGCAGAGGGAAAGAACGCCCATACCGGGAAAGGCATGGGTTCCAAGAGAAGCACCAGAAAAAATGAAAAGGTTAGCCAGAAAGGCGGACTGGAAAAGAAAATATGGCCACGTGTATGGCAGGAAAATAAACGCCCAGACCAGGAAAATCATGGGTTCCACAAATAAGCACCTGAATTAAGGAAGAGTTTAGCCATAAGGTTGACTGAAAAAGGAGTTTATGGCCACAGGTATGTCAGGAAAATAAATACCCACACCGGTAAAAAGCATGGGTTACACTGGAGGAGAAGGGAAGGTTGGCAACAAAAAGATATCCAAGAAATAAGTAAAGCTAAAAGAAACAGGGCGAGCCAAAGGAAACCTGGGCAGGAACGCCCAAAAAAGTTACGAAACAGGTAAGCAGCGCAGAAAGCATGTGCAGAATGTAAATTTTGTAGACGGGTGTAAAAAAATGAAGGGAAAACAACAAAAAATGTGAATCCTTAGAAAGGGCTTTTTTTGCCAAAGGGAAAAAATTGGAGGCAGCACACCTAGACGCAGCTACATACACCACGGAAATAGCAGGGGTAATAGACCCAACAGTCAGCCCACTAATAAAGTATGAATTGAAAGGTTGGGGCTAGGTGGAAAGGGCAGATAAAAAAGATGCGATAGCATATTAAAAGGCCGGTAGAATAAGGGAGCCAGTAGACCGGAATACTGTAACAGGGGATGGCCTGGAAAGAGGGGAGGTTAACAGGGGATCTAAAGGGATCCCATGCTGAGGGAAACAGAGATTTGCATGTCAATAACAATACCACATAGAACACAGGAGGAGGCATTTTGCAGACACTAATTTCAGGGCATTAGAGGAGAGGGGATGTAGACACGGGTACTTTTGGGGGGAACCTGAGCGGCCGAGGCAACGACCACTCAGGTGTGGCGGCACGTGTCCAGGAACGGATGCCCGAGGGTAACCGAGGCTGACCAAGGAGAAGGCTGGCATCGCTAACCCTGGACACGGTGTGCTCAAAAGCACAGACACATGTTTTTATCATGATTCTTGTTTGTGTTATTTTCTGTAGAAAATAAATGCCTACGGCCAATCATTTTTCGACAACAAATCTGTCTGTAAGTCATTCCATAGTATAGGAGGTAGGAAACAGGAGCAAGGAGAAGCCCACACTACACAGCCTATGCCACAGGCCCCGGGCCGTGCAAAGTACGGCCCGATAGAGGGCCTGGGAGGTTAGGCGCGGGGTGGGGGCGAGATGGCGCGAAGAAACATGGGGAGGGGCAGCCAGTTGGCGCCACTGCCTCAGCGTTGCCAGGCAACAGCCCCCAACAACAGGCAAGGTGTGAGGGGAAACCTGCAGGGGAGCTGGGGAGGGCCCGGCCCCCAGGAGAATAACAAAGGACAGAGGGAGTATAAGTATGGCCAAAGGACAAGGGAGAAAAACAAACCAGGCAAGACGCTCACCTCGTTCGGGTAGGCGTCTTGGGACCTGGGCAAAGGAGAAGGAAGCGTTTTGCCACCCAACCCACCCTGCAAAACTTCAGGAAGAAGGAGACGGGCGGAGAGAGGAGCAGGAACGCCGAGTACTTTCTTCGGTACACGGTAGAAGAAAGTCGTAGGCGGCACGTGTCCAGGAACGGATGCCCGAGGGTAACCGAGACTGACCAAGGAGAAGGCTGGCATCGCTAACCCTGGACACGGTGTGCCCAAAAGCACAGACACATGTTGTTATCATGATTCTTGTTTGTGTTATTTTCTGTAGAAAATAAATGCCTACGGCCAATCATTTTTCCACAACAAATCTGTCTGTAAGTCATTCCATAGTATAGGAGGTAGGAAACAGGAGCAAGGAGAAGCCCACACTACACAGCCTATACCAGCATGCCGATGCACGCGGACCTGCTCTCTCTCGCTCCCCTAGCGGTCTAGCCGGCATCGAACCTGCTGCTGCTGGGGAGGGGACCACAATCTTTATGCCCTTACTGCTTGCCCCCCTAGACCTCCAAGGCTCCACAGGGAAGGAGAAGGGTCACCTACGTAATGGTACCTGTTGGACAATTATACCTGCAGGCAAGTGTACGTCTTGAAGCAAATTGAACCAGGTCTTTGCGCTAGGCCAAAGAGGGGCGTGGGCGCCTACCCAACCTAGGACATTCAGAGTCTTCACCATCAGACGCCGGAACAGGGTGCTGGAGGGCACTAACAACAGGAGACCGCAAAACACTGTTATAACGGCTCCCACCCTTTTGGGCAGCTTGGGTTGGGGGGTGACCCCCTCACCTGGACAATCCAATCCAATCCTCTCACAATTATATGGAGACATTACTACCACCGCCCTAACACTACGAAGATGCGCCGCCAGCGCTTAGGGCAACCCATGCACGAACCTTTGCAATGCCTAAAACAGTGGGGAAGGGGAAATCACACAGAATTAAGGTCTTTCTAACACCCTAGACAGCTACAGACCCACGAATGCAGACAGTGGAGGCGGACATCCGCCGGCCTTAGCAACGCCAACGACCTCAAGCATGGCGCTCTCCAAAAGTGATTATGAAGAGATACTGAAGAGCCTCAAGCAGGATACCATCCAGGAAATAAAATTTGAGATTAAAACCTCTAAGCACTCCCTTGCCCGCTCACTTGCTGATCTAAATGTGCATCTTGGAGGTCTTGAAGCCAGAGTCAATGATTTGGAGAACATAACATACGAGCAAACGCATGACAGTGAAGACCTCCCAGAGAAAGTGAGGATCATTGAAGAGGACTTAGAAGATAGAGCTCAGACGCAATGATTCTGGACAGGACCAATCGTGTATACACTTCTGCCCAACAGAAGGGAAATCTACTTCCGGATGTCCTCACTCTTGTGCACTTCTTCCGCCAGAAGAAATAAATCATGGCGGCGGCTAGGAAAACAGAGCCAGTGCAGTTCCGTGGGGCAACACAAACTGTTTCAAGACCTTTCCCCATACATCCTTGCAAGCCGCAGACGTTTGCAGAAGGTGACGGCGTGGTTGCAAGCTAAAAAGATCTGCTACCGCTGGGGATTCCCATGCAAACTAATCTTCGACCTCCACAACCACCACTACTCTATCGCTTTAGAGGACGAAGCGAAGGATCTAATGGCTGTAACTAATAACGCTGCCACCTCAGGATCAGGGGATCAAGAGATGGTGAACCCAGACTTGCACCCCATGCCAAAAGACAAACAGAGGAAGCCCAGAGCCTGGCAGCAGCTGGGACGGCCCCCTTGCCATGAAACAAACCACATAATCTGTTGAGCCGCAACATATCTCTAGCGGTCCTATCCCACATTAGGAAACGGAAACCACAGAATCTGCCAAAAGTTCAACAACTCTACGCTGACCCGAGACGTCTTTAAACTTTGAGACTAGGGAGATTAGTACTGACTCTCTGAGCTGGCAAAGCTGTAGCCATCCACGAAGCAGGAGCTGCAGTGGAAAACCACCCATCTGGTACGGAAGTTGCGTTGATCGCCAGGCAGCAACTGTACCCCTGCAGATGACAGAGGACATGAAAGTTAGCAATGTTCGGGCGCCCTGGGAGGATTACACCCGCTGCTGTTGACGGTTTGTCAATGTTGGTTAAGAAAATGAGGCCGCTAGGAACCTCTCTTGTAACGGTTTATATGTTTTTTCTGTGCACTACCAAAAGGCCTACATTATGGTTCCATCCATGACTTGCCACTCACTGGCAACTGAGTGGTTTTTGGACCTCGTGGAGGGCTTTTATCTGGACCCCTTTGCCATACCACCACATCACCCCACATCGACACACACATGCAGCACTCGAACTTGGGAGAATGAGGGTGGGGGAACTTGGAGGGGGCCCTTCCTTGGAGCGAATACGTTTATTTAGCATTTCACAAATGCTCGATCGATCTCAGAATGGCACCCCTAGACGTTAAATGTCTTACTCTAAACGTTCAAGGCCTGAATTCCCCCCTGAAGGGCAGCACATTGTTCCACAAAATGGCGATGCTCGACTCTGCGCTCTTGTTTCTTCAAGAAACCCACCTCCAACCTGCAGATGATTTTCACCTCAACAGGCTTTATCCCACAAACTTTTGCGCCTCTAGTGGCCTGAAGAAACGTGGAGTCGCCATTCTGGTGCGCAAGGTCACCCTCCCTAAAAGTGCTGAAGGTAGTGCGAGATGGGAAGGGGAGGTTTGTCTTGGTGATATCAATGCTTTTTGGAGGCACGCTGACCCTAATCTCATTGTACACTCCAAAAGCCCAGCAGGAATTATTTTTTACCTTGCTATCCAAGACTCTAATGAAAAACGCGGAGGGAGAGCTGATCCTGGGCGGGGACTTTAATGCTGTGATTAACACCTTAGTTGATAAAACATTATCCCCAACTGCCAATGACAAGAAAAACTTCATAACCCTTACCACGCTATTGCGGGAGCATTCACTCAGAGACATGGCGGTTTTTACACCAAGAAGAACGGGAATACACCTTCTCGGCTGTTCATAGAGGGTTCTCTAGACTGGATATGTTCCTCATCTCTGACGCTCTGATACCCTTGACAGTCGACATCGAAATTCTCCCAAAAGCTTTGTCGGATCATGCCCCAGTCATGCTTACACCGCCCCCCCCTCTCTCCCCAACAGGCAACCCCACCCCCCAGTCAATCTGGCAGCTAAATTATTTCTTACTGGAAGATCCCCTAATTCGATCCTGCATCTCGGAAGCTATAAAGTTATATTTCAGTGAAAACAACATCGGCGATGTGGGATACAATACAATTTGGGATGCGGGTAAAACGGTAATCAGGGGACACATTATCGATCAGGCTGGAACAAGGGGAAGGGGTCAGAAAAAAGCTACAGGCCCAGCTAGAGGGAGAAATCCACAGACATTAGGCAATACATAAGGAAAGGGGATCACAACGCTCTTCTCTAAAATCTTACCTCTTCCACTCACCTTCCTAACACCCCATCTTCCCTACCTCCTCCCTTCCCCTTTACCCTTAGCTCTTACTCCTCCTCTTCCTTACACTCTCCATCCCTCCAATCCCCTTCCTCCCTCCCCCCCGCTTGATTCTTGTCTCACCTTCTCTGCTCTTCTTCCCTCACATTCCTGCTCTTTTCCCCGTCCTTACCCCCGTTAACACCTACCACTCCCTTGCTCACCTCCCCCCTCCCACACCCTCCTCTGCGTTGCAATATTTTAAGTTGTTCATTATGGTGTTATCAGGTTGTGGTTCAATTGTCATCTTATGCTTGCTGTATGTTTACTTGTTCTCATGTAAAGCACTTTGGAGTAAAGGGCTATATAAATTCAATAAAATACAAATACTCCCTCAGAGACCTGCGTATAGCGAGGAAAGCGTTAGAAGCACACCACACGTAAGAGCAGCACATTGTCATGATGCCCGCTCCCGGGGAGCCGGTTCAAGCCCTGCGTCCCCGAAAGCGGACATCCAGTCCCCAAGGAAGGACCCAGCAACCCCATTTAGGGGCCCTTTGGACAGTGTCCTGGCACCTATGGCGCCAGGCTCATAAAAGACATCAGTCCTGGCGCCATAGGCGCCAGGCTCATTATAGAAGTGCTTGGGTGCACTTACCTGATGCAGACCATGCTGCAGGATCCCGGCCTCCTTGAGGCCTGAAAGGAACTACTTTACCTGTGGGACTAATTTACCATCCGGTCGTGGTCGGGGAAGGATACATACCTGATTGGAGGAAGGATACATACCTGGAACTTCTTCCAAGGCTATTTAAACCCCACCCGAACAGCCACACGTGCTTCGCGTTGTTCTGCATCTAGCAGCTGGACGCTCACCGTGTCTGCTCCTGCATTCTGACTTCTGCCACGCCTGCCAGCATCCTGGATCACCTGCAAAGGAAGAGAAGAAGAGAACAGAAGAAGGAAAAGTCCTTACCTGCTAAATCCGCATCCCGGAGACATCTCTCCGACAATCCTGAAAAGGAAGACTTATTTAAAAGCTCATTGCGTCGGTCGCTGCAGCGCCGCATTCCACTTACCTTTACAGGGCGCCTCCATGTTCAGCAGCGATCATCCGGATTCGCAGTCACGCCCCAGCGCCTAGGGAGAAAAAGACCAGAACAAAAGGTGAGAGAGAGAAGGGAATAAGGAAAGCTAAATCTCCATGTTAAGACTTACCTGTTGATTCATTCCCTCTTCATTTCGGGTCCGCGCCGCATCCTGGCATTTCCGGACCCCGGCCCCCAAGGGGAAAAAAGAGACATTAGCGTTAATGAGAGAATGAAAAGACATTACCAAAAAAACGCTCATTAAAGACTTACCTGATTTCTACAAGGATTTCACCTCTCATCTCGGGTCGGTGCCTGTTCCCCGGCATTCCGTACCCCGGCCCCTATGGGGAAAACGACGCTAGCATTAGTACATTAATGCATGGACACAAGGGGAACCTCTTATCAAAAAACGTACCTGGAAGCCAAGCAAGTTTGGTTCTCACCAATCCGAAAATCCAGTGAAGTAACTGGATACCAACGCGCACCTGCATCAGAAGCAGGATGGAGAGCTCGTCCTTCCAGACCCTAAGGTGAGACGCTACGAGGAATCAGAGGAGGGTGAGAGGGGAAAGTGGGAGGCTGATTGCATTACCCCGCAGACAGTTAATCCCCTATTTTTGCCTACAGAAGGATACTTCTGCGACCCAGACAAGCCAGATTTGGGGGGCCCGGTCCAGTCCGTCTTCCGAACCCTGCGCATCACCTTAGAAGAGGTCACAGTAGCGCAAACCAGGCCAGCGCCTCCGTGGAAGTAAGGTGAGCGTTACACACATTTCATGTTGCTTACAAAGCAACACTTCTACACAAAGGGGAACAAAGCTAATAAACTATTAGCGTCTAAACTGAAAAAACAATCAAAATGAAATCGTATAAGTAGCGTGCGGGATGGCAACGGCAGAGGCATTTCCTCGGAAAAGGGTAAACTCCAAATTGTTGAGGACTTTTTCAGGGAATATGCTGCCCCCCCAATATTGCTGATCTACAAATCGCCCAAAAAAGTATACTAAACGCACAGCCACCGGCAGGTCCACCAAACTCTCTGCGACCCCTTGGAAGAACCTATAACCGCTCAAGAAGACGAATGCGTGATCAGATCCCTCCCCCTCGGAAAAGCCCCAGGCCCGGACGGCTTTACGAATACATTCTATAAAACCTTTAGTGCAGATCTGATACCCCACCTCACAAAACTGTAGTTGTGAGGTGGGCTATCAGGGTCAGTTACACGGTCAGGGGATGTAGGGTCAGTTACACAGTCCATGGCAGAATCCGCCACGACTCTGATTTTGAAACCTGGGGAAGACCCTACAGAATGCACGTCCTACCGCCTTATAGCCCTGCTCAATACAGATGTTAAAATGTATAGTAAAATCATAGCACGTCGTCTTGGAGAGGTCCTCCCAATATTAATAGATAAAGACCAGACAGGTTTCGTTCAAAACCGGTCTGCACACAATAATATTCGAAGGGCAATTGACCCGATAGCCCTCAGCCCCAAGATCCCGGGCAGCCTCTGGCTCCTATCCCTAGATGCCCATAGAGCTTTCGACAGCATGTCGTGGGAATACCTATGATTAGTCCTAAAGGAGTTCGGTTTTGGCACAAAGTTCTATAAACTGATTCTCTCGAATTTCCAAATCCCTTCAACCCAGGTGCGGGTCAACTTGCAATGGTCCACTCTTATATAAAGGGAACTAGGCAGGGTTGACCCCCTCTACCTTCATTGGTATTCGCAATGGCAATGGAACCCTTGGCACAGCAGGTCCACCTTCACCCAAACTTTCAGGGCTTCGAATTGGAGGGCAATGTCACAAAATCGCTTTATATGCATATGATGTGCTTTGCTTCTTAAATAATGCTCTCAGCTCTCTCCCCATCCTTATGGATTTGCTAACCCAATTCGCAGCGAGCTCTGGATTCACAGTGAATCCTACTAAATCAATGGGCATGGGTTTGTCGGAATCCCCTGCCACTTTGACCACCCTCCAGAGTGCATTCCCCTTCCACTGGAGGACCACAGACATCCCTTATCTGGGAGTACGCCAGACCCCAAAATATGCAGAGCTGATGAAAGCGAATATTCCCAATCTCCTGAAATAAGCCAAAGACTGCTTACAAAGGTGGGACTCAAAGAGATATCATGGTTGGGACTTATCAGCGCAGTTAAAATGTCTTTTCTCCCAAAGCTGCTATACGCTTTTCACGCCCTACCAGTAAGGATCCCAGAACGGGGCCTTCTCGAGTTACAGAAGGAAATAGGCTGATTTGCATGTCAAGGTAAAAAACCCAGACTCCCTCGCAAGCTCCTCACCAGAGGAAAAGCGTAGGGTGGCCTGGGGCTACCTTCAATCCAGTGATACGATCGAGCAGCCCATGTAGCTGCAATATTGAGTTGGACAGACACAGCTGAATTGCCCAAGTGGCACGGCATTGAACAGACAGCAACTAATTTCCCCTTGAATTATCTTCCATTTCTCCCAAGGGAAGCGCCTAACCAACAGGGTCCTCGCTTGCTCACCACAATAACAACGCTCCAATGCTGGGACAAAGCCTGTGCGCAACAAGGATTTGCATCGGGCCTTGTCCCCCTCTCACCTATCAATCAGAACCCGGCCTTCACCCCAGGCCTCCAACCCAATTCTTACCGTCTCTGGTTAACAGGAAAACCTTTACGACTACGAGACTTATATACGAAAATAACATACCCCTAACCTTTAAACAATGTAACGAGAAATTCAAACTCCCGGAAACTGAAAGACTGAAATATATACAGCTTCGCCACCGGGTAACTAATCCGGCCATAAAACAGGCAGCCACTAGGACTCCAACGGAAATAGAACTATCAGCCCTGGAAGGGCAACAATCCCATAGAATAGCCACCTGCTACAGTCTCTTAGAAAACATTCAGGCGGAAGAGAAACTCCCCTACATGATGGCATAGGAGAGGGAATTGGGGGTGGAGATTTCTGGGAAATCTTGGCAAAGGATATGGAGTAGAGCCCATAGGACATCCCGCTGCACTTCCGTGAGGAAGGGGCCCCTTAAACTTTGTTTTCGCTGGTACCTATCCCCACATAGACTGCACGCAATGAATCCAGACTACCCAGACATATGCTGGCATGGGCCCAGGGGAAGGGGTGACCTAGCTCACTTATGGTGGCATTGCCCAATCATACAATCTTTCTGCCTGGAGATAAGATCCAAGATTAGAGAGTTCTCTGGCGCATTGCTCTCCATGGGCCCACATATCTTGCTGCTGGGTGATGCTCCCGCAGACGGATCCTTCCCAATGTCTGGCCCCACGGCTGAACTGATCTCGCAAATGCTTTCGGCAGTCCGACTCACACAGGCTTGCTTTTGGAAAGACGGGGAGGGACCACACATAGCGTATTGGTGGGTAAAAGTTTGGGAACTGCTGGGGATGGAAAAGCTCACAGCCACGATTGAGGGGAAGCTGCCCAAATTCTCCCACATAAGCAGGCCGTTGCTGGACTACGTGGCTGAAAGGGAACATATGTTTTTCCAGCCAAGACTTGTGAAATACCTCCTGAATTCGTGATAATGTGCATGATGTACATGATTTGGGCAGGCTGCACTTAAACGTGGTATAGTGTGTTCGCCCCCCCCTTCTTTTCTCCTCTCTACCTTCTTGACTCACGTTATTTACTTCTAACTTGTTCCCACAAGCGTAGTAGTGGTTTTATGAGAAACAGGTACACTGTTATAAGTTTAAAATGAAGTTTCGATATGATGATACATGCTAATGCTTTATTATGGATGTGTGATATCAGATGTATCTCATGTTGATTGAGATTTCAATAAAAAAGAACTTGCAAAAAGAGTTAGATGCTGTTCACCAATACTTCTACTTTTATGATACAGATCTTGAAGAGGACCCCTCTCGCTGTGTGGACCCCAGAGAGGATATCTGGAAGAAGTTTGAGGTTGTGCCTAGCCTCCGGCACACATCAGGCCGCTTAAGTGGGGGCACTGGTGTCATGGCACCCCTGGCCTCAGAGCTTGGCTGGAACCCGTCTCCCCCTACGAAAGGGACAGGCCCCTGGGCTGGAGCCCTCAGCTCTATGGTATTAGTCCGGGACTGCATGTGGGGGGCTTCTCCATGAGGGGGTGTCTAGAGAAGGTACACAATGAGTGACTTTCCACTGGATCCCCAAGAGTCCAGCCAGCCTGCAAACCAGTAGCAGGAGGCACCAGAAGACGTTACCAAGATCCCGGAACCTGTTGCCCTGCCAGTCACATCTGCTGCACCAAAGTCAGACACCAACGACTCCATCTCATCTGGGTCCGACACCCCAGTGGTTCTGGTAAGGAATGGCTTTTTATTTCTAGCCTGGTTCTGGGTTAAGTTGAGGGTCAGGAATAGAGTGAGGGGCAATGCGCCTAATACAGAGCTGTGGATGGCAGGTCCAGTGAGGAAACAGAAGTGAAGGAAGAGTTGGAGATCACGGACTAGCCGAAGGGGGACAGCTATGCAGATTGACAGGATCAGACTGGTATGAAAGATTAATCTGGCAGGTCGTTATTTGTCAGTTTTCTGGGCCATTGATATGTTGGTTGTAAGGGAGAATTCTCGGAAATGTGCTAATTCCCTTCTACTTTAGAGACCCCCAGCTCTGTTGCTGGACTTTAGGACTTTAATTTCTAACCTGGAGAGAGTGAGACCTTTTTCCCAATCTCTCATATATTTTTCTTTCATTTGAAATCTGTGTTACTTTTGGTTTTGGAGTCTGACAAACTCCATAGGCATCATCTTTTTACATTGTGAGACACAGCACCTTCAGAGTGATTGACCGCTAGGCTGCAAATGAATGGGAGAAACTTGCATAAAAGGCAAGGTCTTTTGCTTGGAAGGCAGAGTCGACCACTGGATGAAGGAATCCGAAGAAGAACTTGGAAGAGAAGCTTGCTGTAACTCCTGGACCGTTGGTTTGCCCGGTGAAGCCCTGCTGCATTAGTGAAGCACTCAATTCTGATCAACAAGAGAAGCACTGCAAGGATGACTTCTCCCCTTGGGTTGGTGGGATCAATCAGCCCCAAGACAAACTCGACTGGAACCCCTCTCTCTGCTGGCTTTACTTCCATTGCTGCTGCAGGAACCCAGTGCCAGATGACAGGAACACCAGAATCTAATGCATCATTTTTAAGTCAGACCTGAGCTCCACAAGATCCTCCAGACTCCCACGAAGCAGGACTAACCAAGCCAGAGCCACCTCAACCGATTGCTGGACCCCAGAAGTGAAGAAAGTCCACAAGGTATCCAAGAACCACAGCGGTGCTATTTGCGAGTAGCTAAAACCGCAAAGTGCAGCTGATCTGAACTTTGTCCATTGCTGCCGCCGACCTTCGAATCGTAGTGCAGGAGTCCCCAAACGTCCTCCGTCTTGTCCCCACGACTAAGGCCCAGGAACAAAAGGACCTGCCAGACTACAACAGGAACAGAAGCCAGCTGGAACCATTTGTTCATACCCAAGGTGCTGTAAACCAAGGGGGACATACCTCTTGTTGTGTAGCTTGCTTGTTCTCAGTTTAGACTTGCATTTGCTGCCTGTAGCAGAGTTGCTTTCAGATTTGCCCTCCACAAGCCTCCCAGCTTGTGGCCCAACAGTGATTTATTTTTCAACAACTCCTCTCTATAACATTGTGCAAGACTTTTTACTTATCTTCAAGAAGTGGCTCTGCTCCCCTAGACTTTGTTGAAAGGACAGTGGCTGCCCTGGCTCCCTGAAGACACTTAACCTCTGACTTTGTGTTTAAATATCCCTCCAGAAAGACCTGCATACCTTAATTGCATAGCTGGGAAAGGGTTAATCTACATTGCATTGGTGGGTTCAAAAGTGCCTACCTGTTTGAGAAACTTGTTAACCATTGCTTCGTCCCCTAACCTTTTTTCCTTTTGCCACAACTTCAGTGTTACCAATTTAAGTGTGAAACGTGATATATTAATGTCCACAGTGTCCTAGCTATTGAGGTCACCTGGGGGTGTAGGAATCTATGGATGCCATCCCAAAAGGGAATCTACTTGTTTTATTGAACTGAAGGAGTGTATTTTGAAGTATATTATTATTATTGCCAATTGCTCCCTTCTAAAGAAGGCTTATTTAAACTGACGGTTAAATTAATAAATAATTATTTTAATCAAGAAACCTTGAGCATTAGTGTTATTTGAATACCTGTCACTGTGAATCTTTATGCCTAACTTAGTCTGGACACCCAATCGACATAGCACACAGCAGCCCAGAACTCCTGGACTCAAGTGATCCGACAGCCTCAGCCTCCCAAGTGGCTGGGATTACAGGTACACGCCACAGCACCCGGCAATTACGGTCTTTTTTTTTTTTTTTGCCAATGTTTAAAATCTTTATGTTACAACCCTACAGCTCACATTGACTCCTCTTGAGAAAAGCCTGGCTGCTCAGTCACACTACCAACTTGTGTAGTACAGGTCTATACCAAAGGATGGGTTAACTATTGCCAAGAGGACAAGCCTGGTGTAGTGTCCCACAGGGTTACTACATACAATCTTGCCTAACATTGGTTGTGGAGTCTGTGGCATGTGCAGTGTAAACAGCGACTGCCCCACTGCTGGGGTTTAGAAACTTGGTGTGATGCAAAGGTTATGCAGCACAATAATTAGATTATTTGTACATGTTTTGATTTTGGATCATGCCTCTGCTCTGTGGCACTTTTTCCAAAGCAACAATGAGCTAGTGTCTGAGTGCGAGTAGAGCTGCACATGCTGCTGAGTCCAGCCGCTGAGGGGAGGCTTACAGTTTGTGGTGGCAGAAGGTCCCCAGATCCTACAGTTTGTCATGAAAAGTCAACTTGCTGTCCATAAACTGGGCTGCTTTTGCCCACTTACCTGGTAGGGAGCGGTTTGGCAGAGCAGAAGGGCATGGGTGGGGCACAGACCCATGCCATCTCCGTCCCTGGCATATCTTTCCCTGGCACCTCTTACACTTTGCTTGGAGTGTGCGCCTCTTGCAATCTCATCCCAGTGGGACCGTGAGTGAGGAGAAGTAAAGGAGCACTGTGCAGATGCAAGGGTAAACCTTCAGGGGTCCACAATGCCTCCTTAGCCTTCATCTCTGAGGGAGAGGTTCATATGGTAAGTGGAAACCTTCATCTACCTTCATCTATTGGCTGAAGACCCCATTGGAGTCTCAGCCAGTGTTTCTTCAGAGTCCCTGGGTCTGTGGGAACAGCAGAACTTAGATGTGTATACCTCTATACCAGATAACACAAAATAATATTACAAGGACAGTGCACTTGTGAATGGGCAGGAGACCCCTGCCATTAGAGACACTGGGGCCTAACAACAGGCTATTGGCAAATAGCTCTGACAGACCATGCCAAGGAGAAAACTGCATTTTCAACACCAGGAGGCCTCTACCAGTTTACGGTTACGCCATTTGGACTAAAGAATGCACCTGCTACATTCCGAAGGATGGTAAATCATGTTCTAAATGGGATGGAGGACTACTGCATGGCATGGTTGGATGACATTGCAGTGTTCAGCCCAACTTGGAAAGAACATATTGACCACTTGGGATATTATTGCAAGCTCTTGAGCAGGCCAATCTGACCATAAAGCAAGTAAATATCAAATTGGTCAGAGTAAAGTGATCTACCTTGGACATTAGGTAGAAGGAGGCAAAATAATGGCATTGCATAGCAAAGTACAACCTGTACAAGACTGGGCCACCCTACTACTCAGACCCAAGTGAGAGCCTTTTAGGTTCCCCAGGTTATTATAGGAACTTCATTGAGAACTATGGAACTATAGCTTATCCCCTGAATTTGATCTCCTCGCCCAAATTCCCCATGAAGGTCAGGTGGAATGAGGAGTGCACTAAGGCATTTGAAGGACTTAAGAAAACCCTTTGTCAAGCTCCAGTCTTATGAGCTCCTGACTACAACCAAAACTTTATTGTACAAACAGATGCTTCCAATACAGGCATAGGTGCAGTTCTGAGTCAGCTGGATGAGAAAGGCACCCAATCTGCTTCATCACTAGAAAACTGAAGGACCCTGAAACAAAACAGATAACTATAGAACGTGAATATTTTGCCATTGTGTGGTCTTTGAAGAAGTTTAGACCACACTTGTATGGATCTACTTTTGTCATTCAAACAGACCACCAACCCTTGAGATGGTTAATGCAGATGAAGGGGGAAACAGATGAAGGGGGAACATCCCAAATTGTTACAATGGTCAATCAGCCTACAGGGGTTTGATTTTACCATAGAACACAGGTCAGGGTGTAATTACCAAAATGCTGATGGTCTCTCAGAAATTATGACTGACTCAAGTAAGGAGATTCATCCAGTAGTGGATTAAATCCTCCTGTCCCTTAGTCTGGGGGGTACAAGTGTTAGGGAGAATTCTCAGAAATCTGCTAATTCCTCTCTATCTTCGAGACCCCCAGCAACTTTGCTGGATTTTGAGGACTTTGAATTTTTTAACCTGGAGAGAGTGAGACCCTTTTTCCCCACTCTCTCATGTATTTTTGGTCTGATTTTAACACTGTTTCTTTTGGTTGAGTAGTCTGACAAACTACATAGGCATCATCTTTTACATTATGTCAAACAGCACCTTGAGTGCAGTGACACAGGGAAGTATTTTTAGATTTCCCAAGGTCTAAATACCTTCTCTTGGATAAACTACTGTTTCCAAGAGCTGTGAAGAGAAATTGACTTTAATTACAGTTGTAACTTTCTAGACCCGGCACACATTATCTTACAATGGGGTGCTGGAGGGGTTACTTAGTATCCCCTTTGTCTAGCTTCTCAGCTTTCCTCGATGAATGGCTGGTGGCAGTGGTTTACGTTAAAATACCGTGGTGTGTATTGACCGCGGGCTGCGTTCGCAGCTGCAGTAAAACACTGAAGGGTGCCATATTTGTCAAAACGGCCCGGTCTTCTTTTATTCACAATTTTTTTGGGGAAAGGTACTTCTTGAGATTTACTCGGCGCGCCAAACCAGGTTTGGTCCCTTTGTACGGTTTCCCTTTAGCGGGATACGCGAGTGAAGCCCGCCTCTGGCTCCAGGGTGTCTAGCGGGGGCAGGAAGCAATGCAGGTGCCCGAAACTCCCTGTGCTTAGTCTCTTAGGAGACAGGAATGCACTCCTAAGTGATTGGCCGGATGGCTGGCCGCCAAGGACAGCCACCCTGCTCTGTGACTGACAACTAGGCTCGAATGAATGGGAGAAACCTGCATAAAAGGCAAGGCTTTTTGGCTTGAAAAGCAGAGTCAACCACTGGATGAAGGAATCCGAAGAAGAACTTGAAGAGGTCGCCTGCTGCAACTCCTGGACCGTTGGTTTGCACGGTGAAGCCCTGCTGCTGTGCTGAAGCTCCAATTTCGTTTCAACTAGAGAAGCCCTCCAAGGACGACTTCACCACTTGAGTTGGTGGGACCAATCAACTCTAAAGTAAGCCACCTGGACATCCTCTCTGAGCTTGTTGAAATTCCACTGCAGTTACTGCTGGAACCGAATAGCCAGTGAGGGGAACACCAGATAGTGTGTGTTGCTTTTTTTTTTTAAAACTCTTTATTTATTTTCAGCAACTACAACGTAAGTAAAAACAATTCCCAACTACCCCCTACCCCCCTCAAGCAGCGTAAGCCAGTCCTTGGGCCCTGCGCCCTGAGTCGAACGAATAAGATCATAACATTGAAGCAACCCCAAACTTGGCCCCCCCCAAATCCCTCCCTTCCCCCCCCCCCTCGTTTACACTAGACCCAATACCTCCAGGAGTAACATGCAAGAGTCTACTGGTGTGCGTTGCTTTTAAGTTGGCCAAGAGCTCCAGGAAGATCCTCTGGACTCCCAGAAGCAGGACTGACCGAGCCTGAGCCACCTCAACAGAGTGCTGGACCTCAGATAGAAGGAAAGCCCATCTCGACAGTCAAGAGTCTGCGGTGTTGCTATTTGCTAAGATGCAAGGAGCTGAAACCACGAAGTGCCACTGAATAGAAGTTGGTCCTTTTCTGTCGCTGATAGTCACGTTGCAGTGCAGGAGTCCTCCAGACGTCCTCCCGCTTGTCCCCATGATTGAGGCACAGGAACACAGGGATCTGCAGTGCTGCACAGGAACAGAAGCCAGCCAAAGCCCTTTGTCTTCTAGCAAAAGGTACTGTACAGTCTAAGATAACTTAGCTCTTGTGTAACTGCACTTGTTCTCCGTTGTTGAGACTTGTTGTGTTTGCTCTGTAGAGTTTCTGACAGCCTGGCTCCCTGAATGACTCTTCTTCCCTCTGACATTGTGTTTTGTCTTCATTCCAGGAAGGGATTTAGAGATTAACTAATTTTGCATTGGGGCGTTACGAAAAGTACTTACCTGCTTCAGAATATTTGTGTGATCTCTGGTTTTGTTCTAGTAACCGTTTTCTTTGACAAACCCTTAAGTCTGATTCTAAATACAAACAATGATATATTAATGTCCACAGTATCCTAGTTACTAAAGTCACCCGAGGGTGTAGGGAGTGTTTGTGTGCCATCCCAAAGGGGTACCTACTGATTTAGACATATTAAGATGCTCCTGAAGATGGATCCTACCCGATCTCATGACCTAGAGCCGAACTGATCTCTCAGCTACTCATGGCCGCCTGACTTACACGAGCTCGCTTCTGGAAAGAGGTGGTGGGCCCCCATATAGCGTATTGGTGGGTGAAGGTTTGGGAGCTACCGGGAATGGAAAAACGTACAGCTACAATCGAAGGGAAACTGCCCAAGTTCTCCCGCATATGGGGGGCCATTCTTAGAAGATGTAGCCGAAAAAGAACACATGTTTTTTCAGCCAAGAGTTGTGAAATATCTTCTAAATCCGTGATAATGTCTTTGTTGTAGATGTCCCAGGCAAGGTGTATAGAAGTGGTATGGAGAATTCATTTTTAAAAATATTCTTGTTCTGATTTTCCTGTTCCTTTCATTTTCTATATTCTGGTTTTAAGCTAGTTTCTCATAACCTGTAAACTTGAGCATGGCAATGATTTAATAACAACAGGTATTTTGTTACTTAGTAAAATGAGGTTTTGATGCAATGTAATGACATCTGTCAATGGCTATTGTTGTATTATTGTTTTACAGAAGGTGAGGGATTTCAAGTCAAAATTTCAAAAAAAATATTGAAAAAAAAGAAATATTAAGAGTGTGTATTTTGGAGCGTATTTGTGTGTTACTATTATATTACCCATTCTGAAGAAGGCTTACCCTGACTGTTTAATTAATTAATAATTGTTTAATCAAGAAACCTTGTGTGTAAGCATTTATTTGAATACTTGTCACTGTGAGCCTCTGTGTAACTCCCCTAGAGCTCACATTGACCCCGCTTGAGATAAGCATGGCTGATCACCACGCTACCAACCAGTGTAGTACAGACTTATACCAAAGGTTTGGTTCCTATTGCCAGGAGTTCAGGGTTGTTGTAGTGCACCTAAAGGGTACTGCATACAATCTTACCTAACAGTCCCACCTTGAACCGTGCTGAAAACATGGTGAAGAGTGGCCAACGGCTTCAATATCCTGGCAGATCATTGCTTGCCCACTTTTCTTTTGCATAACATTGTTTCCCACACTATTTGTATTTAGAACTAAAGATTGGTAATAGATGTATTAGAAAAGGCCCTTTTATTTTGACAGATTCGACTAGTACTGGTGTTATTATTTAATAGTCGTAGCTTGCTCCCATCTTTAGATTTAGGATTAGAAAGGCGTTTTACAAACCCAATTGAAGTTCAATTAACACACTTGAACTGTGATCACGTGTGTCTGTCTTACAATAAACATCCGTTATTAGAGCCAAGGTGCCCCATTATGGGGTGAAAGTGCACTTTAACAAATATGCTTGTTATGTTAGGTTACTGTTTGATCCCATGCCTTCCTTACAGTAGGGATTGACATTGTTGGTCCCCTTAACCCGCCAACATCCTCTGGCAGTAGGTTTATCCTTGTGGTACTTGATCACACCACAAAATATACCGAAGAATCCCACTGAAGACAGTGACTGCCAAGTCAGTTGATAGAGTATTACTGGGCATCTTTCATAGGGTTGGCTTCCCTAAAGAAGTTGTGCCTGATAGAAGCAGCAGCTTTATGTCCGAGTACATGCAGGCCATGTGGAAGGAATGTGGGGTGTCATATGTTTTCAACAGCTTATCATCCACAAACCAATGGCCTAGTTGAGAGATTCAATAGAACTCTAAAAAGCATGATTGGAGCTCTCAAGGAGCCCCAGAGAAGAGCATGATCGCCTGATGCCATGCTTGTTTTTTGCTTCAGCTCCTTTGAACTCTTGTTTGGTCACCCTATAAGGAGGCCCCTGGCTATAGTCTGGGAGGGAGGGGAGATACCTGCTCCACCTGTCACTACCAATGTAGTGAACTATGTGTTAGGCACCTGTCACTACCAATGTAGTGAACTATGTGTTAGGCTTGAGGAAGAGGATGGCCTTGTTATGTAGAATTCTCATTTCTGTGCTAATTCCCTTCAACCTTAAAGACCCCCAGCTATTTTGCTAGACTTTAGGACTTTATCATTTTTAACCCTGGAGTGAGTAAGACCTTTTTCTCACTCATGTGTTTTTACCCGATTTGGATTTTGTGATGTCACTGTTTTTGGAATGTGACAAACTCCATAGGCATCTACTTTTTGTATGGTGACACACAGCACCTTCACTGCAGTGTCCCAGAAATATCCTTTAGATTTCTCATAAGGTTTAAATACTTTTTCTTGGGTGAACAACAGTGTTAGGGAGAATTCTCATAAATGTGCTAATTCCTCTCTACCTTAGAGACCTGCTGCTCTTTTGCTGAACTTTGGGACTTTGTACTTTTAATTCTAATTGTTTCCTCTGTTTGTTTCGTTTTTGTTATGGAATCTAAACAACGCCATATGCATCATCTTTTCATTTGTGTCACACAGCACCCTCAGTGCAGTGGCACAGGGAAGCCTTTTAGGCTTTCCCAAGGTTTAGCTACCTTCTCTGGGATAAACTAATATTTCCCAGAGTAAGTAAAGTGAAACTGACTTTACTAGTCTTTTAAAAACCTAGACCAAGCACACCCTATCTTACAATTGAGTGCTGGAGGAGTTACTTAGTATCCCCTGTGTCTAGATACTCATGTAGCAGCGTCATGATGCCTACTCCCGGGGACCCAGACCAAGTCCAGCAACCCCGGAAGCAGGCATCAAGTTACCCCAAGCAAGCCCAACAACCCCCGCTAGGGGCTATTTGGGTGCAGTCCTGGCACCTATGGCGCCAGGCTCATATGGAGGGTCAGTCCTGGCGCCTATGGCACCAGGCTCAGAGATTAAAACTTACCTGATGCAGACCATGCTGCAAACTTACCTGATGCAGACCATGCTGCAAGATCTCCAAGCCAAACGAGGCTTGGAAGGGACTATTTTACCTAGGGACTATTTTTTTACTCGGGTGGGGCTGGGGAGGAATACTTACCTGGGACTACTTTGGAGGCTATTTAAACCACGCCCGAAGAGCAGCACACGCTTCGCGTTATTCTGCATCCAGCAGCGTAACGCTCACCGTGCCTGCAAGTCTGCATCCAGTCATCTGCCACGCCCGCCTCAAGTTTGGAGCTCCTAGAAAAAGGGAGAAAGAAGGAGAAAAGGTTAGAATAAGAGCAATACCTTTGATCCTTACCTGAATTCCCGATCCATCGCGCCTTCGAGCTGGAAGAAAGTTATTTCATGTGCGTTGCCTCGCCTGCTGCAGCGCTGCGCTGAACTCACCGGCCTTCGCAGCATCTTCACATTTCACCGCATCCTCCTGCATGTTCCCGCCGCACTCCGGCACCTAAGGAGAAGACAAGAACAGCCAGGTGAGCCAAGGGAATACACAGAGCAATACCCCCCATAGATTTACCTGATTTTACCACCGGGGGTACTATTCTTCTTCACGGGTCGGCGCAGCTTCCACTGCATCCTAGCCAAACCCCGGCCCCTAAGGGGAAACAAAAGGACAGCAAGGTGAAACAAGGGACTAACAAGGGGAACCCTCCTCACCACAAAAGACTTACCTGATTTTACAGCCAGAGGCATTATTCCCCGAGACTTCATACTTTCTCTCAGCGCCTGAATAAGGGAGAAAGCAACAGGTTACATATGGACATTATTTTATCGAACTGTGTTGGATAATACAAATCCTTACCAGAACATTACCGGTTGCCACGAGAAACTCTTCAGTAGGATCAAGCTGCAACCTGCAAGGAATCGGACAAGAGTGAAAGTCAGGCATTTGAACTCTTACGAACTACATACTTACGGCGTCTTGCCGGGAATATCGGAGTCAATATTGTCCTCGAACTCACCAATTCCTTCGAGCCAGTGAAGCAACTGGTTATCTAAGTGCCCCTGCGCTCAATGCAGGAAGGATAGCTCATCTTTTCAAATCATCAGGTGAGACTACAAGGGGGAACATCCAAGGTGATCAGTGGGGAGAACAGCGGGGTCGGGGGATTTACGCTCAACTCCACGGGTGGTTAATTCCCTTTCTCCACTTGCAGAAGAATATTCCTACGGGCCAAGCAAACAAAGCTAGGTGGGCCAGTCCAGTCCGTCATCTCGGCCCTACGTGTCACATTGGTGGAGACCGCAGCAGTCCAGTCCAGATCGATGCCTCTGTGGGAGCCAGGTGAGCGTAAAAAGCAGTCAAATGCTACACTTTCCTCTCAGAATGGCTGGTGGCAGTGGTTTTACAACAAACTACCATGATTTTTCCCGACCGTGAACTATTCGTAGCTCCGGTAACGTTAAATCGTGGGAGCCATGTTTTTCAAGATGGCGTCTGAACCCCCTCTGTAAAAACAGGTCCAGGTCTTCTTTCTTCCCCATTATCTTGTGGAAATGTCCTTCTAGAGTTTGTCTCTGTGCGCCAAACCTGGTTGGTCTTTGTTCATTCGTCTTTGGCAGGCTTCAGGAGTGAAGACCGCCTCTGGCGCCCGAGTGTCTGGGGTGGGCAGGAGGTAAGGGAAGTGCCTGAAACTCCCTGTGCTTAGTCCCCTAAGAAACCCAAATGCACGCTGTGGTGATTGGCTGGCTGACTGTCCGGCAAGGACAGCCACCGTGCTGGATGAGTGACAGCTAGGCTGGAATGAATGGGAGAGAACTGAATAAAAGGCGAGTCTCTTGGCTTGGAAGGCAGAGTCGACCACTGGAATGAAAGAACCAAAGACGAGCTTGAAGAGGAAGGCTGCTGCAACTCCTGGACCGTTGGTTTGCCCGGTGAAGCCCTGCTGCAGGTCCGAATCGCCAAGTTCACCTCGACAGAGAAGCCCTGCAGGGACGACTTCTCCCTTTGAGTTGGTGGGACCAATCAACTCAACAGTAAGCCACCTGGACACCTATCTCGGAGCTGGTTGCATTTTCCTTAGAGTGCTGCAGGAAACCGTATAACCAGGGAGAGTGGCACCAGCTTGTTTGCGTTACTTACAGCCACCGGAATTGAAGTTTGCCAGTTGCAAGCTTTTTGACCAGTCCCAGTGCAGGAGTCCCCCGGGGTCTTCCCTCTTGTCCCCACGACTGAGGCCCAGGAACAGTGAGATCTGCAGGAACTGCCAGGAACAGAATTCACCAGCTGCATCTTTTTCTTCATTGAAAGTTACTTTAAAACGAGACAGAGTACTTACCTCTTTCGGTGAAAGTGCTTGAAACTTTTGCAACTCGCAGGCCTAATCAGCTTGTTACCCAACACATGATTCTTCTTTTTACAAACTCTCTAACTTGTGCAAGACTGTGATTTAAGAAGTGCCTCAGACCCATAGGACTGTGCTCCAATTGACTTTGGCTGTCCTGGCTCCATGAAGACTCTTCTAGTCCATTGACTTTGATATTGTTTGTCCATCATAGATGGGAGTTTGTTGTGAACTGTTGCTGCTGGGAAAGGCTTGTCTAGATTTCATTGGAAGATTTAGTTGTCCTCACATTTTCTTAGAAACTGTTTAACCTTCTAGTTCCTTAAACCTTTCCTTTCTGCAACCTCAGCATCTGCAAAGTATAACTAGTGTGATATAAATGCCATTACTGTCCTTGTGATTGATGTTGCCTCAAAGTGTAGGAATGGTGTAAGAAGCATATCCAAAGATTATCCACTAAGTTGTTCTGATTCTGAAAAGTAAATATCCTTTTTTAACTTATTTTTATTAGTTTTCCATTAGCTTTTCTTTCACACAATAGTTGCAAAACAGTTTCAGACCCCACCCCCAACTCCTTGATGTAGAATACCAGGAACTCCAACCAGTCTTGTTTTCTTTGTATAAGGACCATTACTTTGATATTGTGTAGACACCAGTGCTGCATATAGTCACTTTGGAGGTGTGCCAAAAGATGCCCCTAATCCTCCTTGAATGCATTGTGGGCCCCCTGGAATTGATAAGCTACCCATTCCAGGGAGACAAAGTTCTAAACCTTCTGTAGCCATTCATAGACTGAGGGCAGAGTACTGTCCTTCCAATGTTGGGCTAGTGCGAGCCATGCTGTTATAAGAAGTATCATAAATCCCCTTTTCTGTGGTTGTGTGAGGCCTCTTGGGCCAGGTGGCCATATCCCTGCCATACAGACCCTATCCTTAAGTTGTGCAGAGCTTCTAACCATCTCGGCCGCTTATTCTTTTACCCCTTCCCAGAATTGTTGCATCACTGGGCAGCTCCACCATATGTGTTTCTAGTCTCCCTTCGCTGCACACCCCCACCAGCATTTGTCGGACGAGGTCTGAAACTTTGCGTACAGCCTTTCCGGCGTGTAGTTCCATTGAAGTAGCATTTTCTGCCACATCTTGCTCAATTGTATGATGGCGTTAGTTTAGGAACAAGTCCCCAAGTGTATTCCCATTTCTTCCTGGTGATTACCTCCCGCAGTGTCTTTTCCCATTTCACCAATCCCATTTCACCCAATTAATTCCACCTGATCTCTTCCCCCTGGGTCAGAAATATGTAGAGATTTGAGACCAACTTCCCTGAGCACGTGTTTGTCATCATGCATTGCTCAAAAGGTGTCAGCTTTCTCGTAGCTGCATGTCTTATTTGTGGACCATCAGCCAATGCTTAAATTGAGTGTACTTGAATATATCTTTAATGGTCAGGCCCAGGATCTGTTCGCATTTTTTAAAAGTCATCAATTCTCGGTCTTGGTACATATCCCTTATCGTCTTACATCCAGCTTCGGTCAATTTTTTGTATGTTGGTTTGGCCATCCCAGGTTGGAACTCGGGGTTGGTAAACAACAGGAGGAAGGGAGAGAGCTGAGTGGACAAGAACCCCCCTTTTAATCGGTGCATCCCATGCCTCTACGCTCACCCATATCACTTAACTTATCTTAAAATTTGGGTGCCTAAGTTGTCCATTTGGCCATAATAGTCCCTGAAGTGGGGCTCCTGCGACCGCCCTATCTTGTGTAACCCATATTCGAGTTGAGGTGTCCTCTACCCACTCTTACCCTACCCGTAGTTGAGCGCCTCATAGTATCTGTGGAAGTGGGGGAGTGAAAGAGCTCCCCGATTTCTTGGCGCCATAAGAGTTGTCACCACTACTCTTGGTGGTTTCCGTTTCCATATGTACGCCTTAATAGCTTTATTCAGAGATCTGAAAAAACGCTTTTGGAATTCTAATAGGTAGGGCCTGGAAGTGGTACAACAATTTTGGTAGAACCATTTTAGTTGCCACCATACACCCCGACCAGGATGTCATCAGTGGATTCCACTTACTAATATCCGTTTGAATTTTTCCCAGCAGGGTCGGGAAATTTGATTTGTACATCAGGATTAACGATGATGTTAGTGTCATCCCCCAGATAGGTTATCCCTGATTTTGCCAGTTGTAGTACATTTTGGGTTAGTGCCGATATCATATCGTGTTTTTCAGTTAAGTTTAAAACATCAGTCTTTTGTTTATTGATTTTAAGACCCGAGATTTACCCAAACCTTTCCAATTTCTGCATGAGAATTAGCAGGGACGTTCCTGGCGTTGTTAGTGACACTAGCATGTCCTTTCCCACCATTATTATCCCCTTTATCCCATATGCTTCCTGCATCGTGACCAGAAGCAGCCCGAAAAAGATTGCATAAAATAATGGTGATAGTGGGCACCCTTGCTACATTACCCTCCCGAGAGTCACCGGGCCTCAAAGAATACCACTGAGGGATAACCGCAATAGGGGTGATCGGTAGTTGGCCATAATCATTTTTAGGGAGTTCTGTCCAAACCCCACACGTTGCATAGTGCAGAACAGTTGTGTCCACTCCACCCTGTCGAAAGCTTTCTCAGTGTCTAATGAGACCAATATAGCCAGTGTTTGAGTTATCTCTGTTTTTTCCATCAGGTGACAGACTTTACGTGTGTTGTCAAATGTCTGCATTGTCAGTATGAAGCCTGATTGATCTGGTGCTATGAGTGATGGGAGTAAGTGCGAGATTCTCTCGGCCAGTATCTTTGTGTACAGCTTCACATCTAGGTTCATTAGGGCTATTGGGCGATATGAAACCGGGAGTTCCACATTTTTCCCCTGTTTGGGGAAGACTACCAATTTCGGCCTCATTCATCAAATGGGTTATGTCTCCTTGCCCTTTAAATGTATTATATAGCTTAGTTAGTCTATGGGCCAGTTCTTTCTGGAATTTTCGGTAAAAGCAGTCTGGGTAGATGCCCGGTCCCAGTGATTTATTTCTCAGTACATTTTTTTATTGCCTTCTTCACTTCTTCCACGGTCTCCCTCTAGGCATTCCCTCTCCTCCTCAGAGATCCCGGGGGATGGTAAGGTTATCTAGGTTTGCATCCTGCCTATCTTCTTTAGGGCTGTCTGATGTGTAAAGCGATTGGTAGTACTCCCTTAGAATCTCCACCATGTCTGCGTCATTTGTCTTTACCTGTACCTCTTTGTCCCGAAGTTTCATTATTGTTCTACTTCTCCTCCTTTGATGCCTTGCAATGAATTTATCTGCCTTGTTTGTTCTTATATAGTACCATTGTTTCAGGTAAAGTAATGAATTTTCTGCTTTTTTGGTGCACATGGTACTCTGACCCGGAACATGTCTAAGTCCTAGCCGGAGTTTCTTGCTTGGTTTCTTGGAAATCTCTCCCATCTCCTTCAATTTCCGTTCCATTTCCTCCTCCCACCTGCACTTCTGCTTGTCCGCTTTGAGTGCTATTAAGTCACCTCTTAGCACTGCTTTGAATGCATCCCAAACCGTTCCCGCGGGGTATCTCACGTGTCATTGTCTGAAAAGTACTGCTCTATCTTTTCCCTAATAGAGTCCACCGCCATCTGATCTTGTAGCAATTCCGTGGGGAAATTCCACTTCCACAGGCATCCTTTGTTGTGTCCCAGGGAGAGGGTTACCGTAATTGGAGCATGGTCTGATAAGGATATGGAGCCTGTATCTACATCCTTCACTTTGCCCACTATCCCAATAGCTGCCCAGATGTAGTCTATCCTAGATTGCGATGTGTGGACGTGGGAGTAATGTGTGTAGCCTTGTGCCTTACCCCCGATAGCCCTCCAAAGGTCATGTAATGCTAGTGTCTCCATTTTTTTTTCAATGCCTTAGATGGGGTCATTGTCCCCGAGCGTGTGGTGTTACTTGTCCCCGAGCGTGTGATGTTACTTCTGTCCAATTGTGGGTCCCAAGCTGGGTTGAAATCCCCTGTTAGAAACACCTCTCCAGTGGCAAACCCTTTCAGTCGTGAGAGGGTCCTCCTCAGAAACCCGTCTTAGAGGCATATATGGTGGCCACCGTTAACTTCTGGGCTCCATACATACACCTTCCCGGTCGTCTAGGGTCCCCTGAACCTGTATTCCCAATGAATCCATCCTGTATCGCTATCAGCACCCCGCCTTCTTATCCCCTGTGTTCGCCTGATATATCTGTGAAAATCCCTGTATCCTCACAAGCTTTTTGTCGGCTTCTCTCGATACGTTATAATGTTTGCCTTTAGCCTCGTAGTCAGCTGTTCATTTTTTTTTTCCACTTAAATTTTATTGGAACTAGTTCAATTAACAACTCAAGCCGTGCAATTTAGAACAATAAATGCTATATCAACACTTCAAGTAAAGTATCTCCCCCACCCAACCCCTGCTCAAAATTCAACCAAATTCAACCTGTTTTTGGAGTCACCGGGTTATCATAACAAAACGACCAATGCATGGCACGATTCGTCATCTTAGACTCAAACAGAAAAGTGAGGTAAAATAACAGCTACTGGCAAGGACTCATTCAAAAAGGAACAGGCTGTCTCGTGAATATCCATAGTCTTAATGATTCACAGTTCTCGTGGAGAAGAACCACTGTCCAGTCTTGCAAGAAAGCTCTCATAGTATGAGTCAGGGCCGAGAGCTTCTCGTTTGTGAATATCGTCCAGAGCTTGGCCATCCAATCTGATCTACTCGGGGGCAAAACACTTTTCCATTTTTGGGCCAGGGCCAGCCTCCCTGCACTTAACATGGCTAGAACAACCCTGGGGAGTGGAGAAGGGAGACTGTCCAGAGAGGAGACACCAAAAAGAAAATCAAATTCGAAGAAGTGGCGGTGAGAGACCCATTATGTCTTCAATCCAGCTCTCTAGTTCAGCCCAATAAGACTGTGCAATTGGACACTCCCACCATAAGTGAAACCATGTACCTCGTTGGCCACATCCCTTCAGACAGAGCGGGACTACTCCTGGGAACATTTTGGCAAGCTGCACTGGGGCAAGATGCCATGCAGGGAGAACATTAAAATTGTGTTCCATCGCCGCTGTATACAGGTTCCCCGAGACAAGGGATTTGAAAATAGACCATGTTGCTTCTTCCACCTCTACCCCCAACCTGGTCTCCCACTGTCTCTTGAATCCCTGCATACTCTCTGCATCTGCTGTAATAAGGAACTTATAGAATTTAGACAATGAACCTCTTTGTGAGGGGGAATCTACTATGATTTTCTCAAGAGGGGCCAGGGGACCGGCCAGCTTTTCCACCCACTGACTAACGGTGAGGATTCCTTTTAAACGGATATCATCAAATACCTGTTCCTCCTGTGCCCCTCATCTCTCACTGACATCAACCCCCGTTGGCCTGCCTCTCCGACACCGGATCTCCCCTACACCTAACCTCTAACCAAAGTATCTCCTCTTCCACCCCTTAGTACTACTACTTTCAGTGCCTGTCCCCTCACTTTTCCCTCTCCCTTCCCACTTCTCCTCCCCCACCTATTCCTCTAATTCTCATACATACTTCCTCTAGCTGCCCCTCGCCCCTGACTCACTCTAATCGCTCTCCCTGCTATGCTTCCTTCTCTCTCAATACCGCTACTCTCCCTCCCCTCCTCCCCGTTCCCCCTCCCTTTCCCCCCTCACAATACCCTTCATCCTTTTAATGGCCATCTCCTCTTTCAATCCTCCCCTCTCCTCCCACACCCATTCTGTCCCTCTCCCCAACACTTCATCTCATCGCCGCCACCTTTTCTATCCTCCTCTCACTAACACCTCTAATGCCTTTACGTCGCCCTCTGGAACACCAGATCGATCTGTAACAAAACCTCTGCAGTCCTTGACCTTTTCCTACGCCTTAACCTTCAATTTCCCTGCATCACTGAAACCTGGATCCCGCCTCACAATACCTCTGTTCCTGCCTCCCTCACCTCCTCCTCCTCCTCTTCCTCCTTTGAACATGTTCCCCGCTCTACTGGCCGTGGAGGTGGCCTTGGCCTCCTCTTTCGCCCATACTTCACCTCTTCTCCATCCCCTACTTCTCTACCCTCTTTCCCATCCTTTGAATTCATGTTCAAAATCTTTAACTCTCTTAATGCTATCTCTTTCCTCATCATCTATCGCCCCCCTGGTCCAGTCTGCTCCTTTAATGAGGACAATGCCCAACTCCTCAGCCTTATTTCCCCCAGTCCCACTCCACTACTTTTACTTGGTGACTTTAATCTCCACCTCACTTCTAACCCTCCTTCCTCTCCTCCCTTCTCCATCCTTGACTCCTACCTCCTCTCTCCCCTCCCCTCCTACTCACCAATCTGGCTCTACTATTGATCATCTTTTCTTCCTCCTTCACTGCCTCCCCCATCTCCGATCTCCCCACCTACCTATCTGATCATTCTCTACTTTAATTTTCCCTCTCCCCTCCCGCCCCCTCTCCTCCTCCCCCTCCCCCTCAATCCTCTACCTCTTTTCTCCGGTTTGACCTATGCTGCTTTAACCCCTCCCTCTTTCTAGCATCCCTTTCCTCTTCCCTTCCCCCCTCTCCCACTTCTCCTCTACCTCCACCTCTGATGGCTCCTCCATCTTAACTTCCTCCCTCTCTACTACTCTTGATCTTCTCTACCCCCTCTCACCATTTCGCCCCTCTCATAAACCCGCTCAACCCTGGCTTTCTTCTCATCTCTCCTCTATGCACCGCCTCCTCAGGCACCTTGAACGTCAGTGGCTCAAACACCCATCCCCCTCTAACCAATCTGCCTACTTCTCCTATCATACCCCTCTACGACTCATGCCTCAACTCTGCAAAACGCACCTACTACTCTGACCTTCTCCAATCACATTCCTCTCACCCTCGCCTCATCTTTCAAACCTTAGCCCGACTTCTCTCTCCATCTGCTCCTGACCCCTCTACTACCTCTTCCCTCACTGCCACTGATCTTGCCTCTTCCTTTTCTAGTAAAGTCCTCAATCTCCGTCAAACTATCATCTCCTCCCCCTCGTACTCTCCTCCTCCTTCTCCTCCCTCCCCCCCTATCTTCACTATGTCCTCTTTCTCTCCGGTCACGCATTCTGATGTCACTCTACTCCTATCCAACACTCATCCTACTGCTTCTCCCTCTGACCCTATTCCCTCTCCCCTCATCCCTAATATCTACCCCTCCTCATTCCCTACCTCAGCTCCTTCTTCAACATCTGCCTCTCAACTTCCACTTTTCCTTCTCCTTTTAAACATGCCATCATCCCTATTCTTAAAAAACCTTCTGCTAACCCCCATCTTGCTTCCAATTATCGCCCCATCTCTCTACTACCCTTCCTTTCTAAACTTCTTGAATGCATTGTCTATTCTCAAATCGCTTCCTTCATCTCTACCCACTCACTCCTTCCCTCCACCCAATCCGGCTTCCGCCCACAGCACTCCACAGAAACTGCCCTCACCTCTGTTCTTAATTCTTTCTTCTCTGCACGCTACTCAAAGCACTCCTCCATTCTTATTCTCCTGGACCTTTCCACTGCTTTTGATACTGTCGACCATCCTCATCTCCTCAACTCCCTCTCATCATTTGGCTTCAAGGACAATGTCCTTAACTGGCTCTCCTCTTATCTTTCTAACCGCACCTTTTCAGTCTCTTGGGGTGCTCCCTCCTCCCCTACTTTTCCCCTTAACCATGGGGTTCCCCAAGGCTCTGTCCACGGCCCCTTTCTTTTCTCGCTCTACGCCTCATTCTTGGCTCCTATTATCTCCTCTTTTGGCATTTCGCACCATTTCTATGCTGATAACACCCAGCTCTTCCTATCTTTCTCCTCTTTCTCTCCTGACATTCATGATAAACTCTTTTCTTGCGCTTCAGCCATTAAATCTTGGATGTCCTCACACTTCCTTACTCTGAATGCTGACAAAACTGAACTCCTTTTCTTCCCTGCCAACACTGTTCCTCCTCCCTCCCCCTTCACTCTCTTTCACCCCTCCCAGCTTTCCTCCTCTCCCCATGCACGTAACCTTGGTCTCCATATCGACCCTCTCCTCTCTCTATCTCACCACATTTCTCTCACTGCTAAATCCTGTCGCTTTCACCTCTACAACATTCGTAAAATCCGACCCCTCCTTACCTTCCACGCCACTAAACTCTTAATTACCTCCTCCCTTCCCCACTACTCTCACCTCTTACTCCTGCTCTTCCTTACCCTTTCCATCTAACCTACCTCCGTCCTCCCTTCCCCTTGCTCGCATCTAGCCTCTCCTTTTCCTCTCTTCTTCCTTCACATTCCTGCATTCCCTCTTCCCCCATTCTTACCTCCTCTAACATCTAATAATCCCTTGCACACCTCTCCCATCCCTTTAGCCGCCTCGCCCGTGCAATTTTGTAAGTTGTTCTTCATACTGTTTTCAGGTTGTGGTTCAATTGTCATCTCATGCTTGCTGTATTGTTTACTTGTTCTCATGTAAAGCACTTTGGAGTAAAGGGCTATATAAATTCAATAAAATACAAATACAAAAGACAGACATCAGGGATTCATCCATGGCCTCCCTCAGACTGGGATATTCAATGAACTGACCGTGGTGGAATAGCTGAGCCACGCGTTCAAAAACCGTATCCGACCAAGCCTGCGTCCCGTAAAAGTTTCTACTGCCGAGATCAAACGGGGGGCCCCACAAAGAGGACAAAGGGGAGGGCCAGGAAGAGAGCATTACATTTTCTCTATTCTCCTTCCATAGTTCCCATAGAACCGCTAAGGTAGGGTGATTCTTTGTTTTATAGGGCAGGCCCTTGATCTGGGACCATAGAAGGTCCCTCACCTTCTTGGGATGTACATGCACATCCTCTATGCAGGACCAGTAGGTCCTCAGATTGTCTCTTGAATGTTCCAACATCACTCTCAATTGTGCGGCCTTGTGGTAAAGCCTAAAGTCTGGGAGGCCAAATCCCCCATGTGATTTTGGGAGCGTTAAGGTACCGAATTTGACCCTTGCTTTCTTCCCCTGCCAAATAAAGCGCTGGACCATTAGATGCAGGGATCTGAAAAAGGAACTTGGAATAGCAACTGGGAGGGCAGCGAATAGGTACAAGAGTCTGGGTAGAATATTCATCTTGACTGAGACCATTCGCCCAAGCCACGAGAGGGTTAGGGGAGCCCAACGGAGCAAGTCCATCTTAATCTTGGCTAAAATAGGAGGATAGTTCAGTTCAAATAAGTTAGATAAGTCTCTCGGAAGGAGGACCCACAAGTAAGATGTAGCCGCACGCTTTACTCTCACACCACTCCATGACTCCCTTCCCTCTATCTCAGTCTCGGCTCTGCCCATTGGCATTAAGGAAGACTTCCCTAGATTAATCTTCAGCCCGGAAAAGCTTCCAACCTCTCAGAGCAAGTCAAAGAGATTCGGAAGAGAAGACCGGAGATCCGTTAAATATGCCAGGAAGTCATCAGCAAACAGGGAAAGCTTAAACTCCATGTCTCCGCAACGAACACCCACAATTCCCCGGTGCTCCCTTATGGCTATCGCCAGAGGTACCATCGCTGGCGCATAAAGGAGGGGCGAAATCGGGCATCCCTGGTGGGTCCCCCTAAACAGCCAAAGAGCATCATAAACTGTATCATTTACCACTACTCAAGATGTTGGTCCATTGTAAAGAGCAGATATCCAGCCACAGAATTTTACTCCCAGGCCCAATTTCTGAAGAATCTTACCCAAATAAGCCCACTCAACACGGTCAAAGGCCTTCTCTGAGTCCAAGGACAACAGGTAGGCCTCCTCCCCCCGATATCGCCACTTCATGCATTAAGTCCAGAGACTTCCGAATATTGTCTCCCCCCTGCTTCCCAGGATGAAGCCCACCTGATCACCGTGCACCAATGACGGGAGAAGCGCAGCCAACCTATTAGCCAAGAGTTTAGCCAATAATTTCACATCAGTGTGAAGCAACAAGATGGGCCAATAGGACTGACACTGCCTTGGATCTTTCCCTTCCTTTGGGATGACAACAATATGTGCTGAGAGAATCGACTGCGGGAGGCTGCCCGAGTCCAAAACTGCATTAAAAGGCTTAGCCAGAAAGGGGACTAGGGCCAATCGAAAGGCTTTATAAAAAAAGACAGTACACCCATCGTCTCCCGGAGCCGAACCTGGCCACATGGAGGAAATTGTATCCATCACTTCTTGCGGAGTGACCGGCCTCTCCAGCAGATCTGACTTCTCAGGGGAGAGGCGAGGGAGGGGAAGAGAATCCAGAAACCTATCTATGTCCTCCCCCCGTCTTCCCCATATTCTGACGTATAGAGCTGCTCATAAAATAGACGGAACTGTTCCGCTATCTCTGGTTCGTCCCTAGAAGTCGTCCCACTCGGGAGGGTCAGCGCCTCCGCTCTCTATTTCTACTTTCCCAAAGCCTCTAGGCCAAGATCTTGTCGGCCTTTTCCCCTTTTTCCATATATTGTTGTTTAAGGAAAGAGCTTTCTCTCCGTTTGGCCTACCAACAGCGAAGCTAGCTTTACCTTTAATTGCTGCAGCTCAGCCCACTTACCAGGGAACATTTGCGATCTAAGCTTACCCCCCCAATTTCAGAGCGTCAATTTTATCCCTCAGGAGTTTCTCCCCCCTACCCCTCTCCCGCTTCCTCACCGCCACCAGCCCTATAAGAACGCCCCTAATAGTGCCCTTAAAGGCGTCCCAAACTCCCTCAGTCCTCGCCTGTCTGTTATCATTGAATTCAAAGAACTCTTTAATTGAGGCTAGGATGGACTGGTACAATTTCTTATCCTTCAGCAGGAGATCATTACAAGTCCATCTCCCTTGGCCAGCTACCCTCCTCGGCAACCCCAACTGAACCTTCACTAAGTCGTGGTCCGATCACGGCGTCGCTTCCACCTCTGCTTTCGTGATCTGCTCACAGATAGTTCTATCGACAAGGATGTAATCTATTCTAGAGTACGAGAAGTGGGTTTTGGAGAAATAAGTAAAAGAGGGGGTAGGGACCTCCCGAATCGAAAAGGAATCTCGAAACCCAAGCTTGACGCTGGTGTCCTGAAACGAGGTCGTCAGGCGTCTCTGTAATGGAGAGTATGTAAAGGGCCACTCGGACCTACTATCACGATCTGGTTCTAAGACCATATTAAAATCTCCTCCCACCACTAGAACACCATCCGTAAATGACACTATTCTAGACTTCATCTCCCACCAAAAGCAGTCCTGGGCCTCGTTGGGAGCATATATAGAGACCAGGAGCCTCTCACTTCACCCTTAATCAAAATGAATCGCACCTCCGGGTCTCTGTACTGGGCTTTCAGGGTGAACTGGGCTTTAGCCGCTACCACTATTGCTACCCCTCTTTTCTTGGATTCATAAGAAGCACCGACCTCGCTTTCAAAGGTGGCTCTCCACCTCTCTTTCCAATTGGTTTCCTGAAGAAACAGAAAATCCAGCTGCAATCTACTAAATTCTCTCATGGTAAGAGACCTCTTCTGGGGCGAGTTAAGCCCCCGTACGTTCAAATGGCCCAGAGTCAGTAGAAGATCGGGGTCAGCCATAAGGGGAGTCAAAACAGTGCACTCTTTCACACATATTACAAAGACCCCCAGGGCTTCCCCCACTGCTAGACTTGTACCCCCTTAAAGAGTTACCCCCCCAGAAAACCGAGACTCCAACCGGTTGATAACATTGAACTTCACCATCCAAAAACAAACCCCCCACCCCTTTCCGAGCGCCTGGACTGCTCACGACATTTCACCTGCCACCTCGCCAGGTCACCAGGATTTACCTGCACCAGGGCAATATACAACAAAAGATACCTTCAACATTCTGAGCCCACAAATCAATCACAGTGCTTCAAAATTAAACAATTCCCCTCCCCTCTGCAAGCTACACATAACCTGGGGGTAGCAAATCCCCCCACCCAAATCTACCCCTTCTTCAATCTGAAGGAAACCCATTAAACGTCAGGGCCCCTCAGGTGCTCCATTGATTGACTGGGAGAAGGGGGAGCCATCTTCCTGAATTTCCTATGGCCCCGAACCCGGCGCCTTTCTGCAACTTGCTTGGTGCTTGGTGGCTCCGTCAAGGCTCTCTTTCCACTTAGTCGTCTGTCTCTTGTAGCTTGATCGCCCACCACATCTTGGGACACCTTTTGTATGTCGGATTCGGAGACTAGTGAGTACTTGTACCCTTCCACTTCCAACGAGAGAGAGAATGGGTGGCCCCATCTGTATCGCACTCCCCTGGACTGTAGCCACCTCGTTAGGGAGCTGCATAGTCGCCTGCATGACAAAGTGAGGGCTGACAAGTCTTGGTAGATAGAAACTTTGGAGCCTTCCCACTCTATAGGCCCCCTCCTCTGAGCCAGTTCCAGAATTTTTGCCTTCTCCGAATAGTAGTGAAACTTCATTAGAATCGCCCGAGGGCCTCTCGCTGGGGCCCCCGCTCGGTGGGCCCTGTCAATAGCAGGCTCACTGGTATTCCCTTCATCAAAAAGCTTTCTCACCACTGCCCTCACTATTTTAACGATATCCGCCGTCGTCTCTCCCTCTTGATCTGGCACTCCCAGGAAACACAGGTTACACCGTCTCTCTCTGTTCTCCCAGTCATCCAACTTAAGGGCAATCTTCTCCTCTTTTCTCTCCAGCTCTGCCAGGCGGGCATCGATTTGCAACTCAAGGATATCAATCGAGGATTGATTAGCCTCCAATGCTTAGACGCGATCATCTACCGAGTCCACCTTCTCATCTAACGTGTCCAGTCTCTTACTGATATCAGCTCGGAAGCCTTGAATCTCCTCCAACAGCACCAACATTGTTCCGCTCACTGTTTGGGCCTCCATCGCCTGTGATTGACTAATATTAGCAGCGGCGCAGCTCTCGAGTCATCCCGGGGGTGTGGCGAAACCTCTGCAGGGCTTTTGCCCAGTCCATTGAGAGCGGAGTAAGGGGCGCAATCGTAGGGATCCACGCAGCCTCGGCAAAATTCCAAGGAAGGAGGCTGCAGAGCCAACAAGGCATCCCAAAACTACTAAAATGAGGGTGCCCCGCGTTGCCCCGCTCCCCAGGCAGCGACTAAACCATATGATGCTTCCCCCCCACCTCAAGACTCAGCACAATGCCACCAGGACTGCGGCTACAGGGAACAGGAGAGGCGGCCACACCTGTAGGAGAGCCTCTGGAATCAACCGGGAGCGCGTAGGTAAAAGCCTCGGAAGCGAGTCCGGGAATAGGACAGATGACTCCCCCAGCCTGGAGGCCTCCCAACCGCCGTCCTTACAGAATAAGGCACAGACTGGGGGGAGAAAGTCCAACCGCCAGAGGTAGGAGGAACAGATCCACACAAAATTGGTAGGCAGGCCAACGGGGGTCTAAAGGAGAGCATGTAATATGGAGCGCAGCTCTCATCTGGTCCATAAGCCAAACAGCTGCCACTCGGTGGTTACAGAAATGGCGCCCTCCTCTTCTAAACAGGTAGGAACGTCCCATGCAGCGGGCCGACTGGCTGTCGCTCACCCAGCAGGGTGGCTGTCCTTGCCGGACAGTCAGCCAGCCAATTATGCCAGAGTGCATTTGGGTCTCCTAGGAGACTAAGCACAAGGAGTTTCAGGCAACTCCCTCACTTCATGCCCACCCCAGATACTCAGACTCCAGAAGCGGTCTTCAGTCCTGAAGCCGGCCAAAGGCATTCGAACAAAGGGACCAAACCCGGTTTGGCAGGCAGAGACAAACACTAGAAGGAACTTTCCAAAAAGAAATGACGAAAAAAGAACATCGGGACATGTTTAAACAAAGGGGCTTAAGGCGCCATCTTGAAAAACATGGCGCACGTGATTTTTAGCTAACAGTGTTCGTGGTCACGAAAAATCATGGTAGTTCGTTGTAAAACCACTGCCACCATTTAGAATTTTACTGCTACATGAGTAGTTAAGACACAGGGGATACTATGTAACCACTCCAGCACTCCATTGTAAGATGGTGTGTGATGGGTCTATACATTTGGAAAAGACTAGTAAAGTCAATTCCACTTAACATTCTCTGGGAAACAGTAGTTTATCCCAGAGAAGGTATTTAAACCTTTGGGAAATCTAAAAGACATCCCTGTGTCACTCCATTGAGGGTGCTGTGTAACACACAAAAGAGATGATGCCTATGGAGTTATCTAAAACTCCATAATCAAAAATACACATCAAAACACATGAAGGAGTGGGAAAAAAAGGCTCACAAAAAAAAATAAAGTCCTCAAAATCCAGCAAAGTTGCTGGGGGTCTCTAAGGTGAATGGAATTAGCACATTTATGAGAATTCTCTCAATCAGCTTGTGACCCAACATACGAATCATTCTTTTACAAACTACTTCTGAGAACTTTTGCAAAAACATTTCAGTTTAACTACCAGAACTGCCTATCCTATACAAGACATTAGCCCATTGACTTTGGCCTAACCTATTGCATTGAATTGACCCCTCTGGCGAGCTCAAACTATTTTCACTGTTTAAGACTAACTGCAATCTTCTTTTTATTAACCTATGCATTTTTGCTCCCACTTCAAATGCTCTGAATGCCATTTTGCTCATCCTTCAAAGTGGTTTAAATGCCTCAGAACCTGACAGTGTAAAGTACTGAAATATATATTTGTGTGATATAGGTTACCTCCTTCTAGTCAATGTTTTATAACTAACTGTGAAATAAATTAATAAGTGTTTTACCAAGAAACCTTGAGTGTAAGAGTTTATTTGAATACTTGTGATTGTAGACCTCTTTGTAACATCCTTGCTGCTCACATTCCCTTCTTGAGATAAGCCTGGCTGCTCAGCAATGCTACCACAAAACTGTCTAGTACAGACTTATACCAAAGGTTGGTTTTGCTTGTGTGTAGTGGTCCCAAAGGGCACTGCATACAAACTTTGCCTAACACCGCTATCCTTTCCTCGGACGGTGACAACAGGCATGACACCGTGTTGAGCCAGGATCCCAGTAACAGCGAATCCTGCTATGGAGCAGGACTGTGCATAATTCACCGACAACCCCAGCTTCGTCAGCAGGCAGAAGGTCCTCGACATGTGGTTGACGGCGATGTCTCTCGATCTGGCTCGGATGAGCCAGTCCTCCAAATAAGGGTAGACCTGGATCCCTTGTAGTCGTAGATGGGCCACCCCCGGAGCCAGGCACTTGAAGACTCTGGGTGCCGATTTCAGCCCGAAAGGAAGGGCCTTGAATTGGTAATGCTGCCCCTGAATGACGAAGCGCAGAAACTTGCGGTGTCCTTTTTGGATGGGGATGTGAAAGTAAGCATCCTCTAGGTCCAGCAACAACAGAAAGTCTCCCTCCTCCAGCTGGCCGAGCACATGTTGAAGCGTACCCATTCTGAAATTCTGGGACTTTATGTGCTTGTTCAACCATCATAGATCGAGAGTGTGCCTCCATCCGCCGGTCTTTTTTCGTACGAGGAAGTACCTTGAGTAAACTCCGGAGCACCGGAGTCGCTTAGGAACCGGCTCCATCGTCCCTTTCTTTAGCATGGCCCAAACCTCCAGCAGCAGGTAATGAGCTTAAACCACAGCTCCTGGTAGTATCTTGCCACGATAGTGAGCGTGTGGCGGCCTTGACGGTCGTCGCTGCAGAGTAGATCACCGTCCTACTCATCGAATCCATCTTCTTCCCCTCGTTGTCAGGATTGGTGGACGCTGCAGGAACCACCGGATCCAGTGACGGTTGGGACTGTAAGTACTTGGGTGCAGAGTCCGGCCCCCTGTGCTTCTTTTCCAGCTGGTCTCTCTTCGCTGGAGCTGTAGAAGGGTTATTCGTGAGAGTCAGCCCGTCATCCCAAATGTCGTCCAGTAGCGGGACGGAAATGATGGTCTCCTTCTTCCCATCCTCCGGCATGAGCTGGAAAAGCTCTGATGCTCTGGCGATCATCGTATGGAATGATCCTATCTCGTTCGGAGGGGAGGATCTGGGCGCAGGAGACGGAAGGTCCCCCATTCTGCCGTCATCATCCGTCCGACTGTCTCCCTTGGTAGGAGCGGGGCAGCGGTGAAGGTGGCAAGGAAGCATTGGGTGCCTCTTCCTTTTCTTGACCGGAGGTTCCCCCGTTGTCACTGTGGTGGCCCGGCAGGAGGGGAGGGTGGCGGGATCGCCGGCATCCTCCTCTGTATCTCAGATACCAGAGTATGAAGGGTCAAGAGTATATCCATTGAGAGGTCTCTAGGCGGAATCAAGGGTGTAGGAGTAGGGGCAGGGCTCTCGTCCTGGGGCCCTCTGTCGCCCCCATCGACGATATCCTAGTCGACGTCGCCTCGTCGTGGGGAGACACTCCTGGATGGTATGGAGGTAAACAAGTTCGTGCTCCTCGGCAGAAGAGAAATCTGTGCCCTTGAGCCCTTCAACGGCCACCCCACCCATTCTTCGCATCCCGAGGGGACGGCGTTCGGGAGATGGTCGGCATCCTCCTCTCCGGTGTCTTTTCAATGGGCTTGAACGAAAACTCCCTGGTGGGAGGAAGGGACAACCTTGCCGACGTGGGGGGACACCCTGCAGGTCCGCCACAACAGCCTTCGAAAGGGAAGCCACCACCACATTGATGGAGGGTGCCGATTTCGCCTGATGCACCTGGGCCTTCATGGCCGGGCCAGGTCTCTTGTCCAGCTTGCCCTTCGTTGCCTCCTCAGACACCTTGTCCTGCTTGGCCTTCTCCTTAGAGGCTGGATCGGGTGCTCAGTCCCCTTTGGCCTTCTCCGACGCGTTTAGGCCTGACACCCAACCCTGCTTGGCCTTCTCCTTAGTCGTCTCCAGGTTCACCGTCAGCTTACCGGGGTAATCTGACTTTCTCTTGGATGACGATCCGAAGCATTGGCTGGAGATCGATGCAGATGGGGATGTCGAGCGCGACCCTGTCCGTCATAGAGGCCGCAGCAGCGGCGCTCCCGTCGGTAGCGGACTCACAGGGCTTGGCCTTCTGTTGGACCCCCACGGGTGGGGCACCGTCAAAGGACTTTAGAAGCCAGATCGGTCTTCTCAGATCCGGGAGAGGCATGCCCCTGGGTACCACCCGGTGCAGGATTCCAAAGCTGACAACGGGCAATACTCATGAGCATGTGAATCCATGCCAGCCCCCATTCTGGAGAAGGGTGCTCACAGAAAGCTGACAGTGTGGCCCCAGTAGCTGCCTTGCTGATGACATCCCAAGAAGCATGTCTCTGAAACGCGAGAGCTGTGTCCTTAGCTCTGACCGCATGGGCATGAATCCTGTCGGGAACTAGTTTGCCCATGGCCGTATACGCCTCTGAAACGGCCTGGACCATCCACCAGGCAATAAAAGCTTTGGAAGCCTGGGTGCCGGGAGACGATCCCCCAAAAGTAATGAACAATGCCTCAGACTTCCTTAAAGATTTTGTCTGAGAGAGGTAGTATTTGAGGACCATCTTGAGGTCCAAGGAATGCAGGGCTCTTTCTGCCTCTGATTGCGGGTTCAGGAAGAACACCGGCAAGCAGAGTTCCTGATTCAAATGGAACGGAGAGACCACCTTGGGCAAGATGACCTTGTTGTTGAGAAATGTGGTAAAGGGCTTGCATGATGACAGCGCCTGCAGCTCGCTGACCCGGCACGCAGAGGTGAACCCCACCAATATTACTGTCTTCAGTGTCACCAGCCGGATGTCCACCAAGGCCATATGTTCAAAGGGATTGCACTACACGGCCACAAGAACCACATTGAGGTCCCAGATCAGGTGTGGCCTATGTACTGCAGGAAGACCACGAAGACGATGGTTTAGAAAACAGATATGCTGAAGTCACCACGGAAGAGTGAGGCCAGAAAGAATGGTTACCCATCCGCCAGCATTAACCTGCTGTCTAGTTTCTTGCTCATCTGGGCGTTGGCCCTGGGCTTCTCTCAGACCTTCCTTGCCTCCTGAAGGACATCTTTCTGGAGCGGAATGCCAGAACAGCCTGTGGTGCGCATGCTCAAAACCTCTGCTAGCACGTCCAACTCCTGGGGGGCCACATCTGGCTGGGGGACACAAAGAACTCTGCAAGGCCCTGAAGAAGGTCATGAAAAGCCTTTACAGATGCCAAGGGTTTTCCATACTGGATGTTTTCGTCGTCGTCGTCCCTCCCCCCTTTTTTCCAGAAGGCGGGGAGTCCGGGCACTGGGACACAGTTGCCAGCGGAGTCCCACCCCCTTGATCCGCACCTGAAGACAAATCTAATGGTTGCTGAGGGGGAGGCGTTGGTGGTACAGGGCGAGGAGGAGGGGAAGTGGTCGGGATACCCAGCAAGGCCTGAACCAGAAGAGGGATAGGCACAGGCTACTGATTCCCGGGAGAATGGGACTGGAACCTTCTTGCAGGGCCCACTCAAGGGCTCAGAGCACGGGGAGGGCCGATCCAAATCGAAGATAGCCGCCTGTCTACAAGCCTCTGCCACGTGCCTATCTGCCATCTTGGGAACTTGCGCCACGCCCTGGGCGGGGAGGGCATGAAGGCCCTGTGCCACATGCTGGCTCCGACATGGGATGACGCGGCTTAGGCCTCGGACCTGATACAGAAGTGTCGAGCTCAGAGCTCTCTCTGGAAGTCCCCGAACACTCTGCCTGCTGGCCGGTGGTCGAATTGCCCCGACTGACGACCTCACAGGCTGTTCTGGTAGGCAGTGCGCCCTCAGTCGATGAGCTGGTATTCATGCTGGATCGTGCCAAGGACTGACTCTTGGAGGAAGAACACGATGATCCCTTGCCCCCTAAGGCCAATGAGGACGACAAACTTGATCGCCCCTCCGTGGACCGCCCGGTAGAGCTCCTGAGCGGCTCTGCTTGGGAGCCGGTAACCTTGTTGGGCTTGGGTCTGCCAACGGATCGCCTGCAAGAGCCCCCGGGCCCCTTTGCTTGGGAGCCGGTAGCCTTTGAGGCCTCCGGCATACCTGAACCAGAATCCATGGTACCCCTGGCCGCGGGAACCCCTGGAAAGGAGTCTCTGTACTGAGGAGCGGTACTAAACAAAGGGCCTACCTTGTCTTGATGTGTGGTCCTGGAGACAAACTATTTAAGATGCCCTGGTGGAGAAGAGTGGAGGATCTCTCTCCAATACAACAGTCGATTCATCAATGCATGGAGACCGAGAGCGCTGCAAACCACGCATGCGTCCTAGCGGTGGTCGGGCCCCAGGCACACAAGACAGAGTGCATGGAAACCTGAGCCTGGGAACGAGCGGTCGCAGGACCCACATCTTGTGAATCCTCCTTAAGATGACATGTGCCGGGGGAGGCACTAAAGGGAAGTGAAGAAGATTGATAAACAAAATAACAGGGAGCAAGCAGAAAGTTAGAAAAGTCTCTGTGCCTAGCTGCCAGGTCCGACACCCTCTGTGCAGGAAAAGGGAGTGAGGTGAGGCGCCGGAGGGTGGGGCCATGGGGGAGGAGGGCGTTCCAACACCCAGGTCGCGCCCCTGTGCGCTATACTAAATTTAAAGCAGAAGGTCACTGTTTCGCTGCCAAAGGTTCTGGTACCATCCCATGTTGGGGGACGCCCACAAGGATGGAGCAAAGGGGACAAGGCATATAAATACCCCTATTTCATTTTCACTTGGATGGGCTTCATAAACAATGGCCCTCTAAAAGCCCCATGGACTTCCTACTTGTCCCTACTCTAGCCAGTCAGTGTGATAAAGGGGTTTGGAAAGTGGCTTGCACTCAGGCTTGTACACTCACGCCCCCATGTACCTCCTCCTTCTCTAATCTTACCGTCTCCTTTCCACCTTACTCCACCCACCACACTTCTGTCGCCCCATGTTTCACTACTCATAGCTCCCGCCTCCACCCTTTTATGTTATCAGTACACTCAATTATTCCTCTCTTCTTCACTACATGCCTCCTCCCACAACTACTCTGCGTCCGCTCACTACTACTCTCACTCCTCCCACTACTACTCTCCCTCCTCTCCTCCCAAAACTACTACCCAAACACCCTCCTTTAACCCAGTGACATTGGGCCTCATTACACGGTAGGCGGTAATGGTTTACCGGTACCGGTAAGGGCACCGGTACCGGTAAACCCTTACCGCCTTACTACGAGGCCCCTTTGTGGGACCCGACCTTAACGGCTGGTTTTACCAGCCGTTAAGGAACGGGCCCGCTATGGGACCTTTGTGCTAATTACGGTACCGCAACTTGCTGTACCGTAATTAGCTCCTTCCCCATTCCCATTGAGCCCTCTGGGGGCAAAAATGGGAATGGGGAAGTGCCTTGGTGAATGGGGAATTACCACCCCCGCTCACCTTGGAGTAGGGTGGTAATTCCGCCATCCACCAAGGCGGACACGGTAAAATACCTGCGACAACCATGGCGCTAATAGCGCCATGGTTACCGCCTACCGTGTAATGAGGTCCATTGGCTTCACATTCACTCCTTAACTTAACCATCTTCTACTCACTCACCACACAAACACGTGCCCTCAAACTTCAGAACCACCTTTTTACCGTACTCAGAAAACCCACACTTTCTGCTTCCTTGTGGGTACTGGCCACCTCTACATACCAAATCTACCCTCTTTGTCCCTCCCTGTGGTGTATATGTGCAAGTGAAGATTTTCAAAATGGTGCTACACCATCTCAGCACAGGCTTGCCTCATTTAAGGTATGACGTTGCAGACAGTTCAATGTTCCTTTTGGGTTTCCCCAGAGGAAAGTGCCCCGGGGGTGTGGGGGGGAGGGGTCCCACTTCCCTGCTGGTTCATGGTGGCCGAGATGAGGCGGGAGTGGAGCGGTTTCCTTCAGTGGCTCACGTGAGGTGTTGCGGCTGCCACGTGGAGACATGGCTTTTCATGTGCATTTACTCTCGCGCCCGCTCCTGTCGGGCCTGTGTGTCTCACTTGGCCCAGTGTGGCATCCATTCCTTCATCTCCTTTCAGTGGTCCAATCTTCTCTTGCAGCAGCACTTCGCAAATGTTGCTCCGTTTTCTTCAACTTCTGTGAACAAAGGAAAAACATGGGTGACTATCTCTACCGGGAGGTTAGGGCTGGAGAAAATGGCACAGGGTTTTCAGTTCCCCGGGACCCTTGTGGTTGAATCTGTCCTCATGACTAGGGCTGACTCCCCTCCTTGCTTTGACAAGGCCAAGTCACAGGCCTTGTCATATAAAACACAAGGCAAATGACCAATTGTGTACTTGTAGATCCAAGGTCTAACCAGTGAGCCCAAAACTCCCCTGCACAAAGGATCCTAGGGGACCCTGGCAACACCCTAGATAAGGTGGGAGGTGTTCCCGTATGAAAGCAAGACAGCCAAAACAAAGGGGGAGGTCTCCCCATATGGAACCTGAGAAGATGGGCAGCAGTGTTGCCAAAACAAAGGAAAATGCAGGTGTCAGTGAGATAAAAAAAAACTCACGCACCTTCAAAGTCAATTAAATAAAATTCCAGTCAGTCCAGCAGTAGTGCCTAGAGGCTCAGGGCATAGGGGATGGTTTGCACAAAGAAAATAATGTTAGCATTTTTCATCATGATCAGGACTCGTTCATGCCCAAGACACCAGGAGAAACGGCAATGCCGTTGACTAAATTCAACATGTAAAAACATTCATACTCTACAGTTAATCATTACGATATTAAGCACTGTAAATGGATTATGGAGAATTAAACAAACAAGGATGTGTTGCGAAAGAGGCCATTCCCTGAGAGTCACTTCAGAGAAAAATAAAAAGGGACTGAAGAAAACGACTGGAGAGGCTTGAGGGGAGCCACAGCTTCAGCCTTTCAAGTCACCAGATTTTTAAGTTAATATCATTCAAAGAAATGCGACTCAACGAGGAGCATAATAGCAACTAACGTCATGTGTGAACTAGAGTGCAAAAGTCAGAGTGCTGTACCTGGCAGTGCTACAGGAACTGGTGAAGGAATGTCTTGTCTAGCAAGATGTTTCTTTATCAGGTCCTCGGCTTTAAAGTTTTTATTCTTCTTCAGCAAATCAGCAGCACACCTATTTTGCCCATCAAGTAAACTGGGATCCACTCCATAATTGAGGAGCATCTGCACATCTTCTGTTTGGCCTGTAATTTAGAAACAAGTCAACAGTAGTCAATGACAATGTATTTTTGTTGCACACTATGAACAGGGTACATCTCCTGGGAGAGAGCAACCTAAGGTGCACACTGTTTAAAAGATCATAATGAACGGTTTAACAGTTTAACACATGCCACACAGGCACTGTGGCTTACAGTTTTCATTTTAATCACAGAACATATCACCTTCTGTCTAATTTGGGAAAGGAAATGATATCAAACCAAGAAGGTGGAATCATGCATTTTAACTTCATATGATAGCTATGAAACCGTTCAGCAGGTATACACAACATGCAGTTTACACAAACATTACTGTGAAGATCTTCATCAAATAAAAGCCCAATTGGAGCCACATCACACCCTCTGCCCCAAACACCAGAGGCTACTGGGAAGGCATCATGAAGCAAGATACAGACAACAGATTCAAAGCTCAAAATAAAATGATTTATTAAATCAAATATCAGGATGGTAGAAGACCTAACTTGCCGTTAGCCAAGGTGGGATTTCCCTACCTGAACGAAACTAAGAAAAGTCTGAGTCAAAGAGTTCAACTTAAAGCTAAACAAGGTGTAGGGATAATAAACGAAATGGTGAGCAACACAAAGTTATGAGATTGGGCTAACTTTTGGCTTCCTTTTCAGCTCTCCTTCCCCAAGTTCAAGAAAGTTCCACTAAAGTCTCAAGATTACATTTTCCATGTTTCCACAAAACGTCTCACTATTATGTTTTCCAAGTTCAAGGCAATGCAGTTCCACACAATCCTTGGGGTTCTCTTTCCCAACCCCCAGGTAACACAGTTCAAAAGAAAAGGATCCTGAGGCTCCGTCCTCAAGACAGCATTTGCAGTTCATCAGGTCCCAGGGTTCCCTTCCCCAAAATTTCAAGGTAGCAACTGGTATTTGTTTCAGTCTTTCAAAAATTCAACACAACTCTAGGTCAACCTGAAGCCCGTCCTGGTTTACATCACCAGCTCACTTACCGGGCTCCTTCCTGGTTTGTTTTAATATACACAGTTTCTTGAGGGTTCACAATGCTTCTCTTCATTGTTAACTTCCAACAAGCAGGGGTTGTGGCCCCCCCAGCCCCTCTCGTTGGTTCAAATATTCACAGCACAAAATTCCTTGGTTACTCTTCAGGTGCACAAAACAAAGTTGCATTATTTCGGTTTTATTTATGTTTCATTAAGGAGGTCTCCTCAGTCTAGGCGCAGTTGCCAGACCACAAGGTCCACCCATGACAGGTCACGCAAATGAGCATCCCCTGGTTGGCGTCCTTTTCACCATCTTATTTTTACCTGCTCAATGTTTCTTTTCTTAATGTCTTTGGCTTTCACAATTTAGGTCTCACTGGTCTATACGCAGTTGTCAAACCACACAATACACCCATCACAGGATGCGCAACCAGGATCCCTAGGCTCTTCAGACTACACATGTTCTTCTGTATTTGCCCCTGTGTACAGATTCAAATTCACTTAATTTAACTTTGTCGGCCTCTTGGCATTATGTGCAGTTTTAAACGCTTCTGGCATCTCATGGTAAGCCTCTTGGCTTTGCCATAACGTGTCACACATCTCTTGCTAGTCTTTGAACTTGCCGCACTGTCTCTATTCATAAAGTTCAATTTATGGTGGTCTTGTTCATGCTCCACCTTTTTGTGGCACTGTTTCACACTTGCGCTCTTTTTTGTAGGATGCTTTCACATGGGCACTTTCCCTTTTGGCTTTCAAGAGCTATTTGCTTTGCCCATAATGTTTTATTTCAGTTCAGTATTCTATATGCTTAATTTCAACTTTTCAAACAGTTCGGTATTCAATATGCATAATTCAGTTTTTTTTCAAGTTTTCATTCAGTTTCGTATTCAATATGCTTAATTCAGCTTGGTTTTAAATTTCTAATCATATGGCACTTTGTTACTTAGACACAGCCCACTATGAGCGCCCCAGCTTTTGAGTGGCTTTCCCTGACACTCACCAGTCCTCTGCGTTCCGCTCTGGTGGCCCTGCTGCTTCATTTCGGTTCTTATGCCAGCGTGCGAGACCCGCTCGCCCGGTGCTGCCTTGCACCCATTGGCAACTCTGCTGCTTTTGTGAGGACAGTGTCCTCTTTCCTTTCCTGCTTGCTAGCAGCTCCAGCTGCTCGTTCTCCAACACGAAGGCTCCCACACCTGTGGAAGCCCAACGGCAAAACTCGCCTTCTGCTCCACATGTCCTCTGGGATGTCGGCCGGAGTCCTGGCTCCTTCTCAGGTCCCACCTCAGCTGGCTCCTCACAAAAGGGGTCCTCTGTTGGTCTCTCCCACACAGGCCTCCCTGTTGCTCTCTCTGCTGAATCTTTGGTCTCCCTTTATACACCTGCAACCACTCGACAGGTTGCAGGTGTATGATCTCAATTGATCTAGCCTGACCAGAGTTAAAAGGGACATGCTTGACCCTCACAGAGCTTTGCAAGCATCTTACTCATTCGAGTACCAGAGTGGTGAATTTAACTTTTAGTGGCCATTACTCTTAGTCGACTCTTCCTCATCACAGCACTGTCAGAGGTAAAATGTAGGAAAATGAGGAGCAATGTTTTACAGTAGCCTATAAAGGCTGGAGGTTGCTCTTAAATAAGGAAAGGGGGATACCTTTGGTTTGGTGGAACATATTGATAGACGGACTGAGAACTAAAAATGTAATTACACTTGTTCAATTTCTCGAAAGAATATCTTTTGAGACTGGCACAGTGAGTTGATTTAATCTTCGACTCCTTATTTTTTTCCACTCTGTTTGGTTTTAGTAGTCAACTTGTTTTAACTGGGGTTTTTTGGCTGATTTGAGAAACATTGCAAAAAATGTTTTACAATTTAAATGCAATAAATAAATAAAAAATAAAAAAAGTAAGTTAACCCCTTCTTGGAAGGAAGGTAAACCATACAGTCAGAGGGAAGGCCAGGCCAAAGTCAATTGGGCAAAAGTCTAGGGGAGCTGAAGCAATTTTTGCAGGTAGGTAAAAGTCTTGCACAATGTTTTAAAAGTCTTTGTAGAAAAGAAGAAATCAAACCAGGTCCATACGCCGATTAGGCTTGTGAGGTAAAGAAGCTGTTAGCAACTCTACAGAACCAACCAACACAAGTCTCCACTTGAGAAGGGAATAGTTTCTTACCTGTAACTCCATTTCTCCAGCATTGGTATCTTTCATGGATTCACATGCTTAGAATATTCCCCGTCGTCAGGCTGGGAATCCCCGGTACATTATATAGACCCTTTCCCGTAGGGAAACTTTTTCGACGCTTATGCGTCCTATCCACCTCGTTTTGTATCATGCGTGCCCGCGCCGTCAGGACACCATGATATAAATACAGGACCCGCCCCCGCGCTCCCTCAGATTTCGGCCCCCAAAGTAGTGGGGGAACCAGTTTGCATGGCCCGGGGAGGCAGGCGGGCGCATGTGAATCCATGAAAGATACCAATGCTGGAGAAATGGAGTTACAGGTAAGAAACTATTCCCTTCTCCAGCATTGGATCTTTCATGGATTCACATGCTTTGAATAGATTACATAGCAGTACCATCCCGAAAAGAGGAGGCGTGCATGCAAACTCACATACTTTCCTCACAATGCCCGTTCCCTATGGTCGTGTACCCATAAGCAATTGTTAACATAGAAAACGAACAATATTCAGTCATAATTGCAACAAGATCTAACCCCTCAACCGGGGCTTACCTTATTGGAATAGGTGTCGAAGCACCGCCTGTCCCATCCGAGTATCTTCGGCATGTTGTTGTGACAGGCAGTAATGGCGGGTAAAAGTGTGTGTAGCTGCCCAGGTAGCCGCCATGCAGATGTCCCCCAGAGGGACTCCAGACCACAGCGCCGTCGACGATGCCGCCGCTCTAGTTGAATGAGCTCTTGGGCGTCGCAGAAGGGGCTTCCCAGCCTTGGAATGGCAGTACGAAATGGTAGACGATACCCATCTTGACAGTCCTTGCTTTGAAATGGCTTTGCCTTTAGCACCCAAACCATAGGCCACGAACAATTGCCTCGTTTTCCTGAAAGGTTGCGTGCGATGAAGATAAAACTTGAGAGCCCTTTTCACGTCTAATGTGTGTAACGTGCGCTCCGCTCCCGAGCATGGCTCTGGAAAAAACGTAGGTAAGACAATAGAGGAATGTTTATGGAACACTGAAGGAGCTTTCGGTATGAACTGTGGGTTAGTGGCAAGGACCACCTTGTTCTTGAAAAATCTTAAGTATGGTGGGTCTACCATTAGAGCTTGGATTTCCGAAATACGTCGGGCTGAAGTGATGGCCACCAGGAAGGCCAATTTCCACGACAAAAACTTTAGAGACGATGATGACATTGGTTCAAAAGGAGGTTTCATAAGAGACGCTAACACCAGATTGAGGCTCCACACCGGAGGAAATCTCTTCTCGGGAGGGAAACTCCTGAACAGACCTTTAAGGAAGTGCTTAATCAGGCGGTCGCTGAATAATGGTGCGGAATGCCGTTGACGCGTAAACCTGGAGATGGCGGCCAGGTGTACTTTTATCGACGACACCGATAAGCCCTTTTGAGCCAAGAACAGCAAGTATGGAAGGAGCTGTTCCGGCGTAATCGACTGCGGAACCAAACCTGGTTGATCCACACACCACTGACAGAAACTCCTCCATTTGTACGAGTATGAAGTGTTTGTGGAAGGTGCTCTTGCCGCTTGCAGAATACGACGACACTCCTCCGCGTAGTTCGGCGAAGTCAGGAGCCAGGCCGTCAACTTGAGGCTGTCCGGGTCGTGATGCCAAACAGTACCCTCCTGTCGAGACAGAAGGTTGGGGATCTTCCTGAACCTCATTGGCTCCGCTGCCGCTATGTGCAGCAGGTCTGAAAAACACACCTGTCTGGCCCAATACGGGGCCACCAGAATCATCCGACATGGGTACTTGAGGATCCATTGCAACGTCCTCCGGATAAGAGGAAATGGAGGGAATGCGTACAGGAATTTGTTCGTCCATGGGAAGGAGAACGCATCCCCCAGTGAGCCCTGTTGAGGCCATCTGCTTGCATACTGCGGGCATTTCCTGTTGTCCTTCGTCACGAACAGATCGATGGAAGGATGTCCCCACTTCTTGAATACATGTTGTAGTTGCTGGTCGTTCAGCACCCATTCGTGAACTTCGTTCATTTCCCTGCTGAGGGTATCTGCCTCCACATTTCTCACACCTGGCAGGTGGAACGCCAAGATTAGCATGTTGTGTTGCAGGGCCCAATGCCAGATTTTCTGTGCCTCCCTCGACAGGGACCTGGAACGTGTTCCTCCTTGTTTCCTGAGGTAAAACATTGTAGTCGTGTTGTCCGTCATGACACGCACCACGGAGTCTCTCAGTTGAGGGAGAAAAGATTTTAGAGCCCACCGCACTGCCCTCAGTTCTAGCAGGTTGATATGCAGGGAGGACTCTTGTAACGACCACCAGCCTTGTACCTGTAACGTATCCAGATGAGCTCCCCATCCGCTCAGCGATGCATCCGTCACCACCGTCTTCTGGAACTCCGGTTCCACCAGAGGCATTCCTTTCGTTAGATGAGTAGAGACTCTCTACCAACAGAGTGCTTGTACCAGTTGTTCGTCGATGACCAGTCTGTCGGGCCAGCGACCTTGGCTCTGCGTCCAACGATCCGCTAGAAATTCCTGGCAAGGCCTCATAAACAGACGGCAGTTGCTTATCAACGGAATGCAGGATGACATGGTCCCTAGCAGGGACATGTATTTGCGCACCGACACCCTGGTACCGCATCTCCATTCCGACGCCTTGCTTTGTAGCTTCTGTATTCTTTCGCTGTATGGTCTTACAAGGCTTGTGTGCGTATGAAACTCCGCTCCTAGAAAGACCAAGGTCCTCGAAGGCTCTACTGAGGACTTGCTGAAGTTTATCGCGAAGTCCAGTTCCTGTAAGAGGGACATCGTGGCCCCCAGACTGTTTCGTGTTTGTTCCATGGACGAACCTCTGACCAGCCAGTCGTCTAGATAGGGATAGACATGGTGACCGTCCTTCCTTAAATGGGCCGCTATAGGGGCCAAACTCTTGGTGAACGTCCTGGGGGAGGACTTGAGACCGAACGGGAGGACCTTGAACTGAAAATGCTTTCGCCCGACGACGAACCTTAAATATCTCCTGTGTCGTGGACGTATTGGGATATGAAAATATGCATCTTGAAGGTCTAGCGACGACAGATAATCCATGGGTTGCACTGACCTGATAACCTCCTGGAGCTTTAGCATTTTGAATTTTGAGCTCTTTAGCCATTTGTTGAGTACCCTCAGGTCGAGAATGGGCCTCCATTTTCCATTTGGCTTCTTGACAACGAAGAACCGGGAATAAACCCCTTTTCCTTCCTGTGCCACAGGAACCCGTTCTACCGCTCCTTTTTGCAGCATAAGTGCCACCTCTTGTCTTAGAACTCGAAGGTGGGGCTGGGTCGAAAACACTGGCGGAAGACTTGGAGGCTTGTTTTTGAATTTCAGCGCATGACCCATGCGAATCGTGTCCAGAACCCATCGATCTGTGGTGATGCATTTCCATTGGTCGATATGATGAGAGACTCGACCCCCCAGGACGTTCCGAAGGCCGTCATTGGTTGCTGGTTTGCTTGTCCTTCGTCGACGAGGGACCCGAGCCGCGTCGTCTGGAGGCTTGATAATCTCTGCCTCTACGTGCCAACTGGGATGCCCGTCTGTAACCTTGTGAGGAGTATGAGGGCCTGTTAAACCCACGGTCCCTAGAGTCTCCAAAGCGGGAGTTTCCGGAAGCACCCCTGAAGGGGCGAAAAGAGCGAAAACCTCTACCTGTCTGGAGGGCGCCGAGAGACCTAGCGGTATCCGTGTCTTCCTTCATCCCCTTCAAGGCTTCATCTACCTTGTCTCCAAACAGATGTTCTCCTTCACATGGCATGTCTAGGACTTTGTACTGGACTTCAGGTCTAAAAGTAGTACATTTGAGCCACGCTTGTCGACGTAGAACTACGCCATGATTGATTTGTTTGAACCCAGACTCTGCTAGGTCCACCGCAATATTAATTGCATGGTTCGAGGCCTCCTCACCATCTCGTACTAGCAGCATGGCTGCTTTTCGATGTTCTTCCGGCAGATGTTCTAGGATAGGGGCTAGTTTATGCCACATCTCCCTATCATATCATGATACAATCGCCAAGGAGCTGGCTGCTCTTACCGTCGTGGCGCCGACTGAGAGCACCTTTTTTCCAAAGGCGTCCTGCCTCCTGGCCTCGCTTTCTGGTGGGGTTGAACATTTTTGCTGTACTCTGGCCTTCCTAGCCGCCGCCGCCGAAACCACAGAGTCTGACAGAGGCTGTGATGTTAGGCATTTTGGAGTGGACTCCGGAGCTTTAAACTTTTTCTCAGTACGCCCCTTAATAGCCGGTTCCGAGAACGGATGACGCATCGTCTTGAGGCCTTCTTGCCACACGTGGTCCAGGATTGGGATGGCAAATACCGATTTTCTCCTTTGACCCATGTGATCAAAAAGAAAACAGTCTTTCTTTTGCTCCTCAGGAATTAAGCCGAACTCTGAACACGCTTTTCCCATCATTGCATGGAAGGCTCCCACATCATCCGGAGGAGATGGTTGTGCCTGGCTCCTCGTAGACTCTACCTCTACATCCGAATTCCATGTTGGGTCTCTCGACGGTGACAGGGAAATGTCCAACCCTGAGTCACCTCGTATAGAATCGGACTCCGATAGCTCACCCTCCTCCTGCGCTCGAGGACGATCCTTCACCACCTGGGAGGCCGACGGGCTTTTGGTCGTCGAGCGAGCTGCTTGAGCTTGTTCGTCGACAGAAGGTGCAGAAAATACCAACGATGAAGTGCCAGGCTGAGGGATCTGCGTATCCAGACGCTGCAGGAGCTTCTGAAGTGTATTAAGCACATCCAGAGACAAAAACGTCTGGGGGGTCAGCAACGTCGAGGATAGAGGGACCACACCCCCACTCGCACTCGTCGTCGACGTATTGGAAGGCCGTAAGCCCAAGTCCGACGGCTGCATAACCATGCCACATTCTCCTTCCACCGACGACACCGACAAGGCCGTGTCTGGCTGCAGTAGGACCTCGGGGGGGGGGGGCGGGTCGCAAACCTCCGGCTGCCAGGCCATAGATTGAGTCACCGTCGACGAAGGAATCCCCACCGCTGCTGCCTGAATAGTAATAGGCATCGTCAGCGACACCGGGGTCGACTAGCAAGTAGCCGGCACCGAGCCTTTAGACTTCGTAGCTGATTTCATTGCCGACTTCCCTGCCGAAGCGTCTCGACTCACGGAAGACCTAGGACGGTCCCCTGAGGAGGATTTTGATGCCGCTTGCCTCTCCGTCTTAGATGATGAGGAGGAGGAGGGCTTTTTGTGTGATGAGGAAGACCCAGCATGCTTCCCCGTATGCTTGTCCGCAGGGCATTTTTCGACGGGCCGCACCTTCTTCGAGGGAGGTTCCGACTTGCTCCTGGAGGCCGTGGAGCCAACTTCTGATGCCGGATAGGCACCCGCTCCGTCGTTAAGCCAGTCGACCAACCTTCTTTTCCGGTCTTTAAGGGTTTTTTGGGAGAAACCCTGGCATATCTCGCATGTATCCGCCGTGTGGTGCGGGTGGAGACAGTAGATACAATCCATGTGGGCATCACCTTCATAGACTTTTTTGAGTGCACATGTCGCACAAGGACGAAATAAAGCTTTTCCGGACATATTTTTTCCAGAATGTAACGTCGCCGAAGCGACAATACAACCTAATTTCAATTAGCAGTAACCACGAGGATCCCACTACTTTGAAAGACGGTTGAAATCTGAGGGAGCGCGGGGGCGGGTCCTGTATTTATATCATGGCGTCCTGATGGCACGGGCACGCATGATACAAAACGAGGTGGATAGGACGCATAAGCGTCGAAAAAGTTTCCCTACGGGAAAGGGTCTATATAATGTACCGGGGATTCCCATCCTGACGACGGGGAATATTCTAAGCATGTGAATCCATGAAAGATCCAATGCTGGAGAACAAGTGGTTACACAACAAGAGATACATTCTCTTAGACTTTACAGTACCTTTGGTTAGAAGAAAAACTGTTCCAGCTGGCTTCTGTTCCTGTGCAGCTCTGCAGATCCTGTATTCCTGGGCCTCAGTCATGCGGACAAGAGGGAGGATGTCTGGAGGACTGGAACGCCCATTACAGCATAGCTTTTCTATCTTACAGCTCATTGTACGGCAGTGTGAATCCTGATCATGCATGGATTAAAACCCTCGCGAATTGTAGCGCGTAGCAGCGCTTTTCAGCATAATCCTGGTCCAGGCCAGGGGATCAAGTAATTTACGCCCAGGTAGGTCCCACACATCCTGCCATGTGTCTTTCCAGAATCTCTAGAACAAATATACCAAACACTTATAGGTGATCAGTTTCTCTTGCCGGTATATACAATTTTAACATGCTTAGACTGCTAGGGTTAAGAGACTGATTGTTTAAGAGGCGGTTATTTTTACTTAGCAAAGTCCTCTTCTGTTTTGTCTCCTCTGCCACAGAGGACCAGAAAAAAATTGTCCTCTGGCTGATATCCAGTCTTCGCTGCAAATTTGAACAGGGGATCCCTAATCTACAATACTGGGGCCAAGAGAACCACTTGCAAGGTACTTATGAGGTATTTCTCCGCCCACATTTTTTCACATAGGCCTCCTCCTGTCTATAATGCTACAACCACTCGCATGCATCTACATGGGGCTGACCCAGCCCGTGATTATTCCCCACAATGGCTGTGTATATTATCAGATACGCCAATTTTTCAGGAGGAGTCTGTCCATCCATCATAGGTACTTCTGTGTCTGGAGAAAATGTCACACATTCTGCATACCCCTGTCTGAAGTACAGGGTAAGCATTATGTGGGGATTTTTTTCGGAAATTGATTAGCAGAAAAGAATTAAAATGATTATTTGTGTCTTTTACGAGTATGGAATCTCCCCCCCTAGGGTTATTAGGCTTACCCGCCCTGAGGAAGGCTCGACATGGATGCCGCAACTACGGCACGCCGAAACGTGTACTAGTCCTCGCTAACATATACATGAGTACTATCCAAAATTGTTTAGATTTGTCACACTCATTTGTGAAAGTATATTCGATTTGGTACCGTCATGATGTATGTTGGCCTAATCATAATCGCGCCACATTTCCGCATTGTAACATTGGCCACACACTGCCATTTTGTTTTGGCCATCTAGGTGGCCTTCCTAGAACTCCTGCTCATTTCGCTCTGAACGCGGTAGAAGACCGCTGCATGAACTATCTGACTCGCACAGGAATGCACAATCTGATGAGCGTGTTGTTTGTCTTACACTATAGAACCTTGAAGTCCTTGCAGAAGCATAACTAATCTACAAGTTAGGTGCCTTGCTGTCTTAGCTATATTTTTCCTCTCGACTGTTAATTATAATAATGTGCAACTGAACGTGTTCCTCCCGAGAAAACGTGGTGCTAAACTGAAGAGCAGACTGACCTTAAGCTCTAGGAGCAGTATAGATAAGTAGCCCAATTGTTAACTTGTACTATAGAACACAATATGCTCCCACACTCCGCTTTGCCCGGTTTCCAGACAGTAAATTGTCTGCAAGACGACGGGGAATGAGCAAATACATTGTTATGGTAATCTTACCTACGTTGTCTGGTCATGAATCATGTCACATGAAGGGGCTGAACTAGCCTGCTGTTTGTTATTCAAACTGTATATATTTGTCCCTTTTCGCCCAAGCTCGCTCTCTCTCTCCCCGGAGTCTGTACGCATACATCGCAGGGTGTTGAGACCCCTTTGTACAAAAGCAAAATAAACATGTTTGTTTCACCTCATGATTGGTGTGTTTCAATATATTTGCAGTAGCATTATTTTGGACTCTCAGTTTGGCGCCCGAACAGGGACCCTCCCGATGATGATCCATCATTATTTGGCGAAGACGAGGTCGTCGGATTGAGATCAGCGAGTATTGGGGGCCCCTGCACATGAGACGTGTTTCCTCGCAGTCTGCTACATCTGGTCTTTGCTCAAGGCGTCCCGCCTAGAGGTCATTGCGTCGAGGGTTCTGGAATTGAGGCTTATTTTATTTGGGGAAATAAATGGAATTTGAGTTTCATTTCCATCTTTATTTTTTGTCAAATTTACTTATAATCCAACCCTTCACCTATCACATTCTCTGTCACACATGAAATCCTATTTGTATATTTATATATTTTTTCATTTATGATTAATATGACATAGTGATTATGAGATATGACCTGTTTTGAGAAGGGCTCGGTGTGAGCTGAAACACGTGTCAATAGAAAGGGCCCTCCTACTGGAGATTTATGATTTAAAACCGACAAACAGCTTTGTTTCATCATTTTAAATTCTGGAGATCGACATCTCTAAAACTAAGTGTGGGCAGTCATTGTGTGAAAACGCCATAAACGAATTATGAAAAGAGTTGTTTTGTATGTGCATGAGAGAGATGGTTGCGCTTTGGCTGTACTGACACAGGAACATGTGGGAAGAAGCAGACCGTGGGGCTATTTATCCTCCACGTTACACCCTGTTGCATGCGCTTTGCCGAAATGTTTGAGAGCTGTGGCTGCTGCATCGGTGAAACAAAGTGAGGGTATGGTTCTGGGTCACTCTTTAATGGTACCTCACTCAATAGATTTTCTATTAAACAGAACACAGACTAATCATCTCACCTCTGCTCTATTTGCACCCCACATACAAATTAAGAGATGCTGTTCTTTGAATCCGGCTGAACTTTTGGTGTGCCAAAAGAGGATGAATTATACCACAATTGCCTGTTAAGCAGAATTGCATGCAGTACCATCTGTGACCACCACACACAATTAGGATTACAGGGGTAAGCCAAACCAACCTTTGGTACAACTCTGTACCACACAGTTTTTGGTAGCAAGCTGAGAAACCAGGCTTATCTCAAGAGTGAATGTGAGCAGTACAAGAAGTTACACAGAGGTCTTTCAATCATAGTGGTTCAAGTAGACACTTATACTCAATGTTTCTTGATAAAACACTTATTAATTTATTACACAATAATTTAGAAAACATTTCACTAGAAGAAGGCAACTTAATATTATAAATCAATACACTTTTTTAAGACAGTTTGGGCTCCCCTCAAATAGGAGTCACATGGCAGTTCAGTTACTTAGGAGCAAAAAGGCACACAGTAAGTAGAATGGATCACATATACTTGTTAGTGCAAATAGTTTCTGTTCACCAGAAGAACAAGTTACTTTCTGACCTGGTAACGTTCTTTCGATGGGATGGTCCGACGACGTATTCCATATCTATGACATGTAATCACCACATCTGTGTTGCTTCGGAAACTTTTTTCGGCGTCTGCATCCTGCGTCGATGAGCCGTCGTCGAGGACCTCCTCCGACGTCATCCGATGTGATAAGTAGGACGCACGACGCCCGTAGCCTCAGTAGTAGTTTTTTTCCCCAGAACGTGTGACATTAGGCAACTGCCAGTCAGACACAAAGCCTTGCGGAACGTAAGCTGCAATCGCAAAAGAAATTATGCAGCGGGGAAGGCAGGGCGGGAGCGATATGGAATACGTCGTCGGACCATCCCATCGAAAGAACGTTACCAGGTAAGAAAGTAACTTGTTCTTCGAGGGCATTGGGTCCTCCGACGTATTCCATATCTATGACAGACTCCCAAAGCAATACCAGAGCAAGGAGGAGGGAAAGAATTTAGAATCAAAATTTAGAATAGCCAATCAAATAGCAGAGCAAAGGACCGCCTTGCCAAAGGCCAGATCCTGTCCTCGGATGGAATCGAGGGAATAGTGACGTACAAATGTATGTACTGAAGCCCAGGTGGCTGCAACACAGATGTTGCGAATAGGAACAGCCCTCTGCAGGGCAGTAGATGCAGCCAAACCCCTGGTAGAATGGGCCCGCAAGCCAGCCGGTGGGTCCTTACCAGCCAAGCGGTAACACTCCGAGATGGCTAAGATAATCCAGCGAGACAAAGTCTGTTTCATCACAGCTTGCCCCAAACGCTTTCCAGCGTAACCAATGAAGAGTTGATCGTCCACTCTGACCCGGGACATGCGTGAAACATAAAAGCTTAAAGCTCTCCTAGGATCAAGCCTATGGAGCCTCTCCTCTTCCTTACCAGGATGCGGAGGAGGATAGAATGCCGGAAGAACAACCTTCTGGGCCAAATGAAATTCCGACACTACCTTCGGAAGAAAAGAAGGACGAACTCTAAGGACAACCCTGTCCTTGTGAAATACAGTGAAGGGTGGCTTAACTGAAAGTGCCTATAACACACTCACTCTGCGAGCGGAAGCAACCGCAACTAAAAACAGCCTCAAAGGGCAAGAATGTAAAGGCTCAAACGGAGCACCCATAAGAAACTTAAGAACAAGGTTTAAATCCCAACCGGGCACCAGGAAAGGTGACGGAGGGAACACATTAGTAAACACCCTTTCAGAAACTGTGAAATTAAAGGGATTTTAAAGTAAGAACACTCTTTAGACGAGCGCTTAAAGATGGACAGCGCCGCCAGGTAACCCTTAATGGTACCCACTTGCAAGCCCCTGTGGGCCAAAGAAAGTAAAAAGGACAGAACCATGGGGATGTCACATGCAAAAGGATCCACATTCTGAACTCTGCACTAGTCGCAGAACTTACGCCAACGGCAAAGGTACAGAGACTTTGTTGCTGGCCTTCGGCCCGAAAGCAACACCTCCATCACGTCTTCAGGGAGGTCCCAATCCTTATACCTCAACCTTTCAGAAGCCAAGCGTGAAGGTTGAGGGATCTGACCTCTGGATGGAGAACCTGACCCCCCTCCCGTGAGAGCAGATCGTCTCGGTAGAGAAGACGACGTGGAGGGCAGATGGACAAGTCGAGAAGGTCCGGGTACCACGTCCTCCGAGCCCACGCCGGAGCAATGAGGATCATCCGGGAACCGAACTTCCGTAACCTCTGCAGCACTTGCGGGATGACGGGGACTGGAGGAAACGCGTACAGCAGCGGGAATGACCACTCCACCACAAACGCGTCTCCTAAGGCTCCTTTTGGAGGAAATTCCCGCGAGCAAAACCTTTCGCACTTCCGGTTGACACTGGAGGCGAAGAGATCCACTTGAGGGGTCCCCCAAAGGGCGAAGATCTCCAGGAGAATCTCCTGAACCAACTCCCACTCGTGAGAGATCGCGCTCTGCCTGCTCAGAGCGTCCGCCGTCACGTTTTCGTCTCCGGCCAGATGAACTGCCGAGATCGAAACTTCCTGCTGGATGGCCCAGAACTCGAGCTGCATCGCCTCCCTGCACAGAGGAAGTGACCCTGCCCCCCCCCTTTTTGTTGAGGTAGTGCATGGCCACTGTGTTGTCCGTCAGGATCAGGACACTCTTTCCTCGCACAGTCGGCAGAAAAGCCTTCAGGGCTAGCCTGACGGCCCTCAGCTCCAACAGATTGATATGGAGTCTGGACTCTGACGGAGACCAACGACCGCTGACTGTCAGCCCGTTGGCATGAGCTCCCCATCCCGTGAGGGATGCATCCGTCACGATCGTCACCTCCGGCCAGGGAAGCCAAAATGGAGCCCCCTTCATCAAGTTGCCTTCGACGGCCCACCACAGAAGGTCCCGGGCGACCGAGGGCGGCACCTGAACTGGGTCCGACATCCTGCCGGAGGACTGCGACCATTGCGTCTTGAGTGCCCACTGCAAAGATCTCATCCGCAGGCGAGCCTCTGGCACCAGAAGAATGCAGGATGCCATGAGGCCGAGCAACCTCAAGAACTCGAACGCTGGGAGCGTCTGGGCATGCTGAAACTTGTGCACCATCTGCTGAATGTGAAGAGCCCTCACCTGGGGAGGAAAACACTGCCCCAGGGAAGTTTCGAGCACTGCTCCGATGTACTGGAGCCGCTGTGTTGACGTCAAATGGGACTTCTTTAAATTGAGGGAGAAGCCCAGCCTGTGAAGGGAGTGGCAGGTGACGGACAGATGATCCAGGACTTGCTCGGGAGAGCTCCCCCTGATCAACCAATCGTCCAGGTAGGGGTAGACGTGAATCCCCCCTTGCCTGAGATGCGCTGCCACCACCACCATGAGCTTGGTGAAAACCCTCGGGGAAGAGGTCAATCCGAACGGCAGGACCCGAAACTGAAAGTGCGAGTCGCCAACTGCGAACTTCAGGTACTTCTTGTGCTTGGGATGGATCGGCACATGGAAGTAAGCATCCTTGAGGTAGAGTGACACCGACCAGTCCTGAAGCTGAAGGGCCTGGAGGATTTGAGAGAAAGTAACCATCTTGAACTTGTCCTTCCTGAGGAGTTTGTTCAAACCGCGCAAGTCCATGATGGGTTCTCAATCCCCCGTCTTTCTTCGAAATCAAAAAATAAGGGGAATACCATCCCTTGTTTCTTTCCGCTACAGGCACCAGTTCTATGGCGCCTTTCTCCAGCAGGGCTTGAATTTCCTGCGCAAGGAGCGGATCCGGACTCTGCAAAGAGAGGTTCCCCGGTGGATTGTCGCGAGGCCTGTGCCGAAAGGGAAGACAGTAGCCGTGGGTTATGATCTCCAGAACCCACACATCTGAAGTAATGGCTTGCCACTCTACAAGATGCTGCGCCAGCCTTCCCCCAACCGGTGAACCATGGGACATGGCCTCATGACTGAGTGGGAGCGGCTGCGGCGTTACCTGAGGGCAAAGAGGCAACTGCCCGAGCGGCCTTGGCACCACGGGTACCCTGTCGTCCACCTCTGGTACCCCTGCGTTGGCCTCTTTGACTGCCAGCTCCTCTCGCTTTACTGAAGGACGAGTAATAGCGAAAGGAACCACCCCTCCACTGCTGTCCCCTAGGACGAAAAGGCAGAGGTTGGCGAACTGCAGCGCCCAACGACTTCGCTGCAGCTTTTGAGGTCTGCAACCTCTCAAGGCTCTCGTCAGCCTTGCTGCCAAAAAGGTGTTCACCGTCAAAGGGCATGTTGAGGAGCCGGGACTGCACATCAGGAGCAAACCCCGACTTCCGCAACCACGCAAACCTGCGTATCACGGTGCTCGCCGCCATGGACCTACTGACGCATTCAGCTAAGTTCAAACCCGACTGAATGGACTCACACATGGCATCCTTACCATCCTGGACCATAGCAAGGAAACCATCCCGTTCGTCCCCTTCGGGAATATGTTCAGCCGCTAACGCAACACATTTCCACAGAGTGTGTGTGAAACGAGACAAGGCACAAATGGAGTTGGCCGCCTGAAGCGCCATACCACCAGAAGAAAACACTTTCTTCGCCCAGCCATCAAAACGTTTGTTGTCCCTATCAGGAGGGATGGTAGGGTACAACGCCTGCTGTGCTGGGGCCGAGGCCGCCTGCACCACCAAACTCTCCGGAGTGGGGTGCCTGGTCAAGTAGCAGGGGTCGCTACTGGCTGGACGGTATTTTCGCGACAAGGATCTGCCCACCGCCGGGAGACTCTCCGGAGCAGTCCAAGCCGCCGCCACCCTTCTCTGTAAAGCCATATGGAACGGCAGTACCGGGTCAGTTGGGGGACCAACATCAAGGATGTCCGTCAGATCATCCTGCACAAACTCCCCTGGGGGAGCAGACCATCCCAAGTACTCAGAAACCCTAGCCATAGGGCGCCGGTACGAGGAATCGGCATGAGAGCCAGGCTCAGGCCTACAAAACTCCACCTCCGGAGAGGTGTCCAGTCCACTGGCATCATGCAGTGACTGCCTCGAATCGTCAAACTGACTATGGCCCAAGACAATTTCATCTGGAACCTGACTAGGAACCAGGCCATCAGAATCCTCATCCGCCTCTGAAATATATTCCAGGTGGCGAAAAGAAGGCACCCGAGATTGCTTGCTCTTAACCAGAGCCTTCCCACGGGGTTCCCACGTGCCATGGGTACCTCCGACACGAAAGGCCTCGAGCGAATCGGCGCCGACGTCGAGAGAACAGGCATCCGAGACGATCGGCGTCGACGTCAGATGCAGGGCCGCCAGCATCGGCGGCGTCGACACAGCCCTCGAAGCCGGAGCCCCGAGCGTGTCCCTCGACGACCTGGGCGTCGACGGCTTCGATGACTTCCTCGGAGCCGGAGCCTCGAGAAAGCCTGTCGACGCCCTCGACGCCTCAGACGTCGAAGTCTTCCTCGAAGAACTCACAGGTGCACACGGTCTCGAACGCGTCAAGGACCGGGACCTGCAACGGGTACGTCGAGAACGAGTCTCCTTGTCCGAACGGGACCTCTCCCGTGACGACCACTCTTCCGAGCGGTATCTCACGACCGACCCCACTCGGGGGCGCGGACGGCTTAGTACCCTGCGACTCAAGAATCGCCAGCATTTTCTTCCCGAAGGAAGCCCATTCCTCCGGCGTCGCACGGCTGGTGGGGCTAAGCGACGTGCCGGGCAGAGTCCTCCGAAGAGGACCTGGAAGACGACCGGTGTCGGCGCTTTCGAGAATGCCTCGAAGAGGATGAGGAGTGGCGAGACCGACTCCTAGAAGGAGACCCACGAGACTTCCGACGATGACGCGGAGAGTCACCCCTCGAATCTTCCGTCAAAAGCCCCGCAGACTTCGACTTCCGGGGCTTGGACAACCGACCTACCGACAACTTCTTCTTACGTTCGTGTAAGGCTTTGGACGTGAGCGACTGGCAGTCGATACAGTCATCCGTGTCGTGGGCCTCCCCGAGGCAGGCGTCGTGCGAGTTCCTCACCGACATCTTGGACCCACACTCCCCGCACTTCTTGAAACCCGGACGGGGGGGTCGAAGACGAAGTAGAAGACATCTTCACACGAAGGATTTTCACAAAACGAACAGGTTCGAAGAACCGAGAAGAACAGAACTCCAAAGAGTCGAGGCGTTAACCGAGATTCACGAAACAACACGTTCACGGAAAAAACGGAACTGAGGCTACGGGTGTCGTGCGTCCTACTTATCACATCGGATGACGTCCGACGTCGGAGGAGGTCCTCGACGACTGCGCATCGACGTCATCGACACAGGACGCAGAAAAAAGTTTCCGAAGCAGCACAGCTGTGGTGATTACATGTCATAGATATGGAATACGTCGGAGGACCCAATCCCCTCGAATAGGTCAATTCAAATCAATAGGCTTAGGCCAAAGTCACTGGGCTAGTGTTCAGGATAGGAAAGAGCAGTTCTGGTATCAAACAGTAAAGTCTTTGCAAAAGTTCTTAGAAGTAGATTAGGCAAAAAAGAATAATTTGTTGGGTCACAAGCTGATTAGGCCTGCAAGATGGAAAAGTTTCACAAACTTTCAGCGCGAGAATGGCGTTCTCTCAATCGGGTTGGAACAGTACCTTAGTATGAAGAAACAAATGCAGCTTAAGTGTTTGCAGTTCCTGCAGATCGCACAGTTCCAGAGTCTCAGTTGTGGGGACAAGAGGGAGGACGTCGGGGGATTCCTGCACTGCACGGAATCGTCGGAAAACGCAAACAAAACGTAGAATTCCCCCAAGAATGAAGACATTCACTTCAGTTTGAGTAGCTGTTCTTCAAGCACACAAGCTGGTGTCCTTCCCCCTGGTTAATCCTAACCAGCTTCGAGAATGGTATCCAGGTGGCTGACGAGTTGATTGTTCCCACCAACTCAAAGGAAGAAGTCATCCTTGAATGGGCCTCTCTGTCGAGATGAACTTGGCAATTCGGACCTGCAGCAGGACTTCACCGGGCAAACCAACGGTCCAGGAGTTGCAGCAGCCGTCCTCTTCCAGCTCGTCTTCAGTTCTTTCGTTCCAATGGTGGACTCTGCTTTCCAGTCCAGGAGACTCACCTTATAAACAGTTCTCTCCCTTTCATTCCAGCATAGCTGTCACTCACCCAGCCGGGTGGCTGTCCTTGCCGGCCAGTCAGCCAGCCAATCATGCCAGAGTACATTTGGGTCTCCTAGGAAACCAAGCACAGGGAGTTTTGGGCACCTCACTCACTTCCTGCCCACCCCAGACACTCAGACGCCAGAGGCAGTCTTCAGTCCTGAAGCCCGCCGAAGGTATACGAACAAAGTGACCAAACCTGGTTTGGCGTGCAGAGACAAACACTAGAAGGACCTTGCCAAAAAGAAATGGAGAAAAAAGAAGACCGGGACTGGTTTAAACAAAGGGGCTTAAGGCGCCATCTTGAAAAACATGGCTCCTGTGATTTTTAGCTACCAGTGCTCGTGGTCGGGAAAAATCATGGTAGTTCGTTGTAAAACCACTGCCACCAGCCTTTTCGATAGGGAAGGGTAGCATTTGAGTGCTACATGAGTAGTTAGACACAGGGGATACTATGTAACCCCTCCAGCACTCCATTTTAAGATGGTGTGTGCTGATCTGTACATTTGGAAAGACTAGTATAGTCAATTTCACTTTACATTCTCTGGGAAACAGTAGTTTATCCCAGAGACGGTATTTAAACCTTTGGGAAGTCTAAAAAGACATCCCTATATTACTGCACTGAGGGTGCTGTGTAACACACATGAAATGATGATGCCTATGCAGTTATCTAAAACTCCATAATCAAAGAACACAGGTGTAAAACACATATCAAAATACATGAAAGAGTGGGAAAAAAAGGCCCTCACTCTTTCCAGGTAAGAAATCAAGTCCACAAAATCCAGCAAAGTTGCTGGGGGTCTCTAAGGTGAAAGGAAGTAGCACATTTATGAGAATTCTCCCTAACACCTGTATATTACAGAACAAGAGACGAAAGGTAGAATCGATTTGAGGGATACATTTTTGAAGTCTCCAGAAGGAGAACTGTTTTGTGATGGTTCTTCTTTCAAACTACCTGACGGTACTTCTACTGCTGCCTATGCAATCACCACACTAGACACTATTGTCGAGAACAAGAGAATATCACATAATTCCGTTCAGGCTGCGGAGATTGTTGCATTAACCAGAGCCTGTGAGATATCCGAGGGACTTAGCGCAAACATCTATACTGACAGTCAGTACGCATTTTGGGTGTTTCACAATTTCGGGAAGTTATGGGCTGAAAGGGGATTTTTAACATCTCATGGCGCCAAGATTCAACATGGTTGGGGGGCACTGTTGAGCGCCGAACAAGATGGCCGCCTGAAGCTCGAGCTCCGTGGCTGGCAGATCGCAAGATCCTAATTCGGCACTTTCACCACCTGGCAGCCGATCCCAGTTTACATGCTTTTGAAGCCGTTACCCCAGGGTCCCTGCAGATCGAATCCCGACGAAAAACAGAGCTGTGGAACGCTATCTCTGGGTGCCGCCGTGACCATCCCCCGCCTGCCTGCAGCGCTCCTGCGTGCCAAAACCCGGCCCCAGTGGAGTGGCGGACAGACTCGCCTGGGGGCCTGCAGCGTGTTCTTGCCCCAGCGGATGTGTGGCGGCGGGTGGCGGTCCGCCTCTGCCCTGGCTGGTGGTGAGACCTGGAGGCGGTCTTGGCGCATCCTGGGGCCGCGCACCGCCGGCTTGGGCGACCGCTGTTGCTGGGCGGCCTGGGGCGCACTTGGTGAGACGTCTGCCCTGCATCGGGGCTGCCCGGGCCTCTCCCCTTGATTGCTGGACTTCACCGTGGTGCTAACTCGGTGGGAGCCTTCATCCCCCCCGCCGACAGTGAGACTTCAACACCCGGGGGATACACGCGGTGCTGCCGGATTCTTGCAGCCGCCAGGTACGTGAGGCGGGGAGGCCCCGCGGAGGTCCCTGGGCGGTAGCACTGCCTCACCCCCTCCCTGCAGTGCATCGCGGATTGTCTGCCGGCGACCCCCAGCCTCAGGGCCCATTAACGGTTGGAGTCACCCCGGGCCTGGCGCGCTCGAACTCTCCCCGGCCTGCGTTTGTCTGAGCGCCCCCCCGCCTCGCGGACTTGCCTTCACCCCTTCGCCCTACTGGGGGAGCCTTAGGCCTCGCGGGCCACGAATATCTTCATTCTTGGGGGAATCCTACGTTCTGAGGGGGCCACAGTGATCTCAGTGCCACTACTCCACACAGGACCTTTTGTTCACCGGCTCCTTGCCCTTTCCTTCATCGCTGTGCTCGAGGCTGCGGCCTGTCTACCCTGCGGAGCATTGTGCTGGGAGGTGCTCCTATCCATTCATCGCACTTGGTCACTCATATCTGGATTCCTGCTCTCACAGTGTCCGCTGGGCATCATCACCCCCATTCCTGGGGTCTCCTGCCCCCGAGGTCTCCTTGTGTTGTCCCCCATGTCTCCCTGGGCTGGCTGAGACCCCGCGGTCTGCACTGGTAGCCGCAATATCGCATCTATACGGATTCACAGCCACGGCTCCCTCTGCATTACTCCCTGTCTCATACCATACTTCGCATACTCCCTCACGTGGTACAAGGTCCGAGCTCCCCCTGTCTCTCTCCCAGGGCTACTGGGGTTTCCCCCCTGACCCCCCGTCTACCTCCAACATCGTCAGGATGACCAAGGGAGGTGTGAGGAAACAGAGCTCCATCAACATGTTTGCGAAGGCTGCTTCGAGATCGTCAGAGGAGACCACTGAGCAGGCCCCTGTTGCATCATCACCCGCCACAGCACTGGAATCCCAAAATGTGATGGACTTCATCCGTGAGGGCTTCACTGCACTTCACTCAAAACTGGATGATATGAACGGTACTATATCCTCTATTAAGGCTCACATCGAGAGGACCGATAGCCGAGTGTCAGAGGTCGAGACACGGGTCGGTTCCGCAGAGGATGCACTGGGCGCCCTGCGCTCAGAGGTCGTCGCTCTCTCCAACCGAGTCCTCGAGGTAGAGAAGAAGAACGAGGACTTGGAATCCCGATCGAGGCCTAACAACCTGCACATTATCGGGGTTCCCGAGAATGAAGTTCATGAACCAATGGAGGACTTTGTTGAGCATACATTGGTCTCGCTCCTGGATTCTCCCAAGCTCTCCCCGCACTTTGCCATTGAGCGGGTACACCGAGCCCTGACGGCTAAGCCCAAGCCCGGTGCTCCACCTCGGCCCATCATAGCCCGGGTGCTGAACTTCCGTGACCGTGATGCCCTCCTCAGGGCCGCCAGACTTAAAGGTGAGCTACTACTGGACGGCGCAAGGATTCATCTTTATCCAAACTTCTCAACGGCCGTCCAACGTGAACGCAAGACTTTCCAAGCTGTGAAACGCAGGCTGCGGGACCACTCAGTGAAATATGCTATGCTCTATCCTGCCAAACTCTGCATAGAACACGCCAACCAGGTGTTTTTCTTCACGATCCCGGAGGAGGCCTCCAGGTTTATCGACGAACATTTCCCTGGCTGACCCCTCTCCCCTGATCACGGTTTTGCAGTTATCCTTCTGTCCCGACGAGGAGAGGCCAGGCACGGCCACCTTCCTGCATCGGGGTCACTTTGATCCTCTATTCCGGAATCTGCTTGTTTTGTTCATCTTACAAATATGTGCCACATCAACATGTGCCAGAACCACGTTCAAGTTACATGCAAAATTTCTACTGTGGGCACCTTTTGCCTTATCTGGATCTGCCGTAGCCCGGATTGCGGCGGCCAGTCCGGCCTTCAGGCCCCCAGGCGCTGATGCCTCTGGTTTGGTTTTGGTTGAGGGGGGTTGGGATTGTCATCCCTCTGTTTGGGGGGGATGTGGGTGGGTCATGTCGGGGGTTATGTTATTAAAAAGTTGGCGTTGGCAGCGAAGGCAGACCGCGAGGTGGTACTCAGGACTTGGTGCCGCAGGGCTGTGAAATTGGCCCGCTGGGTATTGACATTTTTTCTTTTTCAACCACCACTGCATCTGTGACCGAGAGTGACCTGACCTTCATGAGCTGGAACGTACGTGGGTTGGGCAATTATAAAAAGATGAGGCAGCTCCACTTGCAGGCCGAGCGTCATGGGTCCAAGATTCTGTTTCTACAAGAGACACATGCTCGCGCGGAACAGTGTATGCGTTTTGCCAAAACTTGGGGTCCCCATAGATTCTTTACTGATTTCTCTACCCAAAGCCGCGGGGTCATGACCCTCATTCACAAGAGCCTCAAGTTTACTCTTATTTCCTCACAAATAGATCCTCAAGGCAGATATGTGTTGCTTCATGCTTCGCTCCAGCACAGGGAGGTGGTCCTGCTGAACATTTACGGCCCTAACCTAGATGATCTGGATTTTTATGTACAGGTCACGTCCCTCCTTGATGGCTTCCCCCTTGTCCCCATCCTTTGGGGGGGCGACTTCAACATGATTTTCGATGTAGCCCTCGATAGATCTGGATCTAGGCCCCGTCAACTTTCCAGGGCAGCCTACGCTGCACTATCATCCCTGCCCCGTCTCGCCATGGTAGACGCATGGAGGTTCTTCTTCCCGGACTCCCGTGTGTACTCTTTTTATTCCTCAGTCCACGATTCCTATTCCCGTATTGACAGATGGGTGATCTCCAACGAATTGGTTAAGAGAATTATACAGTTAATGATCCTTCCCAGAACCCTGTCTGAACATTCTCCAGTTACTGTGACCATCGGTTGGGGTCCTGATCCCGGCCGGACACGCAACTGGAGGTTGAAACCCCTCTCCTTACTGGACCCGGAGTTCTGTTCCGAGCTCGAGCGGTCGATTGAAGAGTTCTTCGAGACTAATACGGGCTCTGTAACGTCTCAGGCCACTTTATGGGAGTCATTTAAGGTTTATATTAGAGGGATTGCGTTGTCCAAGGAGAATGGGGTCCTTAAGTCAATCCGGAGAGATCTTGCCAGTAGTGAATCCAGACTCTCTACCCTGGAAGCTACATGCTCGCTTCACTCTACCTCGGGCAACCTGGCTGACATCGGGATGGAGTTGGACACGTTCCGATCCCTTGCGGATCGTGAACAAAGGTTTTTGGATAGTCCTGGCATGGCGAGGAGATACGGGGAGGGGGAACGCCCCGGTCGATTCCTGGCACGACTGATCCGTCACGAGACGGGGTCCCCACACATACTCGGAATTGAGAGGCCTGACGGCTCCATGGCTGTCTCTTCGCAAGACATCAACAGGGAATTTTTCACATTCTACGAAACCCTATATTCTAACTCAGATGAGGTGTCAGTGGCGGAGATCGACTCCTTTCTCGATGCCCTTCCTCTGTCAGCCCTGTCCCCGGAGGCTGCGGCCTCCCTTGACTCCCCTCTCACACTGGAGGAGCTGTCAGACGCTATTGACTCTTTATCCTTGGGGCGAGCCCCTGGCTCGGATGGTATCCCGGTCGAATTTTACAAGCACTTTAAGTCACAGCTGCTCCCTCACTTGCTGGCTCTTTGGGAGGAGTCTGTGGAGGCCGGTGTATTCCCCCCTTCACTCCGTGAGGCCACAATCACAGTACTACTTAAATCCGGTAAATCCCCCTCGCAATGTGGTTCATATCGCCCGCTCTACTTATAAATTGTGATGTCAAAGTATCCGCCAAGGCTCTGGCGCTCCAGTTAGCTCCCTTCCTGCCATCTATCATCCATCCAGAACAGTCGGGTTTCATCCCAGGTCGCTCTATCTCCCTGAGCCTGAGGCGCCTATTTAATATAATTAACAGAATCAGTCCCGAGACGCACGCAGTGGCTGTCACTCTCGACATGCAAAAGGCGTTTGACTCGGTTTCATGGAGGTACCTATGGCGGGTTCTCGAGAGTTGCAAATTCGACCCCTCCTTTCTCTCCTGGGTCAGATTGCTTTACTCTACTCCTGTGGCCAGGGTCCGCACCGACGACCGTTGCTCCCCCCTCTTTGAGATCGCCAGGGGGACGAGACAGGGGTGCCCCTTCTATCCCTTGATCTTCGCTATAGCAATAGAGCCCTTCGCTGATATGCTCCGCCAATTCCACGCTCATAGGGGCCTCTGCAATGCAGGCCAGTCGGACATAGTGTCCCTATATGCGGATGACGCATTATTGTTTGTGCGTTCTCCCTCCATTAACTTACCCCCAATACTGGAGGACATCATTCAGTTTGGTCGAATCTCTGGCCTTAAAGTGAATTGCTCGAAATCCACTCTTTTCCCACTCACGGAATGCACTCTCCCTCCTCCTGACACCCTTGGTTTCACATGGGCTCAATCCACATTTACCTACTTGGGAATAGTGGTAACGCGCCAGCAGGCGCTGACCTTCCAGGAAAACTATCAGAAGTACCTCACACACCTGACGGCTAAGGTCCAGGTCTGGGACAAACTCCCGATTTCCCTGGCAGGCAGGATAGGGCTGTTGAAGATGGTGGTGTTGCCCCAGTTGCTTTACATGTTCACTAACATACCCTTGTGGCCAGGGGGGGCTTCTTCCGTGATATGACCCGTACTGTGAATTCCTTTCTCTGGCACTCGGGTGCGGTCCGCCTAAAAATCGATACCCTGTCTACTCCCATGTCTAACGGGGGCTTCGGTGCCCCTGACTTTCTTAAATACTGGCTGGTATCCCAAATCCAATATACTTCATACTGGTTTAATACAATGGACCCTCCCCCGCATGTCCGACTCGAGAGGCTTGCGGTCTGCAACCGTGACATCCGCTCCTTGGTGATACAACCCGCTCCCTTGGCACTGGACTCACAGAGCCTAGTCGCCTATACGTCCATCGCATTAGCGAAAATGTGGAGGCTAGTCAGAACTGCTTACGCCTTCCACAGCAACCTCCCTCTTTGGAATTTCCTCCCGGGGGTCCCATGGGTCTCACCAGGCACGGTTCGTCGCTGGGCGGACGCGGGCTACGAGTTGCTACGTGATGTGTTTGACCAGGGTATATTTGTTGAATGGCCCGATCTCCCATTGCCGTTGAGGAGTGGCCAGAGTGTATGGCTCCAATACGCATCCCTCCGCAGGACCCTCAAGCGTAATTACCAAACATTTCCGGCGTTGCCACCAGACGACCCTGCTATTAAGGAGCTCATCTCCCCTGGGCCCACGAGGGGTAAAATTTCCAGGTTATACACTATGTTACAATCCAGATCTGCCCCAGACTTTGCCAAACTGAAGCGCGCGTGGGAGGTAGACCTTGGTGTTGAAATGTCGGATAAGCGCTGGGCTCATCTATGCGAGCGCACACATCGAGTGTCCTTCAACTCCTGGCTTAAACTCATTCAGTTCAAAGTACTACATAGGTTTCACTACACCCCGATCAGACTATATCGCATGTCCAGGGATCACCCTTCGAGCTGCTCTAGGCCAGGACGATGCCGACTACATTCACATGATTTGGTCCTGCCCCCGCCTCTCACAGTTTTGGGAGACAGTTTGCTTGACAGTGTCTGCTGTGCTTGACCATCCCATTGTTCCTTCCCCGGTGGTGTGCCTCCATCCTGCTCTGCTGGCTTCGCCCCTCACTTCCCACACACGCCCAATGGCTGAGAGCGGTCACATGGGCCTCGGACTCTGAGGAAGCTTGGTGCCATACGCAACCCACCCACTCCAGGCCTAGGAACATCTGGCTCAGGTTCCGCTCTTACATGTCCGATCTTATCGCGACACCGGATGCCTCCCCCCCGCCCACTTCCCCCCACCAGCTCGGGTCCTCACCCCTATCACAGTCTTCTGTTGCCCTCTCCATGCTGTGATTGTGCCCATTGATTGTGTTATTATGTGTAGTAACCTCTGCGCACCTACATTATGTACACTGTATTCATATTGTAATGCCCGACGCTGTTCGCCTGTGTTTGTTTTTTTCGCTGCCACGCTGAAAAATAAAAAGAAGTTTAAAAAAAAAAAAAGATTCAACATGGTTCTCTGATAGTGCAATTGTTATCAGCACTAGCGCTTCCCATACAACTAGCGATTATGAAATGCGGCGCCCACCAGAAGGTGACGGATGACGTAGGGAAAGGTATCGCTTTTGCCGACAGGATCGTCAAACAAACTGCTACCGATCCACACTCAGAAATATATGTGTTAGATTCAGCCAGATGGGTTGCAGATACCTGTATGATGGAAGATGGGATTAACAGTGTGAAAGAAATTCTGGCTGAAGCAACCGCAGAGGAAATGAAACAATGGAGTGAGGGTCCAGGAGGACTTGATAGTGAGGGTTGTTGGGAAGACAATGAGAAACAGCAATGGATGCTGCCCAACGCTTATGTGACTGCTGTAGTCACTATGGCTCATAGACCAGCGCACATCTGTGCAAAGAAGGAACAAGTTACTTCCCTGTAACTGTTGTTCTCCAGCATGGGTCTGGCATGGATTCACATGCTCATGAATCCTCGGTAAAGAAAAAAAAAACAGTATCAGTTTCGTTTCTGATCTGTCTTTCGTAGTAATAACCAATCACTGGTCTCTGCGTCATACTGACCACAGCCAATGACTGCCCTCTACCTAAGCACCGCCTCTGGCAGCCATCTTCAGATTTTTACCGCACGTTCATGTGTTGGGATCCTCGTGCTATTGCTCTCGAGCGTTAGTGCTATTTTTTCACGTTTTTTCTCAAAAACTTCGTTTTTTTCGGTCAAAAGAGCCTCAAGCTCCACCGACTCTCCATCCGATCAACGGGGACCCGTGTCGGATTCGTCTGCGCCCCTCAAGGGTGAAGATTTCGTCGAGCTACGCTTTTGGAGGACTCCAGAAGTTTCTCAGGCCCGGACATGGCCCAGGAGAAGGGAAGCTCGACGCCCGGAAAGCTGTTCAGGATCTGCCCTGGATGCCAGCTGCAGAACGTCTTTAAGGAGGACGAACACTCCTTTTGTCTCTACTGCTTACATGAGGACAAGACGCACGTGGAGAAGGACTGTACGTTTTGCGGCAATATGTCGGAGCGGACCATGAAGGACCGCCATCAACGTCTCGCTAACTGGCTGGAAGGGAAGAGCCCGTCAGGCGAGAAGAAGAGGAAGAAATCCGAGCGGTCTTCTAAGACCTTTGAGGACGCCCCGGCGACGGGGGTCCAACACAAGGCCAAGCACCGCGAGTCCGCTGGCACCGGGAGCGCCGAACCGTCGGGCTCTACGGGCGCCAGGCAGGGCGCACCCTCCCCGGCACCTTCAGCCACGAGCCAACGCTCTGGGTCGGGTAAGAGGAAGGGCGAGCACCCGGCGAAGCTCCTGGAGAGGCCCCGGTGGAGCTCGAAGGCCCCATCGGAGGGGGAGCGAGGCAGTGCCCCCCCCCTCAAGGATAAGGCGGTGAGCGCACCTAAGGTGGTGAAGGCCTTAATCCATCCGGCCAAGCCCTCTATCGATACTGTCGCGGCGGCCCTGGCTCAGCCTGTGGAGGCTACACCAGTGGTGGCGACCTCGGGGCTCAGAGTCTCCCTGCCACCTCGGAGGGAGTCCTCTTTTGTGCCCATCGATAGGACCCCCTTGAAACCCCTGGTGGGGAAGAAAAAAGGGGGGCAGGGCGTCATCGTAGATTCGGCCTCAACCTCAGAGGAAGAGCTGATTGAGGTCTTAAGCCACGGCCTTGGCGTGGAAGAAGACCGGCCCGTCGGGATGGATCCCGACGCAGGTGACGACATCGTCGAGGGTGCCGACGGGGCCCCTGATCGCCCGTCGGATTCCCCTCTGCCAGTGCCGCAAGACAACTAGGCGGCCATTTTTTTGGCTATACAGTCCTTATGTTCAGAGATAAGGACGAGACTACCGTTGCCGACGGAGGAACCTCTCCCGTCGGGGGGTCCTGAACCGGGACCTTCTGGTGCTCCCCCGCCCAAGAAAAGAAGGATTCACCCTCCACCTCCTTTTCAGCCGTCGCGCCCCGTCCAGCCCTCCTCCCCGTCCACCCGAGGGGATGATACGGGGACTGACACGGCAGCGACGGGTACGGACGACGAGGTATATGACGAGGATCTACCGTTGTCACCTCCCACCAGGGCTTCTCCGCCCGACGAGATTGGATCGTTCCACTCCATGATCGCCAGGGCATCCGAGCTTTTCCAACTCTTCCCTGAGGAGAAGAAAAAGGAAGGATTCCTTTATCAACGGCGCGAGGCCAAGAGGAAGACGGTCCTCGCGGTGCCTCTACTGGACGACATTTGGGATGAGGGCCTCGCCCTCCTCAAGAACCCTTCCACGACGCCAGCTAGAAGAGACCGGTACGAGAAGAAGTACCGGGTCCCGGACGCGGCCCCCCTGTGCCTCCGGGCGCAGCCTACCCCGGACTCCGTCGTCTCCGCGGCGGCCAGGAAGAAAGCGGGGGGGGTGCGGCCTCCACATCGACTTCCCCACCGGACGGCGAGGGAAAGAAATTTGACGCTATGGGACGCAGGGTCATCTCGTCTGCAGCGACGACGATTAAAGCGGCCAACGCCTTGGCTATCGTGGCCCGCTACAACAGGGAGCTATGGTACAAACTGGCTCCCCTGCTGGACTTCCTACCGGACGACAAGAGGGCGGATGCCCTGGAGATCCTACAGGAAGGCGAGGTGGCGTCGGACCACGCCATCACTATTGCGACGGACATCGCCGACACTGGGTTTCGCCAGTTGGGCAACGGCGTGTGCCTTAGGCGGCATGGATGGCTAAAGGCTACGGACTTCCGTCAAGACGTACAGACCAGAGTCCTGGACATGCCGTTCGATGGGAACAACCTGTTTGGGAAAACAGTGGACGATTCCCTTCAGGCCATTAAAGCGGACACTGAGACGGCCCGGGCCCTTGGGGTTCTGCAGCAACGACGGACGCCCTTTCGGAGCAGCGGAGGCAAGGGTGCCTCCAAAGGTTCCGGCGGCGGTTTCTCCACCTACCGTCAAGCGGCCCGCTCGTCGTCTCAGGAGGCCTACAGAGGACGAGGCAAGTCTGGCGGACCTCGCCGTCGTCGCCAAGGAGGTCAAGGCGGCAAAGCCTCGTCGAAACAGGATTGAACCGGCCGTGTATGGCATAATGATAACATCCCAAAGATAGCCGAACGTTTGGTTCAGAATTGTATGATAGGTTTGCAACATAACATTGGAAAGGGAACGCCAACACCAAAGGGTAATTTTGGGCCTCCTTCCATGTCTTTTGAAGTGATTAATTTTGACTTAATCGAGATGGAGCGCTGGCAAAACTTTAAATATGTACTAGTGGTAATCTGTGCATTCAGTAAATGGGTTGAGGCTTTCCCATTCAAAGACAACACTGCTACGTCTACAGCTAAGGTAATGCTGAAGGAATATTTCCCGCGTTTCGGCTTACCAAGGGTCATTTGGTCCGAGATCAGACCACATTTTATAGCTGCTGTCATACTACAGGTATGTGCAGGGCTACAAATCGATAAGCGGTTTCACTCGGCACAGCATCCTCAGAGTGCCTGATTGGTGGAACACCACAACGGTATTTTGAAAAATAAACTAGCAAAGGTGTGTGCACATAGAAAACTGAAATGGCCTGACACCTTACCCCTAGCCTTACTTTCGAAGCGAACATCTGCACAGTGAAAAACAGGGCTTTCCCCATATGATATTGTAATGGGGAGACCTGCCAATGTATGAAATGCACCTAGACCTAAAGAAATGGCCGACATTGAGTATCCATTATTGTCTGACTATTGTGACCAGTTGACTCAAAACTTGCGTTTGATTCACCAACAGGTTCAAGCAGCTTTGCCCGTTAAATAAGAAGGACCAGGCCATCGCATACGGGCCGGTAATTTTGTCTTGCTGAAAAAAACTTTTAACGAGGGACGTGCCTTGCATTTTGTTGGAAAGGACCTTACCAAGTGCTGTTCGCTACCCACACAGATGTTTGTGTTGCTGGGAAAAAGCACTGTATCGATGCAACACACTTAAAACTGGTGCCTTTGCCCTTACCCTACGACAACTGCGATGAAAAGAGGATTGTTGTTTCTGACACTCATTGTGTACCTGTCCAAACCAACACCAAGTGCGAGATAAAACCACATCCTGAGCCCGCAGGTCCTGGGGTAACAGCTTCTTCTTCTTCTTCATCGACAGCCATTGTTTCTTCAGAGATCGATAATCCTTTGTTCACTGATCACGCTGTAGCTGGAGTTTCGAGGTACAATCTTCGTCCAAGGAAATAGTTTAGGGATTGACATTACATTTTGTAATAGAATAGAAAAGTGTAGCAGGAATATTGCACCCACAACAAACCAACCTTGTGCCATTCCCTCGTCATTCCCCTGATAGACAGTGTTTCGGATAAGGGGCAGAGAGCGGCAAAGAAGACTTCAAGCAAGATTGGCCACATGGTGAAGTGCCACCTACGGATGAACTTATAAAGCCTATCAGTGAGGCTTCTTAACAGACGTTGAAGGACTATGCCCGTAGAAATGACATGGTACATTTTTAACGATTGATGAGCCCGCTTCTCAAGGACCATGGTCCTCGAGGGCCAAATGGATAATTATTCTAGTAATAACCTGTGTTATGGTCGCACTAATACCTATATTATGGTATCTGGAAAGTGTGCATCCACTGGATACTCTATTGCCAACTGTTAGTGGATCCACTATGTCTCCTCTACATGTGTACGCCCACACTCTTCGTCCACGTGATCTCAGCCATAGAGGGGGGTATTATAATAACACCCTCATCATGATTATGCTCGCCACACATGCTATCCTGAATATAACCAACTGTTGGGTCTCTTCTCATCTGCCACAACATGGTCAGAAAGGATTAGATTGGTATATTCATCCTCTCCCTCTGTCCACTGCATGTTATGCATCGTTTAGAGCACTGTTCTTTGGTCGGTGGAACGACAGTGCTACTGGTAACTTTGATGGTACGAACATAAATGAATTTGATAGATTGGTTCTGTGCATCTAGGATGTTCTGTGTTCGCAAACAGAAATACACTTAACACTGTCTCTACTAAACACTCTGACAAACATTCAAGACCTTATCAGTCAATGGTCTCTTTTCGAATGGCTCCATTGGGAAACATGGAAGTTGCTCCTCCGTTTTATACTATTAATCATGATCCTGATTCTGTCCTGTTCTGTTTACGAAAAGAAGGTTCCCGGCCTATGGGTTCGTACAACAAATGCATGAACACTGCTGTTCTGGTGAAAGAGGATAGGCAACGGTACATAGGGGGTTATGTCCATTTTGTCTGTGGGAGTGAAGCTTATCCATGGTTCCCAAGGTATTGGAAGGGAACATGCTACTTAGGTATACTCCTACTTGGTGTTTACATTACCTCTACTGCAGATATTTCTAAATATCGTCCGAGGAGAGGTGTCAATGATGACACTCGTCTACAAGTACTGGGGGACATTGCTAATTCTATGATTTCATTCTGGGGACAAATAATGAACTCACAAGACATTAGAAACTGACTAGGATATTGGAGAACACTATCAATGAGACAAGGGATATTCTGTTCAACATGACGTTGGAACAGAAAGCGATTAGATTAGTTGCACTTCAGAACAGGATGGTCTTAGAGGTCATCCTGGCTGAATGTGGTGGTGTATGCAAAATGATCGGATCCACCTGTTGAGTTTACGTACCTGACTCCTCCCCCTCCGTATTATAAGCTATCAAAAGATTGCATATTCTGGGATCCGAGGTACATATACCAGAGGGGGATTGGAACCTTAGTGCACGGGTATGGGGCTTGTTATGACGCTGGGGATGGAAGATATTCTCGGCTCTTGCTGTTATTATCTGCGTTTTATTATTCTGCTGTTGCTGCATCCAATGTTTGCTAGCGGTGGGTTCCATGTTAGGGGATTGTTGCAAGCACACTATTGCTAGGATGAGACCAGGTCCACATCAACCTATACACATAACTAATGCTCTGGTCATGCAAGACGCTGCTATCAAAGAATTTATGGCAATTCGTGTCGATGATAGTGACGATTCAGGATGTTCTGATGACGACACTGCTTCTTGGTCGTCGTATTCTCATGATCCGTTGCCTTAGGCCAAAAAGAGGGTTGGTGAAAGTATATTCAATTTGGTACTGTCACGATGTATGTTGGCCTAATCACATTCGCATCACAATCGCACCACATTTACGCATTGTAACATTGACCACACGCTGCCATCTTGTTTTCGCCATCTTGGCTACCTTACTAGAACTCCTGCTCATTTCATCTGAACGCAGTTGAAGACCGCTGCATAAACTTTCTGACACTTTCGTACAGGAATGCACAATCTGCTGAGCGTGTTGTTTGTCTTACACTATAGAACCTTGAAGTCCTTGCAGAAGCAAAACTAATCTACAAGTTAGGCGCCTTGCTGTCTTCGCTATATTTTTCCTCTCGACTGTTAATTATAATAATGTGCAACTGAAGGTGTTCCTCCAGAGAAACCGTGGCGCTACATTGAAGAATGTTACCTTGTACTAGAGAACACGATATGCTCCCACACTCCGCTTTGCCATGTTCCCAGACAGTAAATTGTCTGCAAGACGATGGGGAATGAGCAAATACGTTATGGTAATCTTACCTACGTTGTCTGGTCATGAATCCTGTCACATGTTATTCAAAATGTATATTTGTCCCTTTTTGCCCAAGCTCGCTCTATCTCTCCCCGGTGTCTGTACGCATGCATCGCGGGGTGTTGAGACCTGTTTGTACAAACGCGAAATAAACAAGTATGTTTGACCTCGTGATTGGTGGGTTTCCATTTCTTTGCAGTAGCCTCATTTTGGACTCTCAAAGTAGGCAGACAAATGACATGATCTTTGAATGATCGTGCCAATAAAACACAGAAAAACAAAACACCCCAGGAGCATATTAATAGATATCCTGGATCTACTTCAGAGTAGTATTAAGCCTACTTTATAGTAGTACAAATGATTGTTTGATTTGGTTTTTGTGCCTTTCTGTTTTATATTTTCTTTGCTTTTTCTTAAACTTTTTCAAACATTTGTGTTATTTCAAAACATTTTCACTTTCCTAAAACATTGGTTTTAGGTTTTATGTATTATTAATAAATATGTACCAGTTACTATTTTTTGTATTAAAATAATGTTGATAGTCAGACATATTTTTCTTTGTGACAAATGTGCGAGATTAACTCAAAAGAATAATGACAACACATTGCGTTGTATATAACGTGGGTCGCTAGCTTTTGTTTGAAAACTTCTATTCAGTGGCACTTCGTGGTTTCAGCTACTCCCGTCTCAGCAAATAGCACTACTGCAGACTCTTGACTGTTGAGATGGGCTTTCCTTGCATTTGGGGTCCAGCACTCTGTTGAGGTGGCTCAGGCTCAGTCAGTCCTGCTTCCTGGGAGTGCAGAGGATCTTCCTGGAGCTCTTGGCCAACTTACAAGCAACGCACACGATCTGGTGTTCCTCTCCCTGGCTATTCGGTTCCAGCAGCAACTGGAGTGGAATTTCCACCAGCTCTGAGAGGATGTCCAGGTGGCTTACTTTGGAGTTGATTGGCCCCACCAACTCAACGGGAGAAGTCGTCCTTGCAGGGCTTCTCTAGTAGAAACGAAATTGGAGTTTCAACACAGCAGCAGGGCTTCCCCATGCAAACCAACGGTCCAGGAGTTGCAGCAGGCATCCTATTCAAGGTCTTCTTCGGATTACTTCACCCAGTGGTCGACACTGCCTTCTAAGCCAAAAAGCCTCACCTTTTATGCAGGTTTCTCTCATTCATTTGAGACTGGCTGTCAATCACCCAGCAGATTGGCTGTTCTTACCCGGACAGCCAGCCGGCCAATCACCCAGGAGGCACCTCCCTCGCTTCCTGCGCCCGCCAGACACCCTGGAGCCAGAGGCAGGCTTCACTCGTGAATCCCGCCAAAGACAAAACAAACAAAGGGACCAAACCTGGTTGGGCGTGCAGAGTAAATCTCAAGAAGGACCGTTCCACAAAGAAATACCGGGCCATTTTAACAAAAATGCCACTCTTGAGTGCTTTACTGCAGCGACGGTGGGCGATATATGGATAGACGGGGAGCCCAGGGAGTTTAAGGTACAGGATTACAGCGCGGACAGGATATCACATATTTACAGATCCAGAAGATTATAAGCAAAACGTGGCATGCAGCCGTACTGGCCCGACAACCAGATGCAGCAATAGAAACATTTTATGATGTGTCAGAAGGAGGACATGAGATTTCCCGTATATATGAGTTGTTGATGTCTAAGATACAAGGTGTGGTCCAAATCAGATTAAACTGGGAGGAAGATGTGGGAGAACCAATGGACGATGGGATGTGGAGCAGAGTGCAAGGGTACCATAAGAAAGTATCGAGAAATGTGCGGTTACAACAAAGTCATTTGTATGTGATTCCCAGGGCATATTTGACCTCCAAGAAAATAGCGAAGTTCAACCATGCAAGTATACAAACATACCTGAAATGTGGGGAAGCGGATGCAGGTATGGTACATATGTTTTGGTCATGCGTAGAAATAAGTAGATTTTGGGAAGAAGTGGCCTACATCATAGCCAGAGTAGAGATTAACCTAGACACGAGTACCCCCTGGGCATGCCTTCTGCCCTCGATAGGAATAAGCATGTAAGCAAACTTAAAGACCTGGCATATATAATGGCTAAACGCAGAATAGCAATGAGCTGGAAAGCGAGCATGAGACCGTCGGCACAGGCATGGTCTAGAGATTTAAATTAATAGGTGAATGCGGAAACAGTGATGTGGCAAGAAACAAAGGGAAATAACGAGGAACCGGAGGGAGGGGGGCTGGACGATTGGCGGCAACAGTTGGTAGCACTAACCGTAGCGCACCAAGGTACTCCGGAGAGTAGCAAACTCGGAGAGGAGAAGTAATCACAAATGGCAGGGTTGGAGGGGAAATAGACTGGTGTGAAGCGATGTAGGCCGGGAGGGGAGGGGGGAGTTATGGGCGGGGAAAGGGAGAAAATGAAGCATATAACTGTACGTGTAAAGTTATATTGTATAATGGTCCATGAATCTGAATGGTTATATGTTGGAAAACCAATAAAGAGTGTTAAAAAAAAAACGGGACATCTTGCCTCCTATCAGGAATAAACCGATTCCTATGGCAGGGCCTGGGTATCCCAAAATGGAGGATACTCGTGAGCACCTGTCATTTCAGCATGGAGAAAAGGGACGACTTCGATGGCGCCCTTTTCCAGCAAGACATGAACTTCTTCCAGCAGGATGCGCAGGTGTTCTGGTGACAGGCGTCTGCTTCTTGGTGGGTGGTAGCAAGTTGGTCAGAGAAACTCAATACAATACCTGTGGGCAATGGTCTTTACTACCCACTGATCTGAAGTCATCCCCTCCCAGGCGTGGATAAATGAAGACAGGTGACCCCCGACCGCGGAGTCACTTGGAGGTGGAGGTCGGGGAGCCTCTGGGATTAGAGGTTCTACCTCTGCCCTCGCCCCTATGAGAGCCTATTTGCTGGTACTGGAAGATGCCCGAGGAGCCCTGACCAGAGAACCATGGGGTACCCGCCGAGCTGAACAGACCTTGGGGCATGCGGGAGAAGGATTGGCCACGAAAGGACCAGCGGCCGTTTTGGCCGCCACGCTGGTGAAAGGGTTTAGCCATAATCGGCGTAAGTGAATTTAAAGTCTCGTACTCTTCTTTGCCATTTCCAGGGCATCGTCAACCGCCTTCTGAAAAAGGTTGGATTCCTCCACTGGCTTGTTGATTTGGGAGGTTTGTGTTTCGGGTTTGAACCCAGAGTTTTTTAATCAGGCATACCGCTTGAGTAGGGTTCCCTGGGTGTGGGTACGTCCAGCGGTTTCGGCCGAGTTCAGTGTGTTTTTTAGGATATTCTGTGTCACTTGTCTGCCTTCTGTCAAGATCGCCAGCAGGCATGATCGGCTAGGCTTTGGAACTTCTTGAAGACCATCGTGTACTTGGCCCCACTGAACATCACTATAGCTCGCAAGGAGCGTGGTGTTGTTGGCAATTCTCGTGGAGTAGGCCGCAGAAGCAGTGACACGCTTCCCAAGAGTGTAAAGTATTTGCAGTCCCTGTCTGGAGGGGATTCTGCCGAGGACAGTGGTACCCCTGCCCTCTTGGGAGTGGTTGTTACTACCAATGATTCCAGTGTGGCTTGACTCCTAATGCAGAGAAGGTCAGAGGGGCCTCAGTGAAACATTTTTGAAATGGTTGGTTGCTCTCTTTAAGAGGGAGTTGAACAGCATTTGGTCGTCAACTGGCGACAAATCTCTCTGCGAAGGAGCAGTAGGGGGATCCAGACAGATGCCATCTGGGTCAGTGGTATGCGGCAGTGTGCGTCACAAGCCCTGGTCTTCCGCCTGATCCCTGTCTGGGTCTTGATAGGCTGGGTTTTGATCACAAAGGTTAAACACTTCATAAGAAACCTCCTGGGAATGGTCATTGGGGTTGTCACCAAAGATATTATCGTGGTGTCCCTGTGGTTCCTCCAAAGGGGAAAACGGGGCACCGGGGGAAGGAAGTTTCTGAAATTTAGAGGGGATGGGGCAAGAGTCCACTTCCCTAGGTCTCTTCAAGACTGACATACTGGTCTGAAAAGGTCAGGAGTTGGGAAGGGCTGCCTAGAAGGGGATGAACCCTTACATAGGGCCGTAGAAAGAAGCTGGGGGGGCATCAGAATAGTCCTCTCGGGGAGAGGGGGTGCCATTGTAGTCCCTGGCCGCCAAAAGGGTATCCAAAAGCTTCTTGCAAAGCTTCGGAAGCTGTATTGACGGCTTAGAGGGTTTTGGCGTGCCAGAGTCCTTCGGCGGTTGAGCACCTTTTGACAGCAGGTCAACGGCAGTGGACTTTTTAAGAGGAGTTTTATGCCCATTCGCATGTCGCAGTTTTGGGAGGGCGCCGAACCGCGCGGTTCGGTAGGTTCCGTCAAAATGGTCGGCAGCCCTACGGGTGTAAAGGACTTCTTCGACCACCCCATCGAAAAGGCCTTGGGGTTTGTGCGCTTAAGTACACATGGTGTGTGGCTGCCCTTGTCGCTGGGGTGTGACTTCCCCATAACAGTGCCGACGACCTGTCTATCAGGCCGGGGATGGGCACTTGAGTGCGTGTAGGCTTCCGCAGAAAGGTTGATGGCTTCTGAATTGGAGCCATGGCTGCCGACGGATTCCTCGTCCGAAGCGCTGGCGGGGAAAAGGCTATCAGCCTACATAGCATAGGCCGCCCACTGCTAAGTCCGCCTGTCTCTCAGCATCTTAGGCCGAAAGTTTACATGCCTTACACGAGCGCTCGTAGTGGTCACGAGGAAGACACTTATCGCATCGGCGATGGGTGTCTTTCCAGGGAAATTTGCTGTTACAAGACGGGCAGAATTTAAAAGGAGTCCTCTTCATAGCAGAGGTTAGCGGCAGCCAGGCCGAGAAGGGAAAAAGAGGGGTGGAGGAAATGCAATCTCAGAGAGAATGAAGAATCAGGGCCCCACTCTTCCTACTGTAAAGCCCAGGCCTGAGGGCCGAGGCCACACGGACAACAGTCGGCAAGCAGTTGTAGATGTAGTCAGCGGCAGCAGAAAACCCACGATACGGCCATCAAGAAGGTTGTCAAAGTTGACTAAATGACCGTAGGCTGTGGGAATAGCTATAGCCATATGACATGCATTACTCACCGTAATAGCATTTCTGATGATTGTATCTGCTTAGATTCACATGCTGTGCATATAGTCTGACATCAAGTGGTAACCGTAGAGTATTGCATCTTGTCTTTCGAGAATCGAAAGAGGACGTCGACATGGGCATGCCAGTAACACTATCCGTAACGTGACGTGTAGTGTACCCAAAATCTCTCAGACGTCGAGCTCCTTCCGATTTTATATTATCTGCAATGAGGGAGCCCAATGACTATCGTGAGTGAGTACACAAAAGAGAGAAAGTAGTAAGACGTCTATGTTCCTTCCACCCAAGCAGGGAGGAAGGGTGGGCGCATGTGAATCTAACCAGGTACAATCATCAGAAATGCTATCACTGTGAGTAATGCATGTCTTCTGAACCTTGTTAATCTGCTTAGAATCACATAGCCCTCATTACGACCCTGGCGGAAATCGGAAAACGATGGCGGAGATGCAATACCGCCATCGAATAGCGCTCGGTGCGACTATGACCCGCCACCGCAAAGTACGAAGTCATTAGCGACACCGTAGTGAACGCCAACGCTAACTGCACCAAGTACGCGCGCGCGCGCCATGCCAAACCGTAAATACCACCATGGCGCAAGGGTACGCGAATTCCGACCCTAGCGGACATGTACCTAACGCCATCAAGCATGGCGGAAAGCACCATTCCGCCATGGTGAGAAGTACGGCATCGCGAATCAACCGTAAACGGCCCCACTGAGTGCCTGTACACCGCTCCCTGCCCACAAAGCACAACTCCTCGTAGGTGCAATGAAGTCACAATGCTACCAGTGAAATGTACAAGTCACCCATGCATGCCAACGAACAAAAGATCCACAAGAGGGGCCAATGGGAGCTGCAGGGCACAGATGGCACGAATACAGAAGCCATTCCAATGGACATGACCACATTCCCCCCCCCGAAACGCACGCAAACACAGGCACCTGTGACCAGCAATATTCCGAAAATCACAACATTCCACCAGTCCACCTGGCTGACCGTCGTCTGTTACACAAAACCCAATCCCCCGCCCCTGAGCATGACAACATCCAAACAGTCATATTGGCATCCCCCATCCCTGACCTCACTGGGCTCCGTAGGCAAACGCGCCCAGCACAGTACCACGCGACTATACTCCGAAACCGGAACCCAATGCAGATCTCCTCACAAAACATCGCTCCCCAAATAGGAATATGCCACATCACTCGCAAAGAAGAACGCTACACGGGCCATATCAGAATAGAAATTTAATGCACAACTAAATCACCAAGCTCATACAGCCATCAGTCCATGAACTCCAAAACACATATCACCATTGTGGGCTGCATCCGCAAGGAATGACCAGCTACTACTTGTGTGACGCCCTGTCCCATCATGGTACACAGAGCCACATTCACGTACGAAAAGGCAACATGGAAGCGCACAGAACCGCAGGCCCGTCCCAATGGGGAGGCACTAGTCCAACTGAAAGGCCGAAATGTTGCTCCGAGCCACTAGTACTGCGTAAGGGCATGTGGCCCATTGGCGATCGTCCCATAAGATCGTAATGCTGCTCCACTGATTAACACGAAGCAGCAGGTGTCGTGAGTAAACGCCATCTGCAGGAGTGGCATACAGATGGCAGTGGCAAAAGGGTAGGAGATACCTGTCAACAAAAAGAAAAGAAAAAGAACAGAATGGCCATCAGAAGTACATTCGAACAACTCACTCCAATGACCACACTAAATCCACAGCCATATGCATGCTAGCCCACTCCAAAGGATCATCACCACCCCAAAACCACTTGCCACTCATAACTATCTATATCGAGGTGTAAACACCATCCCAAACGAGTGTACCTGTGCATGCGTCTGTCAAAACAGATTCCATCAGATGGGAATGTCAACGTGCATGGACACAAGTGTCTGAAGGCGCGTCGAGACAGGGAGGGCTCAACAAGGCCAGATAGACGATGGTGCCACTATGGCAGCCCTGCATCACATAACGCAGGGGAGGCGGATAGATTCCAACAAGCCCTGTACATGGCAAACCCTGTATCAAATCAGCTGGCCATGCATCCATTCATCATTCCCTCATCCTGTTATAAATACACCGGAATATTTACTCACAAGACATTCGGGATTTCCATCGAGTCTGTGCGTTATGCAGCCTGCAAAATCCACAGTGTCCCAGCCCGTAATTTCTGTGTTGTGAAGTTACATGATTTTGGGAACGTCCGGCCTCATCGCCCACGTCAATATAGCGCATCCCAAACTATTCATATCAATCATTGCTTCCTCGCCATGGCCTCTGTCTCAAGGACATCGAACAATAGAACATTATACTTGCAGTCAGACCTGTGGGCATCTCCTCTCAGCTAGCCGAAGACCGAAAGCGCCGGCCTTCGAATTCCTCATTTGCAACATCACGTCGAAAAGGCATCTGTGGCCGTTTGAAATCACAAATTAATCCAGCTAGTGCAGCTGTGTGTGAAAATGTCAACTGCCATCACCCACTAATGGGACGCCCCGCCCGTCGTTGCAACCCTGTACAGTGATGCATGAGGGCCCACCGTTACTCGAGTACTACGTTCCACTGACCCATCACAAGTCTGTTCGCGACTGCAAAGATTGTATGTGAAACAATGGGACCATAGCCGAATGTACATATCAACAAATGTTACACGGCCATCGGGTACAAATACATGATTGCAATAGCAAGATGCCGTTCCTCGATTAGCAGCGTTGTGTGCGGGACGTGCTCGCCCAAAGGGGAGAGCAGCTTGCACAGGTGGAATGAATCACCACAGGTGGAGGCCATACAGCCTGAAAACACATAAAGTGCACACCCAGTCTCCTCCCACAACCACACCCACTCCGAAATGCTACCGGCAGGACTCGCGATGTTGGCCCTGGGGGACCTGATAGCACTGCAAGTACTCCAACTCCAAGAAGAAGACGAACACCAACTACAACCGGCCGCACGGAGGAGACGCAGGAGGAGGAGGAGGCCAAGGCAGGGCCCGCAAGGGCCGCCAGCACAGCCACTACCACCACGCAGGCAGCCCGCAATCCCACGCCTCCGAGCACATCCGTTCAACCTCACTGATGAGCAGATCCACACCCTCTACCGTTTGGACCGGAACACCATAGCCGCAATAGTGGACATGACACAGGCTGACCTTGTCAGCATGATAGACAGCCCAACCGCCATCCCACCCCTACTGAAGGTGGTGTCTGTACTCCACTTCCTGGCCACGGGCACCTACCAGCACACAGTCGGACAGTTGCATGGCATTTCTCAGCCACTGTTCTCACGGACACTATTGCAAGTGCTCGATGCCCTCCTGAAGCACGCAGACGACTACATCTCTCTACCACGCTCGGAGCAGGACATTACCAACACTAAAGTGGGATTCCATGCACTTGCCGGCATACCGGGTTGCATTGGTGCCATCGACTGCACCCATGTGGAATTGGTCGTCCCACATGCCATGGAGGCCCAGTACCGCAACCGAAAACAATATCATTCCCTGAATGTACAGATGGTGTGTGACTCCAACAGGATCATTACACATTGTTGTGCCAGATTCCCTGGATCAACCCATGATTCTATGGTCTTGAGGAACTCTACTATACCACGCTACATGGAGCGACACGCAGGGAACAGATCCTGGCTACTCGGTGAGTCTCTTTTCATGCATGATGATGTGGGGTATGTGATGCGGCAATGACCTGGCAGGAAGGGGGGGGGGGTGTGCGTACGTAGCAATGGCATTCCACATCATACGTTTATCGTCCACATACAGGTGATGCTGGGTATCCACTGAAGAGATGGCTCCTCACACCAGTCCGGAACCCACGGGACCAGCATGAGGAGGACTACAACCATGCCCACTCACGTACCCGTGTAGTCATTGAACAGGCATTCGGCCTACTGAAGACTCGTTTCCGCTGCCTCAGCAGGTCTGGCGGGGCACTCCTGTACCGCCATGAGAAGGTTGCAAAGATGGTGATGGCATGTGTCATGCTCCACAACATGTGCGTACGTAGAAATGTGCCCATGCCCCCAGACGCAGAACTGCAAGCACCTGATGATGGTCATGATGAGGGTGGGGATGTGGCAGCACCTCAAGGAGTCTGCGAGGCACCGGAGGGCCGTGACATTCGTCAGCATGTCATTGATGCATGCTTCTAGCACTCACGCCTGGTGGCTGATACATGGACACGGGACTCGTGGCACTGTGTGTGTCTGGTACATGCACAATATGGACTATACGCCTAGGATGGCCTAGTACATAATGATCATTGTCGACACATCTCATTGGTTGATCGTGCACTTGTTTATGGCATATGTGATATCATGGTGAACACCCTATCGACCCGCCACCCAAGTGAGCCCAACACACCCCCTCCACCCTCCTACCTCCCCCCCGAACACCAGTGTCCAAAGATGCTCATTGTCAGTGGACTGTCGCTATTGCAAGCCCCCTCTGCGGGTGTCAGGGGCACCCCTGCCTGTGGAGCGCAGGTTCCTCCCAGATCTACGTTGGGGGCTGCCCTGGACGGAACTAGCAACGGAAGATGTCTCTGCCTGCTCACGTCCATGCATGTCCCTAAGGGTTTGTGAGAGCTCCGTGAGCACACGGCGCACTGCAGCAAGTTCGGCACATACGTCTTTGGACGTCGCATGCAGTTCCCCCCTCAGGCTCTCGGTGCTTCTCTCCATTTGGACTCTCAGGCTCTCGGTGCTTCTCTCCATTTGGACTCTCAGGCTCTCGGTGCTACTCTCCATTTGTGCCCTTAGTGTCTCTGTACCTCTCTCCATTTCTGCCCTGAGTGTCTCAGTTGATGTTTCTATGTCTGCCTTAGTGCCCCCACATTCATCGGCATGGTCCTTGAGGAGCGTGGCCAGTTGCTGCTGTTGCCCGATTAACTTGTCGAGGGACTGTTGCCTCTGCTGGGCCATGGCCATTTGCGGGGGGGTCACAGAGGGGCTGTTGACCTCATGTTGCCTTGCCACAGGGCTTGGGGGGGATGGCCAGTCGTCTTGTGGGTGCCCCTGCGTGGTATTCTCATGTTGTACGGGATGGGACAGACAGGGGGATTGGGACAGGTCATGGATGGATCTGACTTCGACATCTCCGTCTTCTGTGTCGGAGCATGCTGCCATCATTGGGGTGTCACCTATGGTGCTGCTGCCACCAGAGCCAGTGCCTTCTGTGGCATCCGTTGGGGGGACCTGTGGTGGTGGTGTAGTGGGCATGCTGGCTGCTGGGGTGCCTGTTGATGTTCCCTCCTCTGTGCTGCCACCTGATTTGTGCTGCTGCCGTGTCTTGATGCGTGCAGCTGAGGTGGAGGGTCTTTGGCCGTTGGTCTTGGCCCTCTTTGCAGGTGTGCTGGTAGGGGTGTCCTGATGCTCGTCGTTTGGATCGGACCCTGTGGTGGAGTAAAGGAGGGCGAGGGTTATTAATGAGTCTGTGGGTATTGGAATGGCATTGTATCACATGCATTGGGGTGGTACATGAGGGTGATTTGGGTCGGGGCCTTAGAGGTGCTTTCATTTGTGTGTGGGGTGAGGGTGCAGTTGTTTGGCAGCCTGCAGTTAGGGTGTGCCTGCTGGACGTGTGGTGGGTGTTTTAGGGGTTTTTAATTATTTATGTATTTATTGTGGTTTTAAGGTGCGCTATGAGGGCGATGTGTGTGGACGTTCTCCTGGACATGTGTTCCTGTTGCACTATGTGGACACATGGTACTTCACATGATTGGACATTGTGGTTTTAGCATTATTTTATCTGGCCCACCTACCTGATTCTTCTGATGTCTGCACTCCTTTCTCCATCCCTCCGACTCCCTCAATGCTCTCCATTCCGATGGTGGAGGCACAGATTTCTTCCCAGGGGGTCAACTTGATGGGTGATTCAGGACCTCCCCCGGTGGCTGTGGCAATGTTGCGGTTGGCAGAGAGTATGCTGCGGACGCGTATCCGCAGGTCGTCCCACCGCTTTCGGCATTGTTGTGGTGTGCGGGGTGCGGTCCCCACCGCGCTTACCCGCTGTGCTACCAGAGCCCATATGGCCTTCTTGTTCGCAAGTGCCGTCCTGGTCATTTGCGTGTAGAAGACGACGGCAGCATTCTTCTGGAGGGTCTCTGTTAGCACGGTGAGTTCCTCGCGGGAGAAGTGGACCTGCCGCTTGCGGTCGCACGCTTTCTTCGCTGCTTTTCCCATTTTTCTTGGTTTCGCTAGGGTGGATGACGGGTTGGGGTGTGTCTCAGGGTTGTGTTTTTAGTGGTAGTGTGGTTTTAGTGGTTTTATAGGTGTACGGCGGGTTGTTTCCCGTTCCGGGCCCATGTTTTTACTTCCGTTTCCGTATATTTCCGGTCACCGTACTTTCCGGTAGGCGCACTCTGCGGTGTCCGCTGTGATGGGTGGCGGTATTGCACCTAGGGCGTCGTACGGCGGCGGTGTGGGCCGTTTTGGGGCCATTTGCGCCATCGCGGACTTTGCACTTCCGCCATGGCGTGGTGCTCGTGCCCGATGGGTCGGAATGGACCGCTCTTTGCTCCTTCGTGCAATGGCGGAAACGCTATTTACGCTGTTGCGGTCCGGTCAGTCACTTTCCGCCAGGGTCGTAATGAGGGCCATACTGTGCATAGACTAGCGAGCATTACCCGGAGTTGGAGGTGGGTTGTGAGAAGGAACAGTAGTGAAAAGATGTCTTAATACTGCTTGTCCTACCTGAGAGTCAGATCTAGAATGAGTGTCTAGGCAATAGTGTTTTGTAAAGGTGTGTACAGAACTCCAGGTTGCCGCTTTGCAAATGGACTCTTGGGGAACATTTGCAATGAAAGCTATGGAAACCCCAGTGCCTCGAGTAGAATATGCTCTAGGCTTGAAAGGCTGTTCTCTCTTAGCAAGAGTGTAACAGAGTCTGATGCATTTGACAAACCACCTTGAGATGGCTGATTTAGAGACAGGATCTCCTTCTCTACCAGCTGCCACTAAAGCGAAAAATTGGTTTGTCTTTGTCAGTGGTCTAGTTCTTTCCAGGTAAAACATGACTGCCCTGCGCACATCTAACGTGTGTAGGCTTCTTTCAGCCACGTAAGTGGGATTCTGGAAGAAAGTAGGCAGTTCTATTGATTGGTTCACATGGAACTTTGAAATAATTGTAGACGCAAATCAAGGGCGAGTGTGCAGAACCAACTTATCTCTGTAAACTGTAACAAAAGGGTCTAGAACTGAAAGGGCCTGTAGTTCACTAACTCTCCTTATAGAGGTGATAGCCACTAGGAAGGCTGTATTATAGGTAATATGTTTGAGACTTGCCTTATGCATAGGCTCAAAATGAGACCCCTTAAGTCTAGTCAAAACCACATTTAGGTCCCATCCGGGAGCCGGGTTAGAAATGGGGGGGGTGAATTATTTTAAACCCTTCCATGAAAGCCTTAATAACGGGTATTTTCCACCAAGACACCTTCTGTTGTGACGTAGTGTAGGCTGAGAAAGCAGCTAAGTGAACCTTCAGGGAATTAAAAACCAGGCCTGAGTCTAGCAGGTGAGTCAGGTCCAATACAATGCGAGTAGGAGAGCAGTCAATAGGATTGACACCCTTGGAATTGCACCAGATAACAAAGCGCTTCCATGTACTGGAGTAGCAGTATCTGGTGTTAGGTTTTCTCGCCTCCTTAAGTATGTCCATGCATCTCTGAAGGAGTCGTAGGTGCCCGAACTCTATGACCTCAGGAGCCAAGTCACTAAGTTCAGGATATGCGGGCATGGATGAAGAGTCTCTCCCTTGTCTTGAGATAACATGTTGTACGGGCAGGGCAGTTCCATTGAAGGAGCTAGGGACATCTCCATCAGATGGGAGAACCAGGGTTGGCGGGCCCACATGGGGGCTACCAGTATCATGGTGACTGGTTCCTGTTGCATCTTGTGCGTTATCTTAATGAGTAGGGGAGTCAGGGGGGGCGTACAATAATTTCCCTGACCATGTTATCCAGAGACCGTTCCCCTTGGATCGGTTCTGGGGGTACCTGGAGGCGTAATCATGGCATTGAGCGTTCTCCAGAGTTGCAAACAGGTCGATCTCCAGGAAACCCCACTATGTGAAAACATTAGAGACAATGTGCCTCATTACACGGATGGCGGAAAGGGATTACCGGTACCGGTAACTGTACCGGTAATCCCTTACCGCCTTACTACGAGGTCCCTTCGCGGGTCCCTGTTACGCTCACCTGGCTCCCACACGTCGATCTGAATTGGACAGCTGCGGTTTCCACCCACGTGACGCGTAGTGCAGAGATGACAGACTGGACTGGCCCACCTAATCTCGTCTGCTTGACCCGAAGAAGTATTCTCCTTAGGTTTTTAAAGGATGAGCTCTCCATCCTGCGTAGAATGCAGGGGCACGTGGATAACCAGTTACTTCACTGGTCCGAAGGAATTGGAGAGTTCCAGAACAATATTGACTCTGAGGTTCCTGGCGAGAAGCCGTAAGTATATAGTTCGTAAGAGTTCAAAATGTCTGACTTTCACTCTTGTCCGATTACTTGCAGCTTGCAGCTTGACCCTAGAGAAGATTGCCCCGTGCGGCTGGTAAAGTTCAGGTAAGAGTCTGTATTATCCAACACTGTCCGGTAAAATGACACCTGTATGTAATCTGTTGCTTTCTCCCTTATTACAGGTGAAGAATGAGAAATTATGGTGTTTTGAGGAAAGATACCTCCAGCGGTAAAATCAGCTAAGTCTATTATGGTGAAAGAGATTCCCTTGGTTTGTTCTTTCGGCTCACCTGGCTATCCTTTTGTTCTCCTTAGGTGCCGGAGTTCGGCGAAGATGAATGGAGGCTGTGCCGGCCCGTGGAGATGAAGAATGCCTCCGGCGGTAAAATCAGATAAGTCTATTGTGGTGACTAATATTGTCGTCTTATTCTCTCGGCTCACCTTGCTGTTCTTTATTCCCCTTAGGTGCCGGAGTTTGGTGAAGAAATGATGAAGACAGAGGTGGATCGTGGAGGTGCTGCGAAGGCTGGTGAGTATAGCGCGCCGCTGCAGCAGGCGATGCGACGCGCTTCAAATAACGTCTTTCTTCCTATTCGAAGGCGCGATGGATCCAGAATCAGGTGAGGAAATAAGTATTGTTCTTGTTCTAACCTTTTTCCTTCTTTCTCCCTTTTTTCTAGGAGCTCCAGACTCGAGGCTGGAGTGGCAGAAGACTGGATGCTGGCTTGCAGGCATGGTGAGCGTTACGCTGTAGGATGCAGAATAACGGGAAGCGTGAGCTGCTCTTCGGGCGTGGTTTAAATAGCCTTCAAAGTAGTCCCAGGTAAGAAGTTCCCAAGACCACACCCGAGTAAGAAAATAGTCCCTGAAATAAAGTAGTCCCCCTTCAGACTTCACATTGGCTTGAATGCTGAGCAGCATGGTCTGCATGAGGTAAGTGAAAACAAATGAGCTATGGCGCCAGGACTGACCCCTTCTATGAGCCTGGCGCCTATGGCGCCAGGACTGTACCCAGATAGCCCCTAGCCGGGGTTGCTGGGTTTTTCCCAAGTATCTGGATGCCTGCTCCCGGGACAGATGGACCTGGTCCGGATGCCCGGGGGTAGGAATCATGACAGTCCCTACCTTAAAGGCTGGTTTTACCAGCCGTTTAGGACGGGACCCGCAAAAGTACCTTGGAGGTAATTACGGTACCGCAATTTGCGGTACCGTAATTACCGCCTTCCCCATTCCCATTGAGAACTATGGGGGCTCAAATGGGAATGGGGAAGGGCGAATGGTGAATTACCGCCCCACCAACCTTGGGATGGGGCGGTAATTCCGACATCCACCATGGTGGAATCAGTAAATTATTGGCGGCAACCATGGCGCTAATAGCGCCATGGTTACCGCCTTCCGTGTAATGAGGCCCAATGTCTTTGTGTAGTCGCCATTCGTACTCTGCGGGTAGTGGGAAGTCTCTGCTGAGCACGTCCGCTAGAAGATTGAGTTCCCCTGGAAAGTGTTGAGACAACAGGAACATCCTGTGTTTGAGAGCCCATATCCAAATGTTTGGGGACAGCATGGACAGCCCTGGAGAGTGTGTGCCCTCTTGATTGTTCAAGTAATACATGGCTGTGGTGCTGTCTGTGAGAACCAGGACCACCTTCCCCTGTAACTGTGTTTGAAAAGCTTTCAGTGCTTTCAATATGGCTAACAGCTCCAACAGATTTATGTGGTTGGATGCTACTTCTGGGGACCACAAGCCGTGCGCCGTCTGCTGAAGCAGGTGAGCTGCCTACCCCGTGAGAGATGCATCTGTCGTGAGAGTAGCTTCTACTGCGGAGGTGGTGAAGGTTTTCTCCTTCAAGAGGTTTTCCCTCGACCACCACTTTAAGAGTGAGAACGAGGGATGGCGAGACAATCACCAGATCTTCCCATTGTCAGCTGGCCTGACACCACTGGCTGTTGAGCCACTCTTGCATAGTATGCATGCGCAGACGTGCGTGAGGAACTAAATAAATGCTGGACGCCATCATTCCTAACAGTCGCATGGCTTTGCGTACAGTCACCTCTCGACCGACTACATATTGAGGGATGTTTTGGACCCTCTTGTTGGAGGGGAAGACGAGGCAGTCTTCTGTCTGAATTAGAGCCCCTGGGAACTGTTTGACTTGACTGGAGTCTAGCCTGGACTTCTTCTCGTTGATTGAGAATCAGAGGCTGAATAAGAGGTATATCGTCTTTCGGGTATTCAACAGGCATGTTCCGTAGGAATCCCGGTTATGAGCCAGTCGTTGAGGTAAGGGTAAACCGGAACGGATTCTCTGCGCAGGTGCGCCGCTGCCACTTCCAGTACCTTCTTAAACACCCTTGGTGCTGAGGAAATGCCGAAGGGGAGTACTTTGAACTGATAGTGCTTGCCCTCTATCACGAACCTTGGATATTTTCTGTGTGCCGGCAACATTAACATATGAAAGTATGCATCTTTCATATCCAGTGATGCCATGTAATCCCGGTTTCAGCAGAGGGATTACTTCCTGCAACGTGACCATGCAAAACCTTTGAGGTTTGACAAATTTGTTCGATGGGCGCAAGTCTAGTACAGGGCACATGCCGAGATCCTTTTTGGGTACAAGGAAGTACACTGGATAAATACTATTGTTTACCTGTAGAAGAGGGACGACTTCTATGACGCCCTTTTCCAGCAGGATCTCGACCTCTTGCAGCAGGATGCGTAGGTGTTCCGGCGTCAGGCGTCTTGATTTTGGCGGTCTGAATTGAGGTGGTCGGCAAAATTCTATACAGTACCCATGGGCAAAAGTCTTGAGCACCCACTGGTCTGTTATCCCCTGCCATGCATGAAGTTAAGCTGTTGGACATACGCTGACCGGGAAGGCATGGGAGGGGACCTGGATCTGAGGGTCATTTCTGACCCGAGGCCAGGGAGCCTCTGGGAGTGGAATTCCGGCCTCTACCCTTTCCGCGGTGTTGTCTTCTAGGTGGATACGTGGTGGTGGTATTGGATACTTGTCCTGAAGACCAGTTGTTTCCTGAACCATACTTGTTGTGAGGGGAACGTGATTACCCATGAAAGGAGCGACGAGAACTGCCCCCTCTTTGTTATGAAGGCCTTTGGGTAATCTGGTTTAAGGTTTTGAGAGTCTCAAGCGCCTCGTCCAGGGCCTTGCCAAACCTGTTGGCCTCCTCAACCAGCTTGTTTATTAAGGCTGCTTGGGTTTCAAGCTTAAAACCACAACCAGGCATACCGTTTAAGTAGTGTACCCTGGGCCAACGTCCTTCCCTCTGTTTCAGCAGCGTCCAGAGAGTTCTTCAGAATGTTGTGGTTGATTTGCTTGCCTTCCGATACAAGTGAGAGCAGTTTAGCCCGCATTGGTTCTGGGACCTCTTGAAGGCTCTCTTGCAACAAATTCCACTGCACATCTGAGTAGCTAGCCAACAGAGTGGTGTTGTTGGCTATTCGGGTGGAGAATGCAGCAGCAGTCGTGACCCTCTTTTTCAGTCCATACAACTTTTTGCCCTTCTTATCAGGTGGTGCCTCGCCTGTAGACATGGCGAAAGCTGTTCTCCTCCTTGTAGTTGTACTGAAGACGCTAGACGTCTCTTAATAGAGTTCAGTAAGGGAATGGCCTGACTGGCAGGAGGCTTTTCCTTCAGTATGTCCTCTACAAAGTCAGAATCCTGCACAGCCTCCTGTGTGGCGATTTGAAAATGTTCAGCCGCCTTCGTTAAGATGGCATTGAATACCATTTGATCATCCACAGGGGAGACCTGACGGACTGGGGTGGTAGGAGGGGAATCCATACACAGAGCGTCAGGGTCCGGGCTGGAGTAGGGGATGCCCAAGGTTAATTATCAACTGGATGGCTGTCCTCCCAATTGTCCATGGGATCAGCAGGATCATCCATAGGGTCCCCAAAGGTATCATCATCCTGTATATAGGGATTGATAGGCACCTCGTCATCTGTAAGGTCAAAAACATTATGGACATGAGGATCCTCAAAGGTCCTCTAAAACTTAGCCATAGGGGTAAAAGGAAGTTCCTCAAGAGGCCTCTTGGGAGCAAACCCCTCTGAGTATTCAACAAACGTCTCCAGTCTGTTCATGCGCCCCTTCAACATCTCCCTGGTCCATGATGATGAACCAGAGGAGTTCAGGGGAGGAAAGGGATGTTCTTGATGAATTTCCTCTTCAGAAAGTCGAGACTTTTCATGTAAAGTCTTCGATAAATACCAAGGGCTCTCAGAGTACTCTTTTTGAGGCTCTGGGCGAGGTGACGTGTCTCTAGACGTGTATTTCGGACGTTCTTTCTGTTTCAAAGTTTGGTTTGACTGTTCCTTTTGTTTAATCACGGAAGCGATCCTCGCAATACTATCGCTGATGCTCGGGGTTTGAGGGAGGTGTGACGGTGAGTCGGTGGCTGCACGGTAGATTTCGGCTCCACTGAGGCCTTAAGCGTTGTCGGAGCCTTCTACTGAAGCTTCTCAACGGCTGCGTATGATTTGATGCTAGCGTCCTTACTTTTAGATTCCCCGGATGCATGCCGCTGTCCCGGTTGCAGGGAGGGATGCCGATCATAAGGATCAGCGGGCACCGCCGGAGTCTCTGACGTGCCCGATGGAGCTTTAGAACGCTTCGACTTGAAGCAGAACCGTGGGTCGTGGGTTGTGTGCTTAGTCTGGGAATCCGGTGCGTCCCTGTCGCCGGGATGTATCGTCCCCATAGCAGGACTCATGTCGTGGCCATCAGGGCTGGGACGGATGCTGCAGAACGAGAGCTTTCCGCTGTAAGTTCAATGGCCTCTGGAGTGGAGCCTTGCTCATCGCTAGTCTCTTCGTCACACTCAGCGGCTGTGGTGGCGGGGGAATTATCGGCCTGCAACATACCGTAGGCCACCCACAGCTTCAAACTTCGCTCCGTAAGTGTCTTAGGCCACAGAAGTTTACAGGCCGTACAGGCCGCCTCATGCAGGAAGGACAAAATATAAATGCAGTCCTGCCCATAGTGCAGGATCGTGCTGGCGACGACAAAACCAAGGGAACAAAGAGAGGTGAAAAGGAAAGGCATTCTTGAAGAGAATATGACCATCCCGACCCCACTATCCCTACTGTAAGGGCCAACCAGAAGGCCCGGCTGTTAGGGAGAATTCTCAGAAAGAAATGTGCTAATTCCCTCCACCTTAGAGACCCCCAGCAACTTTGCCGGATTTTGAGGACTTGACTTTTTCAACCTGGAGAGAGTGAGACCCTTTCCCCCCCTTTTGGACTAAAGAATGCACTTGCTCCATTCCAAAGGATGGTCAATCATGTTCTGAATGGGATGGAGGACTTATGCATGGCATACTTGGATGACATTGCAGTGTTCAGCCCTACTTGTAAAGAACACATTGACCACCTGAGAAATGTATTGCAGGCTCTGGTGGAGTGAAGGGCGTTCAAGATATTGTTTGTTGCTGTTCTCTAGTCAGCTGTGAAGTGCGTAGTGGTCCCCTTAAGAAAGCGGCCCGCCCCCATCGGGAAGCAGAAGTACTTAAGACTTCCTGCGTCACCCTTGTGGCATTAAGCCCTGGTGGAGTGAAGGGCGTTCTCAAGATACTGTTTGTTGCTGTTTGAGCCGGAGGACAGCGCACGCTAGGCAATATTAGCTCGTAGGAGTGTAGAGATTCCCAGCTGATTGCAGGGACCGGACGGTGGCCTGGGACGGAGGCTTGCGGTAAGTGCCTATGTGCATTTTTAAGTGATCAGCTGTTGGGAGACTATTGAGTTCTACTCTTTGATCCCGGGCTTTAATCACTTCGCACCCTTATTAAACGGGCCACCCCTATAAATATTTGTACTAGCCGACGATCTGCCCCTCACACTATCGGGCAGTCTTTTCTACACGTATCGGAGCCTGACTTTGGATATGACAAAATCTAAAGCAGTTAAGTCCTGTTACAATCTGAGGAGGGGCAATATCAATAAGGTAACCATTGCACCTAAAACTAAGTATAACATTACTACTCCCGCAGGAGATAAGGGTGCTAAGGGCACAATTCCAGCCCTTTTCCAAAAAGTGGCCCCTAAAACCAAAAACCTAGACAATGAACCTGCTGGAGACAATCAAACTCCAAACACTAACGGAAGTCAAGTACTTGATGTGTCGACATTGATAATTCTTTATTGGATTTATGCTTGTCCATTGAAACATCTATGACTTCTACTGCAAGAGACTACATGCCGGTAAATGAAGGAGGACAGCTGATCGAAGCTCAGGTCCTCCATGCGGATGATAGCGTGTTAACTACTCTGGAAAAGGGGCAAGAACAAGTTGCCTGAAGACACTCAACTAAACCCTCCATCCAGTTCCTCGTCAGCTTCTGGGAGGGCCCGCCTCTTAGCATCACCAGGCCTCTCTATTGATTTAGAGGGGTCGGTTACACCGCATGAATGCGGAACAAGTGAGAAATGCTGTATCAACTCAACTCTGATTACTGATCGCCAAGCCTCAATGGGAACAATGCAGTTTGCTCTTAAAATTCTGCTGAAATTATGTGGGAGAATATACGTCAACTCTGTTCTTCATTTGGGACTACCGAAACCAAGAATCCCATAACAATCTCGACAGTTGAATGATAAAGGCCAAGGTTCAGCCCTTGATGAGGAGGTTCTTTCTGTAATTGAAGAAGTGGATCCTGACCCACCGGGCAACTCAGCTGTTTTCCATTCAAGGAAGCAGCGGCACATGGCCAGGCGAGTGGCAAATAAGAAGATTCCAGTGATAATAGCCTCATCTCTCCCTCCAACTGTGTTACCGCCAATGAAATCCAAAAAAGCAAGGAAAAGAGCCTGCAGAGCTAAGAAGTGCCTAAGTAACCAGGCAGGCACTCGGACTGGATGGATTCTTCCTGAAAAATGCAATGATATCTCATATGTAAGCAGTGTTGATCAGAATTCAGCTTCTTCATGCAACTCAGAGGGTGAAACAAATAAAAACTCAACCCCCCAAAGAAGAGAGAAAAATCAGGCTTGCAAAACCCCCCTGGATGAAGAGGTCGCGGAGGGGCGCAATCCTATTGATCATAAAATCTGCATAATTAAAAATCTGAATCAAAAATTCAGTAACAAATGGTTGACTAGGCAGCAGGTGTTGGCAAAATTACACCTCATTCCACAATTGCGTGTGATACGTTCTGAGGACTTCACCTTTGTTGAACCTCTTAGGGTACGTAACCCTAATGTTACAGCGCTGCACTGTGCCGTTCAGGCCATGATTCAGCTGATCGCTCTCACAAGTCCAGTCTAACACAAGTTGGTCTGGGAGTAGATGTGAATAAGGAGGGCGAGGACCAACTAATTACCAACAATATAAAGCCAACTAACACCAAACATCCCACTAAACCGGACTGCCTCCTGGAAAGAAGGTCCAGTTAAGTAACATTCAAAACCCCTTGAAATGGCTGGCAGACTCTCTCCCGATGGTTCTGCAGAAACCCTGAAACTGTTAATTGCTGAGCTGGAATACGCATGGGTTTAATCATCTGTTGACTACCAATGGATCTCCATCACTCATTGACAATCAAACATTCTTTCTACTCCAAGAGACTTGGCTCGCGGCTCCATTATTCCTTGATGGGTACTCTTTATACCACTCGCAGGCCAAGAAAGGGCCTCGGGGACGGCCAAATGGAGGCCTTCCAGTTGGGGCCAAGAACTCTGTTCCTAGTAGAAAGATGATGACTATTTAAGAGAACCATATTAGTGCAATTGAAGTTATTATAACGATAAAGGAGTCCTGGGGTAAAAATCCTCTTAGTTAATGTATATAATCCTCCGGGGGCAAACCATCGCGAATTAATCCAAGATGCGTTACATGATTTATTAGGCCAATGGAAAAGTGATATTAAGTCCTACTTTGTTATCCTGGCTGGAGATCTAAATTGACATATCAAGGGGGCGGGGGTACGGCTAATAATGTTTGTTTGTCCCAGCATAGTGTGATGTTTAATGATTCTGAGGATGTTGAAGGCGAATGCTGGCGAGCATTTTTCAGGTGCTGGGACCTGGAAATAATAAATGGTCGAACTCGGAGTGATAGCCCGGGGAAGAGTACTTGGCACAATGGCCAGCACCGGAGTATGATTGATTATATCTACACGAGTGCAAAAGTGGCATCTATTGTCCGGGACATGGCAGTAACTCAGAGTGTCTGGAGTGACCATGATCCTCTGATCATGAGTATAGACATGACTCCTTTTACCACCCCAAAAGTTTTTGGTGGAGAGATCAATGTAAACCACGGAGCCAATCACATTATTTGCTCTGATAGAAACATCATTAAGGCAAATGGCGCGATTGGTCAAAGGGACTTGACCTCGGACCTAAAATTTGGACATATGACTCCTGAAGAAATAGAAAGCTGGATCACTGCGTTCAAGCAGACTCCCTCTCATCCATAAGGAGTCAGCCCCAAATATATCCTTTGATAGGGAAATACGGGACGCTAAACGTAAGCTTAGGAGTGAAATACGAAAGCTTAGCTCCACCACATGCTCAGTTATTGTAATCCATTATAGCATCAGAAAGCTAAAGAATAAATATCGTACTCAGTTAAAATTATATAAAAAAGCTCAAAAGTTGAATAGGTGCCAAAAAACTGAGTGTACTGTGCACCAAAAATACCTGGAATATCTGGGCCTTATTGGGGGAGGCCAAGGGTAACAGGAAATTGTCAACATTTAATCCTATAGGTGCACAAGAATGCACATCTTTTCTTGAAAACCGTAATGGCATCAGGGATACACTGGAAGGGGTTTATAATAGTGTTTTGCAAATTGTCCCACCTTTTGAAGTAACAACTGAGGAGCTAGTAAGTTAAATCAAGACATTAAAATCATCCCGCGCACCGGTTCCTAATGGTCTTTCTAATGCAGTAATAAAAAACAATCCTCAGCTCTGGGCAAGTCTTATGAAAATATTATTTCAGAAGGTCCTGACGGAGGGCAGAATTCCAATTTCATGGCAAAGGTCCATACTGATTCCAGTCTTCAAAAAAGGCAATAGAACAATTATCGTCTACTTTTCATGCTGTATAGCAGAGGAAAGATGTTTGCTTCTCTTTTATTAAAAGTTTTGCAAGTGTGGCCGGAAAAGGTGGGGATCTTAGACTGTTTCCAGAGTGGCTTTAGGGCCAGGTACCCCAGAGTACATAATCTATACATTATGGACTCACTAAGGAGCAAAGCGCTACAATCTAACAGCCCCCCTCTCTACACCATTTATATTATATTGATTTTAGGGCAGGTTTCGACTCTGTCAACAGAAGCTTTCTTTGGCGTAAACTTGAATAAGTGGTCTTGCCCTCCTGCTCTTATCTACTATCTAGAGCTCCTTCACACAAACACTACAGTCCAGCTAAGATTGGACAATGGAGGTAATATCACACGTCCTATCATACAGCGGAGAGGTGTAAAGCAAGGGTGTGTCACAGCCCTGCTGGTCTATAACTTATTTGTGTCGGATGTCCCTGATTATTTATGGGCAATTTTGAACTGTCCCCCGAAGGTTGGAAGAACTCACTGTGTCGTTTTAGCATATGCTGATGATAGTGATTCTTGATCATACTTTCGGTGGGCTCCACAGATTGGCAGAAAATCTTTGGCAATACGCATAGGCAAACAAATTAGTTATTAATCATAGTAAAACCGAAGTACTGCTGTTCACCTCCGGCAAGGTAGCACGTCCCTGCATGCATTTAAGTATACTTGAAATCAAGTATACACACTCCTATAAATACCTCAGAGTGGAATTCGATAGCAGGGGGAATTACCTGCTATGCATCCACGGCCGTAAAGTAAAAGCTGCCCAATGATAAGAGTGGTTACTCCATCTGGGGTGCGCGGCAACTGTGCTTACAATGTTTTGTGCCAATGGTCACCTATGGCTTAGAATCCCTGATTAACATGAACTTGGAATGGCTACAGATCCTTGAGGGGAAGTTTTGGAGGCGATTTTGGGGCTCCCACGCCAGTCCTAAGATTGGAGCTAGGTATTATGTCGCTTAACTATATTGTCCTGCATAAAAGAGCGGAGCTATATATTAAGATCCAGAATAATCCCTCAAACCCTCTGCTGAAGACTGTGAAAGAAGGGATGGGAGCAACCAAGAAATCTAAAATTGAAAGGGACATGGTTACGTTGAATGAAGCAAGTGGACGGACCTCGCGGTGGGGACAAAATAACGAAAGCATGTTTTACCACCTTCAGAGGAGCCTCTCCCTGTGCTACTGGCAGAATAACTATGCACACTTGGCAAACTTAAAGAATTATAAGTTTGTGATTTATGTCCTCTATACTTTTAAAAGTTGCCAACTGTACTTAAACCTCTGTCCGTCTGCAGCATTGAGACGTTTTATCTTGCTAATGCGCATTAATTACATCCCTACGCTAGTTACCCAAACACAGGGATCGGCACTCCCAGGAACTCCATGGTATTGCAGAATATGTGGAGATTCTTCTAAACCTGAAACAGCAAGACATGTACTACGTTACGTGCACAGCTGTCCTACTGTCACAACTACCTCAGGAAATTTGTAGATAACCCAGAGTTTATGGTCACTAACGAATTCTGGCATTGTTGCATTAATACACTTAACCCAAAGCTACATATAGCACTTTTCAGAATATGGTCCATTGCGCAAAAAAGAATGGGCGACCATGAGTAAGGGGAGGTACTCTATAATCAAGTAGGAAAAGGAGTAATACTGGTTTAACTTCTCATTAAAGCATCAGAACATAAACAATGACTCTGGGAGAGGGCATTCTGCAGGAAATGCTGAGACTGTTTAAGAGTAAGGACCTGGCTCGCTGTGAGCTGCGTCGGACCCATTTGGATTTTCCCCTTATGGTGCTATACTTTCAGAATCTTCAGAATTTGTCATTTGGTCTGGTTTGGATATAGGTTATGTTATGTTCTTAATTTTAATGTAAACATGTATGTATTTGATTTTAAGATAATGAAATTTTGTATGCTAGAAGACTGATGGATTGATTGAATATATGGTTATTAACTAACGCTGTAAGGAATGATTTATTTTTCTAGGACATTTTATGTCTGATTGAATGTGTAAATTTTTGTTTATATAAAACTGTATCACATTAAATAAATAATAAAGTATAGCAGGCTCTCAAGTGCCGGCCAATCTGACCATAAAGGCAAGTAAATGTCAAATTGGTCAGAGTAAAGTGGTCTACCTTGGACATGAGGTAGGAGGAGGTGAAATAAGGCCATTTCCTAAGCAAAGTACAGGCTTTACAAGACTGGGCCACCCCTACTACTCAAATCCAAATGAGAGCCTTTCTAGGTCTCACAGGTTACTATAGAACTTCATTGAGAACTATGCGAGCATAGCTTCTCCCTTGAATGTGACCTATTCACCCAAATTCCCCAAGAAGGTCAGGTGGAATGAGGAGTGCACTAAGGCATTTGAACAACTAAGCATGACCTTTGTCAAGCTCCAGTCTTAAGAGTTCCTGACTATAACCAATCCTTTATTGTACAGACGGATGCTTCCAATACATGTATAGGTGCAGTTCTGAGTCAGCTGGATGAGAAAGGCTGGGAACACCCAATCTGCTTCATCAGTAGGAAACTGAAGGAACCTGAGACAAGGTGGGCAAACATAGAAGGTGAATGTTTTGTCATTGTGTGGTCTTTGAAGAAGTTTAGACCATACTTGTAAGGATCTACTTTTGTAATTCAAACAGACCACCACCCTTGAGATGGTTAATGCAGATGCAGGGGGAACATGCAACATTTGTAAGATGGTCAATCAGCCTACAGGGGTTTGATTTTACCACTGAACACAGGTCAGGGTGTAATCACCAAAATGCTGATGGTCTCTCCAGAAAGTATGACCGACTGGAGTAAGGAGAGTCATCCAGGAGTGGATTAAAACCTCCAGGTCCCTTAGTCTGAGGGGAGGGGAGGGGGGACGAGTGTTAGGGAGAATTCTCATAAATGTGCTAATTCCCTTCACCTTAGAGACCCTCAACAACTTTTCTGGATTTTGAGGACTTGATTTTTTCAACCTGGAGAGAGAGACCCTTTTTCCCACTCTCTCATGTATTTTAATGTAATTTTGTACACTGTGTTTCTTTTGGTTGTGGAGTCTGACAAACTTCATAGGCATCATCTTTTACATTGTGTCACACAGCACCTTCAGTGCAGTGGCACAGGGAAATCTTTCAGATTTCCCAAAGGTTTAACTACCTTCTCTGGGATAAACTACTGTTTCCCAGAGTAGTAAAGTGAAATTGACTTTACTTAGATTTGTAACTTTCTAGACCCAGCACACACTATCTTACAATAGGGTGCTGGAGGGATTACCTAGTATCCCCTTTGTTTAGCTTCTCATGTAACATTTTTATGTTACCCTTTTCTCAGTGAATGGCTGGTGGCAGTGGTTTCGTTTTTAACTACCATGGTATGCATTTACTGTGGGCGGCGTTTGCATCTGCAGTAAAGCACCCAAGGGTGCCATTTTTGTCAAAATGGACAGTCTTCTTTTTTTCCCAGTTTCTTTGTGGAAAGGTCCTTCTTGAGATTTAATCTGCGCGCCAAACCAGGTTTGGTCCCATTGTTCGCTTTGCCTTTGGCGGGATTCACGAGTGAAGCCCGCCTCTGGCTCCAGGGTGTCAGGGGTAGGCAGGAAGTAAGGGAGGTGCCCTAAATTCCATGTGCTTAGTCTCGCAGGAGACCCAAATGCACTCTGTGATGATTGGCTGGCTGACTGTCCGGCAAGATCAGCCTCCCTGCTTAGTAACTGACAGCTAAGCTGGAATGAATGGGAGAGAACTGAATAAAATGAGAGTCTTTTGGCTTGGAAGGCAGAGTCGACCACTGGACGAAGGAACCGAAGAAGAACTTGAAGAGGACGCCTGCTGCAACTCCTGGACCGTTGGTTTGCCCAGTGAAGCCCTGCTGCAGTCCCGAAACGCCAAGTTTGCATCGACAAAAAAGCCCCTGCAAGGAACAAGTTACTTACCTGTAACTGTTGTTCTCCAGCATGGGTCTGGCATGGATTCACATGCTTATGAATATTCCCCGTCGTCAGGCTGGGAATCCTCGGTAAAGAAAAAATCAGTATCAGTTTCGTTTCTGATCTGTTTTTAGTAGTAGCAACCAATCACTGATCTCTGCGTCATACTGACCACAGCCAATGACTGCCCTCTCCCTAAGCCCCGCCTCTGGCAGCCATCTTCAGATTTGGTAGCACGTGAAGTGGCAGTATGACCAAGTGAAGAGTCGCAGAGGGGTAGGCGGGAGGGTTCGCATGTGAATCCATGCCAGACCCATGCTGGAGAACAACAGTTACAAGTAAGTAACTTGTTCCTTCTCCAGCATGGGGTCTGGCATGGATTCACATGCTCATGAATAAAAGAATACATAGCAGTACACACATGCACAACCACGGGAGGTGGCAAAGGCTCAACATTAAGCATTACATCAAACTCAACATTAAGCAATTCTTACCTCCTCACCAGGCTCACCTTAGACGAACAGGCTGCACAGCACTGCTTGGCCGACCCTGGACTCCTCCCTGGACTCCCGATCGATGCAGTAGAATTTCGTGAAGGTATGCGTCGACCTCCACGTAGCAGCCCTGCAGATGTCCAGCAAGGGCACACCAGATAGGAACGCCGTGGTAGCTGCGATCGCTCTGGTGGAATGGGCTCTCGGACGGCCAGGCAGCGGTCGTTTGCCAACCAATGACAGTACATGATACAGCCGGAGAGCCATCTGGAAATGGAGGCCTTCGAGAGAGCCTTGCCCTGATTGACAGGTCCAAAGTTCACAAAAAGTTGTGACGTCTTCCGAAAACACTTCGTGCGGTCCACGTAGAACTTCAGCGCTCTAGCCACATCCAGCGAGTGCAAAGTCCTTTCAGCCGGCGACGAAGGCGACGGGAAGAAAACAGGCAACACCAAGGGTTCGTTGAGGTGGAAGTTCGACGGCACCTTGGGCATGAAGGAGGGGTGCGTCCTGAGCACTACCCTTGTGTCGTGAAAAGTCAAGTACGGGGGCTTGCAGGAAAGGGCCTGGATCTCTCCCACCCGTCGTGCGGAGGTGATGGCCACAAGAAACGCTGTTTTCCACGACAAGAACTTCAACGGAGCCGAGTGCAGAGGCTCGAACGGAGGTCCCATGAGCTTGGTCAGCACCACGTTGAGCTCCCACGCCGGGGCCGGAGCCTTCACCAGCAGGAATGATCTGAACAGTCCCTTCATGAATTCCTTCACCAGACGATGAGACCACAAAGACGTCCGCCCCGTGGTTCTGGTGTATCGGGAGATCGCAGCAAGATGAATCTTGATGGACGCGTGCGCTAGTCCAGCCTTGGCCAGCGTCAGTAGGTACGGCAGTACCTGGGGAGCCGTAATCCGCAGAGGGTTAATCTTCTGTGTGCGGCACCAGACAGAGAACCTCTTCCATTTGTGTCCATAGCATTTAAGAGTTGAGGACGCCGTGGCCTTTGCAAGAACCTCTCTGCAGTCGGCCGGTATGTCGTAGCCTCCAAACTCTAACGCTGCAGGAGCCAGGCCTGCAAGTTCAGCGACTTCGGGTCGTGATGGAGGATGGCGCCTCCTTCCCTGGAGAGAAGATCCGCGTCCACTGGCAGCTTGATTGACGGGGACGCTGACAAGTCCAGAAGGTCCGGGAACCATATCTGTCTCGGCCAAGCAGGTGCGACGAGGATCATCCTGCACCGTGACCTCTTGAGCTGGTTCATGAGCCGGATCAGCAGCGGCAATGGAGGGAACGCATAGAGGGACAAGCCCTCCCAGGGGAACGAGAAAGCATCGCCCATGCTCCTCGGCTGGGGAAACCTGCTGGCGAACCTCCGGCACTTGGAGTTCACCGCCGTCGCGAACAGGTCGATCTGGGGTGTGCCCCACCGTCAGAAGAGGCGGTCCACTAGATCCTGTCGTAGTTCCCACTCGTGGCAAGAGCGCAGCTCTCTGCTGAGCAAGTCGGCGATGGTGTTCTTTATTCCTGCCAGATGAAACGGCACCAGAAACATCCCTTGGGCGGCGGCCCAATGCCACAGGTCCTGTGCCTCCTTTGACAGGGCTGGGGATCTGGTACCGCCCTGCTTCCTGATGTAGAAGATGGTGGTGGTGTTGTCGGTGAAGATCCTCACCACCTTGCCCTTGAGGGACAGAAGAAAAGACCTGAGGGCCCAAAACACTGCACGGAGTTCCAGGACGTTGATATGGAGGGACCTTGCCGCCGGCAGCCAAAGACCCCTCGCGTGCAGGTTTTCGGTGTGCGCTCCCCACCCTTCCAGGGAGGCATCCGTGGTCACTGTCTTCTGGTGGCCCGGGGTCTGGAAGTCCATGCCCGCCGTCAGATGCGCGCGGGTGCCCCACCACCGGATCGCTCGTCGGAAACTCTCGTCGAGTGTGATCCTGTCCTCAAAGCCGCCCGTCGTCTGGATCCAGCGAGCGTCCAGGAACTCCTGCAACGGGCGCATCCGAAGCCTGCACAGGTGGATGAGATAAATGCAAGACAACATCATTCCGAGGAGGGACTTGGCGGGCCTCACCCTGGCCACGTCCGCAACCAGCATGCGCTGCAACTTGCCCAAGATGGCCCTCGTCCTTTCCTCCGACGGAGAGGCCAGAAGCGACACTGTGTTGAGCCTTGCTCCCAGAAACAGTGCGTCTTGAGAGGGCACCAGGTGGGACTTGGCGTAGTTTATGGAGAATCCCAGGTCCGTGAGTAGTTGGACGGTCCTTGCCGTGTGCTCCGCGGCGAGCTCCTTCGTCTTCGCTCGGATGAGCCAGTCGTCCAGGTAGGGGTAGACGTGGATCCCCTCTCGGCGCAGCTGCGCCGCCACCGGTGCGAGGCACTTGGTGAACACCCTGGGTGCCAACCTCAATCCGAAGGGAAGGGCTCTGAACTGGTAGTGACGCCCTTGGACCACGAACCTGAGAAACTTTCGGTGTCCCTTTAGGATGGGGATATGGAAGTAGGCATCCTCCAAATCCAACGACGACAGGAAATCGCCCTCCTCCAGTTGACCCAGGACGTGTTGGAGGGTGACCATCTGGAACTTTTGTGCCTTGATCAATTTGTTCAGTCGTCGTAGGTCCAGGATGGGACGCCATCCTCCCGTCTTCTTCTTCACGAGGAAGTATCTTGAGTAAACTCCGGAGCCCCGAAGCATCTTTGGGACGAGCTCGATGGCGCCCTTCTTGAGCATCGCCTTTACCTCCAAGAGAAGTTGAGGGACGTGATGTTCTTTCCTGGCCACAGGGGGGACGCGCGGGCACCTCTTAAGAAACTCGAGCACGTGACCCTGAGCCAGGGCGTCCAGCACCCAACGGTCGGTGGAGATGGACTCCCACTCGCTGACAAAGCTCGCCAGCCGGCCTCCCACCGGGGTGCTTCGGTGGTGGCCCGACCCCACAGCCGGTTCAGTCCTGCTTCGAGGCTTTGCCGCCTTGTCCTCCTTGGCGACAACGGCGGGGTCCGCCTGACTTGCCTCGTCCCCTGTAAGCTTCCTGTGACGACGAACGGGCCGCTTGACGGTAGGTGGAAAATCCGTCGCTGGAACCTTTGGAGGCACCCTGTTTGCCTCCGCCGCTCCGAAAGGGCGGCCGCCGTTGCTGGAGAACCCCAAGAGCCCGGGCCGTCTCCATGTCCGCCTTGATGGCTTGAAGGGAATCGTCCACTGTTTTCCCAAACAGGTTGTTCCCGTCGAACGGCATGTCCAAGACTCTGGTCTGCACGTCCTGACGGAAGTCAGTAGCCTTGAGCCATCCACGCCGCCTAAGGCACACGCATTTGCCCAACTGGCGAAATCCAGTGTCAGCGATGTCCGTCGCAATCGTAATGGCGTGGTCTGACGCCACCTCTCCTTCCTGCAAGATCTCTAGGGCTTCCGCCCCCTTGTCTGGTAGGAAGTCCAGCAGGGGGGCCAGTTTGTCCACAACTACCTGTCGCAGCGGGCTACGATAGCCAAGGCGTTGGCCGCCTTAATCGTCGTTGCTGCCGATGAGATGACTCTGCGTCCCATTGTGTCCAATTTCTTTCCCTCGCCGTCCGGCAGGGAGGTTGACGTAGAGGCCGCGCCCCCGCCCCGCTTTCTTCCTGGCCGCCGCGGAGATGACCGAGTCCGGGGTCAGCCCGAAGGCACAAGGGGGCCGCGTCCGGGACCCGGTACTACTTCTCGTACCGATCCCTTCTAGCCGGCGTCGTGGATGGGTTCTTGAGGAGGACGAGGCCCTCATCCCAAATATCATCTAGTAGATATCAAATATCATCTAGTAGAGGTACAGCGAGGACCGTCTTCCTCCTGGTCTCGCGCCGTTGATAAAGGAAACCTTCCTTCTTCTTCTCTTCCGGGCAGAGCTGGAAAAGCTCGGATGCCCTGGCGATCATGGAGTGAAACGATCCAATCTCGTCGGGCGGGGAAGCCCGGGTGGGAGGTGACGACGGGAGATCCTTGTCGTAAACCTTGTCGTTTGTACCCGTCGCGGCCGTGTCAGTCCCCGTATCATCCCCACGTGTCGTGGACGGGGAGGAGGGTTGAGCAGGGCGCGATGGCTGAAAAGGAGGTGGAGGATGAATCCTTCTTCTCTTAGGAGGAGGGCTCCCAGAAGGGCCTGGCTCTGGGTCCCCCGTCGGGAGCGGTTCCTCCGTTGGTGGTAACGGCAGTCTCGTCCTTATCGCCGAGCATAAGGACTGTATAGCCAACAAAATGGCCGCCGAGTTGTCTTGTGGCACTGGTTGAGGGAGTTCCGATGGGCGATCAGGAGCCCCGTCGGCACCCTCGACGCCCTTGTCGTCTTCCACGTCGGGGTCCCTCCCGACAGGATGGCCTTCTTCCACGCCAGAGCCGTGGCCTAAGACTTCGATCAGCTCCTCCTCAGAGGTTGAGGCCGAGTCCATGACGACCTCCTGCCCCCCCTTTTTCTTCTCCGTCGGAGGTTTCACGGGGGTCCTGTCGATGGGCATGAAAAGAGGACTCCCTCCGCGGTGGCAGGGAGATTCTGGGCCCCGAGGTCGCCACCACTGGTGTAGCCTCCACAGGCTGAGCCAGGGCCGCCGCGACTGTCTCGATAGAGGCCTTGGCCGGATGGATCAAGGTTTTCACCACCTTAGGTGCGCTCACCGCCTTCTCCTTGGGGGGAGGGTCACCACCTCGCTCACCCTCCGATGGGGCCTTAAGGCACGACCGGGGTCTCTCCAGGAGTTTCGCCGGGTGCTCGGCCTTCCTCTTACCCGAGCCAGAGCGTTGGCTCGTGGTTGATGGCGCCGGGGAGGATGCTCTCTGCCTGGCGCCCGTAGAGCCCGACCGTTCGGCACTCCCGGTGCCAGCAGACTCACAGTGCTTGGCCTTCTGTTGGACCCCCGTCGCCGGGGCGCCCTCAAAGGTCTTAGAAGACCGCTCAGACTTCTTCTTCCTCTTCTCGCCTGACGGGCTCTTTCCTTCCAGCCAGTTGGCGAGACGTTGATGGCGGTCCTTCATGGTCCGCTCCGACATATTGCCGCAAAACGCACAGTCCTTCTCCACGTACGTCTTGTCCTCATGTAGGCAGTAAAGGCAAAGGGAGTGTTCGTCCTCCTTAAAGACATTCTGAAGCTGGCATCCAGGGCAGACCCTGAACAGCTTTCCGGGCGTCGAGCTTCCCTTCTCCTGGGCCATGCTCGAGAAGGGCCTGAGAAACTTCTGGAATCCTCCAAAAGCGTGCTCGACGAAATCTTCATCCTTGAGGGGCGTAGAAGAATCCAACACGGGTCCCCGTTGATCGGATAAAGAAACGGTGGAGCTTGAGGCTCTTTTGACCGAAAAAGGAGAAATTTTTCTAAGAAAAAAACGCGAAAAAAAGCACTAACGCTCGAGACCAATAGCACGAGGATCCCAACACTTGAACGTGCGGTAAAAATCTGAAGATGGCTGCCAGAAGCGGGGTTTAGGTAGAGGGCAGTCATTGGCTGTGGTCAGTATGACGCAGAGATCAGTGATTGGTTGCTACTACGAAAGACAGATCAGAAACAAAACTGATACTGATTTTTTCTTTACCGAGGATTCCCAGCCTGACGACGGGGAATATTCATGAGCGTATGAATCCATGCCAGACCCCATGCTGGAAAAGGACGACTTCTCCCCTTGAGTTGGTGGGACCAATCAACTCTAAAGTACGTCACCTGGACATCCATCTCGGAGCTGGTTGAATTTCCACAGAGTTTCTGCTGGAAACCGTATAGCCAGGTAAAAGAACAACAGATTGTCTGCATTGCTTTTAAGCTGGCCAAGAGATCCAGGAAGATCCTCCGGACTCCCAGGAAGCAGGACTGACCAAGCCGGAGCCCCCTCAACAGAGTGCAGAAACCCAGAAGCAAGAAAAGTCCACCTCAACAGCCAGGAACCACCATGTTGCTATTTGCGGTAGACAGGACGAGCCGAAACACTGAACAGCCGCTGAAAGTGAAGTTTGCCGCTTGCTAGTTTTGACCATCCTGGTGTGGTGCAGGAGTCCCTCGACGTCCTCCCTCTTGTCCCCACAACTGAGGCCCAGGAACAGTGAGATCTGCAGAGCTGCACAGGAACAGGAGTCATCTGCTGCATCTTTTCTTCATTTTAAAGGTACTGTAAAAAGTCTGAGAGAACTTACATCTTACTGTATAGTTGCTTGCATCTTCTACTACTCACAAGTCTAATCAGCTTGTGGCCCTACATTTGATTCTTCTTTTCTTCAAAGACTTCTAAAACATTGTACAAGACATTCTACTTACCTGCAAAGAAGTACTCCAGCTTACATAGACGTTTGCCTATTGACTTTGGCTTAGCCTCTTCCACTGAATAACTCTTATTGGGGAATCTGAAAGTGTTTGCCCGCTTAAGAACATATGTGGTCTCTTGGTTGTTTTAAATAATATTTTCCTTTGACTTATTACTATATGATCCTAAATGCAACAGTGATATATTAATGTCCCCAGTACCCTAGCAATTGAAGTCACCTGAGGGTGGAGGGGGTGTCTTTGGCCCATCCCAAAAGGGCAAATAGTGGTTTAGCGATATTAAGAATTTGTATTTCATGAAGTGTATTTGAGTGTTGCTGTTATATTGCACCTTAACTGAAATTGTTTATTCAAGAAACCTTGAGTGTAAGAGTTTATTTGAATACGTGTAACTGTAAATCTCTGTGTAACTCCACTACAGCTCACATTGACCCCTCTTGAGATAAGCCTGGCTGCTCAACACACTACCAAAACTGTGTAGTACAAGCTTATACCAAAGGTTGGGTTTCCTACACCTGTAGTCAGACTTGGTTGTATTGTTCCCAGAGGGTACTGCATACAAACTTTGCCTAACACTGGCCACGTGGTCAGCAGCGCCAACCGGATCAACATCCGTCGAAATTCTGTCATCAGCATTCTTGGGCGGTGGCACAGGAATCAGCCGTCGAAGGGAGTGACAATGAGAATAAACGAAGGACGAGAAATATAACAATAACGCTATATTTATGAAGAGCTTTGCATTAGGGCGGAAAACAACAATCTGAGTGGCCTCGACGCGTCAGGGATTTTGGGTACACTACACGTCACGTTTGGGATAGTGTAACAGTCACGCCCTTGTCAATGTCCCTTTTCGATTCGCGAAAGACAAGATGCAATACTCTGTGGTTACCACTGGATGTCGGACTATATGCACAGTATGTGATTCTAAGCAGATCCACAAGCATCAGAAACTTAGTTCCAGGTCTTGTATCACGCTAGAAACTAATTTTAATTTTCTTTCCCCCTTTTCTCCCTGGCGCATTCCTCTCCCATCTACTATAATGCATATGTACCTTTGTTATAGCAATATGTTCCATTATTTTATGTACCTCAAACTTTAAGTACCTCCTGATTTTGAATCAATATACAGATGTCACATTATCACCGGTCACCACACATGATGCATTTCTGTTGAACACTTCAAATCTCGGAATCTCTTAACTCAGTGTGGTAAATATGAACATACACATGGTACTTTGTCACCACATGAATCACAGCCTTGGGAAAGACCCCGGAGGGTAGAAACAAGTATCGGCTGACCTCTCAAATGTGTCTCAAATTTGGATCGAAGTAGCAACGTGCACTGTTTTTGTCCCACCTCCCCTGGTGTGGGCTTGTTAATTCCTAATGCTGTGCCGCCCCATCGCCAAGCAAGTTTGATTTACTGTCTTTGGGTTGTATTTTCCCAGTTTCAACCTGTTGGGCTGTTGCTTTGTTCTGCCCTCATACCCTCCATCATGCCCGTGCCTCCACCGAGCACCGGATTGCTCTAATGCCGGCCCTGCCTTCAACCTGACTGGCCACCCCCTTCCATCAAATGGGCCAATCACAAGCCGGAGGGCGATAGCGGCCCACGTTACCAAGGGCCCCTGTCTGGACCTGTCTGACACTGGTAGGTGCCCCCTTGCTGCATATGTCTCCCCTGATCCTTCCGCCATCCTGCAACTCGAACCCTGGTGTTGATCCACTCACTGCCAACATAAGCCAGCTGGTACTTGGTGCCCTGACCGGACTTCCTCCAGCTTACTTCTATCCCACTCCCTGCTCTGACTTGATGCACCACCCTAAAGGTACTCTGACAGCCCTACAAGGTTCTATTTTTCAATTAGGTGTGCATTCCATCTATTCAGCCTTTTTCGTTTCGTGTGCCTCTGCTAAAATTCGAATTTAGGTGAGTTTTCATTTGTAGCCAATATGTTTTTTTTTAGTCTAGTGTCTCCCCCTGCCACCTCTCTACCTCACTTCCTCTCTTACTACAGGTCTCATGCACTTATCACTATCAGAAACGCTATCAGGCACGTATGATAGTCTCATTGCTCTGTTTGTCTGACCCTACCCTCCGCCCACACTTCTCTCCTTTATGTATAGGACTTGCATTGTTGAATCAACCGTCAGGCACTGTTAGGCAGAAACCTGTGCAGTTCCCTCTGGGACCACTGCAAAAGATTTAGGACTACAGGTGTTTGGCAGTAAACCCACTTGGTAGCAGTTTGTACCACACAGATTCACTTGGTAGCTGTGGCTGAGCAGTTAGACTTCCCTCAAGAAGAGTTAGGCAGTATACAGAGTATTCACAATAGGTCAAGAGAACACAATAGAACAAGTAAACACTGACCAGGGCTTGGTGTAAAAGAGATATAATTATTTATTTAACACCACATCTAGAAAAACACACAGGCACTAACAGTAAGCAATCCAAAAACACGGTCACTAAAAGATATACACTCCCTTAAAAGAATATTAGACAAGTCTTAAGTAAAGCCCCCTCTTATTTTCAGACAGCAGTGAGCGCTTAACGTAGATGGCACTCTAATAATTCGTTTTAAAAAAGGGAGAGAAACGCAGAGAATAAATTGAAACAGATCCCAACACTTTTTCACGAACACAACAAGAGAGGAAGGCAAAGTAACACCGTGAGTTTTAGAGTCAGTAGGACAGATCCGCTTTAAGGGGATCAAAACGAAATGTGTCCAAGGTCACACAGTTGCAGTGCACAAAAGTCTTGAAAAGGTTCAAAAAGAGTTGGACTAAAGAAAGAGACCATTTAGAGGGTCAAGGCGGCCAGCCCAGTCCAGAAGGTTAAGGGGTTATTATTACCTTGTAGCAATCTTTAGAAAGGGAGGCCTGGCGGACATGGTACCTTAAAGTGGTGAGAATACTCCAGCGGGGGCAGTTGTTCCTGGCAGCGGATGCAAGTCGGTGCTTTGTCCGGGGGAAGAGAAGATCTCGTCGGGGGGGGGGGAAGACAGGAGTCCGTTGCACCGCCAGGGAAGAAACCAGCCGCGGAGTTTCCCAGGTACAAGGAGTGGTCCATGGATTCGCGGTCCAGTGGTAAGTGGCTATCCGGTTGCCGGGGTGCTTGGCACGGGCAATTCGACCACAAACCGGTCTGGGGTGCGAAGAGAAGAAGGTAAACTGGTTGCGCCCACCAGTCAGGGGAAGAAGCCTCTCCAGCCGGGAGATCTTCTCTGTCGTCAGGAAGTGGTGAGTCGGTTCCGCAGGGCTCCACCGGTGGTGTCGTCGTGGTAGGTCGGCTCAGCTTCTCCCTCGTCGGATTCTCAGGTCCTGTGGCGACTTCTGAAGTTCCAGTCCCCAAAGCCCTGCTTTTATGCAGCATACCCCCATTCACTCAGCCTAGCTGTCAATCAAACATGCTAAGTGGTGAGCCGGCCGGCTCACCACTTGGGCCAATCACACATGAGTGCTACTTGAGTTACCAGGGTAACTCAGTCCAGGGTGCCTAAACCCCCTCCCACACCCCCTGTGGTACCCAGACAGAGTGGCACCACTTTTGGAGGCTTCTGTGGAGAAGCCCGCCAAAAAGTGGAACAAAGGGCTCGACTTGGGTTGGAGTCACAGAAGAGAACACAAACGCCATTTTAGAATCAAGTCCTGGCAAAAAATACCAACCGGCGAATTAATATTAAATAAATAAACCGGCAGTATGTTCGAGGCTATGAGAATTAAATAATTAAAGTTGGTAGCCTCGAACAATGGGAAAATCCCATAGGGAAATATTTGCGGTCGAATATAAAAAGTAGTTTCCACTGCCACCAGCCAAAACTCGATCAGGGGGCACGGAGACGTGCCCCCTCGACTAACAGACCCCGGGGCAATCGAATTGCCCTGACCAGCACGTCCACAATATAATGGTTTGTGCTGGTTTCTGTTAATAATTTGGGACTAGTAAAGCCAATGGTGACTTTACATTCCCTGGGAGACAGTCAGTCCCAGGGTATTGAGTCTATGGTGGGGTGTCACTATGACACCCCTGTGTTACTGCACGGAGGGTGCTGTGTAACACACATTGTAAAAACACATGAGACCCTATGGAGTAAAGGACCCCATAGCCCATACAACACATTAACAGTCAAAGGAACCCCATAAATCATGTCCAAGAGTGGGAAAAAAGAGTCTCACTCTTGGCAGGAGAAAAAACAAACTCCAGAAATCCAGCAAAGCTGCTGGGGGACTCACTAGTTTAGGAAATTCAGCCTAAAGAGAGAATTCTCCGTAACAGGCACGAACAATAATTATATAATATGTTGTAAACAGTTTGTATTCCACTTTTGTTCCATGTTATACCTCGAACGCATAGCACTTGCCCATTCTGAAAGTTCCAATGGCAATTAAGAATGTTAATTACTCACCCTGCACACGTTGGAGCTCTTTTAAACGCTTGTTTAAGTGTGTAGGCGCTATATAAATGACCAATAAATAAATACATAAAAGAACAATACAAAATAAACCAATATAAATGCGCACCAGAAAAATAAACGCGCACCAACAATGAGCTGCAATCATGTTTTATTACAACATCAATGTCTCATCAATTAACACAGCGCTAAGGTGAACAGGGCTCAATCCTCTACTCGTAACGCAACGCTTGGAGAAGGAAGGGCACTTTTCCCTGGATCCCCATCAGCAGCACCAGGGTAAACATATAAAGGTATAGGATCAAGCACAATGATCAACCAATTCTATTGCCCCCCAACCACTACATAGATCTAAAACAAAACATAGCAAATTTTACTTTAATGTCCCTTACCCCATGTGGGAAGAAAATCAATATGTTTGGTTCTGGAAAAATGTCAAAAAGATGCTCAGTGTGTGGGTTTAGATAAGAAATTAGAACAGTCTGATACAGTCCGATACATACGTTTCACGGTATAACCACTGGCTTGAGAAATTGGAAAAGCAGCAACAACATGTAGAACTGTGCCACCATCTCGGTCTTGATGGTTGATCTTCTCTTTCAATTTTGGTTTATTGATAAGTAACCATTTCAATAGTTTGTTTTCTCCTGCAGAGGAAAAGCATAGTCAAATCATCACTACCTCTTATGAGTTTTTCAATAATCTGCAATGTACAAAAGAATGGTTTGAATGTTAAGTCAAAATTTAATTACGTTGCCCCACTAGAATATCACATGTTTGATGTATACTCCTGAACTATTCCCGTTTCATTATTGTTCCAAAAATAAAATCTAAATCGATCATGATTGGGTTCTAGCACATTCTCTTGGCTCTGTGTTCAGTGTTTGAGGGTGCTGGTGAGAATGTCTTTCATGGTAATATATCTTGCTAACTTTCTGGTTCCCCTAAACCTTTTGCTGTCTGCCAGGCTTTTCGACTTTTCTTTTTTGGAAAGAGGAACAAGGCCTCTTGACACTGCAATCGTTCACATATGGGCTGCTATTGGTAGCCCATTTGGATTCTGCATGCATGGATTTTCATAAACCAACACGAGCATGGGATTCTGAAAGGCCAACATGGTGGATCTGCAAGGGCCTTTCACATTTGGGTCTAACCAAACTTTATGGGTTGTGTAGGCTGAGCAGTATGCATTAAGACTTGGGCAATTTGATGGGTTGATGAAGAGTGGTGGTACTCGTACGACTAACTGTACTCGTCACACCACTAACTCTTGCATTAAAAAGATCCACACAGATTTATTATTTCTTCTAGTCGCAAGCGGACTGGGGGTTGTGAAGACTGGAGGGGGGTGTCTGTACTTCTGCTCTCTATATGGTAGAGGAGAGGCACAGAGGACCCCAGCCAAGACTCTCCATTATTGGTACGTGGTCGAGCAATCAAGGCCTAGCTTCTCAGGAGGTGATGCAGGCTGGTTCTTAAGTACAGTGTAGTCCCCAAGCCCCCACAAAGGAATGTCCACACATTGTATTACTGAAAATACAGTCTTTATATAATTAATATTTAAAGGTATGTATATCACAATAACTCACTTTGTACTCAGAAATCAACAATGGCAAATATATACAATTCTAAATTGATACCACCAATATTATCAGATCTCATTAAAGTGCATCAACTCTACTGTCAGAATGTCGCACAGTTCAATAACAAGGAAATCAGCAATAGAGATAGGAAGGAAAGCAAGATGGTTGATAATTGGCAGAATACTGGCCCCTACCCCTAGACACAGTTCTGTGTGGAGATACACCCACCTGGGCAACCTGTAAAATAAAGATATAGCACAAGTCCAGTCCATATATTGATCAATAGTCTTATTTCCTCCTATAATGTTTTTACCCCACCAATATACCTGGTGGAGCAGAGTTCTTCGAAGAAGCATGGATGGATCCTTCTTGAGTGACCCCCTTTCAAGCAGGAGTCACGGATCGTCGAGCGGTGTCGACGAAGGTGAACTTGGCGTCGACGGCGTCGATGAGAAGTTCGAGGGTGCCGAGACCATGGAGTCGATTCAGGCGGTGCTCATCGGCGACGTCCTGTGAGGATGAGTTGTGTGGGGCACCTCAGCGTTTGATTGTTCTGGACCGCAAAGAGTTCAGAAGAACTGTGGCCCAGCGAGGGCGTCGAGTCGCCGAAGTCTTTGTGGCCTTCAGGTGGCGGGAAACCCACCGGCGGATTCTCCTCAGCACGTTGGCGGCCTTGACACTCTCTGGCAGGATAAAGCGTTCATCGGTGCGGACAAGGGAGTCCTTCGATTCAAATGTTCTTAGGCAAAGGAGCGGCCGGCTCCGGTCGTCGGCGGCACGGCGTCAAGCGCTCCCATCTTCTGGGGCAACACAACTTCGACGGGCCTCCAGCAGTTACACAAACCTGCGAACCCTGGTCGACGGCAATGGACTTCGACGGCGGCGAAGTCCCTCGGCGGTCCCGTCTCCGGTCGGCAGCCTTTCGACGGTCTGACTCCCAGGGAAGGTCAGCGGTGCTCGATGGTCCCTCAGAGCACAGGAAGAGGGCACCTTACCAGGTCCTCTCTCGGATCAGTCTTCGACGAATTCGGCAGCTTACAGATCAGGTCGAAGCAAATGCAACAGCAAGTCATCTTCTTCTAGCTGGACGTCGAGGATCAGCAGTTCCAGTTACTCTTCAAGTGTAGACACAGCTTCTGAACAATTTCCAGTGGTGAGAGGTCCCCGGATATACTATCATGTCTCTCATCGACACTGCTGGGTCAAACTCAGCAGCCATCCATACAGAAGGGCATTCATGCAGTCAGTCAGCCAATCAGGCACACAGTGCATTCAGGCCATCCTCCTCCCTCTCAGACACTCACAACAAGGAATGTGGATTGGGACAAGTACCCAGCCATTCAACACTACACATTGCACTCAGGCCAGGGCTGTCTCAGTCTTTGTCTCTCATTCCAGAAACCAGACAGCCACAACAAGAGGTGCATATTGGTCACACACTCCATTCACCCAGGTCCCACCAACAGGGTGTATCCACAACATACAGTCACTGGGAAGGCTCCAGCCAGTCTGGACTGGACTTCACAACACCACCATATATGGAACTTCCACCCAACAGCCAGTCAGGGGGAAGGGACAGAGTCAGGGTTTCCCAGAACTTTGGGAAAACAAGGTAACAGGTAATAGAGAGCAAGAGGCCACAGGGGCCATCTTGTTTTCCATCAGGAATCAACTGACTCCAATGGCAGGGCCGGGGAATCCCAAAATGGAGGATACTCAGAGCACCTGCCAAATTCAGCATGGAGCTGCCACCAGCCCATACCCTGCTCTGTGGGCCACCCAAAGGTGCCCAAAAACATACACTAGAGGCACAGGGCTGTACCCCCACCCATGGGTGCCATAAGGGTATCCCATGGGTCTGTACACCAAACCAAGAACAGGAAGAGCTGCACTGCCAGGAGTCCCACATGGACTCCTGGGCAGAAAATAATACAGAACACAATGAAAAAGGACTACAGGACAAGGACAGGGAGGTCCTGTCCCTCAAATGCTTTTCCAGCATCACAGGGGTCTTGGGTGCAAAGGTTATTTTCGGTGTCATATATGGGTTTGGCTTATGGAAGTTCCGAAGCGAAGTAGAAGGCACTGTTACAGGGATCCACCAGCTAGACAATACAACTGGACGATGACTGATATCCACTAAGACTCCCACAACGAAAGAAGACTCCACAGGATGGTGCAGGAGCGGTGAGTTGGCATGTCAACCCTGGTTCAACTGTCTCTGATCTTGCAAGTGATAATACTCAGGCTCCAATCAGGATCAAATCCTTGGTGCAGAGCAGCAGCTGCAGGCCACCAGGGTTCTGTCTCAAGACTTAGTGATCTGCAAAGTAAGAGGTGTCCAGGTGAGACAATGCAGCGATGTTCTAACGAAGGCAGGGCAGCCATGTAGGACACTAGACTTGTTAGGCCCACCAGTCACGGAGAGGAAGGCACCCACTGAACGTCTTCAATTTTAGTAGAAAATGGTCAGAGGTTCCCCATTGGATGGCTTTGGCAATGCTTTTACTCCAGGAGCATTCTTTCGGCTCTCTTCCAGGTGAACACTTCGTTCTAGTGGTTGACACCCATAATGGCTCCACACCCTCTCATCTTTTCCCAAATCCAGGAGGCAGGCTGACCCAGCCCCCCACAATGGGAAAGATCTGCACCATTCATAGAGATCCAATCATGGACAGCCAGTTGCCCAACATCTACCCAGAAACAGACACAGCCTGCCTGGAATGTAGTTTAGGACATACAGTCTCAACTAGTTTTGGGAACCTAAAAGCACTGACCGGGAGCCCACGGCTCAACCCCACAAAAGCACATGAACTTATTTGGAAGTTTCCGTCCTCCAAGGACAGGAACAATGCCAAAAAGCAAGATGGAACAAAAGACAAAACTTGTACCACAAGTGTAAGGGAAGCCCCTTAAGGCTCACACCAGAAAAAATACAACCCACTAGGGAAAAATTCCCATCGCACCTCTTGCAAGGAGAATAAGTTTTATTTCCATAAAAAAGGTAAAGACGCGCCAGCAAAGAACTCTGCTGCCACGGCGCGCTCAGACGAAATCAATATGGATGATAGCTTGTAAAGGAAAAAAGCATCACAACTGATGTACATCATGTTAGGCACGATTGTATGTAGTACCCCTAAGGTGCACTACAACAACCCTGACCTCCTGGCAATAGTAACCCAACCTTTGGTATAAGTCTGTACTACACAGGTTGGTAGTGTGGACGAGTAGCCAGGCTTATCTCAAGAGGGGTCAATGTGAGCTGCAGGGGAGTTACACAGAGATTCACAGTGACAATTATTTCAGCAAACACTTACACACAGGGGCTTTTGATAAAACAATTTATTTACCAGTCAGTTCTTCAGAAGGGAGCACTGTAAAACACAACACAAATATACTTCAAAACTATACGCTCTCTAAAGTTCAGAATCAGTAAATACCCATTTGGGATGGCATAAAGCCGAGACCGGGGCGTGCCCAAGTAGCCATGTAAGAGGACGTGTCTTCCGTTGATCCTGCAAAATCCTAGGAGTTACATGGACTAATATCGCAATGTGAGCGCTGGAAATGGAACCATGGCTACATGAACGTAGCGGGAGCATAGCGATCTGAAAATCGGGAGGACCCGTGAAACCACAGAGGAGAATTCAGTATTTGCGAGGAGCGCATCTCTTGTGGTGGAAAAGGACAATGGCGCTGGCACCGAAACAAAGGAACCGTCTCCAGCTAAACCCAAAATCGAAACTAACAAAGAAGTGCCCTCTCGAGTGTAGACCGTTGTGCCTGCCGACAACGCTGTGTGAAGCGTGACGGACAGAGCATCTGTGTGCTCAGCTGTTTGGAGAGCTGCAGCTTGTTGGTGCCGCCCCGGGGCGGGGGCTTTATGGTCAGATGGAGTGCAGAAAGCGCTCGGAGCCTATCTGGGGAGCGGGAGCAGGCCGCGGCGCTCAGGCACTGTAGACGTGTTCACCGAGTGCCTAGATAATATCTGTCGGTCTGATCGCTGGAGCGAGACCCAAAGGACAGTGGGGTAACCACAATCGCCCCCCCACACACACCATACTGAGGGCCAAAAACATGCTGAGGTAAGAATCCAGGCAGTAACTACGCCCGAGGCACCAGGGACTGCTCCGGGGGAAAAATAAAAAAAAATTAAAAATGTGCGCACAACAGTATTGAGCATAGGAAAGGGCAGGCACTCTTGCTGGTGACGCCTAATGGTTCTGTGATCCCCGGACACGGACACACGCACATGGCGTGAGGCGGTGCATTGCCCAGAGCACATGAAAGCAGGTTGATGGCGAAACCTATGTCAACAGAAACAATAGCCTGGGGGAGAAAAGAACAAGTTACTTGCCAACTGTAACGTTCTTTCGACTGGATGTTCCTCCCACGTATTCCTAATCTTGTGATAATTCGTTATCGCCAGCTTCGCTGCTTTGGAAAAATGTTTCCGGCAGAAGACGCTGTGCTCGAGGCGTCGATTTTCCCTAGACGGGCTCCGTTCCGTGTCGACGTCACTGTTGGTATAAGTAGCTTGAGCCATGCCCGTTGGCTTCAGTTCTGTTTTTTCGAGGAAATACTTGTGGAACATCCAGGCATATGGTGTGAGTGATAGGCCCATCTTCAGAGGAAATTGTAAGAAAACGTAAACTGTACTGCGGGGTAGGCTGGGAGGGTGGATGAGGAACATCCAGTCGAAAGAATGTTACAGTTGGTAAGTAACTTGTTCTTCGAATGGATTGTGTCCTCCCACGTATTCCTCATCTTGTGATAGACTCCCACAGCAGTGATCAATTTGGAGGTGGGAGTGCTAGTTTTTGTTTTCATGAACGGACTGAAGTACCGCTCTGGCAAATAACCCCTCATTGGAGGAGGAGGCATCTAAGCAGTAATGCTTGATAAAGGTATGCATTAATGCCCATGTTGCAGCTGAGCAAATTTCTTTTGCAGGGACTCCCCTCTTCAAAGCCGCACAAGTAGCCATTCCCCTAGTGGAGTGAGCACGTAGCCCATCCGGTGGGTCTTTTCCTGCTAATCTGTAGAATTCCAATATAGCTAGAATGATCCAGCGGGATATAGTTTGTTTTCTAACCGCTAACCCCAATTTACGACCTGTGTAACCCACAAAGAGTTGGTCATCTTGACGTAATTTTGTCATTCTTGAAATGTAAAAGCTGAGGGCCCTCTTGGGGTCCAGTCTAGTTAATCTCTCCTCTTTTCCCAAAAGGGGAGTAGGATAGAGTGTTGGTAAAATAATTTTCTGTGACAAATGGAAGTCGGAAACTACTTTTGGTAAGAAAGATGGTTTAACCTTAAGAACAACGCCCTGGATGTTTACAGGATTAGAACAATTTATGTTATCAAATAATCAGAAACTGAATTACATCGCCATTTGCTTGCTGAATGTACTGTATATCTATGTGTCACCTTACCATTTGATGGGAATTGACTAAATCCTTTCTTTTTAGGTGTTGATCTTAATAGAGATTATGTATAGGAATTTATGTTTTGTGTTATTAGTGGTGTGATTTAGAACTTTCTTTTGTGTATATAATTAAAGATTTATAAAGTTTTTAGTGACCTATTGGTGGTGTACAACCTGTCATTGAGCTCTGTCTCCTAATATATTCACGTTTTCCCCTCCTGGGGATAGACAGAGTAGTTTTTTGGTTCCAGGCCGAAGTGGATAACTAACTACCTGGATTCCTCTCTAATTAATAGTGTTAACCTTAAGAACTACCTTATCCTTGTAAAAGATGGTATATGGAGGTTTACATGAGAGATCCTGTAGTTCACTAATCCTGCGGGCTGATGTTAATGCCACAAGATGGAAAGGACAGTTTTTATTGTTAAAAGCCTCAATGGACAGGAGTACAGAGGCTCAAATGGTATACAAGTTAGGAATTTAAGAACTAATTTAAATCCCAAGTTGGAACATGAAACGGTATTGGTGGATACACATTGGTAAGTCCTTTCAGGAACTGTATGATTAATGGAATTTTAAAGTAAGAAACCTCTTCTGAGGAGCGCTTAAAAATGGACAGCGCAGCAAGATATCCTTTGATTGTTCCGATCTGGAGCCCCAGTTTGGCTAGATGTAACAGGAAAGAAAGCACCATTGGGGTGCCACATTGAAAAGGGTCCACATCCCTATCTTTGCACCAGTTACTGAACTTGTTTCAATGACACCGGTACAAGGATTTTGTTGCTGGCCTTCTGGCCGAAAGCAAAATCTTCATTACGTCATCCAGAAGATCCCAATCCTTGTATCTCAACCTCTCAGAAACCATGCGTGAAGGTTGAGTGTCTTGACCTCTGGATGGATAACGCAACCTTCCTCTTTTGAGAGAAGATCCTCTCTTTGTGGAAGACGTACTGGAGGGCAGATGGACATGTCCAGAAGGTCTGGGTACCACGTCCTCCTGGCCCAGTCCGCGGCAATTAGGATCATGGTTTTCCTGAACTTTCTCAACCTCCTGATTACTTGAGGAATCACGGGGACTGGAGGAAACGCGTACAGCAGGGGAAAATCCCAATCCACCACAAACGCATCTCCTAGAGCTCCTCTCGGGGGAAATTCCCTTGAGCAATACTGATCGCACTTCCGGTTTACCATGGTTGCAAACAGATCCAATTGAGGGGTTCACCAAAGGGCGAAGATCTCCAGAAGGACTTCCTGAGCTAACTCCCACTCGTGGGAGACTATGCTCTGCCTGCTCAGAGCGTCTGTGTCATGCCTGCGCCATGGGCGCATACATTGGCGATCAATATGGACTAATTGTTATTCATTTATCTACAGAAAACTCTTGGATCAACCTCTATTCACTTTTTGGACCTTATTTCCCATTTGTGAGACTTTGGTGATTTTTTATTTTTCCCATCTAACTACAAGTACTACAATGCACTTTCCCATAACTATCTATTTCTGGCCATTCCTATTCGTCATCATCGGAACTACAATCCCCAGAAGCCCTAGGGATCAGCTCTGCTTCCACCAGCTCAGGAACAGAGAGGTAGGAGGCAGATTGTATTCAGGTGTGCTGATCCAGGTGCAGCCAATTAGCCTGCCTCTGTGTTGGGCAGGGCGGTATAAAAGCTGCTGCCTGCAGGGGCTCAGTCTCTTGAATTAAGAGTCCTTCCAGCACCTTTTTGCTTCGAGCTACGAATTTCTGTATGCTGTTGATCCAGTGCTCTGCCTAGCTCTCTGCATTGCAGCCGATCACGCTCCGCTGCCTTCTACCTACAGCCTTAGTCAACTGAGCTTCCTGCCTTGCAGCCTGCTACACCCTGCTGCCTACAGCCCTAGCCTTTTGGGCTGCCTGCCTCAGCCCTGCTCCTCTGGGCGTCCTGCCTGGCAGCCTGCTACACCCTGCTGCCTACAGCCCTAGCCTTTTGGGCTCCCTGCCTCAGCCCTGATCCTCTGGGCGTCCTGCCTTGCAGCCTGCTACACACTGCTGCCTACAGCCCTAGCCTTTTGAGCTCCCTGTCTCACAGCCCTACTCCTCTGGGCGTCCTGCCTTGCAGCCTGCTGCACCCTGATGCCTACAGCCCTAGCCTTTTGGGCTCCCTGCCTTGCAGTCTGCATCACTCCGCTGCTTACAGCCCTTGTCCTCTGGAACCCCTGTCTTGCAGCTTGCTACACTCCTCTGCCTTCAGCCCTTGTCTTTTGGGCTCCTTGCCTACAGCCCTTGTCCTTTGGGCTCCTTGCCTTGCAGCCTGCTTCACTCCGCTGCCTACAGCCTTTATCCTCTGGGCTCCCTTCCTTACAGCCCTGCTCCTTTGGGCTTGCTCCTTGCTGTCCTGCTCCTCTGAGCTCTCTACCTTGCACCCTACAGTCCTCTGTAATCCACAACAGTTTACCTGCATTTTTTACTTTCAGTTATTGCAGCCCCCCTGTTTCCTGACTGCTGCTCCCTTGCTTTCTTCCTTGTTTTCAACCCTCAGTTTTTTATCCCTGTCCAATTCAGATATACTGTTTTCCTTTCATTTCCTTCTGCTAGTTTGCTCATTGATTTCCTTTTTCCTGGATTTGTGTGTAATTGTCTTCTCTTGTATTATTGTAGACCCCTTTGTACAGAGTTTGTCTGTTGGTTTCTGGCAGGCAACCTCTGCCCCTTCCCTTGTCTCGTTTCTGTATTACAGACACCCACAGCTGCTGTTCCCAGCCATGAGCAAACAGCGTGGGCCTCTGTTATAGCAATCTGTGCAGAAGGCTGGAGTTCTACACCCCAAGAGGGAATCCAGTTTGCTTGTACCTTTATTCCCTGCTACACTTGCCTACTCTTGTTATCTTTTACTTTCTGCTGTGTGTGTATTTGCCTGTCCACCTTACTTCAGCACAACCACCCAAACCCTACCTGGGTGCCCTGTGCCACTCTGAATAGAGTGCGATCCGTGACAGTCTGCCGCCGTGTTCTGCTCTCCGGCTAGGTGAACTGCCGATAGAGAGATTCCTTCTCGTATTGCCCAGAACCAGAGCTGCATCACCTCTCTGCACAGAGGTAGTGATCCTACACCTCCTCCTTTGTTGAGGTAGTACATGGCCACTGTGTTGTCTGTCATTATTAGGACATTCTTTCCCTGTACAGAGGGCAGGAAGGCCTTCAGCGCTAGTCCGATTCCCCTCAGCTTCAATAGGTTGATGTGTAGTTTGGACTCCGATGGAGACCAAAGTCCGCTGATTGTCAGATCGCTGGTGTGAGCTCCCCACCCTGTGAGTGAGGCATCCGTCACTACTGTTATCTCCGGCCATGGTTGCCAAAAAGATTCTCCCTTGAGGATGTTGTTGTTGCAAGCCCACCATAATAGATCCTGAGCAACTGCGCTCGGGACTTGCAGAAGATCTGACATATTCCCCGAGAATTGGGACCACTGATTTCTGAGGGCCCATTGGAGGGATCTCATTCTCAGTCTGGCCAGAAAAATGCAGGATGCCATGAGGCCGAGCAACCTCAGAAAATCGAAGGCCGGCAGATGCTGGGCTTTCTGGAATTTTGTTACCATCTGCTGGATGTGGAGAGGCTTTGCCCGAGGAAGTTTCCAAGACTGCTCCGATAAACTGGAGTTGTTGGGATGGTATCATGTGGGACTTCCTGAAATTGAGGGAGAAGCCCAGGTTGTGGCGGAAGTGGCAAGTGATTGACAGATGTTCCTGAGCTTGTTCTGGAGACCGTGCTCTGATCAACCAGTCGTCTAGGTAGGGGTAGACGTGAATCCCCCCTCTCCTGAGACTTGCTGCCACTACCGCCATCAGCTTGGTGAAAACCCTCGGAGCGGAGGTCAGCCCAAAAGGCAGAACTCGAAACTGATAGTGAGAATCGCCAACTGCGAACCTTGGGTATTTTCTGTGCTAGGGATGGATTGGCACATGAAAATAAGCATCCTCAAGGTCCAATGATACCAACCAGTCTTGGAGTTGGAGAGCCTGAAGGATCTGAGAAAGGGTTACCATCTTGAACTTGTCATTCCTGAGGAACCTGTTCAATTTTCTTAAATCCAAGATGGATCTCAGTCCTCCATCCTTCTTTGGGATGAGAAAATAAGGGGAGTACCAACATTTGTTCCTCTCCGCTACAGGTACATGTTCCATTGCACCTTTCTCTAGCAGGGTTAAAATTTCCTGCAAAAGGAGCGGTCAGGAATTTTGGTAGAGCTGGCTCCCGGTGGATGATCGTGAGGTCTTTTTAGGAAGGGAAGGCAGTAACCATGAGCTACTGTTTCCAGTACCCAAGCATCTGAAGTAATGCCCCGCCATTCTTTCAGATGCTGAGAGATTCTGCCTCCCACTGGTGTTTTGTATGATAAGACCTCAGAGTGATTTGGAGGCGGCTGCAGGAGCGGCTGAGGGCATAGATGCCGTTCCTGATGATGGCTTTGTAGTCTTTCCTCGTTCACCACGAGTGACATTCCTTTTGCCCCTTTGAAAAGCCTGTCCTCTTCCTCTACCAACAGAAGAGTAGTATCGAAAAGGGCGACCCCTCCAGGAAAATGAGCCTGAATATGGTTTCTGAGGCTGTCGCATGGAGGCACTAAGGGAGCTGCCGCTTTGGAGGTCTTTAGTTTTTCTAGGCTCTCATCAGCCTTACTACCAAACAGCCTTGAGCCATCAAAGGGCATGTTGAGAAGTCTGGTCTGCACATCTGGTGCAAACCTCGACTTGCTCAACCACGCAAATCCGTGTAGCACTGTACTTGATGCCACGGATCTGCTTATACTATCAGCAGTATCCAGTACAGACTGGAGACATTCCCCCATTGCCTCCTTCCCGCCTTTGACTATATTCAGGAAGCCTTCCCTTTCCTCGTCTTCCGGAATATTTTCAGCCACTGCCGAAATGCATTCCCACAGGGTATGTGTGAACCTGGCCAGGGTACAGGTGACATTGGTTGATTTCAAGGTCATTCTACCTGAAGTAAAAACTTTACGAGCCCAAGCATCAACTTTCTTATCCTCCCTATCCGGAGGTATGGTTGGGCATGCTGTCTGTCTCGAAGTAGTAGCAGCCTGAATAACCAGACTTTCTGGAGTAGGGTGTCTATTCAGATATTCTGGATCAGAAGTAGAAGTTCTGTACTTCTTTGGAAGATTGCTGCCTACTGCAGCAATGTTATCAGGTTTTTCCCAGTTACTTTCAACTGTCCTTTGAAGCGCCCTATGGAAAGGGAGAACTGGATCTTTCTGGGGTCCTCGGACTATTATGTCCGTCATATCATCTTGCTCAAAAGTAGGTGAGGCTCTTCCCCGACCCATATATTCTATCACCCTGCTCATCAAATTCCTGTACCCTGAGTCTGTATGTTCTGCATGATCAGGTGCAGCAAACGCCAATTCAGGTGATGTGTCAACACCACTAGCAGAATGTAGAGTTTCGCATAGGTCTCTCATTTTAGTTTCAGGGTTTATAAGTTCCTCTGGAACTTGTCGAGTGCCATATTTTACTCCAAAAGGAGTGAAATCTTGATCCTCCGAGCCAGATTCTTCAAAAATTAAAGACATGGACCTAAATAAATCTGACTTGGGTAGAGGTGTAAACCTTCTCTCTCTTCCTCCTGATTTCTAGTCGAAGGAATGGGTGTTTTCTTCGAAGGGGTCGAAGCAACCTTCGACACACTCGACAAAGTCTTCCATAAGGGCGTTGAAAATAATATAGGCTTCGTTGTCGAAGCTGTTGGCGCCGATGGCGTCGACGAAGTTGCACTCCACTTTGACAACTTCTGCTTTTTCTGAGGGATCGGAGAAACACTCGATCCTCGAGGATCTCTCGACGATTTGTCGACTCGAGTTTTATGGGTACTACTGGGTTTTACCGCCGTAGTTCCCGACCTCCCTTTGTCGTCCCGTGGAGCGACCGGTGTCTGGCTTTTCTGAGGTTTCTTTGAGGGGGTCGAGACCGCATTCTCAAAGACCTGCATCATTTTTCTTCTAAAATGTTCCCATTTTGTAGGGGAATCTGATCTTGTTGGACATCGAACAATTCAGTCGATGTATCGGATGATGACGATGGAGATCTATGTCTCCTTTTTAGTTATTTAGAAGGCGGCGAAGAAGATCGTCTCGACCTACTATGAGATCGGGTTCTCTTTGAATGTTTTTTATGACGTTCCGATTCCTTTAAATCGGACGATTTCTTATGCTTTTTAGACAAGGCCTTCGAAGTGGCCTTTGACGCCTCCCGCCTCACCGCTAACTTACTTTTCCTCTCACGCAGGGCCTTCTCCTTCATCGACTGACAGTAGCCACAGTCGCCGGTTCGATGATCGGAACCCAGACACCAAAGACAGATACGGTGAGGAACGGTGATAGACATCTTCGACCCGTAGTCGATACACTTCTGAAACCCAGTTTTGGGTGTAGAAGCAGTCGATGATGAAGACAACTTGAAGCGCGCCGTTCACGAGAGCGAAGCAATCGGAAAAACGGAACTGAAGCCAACGGGCGCGGCTCGAGCTACTTAAACCAACAGTGACGTTGACACGGAACGGAGCCTGTCGAGGGACAATCAACGCCACGACCTCGAGCACAGCACCCTCTGCCGAAAAATGTTTTCCGAAGCAGCGAAGCTGGCGATAACAAATCATCACAAGATGAGGAATACGTGGGAGGACACAATCCATTCGAAAAGCATTTTTTGAGCAGCACACAAACCATGGATGCCTAAGGTTGCCGCTGCAAGATGCAATTCGGATTACACAAGCCTCTCTGAGAATACTATGGTCTCCCTGAGGGGGTCAGAATCTAGCTCTGTGTGGAAGGGAAGCAGATCCAGACCTTGAGGACGACGACAGAGGCGACAGCACAATGTGAAGGTCTGCAGCCCTGAAACGAGGGTGAAGAAAGGTGAGCCGGGCGCATGCAATATCGACAGGGGATGGCTGGTCCATAAAGGTCACTAGCCCACAAAGTGGGACACAACCTCAGCAAGCTACTAAGGGGGGGGGGCAAGAACAATCCGAGTAGAGTTACTCCCCCTGCGAATGGGTGGCCCCGAACTTGAAGAGACACACAGTCATAGCTGCAACAACATAGCCTCAAAAAGCGCTGTGGGAGAAGCTGAACAGGAAAGTGACGTATTGTGGCGCATGCACCAGGGCCAGTGTTGCATGACGAGGAGCAAACCCAAGAGCAGACAATACATGGAAGTCAAAGGGCGGTGAAACAGACAAAGAAGGAGTGAGGGGGCGTGGCTAGCCGGCCAGATAGGAAGCTGGGCAACTCTGGAGCTCCCAACGATCCGGCATTCATCCTCAGGAAACCTGCCGTCCTCACTGCAGAACTCTTGCCCAAAAGATAGAAATGAGCAGGGGAAGTAAGCGGTGTGTAAGGCGCAAAACTGGAACGGAAACTGGACTCCGCAGTAGAAGTTGTCCCAAATATAAAATAATCATGGTCCTGACGGACTTCAACTAAAAGGGCCGCCGCACCTCAGAACAAAGACTTTGGGAGCGGGGCGCTGCGGCGCCACCGGAGGGGAAGCCCGCAGCAGAGCTGAGGCTGCCCACATTGGATGCCACAAAGAAGTGGGACTGACCCAGATAGTATTAACAGATTCGGCTTCAAGGACTTTGTTGAACGAGCCCAAAAGAGATTACCACCCTGAAAGTGAACAACAGGGCTCCCCACACACGCAAGGCTGAGCTCCCAGACAGCGGCAACACACGGCAACATCTGGACCGCAGTGCCTGCTCACCTGGCGCAGCACTAGACATGGCAACTAAGCTCAATAAAACAAAAGGGAAGCAACCTACGATGGAGGACTACACCAAGACCCCGCAACCTACGGAAGGTGCCAGAAGCAAGGACAGAAGCGCCCAGCCGGACGCATCCCCAGCGCAAGGAGACCGGCAAATCCTGGAAGCCATTGCAGACCTGAAAGCGGCATGGGAAACGAAACTGGAAGCTGCCATGACCACAATGAAGGTGGTGTTTGAAAAACAAAATAGATGCAGTACAAGTAGACCTAAACCTCCTGAGACAAGATGTAAGGGCAATTGCGGACCGCACAGGAGAACTAGAAAAAGAAGTGGGGGCCAACACAGCAGCTTGTGCCTCGCACGCCTCAGAGATCCACACGCTAAGTCAGCAGGTGGGCAAACTGGAGAGTAGAGCCGAAGAAGCCGAGGGACATGCCCAAAGAAACAATGTACGCATCGTGGGGCTTCCTGAGGGAGAAGAAAGATCGAACCCGACGGAATACGTTGAATCCATGCTGCTGCAAGAGATAGAAGGGGGAACACTTACCCAGGGATTTGCAGTGGAAAGGGCGCATAGAGCCTTGGCAAGGAGGCCCCCTCCGGAAGCCCCTAACGCTGCCGAGACCCATTATAGCTAAAATATTAAACTACCGCGACAGGGAAAGGATCCTGGAATACTCGCAAGGGAGGCACGATCCAAAGGGCGACCGTCTCAATCACGGCATACCCGGACTATACACTCCAGGTGCAATGGCGGCGACTCAACTTCGGAGCAGTTAAGAGGAGGCTACGGGAGTCGGGCCACAGATACATGCTGATGTATCCGGCGAGACTGAAGCTATTCCACAAGAACAGGACACTGTTTTTCGACACCCCAGAGGAGGCATCGGATTGGCTAGACGCACAAAATTGCCCGGAAGGGAAGGAGGACCAGAAGGGAAGCGGTACGGAGAAATGTTGCAGAGACTCCGGAGAGCGAGGTGCTGTATAAACATAGTGGTTATGGAACGAGCATGCACCCGTGCGCCTCTGCGCATAACCCAGGTTAAGTACTCTCGGGCTAAAGATTATGGAGGGAGGGACGGGGAAGGACCGAAAGGGTGATGGGTGACCTCAGAATAATAACCTGGAACGTCAGGGGGCTTAACACCTACCTGAAGAGAAATAAGGTGATGATGTACTTGGAGGCAAAAAATAGACATAGCACTGCTGCAAGAAACTCACCTCACTAAGGAGAAACAGGAGGTAATTAAAAAAAAGTGGAAAGACACTACCATAGGTGCAACATATTCAGCATATGCTAGGGGAGTGATCATTTGGGAGGCACCACAGGTGCCTTTCCAGATATTACAGACCATGATGGAACCAGCTGGGAGGATGGTAGCGCTCCGAGGGCTCTTGGAGAATAGGGAACTAAGCATCATTAATACATATGCCCCCAACCAAGATACAGTGACTTACTATAAAACGTTATTTAGTAAAATCAGCACCCTCACTGGCGGGGCGATCTTATGGAGGGGGGGCTTCAATTGTACTCTAGATCCTAAACTAGACAGATCGGAAACTAAATTAGATAAACCCACCCCCGCGGCGAGAGCGTTACGGGCCCTGCTGAGAGACTTTTGGCTTGAGGACATCTGGAGGCGGCAACACCCGACAGCGAGACACTACTCACACTACGCGGCCCCACATAATCTATACACGAGGCTGGACTACGTGTTCACCACCCCCGGAATAGCGGGGGAAGTAGTGGGCTCAGAATACAAAGCCAGGATACTATCAGACCATTCCCCTTTGTTTCTGGAGTGGCGACACCAGCCCCCAAGAGCCTGAATTCCAACATGGAGGCTCAGAGCCGAGGCACTGAGAGACACCACATTCCGAGAGGATCTACGGGAAGAGATAATAAGCTATTTCGAGCACAATACGGGAAGTGTGGAATCGGAGGGGACCCCATGGGAGGCCTTCAAGGTGGTAATAAGGGGGCAGCCATATCCAATTCTGAAGGGGCTCAAGGGGGTATAGAGGATACAGGATATAGAAAAGAGGCTGGAAACAATAATGGAAAAAGAGGGGACCTCGCAGGAACAGGCAGAAGGTGCGAGCCAGTTGCAATTGGCTGGTGGGGAGCTATGGGAGAGGCTGAGCAACCTGAATTACAAGAAATATATCGAACACCACCACGCTGGAGGGGACAAACCAGGGAGGCTGCTAGCATGGCTTTATAAAAACGAGGCACCAAGGACCGCAATTAGAGAGATAGTGGGAGAGGCGGGACAAGTCTGGAATACCCCGGAAACGGTGAACGACAGCTTCCTCAGATTTTCTAAACACCTCTACGCAGACATGGGGGAGGACATGGAGAGGGAGACGCAGGAGATCCTGGAAGACATAGTATTGCCCAAATTAAACGTTGAGGTTATAGAGAACCTGGAAGCCCCAGTTACACTGGAGGAACTATAAGCAGTGGTGATGCATCTACCCACGTGTAAAGACCCAGGCATGGATGGGCTCCCCAGTGAGTTTTATAAAACATACAGACAAGAGATCCTTCCCCCAATACTGGCAATGCTGAATGAGGCATATGAGAAAGGGAGACTGCCGGAATCTCAGAGCGGCGATAATCATTCCTCTCCTTAAACCAGACAAGCCCAGCGTAGATTGTGGGTCGTATAGACCATTATCCATGCTGAACCAAGACAGCAAAATCCTAATGGCAGTACTCACGAATAGACTTAAACCGGTGATAAACAAACTAATACACCCCGACCAAACTGGGTACGTCCCGGTTAGGAGCATATCTGATAACCACAGGAGGCTCCACCACGTTATAGAGCAGACAGAGGGCGACCCAAACGAAATAGCAGTAGTTTCGATAGATGCAGTCAAGGCCTTTGACTCAGTTCGGTGGCCATGGCTGATGGCCGCCTTAAAGGAATACGGGATAGGACCTGGGTACCTGCGGTGGGTGAAAATGCTTTATAGCTCAGCCAGAGTAAAAATGGGAGCGATTATCTCAGAGAGGTGGCAATTAAGTAGAGGCACGAGACAGGGTTGTCCATGGTCTCCGATGCTGTACATCCTCGCACTCGAGCCACTAGCAATCTATCAAGACAGCAATAACAGTGAGTTAGGGGTGCACACCAAAGGGGGACCGCACCCGATATCACTATATGCAGACGATATGCTCCTGTACCTGCGTTACCCGGAGGTGAACCTGCAATACATCCTAGAAGTGATGGAGCGCTACGCTGCTCTATCCGGGAGAATGGTCAACCCCAAAAAAAATCGAGCATGTTCCCCCTGGGTAGATACAAAGGCATACCACAGACAAACCTACCCACCCTGCAGATACCTTGGCAGACCAAAACGTTCAGATCAACATTTACCATACGGTGGAGGCGGAGCACAAGTACAACACAGAGAGAGCAGTGGAGGGCGTCAAGAATAGCATGGGGTTTTGGGCAAAGCTCCCCCTAGCCATGATAGGGAGGGCGGCCCTGCTGAAAATGGTGGTCCTGCCTAGGCTATTGCATTTCTTCACAAACATCCCACACATGGTGCCCAGGGACCAAGGCGCTTCTTCACTAAATTACACAGCCTGTGCAGAGGCTTCTTGTGGCATAATATAAGAAACAGGGTGGCCCTGTGGAAACTACAGAATGCGTAAGACAGAGGGGGGATAAATTTACTGAATTTTGAGATATACCACCTGGCAGCGCAATTACAATACGTGGCCAGGTGGCTGGCGGAGGATGAGACAGCAGAATCCAGGCTGTTGAAGGATGAGAGTGCCCCATACTTCCTACGAGAACGAATATGGCTACCCAAGGCAGAGATGCAGGGTAGGCCAAGATTGTTAACACTGGGCTGGGAGGTCTGGCACAAAGCGTGCCGAACCACGGGAGGCCCGACCCCGTGCTCCCCACAGGTGCCACTCGTGGCGCTATGTGGAGCAGATGACCAACTAAGAAAAGCGATCCGGAAATATTGGGAGCCGGTGGGCCTAGCTACCCTAGGGGATATCTGGCAAGAGGGGGAGGCTATGGATTTCCAAACAATAATGGACGGAACCGGGGTACAGGCGGGACAGCATATCACATATAGTAGAATAGTCAAAAGGGTGAAAGAAATGTGGTCCGAAATAGCGCTAGCAGAGCAACCGGATACTGCAATTGAAACGATGTACGACATCTCGGAGGGAGGGCATGAAATATCCAGGATATACGAATTAACAGTGTCAAGAGTGGGAAAAGAGCCGCTCAAATTGCAGTGTGACTGGGAGGAGGAGGCAGGAGAGGCCATGCAAGATGGGAAATGGGAGAGGGCTCAAAGATACCACAAGAAGGTGTCCAGAAATGCCAGGTCACAACAGATCCAACTATATGTTACCCACAGAGCATATATGACCCCGCAAATGAAAGCAAAATTTGGAAACGCAGAGGTACAAAAATGCCCCAAGATTGGAGAGGAGGGAGCGGGGATGATCCACATGTTCTGGGCGTGCCCCGAGGTTGGAAAGTTTTGGGGGGAAATTAAACACAAGCTATCTGAAAAGGGAATTAAATTAGACGTGGAATCCATATGGGCATGTATGCTGGGGGGATTCACCAGGCCGTGTAACTTGAGACACGTATGTAAACTCAAAGACCTAGCATACATCCTGGGCAAGAGAAGAATTGCCATGAGCTGGAAGGCCGCTCATAGACCCAGACTAGAGGGATGGTGGAAGGACCTCCTAAAGTGGGCAGACGCGGAGACAGTGGCATGGTATGAGGCAGCAAACAGAGGGGAGGATGAAGAAGTGGGGCCACTGATGGAATGTAGACAAATGATAGCCTTGTTGCATCGGTACACCCTAAGTGGCCCCAGTGATGACGATCTGTACGAGAACCAGGAAGAGAACTAATCCTGAGCAATGGGAGCCAGAGGTACAGGTGGAAAAGCTTGAGTTTAAGGGGAGGGGACGGGGGAGGACATTAAGGAGAAAACATGTAATGTATGCTAGGGGACACTGGTAACTGAAAATGTTGAGAGTGTGAGTTATGTTTTGTTTGTTGTAAAATCAATAAAACCATTAAATTAAAAAAAAAGAAGAAACCTACACCCACAGGTGACTTTAATTGCTAGGGTGCTGTTGACATTAATGTAGTACTGTTGGCATTCAGAATTAGTTAAGAGTAAGTCCAAAGGGAAAGATTATTAGAGAAAAAAGACACCACACATTTCTTAAGCAGGCAAATTCTTTCAGATCCCCCAATAAGAGTCATTCAGTTAACTTAGGCTAAGCCAAAGTCAATAGGCAAGAGTCTAGATTGGCTGAAGCACTTCTTTGAAGGTAAGTAGAAAAGTCTTTGCACAATGTTTCAGAAGTCTTTGGAGAAAAAAAATGAATCAATGTAGGGCCACAAGCTGTTAGACTTGTGAGTAGCAGAAGATGCAAGCAACTCTACAGCAAAAGTTAAGTTATCTTAGACTTTGTACAGTACCTTTAAAATGAAGAAAAGATACAGCAGATGACTCCTGTTCCTGTGCAGCTCTGTAGATCTCAATGTTCCTGGGCCTCAGTCGTGGGGACAAGAGGGAGGACGTCGGGGGACTCCTGCACTGCACTGGGACAGCCAAAACTTGCAACCGGCAAACTTCACTTTCAGTGGCTGTTCGGTGTTTCAGCTCCTCGCGTCTACCGCAAATGGCAACATTGCACCGCTGTTCCTGGCTGTCGAGATGGACTTTCCCTGCTTCTGGGGTCCCGCACTCTGTTGAGCGGGCTCAGGTTCGGTCAGTCCTGCCTCCTGGGAGTCCGTCGGATCTTCCTGGAGCTCTTGGTCAACTTAAAAGCAATGCACACAAACTGGTGTTCCTCTCCCTGCCTCTACGGTTTCCAACAGCAACTCTGTAGAAATTCAACCAGCTCCGAGAAGGATGTCCAGGTGGCTTACTTTGGAGTTGATTGATCCCTCCAACTCAAGGGGAGATGTTGTCCTTTCAGGGGCTTCTCCATCGATGCAAATGTGGCGTTTCCGCACAGCAGCAGGGCTTCACAGAGCAAACCAACAGTCCAGGAATTGAAGCAGGCGTCCTCTGCAAGTTCTTCTTCGGTTACTTCGTCCAGTGGTCGACTCTACCTTCCAAGCCAATAGACTCCTTTTATTCAGTTCTCTCCCATTCATCCCAGCCTAGCTGTCAGTCACCCAGCAGGTGCTTTACGGCAGCTGTGAACGCAGCCCACGGTAAATGCACACAACGGTAGTAAAAACGAAACCACTGCCACCAGCCATTCAGTGAGGAAAGGGTAACATAAAAATGTTACATGAAACGCTAGACAAAAAAGGGATACCAGGTAACCCCTCCAGCACCCTATTGTAAGAAAGTGTGTGCTGGGTCTACAAAGTTACAAATGTAAGTGTTAGGGAGAATTCTCTGTAAGGCTAATTTCCCAAACCTAGTGAGTCCCCCAGCAGCTTTGCTGGATTTTTTGGGGTGTTTTTTTCTCTCCTGCTAAGAGTGAGACTCTTTTACTCCCACTCTTAGACATGATTTGAGGTGTTCCTTTATCTTTCCATATGTTCTATGGGGTCTTTTACTCCATAGGGTCTCATGTGTTTTTGATGTGGGTTACACAGCACCCTCCGTGCCGTAACCCAGGGGGTGTCGTAGCGACCACCCAACATAGACTCCATACCCTGGGACTGACTACTGTCTCCCAGCGCATGTAAAGTCACCATTGGCTTTACTAGTCCCAAATTATGAACAGAAACCAGTACAAACCATCATATTGTGGACGTACTGGTCGGGGCAATTCGATTGCCCCGGGGTCTGTTGTTCGAGGGGTCACGTCTCCATCCCCCCTGATCGAGTTTTGGCTGGTGGCAGTGGATACTACTTTTTATATTCGACCGTGAATATATCTCTATGGGATTTTCCCATTGTTCGAGGCTACCAACTTTAATTATTTAATTCTTATAGCCTCGAACATACCGCTGGTTTATTTAATTAATATTAATTCACCAGTTGGTATTTTTTGCCAGAACTCGATTCTAAAATGACGTTTGTGTTCTCTTCTGTGACTCCAACCCAAGTCGAGCCCTTTGTTCCACTTTTTGGCAAGCTTCTCCACAGAAGCCTCCAAAAGTGGTGCCACTCTGTCTGGGTACCACAGGGGGATGTGGGAGGGGGTTTAGGCACCCTGGACTGAGTTACCTTGGTAACTCAAGTCGCACTCTTGTGTGATTGGCCCAAGTGGTGAGCTGGCCGGCATGTTTGATTGACAGCTAGGCTGAGTGAATGGGGGTGTGCTGCATAAAAGCAGGGCTTTGGGGACTGGAACTTCAGAAGTCGCCACAGGACCTAAGAATCCGAGGAGGGAGAAGCTGAGTCGACCTGCAACGACTTCCCGGCAACCGGAATACCACGGTTTACCACTACCGCGAAGAGAAGGGTAGTACCTTTTAACCGAAGAACTCCGCGGCTGGTTTCTTCCCTGGCAGTGCAACTACCTTCATCTTTCCTCCACGGCGAGATCTCTTCTTCCTCTGGACGAAACGCTGACTTGCTCCTGCTGCCAGGAACAACTGACCCCGCTGGAGCTTCCTTCACACTTAAGGTACTGTGTCCCGCCTGGCTTCCCTTGCGACAGATCGTTCGGGGTGACAGTAAAGCCTTGACTTTCTAACCTGTGCTAGCCTGGGACAACCTAGCTAACTTTGCCTGACGTTAATTTCATCCTTTTTGTGCGAACTATCTACAAGACTCATTGGGCATAACCCCACTGTGTACCTGGACCCCTCCTGCTTGCTCTCTCCAAGAGTGGGCCTTGCAATTGACTTCCTGGCTCCCCAGTGGGACGCTGCCTATCCTGCCTTACTGTGGTTCTTTTTAAAAGTATTGAAACTTGTGTGCTTCCTTAACTCTGCCTTTTTCCCTCCCTTTCGTTATAACTTATTAGAGTGTCATCTTATGTGAAGCGCTCACCTCTGTCTGAAAATAAGTGGTGTTTCTCACTAAGACTTGTCTAATAAGTGAATAGGGTTGTATATATATGATAGTGACTGTGTGCTGTATTTACTTACCTCGTTTTTGCTAGTGTAAATCCCAAGTGTGTCTTTAAATAAATAATTATATACTTTTACACCAAAGCTCTGGTCAGTGTTTGTTTGTGCTACTGTGTCTCTGTACCTATTGTGTATGCTCTGCATACTGCCTAACTCTTCTTGAGGGAAGTCTGACTGCTCAGCCACAGCTACCAAGTGAATCTGTGTGGTACAGACTGCTACCAAGTGGGTTTACTGCCAAACACCTCTAGTCTTAAATCGTTTGCAGTGGTCCCTAAGGGAACTGCACAGGTTTCTGCCTAACAGTAAGTAAAGTCAATTTCACTTTACTGCTCTGGGAAACAGTAGTTTATCCCAGAGAAGGTATTTAAACATTGGGAAAATCTAAGAGACTTCCCTGTGTCACTGCACGAAAGATGCTGTGTGCCACAATGTAAAAGATGATACCTATGTAGTTTGTCAGACTCCACAACCAAAAGTAACACAGAGTTTAGAAATCACATTAAAATACATGAGAGAGTGGGAAAAAGGGTTTCACTCTCTCCAGGTTAAATAAAATCAAGTCCTCAATATCCAACAAAGTTGCTGGGGGTCTCTAAGGTAGAGGAAATTGGCACATTACTGAGAATTCTCCCCCTTCATCTGCATTAACCATCTCAAGGGTTGGTGGTCTGTTAGAATTACAAAAGTAGATCTATACAAGTATGGTCTAAACTTCTTCAAAGACCACATAATGGCAAAACACTCGCGTTTTATGGGAGCCCACCTTGTTTCAGGGTCCTTCAGTTTCCTACTGATGAAGCAGATTGGGTGTTCCCTGCCTTTCTCATCCAGTTGACTCAGAACTGCACCTATACCTGTATTGGAAGCATCTGTTTGAACAATAAAGGGTTGGTTGTAGTCCGGAGCTCTTAAGACTGGAGCTTTTCCCATTGCTTAGAAAATTCAAAAAGTGCCCTTCTTTCATTGTCAGCCTTATTTATTTGTTCATCATAGTAGCATTTTTTTGTCTGTGTCATTCTCTTTCTATATTCTTTCTCAGTCAGTTTCCAAGCCTCTTTGGTTTGCTCTGTTCTGTTTTATCCTTTAACCAACTACGCTCAGCTTGTCTCTTTGCTTGCTTGAGCGACTTAAGTTCTGGAGTGAATCATTTCTGATGACTCAGGCGGTCCCTTATATTTTTGACTTTCAAAGGGACAGTTCTATCCAAGAACGCTAGCATCATGGCTGTGAATATTTCTACAAGAAAGTCTGGAGAGTCCTGATCAGTAGTCAAATTCATGAGTTCTTCTAAGCATATGCCCAAATCAGGAATATTTATTTTCTGGAAATTCCTGCTACAGACCTGTTTAGGGATTCTGTGATTTGGCTGCTGAGGTGCTGGTAGTTGCATCTCACAAGTAATTAAGGAGTGTTCTGACCAAATACACAGAGCCGTTTCAATAGTTATCATATTCATAATCCTAGTAACGACCCAGTCAAGGGTGTGACCCCCTAATATGCGTAGGATCCGAATTAAGGACATGCATGTCCATATTTTTTAACATATGTTCTAGATCTTTGGCTTGCTTATCCTTTTTTGGATCTCCTTTCCATCAATTTAAATCTCCAAAAAGGTAGTGGTGCTATCAAGAGGAGTTGGTCGTTAAAGGCCAGCATTTCTACCGCGGGGGTGGGGGTTTGTAAATTACCACAAAATTCACACTGTGATTATGGTCCGGAGTGATTTTATTGTGGATAATTTCACAACCTTCACATTCAATCTTTAGTTCCTGCATTCCTAATTCGTTCTGACAAATTATGGCCACTCCAACTTCAACCCCATTTTGCCGATGTTGGCCAAATAATTAGTAGCCCGGCGGGGTGGCCTCTTCAATTTTCGGTCCCATTTGATGTCTGGAGCCATGTTTCAGTGAGACACATAACATCTTTCTTGTATCCTTCAATATAGTCATGAATATCAAGAGAGTGTTTTGGCAGTAACCTAGTGTTAGGTAATGCTGTTTTTACTGTCTCTGTACTAGTGGTTTTGCCGTCGCTCTGCACATTATCAGGCTCAATAATAGTATGCAAGTTATTCAAGCTTTCTAGTACTCTACCATGTGGTCGCTATTCGTCTGACTAGACAACGTACCATTTCACTTTTCAGCACCCCCAGCATCCCCCAAGTCCAGTGACTTTGCTGTATCCGTGCCCACAAAATGCTTGTCCGTGTAACACTGTACTATTGCTTCCCGGTGTAATCGCTGGACTATCACTATATCAGCCAACATCTGGTGTAGCCCAGTTCCACGAGGTGGCAGTAATCACTCAGAGCACACAGTATATATTATGTTGCACTGCACAGGCCGGCGTAACAAGGTGACCAGCAGGTAAGACGCACGCTTACACAGACCTGCTAATCCCCGACGCGCCTGAGAAAAGCCTAAATGAGCGTTCAGATTACAATTCTGATGGGAATTGTAGTTCGCTGCGCAGAGATCGAAATCAAACACCAGCAGTGTTTGCCAAGCCACGAGCGGTGGCTAAGTACACGCAGAAGGTTACAATAATTTAAAAAGATGAAAGGACTTCAATGAAATCAAACTAAAATGCAGAATGTATCAATAAAAATGCTAAAATCACTGAAAGGCTAAAATTCAAATCTAGGTGGTTAAATGTTCCAGTAATTAAGTAAATAAGCAAACTAGTCTAATAAAGTAATTTAGGACAGAAGGCTAGTCAACGTCAGTTAAAAAACAAAGGGTATACAAGAGAGGAACCCACACTCATCTGCAAACTCTCCCTACAGTTTACAGAAAGGGGCAGGTGGCTATCCAATCAGGACAGCCAGCTCCGCCACCCCAAGTAGGAATTGGTTTCTATCAGGCACATCAGAGGAGAAAGGACAACAGAGTTTCGGGATCCTCCCCTGTTTCCTGAACTTGCAGACACACTGTAGCCTAGGCAGCCTTCACAAAGGATTCCTGCTTAGCCAAAAGTTGAACCAGGACCTCCACCTCAGAGGTTGGCAGAAGAAGGACCAAGTAAGGAAAAGCACATGCAAAATGGCGTTAAAAGAAAGAATTCACCATTTTGGGTCAAATGGTCACCCTTCTGTGCATAACCGCAGCTGTGAAGACAGCCTGCAAGTAACAATTACACAAAAGGCAGTAGAACATGGCCAATGCCACCAGCCATAAGTGACGTATCCCCTCAACCTTGAAAACAGTCGTTCTTAAGGAAAATAAAAGAATATAAAATAAAGAGCCCAATAGGCTCCCAGCAACACTGCACAAAAGGTGTTGTGTGCTTCAAAAGTGAAACACAGATCCCATGGTCAGAGAAAAAAGAAGGAATGAGAGTGAAAAAAGATCCCTTCAAGATCCCATGGTCAGAGCAAAAAGAAGGAATGAGAGCGAAAAAAGATCCCCTCATTCGGGGGAGCAAGAACAAGATCCAGAGGTCCAGCAAAAAGCGCTGGGGCTCTCACAGGTAGAGGGGATTTGGCATACAAATGAAAAATCTCCTCATTAGTGGAACTCCACGCAATACCCATGTTTTACAGTATCTAACACCCACCTGCTGATGTGATTCCCCTAGGATACATGGGCAAATTGTGTTATGCGACCCCCTAACGCGATGATATGGGAGGGGACTTGAAACTAAGAGTCATTGTTTTGAGGTTGTTGCTGAACCTGTTTGTCCCCTTCCTCTGCCACGCCCCCTGCAAAAATGGTCTGGTGTATGAGGACTGAGTGCTTGTTCCCTGTCCTTAGGTGTTAAACCATGTGGACCAACCTGCCCCCACAGAGTAGGTTGCTTTTGCTGGTGATCGCGAGTATCTCTGTCCATGAAAAACATGGAGGTGTGACTGTGATCCCCCCTTTGAAAGTGGCGATTTGTTTTCTGATTTAATGATTTTTTGTTTTGCGATTCTTTTTTTAGCATATTTATTAAAGTGGCCTGTGTTTCTACCCTAAAACCTGAATTTCTATGCCAAACATGCCACTTGATCAGGGTTACTTCTGCAATCACCATCTGTTGTTTCTGCGGCAACTAGGTTGATTTGGGATGACTGCATTAGCAGTTTGCATGCCTTCTGCTAGTTTCTTCAGAATTTCTGTTTTAAGGGGCTCTGGTGCGTTATTAACCAGCTACTCCACGTTGTCCCACTGGGCTCTATTACAACTAGCCATAAGAGCAGCATTGTTAGCTATAGGCATTTGGTAGATTGCTGAGGTAGCAACTTTTATTTTGCTTTCCCTGTGAGGTGGGGCTTCAAACATTGCTAAATGTGTTCCTGTCCACTTACGAGTTGTAGTGACAACTAAAGAATCAGACTTTAAAGGACCCCTGATGAACAGAGAGTTTTTAGGGGCTGGTTTAAATTTGTGGATTCGTCTAACCGTCTAACAGACTGTAGAAGCGGAATGTACCGGCTAACCTGCTTCTTTTCATCAAGTATATCATCTACAAAACCTGGGTGCCCCCTTTGACTCTTGTGTCTCAATTTTAAAATAATGTGCGGCTCTTTTAAGCAGATTATATAACAAATCCATATGGGATGATGAAATAGGATCATCATCAATATCCGGGAGAACAAGGAGGTCTCCTAGATCAGTACCTGTATCTGAGCAAAATCATCTTTGTCCACGTCACTAAAACTCATTTTCCATAGGTTTCATAGAGGCCGTCAGCTCTGTCCTTACCCTTTTTAAAGGAGTCTCCTCTTCTAAGAAGGGGTCTTGTGACTTGAAAGGGTGTTTTTCTAAAAAAAATCCATAACGGAGGCTCCTGTATTGTTAGGCAGGATTGTGTGCAGTACCCTTATGGTGCTCTACAGCAACCTTGACCTCCTCTCAATAGGAACCCAAACTTTGGTATGAGTCTGTACTACACACGTTGGTAGTGTGGCTGAGCAGCCAGACTTATCTCAAGAGGGGTCAATGTGAGCAGTAGGGTTGGAACACAGAGTTTCACAGTGACAGTTATTCAAATAAACACTTACACTCAAGGTTTCTTGATTCAACAATTATTCATTTATTTAACAGTCAGTGATATAAGCCTTCTTCAGAAGTGAGCAAAACATGTAACAATTATAATGCACTTCAAAGCACACTCTTAGTTTCTCTAAATCAGATGATACCCAGTGGGGATGGCACACAGGCACTTCCTACAACCTCAGGTGACTTAAATAGCTAGGACACTGTGGACATTGATTTATCACTAGTACATTTAGAATAATACTGAGTTTGGTGTAAAGGTTAGATATGGGAATAAAACAAAGGTTAACAAATTATTCATTAACAGCTAAGTACTTTTTTAACCTTCCAATGTCAAGTTAATGTATCCCTTTCCTGGGGGAAGGGTAAAGGCACAGAGTCAAAGGTAAGAAGAGTCTCTCAGTGATCCAGGATGTCCAATGTTAATTGAACAATGTCTAGGTTGAGCTGAAGATCTTCTTTGCAGGTTAGTAAAAGTCTTGCACAATGTTTTTAGAAACGTTTGTAGAAATAAGATTCACTTGAAGGGCCACAAGCTGGGAAGCTTGTGAGTGGCAAAACTGTGAGCAACTCTGCAAGGGCAACCAAAACAGGTCTCAACTGAGAGCAAGTAAGGCTACACAACAAGAGGTAAGTTATCTTAGACTTTACAGTACCTTTGGTGAGAAGAAATGGATCCAGCTGGCTTCTGTTCCTGTACAGCTCTGCAGATCCTTTTGTTCCTGGCAACAGTCGTGGGGACAAGAGGGAGGACGTCTGGGGACTCCTGCACTGCAATGGGAAGGTCAGGGGCAGCAATGGGCAAACTTCAATTCAGCTGCACTTCAGTGTTTCAGCTCCTCGCGCCTGACAGCAAATAGCAACACAGTAGTTCTCGGATACCACTTCACTCGCATCTGGGGTCCAGCCTTCTGTTGAGGTGGCTCAGTCTTGGTCAGTCCTGCTTCAGGGAAGTCCGGAGGATCTTCCTGGCGCTCGGGTCTGACTTAAAAGCGATCCACTCGATTTGGTGTTCCTCTCCCTAGCACTTCAGTTCCAGCAGCAGTGTAAGTACAGCCAGCTCTGAGATGAGGTCCAAACAAGTTCACTTTGGAGTCGATTGGTCCCACCAACTCAAGGGGAGAAGTCGTCCTTGCAGGGCTTCTCTAGTCAAAACGAATTCGGAGATTCAGCACAGCAGCAGGGCTTCACCGGGAAAACCAACGGTCCAGGAGTTGCAGCAGGCATCTCTTCCAAGTTCTTCTTAGGATTCCTTCGTCCAATGGTCGACTCTACCTTCCAAGCCAAAAGCCTCGCCTTTTATGCAGGTTTCTCCCATTCATTCCAGCCTAGCTGTCCATCACACAGCAGGGTGGCTGTTCTCCCCGGACAGCCAGCCAGCCAATCACCTTTGGGTGCATTCCTGTAACCAAGGAGATTAAGCACAGGGAGTTTCGGGCACCTCCCACACTCCCTGCCCCTGCCAGACATACTGGAGCCAGAGGCAGGCTTCACTCGTGAATCCTGCCGAAGGCAAAACAAACAAAGGGACCAAACCTGGTTTGGCGTGCAGAGTAAATCTCAAGAAGGACCTTTCTGACAAGAAATGGAGAAAAAAAATAGGCACCCATGGGTGCCTTACTGCAGCTGCGAAAGCAGCCCGCAGTAAAAACACACAATGTAGTAAAAAGTAAACCACTGCCACCAGCCATTAATTGCAGAATGGGTAACATAAAAATGTTACATGAGAAACTAGACAAAGGGGATACTAAGTAACCCCTCCAAAGCCTATGGTAAAATAGTGTGTGCTGGGTCTAGAAAGTTACAAAATGTAAGTAAGTTAATTTCACTTTACTGCTCTTGGAAACAGTAGTTTCACCAAGAGAAGGTATTTAAACCTTTGGGAAATCTAAGAGACTTCCCTGTGCCACTGCACTGAAGGTGCTGTGAGTCACAACGCAAAGATGATGCCTATGGAGTTTGTCAAACACCAAAGTCAATAGAAACACAGAGTCCAAATCGCAGGAAAATGTATGGAAGAGTGGGGAAAAGGTCTCACTCTCTCCAGGTTAGAGATTAAAAAGTCCTAAAGTCCAGCAAAAGAGCTGAGCGTCTCTAAGGTAGAAGGGAATTAGCACATTTCTGAGAATTCTCCCGAACACTTATCCATAGTGACCTAAAATCTTTCCTTGTTCCATCCCCCTGACCAACTTGTAGATGTGTAGTGGTGGAAAGAACCCCTCTTTATCCTGCACTTGTGCGAGTACATTCCTCTTTCTTTTAAGTGCATCACTGATAGTGGAGGAACATTCAGTGTCTGTTGACTATTTCTTTTCCAGATGTGTCAAAAAGGATGAATTAGGCGCCTGCGATTTTGTTTATGAAAATCTTAAACATTCTTACATGCAGAGACGGTCAGCGTAGAGAAAGTCTTAGGACCATGCGTTGAGTGTGTTAAATGCGAACATTACTTCTGCAACACCGATCCACTTGGTGACAAGGAACCCTTGTCCAACGCATATTTTAACATCTCGAAACAGACTTTGGGGGAAACTTTGTTTATCCAGAGACGTGTTTGTTTGGCGTCCCCACTGGATGCACCGGAATGGTGACGTGCATTGCTTTACTGTGTGTAGCCTTGACGCCAGAGGGAGCCTCCTGTGAGGGATCAGAAATTGGAGGCTGACACAAAGTTGTAATGTTTCAGCATTAGTCATTTTTATTAAATGAAAAAGGGGTTTGGATAAAGGCCTATCTGTCCCTATCGTAAAAAGAACGTCCCAGCATATGAAACTAAAACTAAATCAAGCTGACCTTGTGTCCAAAATATATCTGACCTTCACACTAACACACACCACACTAGAACACACAATCAAAGGTACAAGGTAAATGTCTCTGCTTTCAATTCAACAAAAAGTGTGCAAAATCCAAATGTGTAGTTAAAAAAAAAAAAACATTCATTGTATCCAGGGGTTGTTTCCTTTCCCCTGAACTGCTTCAGGCAAAATATTGAAAGTATCCTTGTTCAAACAACGTTCTGATAAATTTAATGAACAGTTCCCTTTCACATAACACTTTCCTCAGGATGGCAAATAAAAAGTATTTTTCAACGACACTGTTTGGAGGATAGCAAAAGGAAGTAATTTCAACACGTTATTTATTAATTTTACAAAATAACCAACAAGTAAATAATAGAAACATCCATGTATTATCAGAGTTACAATTCCTTTCTGAACAATCAAAGAATATATTAACACAACTTAAGAATCTTATGATACAGGCTTGTACTATAATAGCTGTAATATGGCACAATACCCACTAACATACATTGTCCTGCGAGGAAAAGAAAGAGAGAAAAGAAAAAAAATACATTTACACATACCCAACCAGAATTAATTCACTAACCTACTTCACACACACGTGATTAAATACCTCCCCACCAGAGAGGCTGTTAAAAGGTGACCAGAGATCTAAGTAATCATCCTCTTTATTTAGTTTTTGAAAGAAGACCTTCTCAAAGTCAGATAACACTTGTACATCACTCACCGAACCCTCCACTTTTTTCCTGGTCTTCCACAATTTTAATATTTTTTTTGCAGCCACTACTAGCAGTTTGTCACTCCAATGATTATACTGCCTAGCAATCTTACATCGTCCGCTACTGGCTGGTAAAAGGACTTCCAAAGGCATCCCAGGAAAGGTCATTGATAATAATCTATGCATTCTGTCCAATACATCCCCTAAAATTCCTTCGCCCTAGAACAATTCCACAATATATGCCTAAGAGTAGCCCTCTCCTTACCACAACCCCAGCAAACAGCATTTTCAATCAAGGCCAAACCATGCATACGCACCGGAGTCCAGTACAGACGTCCCAAAACTCTCTGATGTGTAAGTATCAAATTCAGACCTAACTTACTCCTAAAACCTACTCGTCCTATCTGACCGCATTCCTTATCCAAAATTTCACAACCTGGGTCCTCTTCCCACATCCCCTTCAATTTCTTCCAAGAATCATCAATGAGAGGTTTCACGGGTATTAGCTTAACATATGTGGATACCATACGTGGTAACGAAGCGAATATAGCACACTCTGCAGGTTCAGCCTGTATTGGCATAGATAACATGCCTAGTCTCTGTAAGAAAAGCACCTCAAGTCCATTGAAACTAACTCTCTCTCTATTGCTCAGACCATATAGCTGTTGCACTTCCTCAAAAGGTACCATTCGTCCATCCCGCAGCACATCCCCTATCTCAAATATTCCCCCGAAACCCAACTATGCCAATTCAATGTCCTATTAGCAATTTGAAGACCAGGATTATGCCAGAGGGAGGCGTTATACGTAAGATAAACATTACCTTCAAAGTTAGATAGCCACTAATTAAGTATTTCTCTAGTCACAGTAGCTGTGGGCAACTTCTCAACCACATTCAGTATCTTTGCCATTGAGTAAATATTGCTCAATTTATAAGGTTTAAAGGTTCCCCTCCCAGTTGATAACCACATAGGCTCAGAGGTTCTCAGGTGATATATAATGTGCAGCTTTCTTCAGTATGAAACCTCTGTATATTTATCCAAATCAAGATAACCAACCCCCCCCCCCTCCTCTACAGTACGTAATGAAATGAACCTCGGAATCCTTTTTTTCTTTTCACCCCACACAGTTTTGAAAGATCGGGTCAAACATTTTCAACATCTTTTTTGTGGACCTGATATGAACTGTATAATATAAAGCACTGTTGATAACGGAGTCATTTTTATTGCAGTGACTTTGTATTCCCAAATTCAAACATTCCCACTTTCTAATGTCCATTTTCAAAGTCTCTGCTAACCTATTTAGGTTGAATTCTACAATTCTCTTCAGATCCCTGATCAAATAGATCCCTAATACTTCACATGTGAATCTGACCACTTACAGTTCCAATCCGCAAAATCGCCTTTCCTACAGGCCGCTGAAAGTGGGAAAACCTCTGTTTTTTCCCAGTTAACTTTGTGGCCTGAAATTTCGCCTACCTTCTGAAAAGCATAATTCAAAATTGCACTTCCTTCTTCTGGGTTAGAAAAGATAACCATCATGATATCATCTGCATAAGAGAGAACCTTGATCTCAACTCCCCCAAACTTTAGTTCTCTTATTCTTCGTTCACCCCTGATGTGAGCCACCAAAGGTTCCAATGCAATATTGAACAAAAAGGATGAAAGAGGGCATCCCTGCCTTGTACCCTGTGTAAGAGCAAACCTGTCCAATAATGCATTATTCACCCAAATTTTAGCCTGCACTGCATTGTGTAGACAACCAACCGCCTTAACGAAATTAGTGCCAAAACCCATCCTTCTCATGGCAAATTAAAAAGAATTCCCAGTTGACTCTGAACCGTATTAGGTCCTTTAAGACGAATAACACTGTACAGGGTGGATGGGGATGGAGAAATTAATCAAACATTAATAATTCGACCGAGTTTGCAAAAGACTTTTGTCTGTTTTAATATCAATTATCTAAAACAGGGAGTACAACAGACATCATCCAACGTCCGGCAGTAAGGTCTCGTTCGCATTTCATAAAAAACATGATTATATAGTAAATATTAGTCACCAGTGAAGTCATCCTACGTGGAAAACTAAGAAACCTATGGAGGGTTGTGGTTGGGTAACGAGAAACATCTAGGTATATTTTCTATGAGGGTTTGTGATTGGCTCTATACTGTCAGGTGGACAACTCTTACCGCCGCTAGTACAAGTCATTGTGAGCGTCATAAAATACACGTCGTCTTATTTGGTCTCTAAACTATAGGGCTCTTTGGTACGTGGCCCTTTATAATTGGTTAGCGCGCATGTACCTATAACGCTCACCTTGTATCCACAGGGACGCCTCTGGACTGGTCCGGAACACCGCTGGGCTCTCTTCAACTCCCCCGAACTTCGTTCTGCCTGGGACCAGTTCTAGAAAATGGGAGAGGGGTTTTAGCGACTTCTCCTCATCTCCCGCCGCCCACTTCCCAGTATTCCCTTGCCATTTCCTCTTGGGACTTCGTTCACCTTGATTTTCGTAATGCCGCACTCTCATTCCTGCCGTGCTAGGCAGGGAGCGTGTCATTGTAGGCTTGGTCCGCCGAGTTACTTCACTGGCTTTCGCCTGTAGTCCAGACCAGCTGCGACTCCTCCTTTCAGGTAAGTCTTTACTGTTTCTTTTGAATAAAGTCTATGTTGATAAATGTCTCAGTAACCACCTTCTTTTGTCTTACAGAGACTGATGGAAAATGCTGAGGCTGACTACTGAGTTCGAGAAGGTAAGGATGCGCTAGATGCGGCGCTAAAAGCGTCCTTGCAAGTGAGCTGACCTGTGCTTTGTTTCTTCTCAGGTCGCAGAGAATTCCTGGAAGCGACGGTGGATTCCAGGACTGTACGCCAAAGGTGAAGTTCGGAGTGGCGGAGGCCTTCAGGTGAGCTGGTAAGTAGCTTCTAATTTTTGCCTCTTTAGTCCTGAATACGTAGCCGAGGACCGATGGAGAAATCCTCGTAGGCTCCTACTGGATGAAGAGCTGGAGCCGAGCAGGTAAGAAAAGCGATGTTCTTTCAGGTTATTCGCCCGAGGGGGCCAGGATACAGAGCAGGACCCGGCGAACGTCACGCTGCAAAAGCAGAATAACGCGAAGCGCGTGCCTCGGGTCAGGCGTGGTTTAAATACCCGGCAGGTATCCCAGGTGCCTTAGGGGCGGACCCGCCCTGACGCTAGCCTGCTTGTTGCAGTTCCCCGATAGTCCTCGTGGGGGCAGCCATGTTCCCCCATTGTCCATTGGAAACCATACTTGCCAAGTGTGCCTGGTGCCAACGGCGCCAGGATTGCGTCCAAGGCACCCGCAACGGGCTAGTGTGGGCCTTTCTTGCCTTGGAACAGCACTGAGGTGGCGGCCATGGTGCCCAAGACCCACAGCCAGGGCTCAGGGTCATGACAGCACCATTCTGGAATATTCCACTTGTTAGCAGCATGCATGCTGGTACCCCAGGTGGCATTGGGTCGGGCTTGACCATGCGTCTCCATCCAATTAGCCCATCAACCATCAAGCTGTCTGCCATGAAAATAGTCTTTGTACTCTGCCTTGTAAAGTAGCACTGCTCCTGGGAATAAAAGGGAGTGGGAATATACTTCTCTTCTGGTCTCGGTGTAGCCTGTCCAAGAGTCTATTTTCATCTGACCATGTGACTGGAGACCACGTTTGAGCTTCCTCGCTGTATTTAATAGTATTAAACTAATAGAACTTGGCACCCAATGTCCTTCTGCCGCACCTTAACAGGAGTTCGGCTTCTCGTACATTGTATCATTCTATTATAATTGACTAGTTTCTTGGCTGCTTCACCACTTGACACTTGGCCAAGTAGGCCTCTTGATGTTTCTTCTATGCTCAGCTGATTAGATCTTGCTAGGGCACACTTTTCCAGCCCTTCTATTCTCAGGGTCCATTTTGCTCAAATACGATGTAGAACTTCCAGATTCCTATGCATATATATATAACTTGACGCATCGCCGCAATCTATTCACTATGTATAGCCAGCCTTATGATTACTTTGTAAAATTATAAAAAGGTTATCATTTTCTTCTGTGCTTCCTTACACGGTCCTATGTGTTAATATGCCCACAAAAATAAAGCCGCCATATTTTTGCGCCAATATTAACCCATTAAACCTGCAGCGGACACCCCCATCCCCATATTATTTTTAAGGGAGCGGGGGATACCCCGGAACCCCCACTCCCATTTACCCCCAAAATTATTCCCACTAATAATATCGCCTATAGCCATTCCCAACAGCCATATGTATGGTGAATTTATTGGTGCGGATAATGTTACCCGATACCCTTTTCACATGTGATCTTTAGTTCGCTTGTGAACGTTTAGTCAGTTCTTACTTCGTCATCAGATTCTATCTGGTCTATTAATCTTTTCTCTTGTCATCTCTTGAGGTGTCACTTTCTTCAAATGACATCACCAGTCTCTTCATTCATCCGTCTTCATGTGCTCTTAAGGGATCTTTCCGAAAAGGCTGTCAGTTCTTTGTGGGTACATAAAGAATGGTCTTCTCAATGGATACTTTGCTTCAAAGGCTGCTTGTGTTATGGGCATAATTACAGGTGTCTTGCTTGTCACTATTTCCGGTTCCCAACATATAGGCAATTTAGGGGCGGGATTTCCAGTGAGGCTTTTGGCTCCACCTCTACAACTCGGTCAAAAGCTGTCTCTGCATTGATGAATATCAACACAAATATCCAAGTTTTCTATTTTGCGAAGACCCATTATATCAACAATGGTCCTTATATTATCATACTCGAACCTACCCCTCATAAATCCAACCTGAGATGCATGAATTAGACTCCCAACAAGTCATTTCTACTTAAAAGGATGGCAAAATGTTTAATTTCAACAACTGCTTAAGATGACAATGTTTCTCTTTCAAACAACTACTCCAAGAATGATTTCCTGGTATACTCCCCTGCCAGGAATTTCTCAATCGATTCTCCAGATATCCTGGTGTACTCTTCTGTCAGGTATATCTTTCTAAAAAAGGGTCCACTACCTGATGTATATCCTTCACCAGGTCTTCCTAAAATGTTCATGTTCCTTCCTAGTATAACATAGTTGCACTCTTTTACTGTTTATACCTCATTGTCTTCAGGTTACTTGTCCCAGCATCCCCTGTATGGACATCCCATATATGGGAGATTGTTCATGTTCTGTCCGTCAACTTCTTTTTTAGTATCGCTAGGCTTTTGCCAATGATTGTTTCAATTTTCCCCAAAATTTCATATAAGGAGATTTGTACAAATTTTGCCTTTCAACTCTACTTGGCCAGTACTCAAAATAATTAGACAAGTGTTCGTAAGTTTGCTGGCACGTCCCGTGACCCCAACTTCTCTGGGTCGACCCACTGGTGTAACGTGTGGCTGCAGCGAAGGTTTATCTCTGGGCAGGCTTCCCCTGTCATGGAGACCCTCGCTCAGTTCCTGCATCAGCTTCCCAACTACTCACTAATGGAACCAAGGCAACCCCACAGGACGGAACAAGTTACTTACCTGTAACTGTTGTTCTCCAGCATGGGTCTGGCATGGATTCACATGCTCATGAATATTCCACGTCAGGCTGGGAATCCTCGGTAAAGAAAAATCAGTATCAGTTTCGTTTCTGATCTGTCTTTCTTAGTAGTAACCAATCACTGATCTCTGGGTCATTGTGCCCCCAGCCAATGACTGCCCTCTTCCTAAGCCCCGCCTCTGGCAGCCATCCTCAGATGTGGTAGCACGCCAAGTGGTAGTATGACCAAGTGAAGAGCCGCAGAGGGGTAGGTGGGAGGGTTTGCATGTGAATCCATGCCAGACCCATGCTGTAGAACAACAGTTACAGGTAAGTAACTTGTTCCTTCTCCAGCATGGGGTCTGGCATGGATTCACATGCTCATGAATAAAAGAATACATAGCAGTATACACATGCACAACCATGGGAGGTGGCAACAGGCTCAACATTAAGCAATACAACAACTCAACATTAAGCATCTCTTACCTTCTCACCAGGCTCACCTTAAGCAAACAGATTGCGCAGCACTACTTGGCCGACCTTGGACTCCTCCCTGGAGTCCCGATCGACGCAGTAGTCTCTTGTGAAGGAGTGCGTCGACCTCCACGTAGCAGCCCTGCAGATGTCCAGCAGGGGCACACCAGACAGGAACGCACTGGTTGAATGAGCTCTCGGACGGCCGGGCAGCGGTCGGTTTGCCAACCGGTGACAATGCATGATGCAGCCGGAGAGCCATCTGGAAATGGAAGTCTTCGACAGAGCCTTCCCTTGATTCACAGACCCAAAGTTCACAAACAGTTGTGACGTCTTCCGAAAACTCTTTCTGCGGTCCACGTAGAACTTCAGCGCTCTAGCTACATCCAGCGAGTGCAAAGTCCTCTCGGCCGGCGTCAAAGGCGACGGGAAGAAAACTGGTAACACCAAGGGCTCGTTGAGGTGGAAGTCCAACGGCACTTTGGGCATGAAGGAGGGGTGCGTCCTCAGCACTACCCTAGTGTCATGAAAAGTCAAGTATGGAGGCTTGCAAGATAGGGCCTGAATCTCTCCCACTCGTCGTGCAGAGGTGATGGCCACGAGGAACGCAGTCATCCATGACAGGAACTTCAAAGGCGCCAAATGCATAGGCTCGAATGGGGCTCCCATGAGCCTGGTCAGCACCACATTAAGCTCCCACACCAGGGCAGGGGCCTTCACCGGCGGGAATGATCGGAATAGTCCCTTCATAAATTCCTTTACCAGGCGATGAGACCACAAGGACGCCCGTCCCGTAGTCCTGGTATATCGGGAGATGGCCGCCAGATGTATTTTTATGGAGGTGTGAGCCAGTCCAGCTTTGGCCAGCGACAGTAGGTACGGCAGCACTTGAGGGGCCGTAATCCGCAGAGGGTTAATCTTCTGTGCACGGCACCAGACAGAGAAGCTCTTCCACTTATGACCGTAACACTTGAGAGTCGAGGACACCCTGGCCTTTGCAAGAACCTCTCTGCAATCAGCCGGGATATCGTACCCTCCAAACTCTAGTGCTGCAGGAGCCAGGTCTGCAAGTTCAGCGACTGTGGGTCGTGATGGAGAATGGCACCTCACTGTAATACTGTGTAGTGCCTTATAGTCGCCTAGAGACCACTGTATTACTGCGTAGTGCCTTATGGTCGCCCAGAGACCACTGTAATACTGTGTAGTGCCTTATGGTCGCCCAGAGACCACTGTATTACTGCGTAGTGCCTTATGGTCGCCCAGAGACCACTGTGCTACTGTGTAGTGCCTTATAGTCGCCTAGAGACCACTGTATTACTGCGTAGTGCCTTATGGTCGCCCAGAGACCACTGTAATACTGTGTAGTGCCTTATGGTCGCCTAGAGACCACTGTAATACTGTGTAGTGCCTTATAGTCGCCTAGAGACCACTGTATTACTGCGTAGTGCCTTATGGTCGCCCAGAGACCACTGTAATACTGTGTAGTGCCTTATAGTCGCCTAGAGACCACTGTATTACTGCGTAGTGCCTTATGGTCGCCCAGAGACCACTGTAATACTGTGTAGTGCCTTATGGTCGCCCAGAGACCACTGTATTACTGCGTAGTGCCTTATGGTCGCCCAGAGACCACTGTGATACTGTGTAGTGCCTTATGGTCGCCCAGAGACCTTTGTGATATTATGTAGCGCCTTATGGTCGCCCAGAGACCATTGTATTACTGTGTAGTGCCTTATGGTCACCCAGCGACCACTGTGATACTGTGTAGTGCCTTATGGTCGCCCAGAGACCATTGTGTTGTAAACCACCTACCCACCAAACCAAGTACTAGCTACGCACAATGTCCAGCCTACTAAGCTTCTACTGCATCATGGCTATTGCTACACTTCCTGCTACTAGCAAGCTGGGCAGCTACACTGAGACCCCACTACACTCACATGCACCTCTATTACATATATCACCAGATATTATGACTAACACGCATGCATATACTGACTCCAAACACCAAGCTCTGCCAGAACCTCTAGCTTACACTTCCAAGCCTAGCTCCACCCGCGATAGAAATAGCAAACTACGCGCTAGACTTAACAAACTCCATGATACACCCAGACGACTCCTCCTTCTTACAAATTCTGATATGAAACACCAAATTGGCAATACAGGCTACGCCTCCAACCGCACCCGAGCCTCAACGCTCACCCAAATACCTGTGCCCAAGACTAAATCCAGCGCTAAAAACACTCCTAATCCTACACTTACCAAAGAGGAAACTAAGGACCATTCCTATAAAGGAGCACTTCTCAATGCCAGGTCACTAGTTGCACATGCCCTTGAGATAGCTGATCTAATCACTGAGAATAACCTGGACTTCATTGCTATAACTGAAACCTGGCTACACCAGGCAGCAGGCCCATCACTTATGTTAGCCATACCTGACGGCTACACTATATGCAGACAAGACCGAGAGGGCACCCGCGGAGGCGGAATTGCCATTATCTCTAAATCAAGCCTCTCACTAAGACTAGCCCCTGCACTAACGCTACAATCCTGTGAAGCCCTCACTGCTAAACTCCTTATAAATAATAATCAATCCCTAACTATTCACCTAATCTATAGACCTCCAGGCCCGCTTGGGACCTTCGAAGAGGATCTACACAAGTTACTAACCCTCAATGCTAAAACCACCTCTCAATTGCTGGTATTAGGGGATTTTAACTTAGGATTTAACGACAAAACAGATGTGCATGCCGCGACCATCGCCCAAGCTATTAATTCCCTAGGCTTCTCCCAAAAAGTCAACAACCCTACCCATACGAAAGGTAGAATATTAGACTGGATCGCTGACTCTAACTGTACTACAGTCATCTCCTCTATCTCGGCTTTATCATGGTCTGACCACTCATTAGTGTCCTTTGACCTCCTAACCTCCCAACCATCCGCTACAGTCGTCCCCATGGCACCTTCATGCCCCACAAGAAACAAAAAGATTATGACAATAGATAATGTCATACCTGCTATTCTTCCAACCTTAAACGCCTTGCCTGACAATCTAGACCCCGGCACTTTAGTTCACGAGTATAACAAAATTATGACTGATACCTTGGACAAAATTGCCCCACTTAAAATGCGCACAAGTAAACCCAAAGCCCATCTAAATAAATGGTTCACGCCCGAACTCAAGGCCTTACGCCTCACCAAGAGAAAATATGAATCCAACTGGAAAATATGTGCAACTGCTGAGAACAAGGCTAACCTAATATCTATCTCCCGTCAATACAAAAACGCAGTCTGTCTGGCTAAGAAAAACTCATACAACGATCGTATCGCCAATTCTAAATCAAGCATGAAGGAACTCTTCTCCATCCTAAAGGAACTTGAGTCACCTATTGCCATACCAGACACTTGCACTAAAGATCAGACCTGGTGTTCTGACATCCAATATGCTCTATCTAATAAAATCACTACCCTCCAAAACAAAATTCAACTGAAAAAAGACTCGCTTAAACTCCCTACACTGTCACCACCTAAGGCGATCCACATGCCTCAACATACAAAATTTTCCTTCACCAAAACTTCCACACTTGAGATTGAAAAAATTATCCTCACCCTCAAACCATCCAACTGCAAAGGTGACATCTGCCCAGCACAGCTAATAAAAGACGCTGCCAGAGACCTATCACCATTTATCTCCAAACTGGTCAATGCATCCTTCTCTACAGGCATCATCCCAGCTAATCTAAAACAATCCTGGGTGCTCCCGTTGCTTAAAAAGCAAACTCTAGATCCTCTTATCCCCACCAATTACCGCCCAATCACTACAGTTCCGTTTCTGCTAAAGATCCTGGACAAAGTGGCCTATATACAGATTCAAAACTACCTTGAACTGCACAAACTACTAGGAACTAGACAATCTGGCTTCCGCCCACTACACGGAACGGAAACAGCCCTGATTGACTTAAAGGCCCAAATAGACGAACTGAGAGATCAGGGCAAGACAGCCCTCCTCCTCCTACTAGATCTCTCAGCTGCGTTTGATCTTGTGGACCACAAAGTCCTCTGCAAACACCTGGACGTTGCCGCTCACTTCTCCACCCAAGCCATCAGTTGGATAGAATCCTTTCTAAGTGAGAGAACTATGAGAGTCTTTTCCCCTTCGGCAGCAGCTGACCCTATACCTATTACTTGTGGAGTCCCTCAGGGATCCTGCGTCTCTCCGACCCTCTACAATATATTCACCAAACCTCTGTTCGACGATCTGGACAATCTCGGTATCACCTACACTAACTATGCAGATGATACACAGATTCTCTTCCCACTTTCTGGGGATCACAGCAGGGATGGGGAGTTGGTGAATAGAGTGTATCTCATCATTCAGGCATGGATGGCCACTCACGGTCTTTGCCTGAATGATGATAAGACAGAGTTGATCATTCTGGGCACACAAGCTAATATTAACAAATTGGGCCCGGATTACTCAGCCTTCAGCATAGACGGAAATGCCATTAAAGTCTCGAGGGAAGTAAAAACACTTGGTTTCTATCTCGACTCTACCCTGTCCTTCACTAAACAGGTAAACTCCCTAGCCTCCACTACTGCCTACACTTGTAAATTGATCAGAGCAGGCAAGCCCTTCCTGTCCAATACCAGCTGCCTAATCCTGGCTAGAGCCTTAATTCTTTCCCGACTAGACTACTGTAATGCCCTATACAGTAGCGCCAATAAAGCCACTACCCTAAGACTTCAAATTCTACAAAATAATGCTCTCAGAGCTGCATTAGGAATAAAAAAGAGGGAGCATATCTCCTCGACTAGGCGGCAACATAAATGGCTCTCTACGGAGAATAAAATCCAGCTAAAAATGATCTCATTAACCCATAAGGCCTTAAATAATGCAGCTCCCAGCTACTTAATGGACAAAATAAAAAGAAAAACTTCTAATAGACCCATGAGAGTCGCCAATTCCAATTGTTTGGCAGTACCTAGATTCAGACTCGCCAAAATTGGTGGCGCCTGCTTCCCTGTGAAAGCTGCTAACCTGTGGAACGCCCTGCCACCTAACCTAAGAGCTGACCAACCCTTCCCCCATTTCAGAAGGAACCTTATCAAACACATTATCGCCAACAACGACTTAACACCCGAACACTCACAAGTGTAGTCCGACCCAATGCACCCTGACGTGACATCAACCTTTATGCTTATTACCGCAAATCCTGTATATTGCTAACTGTACATTCATGTAAATACGGCAAATCTTTATCTGTACATTCTTGTAATTTGTGCAATATGGTGCAATATTGTAAATTCATTTATATAACATTGTAACATTGTAAGCTTCGCATATACTTGTTGCTGCGCCCGGTAACCTAAGGGTCTGGTGCGCAATATAAATAAATAAACAAACAAACAAACAAACAAACAAACCTCCTTCTCTGGAGAGAAGATCCGCGTCCGCCGGCAGCTTGACTGATGGGGACGTTGACAAGTCCAGAAGGTCTGGGAACCAGATCTGCCTCGGCCACGCCGGTGCGACGAGGATCATCCTGCACCTGGACTTCTTGAGCAGGTTGATGGGGCGGAGCAGCAACGGCAATGGAGGGAACGCGTATAGAAACAGGCCGTCCCAAGGGAACGAGAAAGCATCGCCCATGCTCCTCGGCTGTGGGAACCTGCTGGCGAACCTCTGGCACTTGGAGTTCGTCGCCGTCGTGAACAGGTCGATCTGGGGTTTGCCCCATCGTTGGAAGAGTCGATCCACTTGGTCCTGGCGCAGTTCCCACTCCTGGCACGAGCGCAGCTCCCTGCTGAGTGAGTCCGCAATGGTGTTTTTTATTCCGGCCAGGTGGAATGGAACCAGAAACATCCCCTGGGCGACGGCCCAGTGCCACAGATCCTGGGCCTCCTTGGATAGGGCTGGGGATCTGGTGCCTCCTTGCTTCCGTATATATAAAACATTGTGGTGGTGTTGTCGGTGAAGATCCTCACCACTTTGCCCTTGAGGGACGGAAGTAACGACTTGAGAGCCCAGAACACTGCCCGGAGCTACAGAATGTTGATGTGGAGAGACCTCTCCTCCGGGAGCCAAAGGCCTCTTGCGTGGAGGTCTCCGGTGTGGTGCCCTCAACCCTCTAGAGAGGTGTCCGTCGTCACCGTCTCCTGAAACGCCGGGATTTGAAATTCCGTGCCTGTCGTGAGGTGAGCACAGATGCCCCACCATAAGATCGCCCGATGGAACTCCTCGTCGAGAGGGATCCTGTCCTCGAAACAGCCCCTCGCCTGAAGCCAGCAGGCGTCGAGGAACTCCTGTAGCAGACGCATCCGAAGTCTGCAAAGGGGTACAAGATAGATGCAGGATGACATCATCCCGAGGAGGGACTTGATGGACCTCACCCTGGCCACGTCCGTGGCTAGCAGGCGCCGCACCCTGCCCAAGATGGTCTTGGTCCTCGCCTCTGAGGGGGAGGCCAACTGCCCCACTGTATCGAGCTTCGCTCCCAGAAACAGTGCTATCTGCGATGGAACCAGGTGGGATTTTGGGTAGTTGATGGCGAACCCCAGCTCTGTGAGTAACCGGACGGTCCTCGCTGTGTGTTCGATGGCGAGTTCCCTTGTCCTTTCCTGCATTAGCTAGTCGTCAAGGTAGGGGTAAACGTGGATCCCCTGCAGACGCAGACGCGCCGCCACTGGTGCCAGGCACTTGGTGAAAACCCTGGGTGCCGACTTTAATCCGAACGGTAGGGCCCTGAATTGGTAGTGGCGTCCCTGAACCATGAACCTGAGGAACTTCCTGTGCCTTTTTAGAATAGGAATGTGGAAGTGAGCATCCTCCAGGTCCAAAGGCGATAGGAAGTCGCCTTCCTACAGCTGTCGCAGCACATGTTGGAGGGTACCCATCCTGAATTTCTGCACCTTGATGTACTTGTTTAAGCGACACAGATCCAGGATGGGGCGCCAACCGCCTGTCTTCTTCTTGACGAGGAAGTACCTGGAGTACACTCCGGAGCCCTGGAGCCCTGTGGGGACGAGCTAGATGGCACCTTTCTTGAGCATCGCCTTTACCTCCAACAGTAGTTGAGGGACGTGATTCTCCTTCCTGGCCACGGGAGGAATGCGAGGGCACTTCTTTTGGAATTCCAGCGAGTGCCCGTTAGCCAGGGTGTCCAACACCCAACGGTCGGTGGAGATGGACTCCCACACGCTGACGAACTTCGTCAGCCAGCGTCCCACCGGGGTGCTTCGGTGGGGGCCCCGACAACCCGACCGGGTCAGTCTTGCTTGGAGGCGGCCTTGCCGCCTTGGCCTCCTTGGCGGCGGGAACCCCCTTGCTTGCCGCGACCTCTGTAGGCCTCCTGGGAAGAGGATCGGGCCGCCTGGCGGTAAGTGGAAGAGCCACCGCTGGATCCTTTGGAGGCACCCTGTCTGCCTCCGGAGCTCCGAAAGGGCCGTCGCTGTTCAAGCACCCCCAGGGCCCGGGCCGTCTCCGAGTTAGTCTTGATGGCCTGTAGGGACTCATCCACCGCCTTATCAAAAAGGTTGTTGCCGTCGAACGGCATGTCCAACACCCTGGTCTGGACGTCCTGGCGAAAGTCTGTCACCTTGAGCCATCCTCGTCGTCGGAGGCAAACTCCGTTGCCGAGTTGGCGAAATAAAGTATCGGCAATGTCCGTTGCCACCGTTCTGGCATGATCCGACGCCGCCTCGCCTTCCTGCAGAATTTCTAGGGCCTCCGCCCTTTTGTCATCAGGTAGGAAGTCTAGCAGGGGAGCTATCTTGAACCAGAGCTCCCGGTCGTAGCGGGCCACGATCGCTAAGGCATTGGCCGCCTTAATCGTCGTCGCCGCAAACGAGATGACTTGTCGTCCCATAGAGTCCAACTTCTTGCCCTCGCTGTCTGGCGGGGAAGAGGAAGTTGAAGCCGCCGCATCCGCTGCCTTCTTCTTAGCCGCTGCCGAGACAACAGAGTCCGGCGTGGGCTGGGCCCTGAGGCACAAGGGGGCGGCATCGGGGACTCAGTACTTCTTCTCGTACCTGTCCCTCTTGGTGGGTGTCGTGGAAGGGTTCTTGAGGACAGCAAGCCCCTCCTCCCAGATGTCGTCGAGTAAAGGCACCGCAAGGACTGTCTTCCTCTTGGCCTCTCGTCGTTGGTACAGAAACCCCTCCTTTTTCTGTTCTTCAGGGCAGAGCTGGAAGAGCTTGGTTGCCCTGGTTATCAAGGCGTGGAAAGAGCCAATTTTGTCGGCTGGAGACACCCACGGGGGGGTGGGGCGGAGACGGGATGTCCGCTGTGTCATCACCGCCATCATCGTCCGTCCCCGTCGCTGTATCCTCTCTAGGGTCCGGCAAGGGGGATGAGGGGTCCATCGGTCTCGCAGGCACGAAGGGCGGAGCAGGGTGGACTCTCCTCCGCTTGTTCGGAGGGCTTCCCGACGGGCCTGGTTCTGGATCCTCCGTCGGGGTGCGGGGTAATCTCGTCCTTATCTCGGTGCATAAGGATTGGATTGCCAACAAAATGGCCGCCGAGCTATCCTGGGGCTCGGGCAATGGCTGCGACGGACGGGATGGCCGCTCCACTGGGCCCTGTTCGTCGTCGTCGTCGTCTCTATCTTCGATCACGACAGCAGGGAACACCCCCTGGGATCGAACCTTCTCAAACCTCTCGTTGAGGCCCAAGGACCTCTCGTTGAGGCCCTTCTCGGTTTCCACTAGTTCCTCCTCAGAGGCTGATTCCGAGTCTGTAATGGCCACCGCCCCCCTCCTCTTTTTCAGCCAGGGGCTTCACAGGGGTCTTAGCGATGGGCTGGAAAGAGGAATCCCTCCGCGGTGGCAGGGATACTCTGGGCCCGGAGGGCATTTCCACAGGCGTAGTCTCAGCCGGCTTTGCCAGGGTCGCAGCGACCACTTCGGTAGAGGCCTTTGCCGGGTGGATCAAAGCCCTCACCACCTTAGGTGCGTCCTGGGCCTTCGCCTTGGGGGAGTGTCAGCGCCTCGCTCCCACTTCGAGATCGACCGGGTCTGCTCCAGCGGCCTACCCGGGTTCTCGGACTTCCTCTTCCCCGAACCAGAGCGCTGGCTTGTGGTCGAACGTGCCGGGGAAGTTGCGCCCTGCTTGGCAACCGAAGAGCCCGACATTTCGGTGCTCCCGGTGCCTGCGGACTTGCGGTGCTTGGCCTTCTGTTGGGCCCCCGTCGCCGGGGCACCCTCACAGGATTTAGAAGACCGCTCAGACTCCTTCTTCGCCTTCTCACCTGCTGTGCCGTTCTCCAAGCAAGGTATCGAGGCGGGAACGACGGTCTTGTTTGGTCCGTTACGAAAGGTTCTTGCAGAACGCAGTCTTTCTCCACGTGCGTCTTGTCCTCATGAAGGCAGTAGAGACATCGCGAATGGTCGTCCTCCTTGAAAACGTTCTGTAATCCGCATCCAGGGCAGCACCTGAACAGCTTGGATCCGGGCGTCGAGCTTCCCTTGTCCTGGGCCATGTCCGTTGAGGTAGGCCGCAGATCTTCCGGAATCCTCCAAGAAGTATAAACTTGACGAAAACTTCACCCTTGAGGGGCGTAGAAGAATTCCGAAACGGGTCCCCGTTATTGGAAGTAGAAACGGTGGAGCTTGAGGCTCGATTAAACTGAAAAAATGTGAAAATCTCCTGAAAAACATGAAAACGCAGTAAAAAAACTCAAGAGCTAAACACGAGGACTCCCAACACTTGAGCGTGCAGTAAAAATCTGAGGATGGCTGCCAGAGGCGGGGCTTAGGGAGAGGGCAGTCATTGGCGCGGGCAGTATGACCCAGAGATCAGTGATTGGTTACTACTAAGAAAGACAGATCAGAAACGAAACTGATACTGATTTTTTCTTTACCGAGGATTCCCAGCCTGACGACGGGGAATATTCATGAGCATGTGAATCCATGCCAGACCCCTGTGATGCTGGAAATGCATCTGAGGGACAGGGCCTCTGAATCCTTGTCCTTTTTCTGTTTTTACCGTGTGTTCTGTCATGTTTTCTGCCCAGGAGTCCATGAGGGACTCCTGGCAGTGCAGCTCTCTCTTTTGGTTTGGTGAACAGACCCATGGGATACCCTTATGGCACCCATGGGTAGGGGTACAACCCTGTGCCCCTAGTGTATGTTTTTGGGCACCTGTGGGTGGCCCACAGAGCAGGGTATGGGCTGGTGGCAGCTCCATGCTGAACTTGACAGGTGCTCTGGGTGTCCTCCATTTTGGGATACCCAGGCCCTGCCATTGGGATCAGTTGATTCCTGATAGAAACAAGATGGCCCCTGTGGCCTCTTGCTTTCTATTGCCTGTTGTCTTGTTTTTCCCAAAGTCCTGGGAAGCCCTGACTCTGTCCCTTCCCCCTGACTGGCTGTTGGGTGGAAGTTCCATCTATGGTGTTGTTGTGAAGGCCCAGCTAGACTGACTGGAGCCTTCCCAGTGACTGTATGTTATGGGTACCTCCTGTGGGTGGGACCTGGGTGAATGGAGTGTGTGACCAATATACACTCCTTGTTGTGGTTGTCTGGTTTCTGGCATATGAGACAAAGACTGAGACAGCCCTGCCCGAAACTGGCCTGAATGCAGTGTGTAGTGTTGAATGGCTGAGTACTTGTCCCAATCCACATTCCTTGTTGTGAGTGTCTGAAAGGGAGGAGTGTGGCCTGAATGCACTGTGTGCCTGATTGGCTGACTGACTGCATGAATGCCCTTCTGTGTGATTGGCTGCTGTGTGTGTGCCAGCAGTGTGGATGAGAGACAGAATAGTATATCTGGGGACCTCTCACCACTGGAAATTGTTCAGAAGCGTTCAGAAGCTGAGTCTCCACTCAAGAGTAACTGGATTTGCTGACCCTCGACGCCCAGCTGGAAGAAGAAGACTTGCTGTTGCTTTTGCTTCGACCGATCCGAAGGCTGCCGTGTTCGTCGAGGACTGACCCGAGAGAGGACCTGGCTAGGCACCCTCTTCCCGTGCTCCGAGGGACCATCGAGCACCGCTGAATCTTCGCCGAAGCACCCTGGAAGTCAGATCCTCGAAAGGCTGCCGACCCGAGACGGGACCGCCGAGGAGATCGAAGTGAAGCACCCGGACCTCGACGCTGTCGAAGTCCATTGCCGTCGACCAGGGTTCGCAGGTCTGTGTAACCGCTGGAGGCCCGTCGAAGTTGTGTTGCCCAGCCGTGGGAACCACTTGACGCCGTGCCGCCGACGACCGGAGCCGTCCGCTCCTTGCCTAAGAACATTTGAATTGAAGGACTTCCTCGACCGCACCGTCGACCGCTTTATCCTGCCGGAGAAAGTCGAGGACGACCAACGCGCCGAGGAGAATCCGCCGGTGGGTTTCCCGCCACCTCACGACCCCAAAGACTCGAGCGACTCGACGCCCTTGTTGGGCTACCGTCATTCACAATCTTTGCGGTCCAGAACTAGTGTCGCCGAGGTGCCCCGCACGCCTCTTCCTCGCAGGACGCCGACGTCTCGACGCCGACGAGCACCGCTCGGATCGAAGCCTGCCGCCTCATCGACGCCGTTCTACCCTGTTTGTTGTCGGACGTTCGACACCCCGTGTCTCCCGCTTGAAAGGGAAGGCATTCAAGAAGGGCCGTCGATTCCCCGACACCGAACACCGAGTTCCTCGACGCTTCTCGACGCCTCTCGACGATCCGTGACTCCTGCTTTAAAGGGGGTCATTCAAGAAGGATCTGTCGACGCCTCTTCGAAGAACTCGACTCCACCAGGTACATTGGGGGGGTAAAAACATTGTAGGAGAGAATAAGACTATTGAACAATATATGGACTGGGCTTGTGTTATATCTCTTTATTTTACAGGTTGCCCAGGTGGGGGGATCTCCACACAGAACTGTGTCCAGTGGTAGGGGCCAGTATTCTGCCTATTGTTTCAACCCTCTGTTATCTCTCCTCCCTCTATTGCTGGTTTCCTTCCTATTGACCTGTGTGACATTTTGACAGTATTGTGGGTGCACTTTAATGAGGTCTAATATTAGTGGTACCACTTTAGAATTGTAGATATTTACCATTATTGATTTTCCTGAGCACAAAGTGCGTTATTGTGATAAGTGTACATAACCTTTGAATATTAATTATATAAAGACTGTGTTTTCAGTAATACAGTGTGTGGACATTCCTTTGTGGGGGCTTGGGGAATACACTGTACTTAAGAACCAGCCTGCATCACCTCCTGAGAAGCTAGGCCTTGATTGCTCGTCCATTGCTACCGTAATAGAGAATCTTGGCTGGGGTCTTCTGTGCCTCTCTTCTACCATATAGGGAGCAGAGGTACAGACACCCCCTACCGGTCTTTACAACCCCATGCTGGAGAACGTGTCTTCTACAGTCTTGCGGCAGCAGTCTGTCTTCCAGCGGACCCTCTAGGGCACCCGCTGAGGGTTTACCGGATTCCCGTTCCTCCGCTAAGTTACGCTTCCAGGTGGCTGCATTTAAGCGTCTGGCTCTTGTAGCATGGCTTGATCTCCGTGTGTCTGCCTCTGCCGTTGGGCCAGCTTCCCGCTTTGCTTTCTCTGCAACTCTCCTCTCCTCTCTCCGTTTGCAGATGATGCTCAGGTTTAAATGTCCTGCGCAGCTTATTGTTTGCCTTGCAACTAGTCCACACGTTGAACTTGATGTCACTTTCATTCCACATTGACTTCATACTCCTCTTCTTCGTCGTCTCAGTACTTGAGGATTTCTGGGAGTTGTAGTCCAAGGGAGTTTTAAACCGTTTTAAGTTACATTGCCTGACATGTCTGTTTAAATATCAATGGGTAAACGCTGACACCAGAAAAAATACAACCCACTACGGAAAAAAGGCCAAGAGATTCTTGCAAGGATAACATGTTTTAATTATACAAAAAATAGGTGTGACAGCAAATAACTCTGCTGCCCAGGAACATTCTTAGAAAAAAGGGTGCCAGCAAGAACTTAAAAGGGGACGCAGCGTAATTCATATACAGTCAAAACCTGCGTGGCTGGTTGGTGCAACCCTATGCATGGTCGGCCTACGCCATAGAGGATGCCAGGCCATTGGCTCGAGCCCTGTCCGTCTTCCATCACATTGGGTCAGCTGGGCTTATCGTCTCCAGGGAACCAAGGTCAAAAAGACCATTAGTTAAATTATTCTAACAGTGCTACTCTATTACTACAGAGGGTAACTGGCATGATCATGGACTAGTACAGGGGGAGGCTCGAGGTCACTGCGACCCGCACACATTTCACTTATTCCAGTTGCGTCGTCCGACGTCCAAGGCTTCCACCCTTGCTTTTGACCTATAATGTATCCCTCCCTTCACCTTGCATTAGAAATCATGCCATTGTAAAGTACAGATAGGGTGACCTTTCTCTTAGATGTTTCATGGTTGACTGCTTTTTGACGGTGGCCTGGGGTCAGCTGGTATCTCTGGATCTTGGGACTCGGGACAGTTGTAAGGGCTATAACTCGTAGTTGGCTGGGTGGGGGTTGGAGGCTTGCTCTGGCCTGGTTGTCATAGCACATACAGCAAGGTGCCTAGCACTGTCTCATGGCCTTGCAGGATACATTCTTTCTCGGGATAAACGTATTGGCAACAGTTTTAGAACAAAGGAGGGGTTCTATAATAATTAGCAATGCAGGTCTCTCTTTCTCCCTCATTGGTGCTTGGGCCAATTCAGGTTTCTTCATCAGGCATGTGGCCTGTGTCTAACACCTTGCCATGCAGGCCCTATATTTCTGCCATAGCTACGTAATGGCATCTGTTTATTTGCGCGCAATAAGTCTAAACATCTACAATTCGCATAATATTATGGCTGTGCGCAGTCTCTTAATATGCCCCTCTCCCCCGACACATCACGGGTCTCCTCATGGGATTCGCCTCACCCTAAAGCGCCTAGGAGGGTGGGATAGGTTCAGTTCCTTCCCAACAATAGTACCACACCTTATGTGTGTCTTTCCAAAGACTACTTTTGTAACACATGTGTTTTCCATGATTGAAGCTGGGGGACAGCTAGATAGCCACTATTGGGAAAATGTGTGGAGATATTCTCCTAAAATACAGGCGTGCATGCATCTTCCCCCACTCTCCGTACTATGAAGGCCAAAGCCTGTAGCTGTAGGCCGTTGAGCGGTGATGTCTGTAGCCATTGTACACTGGTTGCAGTTCGTCGTGCAGGGATTCAGATGTTGTCAAGGACAGCGGAAAAGCTTATTAGATTAAAAATTAAAGTAACACTGGAAACTCGAGCACGTGCAAAAGTAGAACGGACTCCCTGAAGTGCTACCAACCCGATGGCGAAAAACAAAAACATTTGAGGACCTCGACGTGCGAGGGTCCTGGGTACAGCACACATCATGACAGGGATAGTATTACAGACACGCCCCGTCGACATCCCTTTTTTAAAAAAAATCTAAAACAAATCATATAGGACTTCATTAGAAGTATGGAGTTAAATGGTAAAATTGGCAGCAAATCCGTTACCGCCAACTTAACCACTATGCCAAATTAGGTTGGGTCTGGAGTGGAGGATTTACCTAAAAAAACATGCTGGATGTAACTCCTCCCACTCACCGCCAACAAAATCTGCAGAAGCGGCACAGCGTTAATTCCGACAAAAAATCCCCATTGAGGCCAATGGATTTAAAAGAAATTGGGACTTACACCGCCACCTGTAATCCGGCGGTAATTCCACCGGACCAAGTAACAGTAATTCAGTTGGGCGGTATTCCGGCAGATGTACTGCCGGGATACCGCCCAACTCGTAATGAGGCCCATAATACTCTGCACCAACCACTAGATGAGTGCCTTGAGGCCCATAGGTGAATGGCGCTATATAAAAATTGCATTGATAGATGGATGGATGTGCTTATTGTTGTAGTGCCAACATTTTACACTGAACATATAACATCTTTTACAAAATGAATTACTAAACATATAAATGGAACAAGTTACTTTCCGTTGTTCTCCAGCATGGGTCTGGCATGGATGCACATGTTCATGAATATTCCCGTCGTCAGGCTGGGAATCCTCGGTAAAAGAAAAAACTGTTTGTTTCATTTCTAAACTGTCTTTCTCCTGTAAAGCAATTAATGCCCCAGCCAATGACTGCCCTCTACCTGAGCCCCTGCTCGGGCAGCCATCTTCAGATTTGGAAGCACGTAAAGTGGCAGTAGGACCAAAAGAAGATCCGCAGAGGGGCAGGCGGGAGGGTTCGCGTGTGAATCCATGCCAGACCCATGCTGGAGAACAACAGTTCCTTCTCCAGCTTGGGGTCTGGTATGGATTCACATGCTCACGAATAAAGAAAACACAGCAGTACATAATTACACAACCACAGGAGTTGGCAAGGCTCAACAGAAGCAATCTCTTACCTCCTCACCAGGCTCACCTTCAAGAGAACAGGTTGTGCAGTACTGCTTAGCCGATTCTGGACTCCTCCATGGAATCCCTGTCGACGCAGTAGAATTTCGTGACGATGTGCGTCGACCCCCACGTAGCAGCCCTGCAAATGTCTAGCAGGGGCACAGCACACAGGAACACTGCTGTAGCAGTGATCGCTATGTAAAGAATGGGCTCTTGGACAGCCAGGCAGCGGTCCGTTTGCCAACTGGTGAAAGTGAGTGATGCAGCCGGAGAGCCACCTAAAAATGGAAGCCTTGGAGAGGGCCTTCCCATGGTTCACAGGACCAAAGTTCACAAAAAACTTAGAAGCTTTCCAGAAACACTTTGTGCGGGCCACATAAAATTTCAGCGCTCGAGCCACATCCAACAAGTGCAAAGACCTTTCAGCCGGCGACAAATGCATCAGAAAAAACACAGGTAACACTAAGGGCTCGTTGAGATGAAATTCCGACGGAACCTTGGGCATGAAGGAGGGGTGCATCCGCAGCACCACCCTCGTCTCGTGGAAAGTCAAGTAAGGCTGCTTGCAGGACAGGCCTGGATCTCACCTACTCTTCTTGCAGAGGTGATGACCACGAGGAAAGCAGTCTTCCACGACAGAAACTTTAGCAGAGCTGAATGCATAGGTTCGAATGGGGTCCCCATGAGCCTAGTCAGCACGACGTTGAGCTCCCACACCGGTGCCGGAGCCTTCACCAGTAGGAACAAGCGGAACAGTCCCTTGATGAACTCTTGTGCGACCGCAGTGAAGAACGTCCCGGAGACCGGGTATAGCGGGAGATAGCCACCAGATTTACCTTGATGGAGGCATGCCCCAGTGTTGCACTTCGGGCTTCCCCGCGGGCCTCCTTGCAGAATACGACTTCTTTACAAGCTCCTCTGTGGACCCGATACAGGTTGCCATGGCGCATGTACAGATTACGACAGACTCCAGGTCAGCTGACACGTCCTGTACGTGGAAGACGTACGGCAAGACACGCCCTGTTACGGCTATAAAACCACCGTCTTTCAAGGGCCTCATCTGATTTCCTGGTTTTGACCCTTGCCTGACTACTGGACCGTCTTGCCTCCTCCTTTATTCCTCTCGTGCTCGTCTGGTTTTTTGACTCGGAACGTTATTGAATCCGGCTCCCTTCTGTCTCTTGCGGAACTTCATTCCAGGTTGCCATTTCTGCACATGGAACCAAAGCAGAGGACTTGCTGTCAACTATCCGGAACTTTTCTACACCTACTCTGGATGCATGTGTGCTCAGGTACATACTTAATTGACAAATCCCGTCTCTGCTACTATTTCCTCTCCACGACATTGTTTGGATATTTGTCTTCTGTTGGATTCTGGGACATTGAGTGACTATTTTGTGAACTTGTCTTCAATTGCATACAAACGCTCTGCTGAAACTGCACCAACCCGGCACTAGTGCGACCCTCGTGCCGTTCGGGGCTACTTCCCTATATAACATTCCTGTTTGTTATTTTCTCCTTTCGTTGTCTTCTGTTTCCTGGATTCCTTTCCTCAAATATCCTTATTCAGGTTAGTTGTTAACAATTAGATATATAAGTGGGGACTGATACTTTAAAAGGCTCTTTAGAACTCCCACTCGTGTTATTTCTTGTAGATCCACCTCGGGGAAGCTCCACTCCAATACTTACTTAGGTAGTTTCCCATTAAAATTCAACTGTTCTGATTACTTGCTTTAAACTTCAAGACTGTCTAATATCTTTGTATTCCTTTGCAGCATTGGTATTGGCGGTGTGTGGTCTCCCCGCTCTTTTATTCAAATGACACCTCTGTCTGTCCCAACTGAAACAGCAGAGAGGTACATTGTAGAAAAGAGCCCCTCTTTGAGGAAGCCTGAGTCTTGTACTCAGGAGAGCTGGGATGGAAGGCTGAATATCGATTCTTGTGCCACCATCAACTCCAAGGTCACTCCTCCACATCTTCGGCCTATTTCGGAGTGGTGAGTAACAGCCAGCCCCGATTTAGCCAATGACAATAAATACAGAAGTACTTGAGGGGCTGTGACCCTGGGAGGGTTATCTTCTGCGGCCAACACCACGTCGCAAAACGCTTCCATTTGTGTCCGTAGCACTTTAACATCGATGAGGCCCTGGCCTTGGCGAGTACATCCCTGCAGTTCGCCGGAATTTCGTAGCCACCGAACTCTAATGCTGCAGGAGTCAGGCCTTCAGGTCCAGCGATCCTGGGTTGTGGTGCAGGATTGAGCCTCCTTCACTGGCGAGGAGATCCGCGACCACAGGCACCTTGACTGGAGGAGACAGACATGCCGAGAAGGTCCGGATGCCAGATTTGCCGCGGCCACGCTGGTGCGACGAAGATCATCCTGCACAGGTACCATCTGAATTGACTGATGACTCGAAGTAGCAGTGGCAACAGAGGCAGCGCGTACAGAAACTGGCCTTCCCAAGGGAAGAAGAATGCGTCTCACATGCTCCCCGGCTGGGGGAACCTGCTGGCCATCTGAGGAAAAGGTTGTCCACTTGATCCTGCTGAAGCTCTGTTAGGGAGAATTCTCTGTTTAGGCTGAATTTCCTAACCTAGTGAGTCCCCCAGCAGCTTTGCTGGATTTTTGGGGTTTATTTTTTTCTCCTGCCAAGAGTGAGACTCTTTTACCATCACTCTTGGACATGATTTGAGTTTATCTCTTTGATTCTATATGTGTTTAATGGGCTATGGGGTCTATTACTCCATAGGGCTTCATGTGTTTTTGTGATGTGTGTTACACAGCACCCTCAGTGCAGTAACACAGGGGTGTCATAGTGACCCCCCAGTATAGGCTCCATACCCTGGGACTGACTACAGTCTCCCAGGGCATGTAAAGTCACCATTGACTTCACTAGTCTCAAATTCTGAACAGAACCAGTGCAAACCATCATATTGTGGACGTACTGGCTGGGGCAATTCGATTGCCCCGAGGTCTGTTAGTCGAGGGGGCACGTCTCCGTCCCCCCTGATCGAGTTTTGGCTGGTGGCAGTGGATACTACTTTTTATATTCGACCGCGAATATATCCCTATGGGATTTCCCATTGTTCGAGGCTTCCAACTTTAATTATTTAAATCCTATAGCCTCGAACATACCGCCAGTTTATATATTTAATATTAATTCTCCGGTTGGTATTTTGTGCCAGAACTTGGTTCTAAAATGGCGTTTGTGTTCGCTTCTGTGACTCCAACCCAAGTTGAGCCCTTTGTTCCACTTTTTGGCGGGCTTCTCCACAGAAGCCCTCCAAAGTGTTGCCACTCTGTCTGGGGTACTTAGGAAGGGTGGAGGGGGATTTAGGCACCCTGGACTGAGTTGCCTAGGCAACTCAAGTCGCACTCCGTCCTGATTGACCCAAGTGGTGAGCCGGCCGGCTCACCACTTAGCATGTTTGAGTGACATGTAGGCTGAGTGAATGGGGGTTTTCTGCATAAAAGCAGGGTTTTGGAGTCTGGAACTTTAGAAGTCGCCACAGGACCTAAGAATCCGACGAGGGAGAAGCTGAGCCGACCTGCTACGACGACACCACCGGTGGAGCCCAGCTGAACCGTCTCACCACTTTTCCCAACGACAGAGGAGATCTCCAGCCCGGAGAGTCTTCTTCCTTCGACTGGTGGGGATAACCAGTCTGCTTCCTTTTTCGCTTCCTGGAACATCTCGTGGCGGCCTTGCCTGTGCTAAGCACCCCGGCAACCGGGATACCACGTTTTACCACTACCGCGAATCAAAGGGTAGTACCTTTAACCGGAAAACTCTGCGGCTGGTTTCTTCCTTGGCAGTGCAACAACCTTCATCTTTCCTCCACGTGGAGATCTTCTCTTCCTCTGGACGATGCCGTGACTTGCACCCGCTGCCAGGAAGAACTGCCCCCGCTGGAGGATCCTTTCCACATAAGGTACCGTGTTCCACCTGGCTTCCCTTGCAACCGACTGTACGGGGTAGATTTAGTCCCCGGCTTTCGATCCTGGGTTAGCCTGGGACACCCAGGCTAAACTTTTCTGAGCCTAACTAAAACCTTTCTGAACTCCCTGCAAGACTTTTTAAGCCTGTTGTCATTGTGTGATCTTGGGTGCATTTGTGCCCTGCTCTCTCCAAGAGTGGGCCCGGCCTATGGACTTTGGCTCACAAGTAACTTTTGACTTTCCTGCCTTGCTTAAGAGTTCCTAAGTATTAGTGTGGTGTATTTTCCTACATTCTGTCGTTTTCCCTCCCTTTTTCGTTAACTTATTGGAGTGCCATCTATAGTTAAGCGCTCACCTCTGTCTGGAAATAAGTGGTGTTAACTAAGACTTGTCTGATAAGGAATAAGGAGTGTATATATAATAATAGTAATTGTGTTTAGAGTGATTTACAATAATAGTGCTGGAGTGTTTCAATAAGTGTGTTTTTAAATAAATAATTATATACCTTGATACCAAAGCTCTGGTCAGTGTTTGCTTGTGCTATTGTATCGGAGTGCCTATTGTGTATACTTTGCATACTGCCTAACTCTTCTTGAGGGAAGTCTGACTGCTCAGCCACAGTTAACAGGTAAATCTGGGTGGTACAGACTGCTACCAAGTGGGTTTACTGCCAACACCTGTAGTCCTAAATCTTTTGCAGTGGTCCCCAAGGGAACTGCACAGGTTTCTGCCTAACAAGCTCCCACTTGTGGCAAGAGCGCAGCTCCCTGCTGAGAGAATCGGCAACAGTTTTCTGGACTCATGCCAGGTGAAACAATGAGGAACATGCCCCCCTGCGTCCGGATGTAAAACATTGCGGTGGTACTTTCCGTGAAGACCCTCACCACTTTGCCCTTGGGGGATGGTAGAAACAATCTGAGGGCCCAAAACAGCCAGTAGTTCCAGTACGTTGATGTGTAGCATTTTCTGTTCCAGCAGCCACAGATCTCTGGCGTGAAGACGTCCAATGTGGGCTCCCCAACTCTCCAGGGAAGCATCTGTTGTGACAGCCTCCTGGTATGGGGGCTTTGAAAGTCTGTACCTCCGGCGATGTTGGAGCGCACGCCCCATGACTTTATCGCTCAACGGAATTCCTCGTCGAGCATGATTCAGTCCTAGAAGCACCCGGACACCTGGACCCAACGGGCAGAGCCAAATCAGGTATATACATGATGAAATCATGCCGAGCAGCGACTTGATGGTCCTCACCGTGGCAATCTTCGGTGCCAACAGCCGTTGCACCTTGCCCAAGATGGGCGCTATCCTCTCCTCCGACGGTGACGACAGGCAGGACATCATGTCGAGCCTGGATCCTAGGAACAGCACGTCCTGCGATGGGAGTCAAGCAGGACTTTGCATAATTCACCGGGAACCCCAGGTCCGTCCGCAGTCGGATGTCCTTTGCCATGTGATAGACGGCGATGTCCTTTGACTTGAGCCAGTCATCCAGGCAAGGATACACATGAATCCCCTGTAGTCGTAGATGGGCCGTCACCAGAGCCAGGCACTTGGTGAAGACTCTAGGGGCTGACCTCAGTCCGAAGGGGAGAGCCTGGAACTGGTAATGCTTCCCTTGTATGACGAACGCGCAGGAACTTGCAATGCTTTTGGTTTATGGGGACGTGGAAATAGGCGTCCTCTAGATCCAACGACAACAGAAAGTCTCCCTCCTCCAGCTGGCCGAGCACGTGCTGTAGTGTGATTTATTGACAGCCTTCTCGGACAGGTTGTCTCCGTCGAATGGCATACCCAGGACCCTCGTCTGGACATCCTGTCTAAAGTTGGTGGCCTTGAGCCAGCCACAACGGCGAAGGTGTATGCAATGTCCAGGGCCACTGTGATGACGTGGTCCGACGCCACCTCGCCTTCCAGGAGGATCTCCAAAACCTAAACCCATTTGTCATCGGGGAGGAAATCCAGGAGTAGAGCCATCTTGTACCAAAGCTCCCTGACGTATCAGGCCATGATCGCTAAGGAGTTGGCCGGCTTGACCGTCGTCGCCGCCGAGTAGATGACCTTTCTACTCATGGAATCCAATTTCTTCCCCTCATTGTCCGGAGGTGCAGATGAAGAAGACGACGCACTTGACGATTTCTTCCTGGTGGCCACCGAGACCACTGACACTTGGGCGCAGACTCCGGCACCCGGTACTTCTTTTGAAGTCCGTCTCTCTTCGCTGGGGCTGAGGCGGGGTTCCTCAGCAGAGCCAGCCCCTCATCCCAGACGTCGTCCAGGAGTGGGACCGACAGGATGGTCTTCCTCTGCGCCTCCCGGCGCTAGTACATCCTACTTTATATCCTCCAGGGTGAGCTGGAAAAGCTCTGACGCACGGGCAATCATAGAAGAACAAGTTACTTTCTTACCTGGTAACGTTCTTTCGATGGGATGGTCCGACGACGTATTCCAGATCTATGACAGGTAATCACCACAGCTGTGCTTCTTCGGAACATTTTCAGTGTCTGCGTCCTGCGTCAATGGCGTCGATACGCTGTCCTTGAGGGCCTCCGTCGAGCCGACGTCACCGGATGTTATAAGTAGGACGCACAACGCCCGTAGCCTCAGTTGTAGTTTTTTCCCCAGAACGTGTGGCACCAATCTTCTGCCAGTCTGACCACAGAAATCCTTGCAGAAACGAAAGCTGGAATCGCATAAGAAATTATGAAGCGGGGCAGGTAGAGAGGGAGCGATCTGGACTACATCGTCGGACCATCCCATCGAAAAAACGTTACCAGGTAAGAAAGTAACTTGTTCTTCGAGGGGATTGGGTCCTCCGACATATTCCATAACTATGACAGACTCCCAATGCAGTACCAATGTATGGAGGAGGGAAAATAATTTAGCATATAGAAATTTAGAATGCCCAATCAAATTGCAGAGTAAAGGACCGCCTTGCCAAAGGCCAGATCCTGCCCATGGATTGAATCTAGGGAGTAGTGTTTTACAAAAGTATGGACCAAAGCCCATGTGGCTGCATCACAGATGTTACGAATGCGAACACCCCTCTGCAGGGCAGTAGAGGCAGCCATACCCCTAGTAGAATGGGCCCACAAGCCTACCAGAGGGTCCTTACCCGCCAACCGGTAACATTCAGAAATTGCCAAGATAATCCATCTAGACAAAGTCTGCTTAGTAACAGCTTGTCCCAAACGCCTTCCAGCGTATCCTATAAAGAGCTGATCGTCTACTCTGACCCGGGACATGCGTGAAATGTAGAAACTTAAAGCTCTCCTAGGATCCAACCTATGGAGCCTCTCCTCTTCCTTACCAGGATGCAGAGGAGGACAAAATGCCGGAAGAAAGACTTTCTGGCTTAAACGAAATTCCGACACCACTTTCGGAAGAAAGGAAGGACGAACCCTAAGGACAACCCTGTCCTTATGAAACACTGTGAAGGGTGGCTTAACAGAAAGTGCCTGCAACTCACTCACTCTGCGAGCGGAAGTAACTGCAACTAAAAATACAGTTTTAAGAGTTAACAGTCTCAAAGGACAAGAATGTAAAGGCTCAAATGGAGCACCCATTAGAAATTTTAGAACAAGGTTCAAATCCCAACCGGGCACCTGGAAAGGTGACGGTGGAAACACATTAGTGAGCCCTTTCAGAAACTGAGAAATTAAAGGAATTTTGAAATGAGAACACTCCTCAGACGAGCGCTTAAATATAGACAGCGCCACCAGGTAACCTTTAATGGTACCCACTTGCAGGCCCTTGTGGGCTAAAGAAAGCAAAAAAGACAGAACCACAGGAATGTCACATGAAAAAGGATCCACATTCTTAACCTTGCACCAGTCGCAGAACTTTCTCCAACGGCAACGGTACAGGGACTTTGTTGCAGGCCCTCTGGTTGAAAGCAACACCTATCACGTATTCAGGGAGGTCCCAATCCTTATACCTCAACCTTTCAGAAGCCAAGCGTGAAGGTTGAGGGATCTGACCTCTGGATGGAGAACCAGACCCCCCCCTCCCGTGAGAGCAGATCGTCTCCGTAGGGAAGACGGCGTGGAGGGCAGATGGACAAGTCGAGATGGTCCGGGTACCACGTTCTCCGGGCCCATGCCGGAGCAATAAGGATCATCCGGGAACCGAACCTCTGTAACCTCCACAGCACTTGCGGGATGACGGGGACTGGAGGAAACGTGTACAGCAGTGGGAAGGACCACTCCACCACGAACGCGTCCCCTAAGTCTCCTCTTGGAGGAAATTACCACAAGCAGAACCTTTCGCACTTCCGGTTGACACTGGAGGCGAAGAGATCCACTTGCGGGGTCCCCCAAAGGGCGAAGATCTCCAGGAGAATCTCCTGAGCCAGCTCCCACTTGTGAGAGATCACGCTCTGCCTGCTCAGAACGTCCGCCGTCACGTTTTTGTCTCCGGCCAGATGAACTGCGGAGATCGGAATTTCTCGCTGGGTGGCCCAGAACCAGAGCTGCATCGCCTTCCTGAACAGAGGAAGTGACCCTGCCCCCCCCTTTTGTTGAGGTAGTGCATGGCCACTGTGCTGTCCGTCAGAATCAGGACATTCTTCCCTTGCACAGTTGGCAGAAAATCCTTCAGGGCAAGCCTGACGGCCCTCCGCTTCAACAGATTAATATGGAGTCTGGACTCCGACGGAGGCCAACGACCGCTGACTGACAACTCGTTGGCATGAGCTCCCCATCCTGTGAGGGATGCATCCGTCATGATCGTCACCTCCGGCCAAGGTAGCCAAAATGGAGCCCCCTTCATCAGATTGCCTTCGATGGCCCACCACAGAAGGTCCTGGACGACCTAGGGCGGCACCTGAACGGGGTCCGGAGGACTGTTACCACTGCATCTTGAGGGCCCATTGCAGAGATCTCTTCCGCAACCTGGCCTCTGGCACCAGAAGAATTCAGGATGCCATGAGGCCGAGCACCATCAAAAACTCGAACGCTGGGAGACTCTGGGCATGTTGAAACTTGTGCACCATCGCCAGAATATGACGAGCCCTCACCTGGGCAGGGAAACACTGCCACAGGGATGTGTCGAGCACTGCTCCAATGTACTGGAGCCGCTGAGTTGGCATCAAGTGGGACTTCTTTAAGTTGAGAGAGAAGCCCAGCTTGTGAAGGGAGTGGCAGGTGACGGACAGATGATCCAGGACTTGCTCGGGAGAGCGTGCCCTGATCAACTAATCGTCCAGGTAGGGGTAGACGTGAATCCCCCCTTTCCTGATATACGCTGCCACCACCACCATGAGCTTGGTGAAAACCATCAGGCGGAGATCAATCCGAACGGCAGGACCCGAAACTGAAAGTGTGAGTCACCAACCGCAAACCTCAGGTACTTCTTGTGCTTGGGATGAATCGGCACATGAAAGTAAGCGTCCTTGAAGTCGAGAGACACCAACCAGTCGTGAAGTTGAAGGGCCTGGAGGACTTGAGAATGAGTAACCATCTTGAACTTGTCCTTCCTGAGGAGCTTGTTCAAACCATGCAAGCCCATGATGGGGCTCAATCCTCCGTCTTTCTTCGAAATCAAAAAATAAGCGGAATACCATCCCTTGTTCCTCTCCGCTACAGGCACCAGTTCTATGGTGCCTTTCTCCCGCAGGGATTTTATTTCCTGCGCAAGGAGCGGATCCAGACTCTTCAAAGAGAGATTCCCCGGTGGATTGTGGCGAGGCCTCTGCCGGAAAGGAAGACAGGAGCCGTGGGCTATGATCTCCAGAACCCACACATCTGAAGTAATGGCATGTGGCATGCCATTTTACAAGAGGCTGCGCCAGCCTTCCCCCAACCGGCAAACCATGGGACATGGCCGCATGACTGAGCTGAAGCGGCTGCAGCATTGTTTGAGGGCAAAGAGGCAACTGCCCGAGCGGCCTTGGCACCTCGAGTACCTTGTCTTCCACCTCTGGTACTCCTACGGTGGCCCCTTTGACTCGCAGCTCCTCTCGATCTACCAAAGGATGAGTAGTATCGAAAGGAACCGCCCCTCCATTGCTGTCCCCTAGGACGAAAAGGCCGAGGTTGGCGAACTGCAGCACCCAACGACTTCGCTGCAGCTTTGGAGGTCTGCAACTTCTCAAGGCTCTCGTCAGCCTGGCTGCCAAAAAGATGTTCACCATCAAAGGGCATGTTGAGAAGCCGGGCTTGTACATCAGGAGCAAACCCGACTTCCGCAACCACGCAAATCTGCGCATTACGGTGCTCGCAGACATGGACCGGCTAACGCAATCTTCCATGTCCAGACCCGACTGAACGGATTCACACATGGCATCCATGCCATCCTGAACAAGAGCAAGAAAGCCATCCCGTTCCTCCCCTTCGGGAATATGTTCAGCCGCCAAAGAGACACAATTCCACAGAGTATGAGGGAAACGTGCTTAGGCACACACGGAGTTGGGTGCCTGTAACGCCATACCCCCTGAAGAAAACATGTTCTTTGCCCACCCATCAAAACGTTTGTCAACCCTATCAGGAGGGATGATAGGGTACGACGCCTGTTTTGCCGGGGCCGTAGCCGTCTGCACCACCAAACTCTCCGGAGTGGGGTGCGTAGTCAAGTAGCTGGGGTCGCTACTGGCAGGACGGTATTTCTTCGGCAAAGACTTGCCCACTGCCGGGAGACTCTCCGGAGTAGTCCAAGCCACTGCCACCCTTCTTTGCAAGGCCATATGGAATGGCAGTACCGGGTCAGTTGGTGGACCATGGTCCAAGATGTCCGTCAGGTTATCCTGCAGAAAATCTCCTGGTGGCGCAGACCACTCCAAGTATTCCGTGACCCTCGACATGAGGCGCCAGTACGAGGATTCAGCATGCGTACCCGGCTCAGGCCTGCCAAACTCAACCTCCGTGGAGGTATCCAGACCACTGGCTTTGTGCAAAGACTGACGCAGGTCTTCTAGCTGGCTATGACCAGATATTAAGACATCAGGAACCTCCTCAGGTACCATACCATCATCGGACCCTTCATCCACCTCAGAAATATATTCAAGAGGCTGGAATAAATCCCTGGATGAGGGCACGTGCTTGGACTTGGCCAGAGCCTTCCTCTGGGTTTCCGGTCTGCGGGGCACCTCCGAGAAATCCTCCTCGAAAGGCGTTGAGGGCGTCGACATAATCGGAGTCGACGTTGATCGTGGCGCCGATGGCTTCGACACAGGCCTCGAGGGCGGAGCCCCGAGCGTGTCCTTCGACAGCCTCGGCGCCGATGGCTTCCTCGGAGGCAGAGCCTTGAGAGAGTCCGTTGACGGTCTCGGTGCCAAAGGCGTCGACATCTTCATCGAAGACCTCACAGACTCCGACAGTCTCGATGGCGCCGAGGACCGGGACCTGGAGTGGGCATGGCTAGAGCGATCCACCTTGTCAGACCGGGACCTCGAAGGTTCCCGGTGATCGCGACGACCGCTCGAGCCCGAAGGCGTATGAACAGTGTCTCTAGCACGTTCCCTACCTGCGTCTTTCGATGCCGCGGACAGATAGAGCCCTATGACTGAAAAATCGCCATCATCTCCTTACAGAACGATTCCCATTCCGCAGGAGTGGAATGCTTGATGGGACAAGCAACCCGCCGACGGGCAGAGTCTTCGGACGAGGACGGGGAAGGCGACCGATGACGGCGCTTCCGTGAGTGCCTCGAAGAGGCAGAGGAATGGCGGGACCCACTCCGGGACCGATACCCCCTGGACTTACGCCGACGATGCGGAGAGTCGACCCTCGAATCGTCAGTCGAAAGCCCAGTGGATTTCGACTTCCGGGGCTTGGACACCTTATCGACATAAAGCTTCTTCTTACGCTCCCGCAAGGCCTTCAAAGTTAACGACTGGCAGTCGTCACAATCGTCCGTGGCGTGGTCCTCACCGAGGCACCAGAGGCAGGAGTCGTGCGGGTCTGTCAACGACATCTTGGAACCGCAGTCCCAACACTTCTTGAAACCCGGTCGCGGGGTAGAAGAAGACAAAGAAATCATGGAAATCTTCACAACCAAACTGGTTCGAAGAACTGAAAGAACAACTCAGAAAAACAGAGGCGCACCGAGATCTCCGAAGCGAACACGTTCGCGGAAAAAACGGAACTGAGGCTACAGGCGTCGTGCGTCCTACTTATAACATCCGGTGACGTCAGCTCAAAGTAGGCCCTCGAGGACAACGTATCGAAGTCATCGACGCAGACGCTGAAAATTTTCCAAAGCAGCACAGTTGTGGTGATTACCTGTCATAGATATGGAATACCTCGGAGGACCCAATCCCCTCTAATGGAATGATCCCACTTCGTCCGGTGGAGAAGCTCTCGGCGGCGGTGATGCAGGATCTCCCATCCCACTATCTTCGTCTGTGTCCGTTGTCGCTGTGTCTGTCCCCGTCCCCCTATGGGGGGGAAGGCGACGGTTGGGATGGAGGCGTAGGAGGTCTCCTCTTCTTCGCCAGTGGTTGCCCCGGTGTCAACGGGGGTGTCAACGGGGTGCCGCTGCTGGTGCCGTTGGCGGAGCTGTCAGCATCCTCCTCTGAATCTCTGACACCAGTGTGTGGATGGTCGAGAGGATATCCTGCAATATGTCTCTAGGAGGCACCTGGGGGACAACGTCAGTGGGCCCAGCGCCCATGTCGTCATCCCCGTCGACATTGTCGTCGCCGCCGGCGGGCGACTCCCATCATCCTCATCGTCACCACCCTGGATGGTGTGGATGTAAAGAATATCCTCCTCGTCGGATGAAGAAATGTCGGTGCCTTGGTGTTCTTCAATGCACCCCCCCCTCTGTCTTTGGGTCCTGAGGGGTCGGTATCGGGCTGAGGTCCGGCATCCTCTTCTATGGAGTCTTTTCTACTGGCATGGACGAAGCCTCCCGCCTGGGAGGTGGAGCCTCTCTGGCCGCTACCGGGGCACCCTGGACTGGGTAAACCCCTTTAGCCTTTGAACGGGAGGTCAAAACCAACTCGTTCGAGGATGAGGATTTGGCCTGGATCACCTGGGCCCTTCACGGGCAGGTCGGACACCTTGTCCTGCTTGGCCTTCTCCTTCATGGGCAGGACAGACACCTTGTCCTGCTTGGCCTTTTCCGGTGTCTCCGGCAGCTTCCCTGGGGTAGCTGACTTTCTCTTGGACGAAGAGCTGGAGCGGTGGCTGAAGATCAAGACAGACTCGGACGATGATGGTGCCCTGACCGTCCCGGGACCCGCTGGTGCGGCGACCCTGGCGGAAGCGGGCTCACAGTGCTTGGCTTTGTGGTTGGGCCCCCACGGATGGAGCGTCCTCAAAGGACTTAGAAGCCCACTCAGGTTGGCTGGATCTGGAAGAGACATGCCCCCGTGAATCACCCGGGTTAGAGGCCCTGGTCTTGAGCCACGCCGCCAACCGGACATGTTGATCCTTCATCGTGCGCCTGGTAAAGCCACGGCAGATCTCACAATCTTCTTCTTTATGTGTCGGGTGTAGACAATACAGGCCCTGGGAATGCTTGTCGTCTGAACACATTCCGCAAACCGCAGCTGATGCACAGCTTGAAGAGGGAAGATGCATCGTCCTCCTCCTCCGACATGATTCGGCGCGGTGTAGGCCTGAAGAACTTCTGGAAGCTTCCACGAAGAACACTTGACGATTTCTGCCATTGAGGGGCGATGAAAGATGCCGAAAAACAGTTCCATGTTAATCGGAAGATTAAGCGACGCAGCACACAGGCTTGATTGACTGAAAACAGTTTTCCTATCAAAAACACAAAAATTCACAGAAAGCTCGAAGAGCGAAACGAGAGGACTCCCAACACTTGAACATGAAGTAAAAATCTGAAGATGGCTGCCTGAGGAGGGGCTTAGGTAGAGGGCAATCATTGACTGGGGGCAGTATGACCCAGAGCTCAGTGATTGGTTTATAGGAGAAAGACAGTTTAGAAACTAAACTGACATTGTTTTTTCTTTTACCGAGGATTCCCAGCCTGACCACAGGGAATATTCATGAGCATGTGAATCCATGCCAGATCCCATGCTGTAGAAGCAGCATTTTGCACAGACAATACTTATTAAAAACTTTGACTTTTAAAACACAATAGCAAAAACAAATCTTAGTGCTTATTCACACATTCAATGGACAGATTGCATCTAACATTTCTTTAGCCCGCAGCCATATGATAGGCTGTTGATGTGAGTATATGTGATTCGGCCCCAATTACTGTTGCCCAAGACTGATCAGACTGTTATTGGAATTTAGAATAGCCTTTCACAGAAATCGGTTTCAGGACAGAGCATTCCATTAATATATGTCGTGACGTCTCCACATGTAATTTACAGAGCCGAAATATACGCCGTTTCCTTGGTATGCTCTTCCAAGCGCCAAAGTAGTTGAACAGCGGTAAAATGCTACGCGCAAATATAAAAGTAATTGAATTAGTGCTGGTCTGCACAATTTAATCAGATAGCTACGAGGAGTTTCTGTAAATAAGTCCTGTTGAGTATTGAGAACATATTTTTTCTTTTTCACCAACCCCTTCAAAGATAGCACACAATCATGTGCTATCGACTTCAGACACACTTTTCAAAAATAAAGCTAGTTCTGCGTCTAACGGGGATGGCAGACCATTGTCCTGGCAGTGTTTATACACAATACTCTCCATATCCCTATACCAAATACTTTTAGATTGTAATTTTGCATGCCCCAACGTCGAACTCACAAGTGTTCTACTTGTCGTCCCGGGGAATTAATCTTATCCCAGAGTTTACAAACATACATCTTCCATAAAAACCTCAAAGACTGCAATCCCAGTTCTAGTCTAATGGCCTTCACAGGTTCCGCCCCTGGGAGGCCAAGTATAGAAAGCAACATGTCTGCCGTTTTAGGCAGCTATGTGACTGCTTCCTCTGGGAGAAAATCAAGGACATACAAAATACCTGGGATTATATAAATCTTATAGGCATTAACCTTGGTCTCAATCAATCTTCCACCACAATCATCTATTTCTCTCTTCAAGGCCAACAATTTCTACCAAGCTTTAGGTGGAATCACCTCTTAAATACAATAATGAAGGGGGTGCCTTAATAAGTAAACCTAAATACTTATATTCTCGGACTTGTTCTAAACAAGAACCACCCAATATCCATGTCAATGTTGCACCACCATATGCCCTTTTACCCATAGTCATTATCTTGGTTTTTGTTGAATTCATACGAAGACCATTTTCACCAACATACTGCTGTAGATCCCCCATTGAATGTTATAGTTCTACTGCCGTCTGATCCAGAATGAAAGTGGCATTAGCATAAGTAAGACAGAGAATGTTCTCACTACCAAACATTGGAGAGAAATGATTCACCATCTTCCAGGTCGGGGCAAGATCAGCTACATGTAAATTAAATAAAAGGGATACGAGCATGCACCCCTGCTTAAGCCCGGTATTGGTGGGACAAGACATTGACAGGCACTAAAAGGGAGTTTAAGGCAGTATGGTAGTGATGAGTCAATGCCCCATGCTTCCAAAAGCTGCAGAGTAGTCATCCTTATACATATACACGGATGCCTCATGGTTTTGGAATGTATCAGAAATTAGTGTAAGAACAGAGTGCGATGTATGGCAGCCCTTTCGGAAACCAGATTGTTGTATGCTCAATAGATTATTTGCTTCACACAAAGATGTGAACATTTTCAATAAGAAACTTGCCAACATGTTTGCAAAACAATCAATCATAGTCAATAGTCTATAGTTGTCAGGCACCAAGCCTGATCCCCCTCATGTACTGGAATTAAGCTGGAGTGTTGCCAGGACACAGGAATTATCCCACCCTCACAAATATGGAGGTATCTCTCACGCAATAGCTCTGCCCATAACAAAGGGTCAAAACAACATTTGACAACCCATCCGGGCCCTATGCCCAAGATGCTTTAATCTTAGCTACAGTCCCAGCCAAATCAGCTTCCAACTCCTGCGTCCATACAGCATTACCTAAAGTGGGTTTCAAAGCTACTAAGGACCTAGTTTCCTTTACATTCCAATACATTTCACCCAGAAAGACTCACCAAGCATCCTCTGTAATTCTACATAGTTCATTGGCACCTATACCCGATCAGTGTGTGCAAAGCAAGTGCCAACATGTTTTTGTATCATTGGTTATAATAAACTTATTGATAAACTTCCAATTGGATGTGACTTCCCTAAATCTATAGTCACGCAACCAAGCCTTATGTCGCACTCTAGCAATCACTGTTTTCTTTTTTCCCCATCCTTTAAAAGAGCACTTCTAGTTCTTCGAAGAGTTGAGGTTAGTCCTTGTTTCTTTCTAGCTAGGCCTAAGTCAAAAAGCACCCCCGATTTCCACAAGGACTTATGAATGACAATATGTCTAGACTCAAGTTGCCAATGAGTTTCCAACATTTCTTTCATATTCCAGTTGCTATCAATCAACAATTCCCTAAATGTAAACTAATTAAATTAAAACTATTTATATTAGTTGCCCACCAGAGTAGTCTATTTCCTTGGATGTTAACAGAGGGGTTAACGGACAACCTTTACAGAGCTCTAGATGGTTTCAAATTACATTTCATACACAGCAATGTATGATCACTCATGTCCAGTGGGCGGATCGATAGCTCAGGAAACAGAAGAAATAATAGAGTTCACAAAAATGCAATCAATACAACTACTGTAGACTCCATTACTCCATGTGGAATACAATATGGGGTCCTCAGATACAGGGGGGTGCAAGTCGAATTCCACCAATGCTTCCAGCCACACTCTACCCCTTTTTAGTGCCTTTACATGTTTTCCCTCCCTTTCTCCCAATATGGGTAATGAGCAATCGAAATTAAAGTCCCCGGAGAGTATAATTCCACCCTTACAAGACTGAGCGCTCCACACTCTGAGGTCATCAGTAACACTCAACATTAATTCATCAGTGGAATCGCCCTCAGGTGGTTCATACATTGTGGCCACCAGTGTCCTGCTCAGGGAATCCAGGTAAAACTGCACATAGGAAATAATTGCATGTTCCCACACTTGTAAAGGCATTTAGCGAGAGCTCAGCCTTGGTCCATATGCAAAATCCCTCCTTGGGACATCCCCTTGGGAGTGGCAAAGCCAGCCTAAAAACTAGAGTGTATCTGTCTAAATCAAAAGGGGAAGTTAGCCAGGTCTCTTGAAGTAGAAATAGTTGCGACTTCATAAGATTTTCTATACCCATAGGATTAGTGATAAATAAATAATGTCTCTGAGTGATCCAGGACAAGACATTTAAAAAGGTTTCCATAGATGAGCATACCGGTCCAACAGGAGATTTCCGGAACATTAGTCCAGTGACGTGACATCCTGTCAGCCTCTTGAGTACTGTAAGGAACTCATGGTAGCAACAGTAAAGACAGACACAGAAATGATCATAGTTCAAGGGTGTTTATTGAACTTTATAATTGGTGAGATAAACGCCTAATCTAAACCTAAATCTAAGATGGGAGAAAGCTACGACCATCAAATAATAATAAGGCAGTCCTAGTGGTGTCTTGTCTAAATACTTTTAAAAAGGCCTATACTAAAAAACCTATTGCCAATCCTTACCACTAAGTTACAAAAAGAGTGTGGGATAATGTTCACCAGAATAGATAGACGTGTTCACACAATGATAGATCTGGATGTTATGGCTGGGTCTCGCTTGCCCACGTTTTTAGCACAGGACAAGGCAGGACTTCTGAGCACAGCACACTCCTGGGCCCCTCCAGCACGAGGCTTACAATTGCATTTCAACAATCCCAGAACCTTCAGGGATTAAGTCTCTCCTCTGCAAAGTCTCTTGCCCTAGACGGCCTGATGGATCAAAACAAACAAACAAACAAAAAGTTTCTTCAGTAATCTTGCACCTTGGGCGATTCCTTCTTCGCCCCTTGGATCACCCTCCGCTGAGCTCGGATCCTTCTTGCAACTTGGGCCTCCCTTTGTTGGATTCACTATGGCCTTTCACATGCAGCGTGCAATATTCAAGAGCTTTAATGTCTTTTTATACAACTTCTCACTGTGGACAACCCTCATCCGGATTCACTCTTGTCGACACAATGTTCACGTGTGTATTATTCTTCACCCCAACTCGCAGGCATCCCTCAGCCGGGTTCATGTTTGCCAAACACACAGTTCACTTTACTTTATCACAATGCAGGATTCACTCTCATTACCTTTACCTTTGACATCCCCTCCCTCAGATTCACGTAGCCATCTTTAACACTGTTCATGAGTTTCTAATAAAGTTCATGATTTGCTTCCCCTCATCAAAAAGCATGGGTTCCCTTTTCCTAGCTTTCTTTCAGCATACCTCTGTGGGGTTCACACTTGCCTTACTCCACATTATTCCTAGAAAGCAGGGGTTCCCTTCCCTAGCTTTCTTTTGGCAATGCGTCAGAGATTTTCGATTGTACAAGGGAGTTGACGTGACCATTGTAGACCACTCTGACACCTCACACCGCCCTTTCCTAGGACCTTCTGGTACTTGCAGTTTCAAAACACAAGGGGCCAGTGAGAGTCCTTCGAATTAGCACTCCTGCGGCGCCTGACAACTCTACAGCTGACCCTTCCCTGGGCTTTCCCAAAAGTTCAAATACACACAAGTTCTGGTTTCCCAACTTCTTGCATTCATCTAATGTTGCCACTTGCAAGCTTGTGCTCAACACAATTTGGTTTGCTATCAGCTACCTCCGACTCACTCATTGTGCTGAGTCCGGTTAGAAATGGGCAATTCCAGGCTCTCTTGTCTTTTGTTGAAATAATACTCAAATCTGGAATCAAATTAAACATCTCTAAAAGCTGGGTACGATTTTAAAAAAGGGCTTGCCTCTGTGGGATGGGTCTCAGCAAATTTGATGTGCTTTAATCCAACAAACCAGTCAGATTCTGTTACTATAGCCGACTTATTACAAGTACCATGTGTGAGGCACCAGTAAGAATAAGCCATGTATCCCAATTAGTACTTATAGACTAATTTGCCACAACAGAAGCAGTGCAGGGAATGTGTGCAGAGGAATCAAAATTGCCAATCGAGTCCACCTTTTTATACACCTCCACAGGTTGGCTGTTATTCATATCCCTAGAAACACCTTGACCTTCCTTACAAACAATAGTTCGAGATGTAAGATTTAAAGTAGGGTTTCCAGTTTAACTGGCTTTACCATCTTCATATTGAGTAGTGCGAGACAGGCATGGTCTCAAGAGAGACACAGATCAAAGGTGATAGTTTTAAAAGCTTTATTTACTAAGGTTCCTAGGTTGGTGTAATGCCTGACTAGCCCTAACTCTAGAGAGATGGTTCCCTTAACTGATGTTTCTAATGTCCGTCCTGGTCTAATAGTCCAAAATAAAAGTCTGTTTGTGTCTAAACCTATGCGTGCCCTCACTCTTTACAAAAATGTGATTGGAAGTCTTTTAAAAAGGAAAATAATGGTTCAACAGAAAATTGGAAACCAAAGTTGGTTTCAGGTGGTCTTCTTACCAGGTGTAGTTTGGTCAATGACACAAAAATGAGTTCAATCAAAAAGGGCTGTCTGTAAGACCTTCTCCACAGACCCCTTACAGTTGTTTCAAATATCTTCAGTGTCTTTGGGTTCCTTGGCGTTCCCTTCCCCAAGCTTCATTCCTTTCAACACTACAAAAATGATAAGTCTCCAACTTGGTTGGGCCTCTCAGGATTCCTTCCCCAAGCTCAGGCCCCTTCCAGCTTCCAACAGGAATTCAGTTTTATCATGAGGCACAGTGTTTTCTTTGGTAGGCCTCTCAGGGTTCCCTTCCCCAAGCTTAGGCCCCTTTCAGTTTCAAACACCAGTTCAACTTGTCAGGATGTACCTATACAGTTTCTCTCACATGCAACCCTTTCATGGGGTAGAACCAGAGGCTTTCGAAAATGCCAGGCTCTTTGCTCTTCCTAAGCGCGAGTACTCAGATCCTTTGCCCCTCTATTTCTTACACTTGTGATTTGTACTTATCATCTTCAGGTACTTCCTGCACCCCTTTCATCTATCTGTGTTCCTCTCACTTTTTCGTGCACACTTGCACCTTCCTTTACTTTCCTTTCTCTGTGTTGTGCCTCTTGCATGCTCCCCTCCTTCTGCCATTCACACTTGCACCTGTCCTTTTCCTATCGTGTCTCTTGCACACTTCTCTCACTCTTCCGTGCACACCTTCTTTCTGGGTCGTTGGTACCCTTTTCTTTTACTCCAGACTTTGCCTTTTACTTCTGCGCTGCTAGTGTGCCTTTTCCTTCTTTCTGTGGCACTAGAGCGCTTTCTTCTTCTTTTCCTGTTCCTTCTATTTTACTTTCTGTTACTTTAAACGTCTTACTATCTGTTCATTTAAATTGTCCTTCTCACTTTCTGCTCCGTGCCCCTTTAAAGATCTTACTTTTCTCCTGTTCCCGCTCTAGCCGCCAGCACGCTCCAGAGTTTCTCTCTCTCTCTCATGCAAAACTCACTGGGTAGCGTAGCGCTGGCGACCAGTCTCTCCTGCAGGCTTTGGGTCGAGGTCAGGGTCTCGCCATCTGACCCTCAGACACCGTTGAGCCCGGCATACAGGCCAAGGGAACAAGCAATTATACGGACACCGCCAGCAGGATACAGGCTGCCTCACTCCGGCTCTCTGAAGACACTGCTTTCCAATCACGCTGCAGCACCTCACAAATGCCGGGCCAGCGTCACAGCATGCCGTTCTCCACTGGAATCCTCTTTCTGCAGCTCCCAGCTCCTTGGCTTCTCTGGTCCAGCATGCCTGCCCAGCTCGCCCACTTCTTTGTGAGAAACTACATCTTTTATAGTTCCTAGTGTAGTCAAGTGGAGTCAGGTGTGAATGATTAGTGTAGAATGCCTGAGTCTGCCGGACTCTATTAGTGGGACACGTCAATGGTAGCTGGTACTTGTAGGCCTCTCCCTTCCTTCCCATGTTACTTATAGGGGAAATAGGCCTTGCTCTTGATCGCCTCTTCCTCGTCCAAGTACTTGAATTAGAGGGGGGGAGGGGGGGCAGGGGGAGTCAAGGCAAGATGTGAATTAATATTTACAGGCTATGTTATCACAACATGATTGGTAAAGGATAGAGGGGGTTCCCCTAGCTCTGGTTTTGTATGCAAAAGGTAATTCACTTTGTATCAAATGACTTCCTATGTTACACACACGGACATGCAAGAACAGGTCTGGATAACACTTCCCATGATCTAAACGAGAGAAAGACAAAGAAGTGTTGGGATTGAAGTTATGTCTTAGCCTTACCATGCTTTCCCTTTTTCCAGGATTTGTTCTGGGGTGACCCGTTTGTCTCTCTCTTGGATTAGGGACAATGGGACCTGCATGACCCATAAAGGCTTCTGCGATTTCTTCACAAATCATCCTGTTGGAATACTGCGTCTATCCTAGGGTACTCACCCGAGTGCAACCCTGAACTCCCCTACCCAGTTGATCCTCCTTCGCTTGTCCACCCCCCAGGGTTGGGATCAAAAAGCGATGGCCCTGCCCTGGCCCCCTTAATAGAGGATTCTCGGGGTCTACATGGGAGAATACCCCTAGGTTTCTCACAGTAGCTACAAACTAGCAGCTTTTAAATGGATTTTAAAAATTGGCCGACTTATCTGGATCCAGAATATTAGGTGCCACACAAAGTTGATCAACCTGGAAGGTGGTTGCATGTGGTACATATAGCTACATATCCAGAGGACCAGGAAAAATGGCTAGGAATCCCTTGTACATCAACAACCGCTTCATCTGTATTCCACTGTGATTTTTCAGCAACAACCTGAATCTTTGGCTGCAGCGGGAATGAGCCTGTAGCAGGATGCTTATCAGATGCTACAGCCAATTGACACTTAGTTGTTTTCTGCTTCCTTGTAAGGCGTCTGTGTACGGGTTATCCACAGAATGTTTTTAACAGACAGAATCGGCTCACTGATGGACATTTTATCAGTACTCAGTATAACTGTATCGAAGAAACGCCAACCTTTTACCTGCTTTCTGTAAACCATTCTCGCACCACTCAGTATCTATTTATGTTTGGCAAACCCAGTCGACCTTTATGCCTTTGGGTCACGAGCAGATCTAAGGAAACCCTGCGGCGTTTAATCTGCCAGACAAATTCGAATATCATTGTGTTTAGTGTCTTAAAGAATGACTGCAGGGATTGCAATCGGAAGTGTCTGAAATGTATATAGAAGTCTTGGGAGATTCATCAATTTGACTGTTGTTCGCCCCAGCTAGGAGATACGGAGGGAGGTCAATCTCAAAAAACCTTCCTGTGCTTTCTTTAGTATCTCTGGGTAATTGGCCTTATAAAGAGTAGATATCTTGTTGGTTAGTTGTACCCCTAGGCATGAGATACTACCTATGGCTGTTCTGAAGAGAGAGCACCTACGCATGGCCGTCAATTGTTCTCTTGAAATTATAAATTACTCACTCTAGTGACTAACGTACTCCTAGTCCATGGGCCCCTTTCCTCCATACTGTATGAAGCGTCCCTCGCTAGGGACGTGAGACAGAACCTTTTCTGCCAGAAAAATCATCTTCCCCTTTAAATTTAGATGTGCGCAGGGGTGCAGCCCTGGGAGCATGCGCTCCCTGACTCTGCCCACCAGCGCCACTCCGTCCCCTTTGATGCATCGACAATATTAACATTGCCTAATGACACCAGTTCTATTAGGCTTGAGGATGGTGATACGTATGGAGGAAAGGGGACTATGGACTACGAGTACGTTAGACACTACAGTGAGTAACTTATAATTACTCCTACGCCCAGTCCCCTTTCCTCCATACTTTATGGGCGATTACAACTGAATGTAGCCCGAGGGCAGAGCGTTGCCCCTACTAAGAAAACAAGTTCCTCAACACTGCCTGGCCAAATGCTGCGTCCGACCTGGTGCTGGCAGCCAAGCAGTAGTGCTTACAGAAGGCCGAGAGATTAGCCCACGTGGCGGCCTTGCTGATAACCTGCCATGGAACGTCTCTTTGGAAAGCTACCTCTGTGGCCTTAGCTTTGATGGGGTGGTCATGCGTGTTTGCTGGCAATGGCTCGTGCTGCCCCTCACACCCTCCTTGATGGCCATAACCATCCACCTTGCTATGGAAGCCTTGGAGGGCTGACAGTGTGGTTTTGATCCCCCAAAGGTGATGAAGAGGGCGTCTGATTTACGGAAGCTCTTGGTTCTGTCCAGGTAGAATCTAAGAGCACGTCTGACAGCCAGACAGTGCAAAACCCTCTGAGCCTCATCCTTAGGATCTGCGAAGAATGTCGGTAACACCATCTCCTCATTTAGGTGAAAAGAGGAGACGACCTTAGCTACAAATGCGGGGTGTGTTCTGAGCACGACCTTGTCCTTGTGAAATGTAGTATATGGCACTGACGCCACGAGCGCCTGGATTTCACTGATTCAGCGTGCCGAGGTAAGGTCCACTAGCAGGGCTGTCTTAATGGTAACTAGCCATAGGCTTGAATGGTTTATGCACCAGGGCGCCTAGGCCCATATTGAGGTCCCACAAAGGATGTGGTTTCTTGATATGTGGATACAGTCTAGTCAGGCCTGCCAAGTGCCTCTTAACCACTGGATTCGAGACGTGTAGCTTGTGTCTACCTGCACCCCTGAAAGTGTGAGGTGTGCAGAGAAGGATAGAACGTCATCCAAGGTGCAAGTCAAGGGAGCAATTTCCTTTGATTCTGCCCAGTGGCAGAACCTGATTCACTTGTTTTTGTACTGGCTCCTGGTAGCATCACTCCTAGCCCACTGTATGATAGCCAGGTTAGCCTGTGACAGGTGCAGATGCGTCAGGGTGACCTGAACAGGAACCGCGCTGCAAGGGCTTACTTTTGCGGGGCAGGGTGAATCACTGTGCCCCCCTGCTGAGAAAGTAGGCATGCTGGAACCCGTTAGGGAGAATTCTCATAAATGTGCTAATTGCCTTCACCTTAGAGACCCCCCCAGCAACTTTGCTGTATTTTGAGGAGAACAAGTTACTTTCTTACCTGGTAACGTTCTTTCGATGGGATGTTCCTCCGACGTATTCCACATCTTTGACATTGATTACCAGAGCTCTGCTGCTTCGGAAAACTTTTTCGGCTTAGGCGTCCTGCGTCAATAACGTTGATATGCTCCCTCGAGGACCGCCTCCGACAGCCGACGTCACCAGGTTTTATATATAGGTCGCACAACGCCCGTTGCCACAGTTGTAGTTTTTTTCCTCCCAGAACTTGTGGCACCAATCTTCTTCCAGCCTTACCACAGAAAGCCTTGCGGAACCGGAAGCTGCAATCGCAAAAGAAATTCTGTAGCGGGGCAGGTAGGGACTGTACGATATGGAATACGTTGGAGGAACATCCCATCCAAAGAACGTTACCAGGTAAGAAAGTAAAGGGGATTGTGTCCTCCAACGTATTCCACATCTTTGAGAGACTCCGAAAGCAGTACCAACATAAGGAGGTGGGAAAATAATTTAGAAATTTTACAATGCCTAATCAAATTGAATAATAGAGGACTGCTTTGCCAAAGGCCAAATCTTGCCCATGGATAGAGTCCAGGGAATAATGTTTCACAAAAGTATGGACAGAGGCCCATGTGGCCGCTTTGCAAATATTGTAAATCGGAACACCCCTCTGTAGTGCAGTGGAGGCAGACATACCCCTAGTAGAATGGGCCCGTAAACCTACAGTAGGGTCCTTCCCCGCCAAACGATAACATTCAGAGATCGTCAAAATGATCCATCTAGACAAGGTCTGCTTAGAAACAGCCTGACCTAAACGCCTTCCAGCGTAACCAATAAAGAGCTGACCGTCCACTATGACCCGGGACATCCGTGAGAGATAGAAACTCAAAGCTCTCCTAGGATCCAACCTATGGAGCCTCTCCTCTTCCTTACCAGGATGTGGAGGAGGATAGAATGCTGGAAGAATTACCTTCTGGCTCAGATGGAATTGCGACACAACCTTCGGAAGAAAGGAAGGCCGTACCCTAAGGACAACCCAGTCCTTATGGAACACAATGAAGGGTGGTTTGGCGGAAAGTGCCTGCAACTCACTCACTCTGCGTGCGGAAGTAACTGCAACTAAAAATACAGTTTTAAAGGACAACAGTCGCAACAGATAAGAATGTAAGGGCTCAAACGGAGCTCCCATCAGAAACTTAAAAACCAAATTCAAATCCCATCCCGGCACCTGGAAAGGCGACGGTGGATATACATGAGTTAGCCCTTTCAAGAACTGAGAAATCAAAAGGGATTTTGAATTAAGAACATTCCTCCGACGAGCGCTTAAATATGGACAGCGCCGCCAGGTAACCCATAATGGTACCTACTTGCAGGCCCTTATGGGCTAAAGAAAGCAAAAAAGACAAAACCAAAGGAATGGAACATTGGAAAGGATCCACATTCTGTACCCTGCAACAGTCGCAGAACTTCTTCCAACGGCAACAGTACAGGGATTTAGTTGCGGGCCTTCTGGCTGAAAGCAAGACCTCCATCACGTCTTCTGGGAGGTCCCAATCCTTATATCTCAGCCTTTCAGATACCAAGCATGAAGGTTGAGAGACTTGACCTCTGGATGGAGAACTCGACCCCCTCCAGTGAGAGCAGATTGTCTCTGTAGGGAAGACGACGTGGAGGGCAGATGGACATGTCTAGAAGGTCCGGGTACCACGCTCTCCGGGCCAATGCCGGAGCAATGAGGAAAATCCGGGAACCGAACCTCCGCAACACCTGCGGAATGACAGGGACTGGAGGGAACGCCTACAGCAGTGGGAAGGACTACTCCACTATGAACGCGTCCCCTAAGACTCCTCTTTGAGGAAATTCCCACAAGCAGAATCTTTCCACTTCCAGTTCACACTGGTGGCGAAGAGATCCACTTGTGGGGTTCCCGAAATGGCAAAGATCTCCAAAAGAACTTCCTGAGCCAGATCACACTCGTGGGAGACCGTGTTCTGCCTGCTCAGAGCGTCCGCCACCGCGTTTTCCTCTACGGCCAGATGAACTTCCGAATTGGAATTTCCTGCTGGAAGGCCCAGAACCAGAGCTGCATCGCCTCCCTGCACAGTAGGAGTGACCCTGCCCCTTTTTGTTGAGGTAGTGCATGGCCTCTGTATTGTCCGTCATAATCAAGACATTCTTCCCCCATACAGACAGCAGAAAAGCCTTCAGGGCTAGCCTGACAGCCCGCAGCTCTAACAGATTGATGTGGAGTCTGGACTTCTGACAGAGACCAACGACCGCTGACTGTCAGCTCGTTGGCATGAGCTCCCCAACCCGTGAGGGATGTGTCCATCACAATCGTCACCTCCGGCCATGGTTGCCAAAACGGAGCCGCTTTGAACAGATTTCCTTTGACGGCCCACCACAGAAGGTCCTGGTCGACCGAGGGCGGAATCTGAACGGGGTCCGAAATCTTGCCGCAGAACTACGGCCACTGCATCTTGAGTGCCCACTGCAGAGATTTCATCCGCAGCCTGGCCTCAGGCACCAGTAGAATGCAGGATGCCATGAGGCTGAGCAATCTCAAGAACTTGAACGGGAGACTCTGGGAACGTTGAAATTTGTCCACCATCTGCAGAACGTGGTGAGCCCTCACCTGGGGAGGCGAACACTGTCGCAGAGATGTGTCTAGCACTGCCCCGATGTACTGGAGCCGTTTGGTAGGTGTCACATGAGACTTCTTTAAGTTGAGGGAGAAGCCCAGCTTGTGAAGGGAGTGGCAGGTGACATACAGATGATGCAGGACTTGCTCGGGAGAGCGCGCCCTGATCAACCAATCGTCCAGGTAGGGGTAGACGTGAATCCCCCCTTTCCTGAGATGCGCTGCCACCACGACCACCACCATCAGCTTGGTGAAGACCCTCGAGCGGAGGTAAATCCAAACGGCAGGACCCGAAACTGAAAATGCGAGTCGCCAACCGCGAACCTTAGGTACTTTCTGTGCTTGCAATGAATCGGCACATGAAAGTAAGCATCCTTGGGGTCAAGAGACACCAACCAGTCCTGAAGTTGAAGGGACTGGAGGACTTGAGAGAGAGTAACCATCTTGAACGTGTCCTTCCTGAGGAGCTTGTTCAAACCACGCAAGTCCATGATGGGTCTCAATCCCCTGTCTTTTTTTGGGATAAAAAAATATGGGGCATACCGTCCCTTGTTCCTCTCCGCTACAGGCACAAGTTCTATGGTGCCTTTCTCCAGCAGGGATTTGATTTCCTGTGCAAGGAGCGGATCCGGACTCTTCAAAGAGAGCTTCCCCGGTGGATTGTCGTGAGGACTCTGCCGGAAAGGAGGACAGTTGCCGTGGGCTATGATCTCCAGAACCCACACATCTGAAGTAATAGCACGCCATTCTACAAGAAGGTGCGCCAGCCTTCCCCCACCGGCGAACCATGGGACCTGGCCTCATGACTGAAAGGAAGCGGCAGCAGTAGTGCCTGAGGGCAACGAGGCAACTGCCCCAGCAGCTTTGGCACTTCAAGTACCTTGTTTTCCACCTATGGTACTCCTATGTTGGCCCCTTTCACTGGCAGCCCCCCTCGATCTACTAAAGGTAGAGAAGTATCGAAAGGAACCTCCCCTCCATTGCTGTCCCCTAGGACAAAATGGGGGAGGTTGACGTACTGCAGCGCTCAACGACTTTGCTGCAACTTTGGAGGTCTGCAACCTCTCAAGGTTCTCGTCAGCCTTGCTGCCAAAAAGATGGACACCATCAAAGGGCATGTTGAGAAGCTGGGACTGTACATCAGGAGCAAACCCCAACTTCCGCAACCACGCAAACCTGTGCATCACGGTGCGCGCCGCCATGGACCGGCTGACACAGTCTGCCACGTCCAGACCCGACTGAACGGATTCACACATGGCATCCTTGACATCCTGAACGAGGGCAAGAAAACCATCCCGTTCCTCCCCTTCGGGAAAATGTTCAGCCATCAAAGATACACAATTCCACAGAGTGCGTGAATCTTGCAAGGGCACACACAGAGTTGGCTGCTTTTAAAGCCATAACCCCAGAAGAAAATACCTTCTTCGCCCAACCGTCAAAGAGTTTGTCGTCCCTATCAGGAGGGATAGTAGGGTACGCCACCGGCTTTGCTGGGACCGTAGCCACATGTACCACCAAAATCTCCGGGGTGGGGTGCGTGGACAAGTAGCAGGGGTCGCCACTGGCTGGATGGTATTTTTTCCGTAACAACTTATTTACTGCCGGAAGACTCACCGGAGCAGTCCAAGGCACCGCCACCCTTCTTTTTAAGGCCATATGAAATGGCAACACCGGGTCAGTGGGTGGACCTTGGTCAAGGATATCTGTCAGGCCATCCTGCAGAAAATTCACAGGTGGAGCAGACCACCCCAGATACTCTGTTACCCTCGACATGAGGCGCCTGTACGAGGAGTCAGCATGCATACCAGACTCAGGCCTGCCAAACTCAACCTCCGGGGAAGTATCAAGACCACTTGCGTTATGTAAAGATTGACAAAGGTCTTCCAATTGGCTATGACCAGACAAGTGGTCATCAGGTACCTCAGGAGGCACCTCATCCTCAGACCCTTCATCAACCTTTGAAATGTACTCCAAGGGTTGGAACAAGTCCACCCTGGGAGGAGGAACAGAGTTGGGTCGAGTATAGGCCGCACAGACTTGCTGAGCGCCATCCTAGGAGCTTCCACAGCTCTCTGGGGTACCTCCGGCAAAAAATCTTCAAAAGGCACCAATGGGAGTGGCGTTGACGTCGACCGAGGCGCTGACGACTTTGACAGCGGCTTTGAGGCCGGAGCCCCGAGCGCATCCTTCGACGGCCTCGGCGCCGATGCCGTCGATGGCTTCCCCGGAGCCGGCGCCTCGAGAAATTCCCTCGACGGACATGGCGCCGATGGTGTTGATGCCTTCTTCGAAGGCGTCGCAGGCTCCAACGGTCTCGACGGGACCTGGAGCGGGCACGATGGCGATCCTCCTTGTCCTCGAAAGTTCCTGGTGATTGCGCAGACCGCCCGAGCCCGAAGGCCTACGAGCAGTAACTCTAGAGCGTTGCATGCCAGCTTCTCTCAAAGGCGCGGTCGGAACGGTTATCTCCTTATGGAAGGCGTCCCATTCCGCCGGAGATGAATGCTTGGTGGGATAAGCAACCCGCCGTCTGGCAGAGTCCTCAAACGAGGACGGGGAAGGCGAATGATGACAGCGCTTCCGAGAGGCCGAGGAATGGCGGGACCCACTCCTGGAACGAGACCCCCGGGACTTACGCCGACGGACAGAGTCACCCCTCGAATCGTCGGTCGAGAGTCCAGCAGGGTTTGGAAAACCTACCCGCCGACAGCTTCTTCTTCCGCTCCCGCAAGACCTTTGACGTCAAAGACTGGCATTCGTCACAGTCATCCATGGCGTGGCTCTCACCGAGGCACCAAAGGCAGACATCGTGCGGGTCCGTCTGAGACATCTTGGAACCGCAGTCCCGACACTTCTTGAAGCCCGACTTCGTGGTAATAGAAGACGAAGACATAATTTCGTTTAACACGATATTCGAAGAACCGATTCACAAGAGAGAACCGAGGCGCGCTGAGATTTCAAAGCAAACAGGTTTGTGGAAAAAACAGAACTGAGGCTACGGGCGTCGTGCGTCCTACATATAACATCTGGTACTGTCGGAGGAGGTCCTCGTGGGAGTGTATCGACGTCATCGACACAGGACACCCACACCAAAAAAGTTTTCCAAAGCAGCACAGCTGTGGTAATCAATGTCAAAGAAGTGGAATATGTCAGAGGACACAATCTCCTCGAAGTTTTTTTTTACCTGGAAAGAGTGCAATCCTTTTATCCCACTCTTATGTATTTTGATGTGTGTTTTACTCTTGTGTTCCTTGATTATGGAGTTTTAAGATAACTCCATAGGCATCTTGTCATGGGTGTTACACAGCACCCTCAGTGCAGTAACACAGGGATGTTTTTTTAGACTTCCCAAAGGTTTAAATACCTTCTCTGGAATAAACTACTGTTTCCCAGAGAATGTAGTTAAATTGACTTTACTAGTCTTTTTACTAGACCCAGCACACACTATCTTCCTAGAGAGTGCTGGAGGGGTTACCTAGTATTCCCTATGTCTAGGAACTCATGTAGCAGTCAAACGCTACCCTTTTACTATCGAAATGGCTGGTCGCAGTGTTTTTACAACAAACTACCATGATTTCTCCCGGCCGTGATCACCGGTAGCTAAAAATGGCAGGAGCCATGTTTTTCAAGATGGTGCCTTAAGCCCCTTTGTTTTAACGAGTCCCGGTCTTCTTTTTTCGCCATTTCTTTTGGGAAAAGTCCTTCTAGAGTTTGTCCCCGCGCGCCAAACTAGGTTTGGTCCCTTTGATTCCATGCCTCTGGCGTCTGACTGTCTGGGGTGGGAGGAAGCGAGGGAGGCGCCGAAACTCCCTGTGCTTAGTCTCCTAGGAGACCCAAATGCACTCTGATGTGATTGGATGGCTGACTGTCCGGCAAGGACAGCCACCCTTGCTGGGCGAGTGGCAGCTAGGCTGGAATGAATGGGAGAAAACTGTTGAAAAAGTGAGTCTCTTGGACTGGAAAGCAGAGTCTACCAATGGAACAAAAGAACCGAAGACGAGCTGGAAGAGGACGGCTGCTGCAACTCCTGGACCGTTGGTTTGCCCGGTGAAGCCCTGCTGCAGGTCCGAATCGCCAAAGCTCCTTTCGACAGAGAATCCCATTCAAGGACGACTTCTTCCTTTGAGTTGGTGAGACCAAGCAACTCGTAAGCCACCTGGATACCATTCTCGGAGCTGATTAGGATTAACCAGGGGGAAGGACACCAGCTTGTGTGCTTGAATACAGCCACTCAAACTGAAGTGACTCCATATTGTATGCCTTTTCAGACAATCCCGTGCAATGCAGGAGTCCCCCGACGTCCTCCCTCTTGTTCCCACGACTGAGGCTCAGGAACAGTGAGATATGCAGGAACTGCCAGGAACCAACGTCTTCCGCTGCATCTTTTGCTTCACATTAAGGTACTGTGCCAACCCCTTATTGAGAAAACGCATCTCACGTGGTGAGAGTTCATGGAACTTTCCGAACTTGCAGGCCTAATCAACTTGTGACCCAACATATGATTTTTTCGTACAAACTACTTCTGAGAACTTTGGCAAAGGCTTTACCGTTTACTTCAAGAACTGCTCTTTCCTATCCAAGACACTAGTCCATTGACTTTGGCCTAGGCCTATTGAACTGAATCGAGTCCTCTAGTGAACTGAAACTATTTGGACTGCCTAAGAAAGTATTTGTGATCTATTCTGTTAACTTGAGCCTTTTTACTTCCATCCAAAGTAACTGAAATGCTATTTTGCTCCTACTTCCGGGGAGCCTAATTTACTCAGAACTGTATTTGTTTGGTACTGAAGTGCATTTGTGTATAATATTAAGTTGCCTCCTTCTAGTGAATGTTTTCTAAATGATTGTGTATAGTGTTTTACCAAGAAACCTTGAGTGTGTCTACTTGAACCACTGTGATTGTAAGACCTCTGTGTAACATCCTTGTACTGCTCACATTCCCTCTTGAGGGTACTGCACGCAATTCTGCTAACAGACCCGCTGGGAGGTGTACCCGGGCCTTGTCCGACAGGCTGAGACGTTCTGAGAACCAGGGTCTTGTTGGCCACCATTGAGCTATCAAGATGACCCGAAGGTCCAGCAACTCCTTGATCCTGCAGATGACCCTGTGAACCAGGGGAGTGGGGGGAAAAGCGAACTTGTTCATGTTGTTCTATGGGATCAGCATTGCATCGCCTAACGAAGCCCTGCCTTGCCCCAACCAGGAGACGAACTGGGGGCACCTCCTGTTGGCACTGGTGGGGAAGAGGTCCACCTGAGGATGACCCCACCTGGTGAAGATCCGCTGAAGGACATCCTCGTTCAATTGCTGTTCGTAGTTGTCCAAGCCCAGCCTGCTGAGCCTGTCCACCTCTAGGCTGGTCTCCCCCGAGAGGTGTACTGCTGAAAGGTGCATGTTATTCGCCAGAGCCCACTCCCAAATGTTGATCGCCAGTCTGCAGAGGGGAGTAGACCTGGTGCCACCCTGCTTGTTGATGTAATATATGCAGATGGAGCTGTCTGTTTGAATGAGAATCGCCTTGCTGGTGATCATGGCTAGGAAAGCTTTTAGAGCAAGCCAGATAGCCATCATCTCGAGCCAGCTGATGTGCGCCAGCTGCTCCTGATGGGACTATACACCATGGACACTGTGGCTGTCCAGGGTAGCCCCCCCCATCCCTCTAGAGATGAATGTGTGGTAATGGTGACCTGCGATGTTGGTTGCTGGAAGAGCCTGCCTATCCGCAGGTTGTTGTCTGTACCCCACCAGACTAGATCCTGGTGGAGAAGAATGTGGTATGCTGACCTGCTCCGCCTGAGGTCCCTTATCCTGGTCCCAGGAGGTTGAATAGTGTAGCTGCAGCCTCCTCACTGAGCCTCGTATGTGGCACTGCAAGGAGACATGCAGCCATGACTCCCAACAGGTGCTGGTACCACCACGCTGAGGCCACTGCTCTGCTGAGGAAATGTCCAGTGGCCCTCTTGAAAGCTGCGATCTTGTCCGCTGAGGGCAAGATCCTGTCGGAGCTTGTGTCCCATATAAAGCCCAAGAAGATCATACTCTGCATGGGCAATAACTGTGATGTTTTGAGATTGATAGAACATCCCAGGTCTTAAAGTGTATCCATGAGGGGGGGGGGGCCGTGTGCAGTACCGCCCCTGGAGATCTCGCCCTGACTAGCCAGTCGTCTAGCTATGGATAAATGGGATGGCCCTGTGACCCGGGTAAGGCTGCTACTGCGTTAATTAGCCTTGTAAAGACCCTGGGGACCAAATTGAATCCAAAGGGTAGAACCCTATATTGAAAGTGACAACCCATGTTCCTGAACCTCAGAAAGGAACGATGGGGTTCCCAGATTGGGACGTGTAGGTAGGCATCCTTCAGACCCAGGGAGCACATCCAGTCTCCCACATACAATGTCTCCACTATGAAGGCTGGGGTAACCACCTTGAACTTTTGGAGGGGAAGGGAAAGGTTCAAGTTGGAAGGGTCTAACAAACTCTCAGGCCAGCCAGGCCCTTTTTGTGTATGGTGAAAATTTGTGAATAGAAGCTCAGGCCCCGCTGTGAGGCAGGGACTTCTTCCACTGCCTGGCTCGCTACAAGCAAGAGTTGCTGTACCAATCTGCAGGAGCAGAGGGGAGGAAGGAGGAGAAGGAGGAATGGGGATCCGGAAGCCTGTGGATACTACAGAGATGATCCAGGGGTCGGTGAACATTGTCCGCCAGCGGTGTACGTGAAGGGCAAGCCTGCTCCCCACCAGAGACTCGTAGATCCTGATGGGCCTGTCACAACTTCTTCCCCTTTGAGGCTGGGGCTGAGGAGGGGGACTGGAAAAAAATCCTGTTAGCTGCCTTGTGCTTTTTACATCTATTCTGGGTAGGGGATCTGTCCGGTTGTCTGGACCGTCTCTACTGGAAGCCCCTGAAGCCTCCGAAGGACCGACCCTTGTCCGAGCGCTAGTGCATTTGGCTGTAGGTCTTGGGTGTGGATTTAATGTTGAGACGCCTATTGGTAGGTTAGGTAGAGTGTGGCTTGAGCCAACCCTTTTTGCAAGTGCTTCGACATCCTTTTGAAGTGGAATTCCAGTTCTAGTAGGAGGACGCAGTGTAAGAACTTCAGCCAGTACCTCAGACTCCGGTTGTTCCACCTGTGACTACTGGATTCCTAGGTACTCAGTCTCTTGTGAAAATCTTTGGCTGACGATGGGGTGTCTGGGTCTTCCTCCTCGTCTTTGTCCCCTGTTGAGTCCGGGGAGCCGGAGGAGTGCTGGGCGCAGGCAGCTGTGGCATGCAGATTAACAGTGCCGGAGGCTGCTGAGGTGGCAGAGCTAGGGCTGCCGTGTCTGCTACAGGCATGGGAGCCTGTGGCTGAGGTGGAACCAGGGGCGGTTTGGCCGTGGGTGCTTGTGGCTATACAGGAGGGAGCATGTCCCGGATTACGCCCCTGAGGATAGTACCCAAACGTGGTGATCTCATGAGGGCTAGGAACTTCTCAAAGAACCTGTCTTCACAAGGCAGAGGTGTGCCTGATGGTGTAGGCGTAGGGCTAGGACCCCGAGGCTGCTGTGTCCTGGGCATGCCCTGTCTCACTAAATAGGGCGAAGTGTATCTGCCCTGTGATGTGAACCAAGTGACAGGAGTTAACCAATCCCACCTGGAAGCTGGTTCCCAAGTCTGGTCTCCGAAGGGAAAAGGCGTTGGGTGAGCCACCATTTTGTCTGGCCCGGCGGCCATTTTGCTTTGCTCCGTGCCACGTGCCTGCGTCGTGGAACCTGCTGAGCTGGGACTGTGTTAGGCAAGATTGTGTGCAGTACCCTTTGGGTGCACAACAGCAACCATGACCTCCTGGCAAAAGGAACCCAACCTTTAGTATAAACTGTACTACACAGGTTGGTAGTGTGGTGAAGCAGCCAATATTATCTCCGGGGTCAATGTGAGCAGTAGAGTTGTAACACAGAGTTTCACAGTGACAGTTATTAAAAAAAACACCTATTGTCAAGGTTTCTTGATTAAACATTTATTCATTTATTTAACCATCAGCTATATAAGCCTTCTTCAGAAGTGAGCAAAACATGTAACAATTATAATACACTTCAAAACACACTTGTAGTTTCGCTAAATCAGATGATACCCATAGCGGATGGCACACAGACAATTCCTACACCCTCAGGTGACTTAAATAGCTATGATACTGTGGACATTGATTCATCACTGATATATTTAGAGCAATACTGAGTTTGGTGCAAAGGTTAGATATGGGAATAAAACAAAGGTTAACAAATAATTCATAAACAGTTAAGTACTTTTTGAACCTTCCAAAGTCAAATAAATGTAACCCTTTCCTGGGGTAAAGGTAAAGGCACATAGTCAAAGGTAAGAAGAGTCTCTCAGGGAGCCAGGACAGCCAATGTTAGTTGAACAAAGTCTAGGGGAGCTGAAGATCTTCTTTGCAGGTAAGTAAAGTCTTGCACAATGTTGTTAGAAAAGTTTGTAGAAATAAGATTCACTTGAAGGAACACAAGCTGTGAGGCTCGAGAGGGGCAAAACTGTAAGCAATTTTGCAAGGGCAACCAAGACAAGTCTCAACTGAGAGCAAGTAAGGCTACACAACAAGAGGTAAAGTTCTCTTAGACTGTACAGTCCCTTTGGTTAGAAGAAATGGTTCCAGCTGGCTTCTGTTCCTGTACAGAATGTCAGCGGCATCAATAGGCAAACTTCAATTCAGTGGCACTTCAGCGTTTCAGCTCCTCACGTCTGACAGCAAATAGCAACACTGCGGTTCTCAGATATAACTTCCAACTTTCCTCGCATCTGGGGTCCAGCGCTCTGTTGAGGTGGCTTAGGCTTGGTCAGTCCTGCTTCAGGGAAGTCCGGAGGATCTTCCTGGTACTCGGGTCTAACTTAAAAGCAACCCACTCAATTTGTTGTTCCTCTACCTGGCCCTTCGGTTCAAGCAGCGGAAGCAGTGGAAGTACAGCCAGCTCCTAGAGGATGTCCAAACGAGTTCACTTTGGAGTGGATTGGTCCCACCAACTCAAGGGGAGAAGTCATCCTTGCAGGGCTTCCATAGTCTAAACGAATTTGGAGCTTCAGCACAGCAGCCGGGATTCACCGGGAAAACCAACGGTCCAGGAGTTGCAAAAGGCGTCTCATCCAAGTTCTTCTTCGGATTCCTTCGTACAGTGGTCGACTCTGCCTTCCAAGTCAAAAAGCCTTGCCTTTTATGCAGGTTTCTCCCATTCATTCCAGTTTAGCTGTCCATCACACAGCAGGGTGGCTGTCCTTGCCGGTCCGCCAGCCTGCCGATCACCTTTGGGTGCAATCCTGTAACCAAGGGGATTAAGCAAAGAGAGTTTCGGGCACCTCCCTCACTTTCTGGCTCTGCCATACCTACTGGAGTCAGAGGCTGGCTTCACTCGTGAATCCCACCAAAGGCAAAACAAACAAAGGGACCAAACCTGGTTTGGCGCACATAGTAAATCTCAAGAAGGACCATTCTGACAAGAAATGGCAAAAAAAAAAGACCGGGCCATTTTGACATAATGAGAACCCATGGGTGCCTTACTGCAGCTGCGAATGCAGCCTGTGGTAAAAACACACAACTTTCGAAAAAGTAAACCACTTTAGCATTTGGCTCCTACCTGAAATACTTGAAAACGTGGATGCCTTTCCATGAATTTATGGAGGATAGGGAACAAATGTACTTTAAACCTAGGATCATCTGCAGAGTCTCGATCCTGTAAACGCAAGCCCCATGGGAAGGGACTGCTCCACTGTACTCTTGATCAGTCTCAACACAGAAGACGTCTGGCCTCGACCAAATACTGAAAAGTTACATGGACAACGGGTGAGAGGGGGGGAATGGAGGGAGGGGGATGAGGAGGGGGGGCGGAATTATAACTGTTAATCTCATGAACCTTTTATATAACAGAGATGGTGGACAATGATGAGAATGTTGTATATTGATTCCCATATGTACGTTGATAACATGAGTTTCTGAAAAATAAATAAAATTTGTAAGAAAAAAAGAAGTAAACCACTGCCACCAGCCATTAATTGTAGAAAGGGCAACATAAAAATGTTACATGAGAAACTAGACAAAGGGGATACTAAGTAACCCCTCCAGCACCCTATGGTAAGATAGTGTGTGCTGGGTCAAGAAAGTTACAAAATGTAAGTGAGGTCAATTTCACTTCACTGCCCTTGGAAACAGTAGTTTTACCAAGAAAAGGTATTTAAACCTTTGGGAAATCTAAGAGACTTCCCTGTGTCACTGCACTGAAGGTGCTTTGTGTCACAATGTAAAGATGATGCCTATGGAAGTCAAAAGAAACGCAGAGTCCAAATCATAGAAAAATAAATGAGAGAGTGGGAAAAAGGTTCTCACTCTCACCAGGTTAGAAATTAAAAGTCCTAACGGCCAGCAAAAGAGCTGGGGGTCCCTAAGGTAGAAGGGAATCAGCACATTTCTGAGAATTCTCCCTTACAGACCGGCTTCCACCAGTACGCTTAGCAGTGGTGGTTGTGGCCTTCCCTGCACCTCAGGTCGAGGCCTGGTAAGTGGAGTGCCCTCAGCCGTTGAGCCAGTAGTAATGCGTGCAGGCGCCCCGAGACACGGGTCCGGTGTTAAGGCGTAGCCCCTCGGGTTGAGACCTGGTAAAAGAGACTTGTGGCCCCCTCAGCAGTAGCAACCTCTGTGTTCTTGCTGGTTTTAGGACCTGAGATGTCCCTCCCTCTTGGGCACCTCCCCGGAAGGATTCACCTTTGAGGGGTGCGGAGGAGAACAGGGCACCTACCTTAGGCCTGGTCTTCCATTTCAGGAATGCTTTAAGGTCCTCTGGAGTCGATATTCCGAAGAGCTCCCGTCACCTGGCTGGTCGATTCTTGAGCGTTCGTGGAGTCAAGGCGTTGCACACGGAACAGCTGTCCCAGCCATAGTCTGGGCCAAGGCACCGGAGGCAGAGGGCATGGGGGTCGGACATTGACAAGGGACCCTCACAGGCTGGACACCTGCTGAAGCCCGCATCATCGACATGCGCCGGGAAGAACGTGGCACCAGAGGACAGAGCAGTACCTAATATTGGGAAAGAAAAAAGAAGACAGAATACTTCCCCGGGGAAGAGTGTGTGGAATTACAAGGCCGGAGACCTAACCTAGGGGTGCTGGTGAAAGCGGTTGTTCCCGTCGACATGTAAAAGAGGAGTGGTGCTTGTGGGCGGAGTCAGGGGAGCGCATGCTCCCAGGGCCGTGCCCCGCGCGCATCTAAATTTAAAGGGGAAGATTATTTTTCTGATGAAAAAGGTTCAGTGTCCCGTCTCTAGCGAGGGTCGCCCCATACAGTATGGAGGAAAGGGAATGGCAAGTAGGAGTAAGGCCCAGATCCAACAATTCTGTCTTAGTCATATTTATTCAGAGACCTGATATCTTTTCATGTTCCCCCCAGTATTGCTACCAAGGCTGGATTGACGTTTCCGGTTCAACTAATGTCATCAACATGTCGTTTGCATATGCTGCTGTCTTGTGTGTTTTGCTACCGAATGGGATACCTTTTATGTTTTGATCCAGTCTAATTGAAGCTAGCAGTTGTTCTAGGTAAATTGCATTTAGGTGGGGGTTAGGGGGCATCCCTGCCTTGTGCTACGCTGTTAGAGAGAATTCTCATTTCTGTGCTAATTCCCTTCAACCTTAGAGACCCCCAGCTCTTTTTCTGGACTTTAGGACTTTTTAATTTTAACCCTGGAGTGAGCGAGTCCTTTTTCTCACACTCTCATGTGTTTTGACCTGATTTGGATTATGTATTTCCTTTGTTTTTGGAGTCTGACAAACTCCATAGGCATCTACTTTTTGTATGGTGACACATAGCATCTTCAGTGCAGTGTCACAGAGAAATCCTTAAGATTTCTCATAAGGTTTAAATACCTTTTCTTGTGTGAACTACTGTTCCCAAGAATAGTAAAGTGAAATTGACATTACTTACCTTTTCTCTTTGTAGGTCCAACACACACCATCTAATGTGGAGTGCTGGGGGGTTCCTTAGTAGCCCCTTTTCCTACCTACTCATGTTTATATTACCCTCACTTCTTTAAATGGCTGGTGGCAGTGATTTTATTTTCCTACCATTTTGCTTTTCTACCGCAGGCTAGATCCATGGTCACCCACGGGGGACCATTTTGTCAGACTAGCCCTGGTCATCTTTTTTCACCTTTTTCTGTTTGTGAGGTCTTTCTTGGGTTTTACTCTGCGCGTCAATCCACGTTTGAGCCCTTTGTTCATTTTGCCTTTGGCGAGCTTTAGTCCTGAAACCCGCCTTTGGATCCAGGGTGTCTGGAAGGGCAGGAAGTGAGGGGGGTTCCCAAAACTCCCCTGTCCTTGTCTTTAGGAAGACCTGGAAGCTCCAGTCCTGATCGGCTGGCTGGCTGTCCTTGCAGGACAGCCACCCTGCTGTTTGAGTGACAGCTAGGCTGTGCATGAATGGGAGAAACCTGCTTAAAAGGCGAGGGTTTTGGGACTGAAGACATAGTCGACCAATGGGAGGAACAACACGACGAAGAAACCATGAACAAAGCTTGCTGCATCCTCCTGGACTGTTGAACTGCCCGGGAAGCCCTGCTGCTGTGCTTAAACTCCTTTTTCTGATCGACAAGAGAAGCTCCAGCAGGGACGTCTTCTTCCCTTGGGTTAGTGGGACCAACTAACCCGGAGACGAACTCCACTGGACAACATTCCCCGACTGGTTGTACTTTTTTGCTGCTGCAGGAACCGAATGCCAGGGGTTGAGAAATCAATAGTCGAGTGCAATGTCTATGATCCGGCCAGAAGCTGCAGTAGACTCCCCAGGACCCTTCAGAAGCAGGACGAACAGAGCTCGAGTCCCCTCACCAGAGTGCAGGACTCAAGGACTGAAGGAAGCCCAATCGTTATACAAGAACCGCAGTGGTGCTGTTTACCGGGCGCTGAAACCGCAAAGGGCCGCTGACCCAAAAAGAGCCCGTAGCTGCAGCCGACCTTCAAACTGCTGCTGCAGGAGTCTCCAGACTGTTAGGCAGAATTGCATGCAGTACCCCCTGGGACCACCACATACAACTAGGATTACAGGTGTAAGCAAAACCAACCTTTGGTATAAGTCTGTACTACACAGTTTTGTGGTAGCGAGCTGAGCAGCAAGGCGTATCTCAAGAGGGAATGTGATCAGTACAAGGATGTTACACAGAGGTCTTACAATCAAAGTGGTTCAAATAGACACTTACACTCAAGGTTTCTTGGTAAAACACTTATTAATTTATTACACAGTCATTTGGAAAACCTTCACTAGAAGGAGGCAACTTAATATTATACACAAATATACTTCAATACTAAACCAATACGTTTGAATAAATTAGGCTCCCCTGAAATAGGAGCCAAACGGCATTTCAGTTACTTTGAATGGAAGTAAAAATGCACAAGTTAGTAGAATAGATCACAAATACTTTCTTAGGCAGTGCAAGTAGTTTCAGTTCACTAGAGGATTCGATTCAGTTCAATAGGCCTAGGCCAAAGTCAATGGAGTAGTGTCTTGGATAGGAAAGAGCAGTTCTTGTAGTAAACGGTATAAAGTATTTACCAAAGTTCTCAGAAGTAGTTTGTATAAAAAATAATCATATGTAGGGTCACAAGCTGATTAGGCCTGCAAGTTGGGAAAGTTCTATGAACTTTCACCGCGAGAGGCAAGTTCTCTCAATCGGGTTGGCACAGTACCTCAATGCAGCTGAAGACGTTGGTTCCCGGTAGTTCCTGCAGATCTCACTGTTCCTGAGCCTCAGTCGTGTGGACAAGAGGGAGGACGCCGGGGGACTCCTGCACTGCAGGGGGAAGGGTCAAACAATCTGGCAAAATGGAAGATCTTCGGTTCCAGTAGCTGTCGTCAAGCACACAAGCTGGTGTCCTTCCCCCTGGTTAATCCTAACCAGCATTGAGAATGGTATCCGGCTGGCTTACGAGTTGATTGGTCCCACCAACTCAAAGGAAGAGGTCGTCCTTGAAGGGGCTTCTCTGTCGAGATGAACATGGCGATTCGGACCTGCAGCAGGAGTTCACCGGGCAAATCAACGGACCTTGAGTTGCAGCAGCCGCCCTCTTCCAGCTCATCTTCTGTTCTTTCGTTCCAGTGATCGACTCTGCTTTGCAGTCCAAGAGACTCGCCTTTTAAACAGTTTTCTCCCTTTCATTCCAGCCTAGCTGCCATTCACCCAGCAGGGTGGCTGTCCTTGCCTGACAGTAAGCCAGCCAATCACGCAAGAGGGCATATGGATCTCCTAGGAGACTAAGCATAGGGAGTTTCGAGCACCTCCCTCACTTCCTGCCAACCCCAGACACTCAGATGCCAGTCCTGAAGCCCGCCAAAGGCATGGAAACAAAGGGACCAAACCTAGTTTGGCGTGCATAGATAAACTCTAGAAAGACCTTTGCAAAACAAAATGGTGAAAAACGGAGACCGGAACCAGTTTAAACAAAGGGGCGAAGGGGCTAAAGGTGTCATCTTGAAAAATCATAGTAGTTTGTTTTAAAACCACTGCCACCAGCCATTTCGTCAGGAAAGGGGGGCATTGGACTGATACATGAGTTTCTAGACACAGGATACTAGGCAACCCCTCCTGCACTCTATTGGAAGATAGTGTGTGCTGGGTCTAGGAATTTAAAAGACTAGTAAAGTCAATGTAACCTTACATTCTCTGGGAAACAGCAGTTTATCCCAGAGAAGGTATTTAAACCTTCGGGAAGTCTAAAAAGGCATCCCTGTGTTACTGCACTGAGGGTGCTTTGCTTTGTAACACACACGAAAAGAGGCCTATGGAGTTATCTTAAAACTCCATAACCAAAGAACACAAGAGTAAAACACTCATCAAAATACATGAAAGAGTGGGAATAAAAGGCTTGCATTCTTTCCAGGTAAAAAAATCAAGTCCTAGAAATCCAGCAAAGTTGCTGGGGGTCTCTAAAGTGAAGGGAATTAGCACATTTATGAGAATTCTCCCTAACACAGACGACCTCCCTCTTGTCCCCACGAGGCTCAGGAACACAGGATCTGCATCACTGCAACTGACGCCAGCTGGATCACTATTCTTCTAACCAAAGGTACTGTTCTGATGGGGGGTACTTACCTGTGTCTGTAGCTTGCTTTTCTCAGTTGAGACTTGCAGAAGCTGCTTTTTCCAGAGTTGATTTCAGCTCTACCCTTCACAAGTGTAACAGCTTGTGACCCTACAGTGATATTTTTCTTCAACAAACTCTCTAACTTTGTGCAAGACTTTTACTATCTAAGAAGTGCCTCAGCTCCATAGACTTTGCTCCAATTGGCTTTGGCTGTCCTGGCTCCCTACAGACTCTTCTATTCCATTTGACTTTGATACCTACTGACTCTCAGAGGTGATGCATTGGTGTTAAAATAATATTGCTGGGAAAGGTTGTTATCTAGACTTAATTGGAAGATTTGAAGTGCTCACATGCTCGGAGAACCTGTTTAACCTTTTTCCGTTCTGCAAACCTCCGAATTTACAAAATGTACTAGTGATATATAAATGCAATTACTGTCCTAGTTAGTGAAGTCACCTCAGGGTGTAGGAAGTGTGTAAGAAACATCTCTAAAGAGCATGTACTAGCTTTGTGTTGATTCTGAACAAGTATTTTAAAGTGTATTTGATCGTTACATATATTGGCTTTTTTTAAAGAATGCTTATTTAAAAATGACTTAAATAATTATTTAAACTGTAAACCTTGAGTGTAAGTGTTACGTGCCTACTTGTATTTGTGGATTTCACTGAAACAGCTCTACAGCTCACATTTACCACTCTTGTGATAAGTCTGGCTGCTCAGTCAAACTACCAACTTGTGAAGTACAGATCTATACCAATAGGTTGGTTACATAATACAAACAGGACAAGGTGGGTTACCTAATACAAACAGGACAAGACTAGTGTAGTCTCCCACAGGGTTACTGCATCAAATCTTGCCGAACAACGCCCCTTTTCGAATTCGAAAAATCAAGATGTAATACTGTGCGTCAACCACGAGATGGTGGCGTACACGAAGCATGTGAATCTAAGCTAGGCCCGGCTCCAGGAATTTTCATCTGGGTGGGCCAGGGTTGTGACCAGGGGGACCCACATTCCATTGGGTGTGGGTCTAGGAGAACCCTATTCAAAGTGCTGGCGTTGATCCAGATTTTGCAGATCTCCAAAAATAAATTTGCACACCTCTATAAAAAAGTACATAGCAGAAGAGAAGCAAGGAAAATCGTATTGCAACATCAATCTACCTGTCTTCCCTTCCCATCTGCTCTCCCCTTTCTGCTATATCTGAACCTCCTTCCCCTTTCACCATCCAGACACGTTCCTTCAGCTGCCCTAATCACTGTTCCCATTTACCTACCCTTTCACCTGTTCACACCAGCACCCAGCATGCATTTCCTGGCCTGGCTTAAGAGAATTCAGGGCGATGCCTCCTCCTCTTCCTCTGAGAGGGCTGAGCAGATGGATGGTGTCTGTGGCTAGTCCCAGCGGCCCCGAAGGGGATGCTTGTGCTCCCTCCATCCTGTTGTGAAAGATAGACCCCCCCACAATACTGAAGCAAGGAATAGGAGATTTCGTTTCCTACAAAATTACATTTTTTTCTAACTTTTTTTTATTTCATGAACAGAATATACAATGCCCAATCAATACAGGTAGTCTTGTTGATCTTAACAATATTTAGAGCACAACAACATATCCTCCAATAACATACACAGGTATACAATTCTCCCTTCACCCACCCATTCCACAAATGCCCCCTCCTTTCCAACTGAACCCCTACACTAGTCCCATTCTGAATGTCTCCCATTAATGGTTCATGTCCAATATTAAATTTGAAACACAAAATGTTATATTTTGTTGCATTTTCGCATCACATTTTAATTGATTTGAGAGTGCAAGGCTGTTCTAGGGTTGTAAGGGCTGCATCAGGAGGCAGACGGTGCTGGTTGAGGGTATTCCAGCCTCCTGGTATCGCTCTTGGTGGAGTATGGCATGAAGGAGCGGGTCTTGCTCCTCTGTCATGCCCCTATACATCATTGTCTGGTACATACTGTTTACATCCTGGTTATAAAATGCAATTGTCCGAGATGACTCTTTGTTTGATGTGTTCACTGGTAATGAATGACACAATTTTGTTCAATAAATGTGGCCTGGATATTTTCAAAGTTAGATGTGTGTATGTGTGTATCCTAATGCCTGTGCTGGCCATCTATTAAATCATGAGTGACGTTTTCTGGAATAGCTTGTAATGCAAACTGAATCCCTTCTAGGGGCACCTACTTTTAACAGGCAAGGCATAGTGAAATAAAAGAAATATGCTGAGGATCACACACTTTGGTTGAGTGGTAAAGCCATAATTTCAGCGTAGCCTGAAATATAGATATTTGACCAAACATCTGCAGAACTCAAGTTGGTACAAATATGTGTTGAAGTTTGGCTTCCAATAACTAAAATAATACTAAATTGTATAAAGTTTACTTAAAAAATGCACTAGTAACATGATAAACCAACTTGACAATGTATTCATCATTGTAGAAACATGTTGATGAAAAGATTAAGATGGGGCATTTTGTTTTGAATCCTGAACTGCATAGAGCAGAATTCTCCTGTTTGCCCTTTTTTGCAAAAGGGGCCATTCATTAATTTTAATTGTTTCCACCAAGTACTGGAAAAGTAAAGATTAAAACAGGTGAAAATCGCTTTTGATCTTTACTTTACCACTACGTGTCTGGAAAAGTTTAAATCACCTCCACAATTAATGATTGTGGGAGTCATCCGCAATGGATTCCTTTTGACTCTGTCCGCTTTTACCACGTGTAAAAGTCAGCAGATCTCATAGGAATCCATTGGATTTCAGCCAATTTAAAAATACATGCTGCTGGAATGCCAATAGGATTTGGCAGGGGGGCCTTGTTAAGTCTGATCTGCTCTCCAAATTCACTTGGCAAATCATACAAAATCCTGTAGCTCATACAAAGTGGAGCTAAATGCATTTAGCGCCACTTCTTCCACTCTGCTTGACCTGGAAAAGAATCCCTTATGACTGTAGCTTTATTTTCCACATCCTGAATGGAAGCCTACAAGCTCCAGCATAGCAATGAATGAACAAATAATCTCTTACAGACACAAAGTGAAATTAAATGCATGTCAAGGTTATTGTTTCACACAGCTTGTTCTGTATCCCCTTAATTACTAATCACCTAACAATCACACTTAAACAGCTTCTTAAAACCCTATATATTTAAGTGCCACAGCAATGATCACTGCCTTTTTACCTTTTCTCATTTCTAATTTATTTATTTATTGAATTTATTTCTAAAGCACAATGACAGTGGCCCGGGGGCATAAGAGCACTGACATGACATACAATAAAAAACATAAAGCTCAGCGAAGCCTAAGGAGAAATCTGAGAGAAACTAGTGGAGGTCAAGGATCCATTTACTCAAAAGGCAAGGTTTTCAGGACACGTTTGAACCTGGGAAGACTGGCACACAGCCTCAAATCAGGCAGGAGAGTATTCCACAAGTGAGGAATTGTGGCTGGGAAGCATCCATTTTGCACCTGTACCAGTTTGGCCTTTGGGGTGAAAAGCAACCCTGTGTTATTGGATCTTAGATTACGGCTGTTAAATAGCCACTTCAACTGTGCTGCCATATAAAAAGGGCTTATTCCATACATGCAAGCCCCTGAAATGCAAAGGGTATGAAACTTGATTCTCTTTGTAATAGGTAGTCAATGTAATGCTCGGTTTGCTGTTGAGACATGATCTGTTTTGCGCATCCCCATAACGACCCTAACTGCATTGTTCTGGACAGCTTGCAGATGATTGAGCTCTCCTTTGCCTACCCTAAGTAGACTGCTGCCACAGAAGTCCGGGCGGCTCCCTATGATCACAACCTCAAGGAATTGTCTGAGTTGTGCCAAAAGTATAATGTAATATAATGTTGAGTTTGACACTAGGCTGCGGATATGGGACCTCAATCGTGACTCCCAAGGTTTTTATTGTTTTTTCAAAGTGGGGAGCAGACGGTCTGCGATTTGAAAGAATGAATAGGACTGATCAAGCTGGCGCCACTTGGGGCTGGTGCCCAGGATAGTAATCTCAGTTTTTAAGTTATTCAAGGCTAGGCCATTATACAGCATCCAGAGCTCGATTTGGTTGTATGTGGCATTAATGACCTCAGTGTCTTTGGAGTGGTCACCTGATAAAGTGAAAAGACACTGAGTATCAACAGCATATTTGGCATAGCACATCCTATTGTAAATAATCTGCCTCTGAGACTTGTTAAAAGATACAACCTCTATGGTAGGGCCTGTTCAGCCCTGATGTTTGCATGTGAGGGGTGATGGTAGAGCAGGGGAGGGGCATTGGCATGTGTCCCTTGTCTAAATGTTAAATCCCCCTCTGATTGTACTCTTTAGTAAATATTGAAATACTGTTTTTATTTATAAAAGGTGTACACCTTATATACTTTGCCCTGGAACATTATAGAAAACGCTCCTCTTTTTTGTTTATTTTGTGGGTGTTCATGTTTAATTTCTGGCACTGCCTAAACACCCAGCACCCAGGATTTACATCATACTTTGCAAACTCTGTAAAGTTACTCAACAGATTAAGGTTATGAAGTCAGTACTTATCAGTTTGAATCATGTAACATTCTGTCAGAGTAGACTAGGCTTCCAAACAAAGATACATTCTATTTAGGTCGGAGCCCCACTGGTAAGTATGCACGAGAAGATCTAAAACTTGTCAAAACTTGCCAACCTAGCCTAATAATTTTCAGGTAGGGCCTTGTTGGACCAGCTCAGTGCAGCTTGATTCCCAAGGCGTAGCCAGCAAGACACCCACATCTGAGCATATACACATTAACTTAGGGAGACAAAAAGAAGCCAACATGCAGCAGCAAAGCCAACGGCTTGGGCTTTTGATTAGGCATGGATAGGCATTGGCCAGACACTTCCATAAGGGCACCACATAAGGGTACCACCTGGTCATAAGATGGGAACAACTGGAAAATGGTGGCAGTAACTGGGCATATGATGGCATTGCCTGGCAAATGGCTAATACCTATAAGCAAGCCAAAACGGATGGAATGTGATTGCTTGTTTAAGACATGACTTCAGTGCAATCACAGAGGCATTGCCAAATATATTGCTTATAAAATCAACTGGCTGAAGACGCACATTAAGAGCATTTTATTACACCAGGAACTTATTTACACAGGTAATTAAGTAATTAAACACTCAAAAGAATGCTTAGATATAACACTGACAGGCCCTATACAGCAACATGTTTGGTGTCACTTTGTTATAGAGCTTGCTCATAGAGTTCTAGAAACGTTAGGTTTTTTCTGGTGAGGTATTAACACAGCCATGGCTAGTCATTAGGTGGGTAAATGAACAGACACACCCATAGGAGGTGTGTTTCTTCTCACATTTTATCGCCATCCTAGCTGCGTTTCACTGCATGTGTTCTGGTTGTACCTAATATGTAAAAAGTCTATGAATCAATTAAAACCACCGTCATTGCTCTGGCCAGCCTTGCATACTATTGTTTGCATATCAGCCTTGCTTGGCTCTGTCACTAATATCAGAAGCCCGTCCCAAACTTCTAGACCACAGGGCCTAAACATCCATGTGGTTACTTGTGTTCCAGTGAAGATGGAAATTGAGAATGACCTGCACCTTTTGGTGGCAGTACCAAAAGTCATTTGCTAATGGCTTGTCCCCTTCTCTAATGGTACAGACATACTGCAAAATGATGTCATGGAATGTTGCGCAGAGCAACGGTAGTGGTAATGTTTAATTCAAAGCCCTGCATGTATCACCTTTTGATTTTACTACACCCTCCCCTCCAGAATTACATTTTTGTTACAACCAACCTTATCTTTTCACTTATACTCAAGTAGTTAATGCAGCAGAATATATACTTTGAATGTAATTTGTAAGGACCTCAAGTCAGGTGACGCACCTTGCGCAGAAATCTGTGTTCAAGCATCTTACCTGTTATTTATATAACTTGATACAGTTAACCATTTTATTAAGCATGATGTGAAAAACCATTATATTCTCACAAAAAATAAACACAATTTAAAATACAGAAACCAACATTGTGATTGTAAGTTTGAGAAAATAGTTGTAGGCAGCCTGCTTGAATATGTGTGCTACCTCACTTAGAGGTGGTGTGTGTGGCTCTCCATCTCTCTGGTTATTTGTACTTTCATGGCTGTGGGGCATAAATCATTGTCTAGGGCAATAAAACAAATCCTGCAGTTCAGCCTCTCAGAATGTCTTTGAGGTTGCTGATTAATGTTTAGAGTGCCGTACATCCCCCCACTCCCTTGGTTACTAGTGGTGTATCACACCACTGACATGGCCTCCTTTCTAGGGGGGGGCCAGGGGCTGGAACTGGGGGGGCCTGACCCCCCCTGGCCCACCTGCTGGAGCCGGGCCTGATCTAATCATATATATACATGTGCATGCTTTATTTACAGTTTAACTATAAATCACACTTACTTGATTTGATGCAGAGCCGCACAATGGAATGAAGAGGATCGGGCCCGATGCTTTCTGCATCAGCACCAATGGAAATCAACCACCTTACCAGCGCTGAAATACCTTCCATTCTTTCATACTGTCCCAAATCAACATATTTCTAGTGTCAAACAAAGTAACAGAAGTCACAAAGTAAGTGCATGAAAACATTTTAGATGTGTATGTGCTCACATTCTATTGCTTTAAAAGAGCTGACAAACCCTTTAGAAACAGCAACTGGACTTCAAAGCTAGTGCAGGGGAGAACAGACAGCGAAGAGACAGCGAAGCAGTGACAACACCAGCATGCAGCGGCAAGAACAGCCATGCGACGTCGCCGATTGATGGCGGCGACAGGCAGATCCTGCAGGCACTGTCTGCCCTACAACACCAGGGACTTGCGGGTAAAACAAAATCATGCTACCATGAGACTTGCCTTAGGGGCAGACAAAGCGGGGCTACTAAACACGAACAAGGACACTGGAATTCCCAGGCCACCATTGCTGTTCCGCAGTGGACCAACACAATGGAAGTGTGCAGTGCTTAGTTCCCTATTTCTACTTTTGCCTGTTATCTCACGATCCCGAATGGGGAAGGTAGGGCCACAATGACTTGGGACAGAGAGCCAAACCACAGAGAGAAATTATAAAAGGAAATCACAGAAAGTGTGGGTTATACAGGCGAGGTCTGAGGAAGAGGTGGACTACCAAGCCACCAGCAGTAGGGAGGAAGGAGTGGCAGGGTGTGGAGGAGATTTCTGGAGAAAATGGGGTCTTAACTAGTAAGTGAAAGTGGTACTGCTGTGCGAGTAATTGTGTTTCTATGGCAAGTGTTGTTAGAAGAGTGTGTAAAGAGTGACTAAAGTGTTTGGTACATAGAGGAAGGAGGGTGCTTAAGTAGTTCTAGTGTAGAGGGAGAAGTAGGAGTTTTGAGGGATAAGTAGTGGTTGGAAGGAGCGATACTTAGTGTGGAGGAGGGAGTAGTGGTGGACAATAGGAGAGTAGCGACAGCAGAGAATTGGAAATAATATTGATGGTTGAAGGCGAGATCCAGAAGGAGTGAGGTGTCAAAAGGACAGGAAGTTGAGAAAGGAGAGGTGATTGGAAGGGGAGAGGTTATAGAACAAGAGAAAGCAGAGAGAGTGTCTTAAGACAGTTTTTTTTAAGTCCAACTAAGGGCTTAGTAAAGCCATTCAAATGAGGCAGTACAAGACTCCACTCTTAGTATAAGGCTGTACCACCTGAGTTCACTGTAGAGTACACAGAGCAGCCAGGCTTATCTTCGGAAGGGGAGAGGACTGTAGAATCAGTACAAATTAAATTGCAATACAAATGGTCCAAAGAAACACTGAAACACTATGTATATAAAAATGAATGGTTTATTTAATTACAAGTAGGCCCAGATAAATCTAGGGGTAAATAAGTACTATCGCACATATGTAATCGCAATTATAAAAACACAAAATTATGCTTGAAGGTGCACAGACCAAAACATAAACCTTATTTGTAACACCTAACAGTAGTTCTAGGGAAGTCAAACCTTTTCATACACATTCAGTATAGGTCACACCTATTCTTGGGGAGTAAAAATCAATGGTTACTTTCAGATTACATTAATTAATTCAAGGGTAGTAGACCCTACTAGTTGTACAGTGACACTCTGTAACTAATCGCAATCAGTCAACTGGACAATATACGTTTCGTGAACAGTGGGACACTTATTCTAGGTACAGTAAAAATCTACAACTACTTTTGTTATAAGAGACAGTTATACTAGGTGAGTAAAACATAAGTGTGTAATGTTCAATTAAAGGTGCTTTTGAGACTAGTGAAACACAGATTGAGATAAACAGTAACTCTTGTAACTTATTTTTGGATGGCACAGAGCTAACTCAAGTTAAGTAAAACCCATATCCTTTTTCAATCTCCAAATAAAGTCTAGATTACATAATTCCCAGCAATACAAGTTAAATGTATGTACCACCTATGAGGGACAGTTAGAACCAAAGTCAATGGGATCGAAGAGTCTGCAGGGAGCAAGGACAGCTAATGTCAATTTGAACAATGTCTATGGATCTGAGGCACTTCTTTAAATAGCACAGGGAAAGTAAAACCCAATGTTACAATTTATGAATGCCTCAGAAAGTTATTCTAGGTAGGTAAACCCTAATGCAGACATATTCTGGACAGGCTAACACCAAGTCAGGGGACGCAAGACCCAGTTGGGGGACACTCATACAATTATCCTAACAGGAATAATCTGGTGAAACCAACACATTCCTTTTGGGAAGAGGCACAACCAAATGACAGGTGAGTAAGATACCCTCACATCTACTTTCTCTTAGAATGGCAAAACAGTTTCTAAGGAAAGAAAGATGTTAAACATACTTTTGAGAATAGTGCATCACACATCCAAGGCAAGTAAGAACTTTTGTAACTGTTCACTCTCAGAGTTACCGTTACCCATTAACTCGTTTACAAGTTAGTAACTTTTAAACACTTATTCTCCTTTCTAAGCAAAAGGCCCAATCCCTTAAAAGTCTTTCCCTTATTCTTGGAGCATGAGTGTTCTTAGTGGCAGAAGGGGCGCCACTGGGATCTAGTGTCTAGCAGACAGCGTTGAATAGGTTCTTAAGTAGCAAAAGTCAGAGTTCCTTAGGAAGACTGGACAAACAGGTGAGTATTTTACATCTAGAGTTAGAAGAGGGTCCAGGGGCTTCACAGAAGACACCCTAGCAGGATTGTAGCAGTGGGACTGGGTGCACTGGATGGGAGGCCTCCCCATCACAGAAAACACCCCACAACTACCCAGGAATTCCAAGAGACTTCAGATAAGTACATACCCAAGTCAACACAGTACCTCAGCATTGAAGAAGATTTTGCAGCAGGACGACTTCGGGATCTGCAGCCAAAAACCCAGTCAGTGGATTCCTTGTTGTGGTGACTGAAAACAGGACCTTGGAAGGAACAAGTTACTTACCTATAACTGTTGTTCTCCATCGTGGGTCTGGCATGGATTCACATGCTCATGAATATTCCCGGTCATCAGGCTGGGAATCCTCGGTAAAGAAAAAATCAGTATCAGTTTCGTTTCTGAACTGTCTTTCTTAGTAGTAACCAATCACTGGTCTCTGGGTCATACTGCCCCCAGCCAATGACTGCCCTCTCCCTAAGCCCCTCCCCTGGCAGCCATCCTCAGATTTGGTAGCACATAAAGTGGCAGTATGACCAAGTGAAGAGCCGCAGAGGGGAAGGAGGGAGGGTTCGCATGTGAATCCATGCCAGACCCATGCTGGAAAACAACAGTCACAGGTAAGTAACTTGTTCCTTCTCCAGCATGGGGTCTGGCATGGATTCACATGCTCATGAATATAAGAATACATAGCAGTACACACATGCACCACCACGGGAGGTGGCAAAAGGCTCAACATTAAGCATTACATAAACTCAACATTAAGCAACGCTTACCTCCTCACCAGGCCCACCTTCAGGCGAACAGATTGCGCAGCACTGCTTGGCCGACTCTAGACTCCTCCCTGGAATCCCGGTCGACGCAGTAGAATCTCGTGAAGGTGCGAGTCGACCTCCACGTAGCAGCCCTGCAGATATCCAGCAGGGGCACACCAGACAATAATGCCGTAGTAGCAGCGATCACTCTGGTCGAATGGGCTCTCGGACGGCCGGGCAACGGTCGGTTGGCCAACCGATGACAGTGCATGATGCAGCCAGAGAGCCATCTGGAAATGGAAGCCTTTGAGAGAGCCTTCCCTTGGTTCACAGGTCCAAAGTTCACAAACAGCTGTGACGTTTTCCGAAAACTCTTCGTTCGGTCCACGTAGAACTTAAGCGCTCTAGCTGCATCCAGCGAGTGCAAAGTCCTCTCGGCCGGTGACGAAGGCGACAGAAAGAAAACTGGCAACACCAAGTGCTCGTTAAGATGGAAGTCCGACGGCACCTTGGGCATGAAAGAGGGGTGCGTCCTCAGCACCACCCTCGTATTTGTTAGGGAGAATTCTCTGTTTACGCTGAATTCCTAACCTAGTGAGTCCCCCAGCAGCTTTGCTGGATTTTTGGGGTTTAATTTTTTTCTCCTGCCAAGAGTGAGACTCTTTTACCCTCATTCTTGGACATGATTTGAGTGTGTTCCTTTGACTCTAGATGTGTTTAATGGGCTATGGGGTCTTTTACTCCATAGGGCTGCATGTGTTTTTGTGATGTGTGTTACACAGCACCCTCAGTGCAGTAACACAGGGGTGTCATAGTGACCCCCCCCCCCCAGTATAGACTCCATACCGCGGGACTGACTACCGTCTCCCAGGGCATGTAAAGTCACCATTGACTTTACTAGTCTTAAATTCTGAACAGAACCAGTACAAACCATCATATTGTGGACGTACTGGCTGGGGCAATTCGATTGCCCAGGGGTCTGTTAGTCGAGGGGGCACGTCTCCGTCCCCCCTGATCGAGTTTTGGCTGGTGGCAGTGGATACTACTTTTTATATTCAACCGCGAATATTTCTCTATGGGATTTTCCCATTGTTGGAGGCTACTATCTTTATTTATTTAATTACGATAGCCTCGAACATACCGCCGGTTTATTTAATTATTATTAATTCTCCGTTTGGTATTTTTTGCCAAAACTCGGTTCTAAAATGGCGTTTGTGTTCTCTTCTGTGACTCCAACGCAAGTCGAGCCCTTTGTTCACTTTTTTGGCGGGCTTCTCCACAGAAGCCCTCCAAAGTGGTGCCACTCTGTCTTGGGTACTTAGAAGGGGTGGAGGGGGATTTAGGCACCCTGGACTGAGTTGCCTAGGCAACTCAAGTCGCACCCCGTCCTGATTGGCCCAAGTGGTGAGCTGGCCGGCTCACCACTTAGCATGTTTGAGTGACAGCTACGCTGAGTGAATGGGGGTTTTCTGCATAAAAGCAGGGCTTTGGGGACTGGGACTTCAGAAGTCGCCACAGGACCTAAGAATCCGACGAGGGAGAAGCTGAGCCGACCTGCCACGACGACACCACCGGTGGAGCCCTGCTGGACCGTCTCACCACTTTTCCCAACGACAGAGGAGATCTCGCGCCGGAGAGTCTTCTTCCTTTGACTGGTGGGGATAACCAGTTTCACCGTCTTTTCGCCTTCCCGACGCATCTCGTGGACGCCTTGCCTGTGCCAAGCACCCCGGCAACCGGAATACCACGTTTTACCACGACCGCAAAATAAAAGGTAGTACCTTTAACCGGAAAACTCTGCGGCTGCTTTCGTCCCTGGCAGTGCAACAACTTTCAGCTTTCCTCCAAGTCGAGATCTTCTCTTCCCCTGGACGACGCCGAGACTTGCATCCGCTGCCAGGAACAACTGCCACCGCTAGAGGATCCTTCCCACTTAAGGTACCGTGTTCCGCCTGGATTCCCTTGCCACCGACTGTACGGGGTAGATTTAGCCCCCGGCTTTCGAACCTGGGTTAGCCTGGGACACCCTGGCTAAACTTTTCTGAGCCTCTCTAAACTCTTTTCAAACTCTCTGCAAGACTTTCAAAGCCTAGTGTAACTGGGTAATCTTGGGCGCATTTGTGCTCTGCTCTCTCTAAGAGTGGGCCCAGCCTATGGACTTTGGCTCACAAGTGACTTTTGCTCTTCTGCCTTGCTAAAAGTGTTCCTAAATCTTAGAGTGGTGTATCTTCCCCTATTCTGTCTTTTTCCCTCCCTTCTTCAGTAACTTATTGGAGTGCCATCTATAGTTAAGCGCTCACCACGGTCTGGAAATAAGTGGTGTTAACGAAGACTTATCTGATAAGGAATAAGGGTTGTATATATTATAATAGTAACTGTGTTTAGAGTGTTTTACAATAAGAGTGCTGGAGTGTTTCAAACAGTGTGTTTTTAAATAAATAATGATATACTTTAATACCAAAGCTCTGGTCAGTGTTTGCTTGTATTATTGTATCTGAGTACCTATTGTGTATACTTTGCATACTGCCTAACTCTTCTTGAGGGAAGTCTGACTGCTCAGCCACAGCTACCAGGTAAATCTGGGTGGTACAGACTGCTACCAAGTGGGTTTACTGCTAACACCTGTAGTCCTTAATCTTTTGCAGTGTTCCCAAAGGGAACTGCACAGGTTTCTGCCTAACAGTATCGTGAAAAGTCAAGTATGGAGGTTTGCAGGATAGGGCCTACATCTCTCCCACGCGTCGTGCGGAGGTGATGGCCACAAGGAACGCTGTCTTTCACGACAGGAACTTCAACAGAGCCGAAAGCAAAGGCTTGAATGGTGGCCCCATGAGCCTGATCAGCACCACGCTGAGCTCCCACCCCGGGGCTGGAGCCTTCTCCGGCGGGAACGATCGGAACAGTCCCTTCATAAATTCCTTCACCAGTCGATGAGACCACAAGGACGGCTGTCCTGCAGATCTGGTGTATCGGGAAATCGCTGCCAGATGTATCTTGATGAAAGCGTGAGCTAGTCCTGCTTTGGCCAGCGACAGTAGTTATGGTAGCATTTGAGGTGCCGTAATCCGTATGATGGTTGATCTTCTGTGCACGGAACCAGACAGAGAACCTCTTCCACTTATGTCCGTAGCACTTGAGAGTTGAGGACGCCCCCTGGCCTTTGCAAGAACCTCTCTGCAGTCAGCCGGGATATCGTTATCTCCAAACTCTAGTGCTGCAGAAGCCAGGCCTGCAAGTTCAGCGACTCCGGGTCGTGATGAAGAATGGCGCCTCCCTCTCTGGAGAGAAGATCTGCGTACGTCGACAGCTTGACTGGTGGGGACGCTGAGAGGGCCAGAAGGTCCGGGAACCAGATCTGTCCTGGCCACGCTGGTGCGACGAGGATCATCCTGCACTGGGACCTCTTGAGCTGGCTGATGAGTCGAAGCAGCATCGGCAACAGGGGAAACGCATACAGGACCAGGCATTTACAGGGGAACGAGAAAGCATCACCCATGCTCCTCGGCTGGGGAACCTGCTGGCGAACCTCTGGCACTTGGAGTTCGTCGCCGTCGAGAACAGGTCGATCTGGGGTTCGCCCCATCGTTGGAAGAGCTGATCCACTTGATCCTGGCATAGTTCCCATCCGTGGCACGAGCGCAGCTCTCTGCTGAGTGAGTCGGCGATGGTGTTTTTTATTCCTGCCAGATGGAAGGGAACCAGAAACCTCCCCTGGGCGACGGCCCAGTGCCACAGATCCTGGGCCTCCTTGGATAGGGCTGGGGATCTGGTGCCTCCCTGCTTCCGGATGTAGAACATTGTGGTGGTGTTGTCGGTGAAGATCCTCACGACCTTGCCCTTGAGGGACGGGAGGAACGACTTGAGCGCCCGGAGCACAGCGCAGAGCTCCAAGATGTTGATGTGGAGAGACCTCTCCTCCGGGAGCCAAAGACCTCTTGCGTGGAGATCTCCGGTGTGTGCACCCCATCCCTCTGGGAGTCGTCACCGTCTCCTGATGTGCCGGGGTCTGGAAGTACGTGCCCGCCGTGAGGTGTGCACGGGTGCCCCACCACTGGATCGCCCGATGGAAAATCTCATTGAGCGGGATCTTGTCTTCAAAGCTGCCCGCCGCTTGCATCCAGCGGGCGTCGAGGAACTCCTGTAGAGGACGCATCCGTAGCCTGCACAGGCGCACTAGATAGATGCATGAGGACATCATACGGAGGAGGGACTTGATGGATCTCACCCTGGCCACGGCCGTGGCTAGCAGGCGCTGCACCTTGCCTAAGATGGCCTTCGTCCTTTCCTCCGACGGAGACGCCAATCGTTCCACTGTATGGAGCTTCGCTCCCAGAAACAGTGCCACCTGCGACGGAACCAAATGGGATTTCGGGTAGTTGATGGAGAACCCCAGCTCCGTGAGTAAGCGGAAGGTCTCTGCCATGTGCTCGACGGCGAGTTCTCTTGTCCTTGCACGGATGAGCCGGTCGTCCAGGTAGGGGTAGACGTGGATCCCCTGCAGGCGCAGCCGCGCCGCCACTGGTGCTAGGCACTTGGTGAACACCCTGGGTGCCGACTTCAATCTGAATGGCAGAGCTCTGAATTGGTAGTGGTGTCCTTGGACTATGAATCTGAGGAACTTTCGGTGTCCTTTTAGGATGGGGATGTAGAAGTAAGCATCCTCCAAGTCCAACGACGATAGGAAGTCGCCCTCCACCAGCTGTCCCAGCACGTGCTGGAGAGTGACCATCCTGAACTTCTGTGCCTTGATGCATTTGTTCAACCGACGTAGGTCCAGGATGGGGCGCCAACCGCCTGTCTTCTTTCTGACGAGGACGTATCTTGAGTATACTTCGGAGCCCCGGACCTCTTGGGGATGAGCTCGATGGCACCTTTCTTGAGCATCGCCTTTACCTCCAACAGCAGTTGGTGGACGTGATTTTCCTTCCTGGCCACAGGATGAATGCGGGGACACTTCTTTTGGAATTCGAGAGTGTGCCTGTGGGCCAGGGCATCCAGCACCCAACGGTCGGTGGAGATGGACTCCCACACGCTGACGAACTTCACCAGCCGGCCTCCCATCGGGGTGCTTCGGTGGGTGCCCAACGCTACGGCCGGTTCAATCTTGCTTGGAGGCGGCCTTGCCGCCTTGGCCTCCTTGGCGATGACGCCAAGATGCTCCTTGCTTGCCGCGACCCCTGTAAGCCTCCTGGGACGAGGAGCGGGCCACCTGGCGGTACGTAGAGGGGCCACCGCCTGATCCCTTGGAGGCCCCCTGTCTGCCTCCGGCGCTCCAAAAGGTCCGTCATTGCTGAAGGACTCCCAGGGCTCGGGCCATCTCTGTGTCAGCCTTGATGGCCTGCAGCGACTCATCCACCGTTTTCCCAAACAGATTGTTGCCGTCGAACGGCATGTCCAAAACCCTGGACTGCACGTCCTGACGGAAGTCTGTCGTCTTGAGCCAGCCATGTCGTCGAAGGCAAACAATGTTGCCTAACTGGCGAAAACCGGTGTCGGCAGTGTCCGTTGCCACCGTTATGGCATAGTCTGACGCCACCTCACCTTCCTGCAGAATCTCCAGGGCTTCCGCCCTCTTGTCCTTTGGTAGGAAGTCCAGTAGAGGAGCTATCTTGTACCACAGCTCCCTGTCGTAACTGGCCACAATCGCTAAGGCGTTGGCTGCCTTAATTGTCGTCGCCGACAACGAGATGACCCGTCGCCCCATGGTGTCCAATTTCTTACACTCACCGTCAGGTGGGGAAGTAGAGGTTGAGGCTGTAGCCCGCGCCTTCTTCTTCTTGGCCGCCGCTGAGACGACCGAATCCGGCATAGGTTGAGCCCTGAGGCACAAAGGGGCGGTGTCGGGGACCCGGTACTTCTTCTTGTACCTGTCCTTCTTGGCAGGCATCGTGGACGGGTTCTTCAGGATCGCAAGTCCCTCATCCAAGATATCGTCGAGCAACGGTACTGCGAGGACCGTATTCCTCATGGGGTGAAAGGAGCCAATTTCGTCAGGCAGGGAAGCCCAAGGGAGTGGTGATGGAAGGTCCGTCCCGTTGTCACCACCGTCGTCATCCGTCCCAGTCGTCGTATCCGTCGCCGTGTCATCCCTGGGGTTCTGTGAGGGGGATGAGGGCTACACGGGTTGTGGGGGCATGAAGGGCGGGGAGGGATGAACTCTCCTCCGCTTGTTCGGAGGGCTTCCCGACGGGCCTGGTTCTGGATCATCCACCGGGGTTCGTGGTAATCTCGTCCTTATCTCCATGCATAAGGTTTGAATTGCCATCAAAATGGCCGCCGAGTTGTCCTGAGGCTCGGGCAATGGCTGTGACGGGAGGGAAGGCTGCTCCTCCACTGGGGCCTCGTCGGCGCCACCGTCGCTTTCTTCGACCATCCCTTCGGGATCTCTCCCGTGGGATCGTACCTTCTCGAACCTCTCGTTGAGGTTCTTCACGGTTTCCACCAGCTCCTCCTCAGAGGTTGAATCCATGTCAGTAATGGCCACCGCCCCCCCCCTCTTTTTCCACCGGGGTCTTCACGGGGGTCTAGTCGATGGGCTGGAAAGAGGATTCCCTCCGCGGTGGCAGGGAAACTCTGGGCCCCGAGGTCGCCTCCACTGGTGTAGCCTCCACAGGCTTCACCAGGGTTGCTGCGACTCCCTCGAGGCCTTAGCTGGGTGAATCAAGGCCTTCACCACCTTGGGCGCGCTTGAGGCCTTCACCTTGGGGGGGGGGGGTCACCGCCTCGCTCCCCCTCGGCTGAATCCTTCGAGATCGACCGGGGCCTCTCCAGAAGCTTACCCGGGTTCTCGGATTTTTCTTCTTCCCCGAACCAGAGCGATGGCTAGTGGTTGATGGTGCCGGGGAAGGCGCGCCCTGCCTGGCAGCCGAAGAGCCCGACCGTTCGGGGCTCCAGGTGCCCGCGGACTCGCGGTGCTTAGCCTTCTGTTGGGCCCCCGTCGCCGGGGCGCCCTCACAGGACTTAGAAGACCGCTCAGACCTTTTCTTCTTCTCACCTGCTGGGCCCTTCTCCAGCCAGCTGGCGAGGCGGGTACGACAATCCCTCATGGTCCGTTCCGATAGGTTCTTGCAGAACGCACAGTCCTTCTCCACGTGTGTCTTGTCCTCATGAAGGCAGTAGAGACATCTCGAATGCTCGTCCTCCTTGAAAACCTTCTGTAACCCGCATCCAGGGCAGTTCCTGAACAGCTTGGATCCGGGTGTCTAGCTTCCCTTATCCTGGGCCATGTCCATGGTAGGCCTCAGATCTTCTGGAATCCTCCAAGAAGCGTAACTTGACGAATACTTCACCCTTGAGGGGCGTAGAAAATTCCGAAACGGGTCCCTGTTGATCGGAAGTAGAACGGTGGAGCTTGAGGCTCGATTTAACTGAAAAATTTGAAAATCTCTTTGAAAAAAGGGCGAAAACGCAGTAAAAGCTCGAGAGCTATAGCACGAGGACTCCCAACACTTGAACGTGCAGTAAAAATCTGAGGATGGCTGCCAGGGGAGGGGCTAAGGGAGAGGGCAGTCATTGGCTGGGGGCAGTATGACCCAAAGACCAGTGATTGGTTACTAAGAAAGACAGTTCAGAAACGAAACTGATACTGATTTTTTCTTTACCGAGGATTCCCAGCCTGACGACGGGGAATATTCATGAGCATGTGAATCCATGCCAGACCCCATGCTGGAGAAAGGACTTGCAGCAGGGATCAACGAAGAAGGCTATAGGCAAAGTTTTCCTAGCGGCTGGATGTGGTTCTGTGGATTTGGAGCCTTTTACTGGAGCACAGATGACGACAGAATTTCACGGTCGGATTCTCGTCGTTACAAAGGTCCAGCACTCTGGTGAGGGGACTTTTTAGACACGATTCATGTCTCTGGAGATACACCAGGATGGCCACGAAGTTTCTGCGAGATTCGGAATTCGAAAGACTGTGCACCGCACAATGGCTCGAGGTCCCAGGCTATTGGGGTATTGCAGCCCCATAAGGTTGCAGAAACGCGTGGGATGGGTCAAAATGCAGGTCTCACCAGGCTCTGGGTCAGGCTTGTCGTCTCCGGAGTCCCCAGGTCGATTGGAAGGAAGGGCTACAGCAGGCTCCAGTTACACAGCAGGTTCTCCGGTCGCTGGAAATCGCCTCAGCCGCATTTCCTTCATCATCCTCTTCGGTTTTGCTTGCAGTGGTCGACTTGTCTTCAACTTCCAGGTTTGCAGTATTTAACAGGAAATACAGCACAACCTCGGCATTCTCTCCCTGCATTTTACAACAAGGGCCGCTCTGGTTGTCCAGGCAGGACAGCCAGCCCCCCACTGGGATTTGTCCCCCTTCAGGCAAGGAGGAAGTCAACGGGCTGTAGAGTTTTGGACTCCTCCCTCGCTCCCTGCCTTCACAGACAGACAGGAGCCTGGGCAGGGAGTCCAGTGGACTCCGCCAAAGATAAAAATCACACAAAGGAATTTCCTGCCCTGGATGTCAGGGGAAGGAACGAGAAAGGACAAGAAACACTAAAATGGTGAATAAAGAAGACAGGGACCATTTTGGTAAAATTAGCACACTTGGGTGCCTTTACTGCAGCTGTGAACACAGCCCACGATAAAGGTGCACCAAATTAATACAAGGTATCACTGCCACCAGCCATTGAAGGCAAGCTTGTCCCCTGTAACAGAATTGTTACATTTCTAGTGTGAAAAGGGATGTATTGTATCTCCCCAGCATTCCACATAAGTTGGGGTGTACTGGTTTCACCAAATAAAATGTAAAAGGAATTCAAAGATCCTTTCTACCCTTGTGAACTGTAGTTCTCTTAAGTTTAGCAAGAGAAAGTTAAAAGGGGAGCCCCCAGGGCAACCCAGCAACAACAGGCACTTATTGCCAAAACGTTGTTAAAGAGGACAACTTTAAAAAGACACTATGGAGAGTATAAAATATGACACTGATAAAAAGAGTAAACGATTGTGAGGGTGTGAAAAAAGGTTCCCACTCGGAGGTATTAAGGAAAAATAATCCACCAGTAAAGCAAAATGTTCTGGGGTTGACCCAGGTCAGGAAGATTATCATTTCTATGAAAATCTTACCTAACAGAGAGCGAAATCAGAAGACCAAATTAAGCAGGGTGACTGCAAGGCACAAATCACATATCCCTTTAGACCACTAACAACTGGTTAGAGTAGGGAAAGTTAGGAAGTCCCAGAGGGAGCCTTTCAGTGAAAATCACAATCTATTTAGTGACTAGCATATTGAGGGTGCAATAATCTCTAAATACTAACTTGGGCATAAGGACCCCTGTGCTAGGGAGGCATGTTGAAACGAGAGAGAGGGATGGTCCCAGGTCAGATCGATATTTTAATAAAAACATTTGAACCGCCTCTGAGTTTTAAAGTGATTGTTGTGTCATGTGTGGCACGGGGCATCATCATGTGATCTTCTAGTCCAAGGTTGTCCAACTTCAGGTGTCAAGGGCCAGAATTCTGACTGGTGTTCAGGATAAATATTCAAGGGAAAACATTTGCATACATTTAGAATCATTGTAGGCAAATTTACCTCATGAGTATTAATCAAGGGTATCCTGAAAATTGGACATGCTTCCGGCCCTCGAGGCCTGGAGTTGGACAACCCTGATCTAGACCCTTATAGAGAGGTCACCGATTGGCATGCAAGATGCTCAGATATGAGATTAACTAATACAGCCCGACTTGCCACTAGAGTGAATGCAACCAGCCGCAAGGTGCAACCTATATAGCGATGAGGCCGTGACTATCCGTCGTGGTCAAGCCATAGTTGGGACCGGGTTTAAAATGGATATAGTGGAGGAAAACTATGGTAGAGAAGCGCCAAAATCAGGGTTGGCCCATAAGTATTCTGTAGATGTGAGAGCAGGAGTGATTGCTTAAGATTATCAAGGAGAGGTGAAGGTAATCCTATTGAACCTTTGGAATGCTCCATTCTTATTGAGACAAGGCTAGCCCATCGTCCAACTTAAAGGCCAGAAGACACTGGTCCAAGAATAAGAGGAGGTTGAAACGCTGGAATCTATATAGAGATGAAGCAGGTTTTTTTGAAATGACGGATTCCATTGTATTAGCAGAAGATGGATCTGCTCATGGACCAAGCTTGGAAGAATGTGGTATTGGAGGTGGACAGCTAAAAGCTGCAGACTCCCTTTCCCCCAATTTCGTTAAGAGAGGACTCCTGTATCGAGTCAACATGAACCCTAGGGAAGAAAATGTTAACTATCATCAATGATTGGTTCTGAAACAATTCAGAAAGACCTTGTTTGAACTAGCTCACTCCAATCATATGGCAGAACATCCTGGGCTAGAGAAAACGTAGAAGCCCTTAACTCAGCAGATTCTACGAGCCAGGGCTATATGTGGAGACCAAGCAGTTCTGCGCATGATGTCCCACCTGTCAGTACACCTCTCCAGGTGATGCAGCCTAAAAACCAGTCTAGCCGCTGCCAATCAGAGGCACCTTTCCACCAGATCAGCATGTAGTCGGCCCCCTGTAATGTTCCAAATCTGGCAACAGATCTATATTGTTGATTGTCGTCTACACAACTAGCAAACCGGAGGCCTTCCCAATCTGAAATAACACTATCAAAACAATTCACAAAACAATCATTGTTTTCTTCATGAGAGTGGGGTTTACCATCAGGATTCTTGCTTATCATGGGAGTAGATTCACAATGAAACTGATGAGTGAAATTAAAACCCTAATGAAGAACAAAACATTGAGAACATCCATTTACCATCCCCAGACCGATTGATGGACTACTGCAGCGCATTAACCAGGCTCTGAAGCACATCATTAGGAAAGTCATTTCCGAAGGAGGACGAAATTGAGATGATCCGATTCCTTGGGCTTTGTTTGCCATAAAGGAAGATCTCAGGTCATCAACGGGGCTTTCCCCCCTATGAGCTGGTGTAGAGATGGAAACCCAGAAATGAACGATACATTCTCAGAGAAGAATGGAAGTGGCCCATCAGTCAACTGATGGCTGACCACAAAATGGTTTGAAACGCTCAAGAACACATGGAGATTTGTCAGTTTGTGAAAAAAACATCTGCAAGAGACACAGAGCCAACAAGAAAAGGCATACAACAGAAGCCTGACTACGTAACTTCCAGGTGGGGATCAAGTTATGGTCCTGCTGCCCACAACTTAAGATATAATGCTAGCAAGGTGGGACAGACCCTATACCATAACCAAAGTAGTCCCCCACCACTAATCTACAAAGTACAACAGGCGGACCGGCGGAAACCCTCCCAACTATAGCACCTAAACAAGATGAAGAATTGGGAGGGAAAATAGCAATCCGCAGTTGGTTGTATTGCATGCCAACAATACCAGGAAGAGGCCATTTCCTATTGAAAGTGTGAGGCGTAACCATCCCGTAGGACTAACCACCAATGAACAAGAGTTAGCAGACAGGACCGGTCGGTACTGGGACTAGAATGCAAGATACACATCCCTCCTGGTAGAGTAATTTGCATAAAATTCAAACTGTTACCAAAGGCTAGAAAACAAATCATCGAAGAAGAGCTGAGAAAAATGTGCGATCTAAGAGTCATCGAGAGAGTCAGAGGGAAAGAAGACTGAATCAATCACAGTGTCTGCAAAGCACACATCCCATTTCCCTTCAGTCCCCTAACAGCTGGTTAGAGTATGGAAAGTTAGCAATTACCTGATTGAGTTTATTCAGATATGGCCAAGGACCTTTAAGTCAACAGTGATGGTGTAACAATCTCTGTACACTAAAATGAAGATAAACGTCTAGGCTAGGGAGGAGTTTCACTGAGCTAAGACAGAGAAGGCCACCTCTACATCAGATTGATATTTCAATAAAAACGCTTGAACCCCCTCTGAGATTTGGACAGATTCTTGTGCCAAGTGTGACAATGTGCTACAGATGATGGTTACTTTTCAGTGGCAGATAAGAGCAAGTAGTTATGCTTTTTCTGCAAAGTTCTGGACAAACAGGTTTGACTAGCATTAATAAAGAGTTGAGAATACTAAATAACTATTATTCAAACTTAGAGGACAATTCAATTTATGGCAGGCGTCGTGAATGGTAAATGTTGTAAACAATCGATTCACCTGAATGTAAGGATGGTTGACATGTAAATATTTTTTTAAGTAAGTCTAGGCAATCTATTTACAGCAACATACCAAGTGTTATTTTTTTTAAAATATTGCAATATTCAATTTTTACTGTATGGCCCTTCCTCCCTTCTCTTGCGACTAGCCAGTAGACCTGCTCAAAATGCATATCCTGTGTTAAGATGGTTTTTCAGAATTAGCCCTGTGGACAGATTCTGAGAATCCACCCTATCCTGATGAACAGGAAAATACACGAATGTCTAGCCAAACTATCAAGACAGTAAAAGAGCAGCAAGGTTTAGATTTAAGGGAGTGAAAGAGTGGTAAAGGTGTTGGTTCAGTAAAGTACACACACAGCATGCTTGATAGCACAAGTTCGGCAGAATGTATACAAATAGCTATATTTATTTACGTCTTGGACAACCCTTGTCGATGAAAAATCACAGGCAAGTAAATGATTAACCATGCACTACTATCATATATACATTCACTTTGGGATGCTCTGGCTACAGAGCACCAGCACTACCTTAAACTCAGTAAGATCAGAATACTGTAATATAGCAAAGCAAATGAATAAAGACAAAAGGTGAGAATTAAACAGATTTAGAATGTGCAAGTAAAATACATTTAAAGTTAAAAACATAATATGCGTAGAGATGGGCCCTAGTGCCCTAAAAATCACAAGTGCCAATTGAATCCTTTGCAGGAGACTAGAAGTCTCAAGCAGACTGAACAATTTGGCAAAGCCAACAGGCAGTTGTGTAATAAGAAACAATAACAAATGAAGCAAGGTTCTTAGGAGGACCTCTCCCAATCCTGCCACTTTAGAAGAAACACAAGGGGAATCCTTGCCCATAATCCACTGATCACTTTGAGGCAAGGGACAGTTAGGGCTTGGAGGCCGTTAAACCGTAAGGAGGTAGAGGTGGAGGAACAGGTATTGTGAGAAACCCGAAGGTATTCTCACTCCTACTCAACCTTGGATCCACTATGCAGGTGGTCAGGGAAAGGCCATCCCTCTTGGATCCTGACCCTGGGGGGTGGAAAGCAAGGGAGGATCACCTCGGTGGAGGGACCTTCAGGCGTGCCATGGTATCTCCCTTATCCTATTGACAACCAGTCCAACCCTCCCCGGACCTTTATGGGTTACTGCAGATCAGCTCCCCTACTTTCCACTCTTAGGGTACCTGACTGTACCGAGACTAGTGTGATGCTGGAAATGCATCGGAGGAACAGGGTCTCCGTATCTTTGTCCTTTACTCGTGTGTTCTGTCGTGTTTTCTACGCAGGAGTTCATGTGGGACTCCTGGCGGTGCAGCTCTCTCTTTTGGTTTTGGACCCATGGGATACCCTTATGGCACCCATGGGAGAGGGTACAACCCTGTGCCCCTAGTGTATGTTTTTGGGCACCTGTGTGTGGCCCACAGAGCAGGGTATGGGCTGGTGGCAGCTCCATGCTGAATTTGACAGGTGCTCTGAGTATCCTCCATTTTGGGATACCCAGGCCCTGCCATTGGAATCAGTTGATTCCTGATGGGAAACAAGATGGCCCCTGTGGCCTCTTGCTTTCTATTGGCTATTACCTTGTTTCCCAAAGTCCTGGGAAGACATGACTCTGTCTCTTCCCCCTGACTGGCTGTTGGGTGGAAGTTCCATATATGGTGTTGTTGTAAAGTCCAGGCCAGACTGGCTGGAGCCTTCCCAGTGACTGTATGTTGTGGATACACCCTGTGGGTGGGACCTGGGTGAATGGAGTGTGTGACGAATACGCATTCTGTGTTGTGGATGTCTAGTATCTGGTGTTTGATACAATGACTCAGACAGCCCTGCTCGAAACTGGTATGAATGCAGTGTGGAGTGTTGAATGGCTGGGTCCCAATACACATAACTTGTTGTGAGTGTCTGGAGAGAAGTGAATGGCCTGAATGCACTATGCACCCGATTGGCTGCCTGCCTGCATGAATGCCCTTCTGACCAACTGGTTGTCTGAGTGTGACCCAGCAGAATGAATGGGAGATAAACCAGTATATCTGGGGGCCTCTCACTGCTAGTATTTGTGTTCTGAAGCTGAAGAGTAACTGGAGTGAAACTGAAGCTTGACCTTGAAGCCCTGCTGGAAGAGAAGAATTGCTGTTGCTCTCCTTCATCAATCTGAAAGCTGCTGTGTCTCCAAGGACTGACCCAGAGAGGACCTGGTAAGGCGCCCTCTTCCCAAGCTATGAGGGACCATCGTGCACCAGCTGATCTTTGCCAAAGCTCCCTGGTAGACAGACCTACGACAGGCTGCCGACCGGAGAAGGGGACTGCCGCAGAATCTCAAAGAGAAGCGCTCGGACTGTTGTCCGCCACCGGCGACAACCGCCGTCGACGACCGGAGCCGCCGTGCCCCTGTTGCCTAAGAAACTCTTGATCCAAGGATGCTCTCGTCTGCATCGCCGCCCGTCTAATCCTACTGGAGAAGGCCAGGCTGTCGATGCGCCAAGGAGCATCCGCCGGTGGGTTTCCCGCCACCCAAACACCACAGAGACGCCGACGACTCGACACCCTTGCTGGGCCACAGTTTTTCAAACTCTTTGGGGTCCAGAACTATCGACACTGAGGTGCTTCGTACGCCTCTTCCTTGCAGGACGTTTACGCTTCCCTGTCAACGAGCACCGCTAGGAAAGAAGCTGCCACTTCACTGTCGTAGCTGACCCTGTTCTCCATCAGACGATCGACGACCCGTGACTCCTGCCTTAAAGGGAGGGCACTCAAGAAGGGCCGTCGATTCCCCGACGAGGAACGCCAAAACGCCAGGTACTTGGGGGTTGCAGAACTATTGGAAAGTCTCTGGTGATCAACATATGGACTGGGCTTGTGATGTATCTTTATTCTACAGGTTGCCCAGGTGTGGGGATCTCCACACAGAACTGTGTCTAACGGTAGGGGCCAGTATTCTGCCAATTGTTTTAACCCACTGCTTTCCTCTTATATCTATTGTTGGTTTCCTTTACAAACTGATTTGGGTGACATTTAAGCGTACAGTTGATGCACTTTAAAGAGATCTAATAGTAATTGTGGTACCACGTAGAACTGATTTGCCATTATAGATAACCGAGTACAAAGTGAGTTATCGTGATATTGTACATAACCTTGAATATTAATTATATAAAGACTGTTTTAACTAATAGAGTGTGCAGACATTCCTTTGTGGGTGACTGGGGACTACACTGTACGAGCTAGGCCTTGATTGCTCGACCATGTACCAATAATAGAGAATCTTGGCTGGGGTCCAATGTACCTCTCCTCTGCCATATAAAGAGCAGAAGTACAGACCCCCCATCCAGTCTTTACAACGATGAAGAGACAAGTGCGAGTAATGAACACCACACACTCTCCCCACTTTGGTACTGGGACAAAGAAGATGCCTGCAAGGTATGAAGGTCAGGCATGTCCTTTTAATCAGAGGCAGGCAAAATTGAATAATGGAATACATCTGCAGCCTATTAAAGAACCACAGGTATATAAACGAAGAAGCCGTGAAGTGGAAAAAGAGAGAGAACTGGGAAACTTGGGCAGAGACCAGCAGGATTCCTTGGAAAACAGGATGCAGCTGTGGTCGGACCTGAGATGCAGATGGGACGCTGGCCGATATCCCCAAGCCGAGGGGAGCCTCCCGTGTGAAGTGGGAGCAAACAAAGCTTCAGCCAGACTAAGAGGACATTGCTTCCAGCCTCGCAGAGGTACTGAATGTGCCTAGGCCCGCAGAGCTCCAGTCCCAGAACCAGCGGGGCTCAGAGAACCCAAAGCAGCAGCCACAACGAAGGAGAATGGCAGCAAGAGCTGCTGGAAGACGCTGACAACCAGTGAGTGCTGGAGAAGTTAACAGAGACCAGGGCGCTCCGGGTAGGCTGTGAAAGCAGTGAGTAGCGACGAGAGAATTGTTACGCTCACCTGGATCCCACAGGGGTGTCGATCGGACCCGGACAGCTGCGGTCTCCTTCAACGTGATGCGTAGTGCAGAGATGACTATATGGACTGGCCCGCCTAGTCTTGTCTGCTGGACCCGAAGAAGTATTTTCCTGCAAGTGGAGACAGGGATTAACCACCTGTGGGTTTTAGTGATGGCCTCCCAACTGTTCTCGCTCTCCCCCACTAATCACCTCTGATATCCCCTTAGTAACCTCACCTTATGTTCGTAAAAGATGAGCTCTCCATCCTGCGTGTCTTGCAGGGGCGCATAGATACCAGTTACTTCACTGGTTTGAAGGAGTTGGGAGAGTTCTGGTAAGTATTGACTCTGAAGTCCCTGGCGGGATTGGTAAGTATCAAGTTCAAAGAGTTCAATGAGCCCGATGTTCATTCTTGTCCCCTTCCTTCCTTAAGTTGCAACTGAGTTAGTGAGAAGAAGGTCTCGTAGCTGCTGCTGGCATTCAGGTAAGAGTCTGCGTTACCCAACGCTGTCCGGTAACTATTGCATGTGTTAAAGTGGTTTTTTTCTCCCTCTTTACAGATGCGGCATATGAACATGTGGAGAGTTATGGAATAATACCGCCGGTGGTAAGTCTATGGTGGTAAGAGGTTGTATTTGTTGCTTCCCTTGGCTGACCTTGTTTTTTTCTTGTGTCCCCTAGGTGCCGGATTACGGCAAAGAAATGATGGAGACAGTGCCGGATCGAAAGATGCTGTGAGAACTGGCGAGTATGGCGCCGTGCTGGAGCTGGCGAAGCGACGCGTGCAGGACTGATATACTTTCCAGGTCCGGAGATGGAACAAGTTACTTACCTGTAACTGTTGTTCTCCAGCATGGGTCTGGCATGGATTCACATGCTCATGAATATTCCCCGTCGTCAGGCTGGGAATCCTCGGTAAAGAAAAAATCAGTATCAGTTTAGTTTCTGATCTGTCTTTCGTAGTAGTAACCAATCACTGATCTCTGCGTCATACTGACCAGAGCCAATAACTGCCCTCTACCTATGCCCCGCCTCTGGCAGCCATCTTCAGATTTGGTAGCACGTGAAGTGGCAGTATGACCAAGTGAAGAGCCGCAGAGGGGTAGGCGGGAGGGTTCGCATGTGAATCCATGCCAGACCCATGCTGGAGAACAACAGTTACAGGTAAGTAACTTGTTCCTTCTCCAGCATGGGGTCTGGCATGGATTCACATGCTCATGAATAGAAGAATAAATAGCAGTACACACATGCACAACCACGGGGGGTGGCAAAAGGCTCAACATTAAGCAATACAAAAAACTCAACATTAAGCATCTCTTACCTCCTCACCAGGCTCACCTTAAGCGAACAGGTTGCACAGCACTGCTTGGCCGACCCTGGACTCCTCCCTGGAATCCCGATCGACGCAGTAGAATCTCGTGAAGGTGTATGTCGACCTCCACGTAGCAGCCCTGCAGATGTCCAGCAGGGGCAGACCAGATAAGAACGCCGTAGTAGCAGCGATCGCTCTGGTTGAATGGGCTCTCGGATGGCCTGGCAGCGGTCGGTTAGCCAACCGGTGACAGTGCATGATGCAGCCGGAGAGCCATCTGGAAATAGAAGACTTTGAGAGATCCTTCCCTTGATTCACAGGTCCAAAGTTCACGAACAGCTGTGATGTCCTCCGGAAACTCTTTGTGCGGTCCACGTAGAACTTCAGCGCTCTAGCCACATCCAGCGAGTGCAAAGTCCTCTCGGCAGGCGACGAAGGAGACGGGAAGAAAACAGGTAACACCAAGGGCTCGTTAAGATGGAAGTCCGACGGCACCTTGGGCATAAAGGAGGGGTGCGTCCTAAGCACCACCCTCGAGGCATGGAAAGTCAAGTACGGTGCTTTGCAGGATAGGGCCTGGATCTCTCCCACTCGTCGTGCAGAGGTAATGGCCACCAGGAACGCAGTCTTCCACGACACAAACTTCATTGGTGCGGAGTGCATCGGCTCGAATCGGGGCCCCATGAGCCTGGTCAGCACCACGTTAAGTTCCCACGCCGGGGCCGGGGCCTTCACCGGCCGGAAAGACCGGAACAGTCCTTTCATAAACTCTTTTACCAGTCGATGGGACCACAGGGACGTCCGTCCTGTGGTTCTGGTATATCTGGAGATCGCCACCAGATGAATCTTAATGGGGGCATGGGCCAGCCCAGCCTTTGCCAGCGATAGCAGGTACGGCAGCACTTGAGGGGCCGTAATCCGTAGGGGGTTGATCTTCTGTGCTCGGCACCAGATAGAGAACCTCTTCCACTTATGACCGTAGCATTTGAGAGTCGAGGACGCCCTGGCCTTTGCAAGAACCTCTCTGCAATCGGCCGGTATATCGTAGCCTCCAAACTCTAGCGCTGCAGGAGCCAAGCCTGCAGGCTCAGCGACGCCGGGTCGTGATGGAAGATGGCGCCTCCTTCTTTGGAGAGAAGGTCCGCGTCCGCCGACAGCTTGATGGGAGGGGACGTTGACAAGTCCAGAAGGTCCGGGAACCAGATGTGCCTCGGCCACGCCAGTGCGACGAGGATCATCCTGCACCGGGACCTCTTGAGCTGGCTGATGAGTCGAAGCAGCAACGGCAACGGAGGGAACGCATACAGGTATAGGCCGTCCCAGGGGAACGAGAACGCATCGCCAATGCTTCTCGGCTGGGGAAACCTGCTGGCGAACCTCTTGCACTTCGAGTTCGTCGCTGTTGCGAAAAGGTCGATTTGGGGTTTGCCCCATCGTCGGAAGAGTTGATCCACCTGATCCTGGCGCAGTTCCCACTCGTGACACGCGCGCAGCTCCCTGCTGAGCGAGTCGGCGATGGTGTTTCTTTCTCCTGCCAGGTGGAAGGGAACCAGGAACATCCCCTGGGCGACCGCCCAGTGCCACAGATCCTGTGCCTCCTTGGATAGGGCTGGGGATCTGGTGCCTCCCTGCTTCCGTATGTAAAACATTGTCGTGGTGTTGTCCGTGAAGATCCGCACCACCTTGCCCTTGAGCGACGGAAGGAACGATTTGAGAGCCCAGAACACGGCTCAGAGTTCCAGGACGTTGATGTGCAGGAGCCTCTCCTCCGGGAGCCAGAGGCCTCTTGCGTGGAGATCTCCGGTGTGGGCGCCCCAACCTTCCAGGGAGGCGTCCGTCGTCACCGTCTCCTGGTACACCGGCGTCTGAAAGTCCTTGCCCGCCGTGAGAAAGTCCTTGCCCGCCACTGAATCGCCCGCCGGAACACCTCGTTGAGGGGGACCCTGTCTTCGAGGGTGCCCGTCGCCTGCATCCAACGGGCGTCGAGAAATTCTTGAAGAGGGCGCATCCGTAGTCTGCAGAGGCGCACCAGGTAGATGCAAGAGGACATCATCCCCAGGAGGGACTTGATGGACCTCACCCTGGCCACGTCCGTGGCAAGCAGGCGCTGGACTTTCCCTAGAATGGTGTTTGTCTTTTCTTCCGACGGGGCCGCCAGGCGCCTCACTGTATCGAGCTTCGCTCCCAGAAACAGGGCCACCTGCGACGGCACCAGGTGGGACTTTGGGTAGTTTATGGCGAATCCCAGGTCTGTGAGTAGCTGGACGGTCCTCGCAGTGTGCTCGACGGCGAGTTCTCTTGTCCTTGCACGGATGAGCCAGTCGTCCAGGTAGGGGTAGACGTGAATCCCCTGCAGGCGCAGCCGCGCCGCCACTGGTGCTAGGCACTTGGTAAAGACCCTGGGGGCCGACTTCAATCCGAACGGCAGTGCTCTGAATTGGTAGTGGCGTCCCTGGATGACGAACTTGAGGAACTTTCGGTGACTTTTGAGGATGGGAACGTGGAAGTATGCATCCTCCAGATCCAACGACGATAGAAAGTCGCCTTCCTCCAGCTGTCCCAGTACGTGATGGAGGGTGACCATCCTGAACTTCTGTGATCTGATGTGTTTGTTCAAACGACGAAGGTCCAGGATGGGGCGCCAGCCGTCCGTCTTCTTCCTGACGAGGAAGTACCTTGAGTATACCCCGGAGCCCCTGAGCCTCTTCGGGACAAGCTCGATGGCGCCTTACCTGAACATCGCCCGTACTTCCAACAGCAGTTGCGGGACGTGATTTTCCTTCCTGGCCACAGGTGGAACGTGAGGGCACTTCTTCAGGAATTCAATAGAGTGTCCTCTTGCCAGGGTATCCAGCACCCAACGGTCGGTGGAGATGGACTTCCACACGCCGACGAAGTTCCGTCAGCCGGCCTCCCACCGGGGTGCTTCGATGGGGGCCCGAGACCACGACCGGTTCAGTCCTGCTTGGAGGTGGTGGCATTGCCGCCCTGGCTACCTTGCCGACGGCGGCGAGATGCTCCCTGCTTGCCACGACCCCTGTAGGCCTCCTGAGACGAGGAGCGTGCCGCCTGGCGGTAGGACGTGGAGCCACCGCTGGATCCCTTGGAGGCACCCTGTCTGCCTCCGGAGCTCCGAAACGGCCGTCGTTGCTGAAGGGCTCCTAGGGCGCGGGCCGTCTCTGTGTCCGTTTTTATGGCTTGGAGGGATTCGTCCACCGCCTTCCCAAACAAGTTGCTGCCGTCGAACGGCATGTCCAACACCCTGGTCTGGACGTCCTGACGGAAGACGGTCGCCCGGAGCCAACCCCGTCGTCATAGGCAAACACCGTTGCCCAGCTGGCGGAACCCGGTATCGGCAATATCGGTTGCCACCCTTATGGTGTGGTCCGACGCCACCTCACCCTCTTGCAGTATTTTCAGGGCCTCGGACCTCTTGTCGTCCGGCAGGAAGTCCAATATGGGGGCCAGCTTAAACCAGAGCTCCCTGTCGTAACGGGCCACGATCGCCAGGGCGTTGGCCGCTTTGATCGTCGTCGCCGCCGACGAAATGACCCGCCGCCCCATGGCGTCCAACTTCTTTCCCTCGCCGTCCGGCGGGGAATTCGACGTTGAGGCTCCTGACCCCGCCGCTTTCTTCTACGCCGCCGCCGAGACGACCGAGTCTGGCATTGGCTGGGCCCTGAGGCACAGGGGAGCGGTTTCGGGGACCCGGTACTTCTTCTCGTACCGGTCCCGTTTGGCTGGTGCCGTGGAGGGGTTCTTGAGAACCGACAGGCCCTCCTCCTAGATGTCATCGATTAGGGGCACCACGATGACCATCTTCCTCTTGGCCTCCCGGCGCTGATAGAGGAAACCTTCCTTTTTCTGCTCCTCCGGGCAGAGCTGGAACAATTCGGAAGCCCTGGCGATCATGGCGTAGAATGAGCCAATCTCGTCGGGCGGCGAGGCCCGTGCGACCCGTTCTGTCGTCGTCGCCCTCAGAACCCGTCGTCGAGCCCAACGCACCGTCATCTCCCGACTCGTGGGAGGATGAGGAGGGAACTGTAGGCCTTACGGGGGCGAGCGGAGGAGAGGGTTGGGTCCTCCGTCGTTTGTTCTGAGGACTTCCCGACGGGCCAGGTTGCGGGTCCTCCGGCCTGGGCCGTGGGAATCTCGTCCTTATCTCAGAGCATAAGGAGTGGATGGCAGACAAAATGGCCGCCGAACCATCCTGAGGCCTAGGAGCCGGCTGCGCCGGAAGGGAAGGCCGCTCTTCCTCACCATCGTCGTCTTCCTCGGTTATCTCCTGAGGATCTTCCTGACGGGATCGAACCTTCTCGAATTGGACTTCGAGGTTCCTCATGGCCTCGGTCAGTTCCTCCTCCAAGGCTGACTCCGAGCTCGAGGAGGGCACCGTGCCTCCCTCGCTTCTTCCATCATGGCGGCCACGACGATGGGCTGAAAAGAGGATTCCCTCCTTGGCGGCAGGGAAACTCTAGTCCCGGAGGCGATATCCGCTAGCGGTGTCTCTGCCGGCTTGGCCAGAGTTGCCGCGATAGCCTCGCTAGAGGCCTTCGCCTGCTGGGTAGGGGCCTTCACCACCTTAGGTGCGTCCCGGGCCCTCTCCTTCGGGGGAGGGGCGACGCCCCGCTCCCCCTCTTCCGAGATCGGACGGGGCTTCTCCCGAAGCTTACCCAGGGTCTCGGACTTTCTCTTCCCCGAACCGGAGCGTTGGCTCGTGGTTGACGGTGCCGGGGACGGTGCGCCCTGCCTGGCGACCGAAGAACCCGACCTTTCAGTGCTCCTGGAGCCAGTGGACTCGCAGCGCTTGGCCTGGTGTTGGGCCCCCGTCGCCGGGGCGCCCGCACAGGACTTAGAAGCCCGCTCGGACCCTTTCTTCATCTTCTCACCCGTCGAGCCCTTCTCCAACCAGCTTGCGAGACGGGATCGACGGTCCCTCATGGTCCGCTCCGACAAGTTCTTGCAGAACTGGCAGTCCTTCTCTACATGAGTCTTGTCCCCATGAAGACAGTAGAGGCATTGCGAATGTTCGTCTTCCTTAAACACATTCTGTAGCCCGCATCCAGGACAGCGGCGAAACAGCTTGGGTCCGGGCGACGAACTCGGATCCTGGGCCATCTTGAAGTAGGCCGCAAATCTTCTGGAATCCTCCAAGAAGTTGATTCGACGAAATCTTCACCCTTGAGGGGCGTAGGAAAATCCTGCCACGGGTAGCCATTAACGGGAGTAGAAACGGTGGAGCTTGAGGCACGATTAACTGAAAAAATTTGAAAATTCACCTGAAAAAGCGCGAAACACGCAGTAAAAGCTCGAGAGCTAAGCACAAGGACTCCCAACACTTGAATGTGCGGTAAAAATCTGAAGATGGCTGCCAGAGGCGGGGCTTAGGTAGAGGGCAGTCATTGGCTGTGGTCAGTATGACGCAGAGATCAGTGATTGGTTACTACTACGAAAGACAGATCAGAAACGAAACTGATACTGATTTTTTCTTTACCTGACGACGGGGAATATTCATGAGCATGTGAATCCATGCCAGACCCCATGCTGGAGAAGAAATGGTTCCGGAATTAGGTGAGGAATTTGAAATAAGTTTGTTTTCTAACCTTGTCCTTTTCTTCTTCTTTATTCTAGGAGCTCCGGATTCAAGGCGGGCGTGGCAGAAGACTGGATGCTGGCTGCAGGCACAGTGAGCGTCACGCTGCTGGATGCAGAATAACGCGAAGCATGTGCTGCTGTTCGGGTGTGGTTCAAATAGCCTCCAAAGTTGTTCCAGGTAAGAAGTTCCCTAGAGCCACGCTCGAGTAAAAAATAGTCCCTGTAACAAAATAGTCCCATCCAGGCCTCATGTAGGCTTGGACTCTTTTGCAGCATGGTCTGCATCAGGTAAGTAAAGTCTATGAACCTGGCGCCTATGGCGCCAGGACTAATTTCTATGATGAGCCTGGCGCCTAAGGCGCCAGGACTGAACCCAGACAGCCCCTAGCTGGGGCTGCTGAGGTTTAAACAAATGTCTAGATGCCTGCTCCCGGAGCTGAGGGCCTTGGTCCTGATGCCCGGGGGTAGGCATCATGACAGGAATAAATGCTCTACTCGAAGTTGGAGCTGTAAAGTTATTTGAACAAAGGAAAGGAAAGTGGTGCGCGAGAAAGCAACAATCTGTTAATCTTGAATAACGAACTGAAAGAAAGCAATAATCTGCTAATATTAAGTAACAAACTGAAAGAAAGTAGCAAACCTGCTCATATTGAATCACGCACTGAAAGAAATAGCAAACAAAGTCGAATTAAGGACTCTGACTGCAGAGTTGAAGTTAAGTCTGAAACTAATTTGTTTTTTAAACTAGATTTGAGAAACTATTGGTTTGTTGAATATCAAACTGCTACAACCCCAAAACCGTGCTTAAAGGTCAGTAACCTATATACTTGGAGGAAGCTAAGCATGAAGGGGGAAAAGCAAGAAAACTAAAGAGTTCCTGGCTGCGTGACCTGTGATGGGTGGACCGTGTGGTCTGACAAAAGCCCCCAGACCACAGAACCCTTAACGTGTTGAAAAGGAAATATACTCTTGTGTTAAAAGGAAAACTACTGTTGGTGCATTTAAAGCTTGGGGAAGGGAACCCTGAGCTGTGAAGCATTGTTTGAACTTATCTTAAAGAAGGAGCCTCAAGGTATTCCTTTTTGTGATAACTGTTGTATTGAACTTGGGGAAGGGAATACTGAGAAAGGCATGGAACTATATTACCTTAAGTCCAAGATAAGGTAACTTGACCCTGTGGTGAACTTGTTTGTACTTTGGGAAGAGGAGCTGAAAAATAAACCGGAGCTAGAAATAGCTCCGAACTTTACTTTTGGAACACTATTTAGTTTATGGTTGACCTCCGTACACATTGTTTTGTCTTAGTTGTGAGGGCAAGCGTAGGTTTTGGACACAGGCAGACTATCCTTAATTTCTTTAGGTAGGGAAATCCCACCATAGCATAGGGCAAGTTCGGCCTTACACCATCTTGACATTCACGTTAATAAAAGCCTTTTGTTACATATTGAATCTGTTGTCTCCTTCCATGATGCCAACCTCACAGTATGTTAACAAACTCACTTTACTCCGATTTTCCCAGTGCTCTTAAATTCACTGGGCCCACTTACTTTTCATCTTTGTTCCGTCGTAGGAGGCCCTGTGGTTGCTGGATCAGAGGTCACTTCAGCGTCTGGATTAAGGTTGAGCTAATCAGTGGTTCTGAGCTCTGGCAAAATGGTTACTGGCACTGGACAGCTGGACGACCCCAGCACGATGAAGACCGACCTACAATGTCAACAATCTTGGAGGAGAGCCAGGCAATGACGCATGTGGGAGACGGCGACTACCACCACGTTCGAACTATGAAAGGCGTTCCTTGGGGCGGAAACAAAGAAGCTGTATCTGCAAAGCCCCTCTTCATGCTGGAGAGCTGCAATAGAGGGGTCAAGCCACTAATTCTACAAGCCGAGGGTCTGCAGAGTCCCAAGTCCGAACACGGGACACTACTAATGCCTAGGCAGACCAAGTGATCGCTGGTGAGTCCACAGGGTGGTCCCGGGACACTTCAGAAATTTTGCAAAGCAGGATCCCGGAGCAGGGGTTGAGACTAGTATTTCCCACCGGTCCAGGGGTCGAAGCACTGATGATTGCCTTCTGGAGACCAGCATAGGAATAGGACTTCGCCAGGTTGAAGAAGACCATTTTGGATGGATGCAGCAACTAATTCCAGGTCTTCAGCGGGAACGTTATCACTCGAAGGGGTCTTTTCACCAATGACAATTTGAAGAATGACTTCAGGGCTCCTCAGTTTACCCTGAATTCGAGCTGGAGTGCCACAAAGCCCACCAATGGTAAGGATCTACACCACTGAAACTGGCAGGTGCTGTCCAATTATGGACAGCCACTGGCCCCCACATCTGTCCAGCAACTGAAACTTTTGCCAGAATGTGGACTCGAACAAGTCAGTCCCAGCCACTCCATCTGGACACAAACACATGCCGCTGCTTTGCCCGGGAAAGCAAAGGCTTACCTCATATATGGCAAATCTGATCCTGACCAGGCAGGTAGCAGGCCAAAATAAAAGATGGCCTAAGTACTTGCGCTAAAAGGCATTATGTGGTCAAATGCAAAAGTGCAGGTTGTCACAAAATATCTGCTGCCACCAGCCCGACCTGGATACATTATTATTATTTTTTGTACCTTTTATTTATTGGCAAAACATGCAGAGTACAGGGATCCCATCTAGTGTCTCAGTAGTTATACAGAGAGTAGATAAATTGACAGTGAGAGGTTACAGTCCGGAATATAACATTACGTTGCTTTCACATTTACAGAGTTAGGTTATCAATAATTCAATGCAATAGATACTAATCAATCCTCAGAATGCTTAGATAAATATATATGAAACTCAGCCCAAACATTCTTGTGATGGGAATGTAGAGCGAGTGGGTTCAGGTTTTCCCCTCCTCGCACGATTGAGTCTAGTAAGTGCCGTCACCCACATTTTGAAGTTAGGAGAGGAAGGCTACTTCCAGTGTTGGAGTATTCATCTTTTGACCACAACGCAGCTAATGTTTAGAAAATCTAACATTCTTTTCTTCACAATACCATTCGATATACCAAACAAAACCCCCAGTCGATCAAATTCAATAGGAGATTCCACGATTCCTGCAAGTGCCTGTAGGACCTCAGTCCAAAAGTTCTGGAGCCAGGTGCAGGCCCAAAACATGTGTAAATGTTCGGCCTCCTCAGTCTGGCATCTTCGGCAAGTATGGAGTGATTGTCCGGCAAACCGATTTAGACTTTGGGGGGTAAAGTACAATCTGTTTAGCAGTTTATACTGTATGCAGCGAGATCTGAATAGATTTCCACAGCGTGTCAGAAAGGTCTAGACCTGGCTCGCTTGCCCATGCAGTGCACACCCTGGACACATGGTCTGAGATTTTGTTCAGCAACACCTTATACAGGGAGGAGACTATCCCATGGGCTCCACCTGTGTTTGCAATGTATTGCAGTTCCTGTGTGTCAGAGGGTTCATCTGGAAAGCAAGGCCACATAGCTTGAACTGCTGCACGCAGCCTATAGTATTGCAGTGTTTCCAATCCTGATCCCGAGGGGCCATCCCGCACATTTGGGGTGTGATGAACTTCTCATCAGGGAATAAATCCGACAGTGTCCTATATCCCAAACCATACCAGTGGTGTACAAGCGCTGTGTCGTGTGTAGGTTCTAACAAAGGGAAACTCCATATAGGCAGCTGTTTATAGTAGGGGCGAGTCCAGTTAACTAATGGTAACACCAGTCGCCAAGCCAGTAACCTGGCAGTTGTGGGGTCTGATGGGAAGACATATTTATAACTTAAGTCCAAAACAAGGGGTTTGAGCTCAGAATCTCCCACTGCCAGCTGCTCTAGATCGACATGGGGCGGTCGACAGGAATCAACATACCAGAACGAGGCATACTGAGCCTGCACTGCTATCCAATACAGCTTGAGGTTGGGGACTGTGAAATAGGAGTCTAATCGGCTCATTTCTTTCGCACAGCTCCAGCGTGCCATAAGAATTGTGCACAGAGACCATGAAGCTTAGCAAAGTATTGCTTCTGAGGCCAAATGGGGACATTTGTGAAAATACACAGAAGTTTTGGAACCAAAATCATCTTTACGAAGGATAGTCTGCCCACCATGGTAATGGAAAGTGGATGCCACCTGGTTAGTTTGGCCTATACATATTTTTCCACAGCCCCGTAGTTGTCTGTCAGGAGTGTTAACTCGGTCCTGGATATCTGGACCCCCAAGTATCTAATTCCCTCCGGTGACCAGCGGAGTGGGAACTCACACGTCAGTTTATGGTATATATTGTGAGTGGGAAAATCTCTGATTTACTATAGTTGATCGTAAAGCCAGAGACGTTTCCTATCCGTATCACATCTCAATATCTGATCAAGGTTCATGCACGGGTCCCTAATTTACAGCAGCACATCATCTGCGTATAATGATATTTCTGGCTAGTCCTCCAGCCAGGTCACCCTCTGAGCGTGCTGAGCTCTGATTCGGTCGGCCATCGGCTCCATAACCAGAGCAAAGAGGATAGGGAATAACGGTGAGCCCTGCCGGATCCCCCTGTTTAAAGTGAAGGGAGATGATCTATGTGAGTTAACTAGTACACTAGCAGTAGGGCGTGTGTATAGCAATTATATGTACCTGATCATTTCGGGACCAACGCGCATCTTTTCCAGGACCACCTACATATATTGCCACAAGACCACTTAGGCAGTATATAGAGTATACACAATAGGTACAGAGATACAGTAGCACAAGCAAACACTGACCAGAGCTTTGGTGTAAAAGTATATAATTATTTATTTAAAGACACACTTGTAAATTACACTAGCACAAAGTGAGGTAAGTAAATTCAACACACAGTCACAATTATATAGATACAACCCTGATTACTTATTAGACGAGTCTTAATGAGAAACACTCCTTATTTTCAGACAGAGGTGAGCGCTTAACATAAGATGGCACTCTAATAAGTTATTAAAAAGGCAGAGTTATGAAAGCACACAAATTTCATTACTTTTCAAAGAACCACAGTGAGGCAGGTCAGGCAAAGTCTACTGGAGAGCAAGGAAGTTCAAATGCCGGCCCACTCTTAGAGAGAGCAAGCGAAATGTGTCCAGGATCACACAGTGGGGTTATGCCCAAAGAGTCTTGGTAGATAGTTCACAAAAGATTGAGATCAAGTCAGGAAAAGTTAGTTAACAGGTCCCAGGCTAACCCAGGTTATAAAGTCGAGGATTTACTGCCACCCCGAACGATCTGTCGCAAGGGAAGCCAGGAAGGACACAGTACCTGAAAATGGGAAGAACGATCCAGCGGGGGCAGTTGTTCCTGGCAGCGGGTGCAAGTCAGTGTTTCGTCCAGAGGAAGAGGAGGCCTCGACGTGGAGGAAAGCTGGAGGTCGGTGCGCTGCCAGGGAAGAAACCAGCCGCAGAGTTTCCCGGTTACAAGGTACCACCCTTTTCTTCACGGTAGTGGTAAACCGTGGTGTTCCGGTTGCCGGGGTGCTTGGCACGGGCAAGGCGGCCACGGGATGGTCCAGGAAGGCGAAGAGACGGGCAAATTGGTTATCCCCACCAGTCAAAGGAAGAAGATTCTCCGGGCTGGAGATCTCCTCTGTCGTCGGGAAAAGTGGTGAGACGGTTCAGCAGGGCTCCACTGGTGGTGTCGTCGTTGCAGGTCGGCTCGGCTTCTCCCTCCTTGGATTCTTTAGGTCCTGTGTGCGACTTCTGACGTTCCAGTCCCCAAAGCCCTGATTTTATGCAGAAAAACCCCATTCATTAAGCCTAGCTGTCACTCAAACCTGCTAAGTGGTGAGCCGGGCAGCACACCAATTGGGCCAATCACACAAGAGTGCGACTTGAGTTGCCGAGGCAACTCAGTCCAGGGTGCCTAAACCCCCTCCCGCACCCCTGTGGTAACCCAGACAGAGTGGCACCACTTTTGGAGGCTTCTGTGGGGAGCCTGCCAAAAAGTGGAACAAAGGGCTCGACTTGGGTTGGAGTCACAGAAGTGAATCCCAATTCCGTGAGTAGGCGGACGGTCCTCGCCGTGTGCTCGACGGCGAGTTCTCTTGTCTTTGCGCGGATGAGCCAATCATCCAGGTAAGGTAGACGTGAATCCCCTTCAGGCGCAGCCGCGCCGCCACCGGTGCTAGGCAATTGGTGAACACCCTGGGTGCTGACTTCAATCCGAAAGGCAGAGCTCTGAATTGGTAGTGACGTCCCTGGACTACGAATCTGTATAACCGACGTAGGTCCAGGAAGGGGCGCCAACCCCCTGTCTTCTTTCTGAAAAGGAAGTACCTTGAGTATACTACAGAGCCCCGGAGCCTCCTGGGGACGAGCTCGATGGCACCTTTCTTGAGCATCGCCTTTACCTCCAACAGCAGTTGAGGGACATGGTTTTCCTTCCTGGGCACGGGTAGAAAGAGGGGGCACTTCTTTTGGAATTAGAGCGTGTACCCACGGCCAGGGCATCGAGCACCCAACGGTCGGTGGAGATGGACCCCGACACGCTGACGAACCTCGTCAGCCGGCCTCCCACCGGGGTGCTTGGGGGGGGGTCCAACGCTACGGCCGGTTCAGTCCTGCTTGGAAGTGGCCTTGCCGCCTTGGCCTCCTTGACGACGAGAACCTCCTTGCTTGCCGCGACCTCTGTAGGCCTCCTGGGACGAGGAGCGGGCCGCCTGACGGTATGTAGAGGGGCCACCGCTGGATCCTTTGGAGGCCCCCTGTCTGCCTCCGGCGCTCCGAAAGGGCCGTCGTTGCTGAAGGACCCCCAGGGCTTGGGCCGTTTCTCAGTCGGTCTTGATTGCCTGCAAAGACTCATCCACCATCTTCCCAAACAGTTTGTTGCCGTCGAACGGCATATCCAAGACTTCGGTCTGAACATCCTGACGGAAGTCCGTCGCCTTGAGCCATCCTCGTCGTCGAAGGCAAACTCTGTTGCCCAACTGGTGAAAACCGGTGTCGGCAATGTCCGTTGCCACTGTTCTAGCGTGGTCCAACGTCAACTCACCTTCCTGCAGAATCTCTAGGGCCTCCGCCCTCGTGTCGTCTGGTAGGAAGTCCAGCAGAGGAGCTATCTTGTACCAAAGCTCCCTGTCGTAACGGGCCACAATTGCTAAGGCGTTGACCGCCTTAATCATCGTCGCCGCCGACGAAATGACCCACCGTCCCATGGCGTCCAACTTCTTTCCCTCCCCTGCCGCCTTCTTCTTGGCCGCTTCCGACACGACGGAATCCGGCGTCGGCTGAGCCCTGAGGCACAAGGGGGCGGCGTCGGGGACCCGGTACTTCTTCTCGTACCTCTCCCTCTTGGCGGGCGTCGTGGAGGGGTTCTTCAGGACGGCAAGCACCTCGTCCCAGATATCGTCGAGCAACGGTACCGCAAGCACCGTTTTCCTCTTGGCCTCTCGCCGTTGATAGAGGAAGCCTTCCTTTTTCTGTTCCTCTGGGCAGAGCTGGAAGAGCTCGATGCCCTGGCGATCATGGTGTGAAAGGAGACGATTTCGTCGGGCGGTGAAGCCGGAAGCGGTGGAGATGGAAGGTCCATTCCGTCGTCACCACCGTCGTCATCCGTCCCCGTGGTCACATCCGTCGCCGTGTCCTCTCTGGGTTCGGGAGATGGGATGAAGGTTCCACAGGTCGTGTGGGCATAAAAGGCGGGGTGGATGAACTCTCCTCCGCTTGCTCAGAGGGCTTCCCGATGGCCCTGGTTCTGGAACGTCCGTCGGGGCTCGTGGTAACCTCGCCCTTATCTCCGTACATAAGGATTGGATTGCCATCAAAATGGCCGTCGAGCTGTCCTGAGTCTCGGGTAATGGCTGCGACGGGAGGGAAGGCTGCTCCTCCACTGGGGCCTCGTCGGCGCCACCGTCGCTTTCTTCGATCACGTCATCAGGATCTCTCCTGTGGGATCGTACCTTCTGGAACCTTCCGTCGAGACTCTTCACGGCTTCCACCAGTTCCTCCCCAGAGGCTGAATCCGTGTCTGTAATGGCCACCGGCCCCCCCCTTCTTTTTCCACCGGGGTCTTCACGGGGGTCTTTTCGATGGGTAGAAAAGAGGACTCCCTGCGCGGAGGCAGGGAGAATCTGAGCCCCGAGTTCGCCTCCACTGGCGTAGCCTCCACAGGCTTTGCCAGGGCCGCTGCGACTCCCTCGATAGAGGCCTTCGCTGAGTGAAGCAGGGCACTTACCACCTTGGAAGTGTCTGGGGCCTTCACCTTGGGGGGAGGGTCACCGCCTCGCTCCCCCTCAGCGGATCCTTTCGAGATCGACCGAGGCCTCTCCAGAAATTTACCCGGGTTCTCGGATTTCCTCTTCCCCCGAATCAGAGATTGGGCTCGTGGTTGATGGTACTGGGGAAGGAGCGCCCTGCCTGGCAGCCGAAGAGCCCGACCTTTCGGCACTCCCGGTGCCCGCGGACTCGCGGTGCTTTGCCTTATGTTGGGCCCCCGTCGCCGGGGCGCCCTCCCCAGGTCTTAGAAGACCGCTCGGACCTCTTCCTCTCACCTGCTGGGCCCTTCTCCAGCCAGCTGGCGAGGCGGGAACGACGATCCTTCATGGTCCGTTCCGAAAGGTTCTTGCAGAACGCACAGTCCTTCTCCACGTGCGTCTTGTCCTCATGAAGGCAGTAGAGACATCTCAAATGCTTGTCCTCCTTGAAAACATTTTGAAGTCCGCATCCAGGACAGTTCCTGAACAGCTTGGATCCGGGTGTCGAGCTCCCTTTGTCCTGGGCCATGTCCATGAGGTAGGCCTCAGATCTTCTGGAATCCTCCAAGAAGCGTACTCTATGAAATTTCACCCTTGAGGGGCGTAGAAAAATTCTGAAACGGGTCCCCGTTGATCGGAAGTAGAAACGGTGGAGCTTGAGGCTCGATTAAACCAAAAAAAAAAAGAGAAAATCTCTTGAAAAAGCACGAAAACGCAGTAAAAGCTCGAGAGCTATAGCACGAGGACTCCCAACACTTGAACGTGCGGTAAAAATCTGAGGATGGCTGCCAGGGGCGGGGCTTAGGGAGAGGGCAGTCATTGGCTGGGGGCAGTATGACCCAGAGACCAGTGATTGGTTAGTACTAAGAAAGACAGATCAGAAACGAAACTGATACTGATTTTTACTTTACCAAGGATTCCCAGCCTGACGACGGGGAATATTCATGAGCATGTGAATCCATGCCAGACCCCATGCTGGAGAAAAGGAGTATCTTGGTTCCAAGACATCAATTTAATCTCCATTCCGCAGCTCAGGGGGTGTCCCACATTTTCCTCACTGTTTATTATGTCTGTATGACCCATGCGTTCATCACTAACCATGTACTCTGCCACCACACATTTTCCAATTTCCGCTATTAGCCCAAACTTGCTTGCGCCCACCCTGTCAACTGTATGGGGATGAATCAAAAACAATCGAACCGTTTCCTTCCCTTACCCCCGCCCTCACTGCCCTCCCCAACCTAGCAGTGTGGCCCTCACTGCCCTCCCCAACATAGCAGTGTGAACACCTCTTTTCTCAACCCCCTCTCATCGGCATATCACAACATGGCCATTTCACCTTCCCTAGAACTAACATGGTAATAGCAACTGCTGAGGGGGTAAACTGCTGATGCCGGGACCCACTGTATAATTGTAATAGAATATCGTACTTTTCAGCAATTTCTATAGAGCGGGAAGACTTCTGTTGACTATAACAAAACAAACTTGATAGGATAACACCTGATTAGAGATTACAAGTAACACATGAATCCGGCGGCGGGTTGTCGTTGGCCCGCTCAGGATCGTCCGGAATTGGGTATTGTGCCTCGATGAACTTGACAGCCTCAACAAGGGCCGTAAAGAAATAGAGCTTGCCACTGAATTGAAGTTTCAGTCTAGCTGGTAATAGCATAGAGTATTGAATATTGCGGCTCAGGAGCAGATTTTTAACACCCAATGAACTGGTGTCGCTCGTTTTGTACCGCAGTGTAAAAGTCTGAAAATAGTCTGATCACCTGGGATCCCAGGCGCAACTCCCCCTCTCCCTTGCCAGGCATAGAAGATGGTCCCTGTCCCGGTAGCTGAGGAGCTTAGCTATAATAGGTCACCGGAAGTCAATAAGGCCTGGGGCAGGGACTCAGGGTACAGTGTGCATGCTCGACCGCGCACAGGGGGGACAGCGCAGGCAACCCCAAGAGATCACTAAGAAGCTTCTCCACTGCCTGTTACATTCCTCCTGTTAAGGCATTCTGGGGTACTCCCACTATTCTTATGTTCCTCGTAGGTCAGGATTCTAAATCATTGCATTTAGCCTTTACTATTTTCATGTCTTTCACTAGTACTGACAGTACTCTGGAGGCTCTGCACGGTGTCCTCAGTCACCCCGATCCTCGTCTCAGTTCGGTGATGCGTCCGGATTCTTTGGACAGCTGTGACCTCATGGAAGTGAAATTTGCAGTGATATTGTACAGTTTTTTGTGGAATGCCTCCCAACCCCTTTGCCATAGCTTCCATCAAATGGGTGAGGTCTGGGGGAGAGCTCAATAGCGGTTGGGCCCGTTCCACTGTAGAGGTAGTTGGAGGGTCAGGAGTCCCCTTAGCATTGGCGATCGTCCATCTGTCCATGGCGCCTGTTTCTTTGCATCCCCCGGAACCTCTGGTCATCTTACTGTGTTAAAACAAGCACTTTGTTAGGGAGAATTCTCAGAAATTTTCTAATTCCTCTCTACCTGTGAGACCCCCAGCAACTTTGCTGGAATTTGAGGACTTGAATTTTTAACCTGAAGAGTGAGACCCTTTTTTCCCCCCACTCTCTCATGTATTTTAAATGTGATTTTGAACTCTGTGTTTCTTTTGGTTGTGGAGTCTGACAAACTCCATAGGCATCATCTTTTACAGGTTTTAATACCTTCTCTTGGATAAACTATGGTTTCCAAGATCAGTGAAGTGAAATTGACTTTACTTACATGTGTAACTTTCTAGACCCAGCACACACTATCCTAAAATAGGGTGCTGGAGGGGTTACTTAGTATCCCCTTTGTCTAGCTTCTCATGTAACAATTTTATGTTACCCTTTCCTCGATGAATGGCTGGTGGCAGTGGTTTACTTTTAACTACCGTGGTGTGCATTTACCACGGGCTGCATTCCCAGCTGCAGTAAAGCACCGAAGGGTGCCATTTTTGTCAAAATTGCTCCGGTCTTCTTTTTTCGCCATTTCTTTGTGGAATGGTCCTTCTTCAGATTTACTCTGCGTGCCAAACCAGGTTTGGTCCCTTTGTTCATTTTGTCTTTGGTGGGATTCACGAGTGAACCCTGCCTCTGGCTCCAGGGGGTCTGGTGGGGACAGGAAGGGAGGGAGGTGCCCGAAACACCATGTGCTTAATCTCCTAGGAGACAGGAATGCACTCTTAGGTGATTAGTTGGCTGGCTGTCTGGCAAGGAAAGTCACCCTGCTGGGTGACTGACAGCTAGGCTGGAATGTATGAGAAAAACCTGCATAAAAGGCAAGGCTTTTTGGCTTGGACGGCAGAGTCGACCACTGGACGAAGGAATCCGAACAAGAACTTGAAGAGGACGTCTGCTGCAAACTGGACCATTGGTTTGCCTGGTGAGGCCCTGCTGCTGTGTTGAAACTCCAAATTTGAATTGACAGAGAAGCCCCTGCAAGGACTTCTCCCTTTGAGTTGGTGGGACCAATCTGGACATCCTCTCGGAGCTGGTTGAAATTCCATTGCAGTTGCTGCTGGAACCAAATAGCCAGGGAGAGGAACACCAGATTGTGTGCGTTGCTTTTAAGCTGGCCAAGAGCTCCAGAAAGATCCTCCGGACTCCCAGGAAGCAGGACTGACCGAGCCTGAGCTCCCTCAACAGAGTGCAGGACCCCAGATGCAAAGAAAGCCCATCTTGACAGCCAGGGACCGCAGTGTTGCTATTTGCGGTAGACTCAAGGAGCTGAAACACCGAAGTGCCACTTGTTTTAAGATTGCCGGTTGCAAGCGGTGACCGTCCCATTGCAGTGCATGAGTCCCCAGAAGTCCTCCCTCTTGTCCCCATGATTGAGGCCCAGGAAGAGAAGCCACCTGCTGCACTTTTCTTCAACCTAAAGGTACTGTAAAGTCTGAGAGAACTTACCTCTTATTGCAGAGTTGCTTGCATCGTCTACCACTCACAAGTCTAACAGCTTGTGGCCCTACATTGATTCTTCTTTTTCTTCAAATACTTTTAAAACATTGTGCAAAAACTTTTCTTACTTCATGCAAGAAGTGCTTCAGCTCATATAGACTTTTGCACATTGACTTTGGCTTAGCCTGTTCCACTGAATGACTCTTATTGGGGGATCCAAAAGTATTTGCCTGCTTAAGAATATTTGTGATCTCTTGTTTGTTCTAATAACCTTTTCCTTTGATCTATTCCTAAACTATTCTAAATGCAACAGTGATATATTAATGTCCCCAGCATCCTAGCTATTGAAGTCACCTGAGGGTGTAGGATGTGTCTGTGGGCCACCCCAAAAGGGTTCTTACTGATTCAGAAACTTAAGGGTGTGTATTTGGAAGTGCATTTGTGTGTTTTTTTAAATTGCTCAATTCTGAAGAGGGCTTACTCTAACTGAATGATAATTGTTTTTTCAAGAAACCTTGTGTGTAAAAGTTTATTTGAATACTTGTTACTGTGAATATCTGTATAACTCCCCTACAGCTCACATTGACACCTCTTGAGATAAGCCTGGCTGCTCAACATGCTACCAACCTGTGTAGTACAGACTTCTACCAAAGGTTGGGTTCCTATTTCCAGGTGGTCAGGGTTGTTGTAGTGCACCCGAAGGGTACTGCATACAATCTTGCCTAACACTTCTTGCACAATTAAGGAAAATCAATGAACCACAGTTGCGTAGATGCTGCCTCAATCGTGATTATAGTAGTGGTGATGCAGGCTTTCAACTTGCACACAAGTCGAGATTAGGAAGTATAGTGTCATGTATGATCACATGCCTCAGGCGGTCACCGGGCTAATGGCGGCCCAAAAACCGTAGTTCATACCAGGAGTACGCAGAATGGTGGTCTCAACCCTTTCACCATAAAGTAGCGAGTCACAGTGGGGCTCGTGTCAGGGGCGTACACTCCCGTGTCCAGAATATGGCAGTGAGCTGTTGCTGCAGCAAAAAGCCCCAAGGTCCCACGTCGCCGGCTAGCTGACATGTACACGTGGCTGGTCACTGTCAGACTGTGGGACGTGTGCCCCAGGCCCCGGGCCGCATGAAATGTGGGCCGATGGAGGGCCTGGGAGTTTAGGCGCGGGGTGGGGGGAAATGGTACGAAAGCAGTAGGGAGGGCCGTCCGAATGGCGCCACAAGAAACAAAAGCCCAGGAAAGGGCAGGAAACAGCACCTGGGGAAGGTGCGAAATATAACAGCAAGGGGCCGAAAACCGAAAACCCGGCCCCCAAGAAGGAACAAAAGGCCTGGGGTGTATAAGTAAGCCAGGAAAAGGAGAGGAGGCACAAACCAGGTAAAGAGCTCACCTCTCTCGGGTAGGCTCTTAGTGCCTGGATAAGGGGAAGGAAAAACGTTTGCTCTTGCGGGCTCACGCATTTTCCACATCCTCTTAATTCGGTCTAAGTGCAGTGGCTACGAGTTCGCCCAGCCGTGCTGGAGCAGGAGTGACGCAGAAGTACCAGCCAGAGGACAGATAAGGAGACGGGGCAGTGCGCTGGACCACGGGGACACAAGTGAACAGAGCACTTTCGCCACGGAAAGGCGAGACAGGCGAGAAAGATCGGTAGAAGACGACCAGGAGAAGCAGAGGGCGCACGGCGTGCAGGAGCAGGAAGGCGTGGCTGACAGAATTCAGACGAGAAGGATGGCGGAAGGAAGAGCAAAAAGGGCCCAAGAATTCTCAGAATGGGCAAAGAAGGTAGAGAAAGAATATGGGGCACAATGGGTGCTGGAGATAATGCAGAAGGAAGAAAGGGTGAAGGCAATGTCACCCTTGCTGTTCATAGAGCCCACCAGCAGCGAAGGAGAAGATGAGGTACCACAAGGACAAAAGAGGGGGAAAGAGGAGTCGAGGAGGTCGGAGGAACAGACAGAGGCACCTACCAAGAGGAGGAAAAGAAAAGAGAAAAACAAAAAGGTACTGTGAATAATGATGTGGGGAATAAAATCATAAAAATGTTTAAAAATTGCGTCACGGTTTTGGGTAAGTCGCCCAGCACCAATGGCAAGAAGAGCAGACGTGATAAGGGAGCCAGGGAGGAGCAGCGAGGGAATTCTTCAACTGAAGAGAGCAGTGATGACGAAGAAAGGGATCATTTAAGGGCTTGGGTAAAATGGAGAGGGGTGGTGAGCAGGGAGAAACAGAGAGGGGCAGGGGCAGAACCCAGGGAAACCCCGGTCCCGGCGCCACAGGGGGAACCAATAGTCCTGCCGCCACAAGGTGCACCAGTAGGGCGAAACACAGGGGGGGAACCGCAAGGACCCAACCCACAACCGGTGGTGCCAACAGGGACACCAGCAGCACCAGTGGCAGGGGACCCACCGCCGAGGGCAGTACCACCAGTGGCAGCGGCGGAAGTTGGGGGACCACTCATGACGAAATATGGCAGACCGACCATGGGTAAAGATGCACAGGGCAGGTCAATGAAGGCAATGGCTTGGATATAAATGACAAAGTAAAGGAGAAAATATGGAGGAAGGAATTGATTGATATTTTCGCATTGTTAGATTCTCAAAAGGGGGGGATGAATGTGGCACTAGATGACATTAAGGAGGATGAGAAAAGCTTACTGAAAAAGGGGCCAGTATTAAGGAATTTTGATAACTGGATGGCGGCCTTTACCATAATGTCTACAATTATATTACAGAAATTCCCAGAAGATGGGGTAGCAGTAGTTGCGTATCAGCAGAGGGTGCTGAAGGTACACGCGGCATTTGGGGAGACGCATGGCTGGAGTACGATCACGAGTTCAGAAAGGAGATGGACTGCTTTCCAGATATGGGATGGGATGAAGAGAATTTTAATCTCTACATATGTAATGTGCTGAAGGAGAAATGGGATTCCAAGGAGCGAAGCGCACGAGGACAGCAGAGAAGGCAGTATTGGCAGAATGAGTACAAAGCTGATTATGGATACAATAAAAGAAGATATGAATACAGCTATGACAGAAATAGAGACCAACATTTTCAGAGCAGGAACTATGGGTCACAGAAAGGGTGGCAGAGCAGCCTGCCCCCAACCACGCAGGGAGGGCGGGGGGCAGTGGGAACACGGGGCAACACAGGCAGAACCAGGACAATGTCGGAAGTTTGAGAAGGGAGTACCCTGTAGCTTGGGATGGAAGTGCAAGTTCAGCCACAAGTGCGAAAGATGTAAGGGTGACCACAGCAGCTCCAAGTGCACAAGGGCCGCAGCGCCAAGCGGCAGAAGCGATGAGAAGCGAAAATAAGAGCTGGGACGGGAAGGGGGCCACGCCAGTAAAAATTGAGAGGATGGAAGTGTGGCTCCGGAAATACCCAGACCAAAAAGCAGCAGATGAGATCAGGCAAGGCTTTAGAGAAGGTTTTAACTTCCCCTTTACCGGGCAAGGAATGCAGGACATTCCCAGAAACCTGAAGTCTGCAACCGAGAACAGAGATATAGTGACCAGTAAAATCCAAAAAGAGGTAGAACTGGGTAGGGTGGAGGGACCTTTTACAGCCTTACCATTTGAAGAATTTATATGCTCTCCACTGGGGCTGGTGCCGAAAAAGGAAGAAGGGGAATACAGGCTGATACACCACCTATCCTACCCCCCCGGGGGCCTCGGTGAATAACGGCATTGCCCAGAGCAATGCAACATTATCATATTCAGACTTCGAGGAGGCAGTAGAACTAGTCAGGAAAGCAGGAAAAGGGGCATGGATGGCGAAAGCAGACATTAAATCAGCATTCCGGCTGTTGCCAGTCAACAGCAGATCTCAAAGGTGGTTGTGTATGCATTGGGAGGAGGAATGGTTAATCGACAAATGTCTCCCTATGGGGTGAGCCATCTCATGTGTATATATTTTGAGAGGGTAAGTTCATTTTTGCAGTGGGCAGTCACGGAAGAGATGAGGGAGGCCAGGATGGTACATTACCTGGATGACTTTTTATTTGTAGGGCCCAAAGTTTCAAAGCTATGCAAAGCAACCCTGGATACATTTCTGGAGATAACGAGCGAGTGGGGTTTTCCGCTGGTGGGGGAGAAAACAATGGGCCCAATGCAGATTATCCAATTCCTAGGAATAGAAATTGACTCAAGCATGGGAGTGTGCCGGATCCCGGATGACAAGATGACGGATCTGCGGAAGACAATAAAGGAACTACAAGGAAGAAACAAAGTGACAGTGAGAGAATTGCAGGAAAGCTGAACTTCGCAGGAAGAGTCATACCACAGGGGAAGGTGTTCCAGAGAGGCATTGAGCTAAAAACAAGAGGGGCTACAATGGGGCACCACAGAGTCAGGATAGGGGGAGGAATCAAGAGAGATCTGGAAGTGTGGACAGAATTCCTGGGGTACTTCAATGGGTCAGTAATATGGCGCTCACCTGTAAACAAGGACGGGAAAAGGGTGTTCACCGATGCAGCAGGTGGCCATGGGTTTGGCGCAATACTGGGGAGACGGTGGTGTGCAGGCAAATGGCCAAAAACATGGCAGGTGGCGGAATGGACAAAAAAAATAACGCTGCTGGGGCTCTTCCCAATATGGGTCGCATTATGCGCATGGGGGGGAAGAGCTAGGAAACAAGGAGTTGGCAGTATGGTCGGATAACATGGAGGTGGTGCACGTGTTAAATAAAGGAAGTGCGTCATGCATAATAGTGTTGGAATTAATGCGGGCAATCACTCTGGAAAGCCTAAAAATGAATACATGCATAAGGGCGAGGCACATCGCTGGGGAAGCAAACGTGGTGGCTGATGCAATCTCTCGCTTTTAGTGGGAGAGATTCAGGGAGCCGAGACCGGACGCTGACAAGGAAAGAACGCCCACGCCGCGGAAGGCAAGGGTCCCGTTGGAGGCACTGGAAAGGAAAGCACGGTTGGCTACAAGGTCGACTCTAAAGAAGTGGGAGAAGCACGGAGAACGGAACGGGTCATTGACAAACTGACCAGGAACGCCCTAACGTACAAAACGGGTAAGCAGTACGAAAAGCATGTAAAAGATGTGTTGGTGGAAACAGGTGTGCAAGAGGTGGAAAACATTTTAACCGAAAAAATGTGTGCATTTCTCAAAGGGGCATTTGCCAAAGAGAAAAAGAAAAGCTGGGCGGCAGCGCACCTAGCGGCGGTGGCATATACCACAAAAGTGGCGGGCATACCGGACCCAACCGACAGCGCTAAAATAAAATATGCTAAGGGAGGATGGGTTAAATTAGAGGGGAAGAAACCAGATAGCAGAAGGCCGGTGAACTTTGGGAAGTTAATAATTCTGTTAAAAGTGTTACGAGATACATGCAGCAGCACGTACAAAACCGTGCTGTTCACGGCAGCATTTGCGCTGGCATATTACGGGGCTTTCAGGGTAGGGGAGCTGGTGGCCAGTAATACGGTGGCAGGAGACGGCCTGGCAAGGAGGGATATTAGTATGGGAAACAAGGGGATGTCTATAATGTTAAAGAAATCTAAAACAGACCAAACGGGGAAGGGGAGAGCAATAGACCTCAATTGCATCAGAGAGAAGAACCACTATCCCAGATGCATCACCCAAGAATTCCTAGATCTCCGACCAGAGGTCGACGGGCAGCTATTAATACATAGGGACGGCAGCGCACTCCTCAGGTACTAGTTTCAGGCGGTATTAAAACAGGCGGTGGCAAAAGCAGGATGGGATCCAGACGAATTTGGAACACACTCATTCAGGATAGGGGCGGCAACCTCTGCATGGGCGGGGGGCCTGGGAGCAAAGGGAGTGAAAGGGATTGGGGGATGGAAGTCGCAATGCTTTAAAAAATACATAAGGGAGGAACTGATATAAACGCTTATCTCCCCCGTTTCCATAGAGGCTGGATCCTACAAATCGGCATGGATAGTGGGGCTCTCTTTCGTGACCCGGGCAGGCAGGTGGCTGGAGGAAGTCAAGCAAGGACTACATTTCAAAAACACAATTACATCCTGGTGGGGCCTCCCGGGGATGCACTGGGAGGACATTCACGACTGTCGGACCTGATAGGTTTCAGGCCCCTTCCCCCCCCCCCCCCCCCCCCCCGAGTACCTGAGTACCTGGTTATACACCTCAGGGGGAAACAACCTGGTGAGCACAAATAGGGGTAAATTACAGAGGAACATTTGCGAGTCGCTACATAGCATAGTCCACAGTTGGTGGAAAACCGAGATTTTCATGTCGGAAATAATACCAAGAAGGGTCTGGTATGGGGCACAGAGGAGGCACGCAATCGAAATAGCCAGAAAGAAACTAAATTAATCCGTAGAAAAGTACTGCAAGAGCACAGGATTACACTTCATAAAACATGGACTACACCGGAACAATCCGGATATGTTTCACCAGGATGGGGTACACCTATCAAGGAAGGGGATGGGGTTTTTTTTCCGACAACATTTTTAGGGCACTCCAGGAACGGGGTTGTAGGTAGGGTGCTTTTGGGGGGGGGACCTGAACGGGCGCGAATAACACCCGCTCAGGTGTGGCGGCATGTGCCCAGGAACGAGGGCCCAGGGATAACAAGGACTCAGGAGCAGCCTTGGGCAACTTCTAGACTGGACACAAGGTGCCCAAAAGTATATGGCAGTGGATTGTTTTTTGTTGTTTTTGTCTGTAAGAAAATAAAATGCCTACGGCCTACAACTTTTCAATAAACATAATTGGTTTGTGATTTATTATTTAGGTAGGGATCTGGTAAGAAGAGCAAAGCGAGCCACACTACTCGGCCTATTCCTCCACATTTCTCTGCATCAGTAGTGGTTGACAAGTTCAAGCTCGCCGACTGGGGCGGGGCCCGTATGTGGCTGGATTTGAAGGGAGGCCTTTGCGCAATGTAATGCCCTTAGCGTGCGAATTGGGGGTTCCACTGTCCAAGCAGCAGACACAAACACAGGTCCAGGCAAGTGGTATGCATAATGGTCGCTGGGAGGCTGGGGGGGACCGCACCTATCAGACTGCTGTGGGAGTGCTATAGCTCCATGTAGAATCATCCACGTGTCAGAGTGTACAGCCTTCAAATGCGAAATGCCAGCCTAATCAACGTACCGCCAGGCGCTCCTCATCGCAGATCCGCAGCAGCTCCCACTGTGCGTTCTGAGCCAGCCACAGACGCTGCATCACGGGCGGGCTCCCTCGACCAGCCCACATGGGTCCAGGGCTGCGGAGCAGGAGTACCCCCAGCACGCGGCTCCACTGACAGGATCAGCCAGAGCGGGTTGTTTGCTCAGCCCCCAGTGCAGGTCACAGCCGCTGGCAGCCCCGGAGACACCTCACTCGCTCCAACAGTTGTGCTCATGGAGCACGGGTACAGCCACAGCAGCGCTACATCATAGTCTGCCATTTCAGTCACTCTTTCGCTTAGCTGACTGTGCAACAGGGCTTCCCGGGTCCGTTTTCACCCGGGAACACTTCAGCAGGTGGCCCCTGGTGTCAGATGGGCATACATACCAACTGTAGGGGGGCGTGGCCAGCAACGGGACGATGAGGACGTGAGCTCCTAGCGCTCCGACAGCTGCAGCAAACAGCCTGAATAAATAGCCTGCTACGAGTGGCAAATCCTCCAAATAACATACCCTCCTGAAGGCAAGTGCCCCTGGCACACGCAGAGAAAGTTCCAGGCCGAAACGCACCACTTTGAGCGAGATTCGGAGCGGCGGAACGGAGGCGCCGCGCTCGCAGCATCGCACAATCAAAATGGCCGCTCTCACCGGAGCGAGGCGGGACGGCGGGAAGGCATTCTGAGGGAGAACCGCAACTATCCACCGCAAACCGCGCAGCAAAACGCCCTGTACGCTACGCCTACATATAACAACAAACTGCTGGGCGGCTCCGGACGGCGAGGGCGAGAAACTTACCGCACGCCCCGCACGACAGGGCCAGGGTCAGTGGAGAGGAGCACGTGAACTGGTTGGGGAGGCGAACTGGTTGCCCACCACACACCGCGGCGAACGAGGAGAAACGGCCCGCCGAGTGGGGCATAGAGGACTACCCCGGTGTCGAGACTGGTGGAAAGTATTGCCGCCACCCCTCTACAGCAGTCCGGACTGCGATACATATTGGCATTCGGCATGGGCAAAGACAAGTCCAGAAGATTGATATCCCAGAGCAGGATCGATCAATTTACTACGCCAACAGCTAACGGCCAGCCAGAACAAGAGCATGACCAAACGGACGCCATGGCGGAAAGAGAGGGCACGATCTCCCTAAAGGACATCATGGCGGCCATAGCCGACTCGCGCGCTTCCATGGAGCAGAAAATGGATGGCATCAGCATGGACGTTTCCCTCCTGCGACACAACCTCCAGAAGCTGACATCGCGCACCGGCGAGGCAGAACAAGGACATCATGGCGGCCATAGCCGACTCGCGCGCTTCCATGGAGCAGAAAATGGATGGCATCAGCATGGACGTTTCCCTCCTGCGACACAACCTCCAGAAGCTGACATCGCGCACCGGCGAGGCAGAACAACGTATTTCGGGTGCGGAGGATGGAATAAGGAACATAGAACAGCAGTTGGCTAGAGTCACAATACGACTGAAAACCATGGAGGAGCGAGTGGATGAGAGTGAGGGCAGATCCAGGCGAAATAACGTAAGGATCCTGGGGCTGCAGGAGAAAGCAGAAGGCCCACATATGGAGCTATTTCTGGAACAGTGGCTTACAGACATGTTTGAAGACAACACGTTCTTCAATTTCTTTTTCATTGAATGAGCCCACCGAGTGCCGACGGGTTGTCCAATTCCGGGCGCCCTGCCTCGCACATTGATCGCCAAACTTTTGAACTATCGTGATCGTGATGCGCTGATCCAGTCCGCAAGGGCGAAAGGCACCCTCACCTATAACGGATCCAAAATAGCATTCTTCCCAGATTACACCAGGGAAGTGCAAAAGGCTAGACAATCGTTTGACCCATTAAAAAAACAACTACAATCCCTCAAAGTGAAATATGGCCTGATGTTCCCTGCCCAACTTAAAATCTACCATCGAGGCACAATAGTCTACTTCACCGACCCCGGAGAGGCGAGGAGATGGGCGGAACAACACATCGAGGGAGACTTGCCGGCAGCAAGGGGCAACAGACAGAGAAACAGAGCACCCCGCGCCCGACCGGGTCCTGAACCGCTGGATCTACAACCGCCTACACCGGGAATCACACCACAACTTCAGGAATAACAGCACCGACTCCCAGAAAAGATGCGAACAGAAACACTCGAGACCTGACCGTGCGGGGCCTAAGGTACTGTATAACAACCTTATAATGACCACATTTACAGACTAGCCGCGAGGAGACACATAGCTAAGCGGCCAGCCCAGATGGAAGCCCCCGCCTTCCCCTGGTGCGACCGGAGCCTACACAACCCCGAATAGTTTATTTGTTCATTTGTTAGCGGGCGCACTCAGCCACGGTTAGCTGAGGTTTGTTTCGTTGAATGTTCGGGCGACAGATGCTTCGAGTTCGAAGGAGTATAGGGTGGGGGATGGGAAGTTTGTTTAACTACGGTTTTGTTCAGAAAAGGGTCCAAACCTAGAACACTATGCCACAACACTATCAGCAAACGGCATGTGCACATGGTGCTATCAGCCGGTGATCAACCTGCACTCTTTACCAGATGGCCTCCACTAACACTGATGCCAGGACCCTAAGACTCCTAACCTGGAATGTTAATGGGATGGGAGCAGGAATCTAGAGACGACTTATCACACAACTCCTAAATCGCCACACACCAGACATAGCCTTCCTAACAGAAACCCACTTAGCAGGCACTACATGTACCCTATTTAAACGTACCAAATACAGAATTGCAATACATGCTGGGTTCACCACAGGCTCCCGTGGGGTGCTTATCTTAATACATAAACGATTACCCCTGACCATGACACGGGTGACTCAAGATACCGGCGGCAGGTACACACTTATTACTGGAACACTATGGAACCAGACGATAGCCTTACTCGGGGTCTACTCGCCACCGACACTGCTCACCACCCTGCTACAGGACATTACACCTCTGATCTCGGGAGATAACTCAGACTTACTAGTAATTGGGGGTGACTTCAACGAAGTCATGGAGGTAGGGATGGACCGCTCACACTTGAGAGGAAGAAACCCCACTGTTCGCACCAAATTAGCGGCGTTTACCACAGCCATGGGACTGCAGGACGTGTGGCGCAACCTACACCCAGACACAAGGGAATAATCCTTCCACTCGGGGGCACACGCCTCATTAATGCGATTAGACTACTTCTTTCTGCCCGGCCCAGAGGCTCACAGGGCCACAAAGGCAACTCTACTGCCGTGCGGCATATCAGATCACTCCCCCCTGCTAATCGAGCTTAACATGGCTAGGCGACGTCCGCTCCCCTCCTGGCGCTTAAATAACTACTACTTGGGCTTCCCAGATTTTCTGGAGCAAATACAACGAACGACAAAAACCTACTTTGGCTAAACACAGGATCAGTAGATGATTCGGAGACCCTGTGGGAGGCACTTAAACCAGTGCTGAGGGGCGAGATTTTAGCATGGTCCGCTGCACACCGAAAGAAACACCAACAGAAATTGGTGAAGCCGAAGCACAAGTGACCCAGGCTGAACTCAACCACCTAGCACTAGGCCAGCCAGAAACAAATCGAGCACTAACACTTGCCCAAAAACGTTTACAGAATGTTGCGTTAGACAACGCTAGGCAGGCACACATGATGACGAGAGCTAGAATATATGAGACCGGTGATAAAGCCGGCAAAATGCTGGCATGGTTAGAGAAACGTGAAACAGGCAGCGGCCAGGTCAGGGCGTTAAGATCAGAAGGAGCTGAACCCTTACGGACCGACCGCGACATAGCCGAGGGCTTCGCAGCCTACTACACGGAACTTTACAGGCCGCCCACATCGCCCATCAATAGATCAGTGCTAGATGACATAGCCCTGCCCACTCTAAGCGCTGAACAGCAGGCTCTACTTGAGAAAGATATCACAGAGGAGGAACTGATAGCGGCCATGTCGGAGCTCCAGACGGGAAAGACACCAGGGCCAAATGGCTTCCCGATTGAGATGTGGCGTAAACTCGGTACAAATGAAATTGCCCCCCACCTACTGCAAATGTTCCTACAGTGCAAGGAGAGAGGACGCCTACCGGCGGACCTCCGGAAAGCCACATTAATAGTGATTCCTAAAGCAGACAAACCGCCGGACCTCTGTAGCTCATATCGACCTATCTCACTTATCAATAGTGAGACCAAAATACTAGCGAAAGTACTGGCCAACCGTTTACAAAAGGTCATCACAACACTAATTCACCCTGACCAGTGCGGTTTCATGCCGAAACGGTCGACCCGCATGAACATTCATATGCTACACACTGTAATAGAGAATGCGCACTCCACCCGAGGCCCCCTGGCTGTACTAGCGATTGACTTCGAAAAGGCTTTCGACTCGGTGTACTGGGAGGCAATTTGGGAAATAATGGGCCGGATGGGGTTTGGTCCCCAGTTTCTGAGCTGGGTGCAACTCCTATATGAATCCCCCGAGGCACAAATGAGAGTGAATGGGTGGCCATCGCACACCTTTAAGCTCGGGAAGGGAACTAGACAGGGATGTCCATTATCCGCCATGTTATTTGCCCTGGCTGTGGAACCGCTAGCTGAGGCACTGAGAACGTCACCTGCCTGGCGCGGTATCCAGTGGGAAGATTCGCGTGAAGATAGGGTCTCCCTATACGCGGATGACTTGCTTCTTTACTTAAAAGACCCACACCAAGCCTGCTCCACGATTGTAGCCATACTGGACAGCTACAGTACTTTCAGTGGGCTAAGAGTAAACTGGCCCAAATCAATACTGTTCCCAATAGGCACCACAACTTTTATTCCACCAGCCAACTGTCCCTTCCGCCTAGAAACCGAGCGGTTTAAATACCTTGGCATACAAATCACTAACGACTTGAGCAGGTACGTGGCCAATAATCTTCACCCGATAACGACCAGATTCATAGAAGATGCTAGACACTGGGTCTCCCTCCCATTGACCCTACTGGGAAGGGCAGCATTGTTTAAAATGATGGCTCTTCCACGCTTCCTATACATTCTACAAAATGCCCCGCTACACATCCCGGCGGAAGAATTTAAAAAGATAGACAACACACCGAGGAAGCTCCTCTGGAATAACAGACATCCACGTATTGCGCTGGGTACTCTGCAACGCTCCATCTGGGAAGGAGGGATAGGGCTCCCCCGCCTACAGTCCTACTACTGGGCTAGTCAAATGGCAGTGGTCAACGACTTGCTGCACGGGGACACTACATTGCCACACAATAGACTGGGGAGTGCCAGTGAACGCTCTAGACCGCAAACTGAATTCCTTTACAAAGCGTTTCATAACTCAGCCCCACAAACAATGCTATCACACATCGCCCGAGTATGGACAGACGCGCACAAGTTCCTGGGATGGGAGGGGAAGATCACTCTACTACAGCCCCTGTGGAACAACAGAAATCTACCCGAGGTAAACAAACTGCTGAGATGGCGTACATGGTTACCGTGTGATATCAGTATGGTGGGTGTTATCGTAGAAGGGGGCAAATTGGTGTCCTTCGAAACCCTAGAGTCCAGGTTTCAACTCCCAGGCACTAAACGGTTCCAATATACGCAGATGCAACATGCCCTACAAGCCCACCTCCCGGCACTTAAAGACATGGCCGAAAGCACTCCCCTCGAAAGAAACATAGTGGAGGCAAGCATAGAGGCCAAAGTAACGTCCACCATGTATAACGCCATCACTTCCTTTGCCACCACTGAACTGACCAGCCTAAGGGGCAAATGGGAAAGGGACTTAGGACTCATACAGCCAGAGGACTTGGTGGGGGCCCTTATGTATCCTCGGGAGGTGGCCATTTCGGCCAGACTTAGACTTGTACAATTGAAAATTCTGCATAGAATTTACTACCCCAGGGTGGCATTATATCGTTGGGGGAAGACATCCGACCCACACTGTCTCCGATGCAAGAGAGAAGAGGGAAGCTTTTTTCACATACTATGGGACTGCAATCATATACGACAGTACTGGCAAAAATGCTGCGATGAACTCTCACGGGTACTGGGGAGAACGATACACAGAGACCCAAAGCTACTCCTGCTCGGGATAGAGGAGGAGGGAGAGGCATCTAAATATGAGAAGTTGATTTAATCGACGGCCTCGGCAATTATTAAAAGGAACATTGCACAACTATGGGGTTCGGAAACTATGCCACAGTACGAACAATGGGTGACGGACGTCAACATATGCATTGCGATGGAAAGGAGAGTATATGCAGCCAGGGGATGCCCGAGGAAAGCAGATAAGATATGGAACAAGTGGGAGGAAGCCCAGTGACTGCAACAACCTGAGCAATGGATGGTAGGGCACAATGTGCAATGTGCAAAAGTACTCTAATCTGGCACGTAGCGTGAGAAACAACAGACACCGCAAGACCCTTTTCTCCTTTTTTCTATTTTCTTCTCTTTCTTCTTTTTTATTTCACGTTTTCTTTTTACCTGGCCAAGGACTGTTCCACTGGTCATACAGGTTGTATGTTTATAAGAAGAATGTATGTTTTATGATGTTAAAATACAATAAAATGTGTTATCAAAAAAATACATGCCAACTGTACAGTGGTATTGTGCAGAAAAGACTGCTATTTTTATGACAAAACATTGGGTCACTGTGGAGAGATGCACTGTGCCCCTCGACCTGGATACATTTAAGTAACCAGAAAGTTACTAAAACAAAAAAGAGAAGCGGGTACAAAGAATCCCTACCGCACTTCACAAAGATGTGTGCAGCGAAAAAATACTGAGGAAGTTTGTGATGGAGGATAACGCCCCCAGCACTGATAGCATTAGGTACTGATCAGTGCCCCCAAAACAGACGAGCTAATCAAGGTAAGTAAAGCAACAAGGGTGGGCGTGTGAAGTAAAGAGGCGAGGCACAAGGTGAATTCAGGAGCTTTATTCGGCGGCCCCCAGAGGTCGGACCAGAGCAACTGAAATGGAACGGGAAAGCTCGAATCTTGGTTTCGGGATCGGGGCTGGAACACTGGGCTCGTGGAAGCAGAGTTCCATCAGCTGGGATAGTACATTATATAACATCTCCGCTGCTAGGAAAACGGGAGGTAAGGAGGGGGGGGGAGAGTGGGGAAATGAAAAGGGGGGGAAAGGGAACAGGGGAAGGGGTCGTGGTATTACATATTGGAGCTGTTAATAATATAAGAAGTCTTGGTTGAAGTTTTGTATAATCTTCCGATTCCTCTTCGATAGTCTGCTGTTGAGGGTTTTCTCAGTGTCCATGTGGGAGCTATTGTCTTCACGTTGGCCATATTGAGGTGCTCCCGTGGAAGGAGGAATTGACTCTGACGGATTTTCGAATAGTGCGTGCTTGGAGGTACTCGGTCTGTGAACGTCCGTTGTTATCTTTACTATGTCGTCTCCTGACCACTTCTTCCCATCATCGAGTGTGATGGATTTACCATGACATTGGGTGACCTTTTGTGGGGGTCTGAACTTAGTTTCGCACTTGGATGTCTTTTTTGGTTCTTTGACGCAGACCCAGTCTCCTACTTGCACTCGCATTTCTTTTACTGCATTTTTGGAGTCGTAGTGTGTTTTGTATTTTGCCTGTTTATCAGCTATTCTCTTCCGGATTTTATCCATGTTAATCTTGACTTCTCCACCATTCATGAATATCCAAGCTGGTCTTAGACGCTTGGTTGCAGCTCTACCTCGCATCAGGGTAAATGGCTCGATGTTAGTGGTGGTGTGTGGTGTTTTTCTGTACGCACACAAAGCTTCTTTGATGGTTTCTCTCCATGGGAGTGTTGGCAATGGCCAGCTGTATTATGCTTTTTACGAGTCTGTTCATCCTTTCCACCAATCCGTTTGATATTGGGTGGTATAGGGATGTAGTTAAGTGTTTGCTACATCTGTGCTTGAGGAATTCCTGGAACTCAGATGATATAAACTGGGATCTGTTGTCTGAGACCAGTTCCTTGGGATCCCCTTCTCTGTTGAATATTTCTGTCAGGAATTCCGTGACTTTCTTGGAAGTGGGACCCATAATGTCTATGGCAACTTTTGACCACACATCCTTGGGTGGTTCTATGATCTGGAGAGGGGTCGTCCTTGCAATTTTTGATTTGTCGCTCGAGGCACATGCGACGCAATTTTTTACAGTCTCTTCTGCTTCTTTCCACATGTGCGGCCAGCAGTAATTGCTCCTCAGTCTATTTTTCGTCAAGCTTCTCCCCAAATGACCTTCATGGGCTAGCTCAAGGAGTTTCTCTCTGAGCATTACAGGTGGAATTAGTTTGTCGCCTCTGAATATGTGTTTTTCATTCATACTTATTTCATCCTTGAACGGTATGAAATCTGTTAAGATATGGTTTGGTTTGATCCAGTCATTGATTATGGGTTTTCTCATTTCTTGTTGTTCTGTATCGTTGTTGGTGATGTTCAGCCAATCCTCTTTGGAAATGGCAGGATTGATAGTAGCTATAATGTCTTCCTGAGGTTGATCGATCTCTTCTTCCTGGTTGGTAGAGAGTCTGGAGAGACAATCGGCTACTCCATTTGATGGACCGGGAGTGTAGCAAACTTGGAGGTTATACTGCATGATATCAAGAAACCAACACCTGATTCTTGGCGAAATGAGGTGTGGTGTTTTTGATTGAAGGATGTTTATTAATGGTTTGTGATCGGTTTTGAGTAGTATACGTAAGCCCCATATTAAATTCCTGAAATGTTGTAAAATCCATTTCACCCCCAGGGCTTCTCTCTCAATCGTTGAATAATTTAGTTCTGCACCTCGCAAGACCCTTGAGGCAAAGGCAATGGTCACAATGTTTCCCTTTTGTTGTTGTTCCAGGACACCGCCAAGTCCATATTTGCTAGCATCGACAGAGATGATGGTCTTTGCCTTACAGTTGAACATTGCTAGAGCAGGAGCCTTATTAATGTCGCACTTGACCTCCTCAAACTCCTTAGATTCCGAGGACCATACAAATTTGGTGGCTTTCTTTAAGAGGTTCCTCATGTGTTTTGTCTTGTTGGCATAGTCGTTAACAAACTTTGAGTAATATTCGGTCATGCCGAGAAAACTCCTGAGCTGGTCTTTATTTTCGGGTTCGGCGATGTTTATTATGACATCCATGAGTTTTTTCTTGGGGCTGATTCCCTTGGCGTTGATGGAGTGGCCAAGATAGGATACCTGACTACATTTTATGTTGCATTTTTCCAATTTGAGGGTGAGTCCACTTTTTTGGATTACTTGGAGGACACTCATGAGCTTGGCATCATGTTCTCTTTCGGTTTCGGCAGATATGAGTATGTCATCCTGAAAACAGTGGACACCGTCGAGACCTCCAAACAGGTGTGACATTAACCGTTGGAAGACAGCTGCGGCTGATGCGAGGCCAAAAGGCATCCTGTTAAACATGAACGCCCCCAGAGGTGTTACAAAGGAAGTGAGATTTTTTGAGGTCTCCTCCAATGCGATCTGATGATACGCCGACGAGAGGTCAAGGGTGCTGAAGTATTTGGCCGGTTTCATGGTTGTGAGAAGTTCTGATATGTTAGGGAGAGGGTGTCTGTCCACCCATATGTTCTTGTTCAAGTCATGTAGATCAACACACATCCTTATCGAATTGTCCGGTTTGCCCACAAGGACAATGGGGGCGAGCCACTCGGAACTCTCAATGGGTTGGATGATGTTTTCCTCACAAAGTCGGGTGAGCTCCCTCCTCAAGGCGTCTTTGGTGCCAAAGTGGATTCCACGAACACGATGGGCTACGGGAACGGAGTCTTTCTTCAAGACTATCTTATGATGAAAACCTCAGAGGAGTCCCACTTTATTGTTGAATACCTTTGGAAACATCTTGGCTAAAGTGGACTTTATGTCGGTGGGCTTCAAGCTGGTAGTGACATCGGTGTCGCTCAGCACACTCAGGACTGGAACTTCTTCTCCAGGGTGGATCTTTATTTGTAAGGGAGCTTGCTCCTCCCAACCAACAACTGAAGAGCCATTTTTGGCCACGAAGAGTTTACAATATGTCTCTCTCTCGAAAAATTTGAGTTTGACCCAGGTATAACCAATTATTTCGATAGGAGTCTTGCCATAACCTGTGGCCTTTATTGGCGTGCAGCGTAGATCTTGTATCTTCCCAGAGAGAGTTCCCAAGAACGTTTGGACATCCACCATTGTATAGGGGGAACCTGTATCTACCATTACTTGAAGAAGCATCCCATCCACGTACATGTCGACCCACGGACCCTTGGCGTCACGTGAGGAGGTGATGGTGAGAATCTGTATTGGAGGGGAGGCTCGGTCGATGAGCAGCATGTTGTCGTAACTAGAGTCATCTTCTATGAATCTTACAGAGGCGGATCTGATAGACGAGCCTCTATTGTATCTGGGAGGTCTGGTTGCTCTACCCCTGTTACTGTTGCAAACCTTGGCGAAGTGTCCACGGCGGCCACACTTGTAACACTCAGCATTATTTGCGGGACACGTCTTCTCAGGATCTTCGTGTTTAAACCATCCACATCGTTGGCAATTAGCAGGGTCCCTGAAGTCATTGGGTGGACCCTTTCCTCTCCTGGAATTAAATCTTGAGCCCCGGAAGGCTGGAGCCCTCCTGACCAAGGCGAGCAAATTCTCAGTGTTGTCAGCCTCTGAATTGGTTTCAACGGATTTCACCTCAACACAATCCTTTTGGGCGAGTCTCTCCTTCAGGCAGTGGTCACCAAACTCCAGGCTCCTTGCTGTCTCTATGGCTTGGTCCAGGGAGGGATTCCTCATCTGCCACAGATTCTACTGAATACGAGGGTCGGCTACATTGAGGACAAGCTGGTCCCTCAGATACTCATCGCTGACGCCAGTGAATTCACACGTTGACATTAGTACTCTCAAGGATGCGATGTAAGAGTCGATCGACTCACTCTTTTGCTGCTTCCTGGTAAAGAACTTGTACCTCTCTAGCACGATGTTGGTCTTGTTACCAAAATGCTTGGTGAGCTTGGCTAAGGCCGTGTCGAATTTGTGGTTGTGGTTGCCATCACCTCCAACATCATCCGGTTCTGGCAATGCCCTAAACAGTCTTAGTGCCTCGGCTCCAATGCAATTCAAGAGTGTTGCTTCCTTGAGGTCATCATTGAATTTTTGCCACCAATGGCTCTCAGGTAGATGTGGAACCCAACGATCCATTGTTCCCAGGGAGAGGCTGGTGTCCCATTGCAGGGGAGAAATTTGGCCGGATGAGGGATGTTTTGCATGATGGAAAATGCAAAGCTGTGTTGGAATAGTTGACAGGAGAGTTGAGGCTGAGGATGAAACTGTGCTGAAAACTTGTGTTATGAGGCAGACCAGAAAAAATATATATATATTTCTTTTTGTGTCTCTGGATTGCAAAAGTCACTGAGTATGAAAAGGCGTTGTGTTTGTTATTTTACTTCGTGGGTCACTGTTTTTGTATAATCAAGGCATCTGGTTTGAGTGTCTTGGTCTTCATTAAGAGCAGATGGGGGCCCTTGTATCGGGCAAAGGATTTGTTTAGCGGCTGTGGAGGATCGGGAAGTGCTCGATAACGTTGTCACTATGGCAACAGAGATATGACAACAAAATGGCTGCACGTAATGCACGTTTTGAGGTCCTTTTTTTTTTCTGCCGTTGGTTGGTGTGGGCTGCGCATGGGCGTAATGGCGCGTGACGAAGGTGTCTGGTGCCCGAAACCCCAAATAAATTAGAGTCGTACCTTGTTTGTTGGGGCCAGTCTCACTACACGGGGCACCTGCTCTGCAGCTGCGCAGCCCTCTACCCGGGATCAGGGAGGGGCGCTGCCGTATGTATGCGGCGGCGGCAAGCGGATATCGCCTCGTTGCGGTGGGACGAGGCTGGCAGCTGGAGCAGTCCGATGCGCTCTGGGGGACGGTTCACCTCCTTGTCGCCAATTGAAGTAAAGAGGCGAAGCACAAGATGAATTCAGGAGCTTTATTCGGCGGCCCCAAGAGGTCGGACCAGAGTAACTGAAACGGAACGGAAAAGCTTGAATCTTGGATTCGGGATTGGGGCTGGAACACTGGGCTCGTGGAAGCGGAGTTCCACGAGCTGGGATAGTACATTATATGAGGAAGTTTGTGATGGAGGATAACGCCCCCAGCACTGATAGCATTAGGTACTGATTAGTGCCCCCAAAACAGACGAGCTAATCAAGGTAAGTAAAGCAACAAGGGTGGGCGTGGCTAAGCAGCCATGAATTAGGATGCGATTTCAGTGGCTCCTGTGATTCGAACACGACCCTTTTCAGAAACTGAGGTATAATGGATGCCTCTGTGCCAGTGAGATCGGCACCGCTTGCAAGCACATGACGTGCATCGCCGGGTGAAGTGATAAAACTAGTGGTACCCTCTGAACAAAAATCGAGCTGATCGAAGGCCGTCCCGAAGGAAGAAAGGAAGAAGATGGTGGCGCATATGAGACAGGGCTCTACAGAGTGCCTGAGGACAGGGACACAAAAAAGAGCAGTACAGCAAGTGATTTAGTGAGACGACCACAGCCTAGGGAACTCCGCACGGCATCTGGAGCAGCAGAGCTGCCGACCAGCCAGATCGTTGAAGGCATGGACGTGCAAAATCCAGACGCATGCAACATAAAGTACTGTTACAACCGTCATTGGTGTGATCCTAGAAGCACCTTAGAAGGACAACATCATATACAACAGAAAAGCGGCGCTCCTCATGGGAGCTGCACATGAAACAGATTATACTGACCCACACTCGGAAGTGAAGAAGTCCCGTTAATTTGGAAAAGTAGCGCCTGAGAAGCTAGCCCCACATGAGACAAAGGAGGCGGTCATGGCCAAACATGCAGGTCAGGCTGTAAAGTGGGGGACGGCAACGAGCATAGATACTGGAGTCTGTGCCCTGCAGGGTAGAGGCGCATGGAGTCAGCGCAGATCTTAAACAGTAGATCTGAGAAGCGAGGAGGCACCGAAAGACATGTCATTAGACGCAGAAAAGCCGACAACGGCAACAGCCCAGCTCAATCCAGCACAACTGTTATATGATGGTAGAGTGAGCTGAGAAACAATAAGCGAATGAGGGGTCCAGTATGAAAAACACACCCGACGTGCAGCAAGTTACTCAAGGTGCTGGTACGGGCTTATTGCAGAAGCAGCCACGTAGGAACAGAGGAACAGAGGCTGCGAGTGAAACCTCTGCTGCCGGAATTGCTGATAAAATAAACAAGAACCTGAAGCCTTCCCACAACAACCTAGCATCTTCAAAGTTATGATACTTATTCAACCATGGAGTCATAGCTTGTATGTTAACCGGGGTTGGTAGCCCACTTTTAATCAATTCATTACACATTCTTACTGGAGCAACTTCTGCCAGCATGTTACTTACTTCATTCTTTCCTGACCTTGCTTTTTTCTTTAGGGCTGCCCCTGCGTCTTCCTTCACTGTTTGAGGAGCTGTGCTCCTTGCTGAACCCTCCCCTCGGGTGTGCCAAATGGGCAATCTTCCTCTGCATTGACCCTCCAGCACTCAGCCTGCTCCCCCTGGTAGCTGGTTCTGTTACTCCAGGAGGAGTGCCCGCGAAAGGACGCCCTTCCCCGCCGGGTTAAGCCACCCCTGCCCCTCCATACCTGGGACTTCTCTCCCGTGGCTTTTTCACCCCCTTCATTAGTAAGTACCAGCTTATCCACTACACCTCCCACATCCATTTCATCCCAAGCCAGAGCTGGCCACACCTGCATTTTTAAGCGGAATGCCCGATCATACTGTAGCCAGCCCTCTCCTCCCCGCTTTAAATAAATATCATGGATGTAGTGGCTATATGCATCCTGTGGGTATTTTTCTATCATTATGGAGGTATATATCATAAAGGCTTTTATCCAGTTATGAATGGATGCCTCGGTCTTGGGTGTCTCCTTATCCCTTTACTCCTTCTCTTTCTCAGATAATTCTTTTAACCCGTTACCGAATGGCTCCATTCCCACGAACTCCAGGATCTCTATGAATTCTTTCTTCCAAACCCTTTCTTTGACCGACATTGGAATGTGCCATGACAAAGAATTCACTGACACCCTGAATGGTGAAAAACCTGGCATAGTCCTCCCATACGGTGTCATAGTACCCCATCCTCCATCCTGTTCCACATTGGTGACTTGAGGTACTCCCATGTTGGCTACCCCTTGCCCCCACCATGTGGATGGCTGAGCGACCATTCCAGCAGTTGCACCCCACTGATTCCCCATGCCGCCCCCAACTATTGGGGTCCAGGTGGATACCGCTATGGGCTGTTGGCTCAGAGGAACCTGTAATGCTGCATGGTTCCCAGTGTCCCCATTACCCGCCCTGTTAGCCCCTTGACTTAATGTTTGGTGATTTCCCCCGTTCAGTATTGGCATAGTGGGCCATCCCCCAGGCCATTGTACTCCTGCCCCTGGTTCCCCAAGACCAGAGAGGCCTCCTGCCGGCTGGCAGCCCCCAATGGCCCCTCCCTCTGGGACAGGTGTCACCCCTTTTTGAAGCAATACAGTTGACCCGCTCTCCATTTGATTAAATGCATCAACATTCCCACTCAAGAGTGGCCCATTGGCCCCACTCCCCCAGGCTTGCATACATTGCAACACCATACCTTTCACTATCTCCATAGAAGCTGGTCCATCCTCCATCACCGCCACCGATCTGGTTGCAGACGTGTTGGGAGCTCCCAGAATCATGGGAGTAGTCACAGGTGCATGTGCCGGTACGGCTTCAACCTCTTGAGTCTTTCCTCTGCTTTTTGCGGGCCCTGTCCTCGCTTTCCTGTTGCTCGTGGCTTGCTCTTTTCTCGCTTTCCCCCTCTGCGTCATCACTCTTTTCCTCTTTCTTGTTGCTTCTTCATCCCCTTCCATCAGTCCTTCATCCTCTTGATCCTCTAACTCTTCCTCGTCCTGAAACATTAATGGTGATTCAGGCCTCTCACTGGTACCCGGCTGGCTTTCCCCTGGTTGGCTGACCAAGGATTCCATCCAGTTGCTGCCGTGCTTGGCCACAACCACTTTGGCCATTGCGATGAAAGCCTCCAAGTCCATGATTCCTGTGGATCTTCCTCTGTGGCTAGCTCCTTGTTCCGCCATCCGGCAACTCTTTGTGCCAGTTTTGACCCCACGAGCCTCTCAACTGCTTCAGTTCATAAGCAGCTGCTGACTGCACTGCCCGTTCTCTTGCCGCTCCACCCCCTCGATGAGCCCAGTTCAGCAGCGACTTCTTTTTCTGCAAGGGTGGGCGGCCCACGGCGCTCTCGCCTCCCCGCATCATGGGCTGTTCTCCGTCTCGAAGTCTCCCAGCGGCTCTCCTTCACGGCGACGCTGCTTCCGAGTCCGCCGAAGCTCCTCCCTTCAAGTGTGCCGTGGTCTCTACTTACCCGGCAGTTTCCGGGATCGCAGTGGGCAGGAGTTGCCAATGGTCCCGCCTTCCACAGCACCGCGGCGGACTTGGTCGGAAAGACGAGCTCCCAGCTGATCTTCCTCTCAGCGGCGATGCCCCCACAGCTGATCTCGTCAGTGTCTGACGGCGCACCAGCAGGACATAGTCTTTGCGATCCCAGGTAAGGCGTTGTTGTAGCTCGTCAAAACGAAACCTTCTTCTGTTGTCTCACGAGCGGGTGTTCCACGGCTGCAGCTGCATGCTGCCTTCCGTGCTGACCTCGCTCGATATAAAGGGGGAAACTCCTCCCCTTTCTTTTGTTTGCCCTTCGCAGGCTTTTTCCCAGTTATGCCGCGCTTTCCCTTTCACGGGATTTCTGTTCCTTTGCAGCCTTCTCATGGCTCCTCCCCCCTCCTTCCTACAGTGGGGGAAGGGGGGGAACCAAGTGAGGACACTGCCCGGGTTATCGGGGGTGCCTCCTCCATTTTGCTGTGCCTTGTGTTCATCGGCACTGGCACAAGAACAGTAAGAATCCGCCGGCAGTGGTGATACCCCAGAGAAGAGGCGATGAAGGAGCCGTGCTGCATAGCTGCCAGCTTCCAGAACTGAGCCTGGTAGCAGTGGGAAGCTACAGAACGGGCTGGGTCAAACCCCAACCCAGAACATTCTGGCGAAAAGGTACGTGCGTGGCTGGCACATCAGGAGGGATACGGAGATGGCACAGGGTCGTCAAAGCTGCAGGGGCACGACACACTGCCTATTAAGGGGCCCACGGCGCCCGAACAAAAGGGATAGCAGGCAGGCACAGCGTCTCGACGCTGAGCAGTGTTGGTTCTGTGCAACACATGAGTGGGAGCCCAAGTAATGCCACAGTACGGGCTACAATCCAAGAACAGCAGTACAAGACTTCAACAGGTTCGCCCAATCAGGGGACACGAGTGACACATTACAAGAACAAAACAACTGCAACTACACAAGGGACGATATGGAGAAGCTGGTACTAGCGAGCAGGAAAAATGTATGGCTACTTCCCACCTGGGTGCATAAATCAATATAGAGTGTTGGTGAATGATGGTCTTATACAAGTGAAGGTGCAGGCCAGATTCTAGAAGCCTAGAGCTGCCGACACCCAGCAGACTAAAGCGTCTGCAGGACATCAGTAGGCCACAACACGGAACATATGCAGCCAAGTGGCATTTAGCCAAGCAATCCACTGTGGTGTAAGCACTAAATATCGCGGTAGACTTCATGCAAACGACCCGCTACAGGATATGGACAAAACAACCAAGCAGTGCTGATTCCATCCAAGAGGGCACAAGGAGCACCTGCCAACTATGCAAGAATATTCAAGATACAGGCGGCAATAAAGTGGTGAATCCCACTGCGAAGATAAAACAATAAGCAGCAAAACCGGCGTGTCCAAGCAGCACAGCCATCAGGAGAGGGTGTCCGCTCATTTGGTTGAAAAAAAAAGATCGAATGACCATTTGGTCGAAACCAAATGGTCGAAAAAAAAATGGTCGAATTTTTTTTTTATTTATTTATATTTTTTTCAATTTGTTTGGTTTAAAAAAAAATAATATATAAGAAGGGGAGTTGGGGGGTGGGACCCCCCCCCCCCAAAAAAAAAAATACATTCGACCATTTGGATTTCGACCATTTGGTGTCGACCAAATGGTCATTCGACCATTTTAACCTTAGGAGAGGAGCAGTAGAGCACAGCGGTGACAAATTATGGCGCCTAAAACTCAGAGAAGCAAAGGGAAGCAACTTACTCTGGAGGCTTGTACCAAGACCACACACCCGACGGAGAACCCTGCTCAAGTGACCTCTACACCCCAGAGAGAACAGATGCTTGTAAAAGGAGATCAGCAGATCCTAGACGCCATTGCATCCATGAAGGAGTCTCTTGAGGCTATAGATGTGAACTTGTTGAGACAGTATGTGAGGTCACTGCTGACCGCACAGGAACACTTGAAAAGGAAGTGGCGGGGAACACAAGTGGCTTGAAAGACACTTCAGAAGAAGGCTTCACGGTTGAGGGCGCATAGGACGCGGATGAGGAAACCACCGCCTGGGACCCCGACGAGGCCAAGAATAGTATGGATACTGAACTACTGCGATAGGGAAAAGATCCTGCAGTATTTATGTAAAGGGGGGACAATTCAGCAGGCATCGGCCACAATATCTGCATACCCGGAGTACACCCTACAGGTACAGAAACAACAGATGAACTAGATAGCGGTCAAAAGGAGACTACCAGCAGCAAACGTGAAGTATATGCTGCTGTATCCGGCTAGACTAAACATTATTCACAAAGGTTGTGCCATTTTCTTCGACAACCCAGAAGACACACATAGATGGATGGATACACAGAATTTGCCAACTAGGGGCGGAGGGAGTAGTGATCTATAGACACTGCGAAAGTTACGACAATTTAAGCACAGTGAAAGATTGTAATGTTAAGTATGGGGGCGATCGGACCTCCAGATGGAAGCCTCAGGAATTAGGAGTCGCTAACTAACTACAGGAGCCAACAACGCGGTGCCCATTGCAAGGTCGCACTACATATAAGTCTCCTACACCTCAGATTGGATTTGTTTGTTTTCGGATACTAGCAGTTCTGTATCCGCCTACGCATCGGGACGAAACCCTGGAGGAAGGCGAGAATTACGAATGTCTGAGCACAAGGTATTGAGCCAGCAGTTGTTGGGAGCGGGGTGGGTCGGGGAGTTGGGGTAGATAGTTGGGAGTTAGCCTATAGGACCGCAATGTGTGTGTTGGACTTGACCATTGAACTACTTGTACATGTCAGAATGCTTAAATGCGATGGGGGGCAATTAGAATAGTATCCTGGAATGTCAGGGGCCTCAGCAATTATATTAAGCGCAACAGAATAATGACTTATTTAAGGCGACAAAAAATTTACATTGCACTCCTGCAGGGAACGCACCTCACTAGAGAGAAGCAGATTGCTCTTGCTAAAAAGTGGCAAGGTACAACGCTAGGTTTGCCATACTCTGCTTATGGTAGGGGCGTGATAATATGGGTAGCACTGTTGGTACCTTTGAGGGTGCTTGAGACTTCCCACAATAAGGAGGGTAGGATGTTTGTATTGCGAGGTAGGGTGAAACACAGAGAATGTTGTATCATTAACACACCTAATCAAGAGACGGTGGCTTACTTTTGCACATTATACCCACTGATAAGCCTGCACAGCGATGGCACACTGACATGGGGAGGGGACTTTAATTGTACGCTCAACCCTACGCTGGACAGTTCACTCACCCTGCCAACTCTGCCAAGGCCCGAATACATTATTGCAGGCCATATGGCGAACTGTGCCCCGCAGACCCTTGGATATTTGCATTACACTGCTCCCCAAGACCTGTACAATAGATTGCATTATCTCTTTACAGGAGAAGACAACGTGGGCGAATTCGAAAGGGCGGGTTACAATGCCGAATGTTGTCAGACCATGCCCCGCTGGTGGTTACAGGGCCGGTTCCAGCCCCACCCCCCCAAAAAGAGCAGATATCCTTACATGGAGACTTAGAAGCGAGTCTCTCACAGACAATGCATTCCGGGAACATTTAAGAGAAGGGGTGTGGGAGTACTTTACACATAATATAGGAAGCATGGCGTCAGCGCACACTTTATGGGAGGCCTTCAAGGTGGTGATCAGGGGGAATGCAATCGCAAAGGCGAAAAGGAGTTCAGGTCGCAATAGAGAGGGACTTACGTAAAGCGGAAAGTAAACTAGAGGCCATGAATGATTCGGGGATCTAACCAGCGGGAGGGCTTTTGAGGCCATTGCCCTGCAGCAGGAATGCCTAGAACACTGGGACAGATTAGGCAAGTTGAGTTACAGGAAGTATGTCGAAACGCAGCATGCCGAAGGGGACAAACCAGGAATCTTATTAGCCTTGCTCACTTAAAAGTGAAACGGAGCAAAGCATGATTCGTGCTATCGCAGCAAAGAATGGGGAGATTTGTGAGACGCAACAGGACATAAACAAATGTTTCTACGATTTTTATAAGAAGTTATATGAGGAAACATCAGCAACCCCAGAGCTAGAGACAGATGAAGCCTTAGCTCTTATAGATCTTCCAAAGCTAGATGTAGAAGCGGTCGACAATCTTGAAGCCCCCATAACCTAAGAGGAGTTGGAACACACAATTAGGGGGTTGCTGTCTGGTAAGGCCCCAGGGGCAGCCGGATTACCTAGAGAGTTCTATGAAGAATTCATGGCAGAGATTTCGTCCTTGTTGTTGGCTATGCTGAATGAATCGCTTGATAAAGGCATTTTTCCACTGTCATTACGAGAGTCAATCACTGTCCCATTACTGAAGCCCAACATACCTGACACCGACTGTTGATTTTACAGACCCCTCTCGCTGCTCAATCAAGATGGAAAGATCCTAACATCTTTGATGGCTAATAGGTTGAAGCCAGTAATACACAAACTCATACACCCGGATCAGTCGGGTTATGTCCCAAGCAGGAATATATAATATAATTTGAGATGATTGCACCATGCTATTGACCATACCCAAGACAGCACCCGGCTCATAGCGATAACTTCGATGAATGCAGTTCAGGCATTTGACTCGGTCAGATGGCAGTGCCTGCTGGCGGTGTTGAAAGGATTCGGTATTGGACCTACATATATTAAATGGGTTAAGCTGCTATACAATAACCTAGTAGCAAGAGTTACGACAGGTACCACTATATCGGAACAATTGGGATTAGGCAAAGGCACTAGGCAGGGCTCCCCATGGTCTCCTATGTTATTTATATTTGCCTTAGAGCCACTAGCTGTACATTTAAGGAAAGAATATCAGGAGGCGGGCATCAAAATACAGGGTTATACACACTTGATCTTCCTGTATGCGGACAATATGCTCCTTTACCTACAAAACCCATAGACCAACCTACAATATATGCTGGATGTGCCCGAGCGCTATGCTGACCTTTCAGGGATTACAATAAATGCACAGAAGTCATGCCTATTCCCCCTGGCAGGTTACAATGGGAGACCCCGGAGCACATTACCTGAGCTGCCGATTAAATGGGAAACTGACACATTCAGATACCTGGGAGTAGATGTTTTCCATGACCCTAAAGCAGAACACGCACAAAATACGTTAAAGACGGTGAATAAAATAGAGAACGCCATGAAATTCTGGGCTAAACTGCCGCTTCCAATAATGGGAAGAGCCGCACTGTTGAAAATGGTGGTGCTTCCGAGGCTGCTAGACTATTTTACGAATGTTCCATATAATATACCTAAAGCCTCCTTCAGGACATTAAACACTACTTGCCAGAGCTTTCTCTGGCAAAATTCAAGATGCAGAATGTCATTGGAAAAATTACAGAGACCGTATGAGCAAGGAGGGAAAAAAGTGGCAGATTTTGAGGGATATTTTGTGGTCTGCCAACTCAGTTTGTCATGCACTGGCTATCAGACGAACTGAAACAGGACACTGAGCTACAACAACTGGCATGCACCCCATTCTTTTTGAAATAGATGGTGTGGATCTCGACATTACAGAGCCCCCACTGTTGCTGAAGTTAGGCAGAACAATGTGGCAAAGAGCCTGCCACTTCTTGGGCACCCTATTCACCCCAATCCCACTGGTGACGCTTAAGAGCGAAGATACACAGCTCAGGTTGAATGTTAGGAAATACTGGGAGCCTAGTGGAGTGGTGACATTAGGAAATATATTAAATGTGGGGAGAACGATAACTTTTAGTGCAGTTATGTCAGAGTTGGTAGTATGGGAGGGGCAACACAACTTATGCCACACTGCTCCAAGGAATCAAATTAAAATGGCAGGAACAGATAGTATACTGGTGGAAGATGAAACGATAGAAACACTCTATGACATCTCCGATGGGGGACACGCAATATCCAGACTATACGAGGTATTAATGGCAAGGCCAGATGATAAATTAATACAGACCAGGCAAAGCTGGGAAGCAGATTTGCAAGAATAATTTTCGGATGCAACTAGGGGGAGGGCCATGGGGTACCACAAAGAAGTGTGCAGAAATGTGAAGTTACAGCTGATCCAACTATATGTCACTCACAGAGCATACTTAACTCCGAAGAAAATTGCTAAATTTAGTAAAGCAACAGAACAGGTATGGCCGAAATGTGGCCAGACCTAGTGCATATGTTTTGGGCCTGTGTGGAGATTTGCCAATATTGGGAGGGAGTGGCCTGGATCCTGTCTAATATTGGCCTGTCACAGGACACAGAATCCCCCAAAGCGTGCTTGCTAGGAATCTTCCCAAGACCAAAGCATGCGAGACAGGTCAGCAAGTTGAGGGATCTAGCATATATTCTGAGAAGCGTAGGATAGCAATGGGGTGCAAAGCAAGCAACGGACCATTGATAGGCATGTGGCTGAAGGACCTCCAGAAATGGCCACTGGCAGAAACCTCTGTATGGCAGGAAGCATCCCGGCGGGGCCAAGAGGAAAAAAATGTAGATTTAACAGCTTGGAAATATATGCTACAAGAACTGATAGCCCCCACACAGGAGGACACCCAGACACAGGTGCACGCACCAATAGAATCTGTGGAGTAGAGATGTGGATAAGTTCAAATCAGTGCAATGTACAATATATGTAGACATGGCCAGCAGAATAGGCTGGGGTGGGGAGGGAAGGGCGGCAAGGGGTGAGGTTTGAACAGAAAAAAATGTGATGGATCATTGGAGATTATTTACAATGTCTGTAAGTTATGTTATGAAAAACGAATAAAAATCGTTAAACAAAAAAAGTAAAGCAACAAGGCTTCACTTACCTCTAAAAGTTATAACAGGTTCAAAAGAACAGCCAAAGTTTGAGGGATTTCATAGGTGTTAACTGAAGGAAAGCATCAACGAGAAAATCTTTCCGAACCGTCTGAATTTTGAAATTTCATATAAACAGATATTTCAATAATGCCTCTTCATTTGGGGTTATATGTTACTAACGAGGTGAGCCCACAAAATAAACACTCATGGTCCTGTGTACAAATACCAGATATAGGGGCTGGAAACTTCAGGCGTTAAAAGGGGAATAACACATGTCAATGTGTGTGGTAGAGAGGTATGCATGCATCATATATTCAGACAGCAGAAAAAAAAACAATAATTAAACAACCAAAGAACAACTTCAGAATGGCCAGAAAGGAAAGATGTAGCCATTGGAAAGTGTTAGGCAAGACTGTGTGCAGTATCTATAGGACGACTCCAGCAACCTTTACCTCCTAGCAATAGGAACCCAACCTTTGGTATAGGTCTGTACTACACAGGTTGGTAGTGTGGCTCGGAAGACAGGCTTATCTCAAGACGGGTCAATGTGAGCAGTAGGGGTGTAACACAGAGTTTCACAGTGAGAGTTATTCAAATAAACACTTACACTCAATGTTTCTTGAATAAACAATTATTAATTTCTTTAACCGTCAGTTATATAAGCCTTCTTTAGAAGGGAGCAAAACATGTAACAATTAAAATACACTTCAAAGCACACTGTTTCTCTAAATCAGATGATACCCGTAGGGGATGGCACACATACACTTCCTACACCCTCTGGTGACTAAAATAGCTAGGCCACTGTGGACATAGATTTATCACTGGTACATTTAGAGCAATACTGAGTTTGGTGTAAAGGTTAGATATGGGAATAAAACAAAGGTTAACAAATAATTCATAAGCAGTTACGTACTTTTTAAACCTTCCAATGTCAAGTATATGTAACCCTTTCCTGGGGGAAAGGTAACGGCACATAGTCGGAGGTAAGAAGAGTCTCTCAGGGAGCCAGGACAGCCAATGTAAGTTGAGCAAAGTCCAGGGGAGCCGAAGATCTTCTTTGCAGGTAAGCAAAAGTCTTGCACAATTTTTTAGCAAAGTTTGTAGAAATAAGATTGACCTGAAGGGCCACAAACTGTGAGGCTTGTGAGGGGCAAAGCTGTAAGCAACTCTGCAAGGGCAACCAAGACAGGTCTCAACTGAAAGCAACTAAGGATACACAACAAGAGGTAAGTCCTCTGAGGTTTACAGTACCTTTGGTTAGAAGAAATGGTTCCAGCTGGCTTCTGTTCCAGTACAGCACTGCTGATCCTGATGTTCCTGGGCCTCAGTCGTGGGGACAAGAGGCAGAATATCAGGGGACTCCTGCACTGCAATGGGAAGGTCAGTGGCAGCAATGGGCAAACTTCAATTCAGTGGCACTTCGCGGTTTCAGCTGCTCGCGTCCAACAGCAAATAGCAACACAGCGGTTCTCGGATACCACTTCTGACTTTCCTCGCTTGTAGGGTCCAGCACTCTGTTGAGGTGGCTCAGGCTTGGTCAGTCCTGCTTCAGGAAAGTCCGGAGGATCTTCCTGGCGCTCGGGTCCGACTTAAAAGCAATCCACTCGGTTTGGTGTTCCTCTCCCTGGCACTTCAGTTCCAGCAGCAGCAGCAGTGGAAGAACAGCCAGTTCAGAAAGGATGTCCAAACGAGTTCACTTTGGGGTTGGTTGGTCCCACCAACCCAAGGGGAGAAGTCGTCCTTGCAGGGCTTCTCTAGTCGAAACAAATTCGGAGCTTCAGCACAGCAGCAGGGCTTCACCTGGCAAACCAACGGTCCAGCAATTCTTTGGATTCCTTCATCCAGTGGTCGACTCTGCCTTCCAACCCAAAAAGCCTCACCTTTTATGCAGGTTTCTCCCATTAATTCAAACCTAGCTGTCAATCACAAAGCAGGGTGGCTGTCCTTGCCGGACAGCCATCCAACCAATCACCTTTGGGTGCATTCCTGTAACGAAGGAGATTAAGCACAGGGAGATCCGGGCACTGCCCTCACTTTCTGCCCCTGCCAGACATACTGGAGCCAGAGGCGGGCTTCACTCGTGAATCCCGCCAAAGACAAAATTAACAAAGGGGCCCAACCTGGTTTTTGCATGCTGAGTAAATCTCAAGAAGGACCTTTCCAACAAGAAATGGCAAAAAAAGAAGCCCGGACCATTTTGACAAAATGGGTACCCCATGGGTGCATTACTGCAGCTGCGAACGCAGCCCGCGGTAAAAACACACACCGGTAGTAAAATGTAAACCACTGCCACCAGATATTAATTGTAGAAAGGGTAACATAAAAATGTTACATGAGCAACTAGACCAAGGGGATATACTAAGTAACCCCTCAAGCACCCTATGGTAAGATAGTGTGTGCTGGGTCTAGAAAGTTACAAAGTGTAAGTAAAGTCAATTTCACTTTACTGCTCTTCTGCCTTCTTATGGCGTTGAGCTCTAACTAATTGATGTAGTAAACGGTAGTTTCACCAAGAGAAGGTATTTAAACCTTGGGGAAATCTAAGAGATTTCCCTGTGCCACTGCACTAAAGGTGCTGTGTGTCACAATGCAAAGATGATGCCTATGGAGTTTGTCAGACTGCAAAGTCAAAAGAAATTATAAATCACTCATTGCAGTGACTAATGTATTCTGTGTTCTTAGTCCCCTTTCCTCCATACTGCATGGGCGTTCCTTCCAAGGGAACGGGGGACGGAACCTTTTTCTCAAAAAAAACCCTTCCCCTTTAAATTTAGAGGCGCACAGGGGTGCGGCCTTAGGAGCATGCGCTGCCCTGACTCCGCCCTCCGGCGCCACACCTCAGTCCCCATTGACGCATCGACAATAAATTTAACATTGCCTAATGACACGAGTATTATTAGGGGGGAGGATGGTGGGATGTATGAAGGAAAGGGGACTGAGTATGTTTTAGTCACTGCAGTGAGTAACTTCTAATTACTCTTTCGTCCCGTCCCCCTTCCTCCATACTGCATGGGCGATTACAACTGAATGTAGCACCAGGGTGGAGAGGCGACCCTACTTAAGCAAATAGGTTCCTGAGAACCGCCTGTCCGAAAGCCACATCAGATCTAGAGCCAGCATCCAAACAGTAATGCTTACAGAAAGCCGAGAGAGGGGCCCAAGCACATGGCGCTGGAATGCGATGGCCATTGTCTTGGCACCGACTCCGTGGCCGTAAGCGGCTTGTGCTGGCCCGAGACCATCCACCGGGATATGTAGGCCTTGGAGGCCTGATAGCCTGGACTTGAGCCTCCGAAAGTGACAAACAGGGCATCTGATTTGCAGAAGCTCTTGGTCCTGTCCAAGTAAAATTTCAGGGCACACCTGACATCCAGGCAGTGCAGCACCCTCTGTGCTTCGTCCTTGGGATCTGGAAAGAACGTAGGAAGGACTATTTCCTTGCTGAAATGGAAAGCAGACAGCACCTTTGCCAGACATGCCGGGTATGTCCGCAGGACTACTTTGTCCCTGTGAAAGGTAGTATATGGCTCTGAGGCGGCCACCACCTGTATTTCGCTGACTCTACAAACTGAGGTGAGGCCGACTAGCAAGACCGTCTTGATGGTGACCAGCCTGATGTCCGCGAACGCCATTGGCTCAAACGGTTTGTGCGACAGGGTGCCCAAGACTATGCTGACGTCTCACGCTGGGTGCGGCCTCTGGACGGGCAGGTAGAGCCTTGCGAGCCCCGTCAAATGTTTCTTGACAATAGAATTGGAGGAGAAGATCCCCTCCTCCGAATTCCTGTAAGCCCCTATGGCTGCGAGGTATGTACGGCAGGTGTCCACCTGCACACCAGAGGTGCACTGAAAAGGAGAGCATGTCGTCCAAAGACCATGCCAGGGGGCGATTTCCTTGGAGTCTGCCCAGAGGAAGAATCTGGTCCATTTACTTTTATACTGGGCTCTGGTAGCCTTGCTCCTTGCGCCCTGTATGATTTCCAGATGAGCCTGTGAGAGGCTGAGGTGCCGCAGTGTTACCTGCTCAGGTAACAGGCGGTGAGCGCTAGCTTCTGTGGCACAGGGTGGATGACCATGCCCCCCTGTTGCGCCAGAAGATGTGCTGGGCCCGTCGGGAGGTGAATCGGAGGCACCTGCGAGAGGCTGCGCCGCTCTGAAAACCATGGCCTGGCGAGCCACCATGGAGCAATTACTATGATGTTGAGTTGGCGAGACTCCTTGATCTTGCAAATCACTGTGTGAATCAGTGGAGTGGGCGGGAAGGCATAAGCCTTCATGCCGTTCCACTGAAGCCAAAATGCATCGCCCAGGGAGCCGGGTCCCTGTCCCTGCCAGGAGGCGAACTGAGGGCACTTCTTGTTGTGCCAGGTGGCAAAGAGATCCACCTGAGGATGACTCAACCTGTTGAAGATCTCCTGAATGACGAGGTAGTTTAGCTGCCACTCGTAATTGTCCACTCCCAACCTTCTGAGTCCGTCCGCCTCCAGGTTGGCTTCCCCCGGGCGGTGGACTGCCATGAGGTAGATGTCATTTTACAGGGCCCACTCCCACATGCTGATTGCCAGACTGCACGGGGGGGGGGCTAGTGCCTCCATGCTTGTTGACATAGTACATGCTAGTCGAGTTGTCTGTCTGGATGAGGACAACCATGCCCCCGAGCAGTGGTAGGAATGCTCTGAGTGCTAGCCAGATGGCGTTCAGCTCTAACCAATTGATGTAGTATTCCTGTCCTGTCGCGTCCAGATGCTGTGGACCGAGAGATTGTCCAGAGTGGCTCCTCAGCCCTCGAGCAAGGAGTCTGTGGTGATGGTGGCCTGCGGGGTGGGCGGCCGAAAGGGCTTGCCCGTCCGTAGGTTGCAGACCCTGGACCACCATGTTAGGTCCGGGTGGAGAGATGGAGGAATGTTGATCCTCTCAGATTGGGAGCCCTGCTCCTGGTTCCATGAGGCCGCGAAGTGCAGCTGAATCCTCCTCATCCTCAATCCCGTGTGTGGGACGGCCAATAGGACCACTGCCAAGAGCCCCAGGAGATGCAGGTACCACCATGCCGAGGTCCCCTCTCTTCTGAGAAAGTGGGCGGTGGCCCTCTTGATGGCCAAGATATTGTCCTCAGACGGCAATACCTTCTCGGAGCACGTGTCCCAGATGAGGCCCAAGAATGTCAGGGTCTGCGTGGGCTTCAGCTGCGAGTTCTTGAGATTGAGCGAGAAGCCCAGATCGTGCAGCGTGTTCATAAGGGCATGGGAAGAGTGGTGAACCGCTTCCGGAGATGTAGCCCTGACGAGCCAGTCGAGGTATGGGTAGATGCAGAGGCCCTGTGCTCTGAGGAGGGCAGCCACTGTATTCATGAGCCCGGTAAAGACTCTGGGGGCCGAGTTGAGGCCAAAAGGAAGAACTGTGTATTGAAAATGGAAGCCCCTGATCCTGAACCGAAGGAAAGAACGATAGGGCTGCCAAATCAGGACGTGTAGGTACGCATCCTTCAGATCCAGGGAGCACATCCAGTCTTCCCTTGCACAATGTCTCCGCTATAAAAGCTGGTGTAACCATCTTGAATTTCTGCAGGGGTAAAGAGAGGTTGAGGGTGGAAAGGTCCAGCACAACTCTCAGGCCCGCCTGGTTGTTCTTCTGAATGGCGAAAATCCTGGAGTAAAAGCCCAAGCCTCGCTGGGAGGCTAGGACTGCCTGGCTCTCTACAAGCGACCGGATCTCCGCCAGAAGAGTTGCTGTCCCAACTTGAGGGAATGGAGGGAGGAGAGGCTGGGATGGGTAGGCAGTACCCCGTGGATACTACAGAGAAGATCTCGGGGTCCGCGAAATTCTGGTGCCAGAAATGTGCATGGAGAGCAAGCCTGCCCCCCACTGGAGACACGTGGACTCAAATGGACGTGTCATGCCTTCTTTCCCTCGGAGGCTGTTGCGGAGGAGAGGGACTGGAAAACGCCCTTACTCCTCCCTCCCACCCCCCAACACTCCTTTTGTTGCTTGGGGCGGTTCTGAGACGACGAGTGGTCAGGCTGCCTGGATCTCCGTTCCTGGAACGGAACCTCCCCCCCCTGTCAGAGCGCTGCTGTGAGTGGGTGTACGACTTGGGCGTGGTCTCTGTCTAGATGGATAAAGACTTGGCCGTTTGTGATCTGTTTTTGTTCTTGTCCAGCTCTTCGAGGTCGAGATCCCCCCACCCCCTCGAACGGCAGATCTAATATGCGTTCCTGGACGTCTGAGTTGAATTTTCTTGCCAGGAGGCAGGCTGTCCTTCTCATGTCCTTGGAGATACAGATGGCACGGCCAGAGGTGTCAATATGGCATCAGCGTTGGCCTGACGAAGATGCGCTGGAATACAGCTTCTTCCCGTAAGCCTCCAAGATCTTCTCCTCCTTGCCTAGCAGCGTTGCAGAGGAGGAGGCGGAGGCGGAGGACAACTGTGGCTTGGAGTATAGTGATGCTGCAGCGATCACCGAGGAGTGAGGCTGAGGGTGGGCCGATAGCATGAGTGTATCCCCATCTTCCTGTACTCGGCGTCCAGGTGTCGATTGACCGGCTGGATGAGTGGGGCTTGAGCCAACCCTTCTTGGCCAGGAAGACTACATTGGTTTGCAGTGGAATCCCCATTTTGGCAGAGGGGCGTCGCGCGAGGACTTCAGCCAGAACCCCCTCTGCCGGCTGTTCAACCTTGGGTTGGAGTAGGCCCAGGTACTCCGCCAGCCCTGCAAGACGTGGAAGGCCCTGGCTGAGGATGACGTGTCTGGATCCTCCTCCTCCTCATCTGTGTCCTGTGGAGGAAGAGGTGGAGCAGTAGCCGGAGCCAGAAACTGGAGTACAGTGACCGCGACTGGAGGCTGAGGAGGCAGAGGCTGGTACAGAAACGGTGGAGGCGCTTGTGGTGCCGCTAGCATCGTAGGGAGGACCTCCGTGATGGAGGATAACCCCCATCCGAGGTGACTTCATGAGCCCGAGAAACCTGTTGAAGAACCCCTCTTCACTGGCCGAAGAGGTGGTAGGGGGTACTGACGGGGTAGCCCGGAGCTGCTGGAGCCGCTGCATACCTTGCCCATATGGACGCAGTGGGAAGCTGCCCTGCGCATAAGAAGGATAGGCTGTAGGCCACGTACCTGGTTGAGGCCAGTCCCACCTTGTTCGCCGAACTCCTGGAATGGCGTCGGACGGGTGCCTCTGTCTAGTGCAGTGGCCATCTTGTCGAGCTGCCTGCCAAGTGCCTGCAACATGTTGCTCGGCTCGCTGGGCCCAGCCTCCTCCAAGACTCTTGCTTGTGGATCACGAGGCCTACCCTGCTCCTCGGCCCAAGACCCGGTAGGTGTGACACCCTTGACCCAGGGGTCGGTAGAGCTGCATTTAGGCGCCCCCTCAGATGTACTGCGGTTATAGGGCGGAGCCCCTCGGATGACAATCTGGTACAAGAACCTTTCGGTCCCTAAACACTGCCACCAGGAAGATCCAAGGGGCCTGAAGGACATTAGCTGCAGCAGCTTCAGTGCATGTTCTGGTACAAGGACCTGAACGGCCCCTCCCGTGCGGGAGAGTCCTTGGGAAGGAGTCTCCATTGCGGGGTGCGATGGAAAATAGCGGCCCTATCTTGGGCCTGGCTCAGTGTTTCACGTAGTCCTTGAGGTCCTCTGGAGGAGACTTCTGGAAGAGCTCCTCCACCTGGCTAGATTGCTGTTCAGCAATTTCAAAGACAGCGAGCCACACGCTGTACAAGCTTGCAAACCATGGTCTGGGCCAAGGCAGCGTAGGCAGAGAGTGTGGGGGTTTGAAGTTGGGAAGAGCCTGTTGCAGGATGGTCACCTGCTGAACCCTGTGGAAGTCGACATGCGCCAGTGAGGAGCGTGAAGCCTGAGGACCGAGTACCTAAATAATAAGAAAGTCAAAAAAAAGACAAAGAGACGAAGTATCCGTGCGTGGAATTACATGGCCGAAGCCAAACCCAGGAGCGCTGTTAAATTCGGCCCTTTCCGGTCAATGCGGAAAAGGGGACTGAGGTGTGGTGCCAGAGGGCGGAGACAGGGCAGTGCATGCTCCCAGGGACGCACCCCAGCGCGCTTCTAAATCTAAAGGCAACAAAGGTTTTTTCTGGTGAAAAAGGTTCCGCCTCCCGTCCCTTGGAAGGGATGCCCATGCAGTATGGAGGAAAGGGGACGGGACGTAAGAGTAACACAGAGTATAAATCACAGAAAAAAATACATGAGAGAGTGGGAAAAAGGTCTCACTCTCTCCAGGTAAGAAATGAAAAGTCCTAGAGTCCAGCAAAAGGGCTGTGGGTCTCTAAGGTAGAGAGGAATTAGCACATTTCTGAGAATTCTCCATAACAGAAAGCAAAGTAGGGCAACCAGCGAAGCATTGGTTGGATAATGCACAGAAATGTGATACTATCAGAGCAAGATCTATGTGGAGCAAGCCTTATGATTCACAACTGTGCAATAAAGCAAGTTCTGGGGAAGCACCATTTTTCAGATTAACTTTCAGGGGGTAACAAAGTGATTTCTGTCACACATTTACATTTTTACTGAGCATATTCCAGAAGCATTCTTCATTATTCTCATGTTCTTACTTTTCACAGTACCAGGCTGATATTGTTGTTCTCCTATTATTTTACACAATAAACCATGCAATAGCAGTTAAGTTGTCTGTCAGTTAATAAAGTTGTACTGGTTTTCGGGGGATAGTAAGACGGGAGTTCCTTATGGGAAAGGGAGTCCTTATCCCCAAGAGAGGAGTCTCTTCCTGTGAGGTCCCCCTTACTGCCACCCATAGGGGGAATATTGCATAGTGGGCTCACCTCCGTAGCCTCACAGGAACGGGCTCTCCCAATTACGCCATTCAGAATTCTCTGCTCTGATTTCCCTCACCCATGACGACGGGCACTAAGATTATTATTGCCGACTTGTCCACATTATCACAATCTGCCTCTCGCGGTTGCGCTAATGGATTCTGGTCTTCGCTCTGTATTTACGGGGACTGTGTTTGAGAATCCGAGGCATCTGAGTTGGAAAGTAGATATGCAATGTAGTGACCCCAGATGTCGGGGGGACGTGCATGAAGGGGTAGCGTCTGTAGAAATTCTGTGTCCATATCTTGACAATAGAGAATGTCTTTTTTCCAGGCTGCTAAAGTGGGGACTGGGCCCCGACCCCATGCCATAGCGATCCTCCAACACGCCAACACCAGGAGAAGGGTTGCAAGTTTCCTCGACAAGGGCTGCAGATACTTGGTCAGACTTAGGAGGGCTACCGTCGGGAGTGGGGACAGCTCCTCTCCTATTATAGTGGCAATTGTTTGCAGGACTTGAGTCCAGAATTGGGATACCGCGGGTCAGTTCCCGGCGAGGTGGAAAAAGTCTGCGGCCACAGTGCCACATCTTTCACATTGTGCTGATAGTTCTGGATGGTGTCTGTGTTTTTTAGCAGGGGTGTAGTAGGTTTGGTGCACAAAGTTAAAATGGATTTGCTTGAAGCGGGTGTTTATAGCAACTTTCTGGGTTTGCCGGAGGATGTAAACCCAGTCTTCTTCAGGTATTGTAGCATGGATGGCGGTTTTCCATCTTAGTTTTGTTCGGGCGTCGATGGTTACCGTGTCAGTTAGCAGGGATTTATATATCATTGACACTAGTCTCCCCTCTCCCTTCGCCTGTATTACATTTTGTTAGGTCCCATGTCACTGGCTTTTGGGGGAATGATGGGAGCAAGGACTGCAGGGTATTACGTAGCCTGAAGTAGATGAATGTGTCAAGTGATGAGGTACCTCCTCTCTCTTTGGCCATTTGTGGAGTTATAAACGTGCCCTCAGGGAAGCGGTCTCCAAAGGATTGTAAATTAACTTTGTTAAGCCATAAATGAAATACTTTTTCAGCTGTCAGGGGGATGCCTGGAATAAATTTGATTGGCAGCAGGGGGGAGAACCTTATGTGTACATCGTATTTTCGCACGATTTTCTTCCAAATAGCGTAGGTGGACAGGACAGTGTTCATCGTGTTGTATGGTACTGGGATGCGGCTGATAATGACAGCTGTTAGTAGGTTAGGGGATGCTAGGGCTCGTTCAACCTGTACGTGCGGTCGGATAAAGTGTGTTGTGTACCAGTGACTTAAAAATTGTGCCTGGTCCGCCCAGTAGTATCTCTCTATACCTGGAAGTGCAAGGCCGCCCCTTGACGTTGGTAGTATCGATGCTGCGTGGGCTACCCTTGCTGGTTTCACCGCACACAGTATGAGGCTTTTCACTTTTTGGAAAAAGGACCGTGGTAGGAGTAGTGGTATATTTGTGAATAGATAGAGGAGTTTGGAGAGAATCACCATTTTGATCAGTGAGGCCCTACCCCAGAGTGTTAGTAGGAGCAACTTACATCTGTGAGGCCCTACCCCAGAGTGTTAGTAGGAGCAACTTAAATCTGCGAACGCGTTCCTGAAGAGAACCCATTTTTGTCACATAGTTGTCTTTATATATATCGCTGGGTTTAAGGGACATATAAAAACCCAGGTACCGGACCTGGGGTTTTCCCATTTAAAACGTGGTCATCTGGGAACTTAGAGGTGCTCGTGTCAGAGGGAATATCACCGACTTAGAATGGTTGGTTTTAAGGCCGGAGATATTGCTAAACTTAATCACTTCCCGCATTATCGGGTTGAGGTTAGTTTGGGAATCGTTGACGAATAAAATGACATCGTCAGCATACAGGGTGACCACTAGTTTATAGGGTAAGGACTCTGAAGTTGGTAGGATCTCAACCTTGAGGCTAGGGGTTCCATTATTAAGGTGAAAATGAGGGCTGATAGGGGACAGCCTTGTCTGGTGCCGCTTTCTAACCTGATGCTAGGGGATTTCGTATTGCCTAGGGTAATATAATATCGCAGGCCATTGTAAAGCAGCGAGACCAGTTTGATAAAGAAGTTCCTGAGTCCCATTTGTTTGAGTGTCGCGAAAAGGTAGAGCCATTCGAAAGAGTTGAAGCCTTTTTCGGCATCAAGTAAGACAGATATTGCTTGCTGTGCTGGGTCAAATGCTTCTATGACGCCGAATAGTCTTCTGATGCCGTAGGTCGTGCTGCGCCCAGGAACAAAAGCCGGCTTGGTTCGCCCAGCACCAGTGCGGCAAGAGAGGGAGTAGCCGTGCCACTAGGATTTAGGCCAGGATTTTGTTGTCAAGGTTGATCAAGGAGATTGGCTTGTAGGAGGCGTAGTCTTCTTGGCGTTTACCTGCCTTGTGTAGCAGGATCACATTGACTTCGCGTAGTGTGGGTGGGAGAATCCCCCGATCTAGGGCTTCTTCGTAGACTTGAAGTGGTATCGGGGCTATGGTGGCTGCAAAGGTTTTATAAAATTCCCCTGTGGGACCATCGGGTCCAGTGCTTTGGTGTTTGGGAGATTTTTGATTGCTTCCGGAATTTCTTCTAGTGATATAGGTGCATTTAGAGGTTCATGGAGTTCTCTGGCTACCCAGTATAGTTCGGTGTTAAGGAAGTTTGCAGTACCTCAGAACATGTGGTGCTTTTGGAGCTATATAGTTCTTGATAGAAGTTACAAAACGTGTTAACTATCTCTTCTTCTGTGTAGACTAGGTTTCCCTGTGCATCTCAGACATGTTCCACGCGGGCAGGTTTTTTGTCAATTGTTATTAAGCGGGCCAGTAGTGCCCCTGGTTTCTGACCCTCACCGTATTGACAGATCTGATGTCTGCGCCCCAGGAACTTCAGCTAACGCTCGGCTGTTTCTTTAAACCTCAGCAGTTCTTCTTTTAGGTTAGCTTGGGTCTGTGGTTCATTGGAGGTGATGCATTTAAGTTTGAGCTCTTTGGATGTTGTTCACTGCTTGCCAGTTCTCTTCGTATCAGTTTCAAGATACCATTCTCTTTTGCCATGCACACTCCGCGTATATAGCATTTTAGTGTTTCCCACAAAGTGCCAGCAGAGTTGGCGGAGTCTTGATTTACCTCAAGGAATGACGTAATTTCCTGTTGTAGTTCTGCTGCAAACACAAGGTCTGATAGTGATCCTGGCTTGAATCTCCAGTTGAGTACTGGTGTTTTGGTGCTAGACAGAGTGAGTTCGAGTGTCACCATCGAATGGTCGGAAAAGGATTGTGGGAGAATTTGACCAAGCCCCAAACAGAATGGGCTACGAGCCGACACCAGGATGTAGTCTTTGCGCGAGCTGGTGTTGTGGACGGCTGAGTGGAATGTGTACTCTCTCACGTCTTGGGTGGAGTATCTCCATTTGTCAATCAGATCGAATGCTTGGCAGATTTCTTTAACCTGAAGACTTGCTTTGGAAGGCTTACTAGCTGTGTTGTGTGATTTGTCAATCTGAGGGACCATTGGTGTATTAAGATCTGCTCCCCAGATGATTGTCGCTGAACTAAGCTCTCCCAGATGTGACATGACCCAGTTGAAATTGTTCGGCCCGTCTGTATTAGGGGCATACGCGTTCACCAGGGCTATTTCCTTCCCCGCTAGGATCCCTCTCACCAGTAAAACTCTTCCCTCTGTGTCTTTCTTCGATTCGATCAAACTGTAGTTGGCCCTCTTGTCAATCAAGATGGCAACTCCTCTTGCATAGGATGATTATGATGAGAAGTACCTATGGTAGCCCCAAGACCGGGCCCAGTGATGTTCTGATGTCGGAAGGCGATGGGTCTCTTGCAGCATGGCCACGCTAATTTTGTGTCTCCTAAGGTATTGAAGGATCCTCCTGGTTTTTGCTGGTTGATTGCCACCTCAAATGTTCCAGATGGCTACTTTAAACGGATCTACAGGACAATGAGTGGATGGGTGGCGACGGATTTGTTGCGGACGGCTGATTTCGGCTGAGTCATGGGCATGTGTGAGGAATTGTTAGATCTTACATTCGTCGTGATGGGGGTCTCTGGCGTATCCGTGATTGAGCATAGGTGAACTGCGATTGGCGTCTTCATGTAACTATTATCCCTCCCCTGCGTAGGCAACCCCCAATTGGCCCATGATGATCCCTCCCCCATAAACAAAACAGTTAACATTGCTGTGCTTGGGGCACTGGTGCCTTCCAAGGGGGGAGGGCTCCCTTAATTTATAGGATAGTGTCTCTGTGGTGGTTATCTTTGGGTAGTGGTGGTGACCCGGTATCAACTTCACATGCTATTAGAGAGGTGGTTTATGGTGGGTCTCTCCTCATCCGGTCTCTGCGTTGTGGCCTCGCGTTGTTAGAGGCATGTTTACAGCCGGCTCGATCTACGAAGTCATTGGCTTCCGCAGGTGTGTTGAAAAATTGTGCTTTGCCTTCATGCTGGATGCGAAGCTTTGCGGGGAAGAGCATTGAGTACAGTATTTGATTGTCCTGTAGTCAGCGTGTGACAGCTGTGTATGAACTCCTCTGCACCTGGACAGCTGGGGAGAAGTCTGGGAAGAATTGGATGTTGTCTCCCTTGTATTGGAGGTCTCCTTTTTCTCTGGCAGCCCCGAGTATCGTGTCGCGGTCCTTGTAATTTAAGAGCTTCGCTATAATCGGGCGTGGGTTTGCTCCTGAAATTGGTTTAGTATTGGGAACTCTTGTGTGCCCTTTCAATGAGAAATAATTGGGAGAGAGTCTCTGCTCCAAATAGTTCCACACAGATCTTTTCAACGTGCTCCTCCATTTTGATTCAAAGCTGTTGCTCTCCGACCCCGATAATTCTGATATTGTTTCTGAGAGAGCGCCCCTCCAAATCTTCATTTTTGGCGCACACTGCTTTCATTTGAGCCTCTAGCAAAGCTACTCTGGAGGTCAGAGATGTTGCACCATCATCTAGGTCTGACACGCGCTGTTCAACTGCATCCAGCCTATCTGCACGTTTGTCTAGGCGATGCTGGAGTTGATCAACCTTCGAGGACAGTGTGTCTAGTTTGCTACCCAGGCCTCCAATTCCAGCTTTCAAGTCTAGTAGGATTTCCCTGATGTCAAAGTTCTGAGATTGCTCTTCTGCTTGGGAGACGTTGTGTATAGGTGACTCTGGTCTACTGTTGGGATTGGTTGATTTAGTGGAAGAGCCAGCTTTGAAATTCAGTTTTCTCTGGGACTTGTCGGTTTTCACCATGATCAGCTTCGAAGTGGTTGCTGCTGGCATGCAGTTGTCAGCTAATTGGAGTGATGATGGTAATGACCTGGTGGGGTCGACAGCGTATAGCAATTCGCACCAATGTTGTGGGCGACTTATGAGATCCGGCTGCTGGTTGTTGCGTGTTTTGGTTGGTCTTTGCTTGGTCAGGCCCGGAGACTGCGCAGGACTTCCGTCGCTGGTCGACGCAGACTTGGGACTCACAGGATAGTTGGTTCCAAAAATGTGTATCTTCAGAGTGCTGCTGCCTAGGGATTTTGGGCAGACCGCAACCTTGTTGGCTGTCTGTGTTAGCAGACGTTGCTTATGTGAACCTGCAATGGTTCTGATGAGGTATGAGTTTTAGTTCCCAAGCAGAGGTGGAATTCACCACCAACTCTATGAGGTTCCGGTATGGTTGGGAACATGGCTATCTGTCCTCGCTTGGACTGTTACACAGTAATGCAGTATGGTGAGAAGAATTCCCAGGCGGGGCCAGGTTAATTATTGCGTTAGGTTAGTTGCTGTCTGGGGCCAGGAGCAGCTGCTGCGGCATGTGCGGGGACTGAGCTTGGTGCGGGGTGGCTGTGCGGTTTGGACTTGCCGCCCACGCGTACCTCTAATCTGGGTGGCAGGGGAGGGGTTTGTGGCTTGTAATGCGCAGTTGGTCGAGGAAGTATGGGGAGAGTGGCCCTCTGCCACCTAATGATCCACGCGTTGCCTGCTGATGGTAATATCCCTATGGTGCACTACAGAGGTCTCACGTATGGCACCATTGCCCCGGAGAGAGGGTCGGCCAAGGTAGGGCGTGTTCCTGTAATTGCAGGTAATTATGGATGTTACACGGGCAGGCCGGGTTGTTTGTGAAGCCGGCCGTGCCAGTTGCAGACCGGCTGGAAGAGCGGGCGTGTGCCTCTGGAGCCGCACACGCCGTGGAGCGCTCTTACCTGGTCTTCAACAGGGGCTCGCCTGTGGGCAACAGCGCTGCTTCCCCACTCCTCGACGGGCTGGCAGGCGGGGCCAGCTGCGGCAACAGGTTCGCCCGCGCCCGGGCTGCGTTTGCTCCTCTACTGTGCCGACGCAACTAAGTGCCCTTGGCGAGTCGTCCTCGTCGTCCGCCGGCCTCCTTGTTCTAACGCCGGTCCGACTCCACGCAGGCTCCTCCTACGTTGGTTGTCCGCCGCATAGTCAGCGCGGCCCACGCCAGCCAGGGCCTCCAGGCAACGCGGGCGGGCAGGCCCCCGTCGGCCGTGGCGCTAATGTGGAAATCTTGGCCCTCGGCTATGATAATGGTCTCGGTGTGGATGGCAGCGTCCCCCGCAGACACTCGGCAGCAAAGACAGTTAAAATGTTCACCACAGATGCAACGATTTTGCAGGATTCATTGGGAGCTGCACAGAGCTCTTTAGGGAGCCGCCATCTTGGTTGGCCCTCTAGCGCCCTCTGTGGCAGTGGGACTTCAGCAAAAGCCTCCCCGATGACCAAAATGAATTCGAAAGCCCAAACAATAAACGGGTAGGGGTAGAAAAAAGTAGGGTTTACATAAAATATGCAGTATCCCCAAAATGTGAATTCTGCCCCAACGCTGGTGGAATAAAACACCACAATTTTAGCACCTGAATCCTATAGCTCTTACTTCCTTGACCCAGACCAAGTGCCGTATCGCCAACAACTTTAAATGTAATCACAACAACCTTTCCCTGCTATCCCTTTAATGTTTTACCCAACCACACATTTTGGTACAGTGTACAGCACTTGTTTACAAGCAGTACTGTTAAACCCAGTGAAGACCCCCAACGATGGAGAACCTTTGCCCTAATACTTTCAGAAAGCTTTAAAAAAAAAAGTGCATTAATGTTGATCATTTTGTTCCATTGTCAAATAACCCCAACATTCCTTTCTCATATTATCACTAAAATCTTTGTTTGCACCATTCCACCGAGCTCCACCAACCGCCCTTTTAATGGATTTAAAAAAAGACTTTGCCATCAATGGGTTCCCAATTCGGATAAAGATGGTTTGATTTCACACAGTGCTTTCCCTTTAGTAAATACTTCATGTATCCATCAACTGTGTCATTATTTCTAGGACATATAGCTGCACCGTTTCTTTTTTCACTGAATCTTGTCATCAATGGGGATTAAAATCAGAGCCATACTCAATATTACCCAGAAAGATGTCCAATGCCAAGTAGTAGCTATGTTGATCAATGTTAATGTCCCGTGTTGCTAAACCTCCTTACTGTGGCAAACCATGTAATTGTTTCTCTTAGTCACACAGAAAAAAATGTTGGGTGGAAATGTGGACTTCATGCATATAGCAACTAACCTACCAGCCAGAAGAAAATTCCATGTTAAGAGTTTCATGCAGTGTTTGGGTTGCTCTGAGACTAACTTGAAACGTAAAGGAACCTGTAAAGACCAACATGATGTGCCTATATATCTTAATCCATTCAAAGTCCACTGTAGTAAATTTGTTGCGATTACTAATAAAATATCTAGGGTGTTAATCTCCAAGACCGTGTATCCATGTCTTCTTGACCGCCATCATTTCCGTCCATTAAATGGTAACATTTGGAAGTTGTTTCTCCACTCGGTTTGTGTTTAGGAGTCAATAAGTCCTGGGGCTATTTCCCAGCCTTAGACCAGCCCTTTGCTTTAGTCACAGTAATACAGAAGTCATTCTAACAGCCCTGGTAATGTCTTGTTTGCAGCATGGACAATGCTCAAGAATGTAAAATAAAATAATCGAAAACTAGCAAATATACATTGCTGTACCTCAAAAAGAACCTTCAGTGACAACTGTGTGATGCAAAGCTCCTTTGGCAGTCTTCTCCTTTGTGCTTCCAACAGCAGGCAAGACTAGAAAATACAAAAAAAACTTTCTTTACATCCAGGTATTCAAAACAGAATCAGCAACTATAGCACTGAAAATGTTAACAAATACAAACCAAAGCAGACAGAGAAAAACCGCTGCAATAAAACAGTAGTTTTAAAACCAGTTTGCCAATAGTTACTCACATTTGAAAATGTCTGTTGATAAAACCATGTAACAAAAAGTATAGTCTATTCACCTAATCAGCAATAAACACTTAGTTTTAAGTCTCCAGATAAGATGAGGTGAGAGTATTTTACTCCCTACTTTTAAACTTAGAGAGTAAATGTGATTTCAATAAAGTAAAAATGACCTTTCTCCTTTGCAAGAGTAAAATGTATGTGGCATCCAGCCGACGTGTGCAAAAACTAAATAGAAATCATTCATATGCGGCAGCTTTCTGCATTGTGACAGTACACCTTTCATTATTTCTCTAAGGTCTGGCCATTTGCTATCTCCTGTATATATTTAAATGTTGAAAACACAAAAACCTAGCCAATTATATAGTAAAGCAAACATGAATTGTATTGTGTGTTTTGAGGTTCGATAACAGAATTTTCTTTTGATGTTTAATGAAAGTCCTAATTTCCTGGATCTATTACTACCTAATGGTATGCCAATGTTATGATACAACAGTGCAGAGAGACAAGGACGCCATGCTAAATAAATTCTATATCTAATCTCATGGTAAAATGGTTATTTATATAGCACTTTTAGCAAAGCGTTGCACATAGAACATATTGATCACAATTATCACCAATCTGAAGTCGGTACTCCTTTATCGACCTCGAAAGGATGAAAGGCTGAGTTGGCCTTGCCGGGATTCGAACCTGCAACCTACAGATCACGGCACATATTGTAGCAACGAGCGCTAAACCAGCTGAGCTATCTTATTGGCTAACGTCCTTTGGAGGTTTGCAAACTAAGTATCAACTGAGGTATAATAATCACAGTGCCTAGATGTTGGACGTACCATGTATGAAGCGCTACACAAAGTTAAATAGCTATCTGTATTATCACAAGGACAGGTTTTGCTGAGTTTCTATTTCATTTACAAATGTAACTTTAATTTCTTTGTTTTTGGACAGTGCTTGCATTTCCTGGAGAGTCAGTTTTTGGATGTGTTAATTGTAGTATTGAAGATATGAGAGGCTAGAACACCTGTGATTGGTGTAATTAATCACTCACGCTTGAGCAAAGACTCTGCTGCCACTGACCATTTATAGTAATGTACCCCATTGACTGCAAGGTTGAATGGATGTAAACTAGACCGTGCATACTCATCATTTTACACACTGTTTTTATAATTGGAGTGTAAATCAAATTATCAGTGTAAAAATGATCTGCCTCCGCATGTTTATGCACACAGCACAGGAACTCTAAAAAATACAATTGTGCAATACTGGTTTGCTTTCACTGGGTAAAAAAAGCAAATTAATTATACAATCCCAAAATGCTAGGAAAATAAACCTGCACAGTGCCTGTTTGCTCCATGAGCAGCAACACAGCAGAAGCTGAATGGAAATAAACCATTCCTTTTATCACAGTGCACACTTTCTTTTTTTGAAAGGCTTCAGAGAAATACATTCCGTTTCAGAGGCTTTTATCCATGGAATGCAATTATATCCATGTAGATAAAAATCAAAAGAAGCTTTCTGCTTTCTGTCAAGTAACCTGACCTTTGCACTGCCCTCTGTTCTAAACATGTGTGTAAATGTACACAGGAAAATAATAAAGCTGTGGTATTTACAAGATGTTCATGCGTAAAACGGCCTTGTATGCACCTTATCTGGAGGACTGAGCACTCCATTGTGCGGAGAAAAAGCAATATTTTGTGGATGTTGATGGTCTCCTAGTCTGCATCTTTCCCGAAGAAGCAGCTGGGTTCTTAAGTGAGCTGTGTGGATATGCCATGAAATCTTTTTGGTCGCTCTTTGTATAATGGCCGCCTGTTATGGCCTAGGGGCACTATGGGCTAATCCGGGTATATTGACACAAAGCTCTCGTTTCCGATATACTTCAAGCTCTGAGTACAGACAAAATATATACAATGTTATAGAACCAAGTGTAATGAGTCATGGGCTGCAACGAGTCATGGCTCATGGCACGCCATCAGTTGAGGCTGAATTTAATGCAACCTCTGACTAATACACTCAGTGTAAATCCAGCCATGACACCCTTCCCACTTGTCCTGGCTAAACGCAGAACCTTTAAACACAAAGCAAGTATTAGGGCAAATGTGCTCCATTGTTGGGGGTCTTCACTGGGTTAAGCAATACCTCATGTAAATGAGTGGCATACAATGTACCAAAATGTGTGGTTCGGTAAAACACTAAAAGGATAGCAGGGAAAGGTATTACATTAAAGGTTGTTGGAATTGAAGATAGGGCTGGGTCAAGGAAGTAAGAGCAACAGGATTCAGGTGTTACAATTGTGGTATTTGTATCCGCCAGCGTTGGGGCAGAATTACATTTTTGGAGATACTGCATTCTCATTTCATGGAGACCCTACTTTTTTTACCCCTATCCTTTTATTGTTTGGGCTTTCCAATTCATTTTGGTCATCAGGGAGACTTCTGCTGAAGTCCCACTGCCACTACATTCTGTGACGAATCAAGGGATTCAGTCACTTCCCCCCCAAGGGGAGGGGAGGGGGGAGCCCCTTCCTGCGAGGCTACATAGGTGAACCCACTACGCAATATTCCCCATATGAGTGGCGGTAAGCAGGACCTCACAGGGTGAGACTCCTCGCTTGGGGATAAGGACTCACTTTCCCATAAGGAACTCCCTTCTTACTATCCCCCCAAAACCAGTACAACTTTATTAACTGACATACAACTAAATTGCTCTCACATGTATCATTGTAATGTAACAAGAGAAGAGCAACATCAACCTGGTACTGTGAAGAGTAAGAACATGAGAGTAATGAAGAATGCTTGTCTGACAAGTTCTGACACGAAGAAGTCAACAGGAGGCATCGTGAATATGGCTCCAACACAAAGGAAGGACTTTCCTTGGAAACCGGCGAAGCACCAGCAATGTGTCATAAAAAGAGGAGGGTCAAAAGAACAAGGATGTGTGACAAATCTGTGGATGTCCACCCTTCTTCCCTAGGGGGAAACCTTTCCAATGGGACGAGGGTGGTACAGTACAATAGTCCTCCTGAGGGTGGTGCACAGGGGGAGGATCACATGGGAGAGGAAGCCCCATATGGGTTAGGGACGACCAACCCCCGCCCTCGAGAACGCAGTATACCTCCACTTTGTTACACCCTCCTTCCTTCCCAAAGCGAAACTCTACTTCCCTCTTTCAGATCATTGCCAATATCTGTTATTGTACTGTCTGCCAACTTAGTATGTTAGACCTGACTAAGGCACCAGAGAAAACAATTTGTTTTCCATATAGTTCCAATACAAGTACTCGGAAGAAGAACATGACTAGAAGTAAGAAGATCACTCCAGAAACCGGCGTGAACAATCTAAGCCTAGTCCCTCACAGCAATTGATTGGTGAAAGGCAATACAAAATAGCAGAGAGAAACCAACATGGAGATAGCCATCTTCCAAGGAGGAAACCTGGGAGACGCTGACCCGGCGAACAGGGAAACACACAAAAAGATGCCGTGCACAAAGGCGAATGGGAGCTCGAAGTTAGTCCAGGACCAAGGAACTAAGCCAACCGCTGCCCAAGAAACCCTTTCGGCGCCCCAAAGCTTGGCTAGCTGCTGGAGACCAAAACCACAGCCTGAGAAGGAAGCAGGGACCAGAGGTGCCACCGCCGACGAGAGGAGATACCAGAACACAGTTGGAGACAGAAAGCAAAGCACAAGAAAGAAGGAGTAACTGGCAAAGACGGTGCCAACCTGAGGGAGCACCCGAACGCTACCGGAGCCTCAAAGTGGAGCACTGCCGCTCGGAAGAAGCAAAGCACACAAATAGGTACGCGGGCAAACAGAAGGTGCTAGAGGTCCAGGCGGAATCTGGGAACTACAGAGCATGAGATAAGAGGGACTGGGACCCTGAGAGAAAGAAACAATTGTATGTTTGGCAAGAGAGTAAACCAAGCAGGCAAGAGATATTATTGCGGGTCTGGGACACTTACCCATATGAGCGCCAGAGAATAAGAGACACTGGGACCCTAAGAGAAAAACAGTCCAGAAGGAAACATGCTTGGCAGGCGAGTAAACCAAGCTATTGTGAAAACGGATTGCGACATTGGGGCGCGCACCCACATAAGAGCCAGAGAATAAAATTGTCTGGGACCCTGAAAGCAAGAGACAGACCAGAAGGAAACATATGCTTGGCAGGAGAGTACACCAAGCTGGTAGAATACCTCATTGCAAGTCGGGGACTCCCACCCATTTGAAGGTCTATGAATAAAGTGAAGCTCATTCAAGAAAGTACACGGTCTGGGACCCAAGGAGAAAAAAAAGAGAAAAAAAGGAGAGATTAACATAGAGTATCCGTTATAATATCCTGGGGTGTGTTTGGCAGGAAAGTGAACCAGACATAAACCCTCCATGAACAAAGAAAAGGTGTTCATGGGACAGCTGGAAACTTTTGTTGTGCATATTTGGGAAAGCTTGGAAAGTCCAGGGAGGTGGAGACAAGCCCCCTAGCTGAGTAAATACTGTGCTTTCCTTTGTGTTCATTTTGTAAAGTAAAGGAAACCACGCAAGGAGGAGACAAGTTCCTAACTTTGTCAACTAGAACAAGAAGGAATCAAGCAGAAAGGAGTTAATCCCAGATAATTGCAATGTTACATGGTGAAAAAGGAACACTTGTTTCGTTTTTTTGACAAGCGGGAATAATGGGAACTTTTTGTTGGCAAGAACAATCATCATCACTTTGGTTCTGAATTAAGCGCCATTTGCACATTAGATTTAAGTTACTAGTGTTGGGGTCAGAAGCAGGGTTTATGGACACGACAGCGACTATTTGACATCCTGATATTTTCCTTAGATTTCTTTGAAGCAGGGAAACCCCTCTTCGCTTTAGGGACAGAGAAGTTGTTTTTCCAACCCTTTTACTTGTTAATAAAGGTTTATAACCAAAACTATGTCACCTTTGTGTCCGAGCCTTACTTCTGCACACTTGTAGAAGTGAGACCCAGGAGTATCAAACTGGCCAGATAGAGGAGACCGGGAAACTGAGGGAGGCGTGGTCTTGCCTGTCAAACAGCAGTTATGGAGAAGAAGGGACAGCAGCACGCTATCCGACCAGCAGAGCGGAGGAAATCCATAACAGGCCCTGCAAGGACACTAAAAACAGCCCCATCTTTGACATGCCGAGTAGGCGATATGCCGATAATAGACCCAAGGAGGTCTGTTCATGGGAGGAGAACCCAACCAGCAAACTAAAGGTGGAACGTGGTGGTGTGGACCGGAACTGAATGAAAAACCCTTTCATCCCCGAAACCGCCAAAGAAGAGCGAAGCATGTGGGAAGAGGGACACAGGAGAAATCAGAGAATTATCCTAATCGACCACGGAGAAGGGAAAGAGCACGCTGACCCGGTGACGCAGAACCCCTTCAATACAAGTACAGGGGAGAGCGGGAGACACAGGGAGCAAGGCATAAAGAGTGAAGATTACTCTCGGATCCTGCATCCTCGTCCCAGTGATTGGCAAAAGTATTTGAAGAGTGACCATAATACAGGGGGCTGACCTACTCCGTCCCTCTCTCTGATTGGTGAGAGTATAAAAACTTCCTAGGAATACATGATCCTGTGAGTGGCAAGACTGTGAGAGGAATAAGAGTCAAACAGACTTTGTAAACACATCTCGAGAAGAAGAAAGGTATTTAGAAAAACAGAAGGAACACATACACAAGGGCCTGAGAAGACCCACTGAAGGAACTATTTACAAGGATTAGCAAGAGGGTATTTGAAGCTATCATATTGAAGAGACTTGTGCTGAGAAGCACACAGCCCCCATGAGAAAGGAGTCATTCTCCTTGTCTTTTGTTATGCATTGATCGAGGTAGGGTCAGCATAGGCTAGTTTGTGACAGAGGACGGACTATTACGTTTGGACTTCACATCTGACGACAAGTACCTTAGTTTAGTTTTGTAGGCAGGGCATCACGTAGACTAGGGTTAATGAGGCTTTTTAAATTATTTAAATAAAAGCAATTTGAACATGGCACATAAGGAACAAGTTACCTACCTGCAACTATTGTTCTCCAGCATGGATCTGGCCTGGATTCACATGCTCATGAATATACCGTATTGTCAGGCCAGGAATCCTCAGTAAAAGAAAAAACAGTTTCACTTTCACTTACAAACTGTATTTCTCCTCTAAACCAATCGCTGCACTCTGGGTCAGACTGCCCTCTCCCTAAGCCCCTCCTCTGGCAGCCATCTTCAGATCTGGTAGCACGTATAGAGGCAGAATGACCAAGAAGAGCCACACAGGGGCAGGATGGAGGGTTTGCATGTGAATCCATGCCAGACCCATGCTGGAGAACAATAGTTACAGGTAAGTAACTTGCTCCTCCTCCAGCATGGGGTCTGGCATGAATTCACATGCTCATGAATAAAGAATACATAGCAGTACAATCATTACACAACCACAGGAGGTGGCAAGGCTCAACAGAAGCAATTACTCTTACCTCCGGAACAGGCTCACCTTCAAGCAAACATGTTGCGTAGCACTGCTTGGCCGACCCTGAAATCCTCTCTGGAATCCCGGTTGACGCAGTAGAACCTTGTGAAGGTGTGAGTGGACCTCCACATAGCCACCCTGCAGATGTCCAGCAGGGGCACACCAGACAGGAATGCTGTTGTCGCAGCAATGGCTCTGGTGGTATGGGCTCTCAGATGGAGGGCTTGGACAAGACCTTACCATGGTTCACAGGACCAAAGTTCCCAAATAGTTCAGACTACTTCTGAAAACTCTTTGTGCGTGCCACGTAGAACTTCAGAGCACAAGCAACGTCCAGCGAGTCCAAGGCACTTTCAGCCGGTGGTGAAGGTGTCAGAAAAATCACTCAGAGTGAACCTTTGGCATGAAAGAGGGGTGAGTCCGCAGCACCACCCTCGATTCATGAAAAGTCAGATATGGCTGCTTGCAGGATAGGGCCTGGATCTCACCCACACTCCTGGCACAGGTGATGGCCATGAGGAAAGCCGCTTTCCACAAGAGCAGGCCTGATGCAGAGGCTCGAAGGGGGCTCTCATGACCCTTGTCAGCACCGCGTTGAGTTTCCGCACCGGGGGAAGAGCCTTCACCGGCGGGAAAGATCAACACAGTCCTTTGAGGAACTCCTTGACTTGATGGCGGGACCACAGAGAAGATCGTCCTGGAGACCTGGTGCAGCGGAGCAGGAGATAGCCGCTAGATGCACCTTTGTAGCGGCGTGCGCCAGCCCCGCCTTGGCTAAAGACAACAAGTAAGAAAGAATCTGCAGAGCCTTGACCGTCAGAGGGGTGATCTTCGGCGACAGGAACCACGTAGCGAAACGCATCCACTTGTGACTGTAGCACTTAACCGTCGATGACCTTCTGACATTGACAAGGACCTTCCTGCAGTCCGCTGGCAACTCTTATCCTCCACACTCTAGGTCTCAGGTTCTGTCTGATCTTTTATATCTTCACCAACCCCCTCCTCACCTGAAGCTTCGAAGGTAGGGGTATCGTCTGTTATCTGTGTCCCAGGAGTCGTCCGAAGATCGCTCTTTCCTTCTCTGTCTCCAATTATCGCTGGGCTTCATAAACGTCCTTACCCCTGTTTGGAGTGATGGGTGCAAGCTCCACCGGAGGCCACTTTGCCAGAGATGCAGTTTGCCTGGCAGCGGGGACACCGGGGAGCCCACCCCAGGCCAGGGAAAAGCTTTGCCGAAAAACTCTGGCAGATGGTTATGGCTGAATGGAACTACGAATCCCAGAATGCACAGTTTTGTTGAAGTATTGCGTGATATCTCCGGGAGAAGTTCTGAATCCTTGGAGAGCACGGACAGATGGCAGAGCAGCTGGAAACTCGTAGACTGGAGGGGAAAAGGAAAGGAAGCGTGGCATGCACCTCGCGAATGATAGAACAAGCGTGCACGGAGAAGAAGGGGGATACAGAAGGTAGGCAAAGTAGAAGGCACAAGGAGTACAAGCCGTCCGAGAACGGCAGAAACGAAGGGTATGCCGTTTGGGAGTGGCAAGAGAAAAAAAACACAGGAGCGCTGGATTACCTTCCGTAGCACTGGAAGTTGCAACGCGAATGCGTTAGCTGCTTACTGGAAGATAAAGCCGAAATGACTTCAGTGCGCAAGGCACTCCTGGGAAAATGAGTCCTTCCTCTATTACTCATGGATGACATGGCCGGCAAGCATCAAACGTCTAGACCGCGTACAGCGTTCTCAGGGAGTAGTCCTTCCTCTATTTCCTCCATAATCTCCATGGCAGGCGAGCCGTGAGTTTCCATGGTAGGCGAGTCGTGACAGTATGACCCCTTCTTAGGTTTCCTCCCCCTGGCTTTCCGGGATGAAGGCGATGGAACCTTTGTATAAACCGAGCAGCAATAATGTTCTTAACAGGTTCCCAAGTGCATTCTGTCTTTGGGTATCCTTTCCAAAATATCAGGTATTGCAGAACGCCTCTTTTGTATCTGGAATCAAGGATGTTGGAAACTTCATATTCCTCAGAGATTCCTGTGATCTTGGGAGGAGGTCTTTTTGTCTTTCGGAAATGAGGGTCCTTAACGTATGGTTTGAGTAGTGAGGTATGAAAGACAGGATGGATTCTTTTAAGAGTTGGAGGAAGATCCAATCTATAACCCACAGGATTGATCTTGGCTGTAATACGAAAGGGTCCTAAATACCTGGGCACAAACTTTCCTGAATGAACCCATCTGGGTAGGTACTTTGTAGCTAGCCACACCTGATTCCCTACTTCCCACTGGGGGTTTGGGCTTATTTTTTGGTCTGCCCATCTCTTACAATCCTGTCGGGCCTTTGTGAGATTGGATTTGGATACTCGATGCATCCTCTGTATGGTATCCAGTAGATGGTCTACTGAAGGCGTATTTGTAGGAGGGATACCAGAGAGAGGTATATGTTTCGGGTCATAACCGTACATGCATTTGAAAGGACTCATACCTAGAGAGGTATGTGATGTGTTATTGTATGAGAATTCAGCCATGGGTAGAAGATGAAACCAGTCATCCTGCTCTTGGTTACAAAAACACTGTATGTACTGTTCTAGGGTGGCGTTCAAATGCTCGGTTTGCCCATTACTCTCTGGGTGGAATCCTGAGGAAAGAGATCTCCGGATTCCAAGTGTTCTGCACAGAATAGTCCAGAATTTGGACGTGAATTGAGGACCTCTGTCTGACACTATATTGATGGGAATTCCATGAAGTCTGACTATGTCTTTAAGAAAGACTTCTGCAGTAATGCTGGCTGTAGGGATTCCTTTAAGAGGAGAGAAATGAGCCAATTTGCTAAAGGAATCAACAGTGACCATTATGGCAGTGTGTCCACTTGATTCCGGTAGATCTACTATAAAATCAGTAGAAATGTGTTCCCAAGGTCCTTTAGGTTGTGTTTCTTGCTGTAGGAGTCCTAAGGGTTTGTGGTGGTCGTACTTGTTTTGGGCACACACCGGGCAAGCCTTAACGTACTCCTTGACATCCTTAGTCAGGGAAGGACACCAAAATCGACGGGATGTTAAGTCCTTTGGCCCTTATGTCATGCAGAAGGAATATCATGACACCAGGACATTGCTTGTACTTGGAGATTCCGAGTTGGTATATACAAAGCATCCTTCTTGAAGAGGAGGTTGCCCTTCCAGTTTAAGTCCGTCCTTACGCCTCTCTTGTTCTGTTGTTTCGTTTTTACCTGTTGTAAAAACGTGTTTATGATGTTGATGAATGTCTTCCTGCCAACATGAGTTCCGGTTCTGGTGGATCTCCTGTTTCCTCACTCATGCTGCGAGAAAGGGCGTCTGCCAAAGTGTTGTCCTTTCCTGGAAGGTAGGTAATCTCAAAGTCAAATTGTGAGAAGAAATATGCCCACCTGGCGTGTCGTGAATTGCGACATTCCATCTTTTGAAGTACTTTAAGGTTTTGATGATCCATACGGACCAAAAATGGAACTATAGAGCCTTATAGAAGATGTCTCCAGTCTTCGCAAGCCTGTCGGATGGCAAGGAGTTCCTTTTCTAGAACGGAATAGTTACGTTCACTAGTGGCCAATGTGTGGGAATAATAAGAGACCGGATGTTCTAATCCGTCTTCCTCTTTCTGTAGTAAAGCTGCCCCAATTGCACCCGGGAAGCACCGGTTTCCACTATGAATGGGCGTGTTTGGTCTGGTTGTCTCAGGACTGGAGCGGTTACAAAGGATCTTTTTCGTAGTTGGAAGGCCTGTTCAGTGCTGGAATCCCAGAGGAATTTCACTCCTTTCTTCAAAAGATTGGTGATAGGAAGAATAATCTCAGAGAAATTAGGGATGAACTTTCTATAAAAGTTTGCTAGTCCTAAGAACCATTGGACCCCTTTCACATTGGAGGGTGCAGGCCAGTTGGTAATAGTATTAGTCTTGGCTGGGTCCATCTGGATGTTATCTGCGGATAATATGAAACCCAGATACGGTACAGTGGATGCCTCGAACACACATTTTTCGGGTTTAGCTAGCAGACAGTTTTTCCTTAAGCGTTGTAAAACTTCTGTAACCAAGATGCGATGTTCCGACAAAGTGGTAGAGAAGACAAGGATGTCGTCCAGGTAAACGACTACTGTGGAATAGAGCATGTCTGAAAAAAGTTGTCCATGAATCTTTGGAATTGTGCTGATGCATTGACAAGCCCAAAGGGCATTACTCTGTATTCGTAGTGTTCTAGTGGCGTCCGGAACGCCGTCTTCCATTGATCTCCTTCGCGGAGTCTCAAAAGGTGATATGTCCCTCTCAAGTCCAACTTAGTGAACACCCGGGCACCCTAGACGGCTTCAATGATATCCTTCATCAATGGCATAGGATATCTGTCCCGCACTGTAAGGCTGTTTAGACCTCTGTAATCTATACAGGGACGTAGTTCTGTTGTACCTTTTTTGGAAATAAAGAATAGTGAAGCTCCTGCTGAAGAAGTCGACTCTCTAATGAGCCCATTCTCTAGGTTGATTGCAAGATACTCTTTCAGAGCTTCTTTTTTGGGTAGAGATAGTGGGAACATTCTACCGACAGGTACAACTGCTTCCGGTATCAGATCAATCTTACAATCTTCTTTACGGTGTGGGGGCAAAAGACGTGGTTGTGTGTCTGTGACCATATCCATGAATTCCCTATATGGGACTGGTATCGTGTTGACGCTGAAGGAAGGATGTAGTGTTGCTTGAATGACCGGGGAGATCTCCTTAGTCAAGCAATGTTGATCACAGTATTGTGATCTGAAGTCTACTGTGTTCAATCTCCAGTTGATGTGAGGATTATGCTTCCTTAACCAGGGAATTCCCAGTATAACTGGAAAATGTGCTACCCTGATCAGATCAAAGGTAAGGTATTCCTGATGGTTAGCCATCCTTATCTTCAGTTCCTGTGTTTCGTGGCTAATGGGACCTGAAGTTAGTAGGGTACCATCGACTCCGTCCCCAGTATGGACCTAATCTTTGGGCGTCCCTGTATTAGATGTTCCTTCGCCCACAAAATTGCCCGCTTCTCCACAGTCCAACATGGCTATGCATTCCACAGAACCCTTTGGATCCCATTCCATCAGTACCTTGATCACCATAAGACTGCAGCAGTCCAAAATCGGAGGCTGCGTCATACAACAGGGATTTACAGTATTCACCCCTTCCTTTTCCCTGTTTAAGGTTGGGGTCTTTCGTTTCTCTGCATTCTGGGAGGTACTTCTGGACAAACCCTCAATAAATGGCTGTCTGATCCACAATACATACACAAGCCAAGGTCCTTTCTTCTTTTACGTTCGCTGGTAGATAGTGGTCCTCTGGTGGCCCCAATCTGCATAGGCTCTTCCATGGATCCCTTTTCAGGCACCGAGGGGGGGCTTGGTCCCGATACAAAGGTGCGTGGTGGTCTTCTTTCTGCCTTTCTTTCAGCCATACGGTACTCTATTTGTAAGACCAAAGAAACCAGGTCTTGGAAAGTAGTAGGTCTGGCTACTCTCGCCAGCTCGTCTTTAATGTCTTCGTGGAGTCCTCTTCGGAATATAGTCTGTTGGGCAGTTTCGGGCCATCCTGCCTCTGCGGTTATCCTTTGAAATCTCATAACGTAGGTTTGAACATCAGATGATCCTTGTCGTATGTCGAGCAAGTTTCCGAAAGTGGTATATAGGACTTCCGGTCTCTCGAACCTCTCTCGCAGTCTTTGCACAAACGGGTCGTAACTGGTAAGGACCGGGTCCGAAGTAGTGACTAGCGGTGTGGCCCATGCGAGGGCATTGCCCGTTAGATTGGATATTAGAAACCCGACCTTCGTTCTGTCTAGTTCGTAGGTTCTAGGACGAAAGTTACATTGAATGGTGCATGCGTCCAAACACTCCTTTATCTTCTTTGGGTCCCCATCATATTTCCCACATGACAGGGGAAGGGGAGGCAGTTCTCCTCTGATATTGTCCGCTGCAGAGCCTGTTGTCCCACCTGTTGGATCTGTTGCTGCAATGTAGTATTATCCGCTCTTAGAAACTGTACTTCAGCTGTCAAGGCTTGAATAGCGTTTACCATCTCTTGGTATTGTTCTTGGGAGGCCATTTTCGTTTGGCGTTGCAATCTCTCAGGTTCTGTCTGATCTTTAATATCTTCACCAACCCCCTCCTCACCTGTAGCTTCTAAGGTAGGGTTATCGTCTGTATCTGTGTCCCAGGAGTCATCCGAAGATAGCTCTTTCCTTCTCTGTCTCCAATTATCGCTGGGCTTCATAAACGTCCTTACCCCCTGTTTGGAGTGATGGGTGTGAGCTCCACCGGAGGCCACTTTGCCAGAGATGCAGTTTGCCTGGCAGCGGGGACCCCGGGGAGCCCACCCCAGGCCAGGGAAAAGCTTTGCCGAAAAACCCTGGCAGATGGTTATGGCTGAATGGAACTAGGAATCCCAGAATGCGCTGTTTTGTTGATGAAGTATTCCGTGATATCTCCGGGAGAAGTTCTGAATCCTTGGAGAGCACGGACAGATGGCAGAGCAGCTGGAAACTCGGAGACTGGAGTGGAAAAGGAAAGGAAGCGTGGCGTGCACCTCGCGAAGACTAGAACAAGCGTGCACGGAGAAGAAGGGGGATACAGAAGGTAGGCAAAGTAGAAGGCACAAGGAGTACAAGCCGTCTGAGAACGGCAGAAAGGAAGGGTATGCTGTTTGGGAGCAGCAAGAGAAAAAAACCACACAGGAGCGCTGGATTACCTTCCCTAGCACTGGAAGTTGCAACGCGAATGCGTTAGCCGCTTCCTGGAAGATAAAGGCCAAAATGACGTCAGTGCGCAAGGCACTCCTGGGAAAATTAGTCCTTCCTCTATTACTCATGGATGACATGGCCGGCAAGCATCAAACGTCTAGACCGTGTACAGCGTTCTCAGGGAGTAGTCCTTCCTCTATTTCCTCCATAATCTCCATGGCATCCGAGCCATGAGTTTCCATGGTAGGCAAGTCGTGACACTAGGACTGCACTAGCCAAGCCTGTAGGTTCAGAGATCCTGGGTCATGATACAGGGTTGCGCCACCTTCTATGGTGAGTTGATCCGCAACCACCGGCAGCTTGACCGGAGGCAACGCTGACAGGCTGAGAAGGTCCCGGTACTAAATCTGTCTCAGCCACACCAAGGTGACTAGTATCATCCTGCAACAGCACTGTTTGAGTTGATTGATGACTCGCAGCAGTAGAGGTAGCGGAGGAAATGGCTACAGGAACAGGCTGTCCCACGGGAAGGAGAACGCATACCCCATGCTCCTTGGCTGGTGGAACCTGCTGGCGAATTTCTTGCATTTGGAGTTTGTCGCCAACAGATCGATCTGGGGTATGCCCCAATTGAGGAAGATGCGGTCCACCTGATCCTGTCGAAACTCCCACTCGTGGCATGAGCGCAGCTCTCTGCTGAGGGAGTCTGTGATGGTGTTCTCGACTCCCGGCGGGTGAAAGGGGATGAGGAACATCTCTTGGGTAATGGCCCAGTGCCACAAGTCCTGTGCCTCTCAGGAGAGCACTGGGGATTGGGTGCTCCCCTGCTTCCTGATGTAGAACATTGTGGCTGTGTTGTCCGTTAAGATCCTCACCACTTTGCCCTTGAGGGACGGAAGGAACGACTTGAGGGCCCAGAAAAATGCATGCAGCTCCAGGATATTTTTGTGGAAATCCCTCTCCTCCAGCAGCAACAAGCCTCCGGCGTGGAGACGTCCAGTGTGGGCTCTCTAGCCCTCCAGGGAAGAATCCGTGGTGGCCGCCTCTCGGTACAGGGCGCTCTGAAATCCTGCACCTCAGGCAATGTTGGAGCGTACGCCCCAACACCTTATCGCTCAACGGAATTCCTTGTCGAGACCAATCTTGTCTGCAAAGCTTCTGGACACTTGGATCCAGCGAGAGTCCAGGAACTCCTGAAGGGTTTGCATCCACAACCTGCAGAACCGGATCAGGTAGATGCACGACAACATCATGCTGAGTAGCGACTTGATGGTCCGCACCCTTGCGAGCTTCAATGTCAACAACCGTTGCACCTTGCCCAGCAGGGCCGCTATCCTCTCTTCCGAAGGTTGCCGCCAGGCAGGAGACCGTGTTGAGCCTGGCCCCCAGGAACAGCGCTTTCTGCGATGGTATCAAGAAGGACTTTGGATAGTTGACAGAGAACCCCAGATCCGTCAGCAGCCGGACGGTCGCCTCCTTGTGGTCTACGGCCGTCTATCTTGACTTTGCCTGGATGAGCCAGTCGTCGAGGTACGGGTACACGTGTATTCCTTGGAGATATAGATGGGCCGCCACTGGCACCAGGGACTTCGTAAACACACTGGGTGCCGACTTCAGTCCAAAGGGGAGGGCCTTGAATTGGTAATGTCTTCCCTGTACCACGAAGCGCAGGAACTTCCGATGCTTCTCATGAATGGGGACGTGGAAGTATGCGTCCTCCAGATCCAGTGACGCCCAGAAATCTCCTTCCTCCAGTTGGCCAAGCACATGCTGCAACGTGACCAGCCTGAATTTTTTGGGACTTGAGGTGCTTTTAGAGACATTGTAGGTCTAGAATGGGCCTCCAGCCCCCTGTCTTCTTCCTTACCAAGAAGTATCTTGAGTAGATTCCAGAGCCCTGGGGTCACTTTTGAACCAGTTCTATCGCTCCTTTTCTTATCATGGCCCTTACTTCCTGCAGGAGATGAGGGATGTGCTGTTAGGGAGAATTCTCAGAAAATGGTTAATTCCCTCCACCTTAGAGACCCCAAGCAACTTTGCTACATTTTGAGAGAGGGAAACCCTTTTTCCCACTCTCTCAGGTATTTTTATGTGATTTTATACACTGTTTCTTTTTGGTTATGGAGTCTAATCAACTCAATAGGCATCATCTTTTACAATTGTGTCACAAAACCACCTTCAGTGCAGTGACACAGGAGTGTCTTCCAGATTTCCCAAGGTTTAAATACCTTCTCTGGGATAAACTGCTGTGAAATTGACTTTACTTAGCATTGTACTTGCTAGACCCAGCACAACTATCTTACAATAGTGCGCTGGTGGGGTTACTTCGTATCCCCTGTGTCTAAATGCTCATGTAACATTTTTGTATGTTACCCTTTCCTCAATTGACTGGCTGGTGGCAGTGGTTTAGTTTTGATCTACCTTGGTTTGCACTTACCGCGACCGTTCGTGGACCCGGTAACGTTACCCGCGGGAGCCATCTTTTTCAAAATGGCGTCCAGCCATCTTTGCTAAAATGGTGACTGGTCTTTTTTGCCAAGTCTTTGTGGAAAGGTCCTTCTAGAGAGTTTCTCTGCGTGCCAAACCAGGTTTGGTCTCTCTTCATTTCGCCTTTGGTGTGGTTTCTGAGAGAAACCGCCTCTGGCGCCAGAGTATCTGGGGTAGGCAGCAAGTGAGGGAGCTGCCCAAAACTCCCTGTTCTTACTCTCCTAGTAGACACAAATGCACTCTGTGATGACTGGCTGGCTGACTGTCTGGAAAGGACAGCCACCCTGCTGGGTGAGTGACAGTTAGGCTTGAATGAATGGGAGAAAACTGAATAAAAGTCGAGTCTTTTGGCTTGAAAGATAGAGTCAACCACTGGACGAAGGAACTGAAGACGAGCTTGAAGGAGACGCCTGCTGCAACTACTAGACCGTTGGTTTGCCGGGTGAAGCCCTGCTGCAGTGACTACTTGCCAAGCTCGCATCGACAGAGAAGCCCTGCAAGGACGACTTTTCCCTTTGAGTTGGTGGGACCAATCAACTCCCAAGTAAGTCACCTGGACACCCATCTTGGAGCTGGTTGAATTTCCTCAGAGTTGCTGCAGGAAACCGTAGAGCCAGGGAGAGGGACACCAGATTGTGTGCATTGCTTGTAAGATGGCCTTAAGCTTTTGGAAGATCCTCTGGACTCCCACGAAACAGGACTGACCAAGCATGACCCCCCTCAGTCAAGTGCGGGACCTCACATGTGAGGAAAGTCCACCTTGACAGCCAGGAACCGCGCTTATTGCTATTTTCTGTACCGCAAGGAGCTGCAATGCAAAACAGCCACTGGAAGTAAAGGTTGCCGGTTGCCAGTTTTGACAGTACTGGTGTAGTGCAGGAGTCCCCTGACGTCCTCCCTCTTGTCCCCACGACTGAGGCCCAGGAACAGTGAGATCTGCAGAGCGGCACAGGAACAGAAGTCTTCAGCTGCATCTTTTCTGCTTTACCAAGGTACTGTAAAACAAGTCTAAGAGAACATACCTCTTACTGTGGAAGAGCATGTAACTTCTACAACTCACAATTCTAATCAGCTTGTGGCCCTACATTTGATTCTTCATTTTATCAAAGACTGCTAAGAACTTGTGCAAAGATTTTTCCATTTGCTTACTTGAAGTGCTGCATCCTATACAAAGACTTTTGCCCATTGACTTTGGCTTAGCCGATTTAAATTGAATGACTCTTCTAAGTGCTATCTGAAATTATTTGCCCTGCTTATGAATATTTGTCATTTCTTGTGTTCTAATAACCTTTGCCTTTTACCAACCTTTTAAGTGTGTTATGAATGCCAACAGTAAGATATTAATGTCCCCAGCACCCTCGTTACTGAAGTCACCTGTGGGTGTAGGTTGTGTCTGTGGGCCATCCCAAAGGGGTCTTGTCTGATTCAGAAAACTCAGAGTGTACAGTATTGAAGTATATTTGTGTGTTACTATTCTATTACTCCCTTCTGAAGAAGGCTTTATAACTGCTTGATAAATTATTAATTGTTTATGCAAGAAACCTTGAGTTTAAGAGTTTATTTGAATACCTGCAACTGTGAATCTTTGTGTAACTCCACTACTGCTCACCTTTCCCCTCTTTGTTAGGGAAAATTCTCCTATAAGGCTAAATTCCCAAACCTAGCGAGTCCCCCAGCAGCTTTGCTGGATTTTTGGGGTTTGTTTTTTTCTCCTGCTAAGAGTGAGACTCTTTTCCTCCCACTCTTAGGCATGATATGAGGTATGTCTTTGACTTTGTGTGTGCTTATGGGGTCTTTTACTCCATAGGGTATCATCTGTTTTAGTGTGTGTGTTACACAGCACCCTCAGTGCATTAACACAGGGGTGTCAAAGTGACCCCCAAACATAGACTCCATACCCTGGGACTGACTACTGTCTCCCAGGGCATGTAAAGTCACCATTGACTTTACTAGTCCAAAATTGTGAACAGAACCAGTACAAACCATCATATTGTGGAGGTACTGGAAGGGGTTCATTAGATTGCCCCTGGGTCTGTTTCCAAGGGGGCACTGTCCAGTCCCCCCTTGTCGAGTTTCTGGCTGGTGGCAGTGGTTACCACGCTAAATATTCCACCGGAATATTTCCTTTGGGATTTTCCCATTGATTTTAAACGCACCACTTTTTGGTGCAATGTTAAAGATCCGCCGGTTTATTTAATATAAAATCACCGGTTGGGTCTTTTTGCCAGAACTCTTTTCTAAAATGGCGTTCGTGTCAGTCTCTGTAACTCCAACCAAGGTCGGGCCCTTTGTTCCACTTTTTGGCGGGCTTCTCCACAGAAGCCCTCCAACTGTGCAACTCTGTCTGGGTTCCACAGGATGTGTGGGTGGGGGAATTGGCACCCTGGACTGTGTTGCCTTAGCAACCCAAGTCGCACTCTGTTCTGATTGGCCCAGTGGTGAGCCGCCCGGCTCACCACTTAGCATGTATGAGTGACAGCTAGGCTGTTGAATGGGGGGTTTTCTGCATAAAAGCAGGGCTTTTGGGACTGGAACTTCAGAAGTCGCCACAGGACCTAAGAAATCCGAAGAGGGGAGAAGCTGAGCCATCTGCAACGACGACGCCACCGGTGGAGCCCTGCTGCAACGACCTCACCACTTTCCCCACGACAAGAGAAGATCTTCTGCTGAAAGAGTCTTCTTCCTCTGAGGTGGTGGGATCAACCAGTTCACCATTTCGCCTTCCAGGACGTCTCTTGGTCGAATCGCCCGTGCCAAGCACCCCGGCGGCCGGATAGCCAAGCTTCACCACTGTGACCGCGAATAACAGGAACGCACCTTTTTCACCGAATGAACTCCGCGGCTGGTCTCTTCCCTGGGCAGTGCAACGACCCCAAGTTTCCTCCTCGACGAGATCATCTCTTCCCCTGGTCGAAACCACGAACTGCCAGGAACAACTGCCACCGCTGGAGCATCCTCAACCTTAAAGGTACTGTGTTCCAGCTGGCCTCCCTTTCTACGGTTTGCTAAAGGTGACCCTTAAATCCTTGGCTTTCCAACTTGGTTGGCCCCCAGACCTTCTAACTTCAACTTCTGAATCAACCCAACCTCTTTTGTACATTTTTACAAAGATTTGAATGCATTTATAAACTGTGTGATCTTGGGCACATTTCACCTTGCTCCATTTAAAGTGGGCCTGGCCTATGAACTTTTGGCTCTACAGTAGACTCTGCCTTCACTAACTTGTTTTGGTCTTAGAAAAGTGTTGGGAACAGTTTTATTTTTATGACCTGCCTTTTTCTCTCCCTTTAACTGAATTATTGGAGTGCCATCTAAGTTACGCGCTCGCATCTGTTTTTACAAATAGTTGTGTTTTGACTTAGACTTGTCTAATAATTCTTAAGAGAGGTGTGTATACTTTCTGACTGTGTTTGAACTTGCTTTGATTTATAGTGCTAGTGTATTGCCTTAAGTGTGTGTTAAATACATAATTATATACTTTTGATACCAAGCTCTGGACAGTGTTTGCTTGCTTTAAATGTGTTTTTAGCCCTATTGTGTGTCCTCTCTATACTGACCTACTCTTCTTGAGAGAAGTCTGACTGCTCAGCCACAGCTACCAAGTAAATCTGGGTGGTACAGACTGCTACCAATTGGGTTTACTGCTTACCCCTGTAGTCTTCATCTTCTTGCAGTGGTCCCCAAGGGAACTGCACATGATTCTGCCTAACACTCTTGAGATAAGCTTGGCTGCTCAACACGCTACCAAAACTGTGTAGTACAAACTTATACCAAAGGTTGGGTTGTCTATACCTGTAGTCATAGTTGCTTGTAGTGTTCCCAGAGGGCACTGCATTCAAACTTTGCCTAACATGTGCTGCTCTTGCCAGGCCACCGGAGGTATCCGCGGACACTTCTGCTGGAACGCTAGAGTGTATCTGTGGGATAGAGCATCCAGCACCCATCGGTCAGTGGAAATCGTATTTGACTCGCTGATGAAGCCCGTCAGCTGGCCTCCCACCAGGGTGCATGGGTGGGGGGTCAGACGTCCTGGCCGGTTCAGTCTTGCTTCGGGGCCTGCGTGCCGCCTTGGGGCCAACAGCGACATTGGCCACCTACACCGAAAGCCTTGGAACGGCCTCTGTAGGCCTCCTGGGTTGTGGACCGGGAGGGTTGACGTTACAAAGATGACCCTCCGCCGAAACCTTTTGACGATCAGCCAGATTTACTGCTGGAGGCACGAAAGGAAGAGCAGTGTTGCAGAAAAGTGCCCATGGCACGGGCCATCTCTGTGTGAGTCTTCATGGCCTCCAACGACTCGTCGACTGCCTTTCCAAAGAGGTTGTGTCCCCATCGAAGGACATGTCCCGCACCCTTGTTTGGACCTCCTGGAAAAAGTTGGTGGCTTTCAGCCAGCCGACGACGACAGAGGCAGACACCGTTCCCCATCTGCCAGAACCCTGTATCAGCGATGTCGAGGGCCACTGTTAGGGTGAAATGAAATTTTAGTGTTTAATTCATCCCTCCTTAGAGACCTCCAGCTCTTTTGCTGGACTTTAGGACTAAGAGGAAGTGGAAGCCCTCCAACCAAGATACCCGAGACCCAAACTGCTCTTGTGAGAGAGGTGGTGAGTAACCATGGAGGCCCCTCTAGGTCTAAGGGATTCCTTTCTAAGGACCCCTTGAAAAAGCCTACCGCAGGTTCAGAAGTGGTCACAACTTCTGAGGGACTGTTAGATCAGATCCCCATACATTAAGTAAACAGGATTTGTAGGTCATATAGCTTGCAAATGAAAACCAAAGTTAAAAGGTGCCATAGCAGGGTTACAAAAGTTTGCTGGTGTCCTCAGCAGACAAGTTAACTGACTTGCAACAGGAGATCCATCCTGGTGAGGATTAGATCCTCCTGTCCCTTCGTCTTAGGGGGACTAGTGTTAGGGAGAATTTTCATTTTCGTGTTTAATTCCTCCCTCCTTCAAGACCCCCAGGTCTTTTGCTGGACTTTGGGACTTTTTAATTTTAACCTTGGAGTGAGTGAGCCCTTTTTCTCTCTCACCCAGGTGTTTTGATCTGATTTGGATTCTGTATTCGCTTTGTTTTTGGAGTCTGACAAACTCTATAGGCATCACTTTTTGTATTGTGACACACAGCACCTTAAGTTCTTTAGATTTCCCAAAGGTTTAAATACCTTCTCTTGGATAAACAACTGTTTCCAAGAGCAGTAAAGTGAAATTGACTTTACCTTTCGTAACTTTGTAGACCGAGAACACCCTATCTTACATAGAGTGATGGACGGGTTACTTAGTATCCCCTTTGTCTACTTTCTCATGTAACATTTTTATGTTACTTTTTACATTGTGTGTTTGTACCACGGGCTACGTTCGCAGCTGCAGTATAGCACCCATGGGTGCCCATTTTGTCAAAATGACCTTGATCTTATTTTGCTATTTTTTTGTTGGAAAGATCCATCTTGAGATTTACTCTGCGTGCCAAACTAGGTTTCGTCCCTTTGTTAGTTTTGTCTTTGGCGGGGTTCACTGGAGAGGCCTGCCTCTGGCTCCTGCGTGTCTGGCAAGGCCGAAAGCAAGGGAAGATCCCGGAACTCCCTGTGCTTAGAAAGCTGCAAATGAATGGCAGAGACTTGCATAAAAGGCAAGGTCTTTTGCAAGGAAAGCAGAGTCGACCACTGGACGAAGGAATCCGAATAAGAATTTGGAAGAGAAGCTTGCTGCAACTCCTGGACTATTGGTTTTCCTGGTGAAGCCTCTGCTGCATTGCTGAAGCTCAAAATTCGCCTCGACTAGAGAAGCACTGCAAAGGATGACTTCTCCCCTTGGGTTGGTGGGACCAATAGACCCTGTTAGGCAGAAACCTGTGCAGTTCCCTCTGGGACCACTGCAAAAGATTTAAGACTACAGGTGTTTGGCAGTAAACCCACTTGGTAGCAGTCCGCACCACACAGATTCACTTAGTAGCTGTGGCTGAGCAGTCAGACTTCCCTCAAGAAGAGTTAGGCAGTATACAGAGCATACAAAATAGGTACAGAGGCACAGTAGCACAAGCAAACACTGACCAGAGCTTGTGTAAAAGTATATGATTATTTATTTAAAACACTTGTAAAATTACACTAGCACAGAAAAAGGTAAGTAAATTCAAAACAGTCCTAATTACTATATGTACATCCCTAGTTATTTGTTGGACAAGTCTTAGTTAACGCCACTTATTTCCAGACAGAGGTGAGCGCTTAACGTTAGATGGCACTCCAACAAATTGTTTAAAAAGGGAGGGAAAAGGCAGAATTAAGAAAGCAATACAGCAAAACACTTTTCAGGGAACCACAGTAAGTATTAGAGAAGGCAGTCTATTGAGGAGCAAGGAAGTTCAGTGCCAGGCCCACTTTAGGGAGAGCCAGGCCAAATATGCCCAAGATCACACAATGTCACAACACAAAGTCTCAAAAAATCTTTACAGGTGAGTAGAAAAGTTCTGTTAAGCTTAGAAAAGTTTAGTTAGGGTGTCCCAGGCTAACCCAGGTTCGAGAGCCGAGGGCTAAATCTACCCCGTACAATCGGTGGCAAGGGAAGCCGGGCGGAACACAGTACCTTCAAAATGGAAAGGATCCTCCAGCGGTGGCAGTTGTTCCTGGTAGTGGGTGCAAGTCGCGGCGTCGTCCAGAGGAAGAGCAGATCTCAACATGGAGGAAGGCTGAAGGTCGTTGCACTACCAGGGAAGAAACCAGCCGTGGAGTTTTCCGGTTAAAAGGATGTTACCCCTCTTTCGCGGTAGAGGTAAAAAGTGGTACTCCGGTTGCCGGGGTGCTTGGCACAGGCAAGGCGGCCACGAGATGCTCCAGGGAGGCAAAAAGAAGGCAAAAACTGGTTGTCCCCACCAGTCAAGGGAAGAAGACTCTCCGGACTGGAGATCTCCTCCGTCGTTGGGAAGTGGTGAGACGGTTCCGCAGGGCTCCACCGGTGGTGTCGTCGTGGCAGGTCGGCTCAGCTTCTCCCTCTTCGGCTTCTTAGGTCCTGTGGCGACTTCTGAAGTTCCAGTCCCCAAAGCCCTGCTTTTATGCAGCAAACCCCCATTCACCAGTCCTAGCTGTCACTCAAACATGCTAAGTGGTGAGCCGGGGGGCTCACCACTGCGCCAATCACACAAGAGTGCGACTTGAGTTGCCAAGGCAACTCAGTCCAGGGTGCCTAAATCCCCCTCCCACACATCCTGTAGACCCAGACACAGTGGCACCACTTTGGAGGGCTTCTGTGCAGAAGCCCGCCAAAAGTGGAACAAAGGCTCGACTCGGGTTCAGGGTTACTGAAGTGAACCCAGACGCCATTTTGGTGTTGAGTTCTGGCAAAAAATTACAACCGGTGAATTAATATTAAATAAATAAACCGGCGGTATCTTTAACATTGCACCAAAAAGTGGTGCATTAAAATCAATGGGAAATCCCATTGGGAAATATTCCGGTGGAATATTTCCGTGGTATCCACTGCCACCAGAGAGAAACTCGGCGAGGGGGGACGGGACAGTACCCCCTTGACAAACAGACCCAGGGGCAATCTAATTGCCCCTACCAGTACTTCCACAGTATGATGGTTTGTACTGGTTCTGTTCACAATTTAAGTCTAGTAAAGTCAATGGTGACTTTACATGCCCAGGGAGACAGTAGTCAGTCCCAGGGTATGGAGTCTATGTTTGGGGGTCACTATGACACCCCTGTGTTACTGCACTGAGGGTGCTGTGTAACACACATACAAAAACCAATGATAGCCTATGGGGAAAAATACCCCAAAGCCCATAAGCACATTACAAGTCACAGGAATACACTCAAATCATGTCCAAGAGTGAGGGTAAAAAGAGTCCCACTCTTGGCAGGAGAAGAAAATAAACCCCAAAAATCCAGCAAAGCTGCTGGGGGACTCACTAGGTTAGGAAATTCAGCCTAAACAGAGAATTCTCCCTAACAGACCCCAAGACAAACTAATCTGGAAATCCATTGCTGCTGCAAGAACGGAGTGCCAGGGGACAGGAACAACTGAATCGAGTGCATCATTTTTTAAGCCTGACCCAAGCTCCAGGAAGATCCTCCGGACTCCCTTGAAGAAGGGCTGACCAAGCCTGAGTTACCTCAACAGAGTGCTGGACCCCAGAAATAAGGAAAGCCCACAAGGTATCCGTGAACCGTGGTGGTGCTATTCCGCGAGAAGCTGAAACCGCAAAGTGCCACTGATCTGAACTTTGCCCATTGCTGCCGCCGACCTTCAAACCGTAGTGCAGGAATTCCCAGACGTCCTCCCTCTTTTCCCCACGGCTGATGCCCAGGAACATCAGGATGTGCCATACTACGACAGGAACAGAAGCCAGCTGGAACCAATTTCTTCAGACCTAAGGTACTGTGAACTAAGGGGTACTTACCTCTTGTTGTGTAGCTTGCTTGCTCTCAGTTGAGATGAGCATGTGCTGCCTTTTGCAGAGTTGCTTGCAGCTTTGCCCTTCACAAGCCTCCCAAGCTTGTGGCCCAACAGTGATTTCTTTTTCAACAAAAACTTTCTATAACATTGCACAAGACGTTTTACTTACCTACAAGAAGTGCCTCAGCTCCCCTAGACTTTGCTCAAGTGACATTGGCTGTCCTGGCTCCCTGAAGACTCTTGTAACCTCTGACTTTGTGTTTAATCTGTCCCTCCAAAAAATCATACATTCTTTACTTGTATAGCTGGGAAAGGGTTAATCTACATTGCATTGGGGGATTCAAAAGTGCTTACCGGTTTGAGAAACTTGTTAAACATTGTTTCCTCCCCTAAACGTTTCCTTTTTTTGACACCTAACTCAGTATTGCTCTAAATGTACTAGTGATATATCAATGTCCACAGTGTCCGAGTTATTGAAGTCACCTCAGGGTGTACAAGGGGTCTGTGTGCCATCCCAAAAGGATCTACTGATTCATTGAAACTGAGAGTGTGTATTTTGAAGTATATGACATGCATTACTTACCGTAATAGCATTTCTGATAGCATCTGCTTAGAATCACACGCTGTGCATATGGTCCGACATCCAGTGGTAACCGCAGAGTATTGCATCTCGTCTTTCGGGGACCGAAAGGGGGCGTCGGCATAGGCGTGTCTGTAACACTATCCCTATCGTGACATGTGTAGTACCCAAAATCCCTCATGCACCGAGGTCCCTCCGACTGTATTTTTTCTGCCATGAGGGAGCCCAAGGCTATAGTGAGTGAGTACATAAAGAGAGAAAGTAGTAAGAAGTCTATGTTCTTTCCACCCCGAGCGGGGCGGTAGGGAGGGCGCATGTGAATCTAAGCAGATACAATCATCAGAAATGCTATTACGGTAAGTAATGCATGTCTTCTGATGCTTGTTAATCTGCTTAGAATCACATGCTGTGCATAGACCAGCGAGCAGTACCCAGAGTTGGAGGTGGGTTGTGAGAAGGAACAGTAGAGAAAAGATGTCTTAGTACTGGCTGTCCCACCTGAGAATCAGATCTAGAATGAGTGTCTAGGCAATAGTGTTTTGTAAAGGTGTGTACAGAACTCCAGGTTGCCGCTCTGCAAACCATGCCGCTCTAAGGGAACATTTGCAATGAATGCTATGGATGCCCCAGTGCCTCGAGTAGAACGTGCTCTAGGCTTGAAGGGCAGTTCTCTCGTCACAAGAGTGTAACATAATGTGATGCATTTGACAATCCACCTTGAGATAGCCGATTTAGAGACAGGATCCCCTTCTCTACCAGCTGCCACTGAAACATGGAATTGTTTAGTCTTTCTTAGTGGTTTAGTTTTCTCCAGGTAAAACATGACTGCCCTGCGCACGTCTAGCGTGTGGAGGCTTCTTTCGGCCATGTTAGTAGGGTTCTGGAAGAAAGTGGGTAGTTCGATTGACTGGTTCACATGGAACTTAGAAAAAAAATCGGCGCGGACCTGGGATTTGTGCGCAGAACTACCTTATCTTTGTGGACTGTAACAAAGAAGTCTAAAACAGAAAGAGCCTGTAGTTCACTAACCCTTCTCTTAGAAGTGATAGCTACAAGGAAGGCTGTTTTATAAGTCAGTTCCTTCAGACTTGCTTTATGCATTGGCTCGAAGGGATCTCCCATGAGCCTGGTTAAAACCACATTCAGATCCCATCAAAGGAGCTGGGTGAGAGATGGGAGGATAAATCCTCTTAACTCCTTCCATAAAGGCTTTAATCACCAGTATCTTCCACCACAATACTTTTTGCTGTGAAGTGGTGTAGGCTGACAGAGCAGCCAAATGAACTTTTAGGGAATTGAAGACTAACCCAGAGTCCAACAGGTGGGTTAGATACAAAACAATGTGTGAGGGTGAGCAATCGATAGAATTGACGCCCTTGGAATTGCACCAGATGACAAACCGTTCCCATTTGCTGGCATAGCAATAACGTGTATTAGGCTTTCTCGCTTCCCTGAGTATGTCCATGCATCTCTGAGGGAGTTGCAGGTGTCCAAACTCTATGATCTCAGGAGCCAGGCTGCTAAATTCAGAGTTTGTGGGCATGAGTGGAGGGTTTCCCCTTTGTCCCGAGACAACATGTTGTATGGGCAAGGCAGTTTGACTGGTGGGGAGAGGGACATTTCCATCAGGTGAACGAACCAGGGTTGGCGGACCCACATGGGGGCCACCAGAATCATGGTAACTGGTTCCTGGTGCATCTTGTGCACTATCTTGCTGAGAAGGGGAGTCGGGGGGGGGAAAGCGTAGCCAAATTTCCCCCGACCAAGTTATCCAGAGACCGTTCCCCCTTGAATCGGTTCTGGGGGTACCTGGAGGCGTAGTCTTGGCATTGGGCGTTCTCCTGAGTAGCGAACAGGTCGATCTCTGGGAACCCCCATTCTGCAAAGACGCTGGATACAATGTCTTCGTACAGTCGCCATTCGTATTCTTCTGGCAGTGGAAAATCTCTGCTGAGTATGTCTGCTAGAAGATTGAGTTCCCCTGGATCATGTTCGGACAACAAAAACATCTTGTGTTTGAGAGCCCATATCCAAAAGTTTTGGGACAGCTTGGATAGCCCTGGAGAGTGAGTGCCCCCCTGTTTGTTCAGGTAATACATTGCTGTAGTGCTTTCGGTTAGGATAAGCACCGTCTTCCCTTGCAGTTGTACCTGAAAGGCTTTCAATGCTTTGAACACTGCTAATAGTTCCAGTAAGTTTATATGATTGGACGCTACTTGAGGGGACCACACTCCGTGTGCTGTCTGCTGAAGCAGGTGATCCCCCCACCCCGTGAGAGATGAGTCTGTCGTGAGAGTGGCTTCTACTGCAGGGGTGGTGAAGGCTTTCCCTTTCAGGAGGTTTTCCCTCGATCACCACTGCAGAGAGTGAACGAGGGATGGCGAGACAACTACCAGATCTTCCCATTGTCCGCTGGCCTGACACCACTGGCTGTTGAGCCACTCTTGCATGGGACACATGCGCAGCCGCGCATTGGGGACCAAGTAAATATATGACGCCATCATCCCTAGCAACCGCATGGCTTTGCGTACCGTCACCTCTCGACTGGCTACATATCGAGGAATCTGAGAGAGCATGTTCTGAACCCTCTCGCTGGAGGGGAAGACAATACAGTCTTCCGCCCGAATTAGTGCCCCCAGAAATTGTTTTACTTGGCTGGGGACTAGGCTGGACTTCTTTTCGTTGATAGAAAAGCCCAGGCTGAAGAGGAGATCTACTGTTTTTTGGGTGTTCGAAAAACAAGCGTCGAACGAGTGCCCCGTAATGAGCCAGTCGTCGAGGTAAGGGTAAACTGGGACTGATAGTCAGCGCAGGTGTGCTGCTGCCACTGCCAGGACTTTGATAAACACCCTTGGCGCCGAGACGATGCCAAAGGGGAGTACTTTGAACTGGTAGTGTTTGTCCTGGATCATGAACCTTAGGTATTTTCTGTGCGCTGGCAACATTGAAATATTAAAGTATGCCTCTTTCATTTCTAATGTTGCCATGAAGTCCCCCCCGTTTCAGCAATGGGATCACTTCTTGTAGTGTTACCATGCAAAACCTCTGGGGTTTTATAAACTTGTTCGCTGGGCGCAGGTCTAGAACAGGACGCATGCTGAGATCCTTTTTGGGTACAAGGAAGTACACTGAATAAATACCCTTCTTTACCTGAAGAATAGGGACGGCTTCTATGGCGTCCTTTCCCAGCAGTGCTTCCACCTCTTGAATCAGGATGTTTAGATGGTCCTGTGAAAGGCGGCGTGAGCGCGGCGGTCTGAACTGTGGAGGTCGGGAGAATTCCACACAATGACCGTGGGTGACCGTCTTTAAGACCCACTGGTCGGAAAGTATCCCCTCCCATGCCTTGAGGAAAGGTGTTAATCGCCCTCCGACCGGGGAGGCGTAGGAGGGGACCTGTACTTGGTGGTCATTTCTGACCCGAGGCTGTGGCTCCACTGAGATTGGGGCCTCTGCCTCTACCTTTGCCACGCTTCTGACCCCTTGAGGGATAGTAAGAGGGGCTTCCAGATGTTTGGTTATTGTTGAAGCTGCCTGTGCCGTAGTTGTTTTGACTGGCACAAGCTTGTCCTCAAAAGGACCGGCGAGAGTTATTACCCCTCTGGGAAGAGGGTTTTTGTGTAATTTGTTGCAGAGATTTCAAGGTCTCATGCTGCTTCTTGGCTGTCTCCAATGCTTCATCAACTGCTTTCACAAAGAGGTGTGACTCTTCGATGGGCATATTAATGAGGGAGGCCTGAGTTTCAGGTCTAAATCCCGATGTAGGCAGCCATGCGTGTCTCTTCAGAAGAGTCCCTTGTGCAAGGGATCTGCACGATGTTTCTGCAGTATCCAGGATGTTTTTAACCACAATCTGGTTAACCAGCTTTCCCTCCACAACAATGGCGAGAAGCTTGGTCCTGACCAGTTCCGGGACCTCCTGAAGGCCTTCTTGGAGCAGGTTCCATTGGGCATCGGCATAGCTTGCTAATAGCATAGTGTTATTAGCAACCCAAATGGTATATGCAGCTGCTGACGTGACACGTTTGCCTAGGGCATACAATCTTTTAGACTCCTTGTCCGGAGGTGATTCTCCAGTGGCAATGGGTACCCCTGCCCTCTTACGAGTTGTGGTCACCACCAGTGAGTCCGGGATGACATGCCCCTTGATATATAGAGGGTCGGAAGGAGAAGGGCAAAATCATTTTTCGACTCTCAGGTTCACGGCCCTTGTCTGGTGAGGTGTGACTAAAGATGGAGCAATCCGCCTCTTGACAGAGTTAAGGAGGGGAATGGATTGACTTGCCGGAGGTTTTTCCTTAATAATGTCTTCCACAAAATCCTGCTCAGGCAAAGCCTCTTGAGTGGCAATTTTGAAGAATTCTGCTGCTTTTTTCAACATGGTGTTGAAAGCCATTTGGTCATCCACAGGGGAGGCTTGGCGAGCCGGGATGGATGGAGGAGAATCAATGCACAAAATATCAGAGTCCTGATCTTGATGTGACCAAGGATCCTGTCCTTCTTGCTGGGTTTCCTCCCAGTTCTCCGTCGTCTCCGGTTGCTCTTCATAATTTTCAAGAAAAGAGGATTCTTCTTCTTCAGTATAGATGTCCCTGTATGTGTCCATGTGGGCCACGTCTTCCTGTTTGAAAACCTGAGGCTGAACATCTTGTATTTGGAGGTTAGGGTCTACCCAAGCCTTTTTCGGCAGAGGCTGGTCAGCAGAACTAATAATCTGGTCCAGCCGATCCATACATCACTTGAACTTTTCAGTAGTCCACTTCGAGGACCCAAAGGGACCTAGGAAGTGAGGTGCAACGTTCGCCGCCCTTTGGCATCGAGAGGAACTTCTCAGGGTGTCTGAGAGAGACTCTTGACTATCCACTAAAGCCTTCTTTAGATTGGAGCAAATATGTAAACTTAATTCTGCTGCTTGTTAATCTGCTTAGAATCACATGCTGTGCATATGGTCCGACATCCAGTGGTAACCGCGGAGTATTGAATCTTGTCTTTCGGGGAACGAAAGGGGACGTCGGCATAGCCGTGTCTGTAACACTATCCCTATCGTGACGTGTGTAGTATCCAAAATCCCTCATGCGCCGAGGTCCCTCAGATTGTTTTTTTCCGCCCAGATAACTGGTCGCCCTACAGCAGAGCTCTTACTAGAGACATTGATTATCTACCGAACTTTCGGTTTATGCCCAGTTAAGTCACTTCGCCTAATAAGAACATCTTCGACGAAGACTTCGGAGGAATCTGTTACGGCTGTGGTCTCGGGCCTAAGATCCAGCTACCGGATTTCCACGTGGTCGGGCCTTCTGGCCGACCTATACATTAGGGAGAGTGGATTCGGGGTGGCCATATTGTTATTATGTCTTTCCTCCTTTCCACTTCTTTCCCTTTCGGTCTGGTCATCCTTCCCTTTCGCTATGGAAAGGACTCCTTTTAGATTCTGCTCAAAGTGTAAGGTCAGATATCCTTGGAAGGACGAGCACAGGACTTGTAACGCCTGTCTTCCCCCTTGAGCACGACGGAAAGTGGTGTTCGGCATGCAAGCTCCTTAAACCCAAAACCCTTAAGGATTGCTGTGTAAAGCGGTGGGCCGCGTATGGCATGTCACGCGTGGAGCCTCCCTCCCCTACCCAACACCAGCCAAAAGTGACGGGGGTACTTCGGATGACCAAACGTCCAATGCGGATGTTATAGACCTTGAGGTGGACACTTCTAGGTCCGCCACGCCCGTCCCCGACCCTTCCAGGCTCCACTCTGGTCTTGCTACAGGGACTACACCCGGCGACAAGGGCGTACATAAACATCGCACTAAACACACAACCCATACGTCATTTTCGACGCCTTTGTCGAAAAAGGCAAAAGCGCCAACGGGTCAGTCGAAAATTTCGACGTTCCCTTGGATCGTATAGATCCAAAGCCTTCCCCGCATCCGCAGCAGCGCATGACGACTGGGCAAAGGAAAATTAATAAGGCCGCTACTCCCCAATCTACACGCGCCGAAGTTTTGGAGTCCGAAACCCTTGACGGTTTCCAAGGCCTCAATAGGCCCGAAAGTTACGACTAGGCCTCTACCTGCCACTCCGACCGCTGGGCCCTCTGGTCCCGTGGACGGCGTTTCGGCTACCGTTACATCATCAGAGACTTTGTCTCACGACGATTCGGTTACTATTTGGAAGAGTATCGGTAGGATCGCAGCGGCGGTGGGCCTTATCCCGGTTTCGCAGAAAGTTATGGGCCAGGCCGCTCAAAATGTTTCAACGGACTTGGCCCGCGATTCTGATGTCTCTTACGTGCCTTCTTTAGATTGGATTAATAAATCATTATTTTATCAAGAAACCTTGAGTATAAGTGTTAATTGAATACCTGTCACTGTGAAACTCTATGTTGCAACCCTGCAGCTCACATTGACCCCTCTTGAGATAAGCCTGGCTGCTCAGTCACACTACCAACTTGTGTAGTACAGGCCTATACCAAAGGTTGGGTTACCTATTGCCAAGAGTACAAGACTGGTGCAGTCTCCCACAGGGTTACTGCATACAATCTTGCCTAACACGTCGGGCAGGAACTCCAGAATCAGGGCCATCTTATACCACAGTTCCCTGCCATACCTAGCCAGGATTGCAAGTGTGTTGGACGTCTTGACTGTCGATGCTGCAGAGTACATCACCTTCCTTCCCATGGAATCCAACTTCTTCATCTCGCTATCTGGAGGGACGGAGGATGAAGACGAGGGGTTAGACTACTTCTTCCTCGCTGCTGCCGAAACCACTGAAGGCTGTGATCGTAGGAACTTCGGTGCAGACTGCGGCACCCAGTACTTTTCCTCGAGCCTAGCCCTCTTGGCCGGGCCGTGACCGGATTCCTCATCAAAGCTAGGCCCTCCCCTCAAACGTCATCCAGGAGAGGCACCGCCATGATGGTCTTCCTAAATTTCAGATACCAGGGTTTGTAGAGTCAAAAGGATGTCCAGCGATACATCTCTTGGCGGTTGTTGTTAGGGAGAATTCTCTGTTAAGGCTAATTTCCCAAACCTAGTGAGTCCCCCAGCAGCTTTGCTGGATTTTTGGGGTTTATTTTTTTCTCCTGCTAAGAGTGAGACTCTTTTTCTCCCACTCTTAGACATGATTTGAGATATCCTTTGACTTTGCAATGTGTTTTATGGGCTATGGGGTCTTTTACTCCATAGGGTTTCATGTGTTTTTGGTAAGTGTGTTACACAGCACCCTCAGTGCAGTAACACAGGCGTGTCATATTGACCCCCAAACATAGACTCCATACCCTAGGACTGACTACTGTCTCCCAGGGCATGTAAAGTCACCATTGACTTTACTGGTCTTAAATTGTAAACAGAACCAGTACAAACCATCATATTGTGGAAGTACTGGTAGGGGTAATTAGATTGCCCCAGGGTCTGTTTTCAGAGGGGGCACTGTGCAGTCCCCCCTCGTCGAGTTTCTGGCTGGTGGCAGTGGTTACCACGCAAACTATTCCACCGGAATATTTCCTATGGGATTTTCCCATTCATTTTAAACGCACCACTTTTTGGTGCAAAGTTAAAGATAACGCTGTGTTATTTATTTAATATTTATTCCCCGGTTGGGTCTTTTTGCCAGGACTCGGTTTTAAAATGGTGTTTGTGTTCGCCTCTGTAACTCCAACCTAGGTCAAGCCCTTTGTTCCACTTTTGGCGGGCTTCTGCACAGAAGCCACCAAAAGTGGTGCCACTCTGTCTGGGTCTACACGATGTGTGGGAGGGGGGTTTAGGCACCCTGGACTGAGTTGCCTCGGCAACTCAAGTCGCACTCTTGTGTAACTGGCCCAGTGGTGAGCCGCCCGGCTCACCACTTAGCATGTTTGAGTGACAGCTAGGACTGATGAATGGGGGTTTTCTGCATAAAAGCAGGGCTTTGGGGACTGGAACTTGAGAAGTCGCCACAGGACCAAAGAATCCGAAGAGGGAGAAGCTGAGCCGACCTGCAACGACGACACCACCGGTGGAGCCCTGCTGAACCGCCTCACCACTTCCCAACGACAGGGAAGATCTTCATCCTGGAGAGTCTTCTTCCTCTGAACTGGTGGGGATAACCAGTTCGCCCTCTAAGCCTTCCTGGATCGTCTTGTGGTCGAATCGCTCGTGCCAAGCACCCCGGCGGCCGGATAGCCACGCTTCACCACTAGCGTGAATAAAAGGGTAGTACCTTTTAACTGGGAAACTCCGCGGCTGGTTTCTTCCCTGGCAGTGCAACGACCACCAGCTTTCCTCCACGTTGAGATCTTCTCTTCCCCTGGACGAAACACCGACTTGCACCCGCTGCCAGGAACAACTGCCCCCGCTGGAGCTTTCTCACCATTTCAGGTACTGTGTCCCGCCCAGTCTCCCTTGCAACAGACTGTTCAAGGTGTCCGTAAATCCTTGACTTACTATCCTGGGGTGACCTGGGACCTGTTAACTAACTTTCTCTGAACTGATCCAACTCTTTTCGAACTATCTGCAAAGACTTTTAAAGCATAATTCAACTGTGTGATCTTGGACACATTCCGCCTTGCTCTCTCCAAGAGTGGGCCTGGCCTATGAACTTTCTTGCTCTAACAGTAGACTCTCGCTTTTCTGACTTGCTGTGGTACTTTGTAAAAGTGTTGGTATTATGTACTTTCCTAATTCTGCCTTTTCCCTCCCTTTTTAACTAACTTATTGGAGTGCCATCTTAGGTTAAGCGCTCACCTAAGCGCTCACCTCTGTCTGCAAATAAGTGGTGTTTTAACTAAGACTTGTTCAATAAGTAATCAGGGATGTATATATATTGATAGTGACAGTGTTTGAACTTGCTTGCCATATTAGTGTCAGTGTATTTTACAAGTGTGTTTTTAAATAAATAATTATATACTTTTATACCCAAGCTCTAGTCAGTGTCTGCTTGTGCGACAGTATCCTTGTACCTATTTTGTATACTCTATATACTGTCTAACTCTTCTTCAGAGAAGTCTGGCTGCTCAGCTACAGCTACCAGGTAAATCTGGGTGGTACAGACTGCTATCAATTGGGTTTACTGCCAACACCTGTAGTCCGAAGCCTTTTGCAGTGGTCCCTAAGGGAACTGCACAGGTTTCTGCCTAACAGGGGTCAGAGCTGTAGGCCTACTACGCCCCAATCGTTGAAGTCTACTTCACCTGGACTGCCTGGGCCAGGCCGGTTGTCTTTTCTTGCACCTTATTCTTTTCAGGCTTTTCCCGCAGTTTGGCTGGGTTAGCTGATTTCCTCTTCGAGGAGGAGATGGAGAGATGGCTGGAGAGGGTGTCACAATCCGTCCATGGCGGATATGGGACCGCTGGAGGGCGCAATGAGTTTCCCCATCACGTTCTTTCTAGAATGTACGGAAGCGGTCTACTCTTGCAGCAGCAACATGGCCGCCAGTAACTATATCAGTACTCCGCGTTCCCGAGACCAGTGCGTTGCAACTCTGTGCATCTAACGCTACGTAATCGGAGAACTGTCCCTTTTTCTCTCATTCTTGTTCCTCTTGCCTCCTTGGCCCAGCACATTTCCTTTTCTCACTGCTGTAAGCATCCCTCTATGTGTTTCCGCGCTCTGCGCATCTTACCTTCCACCTGCTTGTCTCTGTGTCATACACGGCTCCCTCTCTCTCAGCACGGAGCGGACTTCGGCTTGTGCTGGATATCCAGACATAGAGCAGACTCTCTTAGTTTGCTTTCTTGGAAACCTGGGGGAAACTTGTCTATTCAGTTTCTGAACACTACTTACCTTACGTGACTTTCTCCCATTGCATGCTGGACCTTGCAGTTCATCACCACACGCCACCATTCTGGAAGGAGAGCTTCACTCAACTTCAACAACCACAGTCATCTACTGTGCGCTCTACAGTCTACTCCAGGGATTTTCACCTCTGCTTTTCCCTGGTTTGGGGTGGGCTCTGCTGCCGGGCAGATTGCCTTTTAGGCAAAGTGGCCTCCGCGGGAGCCCGTCCCTATCTCTTCAAGAAAAGAGGAAAGGCTACCACGAAGAAACCTACCAGCACCTGGAGAGGAAAGAAGGTGGAGTCATCCTCTGTAGACCTATCCGAACACATCACCGAGACCTCGGGTGAGGAGTGGGCTAGCGAAAGGGGTATTGCTCAGGGTGTGAAACCATCAGATTTTGAGAGTTGGGAGGCAGATGATGAAGATGAACGTGCCATGCCTATCGCGTGTCCTGCTTGCGCTGGGACACCGACGGAAACTGACCTGTGGTGCTGGGCCTTGTCTTGGGCCCCCACGGATGGAGCACCCTCAAAGGACTTAGAAGCCTGCTCCTCGAACCGGCCGTTCCTGGGTGTGGCATGCCCCTGATTGGCGCATGGGGTAGAGACCTTGCCGCTGAGCCACACTGCCAGTCTACAGTGACAATCCTTCATGGTTCGCTTGGAGAACCCGAGGCAGATTTCATAGTCCGCTTCCCTGTGGTCCGGATGGAGAAAGTAGAGGCACTGAAGGTGTCTGTCCTTTACAAACACGTTCTGCTGTCTGCAGCTGAAGCAGACCTTGAAAAGGGAGCTTCCCTCTTTCTTCTCCTTCAACATGGTCTGGAGTGTGGAGTAGGCACAACGGCCTTCTGGAATCATCAATGAAACTTTGAAAATTCTTGCCCTTGAGGGGCGCCGAAATTCACTGACAAACGGATCCCTGCTTGTCGGCCAATGGAGAGAAAGAGCACACAGGCTCTGTTTGACAAAAATAGCACTTTTTATCAAAAAAGAAAAAAAAGTAGAATAGCTCACGGAGCAAACCACGAGGACTCCCAACACTTTAATGTATGGTACAAATCTGAAGATGGCTGCCAGATGAGGGGCTTAGGGAGAGGGCAGTCATTGGCTGGGGGCAGTATGACCCAGAGTACAGTGATTGGTTTAGAAGAGACATACAGTTTGTAAGTGAAAGTGAAACAAACCGTTTTTTCTTTTACTGCGGATGCCCGGCCCAACGACAGGGAATATTCATGAGCATGTGAATCCATGCCAGACCCCATGTTGAAGAAAGAGACATTACATTATAAAGTCCTGGCAGGAGAGTACACCAGGTGAAGAGTGAATCTGGCAATCACACCCATAAGAAGTAGTAAAATAGAACCTGGCAGGGAAGTACACCACGTGGTCTGAGAGTCTTGGACTCACACCCAGTGGATGTTTATATTAAAAGGAGAATTCTAAGGAAGGAGAATATTATTAAGAGTTTAACTGTACTGGATGTGGAATCCTGGAGAAGCGAGTGCTTTCCCCTGGAGTGACTTCCAATACAAGAGGGGGAAGTATCCTCTTGAACATCAGAACTTGGTTATTATGTGAACTTTTATTTTGTGGAGAGAATCCTGGGGAAGGGAGTTGTCCCAATTGGAACTGTGACCATTGATCACTGGAACCTTTTGTTGGAATTATATCTTTTGATGGAACTTGAACATGTTTTACCCTTTCTTTTGAAGCAAAAGATATTGTCCCTTCACACTTAAGACATTGTTATAGAATGTGAGGTTTAGGATAGGACTACGCTCATAGAACGGTTTTTGCTTTGGACATCCTGACGCTTGGCAGACGCTTAGTTTTGGTTGAGATAGGGAAATACCTCCTAGATTAGGGACAATGAGGCATTTTCCGACCCCTTTTGTGTTTCAATATAAGTATATAGCATTCAATATGACCTCTATGTGTCTGTGTCTCATTTCTGACTCCTCACATCATGCTTCAGGTGCAACTATGAATGACATTTTCAAGTCCCATTTGTGACAATTTATATCTTACGGTTTCACTACTACCAGATGGACTAGGTTTTCGGTGTCAGTGTTGCTGCATTTGTTTTTTTATTGTATTTGGTTAAAATCTTGAATGAACAAAATCAACCTTTACAATAAAACAAATACAGAAAAAGAATTATAAGCATACTAACAAACGATAATACAAACATAAGCTATAAAATCATATTCAACCTAAAAATATATCCCATCAATTTCAAAGAAATATTATCCTAAAGCAATCCTTAACTTCAATGACTTTAAAATCGAAACAATGTATCCATAATTCAATTCAATAGAAAGTTCCAATACCAAAAAGCCTATAATATAGTACTTGGATTAGATTTAATTCAATTCACCCATTATTAATATACAAACGGTTTCCTACATAGTTTTTAGCCACATTATTTCCAACCTTAAAATATAGATCAATTTGTTCATCCAGTCAAATTTGTGAAAATACTTTTAGAACATTGATGAAGCCCCAGACGGTCAATGCAATTTTTGTATTCCGTAGACTCAATCATTTGCCAAAGGATGTCATTATCAACTTCACAAGTGCAATACACAAACTGTCCCAAGTGCAAAATTGAAGTCCAGGGCAGTGCAAAAACATAGGTCAGTGTTGCTGCATTACATTAGTCAGAGGACCCTCAGTTTTAAAAGTTCAGATCTTTTCTCTCAATTTTTCTCCACGCTGCAGCTTCCTGTGCTCACATCCTTCAATTGGTGCCCTTCTCTCATTCATAGTACCTCTTCTGCACAGGCCAGCAGAAGGTTTGGTATAGGGTGACAACTGGGTATTTTGATGGCTTCCTGCACCTCAACTCTCTGTTATGTGTTTGTGGTTCAGGTTTCAAAGGGGTACCAACAGCAATGAAGGACAGCTCACATCTCAGAGCTGCAGCCTGAAGGAATACTTTCTAAAAGAGGAGAAGGTTCATTCAAAGGAAAGGTTAATAGACTGACAGACCTCTGGACTGGATCCTCAACTTTGATTTGTGTCAGAAAACATCAATTAAGCACGTATTATATTACACAGGTTCTTCTTTTCTATTGATCAAGAGGCAGTATTTCTCACACTGTCAAAAGCAGCTGATACAGGGGGAGGCGCTCAAAAGCCCAATGCAGATGGCCGCCTATACATGCGTTTCCGCCTATGCATGCGGTTCCTGACCAGGGTAGAACGCTGATCCATGGAGTGACTGCCTGTGATTATCGGAGGACCATCCTGGTATTCCTGGGGTATTGTAGACCCCCAGGCAGCAGTGCCGTGAATCTAGGCCCAAACAAGCCTATAGAGACTGAGACATCGGGCCAGTGGTGGAGACCCCCAGCACTGCATCGGTGCACAGTCCAAGGTTCGAAATTGAGGGGAGCTGGGAGCTATTTAGCTCCTGCTTCTAGCACAGTAGAGCCTGGTTAGCTTGAAACTAACAGCTACCAGGATCTACCTTTGGCTCCTAGGGCCAACAGGTGCCTTCGAAACATGTAAATGTGACATTAACTTTGAGCATTTGAGAATGTTATTAAAGAAGACTTAGAACACATCGAATACATATTTAAAGACAATGGGTCATACAAAATGGACAAAAAGTGAAAGGGGCATTGCTGGTAGCTCCTTGTTCCCCTGAGATAGCTCCTGCACAGAGGGTGATGTCCAACACCCAGGAGCTGGTTTTAATTCCTGCTCAACGAATCTCAATTTCGAACCCTGACAGTCTGTGCGTGCCGTAGGCAGGAGTCCGATGTTGGGACTGGTGAGAGGAGTTGAAGCCCGGATGCATGGGCACACTCACGGAAGTGCTACCGTGTCGGGTGCGTACACAGCCCGGTTTTGATGACAGTGGGCAGCCCTAATCCACGAGCGCTGAAGGGCTGTGCCAGAGGGTGGCTGGAGAGCAGAGGCAGGCTGCCAGCTGGTTGTGTCTTATTGGAGTGTGGGATTCGAGGGATTGGGGTACTGGAATGTTGGCAGGTACGGACACTTGGACAGATAGATTGGTGCAGTGCGTGCTGTGATTTAACTGGTGGCCATCCATAATGTAGGTGCAGCCTGTACTTCTTGAAACGGTGCAAGGAGGAATAAAGGGTTGTGCCGGATGACGGTGAGTGGAAGAGGTAAAGTTCATACCTGCAAGTGAGGTGGTTGCTACCCTGCAGACCTTTACGTGTGTTGGGTGCCTTGCACAGCCCATGAAGTCAGGAGGTGCTGGCCAAGTGAGCATGGTGCGGTCGCGCTGGGTGCAGCCATTTCTCTGGTAAGACATCTTATACAGGCTGCTAGGGGGTGTTTGGCATCCAGGATTTTTTATTATCATTTCAGAGGTTTGACAAAGGATAGCTGTAGCACAACCTTTGGCTTACATTTCATCGGCCTAGTTGCCACTGGATAAAGGAGGGGAAAATGGCTTTGGGGAAGTCAAGTAAGAAGGCCAAAGCTGAGGAGACAGACTTCCTCACCGTGCTGTAGGCAACACAGGACCATGTAATGGCTGCGTTGGGTAGAATTGAGAAATCTATGTCACGGCTGGAGAACAAATTCAATACATTGAGTGAGAAAGTGGCCCAGCTGGAAACGAGAACCGCCACTCTAGAATAGAGAACTAACGAAATGGATCAACAGTGTGCTGAAATGTTAGCCTTGGTTCAGCAAACGGGGCAAGATGTGGAGGCAGCAATTAAAAGGAATTCAGCAATGGAGTCCAGAACCGAATTCCTAGAGAATGTGGTGCAGGCTCAACAGCAGCAGATTATTGGTCTTACAACTGGAGCGGAAGGGGATGACCCCATTGGTTTTGTTTCCAGCTGACTACCAGAAGTGCTGGATCTGGAGGAGAACCCTGTATATATATGGCCAAATGCTGTAGAATCAAGTCGCCAACCTGTAACAAGTCACCAAATACATTGGTAGGACCAGCACACATTGTCAAGCTTAGTGATTCTCATGTAAGGTATAGGATCCTTAAGGCTGCAGCCGCCAAAAAAGTCTTTAGAATTCCAGGAGAATAGGATTCTCGTTGTTAGGCAAGAATTGATGTAGTAACCCTGTGGAAGACTACACAACACTTGTCCTCTTGGTATTAGATTAGCCACCTCTTGTTATAGGCCTGTACGACACAAGTTGGTAGTGTGACTGAGCAGCCAGGCTCATCTCAAGACGGGTAAATGTGGGCTGTAGCAATGAAATACAAGTAGCCAAGCAACACTTACAGTCAAGGTTTCAGTTATAAATAGTTATTTAACATCGGTTTTTAAATAAGCAGTCTTTAAAAAGGCCAATATATTAACAATCAAATATACTTTAAAATACTTTTCCAAAATCAACAAAAAGCTAGTAGATCCTATTTAGAAATGCTTTTTACACTCTTCCTACACCCAGAGGTGACTTCATTCACAAGGACAATAATGGCATTTATATATCATTAGTACATTTTGCATATTCTGAGGTTAGCAGAAAGGAAAAGGTTTAAGGACGGAAAAAGGTTAAACAGGTTCACATAGCATGAGAGTATACTTAAATCTTCCAATGAAGTTTAGATAACATCTTTCCCAGCAATACTAGTTTAAAACCAAGTTATCACCTCAAAGGGACAGAAAATATCAAAGTCAATGGACTAGAAGAGTCTTCAGGGAGCCAGAACAGCCAAAGTCATTTGGAGCACAGTCCTAGAGCTGAGGCACTTCGTAGTTTTAAAAGTCTTGCACAAAGTTAGAGAGTTTTCGAGCTGAAATCAACTCTAGCAAAAGTAGCTACTGCAAGTCTAAAATGAAAAGAGCAAAGCTAAAGACACTGAGGTAATCACCCCAAGTCGCAACAGTACTTCTGGTTAGAAGAAGAGTGGTCCAGCTGGCTTCTGTTGGGTTGCAGATCTGGGTTCCTGAGCCTCAGTCGTGGTGACAAGAGGGAGGACGTCTGTAGGTCTCCTGCAGCAACAATTTGGAGGTCGGCAACAGCTGTGGGCTCTTTTCAGATCAGCAGCACTTTGCGGTCCTGCACTCTGGTGAGGGGACTTGAGTTCTGGTCATCCTGATTCTGGAGGTTCTTTAGGAGACTCCTGTAGCTTCTGGCCAGATTGCAGACGTTGCACTAGACTATGGATTTCTTGACCTCTGGCACTCGGTTCCTGCAGCAGCAAAGTAGTACAGCCAGTCAGGGGAACATGGTCCAGTGGAGTTCGTCTTGGGGTTAGTTGGTCCAACTAACCCAAGGGAAGAAGTTGTCCTTTCCGGAGCTTCTCTTGTCGATCAGAAAAAGGAGTTTCAGCACAACAGCAGGACTTCAAAGGCACTTCAAAGGCAATTCAAAGGCCCAGAAGTATGCAGCAAGCTTCGTTCACGGTTTCTTCATTGGGTGTTCTTCCCAGTGATCGACTCTGCCTCTAGTCCCAAAACTCTCGCCTTTTAAGCAGGTTTCTCCCATTCATGCACAGCCTAGACTGTCACTCAAACAGCAGGGTGGCTGTCCTAGAAGGACAGCCAGCCAGCCAATCAGAACTGGGTCCATTCAGGCCTTCCTAAAGACAAAGGACAGGGGAGTTTCGGGAACCTCCCTCACTTCCTGCCCTTCCAGATACACTGGAGCCAGAGGCGGGTTTCAGGACTGAAGCCTGCCAAAGGCAAAACGAACAAAGGGCTGAAACCTGGCTTGTCGCACAGAGTAAAACCCAAGAAAGACCTCACAAACAGAAAATGGCGAAAAAAGAAGACCGGGGCCATTTTCACAAAATGGTCACCCATGGTTACTCAACTGCAGCTGACGATTCAGCCTGCGGTAGAAAAGCACAAGGGTAGGAACATTAAACCACTGCCACCAGCCATTTAAAGTAGTGCGGGTAACACACAATGTTACATGAGTAAGTAGGAAAAGGGGCTACTAAGTAACCCCCCCAGCACTCCACATAAAATGGTGTGTGCTGGACCCACAAAGATAAAAAGGTAAGTAAAGTCACTTTCACTTTACTATTCTTGGGAACAGTAGTTCACACAAGAAAAGGTATTTAAACCTTATGAGAAATCTAAAGGAGTTCTCTGTGACATTGCACTGAAGGTGCTGTGTGTCACCATACAATAAGTAGATGCTTATGGAGTTTGTCAGACTCAAAAAAATAAAGGAAACACAATCCAAATCAGGTCAAAAACACGTGAGAGAGTGAGAAAAAGGGCTCAATCACTCCAGGGTTAAAATTAAAAACGTGGGAGGAATTCACACTTTTTAAATTCCACCTCCAATGTACTTTCCTCAGATGGGTCATGGATACGTTCCCTCTAACTTTAACTGGGCCAGCATCTGACAAAGTTCTGGAAAGTATTGCTGTGTCAGATATTTTAAGAGCCACAGCTTGTCATAGCCACAAATGGCCCAATCCTGCATCTGAACCATGCATGCTTGCAAAGCCTCTTCTATTTGGGTTAATAGATCTACATGCATTCAGGAATCTGTGGAAGTCAACTAACCTCCTCACCACTTCATCAGGCTTTATGGTTCGCCTTGTGACACGTTTTATCCAGTCTACTTTTGGGTTCCAAACCAGATTTAAAAAAATCACCCTTCCCAAGCACTGGTAGTACCAGCCATATACCCAAAATAAAGTTTTCAAAGTAGTCTGGATTGCCTACATTTGGAGTATAGATATTGAGTAGTAACATCATATAGGAAAGCTATAGTCCCTATAACCTCTTCCGTTCAGTATCTTTTCTCCCTTTGGTTACAGTGGTTAGGGAAGATTTCTCCTTTGGCAGCATTCCCTTCATAGTTCCTTTCAATATTGCTTTGTTTTTTAACAAGTTCTGAATTTTCGAAGCGAAATAAAGCCATCAGCTTCACTTTCCTAGCCTTTTGCTCATTTGATATGGGGAAACTGATCAGTCGTTTAGACTACCAGTGCTGGTAAACAGATTTCCTTTTGACCTTTTGTGACTATTTAACATAGCACACAACATTTTAAATGCAGTGCAATGGGGATACCTTTCTATCACCCTAGGTTTTTACATTTGGGATGTTTGATTACTTCTATATGTGCCTAAAGACAAACTGGTGGTAGCAGACACATTGTTACCAGTTTGCATTATTTTTAGTGGGCACATTTACGTTTACCGCTTATGGCTATTAAACATGGCTAATGCCCCAAAATGGGCTTGCTACACAATGTTTGCTTGTTCTTTGTCCATATTGTAGATTGACCTTCTTCCTGCCTTGCCATGTCAGGAAATCCCTTTTAGGGTTGTGCACTTGCCCAGGTACCTGCTGTTTTTGCAAGCTAGTGCTAGCATTCTGTGTGTGTGGGAAAAGAGGGGGGGCAGGAAGAGGGTGGGACTGTCTCGTCCCATTCCACATCCATGGAGCCATGGAGTCTAGGTGTGGGGCATGAGTGAAGCCAATGGTTGTCTCTGATTGGACAACTACTGGCTGTTTGAAAGTAGAAGATATTTACCCATTAGGGGGCTAGGATTTGCTTCCAGGATGGCTTTTGGATAAGAAGAGTACTCCTGCAGCCATTTATTCAGATAAGCATTGGAGCCAAGAATCCCTTGTCGACAAACAGCCAACTGAACATCCAAAGACGACTCCGGAAAAGGTCTGGCATCCCTTCCCGCATCTGGCCCAGGGAAGCCCGGTTGACTCCTGACCTCCAACGACCCTTGAACTAGTGGGGCCAACTAGTTTCGATGCCTTTGAGTATCCAGCTATCCTGAGCCTTTGGAAGTGCCATTAGAACACCCAGTGGACTAACCATCTCTCTCATGTGCTATCTCGCCAGAAAAGTCACTGTTCCAAGTTTGCACCCAGAACTTTGGTAGTCACCAGCTTGTGGTACAAGTCACCTTCCGACCGAATTTCAGTGTGCCTGCATCAAAGGCTGCTGTCCTAGAGAAGCTTCTTCAACCGTGACTGGAAGGACGCTTGCTGTTGCTTGTGTGTGGTGATCATTGCTGGTATTCACCTTACCCATCCTGTGAAGTGTCCTGAGGAGGCCTGCATTGGTGAATCTTGCATATCTTAATCACCAGGGGTTGCAACATTCATCTGGGCCAGACCGGAACATTCCTTGCACCTGCAGCTCCTGGGCCCCTCTCACTGGAACCAACGGCAGGAAATCCAAACTCCAGAGAGACCCAGTCGACCCAGCAAGTCATCTGGGAAAATTGGAGTCAGGGGGGTACGTAAACACAAAGAATTTGTCCCCCACTGTGCTCCTTAGGATAGTATTGGGAAGCAGTACCTTTGTATCCGGATATTACATTCCACTGCCTTTTGGTCGTTGCACCGGAGTAGTATTTTCTGAAAGATAAGAACACAACTTACTTACTGTAAGGGTGCAGAAGTAGGAGACTGACACACCGGTGGCATATTTTTGGCTATAGACATTTAGTCAAAATGAGAGAGAAAATCCTAGCTGTCCCCATAACTAAGAAGGGGTTAACCTCCCTCAACCAAATACTATGGACTCTGTCAGGATGTCCATCAAAATAAGTAGTGCACCGTAGTGTGTCAAAACATATTTCCTTCTGTTACACTCTAAATCAAACTAAGTGAAGTGGTGATCTTCTTGGTCCAGAAAAACAGCTCTCTTCTTCTGGATGATAAACCAAAGTTCACTTTTGTATGATCAAAAAGGAAATGTTCTTCAAGGTCAAAACAAAAGTCTAAAAAGCCTTCTTGACTTGGTACTCCATCAATACACATGGAAAAAGAGTCCTGTATGTCTACAGAGAAAGGGGGGTGAATGACTCCCTCTCCCCTTAACCTTCCTCAGGTTTCTCAATACTTTTCACAGCGCTAGGATGAACAACTCTTCTCCTGGCCTTTACCTTGCAATTCACAAAGTCAGGCGGAACAAATCCCTTCCCCTGGTCTTTCTTGGGATTCTCACAAAGCCAAGGAAATGACTCCCTTCCCTTGGCTTTTCACACAATGTTCAAACACCAGGATGGGACGACTCCCCTCCCCTGGCCCCACTCAGGCTCTTCACGATGCCAAGAGAATGACTCCCTTCTCTTGGCTTCTTGCACAATGTTCATCAACACCAGGGGTAATTACTCCCTTCCCCTGGCCTTTCGCAGGCTTTATTTGTATGTCAAGCCTGATCCACAGACTTGTGTTGGGCAGACCGGATGCACTCCCCTACCAGGTACCGCCGGAGAAATATGCACCTTGGAGGAAGTCTTATTCCCTTTTCTGGACTTCCCCTATACCTGGTTCACTATCCTGCCAGAAAAAAAGCATTTTCACACTACTTCCTGTTAGAAACCACAGGGTGTCTCACTCGCTAGTCCTCGGGGACCAGTCATCCAGGTGGCCAGGACACAGCAATCACTTTTGGATCCATTGCTGGGGGTGGACCAGTGTGGGAGGATCACCTGGGTGAAGGGTCTTCAGGGGAGGGGGGAAGAGGGAGAAGGGGAATAGCCGATGGTGAGATGTGGTATTCCCCCCTCTTTTGTTCATCTATCCCATCCTATGTTTAAGGATTTACTGAAGTCCCAACTACCCCCTCACACCCTACTCCTTTTTTTACTCAAACACTGGCCCGAGGAAGATGGTGACTAAGAGTAACCAGACTAACTCTCTCACATTGTACTGGACATGTCCCGTTAATTGGGCCAGGCCCATTACCCTAAGTGCATACAGCCGATACCAGTTCGCTCTCCGCACATGAATAAAAGGCAACTAAAGACGCACTCTGAGCAAAGCGGAACACGAGAACAAGCAGACCACCTGGGAAGAATGCACACCTACTGGAGCAGAGCAACAGACCTCAGGACGAGAGCACAGAGCTGAAAACCCCAAGGCTTCCCGACTGGAGGTCATTGCCTCCGACAGACCACAAAAGACATGTGGAGAAGGCCAGATCCCACAAGTGAAGATTGCCTTGTGTTTCAAGGATGGGTGAATGGCAGAGTTGGTGAGGCGAGGCCAAGACTGTGGTACTAATCTTGACTCAAAAATTGCAAACCGCAAACAAGGAAGAAGCGCGCACAGCCAGTGAGTTGGCAAGCGACCCGTGAGACCGGTGTGTGTTAAAGTGAATGAAGTAGCAACATCATATCACAAGTGAAGGCTGCACGCATGGGGATGAGACGCGAAGAAAGGCAGACCTGTGAATAAACTTTAAAGTGAAATACAGCTGCGAGATCAGAGATACTAAGTAACAGAGTAGTCCGGTGAAAGGAAGTAGCCCATTCGAAAATCTCTATAAAAGGTACATTGTTTGATGCTAAAAGGTGAATAAATGGCAAGAGTGAAAGTAAAATTAGTGAACATTAAGTCAAAGTGGTCCTGCGGTCGTCTGTAGGAAAACCACACACATTCGAAAGACTTCGGCATCTGAAAGGGGTCCGAGCCCGAGTGAGGGAGACCCGAAGTATACTAAGCTTGGGGAAGGGAGCCCCCTTGCAACTTTGCATTGAACTTTATTGTGAAAGGTCTGAGCCCGGCAGACAGGGATCTTTGTGAACGTTTTAGGTCTGAGCCCGGCAGAGGAGGACCTTTGTGAATGTTTTAGCTCTGAACCCAGCAGAGGGGGACATACAGGAACTGTGTGATGAAAGGTCTGAGAAAAGCAAAGGGGGACCTTTGTGAACGTTTTGGCTGAAACATACATTTTTAAGTCAGAGAAAGAGACTTTCACATGGAAGGCAAGGCGGGCCTCGAACCCCAGTTTTGAACTGTGTAGGAAACAAAGCCTGAGTATGTTATCCTGCCTACAAGGATCGCCTTACCCTGTGAAGCCTAATGTGGGGCGGAGAGCTGGTTCAGACACATTATCATTTGAACACTGATTTTAACTTTTGCATACATTTTTCCTTTTTACACTTTTGTACAAGAGATAGGGCAGGCATTAGGTTTTGTTAGCATAGGACATTTTGATTTGACGGACTCCACCAGAAATGTTTTGTTTATCGTTTGAAGGTCGAGACTACTACCATCTTATAGTTTTTTCAAACTCAACATTTTCAAAAAGGTTATACTAATTGTATCCATTGTGTCTGTTAATACTTGTAATAGTATGCCTTCCCTAGATTACTCTCTTCTCTTTGGGTCCCAGACCCTTTTAGTAGCTTCTTGATTTTCACTATTTTAATTTGGGTTCTAGACCCTGGTTTCTCTTCTACGCAGACTTGGTATACTCTCCTGCCAAGCACTGTTAGCTTCTCGATTTGTACCACTTCTATTCGGGTCCCTAAACCTGGTTCATCTTCTCAATGGACTTGCAATATTCTTCTGCTGAGTACTGTGACGAGGGAGAGGGTATTTCGATGTATTCTACCCGTACCGTATCGCCGTCTCCAGTGTTAACTTGCCCCTGGTGATCACAGAGCATCGCACGTTACCTTCAGTGTTTGTCGGGTGGTCGGTGTTAGGACAGGTGTTAGGACAGTTTTTCTGAAGTCCAACTAAGGCCTTCGTAAAACTATTCAACTGAGTCAGTACAAGAGTCCACTCTTTTTTTAAAAATAATTTTATTAATTTTATTTCAACAAACAATACAAACCAAACTTGCAGTGCGTACAATAACATTATAAACATACATCGCTTCACCATGTCCACTGCTTCTCCCCTTTCAAGCCTACTCCCTTCTGTGTTCTGTTTCTGCATCTTGTTGTGAGGGTTCCTCCTCCATGATTTCTGTTGGGTCTCGTATTGACCCAAATAACTCTGCTATTAATTGTTTCCAGGCTATCAGGGTCTCAGCCTCTTCCTCCCCCCGACATTACTTGCATCTTGCCATACTGCCGTTTCCGCTTCGGCCCATTTCTGTAGATCTTTCCACCATGTTTCTATTCGTGGTCTCTGGCATGCCTTCCACCCCATGGCAATTCTCCTCTTTGCCAGTGCATACGCTAGATCCTTTAATTTACTCACGTCCTTTGAGTTTACGTGGTCTTGGAAACCCACCTATCAAACATGCCCACACCGTGTCTACAATCTTGATACCTTTTTCGGCTAACCTGTGCGCAACCTCACCCCAAAAACGCTCAATGACTGGGCATGACCAGAACATATGCAACATTCCGGCGTTTTGCTCATCACATTTGGGGCATGCTTGTCGTCCTACGTTTTTAAATTTGGCTATTCTCTGAGGCGTCATATACGCCCTATGGGTTACGTACAGTTGTATCTGTTGCAGTCTTGCATTCCTCAACACTTTTTTGTGGTACCCTTGGGCTCGTTCCCACATCCCATCACTCATTGGGGCTCCCACTTCCTCTTCCCAGTCCCGTCTTAGTTGTGCCACTTCCTTCCTCACCTTGGACATCAGCTCATATATTCTGGATATCTCGCGTCCCCCTCTGCATTGTCATATATTGTGTCTATGGTAGTGTCCGGTTCTTCTTCTAGTACTACTTTGGACCATGTCTCCTTGATTCTCCACACCTCCCTAGGGTATGTGATATACTGGCCCACGTGTAACCCAGTTTCCTCTGCCAACCCAGCAAAGTCCCTTATTTTCCTCTCCTGCCATATATCACCCATGGTTGCTATCCCCACCCATTCCCAGTGTTTCCTAATCATCATCCTTACTTGCTTGTCTTTGCCCACCAGTGCCACTAGCGGTACCTGCGGGGAACATGGGAATGAATCCACCATCAACTGGCAGGCCCTGCGCCATACTTCCACCCAAGTATCATCATCTTTGGACGCCCTTCCATGTCTGGCCTGGGCAGTCACATCATTTCCTTTAGGAAGTATGGGGTATAGTCCTGTCGGAACAGCCTGGATTCCTAGGTTGACTCCTCAGAGAGCCAATTGGCTACGTATTGCATCTGGCTGCTACATAGTAAATTTCATAGTTTGGCAGTTTTATGCCCCCTTTCTCATATGCGTTTTGTAGCTTCCAAAGGGCCACCCTATTCCTCGTCCCATGCCAGAGGAAATCCCTATACATACCTTCTATCTTGGCAAAGGTCCGCCATTTTATCAAGTATGGGATATTTCCAAAGTAATTCAGGAGTCTCAGTAGAACCATCATTTTCAACACTGCCCCCCGCCCCATCATCGCCAAGGGTAGCTTCACCCAAAACTTCATGCTATTTCCAATTTTCCTGATCACCTCCTCTGTATTATACTGGTGTTCCTCTTCCACCGTATGGTATATATCTATTCCAATAAATCGGAACGTTCGAACCTCCCATGGTATCTGTAACACCGGTAGCTGTTCTAACGGGATCCCTTGGTACCCACCCAGTGGAAATATGCTAGTTTTGTGGGGGTTCACAGCTATGCCAGACAGCTTTGCATATCTCTCCATCACTTCTAGAATGTACTGGAGGTTTTCTTCCGGGTGCCCTAAGTACAACATGTCATCTGCATACAAAGAGATTAGGTGCGGTTCCCCTCCTACAGCGATGCCTATCGGGTCGTACTGTTGCCTCAGGTATATGGCCAGGGGTTCCAGGGCTAGAATATACAGCATAGGAGACCACAGGCATCCCTGCCTAGTGCCTCTATGAAGTTGCAACCTCTCGGATATCACAGCTCCTGTTTTAACTCTGGCCAACGGCGCGCTATATAACATTTTAGCCCACTGCAGGTACCTGGGCCCTATCCCATAACCAGCCTGGGCCACCATCAGCCACGGCCATATGACTGAATCAAAGGCCTTTATTGCGTCTCGCAATACAATTGCCAGTTCACCTTCGTCCTCATTTGCATGTTCGACTTGATGGAGTCGCCCAAGAATGTTGCATATGTTCCTGTTTGGGACATAGCCAGTCTGGTTGGGATGTATTAGTTTAGCAATAACCCTCTTCATTCTATTAGCCAAGACAGCTGTCAATATTTTACTGTCATGATTAATCATTGATAAGGCTCTATATGAGCCGCAGTTATGAGCGGGCTTATTGGGTTTGGGTAACGGTATAACTGTCACTTCTCTGAAGGACTCTGGTAGCCTTCCCACTTCATACGCTTCGTTCAACATTTCTAAAAGCGGAGGAAGCACCTCATCCTTATATGTTTTATCAAATTCGCTTGGGAGCCCAACCGTCCCCGGGGTCTTATTGGTGGGCAACTTTCTCATCACTTCTTCCAATTCCTCCAAGGTAATCGGGGCATCCAGCTCCTCCCGCTCTTCAGCACTGATCTGCGGCAGTCCTATATCCTCCAGTGTTTCTACTATTTGTTTACAATCACTTTCCTCATCTCTGTAAAGGAGTCGATAATACTCTACATATTCCCGGTTAACTCCTTCTTGGGTGTCCACTATGCTCCCATCTTCCCTCGTTATTGTTCTGATTGTGGGCCTGGGGGTCTCACTCTTGTATAGCCATGCCAAAACCCTCCCTGGTTTATCCCCCCCCGCATGCTGTCTCTCTATGTACTTCCTATAGGTAAGATTGCACAGTCTCTCCCAGTGCCCCGCACATTTCTGCTGCAGCCTAAGTATTACCTCATTATCTTCCTTGGTGTTACCTTCCTCCCTTAACGCCGTTTCCAGCTCTCTTTCCGTGTCTTGTAATTCAGCCTGGATCTTTCCTTGTAGCTCTCTGGATTTAGCTATAGCTACCCCCCTCATTACCACTTTAAAGGCCTCCCGTAGCGTACACACTGTCGCTACACTGCCGTTGTTGATCTCAAAGTAGTTTATTATTTCCTCCCTCATGTCCTCCCTAAAGATGGTGTCTTTCAGCGCCTCTGCTCTGAGGCGCCATGTCGCGATCTTCGCTCTCGGGGGACGATATTGCCACCTCAGGATTAGTGGCGAGTGGTCTGAGAGGACCCTCGCCTTATATTCCGCCTGCGTTATCTCAATCATTAACTCCTGTGTGGCAAACATATAGTCCAATCTAGCATGTAGGTTTTGTGGGGCTGAGTAGTGCGAATATTGTCTCTCCCGGATATTGTCTACATCCACAAACCCAAAATCATCTAACAGCGTATGCAGTGCTCTAGCAGCTGCGGTGGGCCTATCAATTTTACCATCTGACCTATCTACACCGGGGTTTAACACACAATTGAAATCTCCTCCCCAGATCACCGCCCCTCCTAAGCACGTACTGAGTGTGTTACATAAGTTTCTAAAGTATGCCGCCGTGTTATGATTCGGGGCGTACATGTTTATGATACTTATCTCCTCGTTTTCCACCAGCCCTCTCATCATGACCATCCTCCCGTCTGCCTCCACTGTGGACTGTAACAGTTGAAATGGGACGTGCGGTGCCACCCAAATGGGCACCACCCTAGCATAGGCCCAATATGATGCACCCACTACAGTCCCCCGTCATTTCTTCCAGATCATCTCCATCTTGTCGTGCGTAAGGTGAGTCTCCGGCAGCAGGGCTATGTCTATCTTCTGTCTGCGTAGATATAGCATGACCTTATTCCTCTTTAGCTAGCTATTGAGCCCTCTGGCATTCCAAGTAATTATTCTAAGATCCCCCATGGCATCTCAGGGTCCCTCTCTCTCGACCACAAGTGCAATCCATAAGCAGGTATATTTCTATTCTATGTAGGCTCGTTTCCCAACATAAACTTCCGCAAACAACAAACACATCAAACTTCCCAGCCTCCCTCCCGCCTCCCTCCCGCCTCCCTTCCTTGCCCCAACACACTCCCCTCCAACTGTTGCCCAGCTCCATCCCTGGATCTCAGGCATCCCTGCATCAAGCCCTTTTTGGCAATTGCCTTTACTCACGGCTCAGCAGGGTGAGGTCGCCCTAATGGCGGTCCTGCTACTCTAGGAAACGCCCTAGTGGCCCCTCTTCTCTCTCTACCTGCTGGGGGTAGGTTGCATCCTTCTTGTGTCTCCTGCATTAACCATGGCATTAGATGCACCTTTATTAGCTTTTAACTGTGCAGTCTATATTCCAGTCCAATATGTCCAACTTTTGCACATTCTAATCTATTAATACAATCAAGTGTATTTGCACCCTTTGGTTTCGCTATCAAGTATCTCACTCCCAATTCTCTCATGCCCGACTACCTGTGGCGTGACTTCGTGTCACTTATCGTGTTCATCTCGGCTCTGTTCTGCTTCGCGCTCCAAGCAGCCCTGGGCATCCAGCCAGTTCGTCGCTTCTTCCGGAGTGTCAAAAAATATGCTTTGCCTTTGTGCAGGATCTTGAGCCTTGCAGGGTACAAGGGCATGTATTTAACTCCAGCTGTGCGCAGTCTTCTTTTGATCGCTACATATCCATGGCGCTGTCTCTGCACCTGCATGGTGTAGTCAGGGTAAGCAGTGATGGTCGCCGACGCCCTTGTTATCGTTCCTTTCCTGTAAAACTCCCTATAGTTCAGGATCTTCGCTATGATCGCCCGGGGTGGGGCCCGGGTTGCAGCTTTCTCATTAGAGCACTGTGTGCACGTTCAATCGCAAACCCCTGGGAAAGATTGCCAGCCCCTATCTCCTGGATATTCATATTCTCCACGTAGTCCGTTGGATCTTGGCCCTCATCTCCTTCCGGTAGGCCGACCACGCAAATGTTGTTGCGTCTCGCTCGTCCTTCGGCCTCTTCCGCCCGATTCTCCAGGTTGGACACTTGTTGTTTTAGTATGTGAACCTCTTTAGCATCGTTAGTGCTGGTGTCCGTATTATTTTTCAAAGCGCTTTCTAGGGTAGTCCTCTCCGCGAGCGCTCTCATGTCTTGTCGCAATAGGTTGACCTCTATTCCCACTGCGTCTATTTTGGTTTCCAGCGCCGCTTTCAGATCCGCCATCGTTGATCCCCATGAGGATTTTAGTTCTGTGATGGCTGCAAGTATAGCATGATCATCTCTCAGAGGAGCAAAGTCTGCTGGCGTGCTCGTCAGGGCGTGCGTTAGGGTGGTCGGGGTCTACTGTGACTTAGCGAATATGTCCACCGTTGGTCGTAGACATAATTCCCCTTAATTTCTTTTCCAGGATGCACGCCCTTGGCCGTACTTAAATTCTTGTTCTACCCACCAGCCTCCTGTGCTTGTCCGCGGGCCCTATGGTGCGCTTCTTGTCGACCAAGCTCACAATGGCAGTTTACCCGGTGGGGAGTTTCTTTCTGTAATGCTTTTTTCTTGTGTCCTACGCCGGGTCCCCCTCAGGGTGTTAAGGCACTTTATGTTAGCTAGCCTGTGGTCCCACTCGCAGCAGATCACCACCTTCAATGTGCCTCTGCTCCACCAGCTCTCCTTCTTAGTACTTGCGGTGATGCCCGTCCATTTTCCATCATTTCGGTTGTCGCCTGCCTTTAGTATCTTCTATTGTCACCAGCTTTCATTATGCTATGTTGCACTTATTTGTCCTGGGGTCTGTGTGACAATAGCCTGTGTTCACCACCCACTGAACATTCTGTGCAATGGCCCACTGTCTTGTGCCCATGCCACCTCCACGTTGTCTTTAGACACTCTTGTGTCCCTCCACTCTGCTGGCTGCACTCAATTGGAGTGGGGCTGAATGGTTTTCCGTTCTCATTGTGTCCTATGATGCACCATCTCCCTCCTCTCCATCTGTGTGCTGTGTCTGCTTACACTCGCAGATGATCCTCGTTCGTTTTTTTTGTTCATGCCGTCCCTTTGCAGCTTCTGCCCCAACCCCGCCCAGCTGCTATATTGTATCTAGCTTGTTGCCGCTGTGTTTGTCTGCCACTGTTCCATTTAGCAGGCTCTGCATTAGAAGGTCAGGGTGCCAAACCGGCCTTTCTGCAGTTCCCGTCGTCGGGGCCGCAATTTTGTAGCACAGATCTCATCTCCGAGCCTGCCAGGCAGAATCGAGGCCAGTGCCACATATGAACATTCCTCGCCGGCCCCCCTCCGCACCGCTGTTGTTAACCCTTTGTGTTCTGCACTTTCTTGCATATGCGGGGTCCGGCAGCTGCTCAGAGGCACTAGCAATCAAGGTCCGGGCGCATTCATACTGAGGGTCATCCTTTGTTCTGCTGTGGGCGCCATTTTGTGTCCTCCTCCTTTTTTCTTTCGTAATCTTCTCCAGCTCATATTTCAGTCATTTTAATGCGGCTGTCCTCCACTCCTTTACCGCTGCATCCTCGACACATTTGCACGCCTGCAGCTTCAAAAACGGCGCTGCTCTGCCAGTTCATAGTGCATTTTGCATCAGGAACTATTACGGAGCGGCAGGAGCACTCCGAGGATACGTCTTACACCGTGGCCATGTAGCCAAACCCCCGTACAAGAGTCCACTCTTAGTATAAGGCTGTACCACCTGAGAATAAGGTAGCATAGACAGAGCAGCCAGGCTTATTTTAGGAGGGAGAGAGGGCTGTAGAATCAGTACAAAGAAATTGTAATATACATATGGTCCAAAGAAACACCGAAATACTATATATTGTAAAAATAAATGGTTTATTTAAACACAAGTAGGCCCAGATAAATCTTGGGGGAAATAAGTACTCTCGCAGATCATATAAAGACATTATAAAATAACAACACTATGCTTTAAAGCACACAGATCAAAGCATAGACCTTATTTAGAAAACTAACAATACTCTAGGTAAGTCAGACCTCATCATACACATTCAGTACAGGCAGGTGACGTGGCTATCCACCATGTAGTGAGGTCGGCTTTCTAAAGAGCTCCAGAAATATCCTGGAATACATACTTATAAGTATCATGTTTTTCTGCCTAACTGTAAAAATCTAGCATCGGAAGCTGCGTAGACCCAAACCGGTCACACGCTGCAGTGCGATCCTGGAAGTCGAGGGAGAACGGAGCCTCGAGAGAAGCAGACAGCAAAATCCAATATGGCGGCTGCAGAGCCCCGGTGAGCTTTGTGAGGCACACAAGGCCGAGGCTCATTAAGAATGGGGAGAAGCGCTGGTACACAGCCGGATGAACTTGCAGCACCTGACCAGAGCCGGAGTGCGGAATAGAGCAGCCGCCGCCTGGGTGTCGGCTGAGGCGGGACGAAAACGCCAGCAGAGAGGGTATCACACCACCCTGCAGTGAAGTAGGCCCTGCTGTGAGCAAGCGGATCGCTTGGACGCCACACCCCTTCCCCCAAGAGACCGGAGGGCGCTGCCAGTAAAAGTCCTTGTATCTCTCGGCCCACCATCGACCTACGCAGAATGATGCTCTGATCCTGCAGGCCGGAGCGGGGGATTAAGGAGCACACAGGGCCAGTGGCCTGCATGGCCCTGGAGGGGCCTGCACCACATTGGCAGGTGCACGACAAACATAAGCGAACAAAGGGGCTAGAACAAGGTACTACCGGAGGAGGAAACTGATTTGATCCTGCTGAGCACCTGGAAAAGAGCAGCACATGAAGGTGAGGAGCTGGGGCAGTTGGGCAACTGCATTGAATAGCGCACCCTGCCTGGAAGCCAGGGAGAGATTCTGGGAGTGTTGACATACCTGGAGGGGCTGCTGCACGAATGCCTGATGGGCAGCATACTGTTGTAAGTGTATTATGCTCTGGAGTGGAATTCTATCCCGTAGAATTCCAATCTTGTTTTGATGTCATGTTTACTTCTGTAAGGGGATTCTATGGAAAAGCGGTTGGGAGCTGAAGTGGAGAGGTGCTCTGCAGACTGAGCTCTGCTGGGTTAGGCTGGTTACCAATAAAGGATCTCACTTACCTGCAGTGAATAGCTTCCTTATTACACTGGCGACGAGGGTAACCAGCCTTTAACCCACGTTGCCGCTTCGCCACCCAGCAGTTGCCTGCATTCCTCTTCCGGTCACCTGCTTCCTCTGGGGACTGCCCTCCGTGTGCTGACAGTTTCAGCTTTCCAGTTGCCGTGTGCAGGCCCCGTAGTGAAGAGGGACCTTCTTCCGACGTCCGTCGCCTTGAGCGAGTGCTTCCTTGGACGTGTCAGGAAGGGCATCCAACCCATTCTGCCCTCCTTCCCGTGTCCTGCAGCGTCGGAAAAGCCAGATCTTCACTCTCGCGGAGGAGAGGAAGTTTCGCCCGTACGTTGGCACCGGAGCCGCGTACCCACGCTCCTGCAGTGATCCAAGGTAAGAGGAGAGCGGTTCCTTTGTGCACGTCGGCACCGGAGCCGTCGTGTCCTCGGCCGCGCTTCCCAGCCGGAGTTGAACGCGGAGTTCCCTGTCCCAGGGGACTCAAGTTAGGAAGTAAACAGCTCCCGACGCGCCCCTGCGTTCAACCGCGACGAGCGGGAACAGGAGGGGATGGGGGAGGCAGTGCTGTCAGCTCCTTATGCCTGCCGGTTCCCCCTCTTTTGACATTGCATGTCCACGCTAGCCGGAAAGGGAGACTTTTGAACGCGTAGCTGCCTATTTACACACAGTCTGTCAAGGGGGCATTCCCTCCAGGGAGGGATAGAAAGTTAACCCCGTATGAACACTCTAGGGGTTCTTTCATAGTACTGTGCTCCAGGTGTTGCAGCATTTCTTACAGAACTGTAGTACAAGGATTTCCTGACTCCCTTGGTTCCCAGAACCTCAGCCTTTACCTGTCTTTACACGCTGTGCGAATGTGGACCGGACAGGTGTGAGACCAGCCCTTGGCATTTCCAAATATTTTGTGACTACTCACCCAAGGTTGCCACACTCTTATTCTACATTGTGTTGGCCAGTGACGTTCAGTATTGTTGTCAACTCTGGGTGCTGACTTTGTCTTGTCCTCCCTTCAGTATGCAGAACAATAATGCACGGCCACCGCCTGCCTTCTTGGCCAGTCCTGGAGAGCCGGCAATTGAATGGGACCTGTGGGTGGACACATTCAAAGTGTACCTCGGGGCTGCAGGTGGCGTGAAGTTTACCGATGATGAGAAGGAAGGAGCATTACTCAACTGTTTGAGGACTGAAGGTCCCAGGGTATTCAGACACCTACCCGGCCCCAATGTACATGCGCCTCCGTCTACCCCCGCAGAAGGTGGTGATGGTGGCAATGTCGTACCAAGTGTGGTGCTGGCGTATGAGACGGCTTTGGGTAAATTAGAAGCCAGGTTTGGCAGGAGAGCCAATGTTGTACTTGAGAGGTACCATTTTTTCTCGAGGGCCCAGGGTCGTTGCGAGGGTATAGATGCTTATGTGACTGCCCTGCGCACCTTAGTTGCAAAATGTAAGTTCACCGGTACCATTGACGAATATATTCGCGATCAAGTTATGATGCGCACGTGTGATGTGCGTATCAGGGAGAGACTATGGATAGAAAAGGATCCGCCCCTAGAAAAGGTCATTGAAATAGCTTGTGCAATTGAAGAATCCAGGAAAAGTGTGAGGGAGATGGCTGATAAGAGGGAAGCTGTGCATGCTGTGATTCCCCGCAGGGCTACGGAAACTAAAATGAGGAACAGGGACAACAGGGCGCTGTCTTCGTCGAAGGATCTCTGCAAGAGATGTGGGTGGCGTGGCCATGTGGTGGGTGCTAAGGAATGTCCTGCTGCTAATGTGGATTGTAGGAAATGCAAAGCCAAGGGACATTATGCCCGCATGTGCAAGAGTGTCATATCCACCAAGGACACAGTGAAGATGGTAGACACAAATGATGATGATGTGACAATAGTGGGGTACATGGGTTGTGCAGAAGGGGGTGAAAGAGGTGTGCCTGAAGGTTCATTGTCTAGTGTGGGGAGTTGCAAGAAAAGAGCTTGGGCGACGCTCAATGGCGTCTCGTTAGAGATGATGGTGGACACGGGATCTCCGTACACCATGATATCTCCTGAACTATATGAGTCCAAGTTCCACAAAAAGGTGTCTGATTTGTCCTCTCCTGATATAAGCCCCTATGCTTATGGGCGCCTGCCCATTAAAGTTCTAGGGTTTGAATGGGCCGACAGAGTTTCAAGGTAGAGTGGCCAGGGGTAAGTTGTACGTGGTCCACAAAGGTGACCCCGTTGTGGGGTGGGAAGAACAAGCTGCCCTGGAGCTGCTGATTAGACCGCAGAAACCTGTCCCTGTGATGAGTGTGACTGAAGGAAACGACTGTACAGTGTGGCCCGGGGGAATAACGGCAGAGGTTTTGGAGAGTACGTTTCCCTCGGTTTTCACTTCTAAGTTGGGCAAATTGAAAGGTTTTACACACAAGATAGTTCTCAAGAAGGGTTCGGTGCCTGTTGTCCACAAAAACAGGAGGGTCCCCATCATGGCTCGTGATGCCTTGAAAGAGGAGCTGCACAAGCTCAAAGACTCTGGGGTCATAGAGGATGTAGAGTGTTCAGAATGGTAGGCCCCGGTAGTGTTGGCACGTAAGGGTGACGGAGGAATGAGGATGTGCGTGGATCTCAGAGATCTTAATTCATGCATTTGGGTTGACAGACACCCCCTGCCAAATATAAATGAGATGCTTTCCTTGGTGTCTGGGGCTTGCTGCTTTTCTACTTTTGATCTCTCGTCTGCCTATCATCAGATAGACCTGCACAAGGAAATCTCGCCCACTTACATCTTTTGTTACCCCTTTTGGCGCATTCCGCTTTTGTAGGATGCCCTTCGAGTTGGCCTCAGCTGCCGCGGTTTTTCAGAGAACGATGCAGAAACTTTTTGGGGCCATTAAGGGGGTGGAATGTTTCCAAGATGACATTCTTGTGTGGGGTAGATCGCGAGCTGAGCATGATCTTAGGGTTCTTCAGGTGATGGGTGTCTTGAAGGATTGTGGCCTCACGGTCAAACTTAGCAAATGTAAGGTGGGGGTTGTCAGTGTCACTTATTTGGGACATTCTTTAGACGCTAAGGGTATACATCCCAAAGCAGAGTTGGTCAAGGCGTTGAATGATGCACCAGCCCCAGTAAACAAGGATCAGTTGAGATCCTTCATGGGTTTTGCGGAGTACTATAGTAGATTTGTTCCTTTGTACGCTGACAAGACTGTTCGTATGAGATCGTTGCTGAGGAAGGGTGTGCATTTTGCATGGTCGGATCAATGCCAGGTGAAATTTATCAAGTTGAAGAAGGAGATTGAACAAGCCCCGTCCTTAGGTTCCTTCTTACCGGCCAGGAAAACATTCCTCACAGTGGATGCTAGAGAGTATGGCATAGGTGCTGTCTTGGAGCAAAGGGTGGGTAGTGAGCTGCGGCCTATTGCATTTGCGTCCAGAATGCTCAGAGAGGCTGAGGTCCGGCATGCTGTCATAGAGAGGGAGGCTCTTGCTGCTGTGTGGGCCTCCAAATATTTCAGGACCTTTCTGTGGGGAATTGAATACACCCTGCGTACTGACCACAAGCCCTTAGTGCATGTGTTGACGACTAAGGGTTTGTCTCGCGCTTCCCCAAGGATCATGAGGTGGATGGCCGATATGGCAGAGTTCAATTTCAAGGTTGAGTATGTCCCGGGAATGAGGAATGCGGTAGCAGATTGTTTGTCGCAGTTTCCCAGATCGGTTGGTGATGTTGAGCCCCAAGATGTCGCGGGGGACGAGTGTACCTTGGCTGCTAGTGTGGTGCCGGCTGTATCGAAGTTGCAATCGGCTGAAGCATGTACAGCTGATCCTGAGTTGATGGAAAGAAGGACGGCGCTCAGCATTGGGGTTATAGGTACTGCATTGTCTAAAACCTATGGTCATGTGTGGGAGGAATTGTCGGTAGGCTCATGGGGTGTGGCTAGAGGCCTGAGGTTAGTTCCTCCTCGTTCCGTTAGAGGGAAGATTGTCGACTTGGCCCACGAAGGGCATATAGGGAGGTCCATGACCAAGAGGAGGCTCAGAGAAGACTATTGGTGGCCCCGAATGGACGCTGATGTGGAGGATGCGGTGAAGGATTGTGCGGCCTGTTCTACTAGTGACAAGAGCAAGGTTCCTACCCCTCAACCCATTTATCCTGTGGAACCGCCCCATGAAGTGTGGTCTAAGGTGGCGCTTGACATAATGGGTCCCATTGACTCATTGGGAGGAGGTCTCAGATTTATTGTCGTTATGGTGGATTATACTTCGAGGTGGGTGGAGGCCACAGCTTTGTCTACGGTTACTGCTGAGAAAGTAGTGGAGTTCCTCTCTGCAGTCTTTGACAGGGAAGGAGTACCTGCGGGTTTGGTAACCGATAACGGTTCTCAGTTTGTGTCGGAGTACATGCAGAAGTTTTTGGGTGATCTTGGCATACGTCATCATAAGGTTGCGTTATATAACCCACAGGCCAACGGTCTGGTTGAACGTATGAATCGTTCTGTCAAGGGGGCCATTCAATTGGCTCTTGCCAATGGACTTCCCTGGGGGAAGGTGGTGTCAGAGTTGCTTAAAGCTTACAGGATTACTCCATCTGTTTTCACTGGTCATTCTCCTTTTGAGCTTATGCGGGGGAGGAAACCCGGCTCCAAATTAAGAGTCCCTGCACTGGGTGGGGATGTTCAATCACAAGTGGATATGCAGGAGGTTCTTGATCACGTGCGGGTTAGGGAACAGTGTTTTCTACAGCAACAACTGGCCCGTAGGAAGCCCTTGCCAGTCAAGAAGGGTGATTGGGTTCAGGTCAAAAACCCGAGATTCGTTGCAAAGGGCCTAACCAAGTATATGGAACCACGTTCTGTTAAGTGTGGTCGTGGTTACGTCAAACTTGATGATGGATCCAGATGGAGTCTCAGGCGTGTGGTTGTGGTAGATAAGTCTAAAAAGGTTTCAGCGGCCGGTGCTTTGGAGGAGTCTGATTGCGCTGTAAGCAGCCCCTTTTCTTTTGGAGAAGCTGTAGAGGCACAAGTTGATTTCCAGGCCACTGACAGCGGGGTGGCTCCGGATGTTCAACTGGATAGTATGCCTTCGGTTCAAGTTCCTTCTCGGGATTCTGATACCACCTATGTTCCGGGGTTTGAATAGGTTGAGGGGTCGTCCCCTATTACTGGGCAGTTTGTATCTGTCCAGGGTAATGCTCGTCCTCTCAGGGAAAGGAAAGTTCCTTCCAAGTACAATGATTACCTTCTAGGTGCCATAGTTCCTTAGAATTTTTTTTTTTCTCTCTTAGTCTTTTCCTCTCATTTTTGTCAAGCAAGAGTCTGTTGTGATTTTGTGATTGTTGTGGCTTGTGTCTGGGTGTTTGTTACGTGTGTGAGTGTGTGTGTGAGCATGTGTTTGGAGTGGTGTGTCCAATATAGTGTACTTTCCTTTGTGTTTTCGGTAAGGGGGGGAGAAGTGTTGTAAGTGTATTATGCTCTGGAGTGGAATTCTACCTCGTAGAATTCCACTCTCGTTTTGATGTCATGTTTACTACTGTAAGGGGATTCTATGGAAAAGCGGTTAGGAGCTGAAGTGGAGAGGTGCTCTGCAGGCTGAGCTCTGCTGTGTCAGGCTGGTTACCAATAAAGGATCTCACTTACCTGCAGTGAATAGCTTCCTTATTACACATACATTGCCGGAAGTTACCTGGTGCCACCTGAGCCGAAGCCCGCACCCCGAAAGAGGAGCCAATAGCTGACAAAGGGGGAGGTGATGAAGGGCAAGAGACAGTAAAAGCCCATATGGTATGCTGGGAAGCAAAGCATGCACGTGCCACCTCGTTAAGGCCTGGGAAGACACCCCACCAAACACAAAAGACACCCACACTGCCAGGCGGATTCGAGAGTGCCCTATTGAACACAAGAGACCAGGAGCAAACTTCACCAGCCAATCGGGATAACAACACCTACCAGGTATAACATAGACCCCAGATGACCGACAGAGGTCGCAAAAGGAAGGCCACCAAACTGTAACGGAAGCATATGCGAGCAAGGGGGGAGACTATACTAGACAGCTTGGAAACCCAGGGGACATGGCCACAACGGTGCAGGTGACGCGGCAGGAAGAGGGCCCTATCTTGGCAGCACATGAGCATGGCTCCCTCGAATTCTACCCTTGACAGTGTTACCCCTCACTAGTCTAGCCATGTGTGTCTTACAACCAGCTAGGGCATATGTCCCCTTATCCTAGTGGTACTTGGCAGCTAGCCGTTTCAACATGATTTGCCCCTCAAATATGAGCCCTCCGGTTCTCGGCAGAGGCAGGACTAAGTAATGTTCCACACTACTGGCTCCACCGCCGCCCCGGGAAAGGCTACAATTTACCTAATCACTCTGCCCCGGCACCTATCAGCAGGACCCGATTGGGTTTTGCACCACTGCATGCCTTCGGTGCTTGCACCTGCAAACATGGGGCTGCTTGCTCTTGATACAACTTAGCTTGGGCCCATGACACTCTAACACGTTCTGACAACATGGGGTTACCAGCAGCATCTCACGGCAATACCCATGTAGTTTCTCCGTCAAGATTTGTTCCAGGGAGACAGGCTCAACATCCGAGCACTTCTTTCTCTTCTTTTTCCTGTTTACTTGGTTGCCGTAACAACGCCTAACAACCGCCAGCGCGCATGAGCCAGGCACAGCAACACTGCCTCCCAGCGCATGCGTGCACTTACATCTCGGCACAGCACACTAGCCGACAGAAGCCGAGTGAGCTGTATTCCCATCTCCTCCAGAAGTCTCTGCCGTGGTGTACGAGCAACACGCACCCAGATCCAGACTTCTGGTAAACCCGCACATTTAACTTCTGCATCAGCACCCACAACAGGACCAGCCCCTGCCATATCAGGGTTCCCCTGCCCTTCTGGTCAAGCTCACAACGACTGTCCCACTGGCATCAGACCCTTACCAATTTTACTCTTTCCCTACCCAAATAGGGCATCACTTGCCTGACGAACTGAATTATCACGTTCATCCTGAAAATATATGCCTTAAGAAACCCCAGTGGAGAACTAATTGTTCCACCAAGATACAGGTACCGACCTTTTCTTCTTCTCTTTTTCCTTTACAGAATTAGTGCACTAACATTACCCTATGTACCTCTATACACTTGGGAGATTAAGCTTCCATTTTTTGCTTACCTTTGTCCCCACTTAGGCGCCAGTCACCAGGCTCCAGCCCCTGCAGACCTCAACAGTCCATCTATCTGTTCTCAAAAGGCTGCGCAGGTACTTTTTACTTACTTTGTGGGCACGTCCAACTTAGAAAATCGATGACATATAGCCCAGCCACCTGATCTCCTCCTCTGTTTCTCTAATGTTTATTCCAGAACTCCATGTGTTTTTCTTTGTCAAAAGGAGTACTCTCCCCTAGCAATAAGGATACAGAGTCCTCCTCCTCTCCCTCACAGGAAGGAAGACGTGCCACACTCCACACAGTCCAGGTCAGCAACTGGTTCTCACAAGCCCCTGCAGAGTGCAAGAACGCCTTGTTTTTCACACTCTCCAGTATTACGGTTTTTAATTGAATTTTTATTTCATGCTAGTATTGGAGCCTCTAGGCACCAGCAAAGTAGAGCCCAACACTGATTGAGATTTCACCCTGTTCTGTTCCCCCATATAGGGAGACCCGGTTTAGGCCCATGAAGAAGGCTAGTCAACCACCTTGCCGAAACGTCACGGGATTAACATCTTGAAGGCAAGAAACCCCGTCCCAGTTCATCATTTGATCTATATCCAGACGTAGACCAACGACTAGGTCACCCCCCATATCTGTCAACCCTGAACACCCAGTGCGCCTCAAAAAAAAAATAATAATAATAATTATACCAATGGAGGCACTTGTGAATACTTTTGAACCTTATTCTTACAGTATTGTTTGTTGGTTGCCTTCTGATATATTTAATGCAAAGAAATGTTTTGTATGTAAAGGAGAACCGCAATTGTTTTCACTGCCCTGTAATTGATCTGCACGTTTGTGTATATATTTATACTTCACTGTTAACTTGTTTGTATTTTGAACATATGTGTCTTTTTCTATAACCTATATAATATGAATATAAGTGAAATGCAGAACCTGCTGGTTTCTCGCAAAAGAACTCCTTATACATGAAAAAAACAAAGTGTGGAACTGAGTCTGCATTCTTAAACACTGGCTAAAAAAAATAATAAAAAGCTAAGTGTACTCAACAAATGTTTTTGCTCCCCTACCTTAAATGAAAGTAAGCTAAATATACAGATCTTCGTATACTAAGCATGAAAAATTGTAAAACCTTTACAAAAAATGTGTATGTAAAAAATGTATGTGGCAGGACGCCACCCTTTTTTGTTTCCCTAGCAATAGCAGCTCTGCAGATGACTCTGGAGCACAAAATCGATGCAGTCATGGTGTTCGTCAGCCTGCTGCACCAGGATGTGCGTGCACTGGCGGACCGTCTAGGCACCGCCGAAATAAGAGTGCAGGAGAAGGAACAAGTTACTTACCTGTAACTGTTGTTCTCCAGCATGGGTCTGGCATGGATTCACATGCTCATGAATATTCCCCGTCGTCAGGCTGGGAATCCTCGGTAAAGAAAAAATCAGTTTCAGTTTTGTTTCTGATCTGTCTTTCTTAGTAGTAACCAATCACTGATCTCTGGGTCATACTGCCCCCAGCCAATGACTGCCCTCTCCCTAAGCCCCTCCCATGGCAGCCATTCTCAGATTTGGTAGCACGTAAAGTGGCAGTATGACCAAGTGAAGAGCCGCAGAGGGGAAGGAGGGAGGGTTCACATGTGAATCCATGCCAGACCCATGCTGGAGAACAACAGTTACAGGTAAGTAACTTGTTCCTTCTCCAGCATGGGGTCTGGCATGGATTCACATGCTCATGAATATAAGAATACATAGCAGTATACACATGCACAACCACGGGAGGTGGCAACAGGCTCAACATTAAGCAATACAACAACTCAACATTAAGCATCTCTTTCCTCCTCACCAGGCTCACCCTAAGCGAACAGGTTGCGCAGCACTGATTGGCCGACCCTGGACTCCTCCCTGGACTCCCGATCGACGCAGTAGAATCTTGTGAAGGTGTGCGTTGACCTCCACGTAGCAGCCCTGCAGATGTCCACCAGGGGCACACCAGACAGGAACGCCGTGGTAGCAGCGATCGCTCTGGTCGAATGGGCTCTCGGACGGACGGGCAGCGGTCGGTTTGCCAACCGGTGACAGTGCATGATGCAGCCGGAGAGCCATCTGGAAATGGAAGCCTTCGAGAGAGCCTTCCCTTGATTCACAGGTCCAAATTTCACAAACAGCTGTGATGTCTTCCGAAAACTCTTTGTGCGGTCCACGTAGAACTTCAGCGCTCTAGCTACGTCCAGCGAGTGCAGAGTCCTCTCTGCCTGCGACGAAGGCGACGGGAAGAAAACTGGCAACACCAAGGGCTCGTTGAGGTGGAAGTCTGACGGCACCTTGGGCATAAAGGAGGGGTGCATCCTCAGCACCACCCTCGTGTCGTGAAAAGTCAAGTATGGAGGCTTGCAAGATAAGGCCTGGATTTCTCACTCGTTGTGCGGAGGTGATGGCCACGAGAAATGCTGTCTTCCACGACAGGAACTTCAACGGCGCCGAATGCATAGGCTCGAATGGGGCCCCCATGAGCCTGGTCAGCACCACGTTGAGCTCCCACGCCGGGGCAGGGGCCTTCACCGGCGGGAACGATCGGAATAGTCCCTTCATAAATTCCTTCACCAGGCGATGAGACCACAAGGACGCCCGTCCTGTAGTTCTGGAGTATCGGGAGATGGCAGCCAGATGTATCTTGATGGAGGCATGAGCCAGTCCAGCTTTGGCCAGCGACAGTAGGTACGGCAATACTTGAGGGGCCGTAATCCGCAGAGGGCTAATCTTCTGTGCACGGCACCAGACAGAGAACCTCTTCCACTTATGTCCATAGCACTTGAGAGTTGAGGACTCCCTGGCTTTTGCAAAAACCTCTTTGCAGTCAGCCGGGATATCGTATCCTCCAAACTCTAGTGCTGCAGGAGCCAAGCCTGCAAGTTCAGCGACTCCGGGTCGTGATGAAGAATGGCGCCTCCTTCTCTGGAGAGAAGATCTGCGTCCGTCGCCAGCTTCATAGGTGGGGACGTTGACAAGTCCAGAAGGTCCGGGAACCAGATCTGTCTTGGCCACGCCGGTGTGACGAGGATCATCCTGCACCTGGACCTCTTGAGCTAGTTGATGAGATGGAGCAGCAACGGCAACGGAGGGAACGCGTACAGGAACAGGCCGTCCCAAGGGAACGAGAAAGCATCGCCCATGCTCCTCGGCTGGGTGAGCCTGCTGGCGAACCTCTGGCACTTGGAGTTCGTCGCTGTCGCGAACAGGTCGATCTGGGGTTTGCCCCATCGTTGAAAGAGCCGATCCACCTGGTCCTGGCGTAGTTCCCACTCGTGGCACGAGCGCAGCTCCCTGCTGAGTGAGTCGGCGATTGTGATTTTTATTCCTGCCTAGTGGAAGGGAACCAGAAACATCCCCTGGGTGACGGCCCAGTGCCACAGATCCTGGGCCTCCTTGGATAGGGCTGGGGATCTGGTGCCTCCCTGCTTCCGGATGTAGAACATCGTGGTGGTCTTGTCGTTGAAGATCCTCACCACTTTGTCCTTGAGGGACGGAAGGAACGATTTGAGAGCCCAGAACACGGCTCGTAGCTCCAGGATGTTGAAGTGGAGAGACCTCTCCTCCGGGAGCCAGAGGCCTTTTGCGTGGAGATCTCCGGTGTGGGCCCCCCATCCCTCCAGGGAGGTGTCCGTCGTCACCGTCTCCTGATACGCCGGGGTCTGAAAGTCCGTGCCTGCCGTGAGGTGCGCACGGGTACCCCACCATAGAATCGTCCGACGGAACTCCTCGTCGAGTGGAATACTGTCTTCGAAGCTGGCCGCCGCTTGAATCCAGCAGGGGTCGAGGAACTCTTGTAGCAGACGCATCCGTGGTCTGCAAAGGGGCACAAGGTATATGCATGAGGACATCATCCCGAGGAGGGACTTGATGGACCTCACCCTGGCCACATCCGTGGCTAACAGGCGCTGCACCTTGCCCAAAATGGCCTTCGTCCTTTCTTCTGACAGAGATGCCAATCGCTCCACTGTATCGAGCTTCGCTCCCAGAAACAGTGTTACCTGAGACGGAACCAGGTCGGATTTGGGGTAGGTGATGGCGAATCCCAGTTCCGTGAGCAGGCGGACGGTCCTCGCTGTGTGTTCGACGGCTAGTACTCTTGCCCTTGCACGGATTAGCCAGTCGTCCAGGTAGGGGTAGACGTGGATCCCCTGCAGGCACAGCCGCGCTGCCACTGGTGCGAGGCACTTGGTGAACACCCCGGGTGCCGACTTTAATCCGAAAGGCAGGGCTCTGAATTGGTAGTGATGCCCCTGGACTACGAATCTGAGGAACTTTCTGTGTCCTTTTAGAATGGGGATGTGGAAGTAAGCATCCTCCAGGTCCAGAGATATTAGGAAGTCGCCCTGCTCCAGCTGTCCCAGTTTCTTGAGCATCGCCCTTACCTCCAACAGCAGTTGAGGGACGTGATTCTCCTTCCTGGCCACGGGAGAAATGCAAGGACACTTCTTTTGAAATTCTAGCGAGTGTCGCGGGCCAGGGTGTCCAGCACCCAATGTCGGTGGAGATGGACTCCCACACGCTGACGAACTTCGTCAGCCGGTCTCCCACCGGGGTGCTTTGGTGGGGGCCCGATGCTACGCCGATTCAGTCCTGCTTGGAAGAGGCCTTGGCCTCCTTGACGACGGTGGCGAGATCCTCCTTGCTTGCCGCGACCTCTGTAGGGCTCCTGGGACGAGGAACGGGCCACCTGGCGTTACGTAGAAGAGCCACCGCTGGATCCCTTGGAGGCTCCCTGTCTGCCTCTGGAGCTCCGAAAGGGCCGCCGTTGCTGAAGGACTCCTAGGGCTCGGGCTGTCTCTGTGTCGGTCTTGATGGCCTGGATGGACTCATCCACCGTCTTCCCAAACAGGTTGTTGCCGTCGAACGGCATATCCAACACTCTGGTCTGGACGTCCTGGCGAAAGTCCGTAGCCCTGAGCCATCCTCGTCGTCGAAGGCAAACCCCGTTGCCACCGTTATCGACGCCACCTCACCTTCCTGCAGATTCTGTAGGGCCTCCACCCTCTTGTTATCCGGTAGGAAGTCTGGCAGGGGAGCTATCTTGAACCAGAGCTCCCTGTCGTAACGGGCCACAATCGCTAAGGCATTGGCCGCCTTAATCGTCGTCGCCACCGATGAGCTGACTCGTCGTCCCATGGAGTCCAACTTCTTGCCCTCGCTGTCCAGCGGGGAAGTTGAAGCCGCCGCACCCGCCGCTTTCTTCTTGGCCACTGCCAAGACGACCAAATCCGGCGTAGGCTGGGCCCTGAGGCACAAGGGGGCGGAGTCGGGGACCCGGTACTTCTTCTTGTACCTGTCCCTTTTGGCGGATGTCATGGAAGGGTTCTTCAGGATAGCCAGTCCTTCGTCCCTGATGTCGTCGAGCAACGGTACCGTGAAGACCGTCTTTCTCTTGGCCTCCCGTCGTTGGTAAAGAAAGCCTTCCTTTTTCTGTTCCTCAGGGCAGAGCTGGAAGAGCTCGGATGCCCTGGCTCTCATGGCGTGGAAAGAGCCAATTTCGTCGGGCGGAGAGGCCCGAGGGGGGGGAAGGGGTGATGAAGGAATGTCCGTTGTATCATCGCCACCGTCGTCGTCCGTCCCCGTATCCGTCGCTGTATCATCCCGAGGGTCCGGCGAGGGGGATGAGGGGTCCACAGGCCTTGTGGGCACGAAGGACGGTGCGGGGGGGACTCTCCTCCGCTTGTTCGGAGGGCTTCCTGACGGTCCAGGTTCTGGATCCTCCGTCAGGGTCCATGGTAACCTCGTCCTTATCTCAGTACATAAGGATTGGATCGCCAACAAAATGGCCCCGGAGCAATCGTGGGGCTCGGGCAATGACTGCGACGGGCGGGATGGCTGCTCCACTGGGCCCTCATCGTCGCTATCTTCGATCACCTCAGCAGGATCCTTCCCCTGGGATCGAACCTTCTCGAACCTCTCGTTGAGGCCTTCGAACCTCTTGTTGAGGCCTTTCACGGTCTCCACCAGATCCTCCTGGGAGGCTGAATCCGAGTCCGTAATTGCCACCAGCCCCCCCTCTTTTTCCATCGGAGTCTTCACGGGGGTCTTAACAATGGGCTGGAAAGATTACCTCCGCGGTGGCAGGGAAACTCTGGGCCCCGAGGCCGCCTCCACTGGCGTAGTCTCTGCCGGCTTTGCCAGGGCCGCTGCGACAACCTCGATAGAGGCCTTTGCCGGGTGGATCAAGGCCCTCACCACCTTAGGTGCGTCCTGGGCCTTCGCTTTGGGGGGAGGGTCATCACCTCGCTCCCCCCTCGGCTCCCGTCGAGATCGACCGGGGGCTCTCCAGAAGCTTACCCGGGTTCTCGGACTACTTCTTCCCCGAACCAGAGCGCTGGCTCGCAGTTGATCGTGCCGGGGAAGTCACGCCCTGATTGGCATCCGAAGAGCCCGACCTTTCGGCGCTCCCGGTGCCCGCGGACTTGCGGTGCTTGGCCTTCTGTTGGGCGCCCTCACATGACTTAGAAGACCGCTCAGACTTTTTCTTCGCCTTCTCACCTGCTGTGCCCTTCTCCAGCCAGGCGGCGAGGCGGGAACGACGATCTTGTTTGGTCCGTTCCGACAGGTTCTTGCAGAACGCACAATCCTTTTCCACGTGCGTCTTGTCCTCATGAAGGCAGTAGAAACATCTCGAATGCTCGTCCTCCTTGAAAACATTTTGAAATCCGCATCCCGGGCAGCTCCTGAACAGCTTGGATCTGGGAGTCGAGCTTCCCTTGTCCTGGGCTATGTCCGTTGAGGTAGGCCTCAGATCTTCTGGAACCTCCAAGAATCGTAACTCGACGAAAACTTCACTCTTGAGCGGCGTAGAAGAATTCCGAAACGGGTCCCCGTTATCGGAAGTGGAAACGGTGGAGCTTGAGGCTCTATTAAACTGAAAAAATGAGAAAATCTCCTGAAAAAGCGCAAAAACGCAGTAAAAGCTCAAGAGCTAAAGCACGAGGACTCCCAACACTTGAATGTGCGGTAAAAATCTGAGGATGGCTGCCAGTGGAGGGGCTTAGGGAGAGGGCAGTCATTGGCTGGGGGCAGTATGACCCAGAGATCAGTGATTGGGTACTACTAAGAAAGACAGATCAGAAACGAAACTGATACTGATTTTTTCTTTACCGAGGATTCCCAACCTGACGACGGGGGAATATTCATGAGCATGTGAATCCATGCCAGACCCCATGCTGGAGAACACTGCCCACATCACTATCACCCAAACCCAGGTAGCTGATGTGCTGGAACACCGAGCAGAAGACGCAGAGGGAAGGGCACGAAGGAACAATGTCAGGATACTTGGTCTCCCAGAAGGGGAAGAGGGCAGAGGCACCACATCCTATGTTGACAATATGCACCTGTAGGCGGTCGGCCCTGGTACCCTCACGCAAGGATTCACTGCCGAAAGAGCTCACAGGTCACTCACGAAAAGACCCCCACCGGGCACACTGACTCGTAGCAAGATAGCACAGGAGAAGATTGTTGGCTTCCCTTCTAGATTCTTTTCTCTCTGCATGGTTGGATGAAGGGGGACACGAGATACTGGAAGCGGAATGCTGGGGCAGGCAGAACCAAGGCACAGGGAGAGACAAAGTTGACCGAGAGACTGCTGTTGGCAGGGACTGCCACACGCCCCGGACGCAATTTAAGATGCTGTGTTTCAAGGCATCAGGATGCTGCACGCTACCTGAGAGGGTGGATGAGGGTGTGGGAGTGGGAGAAGCGGCTGAGCGGGCAAATCGACACTGGGCTATTGCTTGAAGTTTAAAGTTATTTTTGAGATGTTATAGATGCTGTCAGGCACCGGAGGGAGGGAAGGGGGACTTGGACTAGCGCCTACAGTTGGGGGTTGCTTTTAGGAAAGAAACTCGACCTTCATGGGTTGGGGGGCAGGAAGGAGGGGCATGCCGTGGACATGGTGGGGTGAATGTTTGGTTATGCGACAGGTTGCACTATGGTGATAACAGATTGGGTGAACAATATGTGGTTGTGGGCAAGATCAGAGGGTTTGTCTCCCTTCATAGCAGGATGACAGGGCAGTGGGAAACGGGTGGACCTGGCTTTAAGGTTTGTTATGGAACTAGTGGACTGCGAGTAATTATTTGGAATGTTTGGGGCCTCAACAACTATGCCAAAAGACAGAGTACATGCCTATCAGATCAGGAAGGGTATTCAAGTAGCAATGCTACAGGAAACACACCTCACCACAGACAGACAAGCCGCAATGGCTAGGAAACGAGGAGGCAAAAAGTATGGCATGTCCTTTTCAGCATTCGTTAGGGGAGTTCTTATTTGGGTTGTATCATCCGTTCCCTTTCAGCCATTGGAACATAAAAGAGACAATGAGGGTAGACTGGTCTAAGTACACAGGCTACTGGAAAACAGGGAGATCTGCTTCATAAACGCGTACACCCGAAACACAATGCTACAGCATTCTTCAAGTCACTATACTCCAAGCTCCCTGTGTACAGGAAATCTACATGAGTCTGGGGCAGAGACTTTACCTGCACTCTTGATCCCACCCTGGATAGGTCAGACAGGAAGCACTAGAAGCCTGCACCTCCAGCTAGAACCCTTGGCGCCGTCCTGCGGGACCTCAGACTGGTAGATGCCTGGAGAGAGACATGGTGAAACACAGGGGTGCTCACACATTTCGGCTCCACATGATGTACAAACGTGACTAGATTACATTTTCACCAGTAAAGAATATTTGGGAGAATTTACACACGAAAGAGTATATGGCCAGAGTGCTCTCTGATCATGCACTTTTAATAGTAACATGGCAGAGTACTAGGCAGTGACCCAGAATACCAAACTGGGGGTTGAGGGCAGAGGCATTACTGGATGAGACTTTTAATGATTACCTGGCCGAACAAATCGGGGAGTATTTTGTCTCCAAAATGGGCAGTGTGGCACAGGCAAGTACCTTTTGGAACGCATTCAAGGTAGTGGTGATAGGAAAGACAGGAGGCCTTCGAAAATAAATATTAAGAAGTCTAGAAGCGACGAAGGGCGACATAGCTCTGAAGCAAAGCATTGGAGAAGTGGCAGGGGGGAATTGGAAAGACTCGGTAGACGGGATTTTGCACAAACCAGGAGAAAGCTGGCATGGTTATGTAATCGGAAAGAACCAAGGGACATGATAAGTGCCATAGTGGATGAAAACGGAGACACAGTCGGGACAATGCAGGATCAATGAGGTGGTTGAGTGATTTGACAAATCTTTATACACTGAGGACATGACCGAATCGGACCGAAATGTAGCTGAAGCATTGGCTCAATTACATTTGTCAAGATTAACCACGGAATAGGCGGATGAACTATATGCCTCGATGTCGATAGCAGAAATCCGGGAAGTAATCAGGGAACCCCCGATGGCCAAGAACCCAGGACCAGATGGACTCCCAGGGGAGTTTTATAAGGGGTATAGTGAAATACTAGCTCCAAGACAGCTGGAAGTTTAAGCAGAAGCACATGACCATGGGGTACTGCCCTGTTAGGGAGAATTCTCATTTCTGTGCTAATTCCCTTCAACCCCAGCTCTTTTGCTGGATTTTAGGACTTTTTAATTTTAACCGTGGAATGAGTGAGACATTTTTCTCACTCATGTATTTTTGATCTGATTTGGACTGTGCTTTCCTTGGTTTTGGAGTCTGACAAACTCCATAAACATCTACATTTGTATACTGAGACACATCACCTTCAGTGCAGTGTCACAGAGAAATCCTTTGGATTTCTCCTAAGGTTTAAATACCTTCACTTGGTTGAACTACTGTTCCCAGGAGTAGTAGAGTGAAATTGACTTTACTTTTCTGTTATTCCTATGTAGGTCCAGTACACCCCATTGTATGTGGAAGTACTGGGGGGTTACTTAGTAGCCCCTTTTCCTACTTACTCATGTAACATTTCTTATGTTACCCTCACAACTTTTAATGGCTGATGAAAGTGGTTTAATTTTCCTACCATTTTGCGTTTCTACCGCAGGCTGAATCCTCAGCTGCAGTAGTGCACCCAAGGGTACCCACTGTGTCAAAATGGCACCGGTTTTCTTTTTCGTCATTTCTTGCTTGTGAGGTCTTTCATGGGCTTTACTCTGCACACCAAACCAGGTTTAACCCTTTTGTATGTTTTGCCTTTGGTGGGCTTCAATGCTGAAACCCGCCTCTGGCTCCAGTGTGTCTGGCAGGGCAGGAAGCGAGGGAGGTGCCTGAAACTCCCTGCCCTTAGTCTCCTTCGTTACCTGAATGCACCCAGTGCTGATTGGCTGGCTGGCTGTCCTTGCAGGACAGCCACCCTACTGTGTGAGTGGCAGCTAGGCTGTGGATGAATGGGAGAAACCTGCATAAAAGGCAAGGTTTCCTGGACTGCAGGCAGAATGAACACTGGACGAAACATCCGATGAAGGAATCGTGAAGAGAAGCTTGCTGCATCCTTCTGGACACGTTTAAGTGCCTAGTGAAGCCCTGCTGCTGTGCTAAAACTGCTTTTACGAATCGACTAGAGAAGCCCGTAACAGATGACTACTTCCTTTGGGTTGGTGGGACCAACTAACCCCAAGGCATACTTTGCTGGATGACCTTCCCCAACTGGCTGTACTTCTTTGCTGCTGCTGGAACAGAGTGCCAGGGGTCGAGAAATCCGTAGTCGAGTGAATCGTGTTTAAGACGGACCAGAGCTCCAGGAAGATCCTGAGGACCTTGCAGAAGCAGACGACCCAAGCCCGAGTCACCTCACAAGAGTGCTGGACTCCAGAAGCGAGGGAAGCCATCAAGATCCACGGTGGTTGTATTTGCCTGTAGCTGAAACCACGAAGTGGCGCTGAATTGAAAAGAGCTCCTAGCCGCCACCAACCTTCAAACTGCAGTGCAGGAGTCCTCTAGATATCCTCCCTCTTGTCCCCACGACTGAAGCCCAGGAACCCAGGATCTGCAAGAATGCAACCAAAAAAAAAGCCAGCTGGATCCTCTTCTTCAAACCTAAGGTACTTTCTTGACTAAGGGGTACTTACCTCTTTTGTCTGTAGCTTGCATTATCTCAGTTGAGACTTGCAGTAGCTGCTTTTTTGTAGAGCTGATCTCAGCTCTGTCTTTCACATGTCTAACAGCTTGTGGCCCAACAGTGATTTCTTTACAAACTCTCTAAACTTTGTGCTATCTAAAGAAGTGCCTCAGTTCCACAAACATTGTTTAAATTGACTTTGGCTGTCTTGGCTCCCTGCAGACTATTCTGACCCATTGACTTTGATTCTAACTGTCCCTCATAGGTGGTGCATAATTTTAATTTGTATTGCTGGGAAAGCTCTAATCTAGACTTCATTGGTAGATTGAAAAGTGCTCATATGCTCTGAGAACCTGTTGACCTTTTTCTTTCCCTAACATTTTCCTCTTCCAAAATCTCAAAATGTTACCAAGGATAAAAAGTGATATATAAATGCCATTACTGCCGTAGTAATTGAAGTCACCTCAGGGTGTAGAAAGTGTGTAGGAAGCATTTCTAACTAATATCTACGTGGTTACATTGGTTCTGAGAAAGTGTTATGAAGTGTATTTTTATTGTTTGTTTGTTTGTTTGATTACTTGTATTGCGCACCAGACCCCTAGGTATTAGAGCGCATTGCATAAGAACACTCACAGCTTAGTTACACATAAAAATGTACACTTGCATAATGCAATTTAGTTACACACAGGCAAATTATATACATACAGGATATATACAAACATGTGATTCAGACTAAGGGCTGAGAGCAGGCACATGGGAACTTGGGAGAGTCGTGCTTCATAAGGTGGTAGTCTGTAAGGTGTAGGAAACAATCAGTAATATGACCAACTAGGATATTTACAGGATGGTAGGCCAGTTAGTCTGGGTGTCATAGGCCGACCTAGAAGTCAGCGTCTTTAAGCCAATTTTTTGTACTCCGACGGAAGTTTTGGTACAAGTGATCTACTCTAAGTGGGGAGGGTAGCAAGTTCCACAATTGGGCTGCCTTGACCTGGAAACTGCTACCTCCAACTCTGGACAACTTAAATCTAGGGATCGAGAGGCAATTCGTATTAGAGAGTCTTTTTGTTCTTGTCCCGGGCCAGGTAACGTGGTGCCGCATTGTTCAGGCATTTATGTGTGAGAGAGGCAACTTTTTATTTTAATTTTATCGTATGTGGACAGCCAGTTGTTGGCTCTTCTCGTCTCACAAGTTGTGTTCTCTCCTTGCAATTCCAAGTGCTGCTCTGAGAGCATTGTTTTGCAAGAATTTGATTTTCTTAATATTTTGTTTGTTAGCCCCTATATACAAGGCGTTACAATAGTCGAGCTTTGACAAGATAAGTGCTCTGGCAAGGGTTATACAACTAGTATTGGACAGGGAAGCTTTGCCTGCTCTAATCAGTTTGCAGGTATATGCCATGGCTGTTTGTTGAAGGAGAGAGTAGAATTCAGGTAGAACCACAAGGTTTTTACCTCCTTAGCGACAGTGATAATATTATGGTCTGGTGTTAAAGGCTGAGTATTTGGGACTCCGTTTTTTGAGGGTCGATGGCATGCCCAGGATGATGATCTCTGTCTTATAATTCAGGCAGTATGCAGTGATAAAATCGCGGCAAAAATGTCGCCTATACAAAAATTTGCTGCATAAATGCTGTGGTTTGACCCGGTAAAGGTATGCCCCATTATACCATTTAAGGAGAGCGGGGGTGTGCCCCGCTCACCTTAAATGGTATAATGGGTCTGGGAGTTGCGGGGGTGTCCCCTGCATCCTTTAGATCGATTGTGGTGCAAAAACCAGGGCATTTTTGCCATGATATTTTGTAACAGCAATTTTTGCCTCGATTTTATCACATGGAACCATTCAGGCATAGTCCATGGGTGGCCATCCATGCCTGAATGATGATATACTCTTTTCACCAAGGCCAAATCCTTGTCGTAATCACCAGTAAGATGTAGGAGGATCTGAGTATCATCTGCATAATTAGTGTAGGTGATATCCAGATGATCCACTTTATCGAAAAAGAGGCTTGGTGAAGATGTTGTATAGGGTAGGTGAGACACAAGATCCCTGGGGTACTCCGCAAGTGATAGGGATAGGGTCAGCTGCTGCCATAGGTGAGAAGACTCGCATAGTCGGATTACTTAAAAAAGATTGTATCCATGCTATGGCTTCTGTTGAGAAGTATGCCGCTGAATCCAAGTGACTACATAGGACCCTGTGATCGACCAGGTCAAAAGCAGCCGATAAATCCAGGAGGAAAAGAAAGGCCGATTCCCCTTTATCCCCAAGTTCATCAATTTAGGCCTTCAGTTCTATTAACGCTGTTTCGGTCCCATGCTGAGGCCGAAAACCTGATTGCCTTGCTCCTAGTAAGCAGTTAGATTCCAAATATTTTTGGATTTGGGAGTAAGCCATTTTGTCTAAGATTTTCAGGGGGAATGGCACAGTAGTGATTGGTTGATAGTTAGTAGGTACCAAAGGGTCTAGAGTCTGTTTTTTCAATAATGGGAGCACCCATGATTCCTTGAGGTTAGATGGGATGGTATTATAAGCGAATGAAGCGTTGACGAGTTTCGTGATAAAGGGGCCAGGTTTCTGACCGCATCCTCTAGGAGTTGAGCAGGGCATTGGTCACCCTGGCAATTAGAAGGTTTGAGTGATAACATAATCTTTTCAGTTTCGATTGTGGTGACTTTAGAAAACTTAAAGCGGGAAGGTTTGACAGTGTTATTAGATGGCTCTAGGGTAGTTCTAGTGGGCGTAGTGCTGGTTAATGAAGCTTTCTTCTAAGCAATTTTTACTTGTAGACTCGTAACTTTATCGGCTAGTGCTTGCTGTATGTTTGAGTACCAACGTTTATCTTTTATACAGTTGTCTGGCACTGGGATGGGAGTTTCTAACTCTTTGAGAATGACAAAGAGTTCCTTCATACTTGAGTTAGCTTGAGATATTCTAGCATTGTAGGTTTCACGTTTAGCTAGGAGTATTTCATTTTTGTATAGGGCTGTGATGGTGCTAACATTAGTCTTGTTTTCTTCAGTTGGTTGTGATTTCCAGGATATCTCTCAATGCCTTTTTTGGTGCGTAGTTTTTTTGAAATATGGTGTGTACCAAGAGTTAAGATGTGCCTTGGGTTTGCTTTGTCTTAATTTGAATGGCGCTATTGAATCTAGGGAGGTGGTCATGAAATGATTATATTCCTTGACCATATTGCCCTTTTTTAAGAAACCTTATTTAAAACTGACCGTTAAATAAATAATTATTGTACTAACATTGAGAGCAAGTGTTATTTGTGTACTTGTATTTGTGGATTTCAATGCTACAGCTCTACAGCTCACATTTACCCCTCTTGAGATAAGTCTGGCTGTTCAGTCACTCTACCAACTTGTGTAGTACAAACCTACACCAATAGTTGGGTTAGCGAATACCAAGAGGACAAGATTGGTGTAGTCTCCCACAGGGTAACTGTACACAGTATTGCCTAACATGCCTCATAGTTTGAAGGAATCCATTATAATGCCAATTTTGAAGCCAGGGAAATGCCCACTGAGTTGTGAATCATACAGACCACTGTCAATGGTAAACCAGGATTGCAAAATTTTAAGGGCAATACTAGCAAACAGGCTCAAGAAAGAAATAGGGGGCTTGATCCATGAAGACCAGACTGGGTATGTCCCTGGGCGTAACACCTCGTGGAACCTGCAAAGGCTACACCATGTAATAGACAGCACAAACCAGAGGAAGGAAGACTGCGATAGCCTCACTGGACGCAGTGAAACACTTCGACTCAGTTAGGTGGGACTGGCTAGTGGCGACCCTAGAATGCTTTAGGGTCAGCAAAGCCTTCCTGAGATGGGTAAAATTGATTTATTCGCAATCCATGACGAGGGTAAGAACTGGCAGACAAGTTTCAGAGAGTTGGGCGGTTCAGAAAGGCACTAAGCAAGGCTGCCCACTGTGGCTGATGCGGTTCATTTTGGCGCTGGAAGAGTTATCAGTGTTCCTCAGGGAAGAGTATGAAGAGGCTGGGATAGTGATAGATGGGGCAGTACATCTGATTTCTCTGTACTCGGATGACATGCTACTATGTATAAGGTGGCCCGAAGACAACCTGCCGCACCTCATAGACATCATTGGCCAATTTGCTACGCTCTCATGGATCAAGATACATTGTGGGAAGTCCTGTCTGTTCCCGTTAGCAAAACTCGGGGGCCTCCACGAGGCACACTTACTGCACTTAGACCTAGAGTGGGCAATCAAAACCTTTCGCTACTTAGGCATCAATGTGCGGCACAGCCCCGAGCAAAATACGATGAAGGCCCTGGAAGGGGTGAGGAACGCTATGAGGTTCTGGGAAAGACAACCTTAAGGGATGCCGGGCAGTGCTGCGCTCCTGAATATGGTGGTAGTCCCCTGTCTCTTATACTACTTCACCAATATTCCTTACAACATACCCAAAGCTTTCATTCTAACAAGTGGACACGATAACTAGAACATTCCTGTGGAAAGGGGGAAGGAACAGGATCGCCCTGAGACCCTGCAGAGGGACTACAAGGAGGGTCGAATACGGGTGCCCCACTTTGAGGGCTACTACCTCGCAGGACAACTGCAATTTGTGGTCGCCTGGTTGGGAGAGGAGGTCTCACAGGATACCGCGCTGATGCAACCAATGCTGAAGCGACACCTTCTAAAAAGAAATACTATGGGTAGAAGAACACATTTAACTAGACCTTCCGGACTACTGTAATTGGGCGGGGAGATATGGCGCACGGCTTGGACACTTCTGGAATACTGGACCCCTGCTCCAAGCATGTCCCTTTGACAGGAGTAATCAGAGAACGACGAGTGTGATTGGACAATATAGGAAGCATTGGGAAGGTAAAGGGATAGACACAGTGGGTGACAATGCGAGAGGACAAAATCATTGATTACCACACCCTAGTCAGTGAACACAGCATTCACAAAGGCCAGTTCCTGTTGTACTTGGGAATGGCCCAGAGGATCAGGCGAAAATGGGAGAACCCACAAGCGAAGATCATAACAAATGAAACACTAGACACTATGTACAATGTATCAGAGGGAGGGCACATGGTCTCTAGACTGTTCATGGAAAGCCTAGGCACGACAGGGCTGAAAGTGCAAGGAAAATGGGAAACAGACATGGGGAGTGTTCATACGCGCAGAATGGAAACGGTTGCTGGCATACACCAAGCAAGTCCCAAGGAAAGCCAGATTCAAATGAACTCAATTATATTTAACGCACCAGGCGTATATGACACCACATAGGCTTTCATACATAATGGGGGAGAGAGGTCAGGTTTGCCCAAGATGCACACAAGACGGTGCAGACATGATGCATATGTTCTCGACATGCCCACGAATTCAGACCTTTTGGAGGGGAAGCGATGGAGAGAGTAGAAAAGGGGGGCATCCAGATGCAGTTGTGGCCCCCAGAATATTGCTTGCTAGGGTTGTTCCCAAGAGGCAGGGATAAAAATTTGCATATCACTAAAATTATAGATTTGGTCTGCATACTAGCGAAACGCAGGATTGCAATGGCTTGGAAAACAGCAGAGGGTCTAAGACTTGAGGCTTGGTGGGCAGACCTGAAGAGATGGTCACTAGCAGAAACTGCAATATGGCACAGAGCCCTCAAGAGAGGAATGCACAAAAGAAGCACCGAGGTGGAGGCTTGGAATGCACGGATACAGAGCATGTTTGCCCCTGATGAGTGCGAGACCAGTGGGACTGAACATAGTGAGAGAGGGAGTATTCAATGAGGTGGAACTTTTGGGAACTAATAAAGGATGCGCGGTTGTACAGGAGAAGGCTGCAAGGTTATTAAATGTAGCTGAATCGGAAGGGAGGAGGGAACTGGGACCATGAAGAACCACATTGCCCAAACAGTTTTCCATTTGGCGCATGCCCACAGACCTGTAATGACAACAGAACCTATATTTGTTTTGTTTCTAGTTGGTTAATAAAAATAAATTAAAAACAAACACACATTCAGTACAGGCCACACCTATTCATGGGAAGTAAAACCATAAGTTACTTTCATATTACTTTAGAGTCATTCAAGAGTAGTCGACTGTCAGTTATGCACTGACACTAAACAAGGAAATCACATAGTAGACCCACTTGCAAATATACTTTTCTGAATTGTCTAACACAGATTTAAGGAACATTATACACCTCTATTACGTTTGTGATAACACACAGTTATACTAGGTGACTAAGACCTTTTTGGTGTAATATACAATTACATGTGCTTTCTAGATCAGTGCAACACAGATTGAGGTGAGCAACAACTCTTTAACACAACGTAAGTAAAGCCTATATGACATGCATTACTTACGTAATAGCATTTCTGATGATGTTATCTGCTTACATACACATGCTGTGCATATAATCCGACATCTAGTGGTAATCGCGGAGTATTGCATCTTGTCTTTCGAGAATTGATGGGGACGTCAACATAGGCGTGCTTTTAACATTATCCCTAACGTGACGTGTAGTGTACCCAAAACCCCTCGCGCGTCGAGGTCCCTCTGGTTGTGTTTTTTCTGCCATGAGGGAGCATTATGACAATCGTGAGGGAGAACTGAAACACTTGCGTACGAGCACGATAAAAATAAAATATCAATCAGTACAGATAGAGAGAAAGTATTAAGATGTTCCTTTTACCCTGAGCGGGAAGGAAGGGTGGGCGCATGTGAATCTAAGCAGATACAATCAACAGAAATGCTATTAAGGTAAGTAGTGCATGTCTTCGGATGCTTGTGAATCTGCTTAGAATCACATGCTGTGCATAGACTAGCGAGCAGTACCCAGAGGTGGTGGTGGGGTGTGTGAAGGAACAGTAGTAAAGAGAAGGCTTAGTACCATTTGTCCCACCTGAGAATCAGACCTAGTGTGGGTATCTAGGCAGTAGTGTTTTGTAAAGGTGTGTACAGAAGTCCAGGTTGCGGCTTTTCAAATGGACTTGAGAGGAAAATTTGCAATGAGTGCTATGGAAGCCCCTGTGCCCCGTGTAGAGTGTGCTCTAGGCTTAAAGGGCTGATTGCTCTTGGCAATAGTCAATAGTGTAGCACAGTGTGAGGCAATTTACAATCCACTTTGAGATGGCTGACTTAAGAGACAAGATCCCCTTCTCTGCCAGCTGCCACTGAAACGAAACACTTGTTAGTCTTTCTTAGTGGTTTGTCTTTTCCAGATAATATATGACTGCCCTCCTCACATCAAGTGTGTGGAGGTTTCTTTCTGTCACAGTAGTGGAGTTCTGGAAGAAGGTGGGGTGTTCGATTGATTAGTTCACATGGAACTTTGAAATGAATTTAGGCACAAACCATGGGTAAGTGCGTAGAACCACCGTATCTTTGTGAATTGTGACACATGGGTCCTAAACTGAAAGGGCCTGTAGTTCACCAACTCTTCTTATTGAAGTAACTGACACCAGAAAGGCGGTCTTGTAAGTGATTGCTTTAAGGCTAGCCTTATGTATAGATTCAAAGGGACATCCCATCAGTCTAGTTAATACCACATTCATGTCCCATCCAGGAGATGGGTTTGAAATCCAGACGAACGATCGACAAAGGACATTAGTCGACCTTTCAGGCTGGTGCCCGCTGAAGGAAGCGAAAACCAGTAAGCCTCAACAGTCTGCAACTGTTGGGCATAGTTGTTACCCCATGTTCCGGGACTGGTTGTTAAAGTTTAGCCTGATTTACCCAACCAATGTGATCTTTCATACACATTGTTTGATTAACTGCACAAAGCTTAGAGGTGCGCAATACTGGTTACTGTCCGAGATATGCATGGTGCTACCCTTACTGATACATTTGGATGTGCCTTGGGATATTGTATGCAGGTGCTTAATAGTCAAGGGAAGGGCACAGATTAAGATCGTCACATGGAATGTGAGAGGCCTTGGCACTTATATGCGTAGAAACAAAGCCAAATCATATTGTCAGCGTAAAAAGATATCAATAGCCCTCTTACAGGAAACCCATTTGATGTCCAAGGAGCAAGAGACAGTAGTGAAATGCTGGGGAGGCACAGTGCATGGGGCTCCATACTCTAGGTATGTGAGAGGAGTCCTTGCATGTTAAGCGGTTCGCTTCCATTTCAGTTCCTAAGTTGTGAAATGGATACAGAGGGCCGATATGTTATCCTCAAAGGGTATTTAGGCAGTACGGAACTGGTAATAGTGAATTCTTACTTTCCAAACCATGCTATACCAGTACACATCCAAACATTAAGCGCATGTTACGCTCACCTGGTCTCCACTGGGGCGCCGAACGGAGCTGGACGATCCGGTGATGAGTGATGTCTTGTGCTCCCCTCTGACTTCGTCACGATAGCAGGCTTGCCTAGAACGTTAAATCACATGTTACCCAACCATATGGACAAGGGCAACTCCCGCCTCCCGTGGCGTCCTCTTGCACCCCCCACTGCAATATCTCACCTTTGTGTTATGAATAGCGGGCTCTCCATCCTGCGACTGTTTGCAGGGGTGCGTAGTAGTTCAAGGATCTAGTTACTTCACTGATCCTACCAAGTTCCAGAAAACTGTGACTCAATGGTAAGTCTTATTCCAATGGTATGGATTGCTTTAGAGTTAAAGTTCACTCCTGTGCCCCCTTCCTTACAGGTTTTGTGCTTAAGATGGAGCGAGATCCTGTGATAGCTGGCTTCCAGGTAAGATTTTCGCCAGCGCTATTCGAAAGTCTTTCCACACGGTATAGTTCTCTGCACAGCTAACCTGCTGCTCTTTATATTCTGCAGGGGCGGAACCTCCAGGACAGAGGTTGAGTGATGAAGTATTGTGAGTCCGTGAGGATTGCTGCCTTCAGGTGAGAGCAGTGTTGCGCAAAATTATAAGTCTAAATGAGGCCTTCCCCACTGCACCGCTAGCCTGATGTCTTTCTTTGTTTTCTACAGATGCAGCAGCTCCGGAGCGGTGATTGGATGATGGAGCGGCGATCGTGTGATAGTGCTCCATTGGATCGCTGGTAAGTATTAGCGTTGCGCTGAAACTGCAATGAAGATTGCGTGGGCTGCGCGGCTAATCTGGGGTCCTTTCCTTTTCAGCTCAGAAGAAGCGGCGACTCCAAAAAATGGCAGTGAAGGAGAGTCAAGTAAGTAGCTTGTTCTGTTCTCTATTCTCACCCTTCCCTTGCAGGTAGCTCGAGACAACTGGACGGCCGTGGCTGATGGCTGGCCTGGAGCTGCAGACACGGTGAGCGTTACACTGCAGGAGTGCAGAAAAACGCAAAGCGTGTTCTGTACCAAGGGTGTGGCTTATATCGTCTTCTGAAAGTAGTCCCCAGGTAAATAGTCCCAGCAACCACACCCAAGCAAATAGTCCCAAGGCAAGTAATCCCTTCAACCTGCTTCAGATTGGTTTACACGTGCTTCATTGGGTTTGAAACGTGCCATGTTGGATGATGGCAGTATGAGCCTGGCGCCAACGGCGCCAGGTCCAAGTCCAGGGAGCCCCTGCAAGATCCTCTGGGTCTTTAAGGCCCCCATGGAACCCAACGCCTTGGGCCGTTTGGATCTGTACCTGATGTTTGGGGGTATGGACCGCCACAGCTTCCCCCCCCCCTCCCCAAGGCCCCTCCCAAGGTGGTTTGTCCCACTGGTCCAGGTTTGGTCGGGTAGTTCCGATGGAAATGGTTCACTAGGCGTGGTGCATGAACAAAGTCACTTGGCTCCCATGACTTTTCTTGAGGACCATAGCCTTTCCAGTCAATTAGATAGAAAAGTTTTGATTTGACCCACTTCGAGTCTATAATATCTTTGACCTCGTATTCTGGTTCCCCATCTACCAAAATGGGTCTTGGCGGTTTCATTATCCGAGTTCCTGGTTGTACTGGCTTCAGCAGGAAAACGTGGAATACGGGATGGACTCGCATGTTTGGAGGTAGCTCCAGTTTTACTGCCACAAGGTTGATGATGGCCTTGACGGTGTATGGTCCCAAATACCTGGGATTTAATGTGTGGGTTCCTTTTAGTGGTATATGTCTTGAGGCTAACCAAACCTCATCTCCAATCTGGTATTTCAGAGCTTCGCTCCTATGTTGATCTGCAAATTTCTTGTGTCTCTCTTTAGCTTGTTTCAAATGTTCTGTTGCTCTTTTGAAGGCTTGGGTAATGGTTGTGTGCAGACTGCTTACGGCAGGCATTTCCAAATGTTGTGGTGGGTCGAGTTCTGAGGTTCGTGGATGCATTCCATATATTGTATAAAATGGAGTTTGCCCCGTGCTGGAATGCAAAGAGTTACTGTAGGCATACTCGGTAATCCATAAAATGCCCTTCCAATTTCTTCCAGTTTGATGCAACATGCATTTTATGTATTGTTCCAGAGTCTGGTCGGTTCTTTCGGTTTGCCCATCCGTTTGGGAATGGTGACTGGTCGAAAGTCTTACGTCAATCTGGGCCAAATGATAACATTTTCTCCAAAACTGTGAGATAAACTGACTGCCCCGATCTGAGACTAAGACAGAGGGGAATCCATGTATCCGGACAATTTGTTCTAAGAATTCTTTCGCCAAAATTGAAGCAGAGGGCAAACCTTTTAACGGAATGAAATGGGCCATTTTAGAAAACAGGTCCACCACCACCAATATTGTGTTGAAGCCGTTACAGGGAGCTCTGTGATGAAGTCAAGAGACAACGTATGCCAGGGTGTAGGTGGAACATCTAGAGGCTGCAGTAGACCAGGTGGTTTCTTTTTCTGAGCCTTGTTCTGAGCACAAATGCCACATGAAAGCACAAATTGTTTGATATCCTTAAACCATGTCGGCCACCAAAAATGTCTCTTGATCTTGGCTTCAGTTTTTGCAATTCCAGGGTGGCCTTCCACCAATGACTCATGATAATTTGAGATGACCTGTTTTTGAAGTTCCTTACTAGGTAAGTAGAGACGTCCTTGGAAATAAGGTAAATGATTAGCAACTGAATGATGTTTGCTTTTGGTCGACCAGTCTTGTAAGACCTTGGAATCGAGGAGATGTGAAATTTCCTTGTGGATGTCGTCCAGGGTCAGTGTGGTAGTGATTCCAAGGATTCTCCCCCATGTAATGATGGGTACCGGATCCGGATTTGAATATGCTTCTTCCATCCCTATGCGGGACAGCGCATCAGCCTTGCCGTTTCGGCAACCAGGTCGGTAAGTAATCACAAAATCATATTCTGCAAAAAATAATGCCCATCAGAGCGGACGAGAAGACTGAGCTTTGGCCAACTTTAGGTATTGTACATTTCGGTGATCTGTAATCACAGTGATGGTGTGTCTGGCCCCTAGGAGATTAATTTCGCCAAGCTTTGAATGCTGCCTTGATGGCCAGAAGCTCTTTGTCAGTTACAGCATAGTTCAGTTCTGGTGCTATGAATTTTTGTGACCAACAGGCCACTGGGTGAAGTTGACCTGTCTCCGGGTCCTTCTGAGAAAGAACCGCTCCCATCGCCAAACTGGAAGCATCAGTTTCTACTACGTACGGGAGATCTGGGCGAGGATAGTCTTGGAAGGCCTTTTCCGCTTCATCCGACCACTGAAAGCGTTTGTTCTTTCGTAATAAGTATGTGATGGGATGCACCTGTTGCGAAAAGCATGGGATGAATCTGCGATAGAAGTTTGCAAATCCAAGCATGCTCTAAAATCCTTTGATTGAAGTTGGAGAGGGCCATTTGAGGATAGCGTCCACCTTCCTAGAGTCCATACAAACACCACATGGAGTTAGAACAAAACCAAGAACCTTGACCTCTGTAACGTGGAAGAAACACTTTTCCAATTTAGCATACAGCTTATGTTGTAGGAATTTTTCAAGTACGGCGCGGACGTGTTTCACATGATCCTGCTTGGAAGCTGAGTACACCAGGATATCGTCAATATATACGACGACACAGACATCGATTAGCTCTCGAAGGACATCGTTCATAAAATATTGAAACGCTCCTGGGGCGTTACAAAGCCCAAAGGGCATCACTTGATATTCGAACAGCCCATACTTAGTGCAGAAGGCGGTCTTCCATTCGTCCCCCTTTTTAACTTGTACGAGATGGTACGCCCCTCTGAGATCCAACTTAGTGTAAATTTGAGCTTCTTTTACTTCGTCCAGCAGTTCCGGTATTAGAGGCAGGGGGTACCTTTTTTTTTATTTTTTATTAATTAATTTTATCGGTTTAACACAAACCTTTACAATATTTACAAAAACAAAAAACAACAAGAAAACACAAAACACAACACATCAACGTATCACAGTCCTTTAAGAAGACCCCTCCCATTTTCTCTTCCGAGGGTCAAATCAAAATCCTCATTGCTCGTCGACCAACACTGCATTTAAACGATTTTCAATTATCGTTAGAAAACGAGTCAATGGTAGTATCAATTTCATGTCCGTTCCTTGGAACATATTGGCCCACCAATCGTCGGCACAAAGGGAGGGGTGATTTAGGCTCTAAGGGCCCAGATGACATGTCCTTTCTCTGATCGACGTGCCATGCAAAATAGCACCAAATGCTTAAGGGTTTCCTTGTCCTTAGTGCATAGTCTACACGTTAGATTGGAGACATTCATACTTTTCCATGACGCCAACCGCTCCTTGGTTTTAAATATGTTTAGACGCAGTGACAAACACTCTTCGAGCCTGAGGATCTGGAAACAACTCGATGTAGCGTTGTGGAGAGTTAAATGCTTGTGTTTCGAGCGGCGCCTCACTCATCATTTTTGCTGCAGCTCGTTGTGAGCAAGTTTGGTCCCAATCCGCACGCCAGATTTTTAATTTGGCGGCATTCCGGTCATTATGCAGCATATCCAAACTGATTCCATATTCACTCAGAATCTCTTCGCATCTCCTGGACCACTGGGCCACCATGCTGTTATTTGTGGCGTCAGATCGTAAAAGATGTCAAATTGCGGTATGTGCTCGCGCCGGCGAGTTTTGCGAAACAAACTCACCAGAGTCCAGCATACCCTTGCATGGAGCGAAATGAGCGACAGTTCGTATCTCACACATGATGTCGAGATTCCCCTTGGAAGAGACAATAATTAGACCAGAAACAAATCTCCAGCGATGCCCATGTGTCGTGGCTACATCCCAAGGTGTTTTCAGCGCCAGATAGTAAAACCGGGATTACCTTTTGCTGGTAAAAAGCAAGCACCGGTTTTAATGAAAATTTTCCACTTTTCTTATGCATGATGACAGCTTGACTAGCCAGTTGCTTGCATTTCCTTTTGGTTTCAATGACCCATGGACCGTCGTTGATTGAAGAGTTTATTAGCATGCCGAGGTATTTTACAATCTGGGCTATCTGAATGGTCTCTGGACCAAATCATCGGCGTATAACAGCCAGCTTAGATGGGACTTTGCCACTTTTGGTGGAAAGGAACTTACTGAATCAATCGCTAAACCTATATCTGATATGAATAAGATGAATATTGCGGCAGCTAGGGGACAGTCTTGGTTTACCCCTTTATAGGTTTTGATTGGTGCCGTTAAGGTTCCAGAACTATCCAAAAGGATTTGTATGGAGGTTTCAGAGTGCAGATCTTGGATTGCTGCTATTAAGTCAGTCGGACATCACAAACTTTGTAGTTTTAACCAAAGAAGAGGCCTGTTGATGATATCAAATGCACATGAGAAGTCAATGAAGGCCAAATAGACCTTTGTATTGGACTTTATAGCCTCCATCTTCATCAGGTTCAGAAGTAGCAGATTTAGTGAGCAGCCCACTTGCTTTACAAACCCAGATTGCCTTTTGTCAATATGATTAGACTCAACTGCCCATGCCACGAGTTTTTGCTGCAATATTGTTGCATAGATTTTCCCCAAAACATTCAATAATGCAACTGGACGATCATTTTTTGGGCATGTTCTGTCTCCCTTCTTGAATATGGGGACAATGACAGCAGATTTCCATGATTTGGGGGTCCTGTGGCACTTACTTATTCTATCAAATAGGGCTACACATATGGATGCCCATAACTCAGGATGTTGTTTGATCGTAAAATTGCTAAGGCCGTCAGGGCCCGGTGCTCGTGAGTTTTTTGCGTTCTTAATTATTGATACAATGTCCTCTCTTGGAAACGTCAAAGCCCACGGTTTCAAGGATGTTTCCAATGTGACAATTCCTAGTGTCTCTACCTTCTGAAGAGTTTCAAAGTGGGCTATCCATGCAGATTCCGAGACCATGCAGGACTGCAGTCCCTTTTGAGGAGCTTGAAAGTTATTGATGATCCTCCAGAAATCCCTCATGTTTTTGTTCCTTAGTGTCGCTAGCATCTGATCCGCATCGTTTTGCACTAGAGCATATTTGTGCAACTTCAACCAGTTCTTATATTTCTGTTTCACCCTCTGCAGCATGCATCCTTCGTTTTTGGATCAGGATTTCGAGATCGAAATGATGAGTCCGAACCATGTTTTAATTTTTTAGACCTGCCTTTACGGTTTTGAATCGAGTCAATAATTGATCGTATTCCAGATCTGCACTTAATTGACAATACTGGATCATCACAACATTGACTTCACTCTCCTCCAATCTTAAGCAAACTCCATTAGATTCAACCTGGAGTTTATGTGGCCACTTTGGCTTTGATTGACTCCAGATATTGCAAATTTCATGATTAACATGTCATGATCACTGTTTGCTTTTTCACAGATCTTCAGCGAATGTATCCTAGGATGCAAAGCTTCAGACACGAACATGTAGTCTATAATGGATGATGAATCTGCACGATGCCATGTGGGCACAGGTGGAATGTCACCACAGATGCTTCCGTTCAACATCTGAAAATTACATAGACCCATTTCCCTTAGCCATGCTTGTGCCAATGTGCCTAGATCTGGATTTGCTTGCTTAAAAAGGTCGATGTTTAGATCACCGCAAAGAATTATCTTGGACCAATCTAATGACTCCACTCGAAGATCAATTAATCCTGTTATCTGATCAATAAAATCCATTTTACCTGTCCGTAGATGGTTCCAATACAAGTTCAGTATTACAATCTTGTCTTGCTTATGTTCATGAACAAGAGCTCTTTCAATGGTTGTCTCCAGAATATAGGGAGAATGGTTGACAGAATTTAAGATACGCCAACCCGATGTTCTTCTCACCATTGTCAGCAACCCTGACATAGGGCGTCCATGTTTTGATTTTATGGCCGAATTTATTACAATCTCAAAATCCAAGGATACTGGCAGCTCACTTAACCAAGTCTCCTGTAAACACATGATATGTAAGTTGTCTAACCAGCTTGTATTAAATAGATGTGTAAATCCTTGTGTGTTCCAGGAGGCTACACAGCAGTCCGTGGGAGCTTTATTATCCTGGCATTATTGGATGTTTTTTGTGTTTAAGGCCCCTGCTAGCCATTGCCATTCATGATTTCCTGGGATGGAAGTTGCAGTTTGAGTAACCTCTTTGATGATATCATGGGAAAGTTTGCTTCTTTTAATTGTAATTCTTATTTGTGCATTATGGCCATCAGCTGCCACTCTACCATCATTCGTTGATATATGAGTTTTCCTTAACGGACATGATGGTTGAGTGCATTTCTGATCAAAAGCTTGCTTCACAGGCGTGTGCCCCTGTGACTGCTTCGACGCCGTATCGCTTATTGGAACCTTTGCTATAAGAACGCTCGGCAATGCTTCCCTTAGATCTTCCAAGGTTCCATTGGAGGTTGATCGAGACGCATCAGGCACAGTAAATTTGTAAACGTCGATACCCAATGAAAACAACGCTACGTTTAATTCCAAAATAGAAGTAGTAAGTAAGCTTGTCATTAAGTGGAGCACTACCTGGTCATTTGTGCCTTCAACTGGAAACGCCACGATTTTTATGTCATTTGAAGTTATGGCACGTAAGCTTGGTACAAGGTGAAGTAACTTAAATACAGTTCCTCGATTCAAGATCAGATTATCTATTGGTTCTAAGCTCTCAATTATCACCTTATGAGTGCAGTTCGTAGTCAAGATCGACTTTGACACACTTTCCTTTGATGTTTGGGGACGTCTGTCAGCCACAAGCCCTTTCGCCTTTCTTCGATTGTTATCCAAAGACTCAACGGCAGTACATCTGTTCACTGTCCCATGGGAATCATTTTCGTTTACTAATTTGTTGCTTCGACTTGAGCTCGACCGAAACCTCCCCGGTATACCAGCTTGAGAATTGGCTAAGCATTGTTTTCTCTTCTCATCCATTGTGAGGAACACTGGGCTGAATACAGGGGGAGGCAGAGAATTATTGCTATCCCGTACTTCAATAATTTCGCAAGATCTTTCATACGACCCACATTTAGTGGCGGATTTCTGCAATCGTCCTTATCAATGCGAGGTTGAATTATCGCAGGTTTGTCCAACATTGTTTTTTCCATCAGCTGTACAGGCTTCTCCTTACATTGAAGAGGTGCCTTACTTTGGTGCTCACCCATATTGTGTGGCAAATCAACGCCTATTGAAGAGGCAGCTTCCGGCTCCACGTATTCTGGTTCGTCATAAATTGACAGGTATAGTAGTTCCATTGTGATGTCCGTGGTTGTTGTAATACTCTTAGTTTGAGGCTATTTAACAGGTATTGAGTTTACACTTTTTCCTTGCATTTGGGCTTGGTTTATAGGTAGGGCAGGGCCTATGGATGTCTTGACCAAATCATTAGGCACTATCTGGACCAATTTAATGTTCCGCAGGAACGTCCGCGCTCCATTTAAAGCATTATTTTTCTTTGCTTTTTGATTTTTTGATTTCTTACTGGTTAATTTTACAGCAAGTTTCGATTTCGATGGCGTTATCGCAGATTTTCCCGAGGCATGTGGCCCTCCAGTAAAAATTGGAAAAACATTAGATTGCCCCACTGTGGAGGGAATTACTCTATCTTTTGAAGTCGGTTCCATTTGTAGGGTGACTCCTGAGGTTGAAGCCGTTTGAGGGTCTTGGCAGGTTTTGTTGGCGGCACATCTGGCCTGCTCAAAGGCTGTGTGGAAGGACAAGTCTGCCACATTTGGTGCAAACGAGATTACCGAAGAGCAGGGACCATTCATCGTCGGAGGCTCTAAGGCATTATTTCCAACGTCTAATGAAGCTGCAACACCCTTCGGAAGTGCTATTGAGGGCTCTTCTCCTACCAGAGTAATCGGTGTTGGGATTGAAGACTGAAGACATTGTTCTTTTACAATCGAGGCTTCAACTTGAATATGACAGTGTTTTACTGACTTGTGTTCTTGGTCAGCTTGGGGTCTGGGCTTAGCACTAGTTTGCTCCCCATCAAGAATGGCATACTCAGAGGACCTTTGCCGAAGTGACTGATTTGTTTCGTATTTAAATAGAGCAAGTGTCTCTCGGGCAACTTCCGCGAACAGCCTTTTATCGGATGAATCGCTTTTTCTACTCTCACTTAATAAATTAAAGGCTGCATCCAATCTTTTAATGCTCTCGTGTTGCTCCACATAGGAGCGATCACAAGTTTTTTCCAGTTGAATCAGTTTGGAGTTCATCATCGCCACAACAGTTGTTAGATCTTTAGTTGCCTCATGTATATTCTCATAGAGTTTCATAAAAGGGGCCAATGAAATCGACGAGGATGAGATTAAAAGGGCTTGCAATTCAGTCGAGGACAACACAGCCGGTATTTCAGCTCTTGTAGTTTTTCCGTTGTGCTTCGGCGATCTCCCAGAATAGTACTCCTTGTCACGGCGAATTTTGGGGAACGGCGTTCCATCAATGAAGAGTCCATAGAGTCGTTGTGTGAGGAGTGCTCGTTGCAGTATGTTTCGTCGATAACCCCATTTGCCTTCCTTTTTAAGGTGGCATGTCTCTTTTGGGAGGTCAAATGAATGTCAGAAGTCTCATGCTGTGACTCCCCATTTGGCAAGTGATCAAATGTCTTTAGCCGTTTGTAGCAAACCTCCGACCATATATCGCCCGTTGCCCCCAACAAATGGCTATTATTTCTTTTTAAGGCTGTTTTAGCCTTAATGTCCACAGGAAACCTCTGCTCTAAGGCTTGCTTTTTAGAGCATGCTTTGTTCAAGAGCACTAGGTTCTGTAGAACGTTATTCACAACTCCCAGTGAGTCTCTTCTAGCAGCATTCATATGGCTCACATCCGACTCGATCAGATAATCAACCTTCAAGCTCTGAACAGAACGTTGCCTTCCTATATTTACAATACTTTGCACTTTGCTGGTGACTGGAATCATTAGCATTAGCTTCATGAGTTTCACTAGAGGACCCAGTGTCCAATTTAGCCCTGACACACACTGGAGAGCACGCAGTGAACAGTACGTCTGCCTCCTTTGCGATGAGCATAGAGTCCTCGCAGGCCAGGCTAGAGAAAGAACAATCGTTTATACATAACACTGCGGTCTGTAGTCCCACTGGGTTACAGTCTTTCAACAAAGCTGATTCTTTTCCTGCACGGTGATCTCCACCAGGGGGAGCCTCTCCCTCTCTACAGGAGCCTTGTTCAGCCTCACGCTCAGAGGCGCCTCGGATGCGCTGAGCCGAACTCCTCCTCCCCCTCCCACCGCAGTCCGGCCCCTCTGAGACAGCGTCCACGGGAACGTCGGCGCCCGCAACCGGCAACGCAGAAGCGGGCGCGCCGCCGCCACACACCGGCAACCCAGCCCCAGCAACAGCTGGAGCCTCGAGGCAAGGTACCGGCGAAGAGATGCCGGGCTCGGGACCCACACTAGCCGCGCACTGCGCGTCACACCTGGGACGACACCGGCCTCCTCAGCAGCGCCAGCAGGTATGCGTGTTTCGTCCCGCAAATAAGCGGGTTCAGTTATTACACTTGATACACTAGATGGTTCAAATACTGTGTCGCACAAAGTGTGTGTGTGTGTGTATATGGTTAGCAACTTCAAGGTCAAGGTCCTGTTCATGATTTAGATCTGAATTGCAGTCGACTATGTCAGAAGAGCATGTATGATAGCGACTTACTTTCTGCATGAGTGGCACACGCTGTACAGCAGTGTCGCCTATTATGCCGTCACAGTCCCGTCGCCTCTGGGCTTGAGTCCTCAATACTGGGGACGGCGCCGCCGCCGCCATTATTCGCCAACCAGCCACTCCCAAACAGCGTCCTCAGCCCTTTCCACCTCAGGGCTTCACGCCACAAGTGTCACAGAGGCGGCCTTAAGTAGTCAGCTGACCAGCACTTGTTAAAGGCACACACACCTCTACCCTTTTCTCTGGGCTTCTCAGGGTTCTATGGAAGTAAATGGAGTTGAATTCAAAGACTTTCTGCTTTTCTGCTTCCTGCTTCCTTTTCCACTCGCCACAGCCAAACAGCGTCCTCAGCCCTTTCCACCTCAGGGCTTTAGATGGACGAATGAAGCCATTAGCCAGGTACTGGTCCAAATATTGTTTTAGGTGAAGATTTTCGGGTTCCGTGAGGGCGTAGATTCTACTGCATGGGATCTGAGCTCCGGGTATTAGGTTGATCTGGCAATCGTACGGTCTATGGGGTGGTAAGGTGTTGGCTTGGTCCTTCTGAAAGACATCCTGAAACTCCAGGTATTCCTGGGATAGCCGACTTGCCGGACTTGTGACTTTTGCAATTGCCCTGGATTCTTCTGGATAGCAGGTGTGAGCACAGTTTGCGAAGGTCAACCTCTTCTCCCGCCAGTCTATACAAGGATTATGCGTTTCTAACCACGGCATACCCAGAATCACTAGAAATTGGGGGCCTTGATTAAGTCAAACACAATGGTTTCTCGATGTCAGTCTTGGCACAACAGCGTCATCTCCCTCGTCAAGTGCGTTACAGGACCAGAAGAGATCTCTGTTCCGTCGACGGTGGTGACCAAATCAGTCGTTGCCTTTGGGCAAAGAGATAGACTCATCCTTGAAGCGAATTCTTGATCCATATAGTTACCTATAGCTCCACTGTCGATGTAAGCTCTGACCGCGTGCATACGAGATGGGTGCTGGTGACTGATGAGGATGATTGGCAAGGCTAGAAGTGAGGTCTGGGTACCCTTCTTCTCGCTCGACAAGCGGACCTCTACGCTTGCCGGGCAGAGTAGTTTTCCGACTCAGGTTCGGTGCTGACCTTATCAGCTACCCCCGACTGCCTTCTTGGGTGGTTTCACTGGACAGTCTCGGAGGAAATGGCCGGCCGTGCTGCAATATAGGCACAATTGTTGTTGTCTTCTCTTATCCATTTCCGACTTAGATAGTGGTCCTCGTACACCTCCAATTTGCATGGATTCAGATGTGTCTCTAGTCCTGGCGGTGTTATCTTTTGGACGCCCCAACACTCGATTCTCAAATCTAGCTCGGTCAGATTTCCGGTTCTGCAGTCTATGATCTAGTTGTACCACTAAGTCAACGCATTCCACACAATCTTGAGGTGGGTTGACCACTTGAGCCAAGACATCCTTCAGTTCGCCTCTCAACCCACGATGAAATAACGTGACCCTTTTTTTCCTCCGGCCAACTAGTTTCCACCACTAGTCTAAAGGTTAGGTTGCAATATAGGTTAACAGGTCCTGGTTCCCTTGACGAAGAGACAGCAGTTCGTTATCCAAAGCTTGGCCTTGGGAGTGCCGGGCAAACAACTTCTCCATATTCTGCTAAAACCCCTGAAAGTCTCGAAGAAGGGGGTCGTCTTGATTCACTAGTGGTATGGACCAATCCGCTGCACTCCCACTGAGCTATGAAAAAACAAAGGCCACCTTTGCTTGATCATTCGGAAAGGCCCCTGGCCTGCATAGGAAGTGTAAACGGCACTGGTTCATGAAACCCGCAAACCGCTTAGGATCTCCCGCAAAGCGTTCTGGTGGAGCCAAAGGTATGGCTCCCGGAAGGACCACTTGCACTGGATTACTGGACTGGATTGGGACTCAGGCCTCCATTATTGGCAACGGTGTGTGACCAGCCTGAGCTTGGAGTAATTGCCGGGCTAAATCATCGGTGCGCTCTTTTGCCACAATCAGTTCCCTTCGTAAAGCATTAGTCTCTTGTCGAGCCGAATGCACCTCTGCTCTGAGTTCTCCCAAAAGCTGGGCTAATTGGTCGGTCTCTGAGGTTTCCATGGCACCCAGGTAGAGGTTTGTGTAAGGCTTTGCGTTCTGTTACACTCACCTGGTCTCCACAGGAGCACCAAACAGAGATGGACGATCTGGTGATGAGTGGTGTCTTGTGCTCCCCTCTGACTTTGTCACGAAAGCAGGCTTGCCTAGAACATTAAATCACATGTTACCCAACCATATGGACGAGGGCAACTCCCGCCTCCCGTGGCGTCCTCTTGCACCCCCCACTGCTATATCTCACCTTTGTGTTATGAATAGCGGGCTCTCCGTCCTGCGACTGTTTGCAGGGGTGCGTAGTAGTTCAAAGATCTAGTTACTTCACTGATCCTACCAAGTTCCAGAAAACTGTGACTCAATGGTTAGTCTTATTCCAATGGTATGGATTGCTTAAGAGTTCAAGTTGTTAAAGTTCACTCCTGGGCCCCCTTCCTTACAGGTTTCATGCTTAAGATGGAGCGAGGTCCTGTGATAGCTGGCTTCCAGGTAAGATTTGAACCAGCGTTATGCGAAAGTCTTTCCACACGGTATAGTTCTCTGCACAACTAACCTGCTGCTCTTTATATTCTGCAGGGGCGGAACCTCCAGGACAGAGGTTGAGTGATGAAGTATTGCAAGTCCGTGAGGATTGCTGCCTTCAGGTGAGAGCGGCGTTGCGCAAAATTAGAAGTCTAAATGAGGCCTTCCCCACTGCACCGCTAACCGGATATCTTTCTTTGTTTTCTACAGATGCGGCAGCTCCGGAGCGGTGATTGGATGACGGAGCGGCGATCGTGTTATGGTGTTCCGTTGGATCGCTGGTAAGTATTAGCGTTGCGCTGAAACTGCAATGAAGATTGTGTGGGCTGCGCGACTAATCTGGTGTCCTTTCCTTTTCAGCTCAGAAGCGGCGACTCCAAAAAACGGCCGTGAAGGAGAGTCAGGTAAGTAGCTTGTTCTGTTCTCTATTCTCACTCTTCCCTTGCAGGTAGCTCAAGACAACTGGACGGGCGTGGCTGATGGCTAGCCTGGAGCTGCAGACACGGTGAGCGTTACGCTGCAGGAGTGCAGAATAACGCAAAGCGTGTTCTGTACCAAGGGTGTGGCTTATATAGTCTTCTGAAAGTAGTCCCCAGGTAAAGTAGTCCCAGCAAACACACCCAAGCAAATAGTCCCAAGGCAAGTAATCCCTTCAACCTGCTTCAGATTGGTTTACACACGCTTCATTGGGTTTGAAACGTGCCATGTTGGTGATGGCAGTATGAGCCTGGTGCCAATGGCGCCAGGACCGAGTCCAGGAAGCCCCTTGCGAGATACTTTGGGGTCTTTAAGGCCCCCATGGAACCCAATGCCTTGGGCCGTTTGGTCTGTACCTGATGTTTGGGGGTATGGACCGTGACAGCGCATGCATGACCCCCTATGGAAAGGCCTTCTTTATCTGGGGTGGAGATTTTAATTGTGTCTGCAACACTACATGCGATAGATCCATATCACTTCGGACTCGATCTTCCCAAGCCACAACCACTCTTAATACTGCCCAACTGAGCTAGCCCTAGCAGACATATGGCGTGTGAGATCCATCCAGATTCGAAAGAATACTCTTACTACTCCTCCCCGCATAACCTCTACACGAGGTTAGACTACATCTTTGTGGGCACTGAACATTTACAGAATTTTGCAGGAGCAGAATACATGGGCTGCATCATATCCGATCACTTCCCGCTCATTGTGACTTGGAATCGTGAGATACACTGATGTGACGCATGCCCACAGATGCATTAACAGATTTAGCCTTTCGGGAACAACTTCACGACACATTAGTACTTTTCTTGAAAGAAAACATCAGCAGCGTTAAATGCTGAGGGACTGTTTGGGAAACCTTAAAAGTGTTCACTAGGGGAATTGTTATTGCAGGGGCTGGTGGAGGCTGTAAACAGTTAAAGGCGGAGTTGCAAGTCTTGCAAACCGAAGTTAGGGAATTGGAGACAGTGCAGCCACGTGTGCTCTCTGCAGGACGGGCCTTTCGTGAAACCCAGTTAAACTACCAAGCCACTTGGGAGAGATTATCAAAGTTTGATTATGTCACCAGCACGACACGCACACATGCAGAAGGGGACAAATCAGGGAGACTGCTTGCCTGGTTATGCTGCAAGGAACATCCCAAGGCTCCGATCACGCTTTTCCAAGATGAATGTTGGGAACTTTGGAGAACCCAAACTGCGATTAATGACATATTCGCCACTTATTATGCCACACTATACAGCCACAGTATCCACATACCAGCTCATGACATAGCTGAGGCCTTCACACTAATCAAACATCCACGCCTCACTAGCATTCATAGTGACCTCCTAGACCAACCCTTCACCTTACAGGACCTGGAGGAAGCGATTACTGTATCTGCCTCCGGAAAGAACCTGGGAGGCGACTGTCTCCCAGCAGAGTTTTATAAAAACATATTGCACCACAGTAGCCCCGACAATCTTGAAGGTCCTTGAGGAGACCTGTGAAACAGGTGAACTCCCGGACACGATGCGAGAAACATGGCTAGTCCCTATCCATAAGCCTGGGAAACCAGCGGATGTATGTGATTCATGCAGAATTGCGATGTTAAACTGTTAATTTAAATGCTCGCCTCTCGACTACATAGCTGCATAGCAACATTAATATAAAAAAAAAAAAACGGTACGTGCCTGGTCGCAGCACCACATTGAATTTACGCAGATTGCAACATATAATTGATCAGACAAAAGGGTTCCCATAGCAATACGTAGTGGCATCATTAGATGCGATTAAAGCTTTCGATTCATTGTATTGGGAGTGGATAGAGGCTGCACTGAGGGCTTTTGGGTTTGGAGCATACTTTAGAAGATGGGTCAAAAGACTTTACAGAACAGGGTGACAAATATCCAAACAATGGGACATACAGAGAGGAACCCGAAAGGGGTGTCCACTCTCCCACATGTGCTATATACTCGCGATAGAACCTATAGCAGCATATCTCAGACAGGAATATCTTGAGGCTGGGATACGCATAGGAAACACCACTCACTTGCTCTCATTGTATGCCGATGACGTACTACTTTACCTATGTCAACCGCATCACAACTTACCAATAGTGTTGGAAGTACTGGACGACTTTGCAAGGTTGTCTCGAATTACCTTTAATGAGCACAAATCATGCTCGTTTCCCCTAGCTGGGCTGAGTGACACCAGGTTAACTTGTGCACTAGACTGGGGCCTGAAGTGGGAACACGACTCTTTTCAGTACTTAGGCATAAGAGTTACTCATACCCTGGAACGAACACATAGTCTAAGTACATTGAGAGGGGTAGAAGGAGTTCAGAAGTCAATGGCGTTTTGGTCCCGACTGCCTCTTTCGCTCATGGGAAGGGTGGCCCTCACAAAGATGATCATACTACCCCGCCTACTGTATCGATTCACAAATATCACCAAATACATTGCAGCCCCTTTCTTTCAAGAATTAGAGACCACACCAAGAACCTTTTTATGGGGCACAGGGAGGCACAGACTGTGAACCTCCATTCTGTTACTCACCTTTGAACAGGGCGGAGTCCAGCTACGAGGCTGGAATAATACTCATTTTAGCTTCATTAACAAATGGCTAGCGGACTAACCCACCACAGAGCATAGCTTGCTGGAAACCCTAATCAGCCCTATGCGATTACGAGGGACACTGTGGCACCCTGGGAGTAAGCATGTAACATATCTACTATTACTGATGGTGGGCAGACAGGTCTGGCCAAGGACACAGAAAGTCCTGAAGCTTACACATCCCCATTTTCCCCATGCACCCATCCTAGTCAATACACAGTGGGACCCTGAGGAGCTGAAAATGTTGGGAGGAGACAGGTATTGCAGCATGGGGTGACACTGACATTTACGAAAGCGGCACTTATAGAGAATTGCCAGACCTCACCCAGAAGGATTATCTCCACAAAGGGCAGTTCCTGAGATATATGAAGGTAACCAAATTTGCCAAACACACCTGGCGAGACTGGCCGGCAGAACCCCAGCCGAATGCACTGCAAACACTCACGTATGATTTAGATAATGGCTGGAGGTCGGTGTCCAGATTGTATAGGACCCTAATTGAAAATACTAAAGTTGACCTTATGAAACTCAAGACGAGATGGGAGATAGACCTGGGAGCAGATATAACCGACAACCAGTGTATGTGGGCGGTCAGACAGGTCACAAATGTGTCACGTAATGCAAGATTTAGACTGATCCAGATTCATGTGCTCCACCGCACACATATGACCCCAGCTAGGGTTGCTAATTTTAAAAATAACGCCGCATCTACCGGCATCTCGATGCGGTCAGGAGAACGCCCACTTCATGCACATGCTTTGGGAATGTGAGAGGGTACAAAGGTTTTGGACTAGAATTAAACATACTTGCCAAAGAGCAGGGATTAGCAGATACAAATGGACCCCACAGGAATGCATACTAGAGATGTACACAAGAACCAGTAAGCACAAACATGTCTCTAGGTTTATGGACTTAGCCTGTATATTAGGTCAGAGGTTGAGAGCAAGGAGTGATAGGTCGCCATCCCCTACCTAGAGACCCTGAGTCGCACAAGGTTATATCCAAGGTAACCTCATGTGATTTTAAGGTTACACATACCACACCTAATTCACACAAGTATGTTGCTTTTTACTTTTCAATTTATTATTCAAATAATGAGTATATAAAAACAAACCTAAATATATGAAAACAAACTGTGCTAATCACTTACAATCTAACTGATGAAGGTCCACCAGGCCTTTCAGGATGTCAAAAACCATAGTGAAAGGTAACGGGAAAGAACAGTATGTATTACTGTGAGTATGTACGCATATGATTACACGGAAGAGTCAAAATATATTGTGGTCTCCCAACTTCTAATGTATGCCTAAAAGGTTTTTTAACCAGAGTGAATGATCTAATATTATATTTTTAGTATATTAGTCACTCTGTTTAGATTGACTTGCATTAATGTAGGGTAGCTGTGGGTTATTTAATACACGCCAGCTATCCTATTGCAATTTATTCAATATGAGAGGTAGGAATCGGCGAATACACAAGTTCCTATTAACAAGTCGACATATGTTTCGGCCTTTCTGACTCATACGGGACTCTCTCTGGTGCCGTTGGTCTGGATGTTGATAATGGCCGTCTTCAGGACAGGGGCAGATTTGTACTTTTCCGTAATAAATACTTTCCCACTAGTAGAACATCTAGATTGGAATACATAAAAAAGGAATACGTAAAAAGGTTGTATAGTTTGGGACATATTGTTCACCAATTCTTAAAAACGGTGTGGATTGCCAGTATTAGAACTGCAGTAACTTGGACTAACCTGAGAGTTTCTCAATTTCTTTGGGTCGTATATGGTAGTAATTGTCAGCAATTTCAACAGGTTCCTACAGGAATGCCATCAATTTCATTTCATGCACTGTGTCTGTAAAAAGTACGGACAGTGATCGATTAGGCGCCTATTTGTCTCTACATTACTTAGTTAATTACATATTGATTAGTGGGTACCAATAGTTTATTAAAAGTACCTTTCGTGATTCAATCTTGGCGAACTGGTGAAGTATAGGAGCTTCACTTGGCTCAATTCGCAATAGTGCTGAATTCAAAATGAAGGCACTTCCATTTGTTGATGTTGATGCGCAGTGGCTGCAAAAGGTAACAAAATAAATCAGGGCTTATGGCAGTAAATGAGGTCCAATTGTTAATTATTACTTGTTTCATTCGTAGGTTGCCAGCCATTGAGAATGCCATCATCTCACATCATTGTGCCAATATTTAATCTAGTGTGGCAAACATATTGTTGGACCATGTATAATTACTAAATGGCATTTGCACTTCCACACATGTTCATATATGGAGCATCGGAATCTATTCTAAATCGTGTTGCTTTGAAACAATGAATAGCGGCTAATACATCAGTGCATGATGCACAGATATATTACACACACGAAAACTCGCTGGCCCGGTAGCTGGGGTACTTTATATTGTATAGAGAATGTTTTGTAACTTTAGTTCTTATGAAACATAATGAATAGCAGCTGATACATTATTACGTGTTGCAAACGCAGAAAGAAACGCTTGCCCAATAATTAAAGTACTTTGGGAACAGCGCGAGGCGATTTATTTAACAAGCTCATGCCTGCAGCGCCATATAAATGATGTCTCAACTCACCTTCGACACGAGCCATAGTCCATGCGTTTGAAACCGGGGTCTACTGATTCACCATGCAACGTGGTGTGTCGGCTAAGTCTAATATTTAAAGGGAACGTCGTCAGCACGTGGTGTATATCACTTGTGTGTTCGCAAAAGAGCTTTTTGCATCGCAACTTTTTCTCCTTTCACGTGTGATTACTTTGCAAGAAGCCTGGTGCTATGTGTTTGGACATAAATGGCAAAACGGCCCCAGGGCATAGTCGGATACTCATAATTAAAGAACCTTTTAGGCTAACTCTAATGCCGATCAGGGACTGTACATCTATACTGTGCATGCTGGGAAATGTAGTGCACATAGTATACTCTGTATATTGATGTCAACGGAGTGAGAGGTACAAACCATCATGTCAAACAAAGTTGCATTATGCATAGCGAGAGAGTAAATGTGGTTTACAATTAGAACAGACCACTTATGTTGTTGATGCTTAGTACATACAGAGTTGCATAAACAAACTTTGACATAACGTTTCAGGCCGTGCGTTATATGTTGTCACATAATATTAGCATGTTCATATTTAATCTGTGCCAGATGCCTGTATACTTTAGACACAATGTTCTGGCTCATAGACACTGAAAACACTGTGGTACTGCTGGGAGATGTAGTTCGAACACATGATCATCTGGGTATGTTAGTACACTTCATCAGACCACAGAGACAGTTCATTGTGCACAATGAATATTGTTTAAACACCACTTGACCTGTCGATTTTTACCGGTACATGGTGTATTGTTTTACAGATATTCAACGTGAAATTTGCGTAGGAGCATAACTTATTGGTTGTCACACAACTATTGGCATGTTAGTACTTAGTGTGAGTCTGCTTTCTGTGTGCAAACATGCAAGAGGGATCGTTGTGCAATGAAAATATACATTAAAAATTATTAGCTTGAACATATCGTTTAAATGGTGTGTGGTTCATTGATGTTGACAGAGTTGTACACAGACACGTGTGAAAAACAACTCTGCCTGCGACAACACAGACCTAGGGGGTATTGCTTTATCAGTTTCTCTCCCAGATAGAGGAGACATATTGTAATTGGCTAAACACCGAGACGGATCACGTGGTGCCATGGGTGAGACATGTGTTCCTTCATTCACAAAAATTTGTTCCACTCAACGGCTACATTTAAGCCACCCTTTACAGAATTAGTTTCATAAATCCAGCGTTGCTCGCACCTAGTAAGAGTTAGATTGCGGTCCCCACCTCTTATAGCTTGTTTCACCACCTGTAGGACGCACCAAAGCATCTCTGTCGGTTTATGCTGTTTTTGCACATAGTGTGCCACCAACGGTTTATTTTCCATTTGATTTTTTATACATGACTTATGCTCACAAATACGTTGTCTGACTTGCCTTTTTGTTTTTCCAATATATGCTAAATTGCAAGGGCAGAGAATGACATACACTGCCCATGTGGTGGCACAGTTGGTGAAATCTCGTAGTAGAATAACTCGGGTACCTAAGGTGATGTTCTTCATGTTTTTTGTTTGTGGGCAGACTGAGCATTTACCACACTTATAATGTCCTGTCACTGGGGGGAGCCCCCATGATGTGTTCTGAGTAAATTGTGAAGTTTTTGGACCTGGGTAGGTATGTACCAGGTTGTCTTTAAGATTTTTTTGTCTTTTGAATGCAAAGCGAGGTTTTACTGGGTTGAAATCTTCTGTTTTTAGCATATCCCAGTGTTTCAGAATGGTTTTCCGCAAGCGAGCGCTTATAGGGCTGTAGGTGCTCACAAAACCACTTATTTAGTGTGGTTTTCTGTACTGGGTTAAGGCAGTTCTCCCTATTCATATGTTGTGCTCTCTTGTAGGCTCTTTGGATAGTTTGTTTTGGGTAACCTCGATCTCTTAGTCTGGTCTTAAGAGCTTGTCCATGTGTTTTGTAATCTGATATTTGAGAACAGTTTCTGCGAATGCGCAGAAATTGTCCGAATGGGAGGCCCTCTTTTAGACTTTTTGGATGAAAACTTGAATATTTCAGAAGTGTATTTCTGTCTGTCGGTTTTTTGTAGAGAACCGCTTCTAATTTCCCTTCGTCCGTCTTGATAATCTCTAGGTCTCCTTTATCTCCTTTTATTTGATTTGAGTTTTGCGAGGGCTTCTCTTTCTTTCCTTGACAGATTGTCTTTGTCGTTGTTGTTCGTGGAAAGACAAAGACAAGCTGTCAAGGAAAGAAAGAGAAGCCCTCGCAAAACTCAAATCAAATCGTTAATTCATAATCAAACCTGCAGATAAAGGAGGGGGCATAGAGCTCTGGGATAAGCAAGATTACGATACAGAGGTTGCCAGACATCTCAATGACCCCCTAACGTACCGACCACTACCCCTTGACCCTACTAATAGACTGAAAGATGAAATACATAGTTTGATGAAATATGCCTTCGACGAGGGCTGGATTGATGAAGATGAGCAGTCGTTCTTAATCAATCAAAACCCCACTACACCGGCTTTCTATATTTTGCCAAAGATACATAAGAACTTATCCAAACCACCAGGTCGTCCCATCGTAGCAGCAATAAACTGTATTTTGGAACCCCTTTCGATGTATGCAGACTGGTTTTTCCGACCATTCGTGAGCAAGATGCAATCATATATCAAAGATACCACGAGCATGATAAAAACTATTGCAGACATTCAAACTACTCGAGATGACATACTAGTCACTCTTGATGTGGTAGCTCTTTACACGAGCATACCCCAACAAGACTGTCTTACAGTAATGTCAAAATATCTTAACTCACGAACCACAACCCTGACAAAAGTACCAACGGCTTTCATACTAGAATGTATACGTTTGGCACTGAGAGAAAACTTTTTTCTATATGAAACTACTTTCTATAACCAGCTACAAGGGACCAGCATGGGTGCTACATTCGCGTCTGACCTCGCTAACCTATACATGGATGATTTTGAAACTAAATTCATCTATAACTGTACCAATCCGTTCAAATTGAACATCATTGCCTGGTATAGATACATTGATGACGTGTTTATGCTCTGGCGGGGCTCTGTATCATCTCTGGTAGATTTTCATTCCTGGCTAAACCTTCAAAATCAGTGCATTCAATTCACGATTGAACATAACAGTATGAAAGTCTCGTTTTTAGACCTAGAGATTATCAAGATGGACAAAGGGAAATTAGAAACGGTTCTCTACAAAAAACCGACAGACAGAAATACACTTCTGAAATATTCAAGTTTTCATCCAAAAAGTCTAAAAGAGGGCCTCCCATTCGGACAATTTCTGCGCATTCGCAGAAACTGTTCTCAAATATCAGATTACAAAACACATGGACAAGCTCTTAAAACCAGACTAAGAGATCGAGGTTACCCAAAACAAACTATCCAAAGAGCCTACAAGAGAGCACAACATATGAATAGGGAGAACTGCCTTAACCCAGTACAGAAAACCACACTAAATAAGATCACCTGTGTGAACACCTACAGCACTATAAGCGCTTGCTTGCCGAAAACCATTCTGAAACACTGGGATATGCTAAAAACAGAAGATTTCAACCCAGTAAAACCTTGCTTTGCATTCAAAAGACAAAAAAATCTTAAAGACAACCTGGTACATACCTACCCAGGTCCAAAAACTTCACAATTTACTCAGAACACATTATGGGGGCTCCCAGTGACAGGACATTATAAGTGTGGTAAATGCTCAGTCTGCCCACAAACAAAAAACATGAAGAACATCACCTTAGATACCCGAGTTATTCTACTACGAGATTTCACCAACTGTGCCACCACATGGGCAGTGTATGTCATTCTCTGCCCTTGCAATTTAGCATATATTGGAAAAACAAAAAGGCAAGTCAGACAACGTATTTGTGAGCATAAGTCATGTATAAAAAATCAAATAGAAAATAAACCGTTGGTGGCACACTATGTGCAAAAACAGCATAAACCGACAGAGATGCTTTGGTGCGTCCTACAGGTGGTGAAACAAGCTATAAGAGGTGGGGACCGCAATCTAACTCTTACTAGGTGCGAGCAACGCTGGATTTATGAAACTAATTCTGTAAAGGGTGGCTTAAATGTAGCCGTTGAGTGGAACAAATTTTTGTGAATGAAGGAACACATGTCTCACCCATGGCACCACGTGATCCTTCTCAGTGTTTAGCCAATTACAATATGTCTCCTCTATCTGGGAGAGAAACTGATAAAGCAATACCCCCTAGGTCTGTGTTGTCGCAGGCAGAGTTGTTTTTCACGTGTCTGTGTACAACTCTGTCAACATCAATGAACCACACACCATTTAAACGATATGTTCAAGCTAATCATTTTTAATGTATATTTTCATTGCACAACGATCCCTCTTGCATGTTTGCACACAGAAAGCAGACTCACACTAAGTACTAACATGCCAATAGTTGTGTGACAACAAATAAGTTATGCTCCTACGCAAATTTCACGTTGAATATCTGTAAAACAATACACCATGTACCGGTAAAAATCGACAGGTCAAGTGGCGTTTAAACAATATTCATTGTGCACAATGAACTGTGTCTGCGGTCTGATGAAGTGTACTAATATACCCAGATGATCATGTGTTCGAACTACATCTCCCAGCAGTACCACAGTGTTTTCAGTGTCTATGAGCCAGAACATTGAGTCTAAAGTATACAGGCATCTGGCACAGATAAAATATGAACATGCTAATATTATGTGACAACATATAACGCACGGCCTAAAACGTTATGTTAAAGTTTGTTTATGCAACTCTGTATGTACCAAGCATCAACAACATAAGTGGTCTGTTCTAATTGTAAACCACATTTAATCTCTCGCTATGCATAATGCAACTGTGTTTGACGTGATGGTTTGTACCTCTCACTCCGTTGACATCAATATACAGAGTATACTATGTGCACTACATTTCCCAGCATGCACAGTATAGATGTACAGTGCCTGATCGGCATAAGAGTTAGCCTAAAAGGTTCTTTAATTATGAGTATCCGACTATGCCCTGGGGCCGTTTTGCCATTTATGTTCAAACACATAGCACCAGGCTTCTTGCAAAGTAATCACACGTGAAAGGAGAAAAAGTTGGGATGCAAAATGCTCTTTTGCGAACACACACGTGATATACACCACGTGCTGATGACGTTCCCTTTAAATATTAGACTTAGCCGACACACCACGTTGCATGGTGAATCAGTAGACCCCGGTTTCGAACGCATGGACTATGGCTCGTGTCGAAGGTGAGTTGAGACATCATTTATATGGCGCTGCAGGCATGAGCTTGTTAAATAAATCGCCTCGCGCTGTTCCCAAAGTACTTTAATTATTGGGCAAGCGTTTCTTTCTGCGTTTGCAACACATCTTTGCAATATGTAATAATGTATCAGCTGCTATTCATTATGTTTCATAAGAACTAAAGTTACAAAACATTCTCTTTACAATATAAAGTACCCCAGCTACAGGGCCAGCGAGTTTTCGTGTGTGTAATACATGTGTGCATCATGCACTGATGTATTAGCCGCTATTCATTGTTTCAAAACAACACGATTTAGAATAGATTCCGATGCTCCATATATGAACATGTGTGGAAGTGCAAATGCCATTTAGTTATTATACATGGTCCAACAATATGTTTGCCACACTAGATTAAATATTGGCACAATGATGTGTGATGATGGCATTCTCAATGGCTGGCAACGTACGAATAAAACAAGTAATAATTAACAATTGGACCTCATTTACTGCCATAAGCCCTGATTTATTTTGTTACCTTTTGCAGCCACTGCGCATCAACATCAACAAATGGAAGTGCCTTCATTTTGAATTCAGCACTATTGCGAATTGAGCCAAGTGAGGCTCCTATACATCACCAGTTCGCCAAGATTGAATCACGAAAGGTACTTTTAATAAACTATTGGTACCCACTAATCAATATGTAATTAACTAAGTAATGTAGAGCCAAATAGGCGCCTAATCGATCACTGTCCGTACTTTTTACAGACACAGTGCATGAAATGAAATTTATGGCATTCCTGTAGGAACCTGTTGAAATTGCCGACAATTACTACCATATACGACCCAAAGAAATTGAGAAACTCTCAGGTTAGTCCAAGTTACTGCAGTTCTAATACTGGCAGTCCACACCGTTTTTAAGAATTGGTGAACAATATGTCCCAAACTATACAACCTTTTTACGTATTCCTTTTTTATGTATTCCAATCTAGATGTTCTACTAATGGGAAAGTATTTATTACGGAAAAGTACAAATCTGCCCCTGTCCTGAAGACGGCCATTATCAACATCCACACCAACGGCACCAGAGAGAGTCCCGTATGAGTCAGAAAGGCCGAAACATATGTCGACTTGTTAATAGGAACTTGTGTATTCGCCGATTCCTACCTCTCATATTGAATAAATTGCAATAGGATAGCTGGCGTGTATTAAATAACCCACAGCTACCCTACATTAATGCAAGTCAATCTAAACAGAGTGACTAATATACTAAAAATATAATATTAGATCATTCACTCTGGTTAAAAAACCTTTTAGGCATACATTAGAAGTTAGGAGACCACAATATATTTTGACTCTTCCGTGTAATCATATGCGTACATACTCACAGTAATACATACTGTTCTTTCCCGTTACCTTTCACTATGGTTAAAGGCCTGGTGGATCTTCACCAGTTAGATTGTAAGTGATTAGCACAGTTTGTTTTTATATATTTAGGTTTGTTTTTATATACTCATTATTTGAATAATAAATTGAAAAGTAAAAAGCAACATACTTGTGTGAATTAGGTGTGGTATGTGTAACCTTAAAATCACATGAGGTTACCTTGGATATAACCTTGTGCGACTCAGGGTCTCTAGGTAGGGGAAGGCGACCTATCACTCCTTGCTCTCAACGTATAAGTCTCCCATTGATAGTGACGCCCCCCCGACAACAAAAAACTGGGAGTACCCAATCTTATAACACTGTATTAGGTCAGAGGTGCATAGGAATGACTTGGAAGTCGAGAAGAGGCCTGCAGTTTGGAGTACGGCTAAAAGAAATGCAGCTCTGGTGTGCAGCTGAAACTACGGCATGGGGCCATGCCATAAATGTACATAGAGGAGAGGTAGGGCTCCTTTTCGAAGCATGGAATGCATTAGTCAATTTTGTTCTTAATCCCTCGGACGATAAGCCACCATGAATTGGACAGGATAAACAACAGAACTTATGTAAGCTCATTCTATACGGTTTGTCTCCTGCGAAGCAGACTGTACACTCCCTCCTACTGCGTGAATGGCAATCTGTTAAATATATGACCCTTCAATGCGACAAGCTGTGGTATCGATTGAGAACAAAATGAATACTTACAATATTTGCCTAAATGGTTGGGTATCAGGATTCCTCTCCTTTGCCGTGTCCTTTCTTCAACCAGTTTTTGATCTCCCCTTCCTAGCTTTCTTTCCTGTTTGTTTGATGCTTATTGTCCTGTCGTACTGTATTATATGTTGTTGCGCATGTGCAACTCAATACTGCTTGACCATTGTAACCGACAAAATGGCAAACAGATACAATTTTTTAAAAAGCCTTGATTACTGGGATTTTCCACCACAACACCTTTTGCTGGGACGTAATATAAGCTGAAAGTGCAGCTAAGTGGACCTTCAGGGAATAAAAAACCAGGCCTGAGTCAAGTAGGTGAGTCAGGTATGGAATACATTACTCACCGTAATCGTATTTCTGGTGCTTGTATCTGCTTAGATTCACCTGCTATGCATAGGCAGACATCTAGTGGAAGCTGCAGAGTATTACGGTAGGTTTTTCCTAAACTCGAAAATGGATGTCGAAAAGGGGCGTGTCAGTAATACTATCCTTATTGTGATGTCCCCTGTACCCATGATCCCTCACGCTTGTAGGTCCCTCAGATTGTATTTTTTCTGACATCAGGGAGCATGAGGAGTAGCGTGAGTACAGAGTATCCAAGCAGATATATGGAAAGCTCATTTAACATCTATGCACCTTCTCTCAGGGGAGGAAGTGTGGGCGCATGTGAATCTAAGCAGATACAAGCACCAGAAACACGATTACAGTGAGTAATGTATTCTTTCTGATGCTTGTGAAATCTGCTTAGATTACATGCTATCCATAGATTAGCGAGCAGTGTTATGAGAAGGTGGTGGGTCAGGAGAAGGAGTAGCGGCAAATAGATGTTTTAGAACCGCTTGTCCCACCTGTGTATCTGTCTTGGAATGGGTGTCAATGCAGCAGTGCTGAGTGAAGGTTTGAACTGAGCTCCATGTAGCTGCCTTGCAAATGCTGTCTAGGGGGACATTTGCAATGAAGGCTAGAGTGGCCCCGGTACCTCGTGTGGAGTGGGCTCTTGGTGTTATAGGCAGTGTTTTGTCTGATAATGAAAAGCATAATGGTATACATTTGACTATCCATTTGGAGATGGCTCTTTTGGAAACCCGTTCTCCCTGTAGCCATGAAGACAAACAGTTGATCAGTCTTCCTCAGCGGTTTGGTCTTATCTAGGTAGTAGAGAACCGCCCTCCACACATCTAGTGTATGGAGTTTGACCTCATCTGAGCTTGTTGGCTTCTTGAAGAAGGCCGGGTGCTCGATGGACTGGTTTACGTGAAACTTGGAAATTAATTTATGTGAGAACCTAGGGTGCGTCCTTAAAACCAATTTGTCTTTATGAATGATAAAGAAAGGGTCCTGCACTGACAAGGCTTGGAGTTTGCCGACTCTTCTTATGGAGGTAATTGCCACTAAGAAGGCAGTTTTATAGGTTATGCGTTTAAGAGTAACCTGATGCAAAGACTCGAACGGGGGGTCCCATGAGTTTTGCTAGTACTACATTTAGATCCCAACCAGACGGGGGATTAGAGACCGGAGAGTGTAGTCTCTTTACTCCTTCCATGAATGCCTTAATGACTGGCACCTTCCACCATGAAATCTTACTTTGAGAGGTGGTGTATGCTGATAAAGCTGCTGGGTGGACATTAAGAGAATTAAAGACCAACCCTGGGATTCCAAGATGGCCGCTGGGGTGACGAGCCGCGTCTGAGCTGCGCTCTCCACGGGGTGCCGAAATAAACACGTTGAAGCAGCGTTTCCAGCACGATCTGCGAGCGTTTTGCTCCCCCTACACCCACAGAAATCTCCGGTCAGGCACCTCAACTAAAGGGGCGCAGGGAACGCTGAAAAGCGAGCGAGGCAGCGACCGCCCCTCCCCCACCAGGAGCTCCCGGCCGCCGAGCCGGCAACGACTTCGGAGAACTGCAGGAAGGCTCGCCGCACTCCGAAACAAGGAAAGGGGGGCCTGAGTGACCAGAGCGGGCTCCCTCCCGCCCGGCGCTTCGCCGTGGCATCCGCCGCCGTGGGATTGAGCTGGGAAGCGGCGGCTTCTGAGGTCGGAGCAGCGGGACCTCCGGCCCATCCCCCTCCATCGGCGAAAACACCCGGCACTGGACACAAGCGGCGCAGCGACTAAGAAACCCAAGGAGTGCGGGACAGCAGGCACATACGCGCCCACTGAGGGAAGCACGCACACAGCGCTGGAAGAGGGTGAGTGCCCCTCGCTCAGCGTGGGCATCTGTGATCCAGTGAAGGGAACCCCGGATAGATATAGCCCCCGGCGGGGAGGGGTGCGAAGAGGTGGAGGAGAATCAGGCCCAGGAGCGAGAAACAGGACCAGGAGCACGGGATCACCCCGGGGACCCCCGCACCCCACAGCCGGAACACAGCATTAATAACTCCATAAAACAGGTGCGCAGAGACGGTATCCCGCTGAGGGGCAAAGAGGAACGCGACGACCGGCAGCACAGAGGGCGTCCCCGCGGACACGGCCCGGAAGCAGAGGGGACACATCAACAGGGAGATCCCACTGAAACGACGAGTCCTGCGGGCAGTCCATTAGCTGACCGGATTGGCAACCCTGACCGGGAAAGAATATACATCCAAGTGTGAAAGGGCCCACTTAAGTGGCCCTAACCGGGAGCTCCTCAGCGGGGACATCGCGCAGCTCACAGGGGCAACACAAGAGCCCACGCACACCCCTGGGAAAACTAACGGATCATGTCAAGGGCAAAAAACAAGAACAACGCTCCCCAACAGACCCCACAAGGCAAGAAGCAAACATACTACAACTGTGGTCAACAGACAATACAGCGCAAGCAAAAGGGAAGCCTCAGGACAACCAACAAGGCGAAGACATGTCGCAGACGAACCCTCATCACCCACCCTCAAGGGATGACATGCAAGAATGGTTTCAGGAGTTGCAAGAAAAATTCATGTCTTCAGTTCAGGAACAGTTCACGACGATGAAAGATGACATGAAACAGGCGGTTCAGGTTCTCAGGGTGGACGTGGCCAAACTGGAGGAGAGAACAGACATATTGGAAAAAACGATGCAGGGGGTCGAGGAGGAAACGCGACAGACGAGCGAAACTCAGGAACACCTGTTGAGACTCACCCATAACCTGGAGATACAATGTGAGGATTTGGAGAACCGCTCCAGGCGCTATAACATATGCATCAAAAACATGACAGAAACAATAGTGGACAAAGACCTTAAGACTGCTGTTAAAGGGGTGTTCAGAGACATTCTGGATGAATCAGAGTCAGATGCAATCGGAGTGGACAGGGTCCACAGGGTCGGACCAAAAAGATCCGGAGCACCTGGGGAAAGAACACGAGATGTTCTGGTGGCGCTATCCTCATACCCACAAAAAAACAGATTCTGACGAAAGCCAGTGAAATGGATCACATCAGTATGAACGGACAAGAAATCCAACTACACCAGGACCTGGCCCTGGTCACATTGCAAAAACGAAGAGCGATGGGCCCACTAGTTTGGGCTTTGGTGGCAAAAGAAATCCGGTACAAGTGGACCTTCCCGTTTGGATTGACTTTTACATGGGAAGGAAAACAGAGAAGAGCGACCACCTGGGAAGAGGGCTTTAACATATTGGGGCTCCAGGACGTTAGGGAGGAAGGGGATCAAGAAATGTCCAGTGTGGAGCAAAGGAGCAAAGGAGAAAACCGAAAGGATGGGATACGATCAAACAAAAAAGGCCAAACACGGGAAGAGAAGGCCGCAGGAAGATGCCATGATTGGAGAAAGAGAAATGGAATGTCGTGGCCACCCTTGTGGCAACCACACAAGGCACCAGCGAGGGGGAAGTTGAGAATAAGAAACGCTACATGAGAGGCAGAGTCGGCGGCCCGGAGGGCCCCATCGGCTTGGAATCCGGTAAGGACGATTGGTAATGTGGGGTTTAGAATCCCCCACAAAAATGTCCCCCGAGAGGATGAAGGGCAGGGAGCTGTGGGTGCAACGCCCTGGCAACAGTAGGAACCCTCGCCCTGCTCGGGGGCAACTTGTTTGGTTTAAGGTTAATGGTTGGGGGGGGAGTTTAGGGGGAATGGACATGGGAATGGGGACACAAAAATAATGGCGGCGGCAAAGCAAGGGATTCCAAATACAATGAACCTGTGTCTTACTAAATGGGGAAGGTCCGCATTGTAACCTATAACATAAGGGGGATGAATCATCCCACGAAAAGGGTAAAGCTGGAGAGACTACTCAAAAGGGAAGGGCGGGTCTCCTGCTCCTCCAGGAAACCCATATCAGAGCAAAGGACAAACAGAAAACCCGTCTAAGGGGTTTTAAAATCTGGGCCCAGGCGAACTCCACAGAAAAAAGATCAGGGGTCCTTATAGCAGTGAGGGATGGATGGGACGCAAAACTGGAGGACGCCATCACAGATAGGGAGGGAAGGTATGTGTTCGCTAACGTGGTATTGGAGGAGCAGCGGTTCACTCTCGCGTCCGTATGCGCGCCCAATGTGGGACAGGATGGCTTTTTGAGAGATACACTGGGAAAACTCGAATCCTTTGCAAGAGGGGAGGTGATTTTGGGGGGAGACCTGAATATGGCATGGGACCCAAAACTGGACAGAAGCACGGGTAACATACAAGGTCATGGGGCCTTGTTGCTCGAAACGCCTCAAGCAACAAATGGACCAACTAGCCCTATATGATGTGTGGAGGGAATTGAAAGGGGAGCAAAGAGGGTATACATACTTTTCGCATAATCCGAGACCCGGTTACGGGGGAATCAATAAGGGAAATGATAGAAGAATATTTCACACAAAATGACACTGGGGAAATTTCTATGTGCACGGTCTGGGAGGCATTTAAAGCTGTGATCCGCGGGAGGATAATGGCACTGAAAATCACGAAGGAGAAACAGAGGTATATGTGGGAAAAGGAAATGGAAAGATCAATTACAGAACTACAAGGGAAAATCGTGGCACTGCCTTCTAGAGATCTGAAGAGGGCGCTGAGGCATACACAAGGCCAACTAGAGATGTTACACACTAAAGGGGCGGAAAGGAGTCTGATATACCTAAGACAAAGATACTATATAAAAGAAAACAAAGCAGATAGGCTTCTAGCGAGACAACTCTGCGCAAAACAAAAAGACACTACGATCAAAAGCATCACAGACACGACAGGAGAACATCTCACGCGCACAAAAGACATAGGGGAAGTGTTCAGAGAATACTACCAAAAACTATACTCCAGAGACCACCCGGATGCAGACGCACAGGACACATATCTGAAAACCCACACCCTCCCACAAATCTCAGAAGCATACAGGCAGGCCTTAGAGGACCCTATTAAAGAAGAGGAAGTTAAAAAAGCAATAAATGACCTCCCAATAAATAAAGCTCCAGGCCCGGATGGCTTCACAGCCCCATTTTATAAAACATATGCAGATATGTTAATCCCTGTCCTAACCAGGCTCCTAAACTCATTTAAAGATAGTGGTAACGTGACCCCCCACAATGAACGAAGCGAAGGTCCTAGTATTTCACAAACCAGGGAAAGACCCTTCAGTCCCGGCGTCATATAGACCGATCTCCTTAATAAACATTGATGCAAAAATATACACTAAGATTTTAGCCGCCAGGCTTTCCCCTCTTCTCCCGAAGCTAATACATCTAGACCAATCGGGCTTCATCCCGGGAAGACAAACCCATGACAACCTTAGAAGGATCATCCACTGGGTGGAAAAAATAGGCATAAAGCAAACCCTGGCTATCCTACTTGCAGTAGTTGCAGAGAAAGCGTTCGACCGGGTGGAATGGTCCATGCTACTTAAGACCCTGCACTCCATGGGATTCGGGGAGAATTTCATAGCAAGAATAAGAGCGAACTATAATGCCCCAACCTGCAGAGTGGCAATCAATGGGGAGGTTACGGAAAAGGTACGCATATCCCGCGGAACAAAACAGGGATGCCCGCTCTCCCCACTATTATACGCTATCCTTCTAGAACCCCTCCTACTGAAATTAAGAGAAGCTACACACATAAAAGGGATAGGCATGGCAGGCATACAGCACAAGGTAACCGCATATGCTGATGATATGTTGCTAGCATTAGAAGAGCCGGGCCAACCATTGGCGGCAGCGGTAGGGGAGCTAGAAGAATTTGGGGCCATCTCAGGCCTAAAAATTAATAGGAACAAATCAGAAATCCTAATACTGGCGGGCGACAGGGGGGAGATAGCGAGAGTAGCCAAGTCACTGGACCTCAAGATAGCAGAGGGCGGCATTAAATACCTGGGTATAACGCTTACACAAAGGGTGGATCTGCTCTATGGGAATAACTATCCGCAACTACTAACGAAGCTTCGTAGAGACCTGGAGAGATGGAATCCCCTCATGATCTCTTGGTGGGGCAGGATCCAAGCGGTAAAGATGACCATCCTCCCAAAAATACTATACTATTTCCAGGCCCTCTCGATAGGGGTACCCAGATCATTCTTTAAAACACTGTGAAAGGCAATCACAACATTTGTGTGGAAAGGGAAAGGGAAAACGCTAAGACTTGTTAGGGCTGTCATGTCATCCCCAATCAGGGAAGGGGGGCCGGCGCTACCCCACTTCCAGAAATACTACCAAGCGGCACAGTTAAAAGTACTACGGGAGTGGCTAGGTGACGACCCACAACCGATCAGGGCAGCGCAGGACAGAGCAGTGGCTAGAACCCCACTAGTGGAACTCCTCTGGAAACAGAAACAGCATAGACACCCCAACACAGGGATTAGCGAAATAATGAAAACAATGATGGAGGCGTGGGACATACAAACACGAAGAGGCGTAATGACCACCACGCTAGGCCCATTCACCCCTATTTGTAGGAACCCGTAATTCCCACCGGGGATGGAGCAGGTGGCGTATGAATGCTGGGAGGAGGCAGGAATAACGAAAATAGGGGAAATGTTCTTCAACAATGAAATTAGATCATATGAAGCACAAGGGAGAAGCTTTATGGGACTCCTCATAGCGGCATGGACAACAATAGCCCACAATTGGAAAAAGAAAGACACCCCACTGATATACACATGGCTTCAAAAAGTCTGGGCCCAGATGGCGATGGAAAAAGTCACACACACAATCCAGGGAACGAGAGACAGGTTCGCTAAGGAATGGGGAGGAGTCCTGGAGTACCTCCAGACAGACTTTATGGAACAATGGTACCCACACAACATCAAGATCTCAGACATCTTCAATGCATAATGCAATCCCTGAATCAAAACTCACGTGTCCCTGAGGGGGGGGGTGAGGGAGGGGTGGAGGGGGTAGTTGGGAGGAGAAGTTAATGTAATGTTGAATACATGTTGATATGTTGAAAATAATAAAGACAATTTGAAAAAAAAAGACCAACCCTGAATCCAACAGGTAGACCATGTAAGTAAGAATGTGTGATGGAGTACACTCTAAGGGGTTTATCTGCTTAGATTGACACCAAATGACAAATCTCTTCCACTTGTGGAAATAGCAGTGTCTGGTGTTTGGCTTCCGTGCTTCTTTCAGGATGTCCATACATCGTTGTGGAAGATTAAGGTGTCCGAACTCTATGACTTCAGGAGCCATGCTGCTAGGTTCAAAGAGTGAGGTTGTGGATGTATTGTTGACCCCCCGTGTTGAGTCAACAGGTTGACTTGGTACGGGAGATTGATGGGGTCGCACATCGCCAGTTTGCGCAGATGTGGATACCATGGTTGTCGAGCCCACATAGGAGCAACTAGGAGGAGTGTCATCTGTTCCCTGTGTATCTTGTTCACTACCCTGCTGATTAATGGAGTCGGGGGAAAAGCGTAAGCAGATATCCATGATCAATTCATCCATAGGGCGTTCCCCTTGGAGTCTGGTAGGGGGAATCTGCATGCGAAGTCTGGGCATTGCTTGTTCTCTTTTGTAGCGAACAAGTCTAGAGAGGGATAGCCCCAAAAAGAGAAGATGTGGTCTACTACATCTGCGTGCAGTTGCCACTCGTGGGATCTCTGCTGAGAGAGTCTGCTAGAGTGTTGAGTACCCCTGGATCATGTTGGGAGGATAGGGACACCACTCGTCTGAGTGCCCACTTCCATATTTTCTGCGCCAGTTTGGACAGATTTGGAGAGTGTGTACCTCCCCGTTTGTTGACATAGAACATAGCGGTAGTGCTGTCTGTTAGGACTTGTACCGATTGGTGTGTCAGATATTCTTCGAATGCTTGTAGTGCCTTGGGGATTGCCAATAACTCTAGTATGTTTATGTGCCTTTCTGCGTTCTTTTTGTGACCACAGGCCGAGTGCTGAAGGTAGTGGGGCCCCCCCACCCGGAAAGTGGCACGTCTGTTGTGACGATCGGCTACGCTTCCGGTTCGTGGAAAGGTTTCCCCTTGAGCAGATTCTCCCGTAAATTCTGAACCAGTGTTGGCGCAAAAAAAACACTAGATCGTCCCACTGATCACTTGCCTGAGACCATTGTTTCGCCAACCACTCCTGCATTGGTCGCATGCGCAGGTGCGCGTGGAGGACCAGGTAAATGCACAATGCCATCATACCTAGCAGACGCACAGCTTTGCATACGCTTATCTGGAGACCGGCTTGATACTGGGGTATTTGACGAAGCATGTTTTGTACTCTTTCCTTGAATTTGAAGGCTAAGCCTTTTTCTGTATCTAATACAGCTCCTAGGAACTGTTTCGATGTGTTTGGTGCCAGACTTGACTTCCTCTCGTTTATTGAGAAGCTCAATTGGAAGAGAAGGTGTATAGTTTTTTGCGTGTTTAGCTTGCAAAGATTGTAAGTTTCTCCTGTGATCAGCCAGTCGTCCAGGTAAGGGTACACTGGGATTCACTCCCTGCATAGGTGCGCTGCCATCACCGCCAGTACCTTGGTGAACACCCTTGGAGCCAAGGCTATCCCAAAGGGAAGCACCTTGAACTGGTAGTGTTGGTCTGCTACTTTGAACCGCAAGAATCTTCTGTGTGCTGGGAACATTAAAATATGAAAGTAAGAATCTTTCATGTCCAATGTTGCCATGTAATCCCCCCGTTTTAACAGAGGGATTACTTCTTGTAGCGTTGTCATGCAACATTTTTGTGGCTCGGCCAACTTGTTTGCAGGGGGCAGGTCTAGTACCGGGCGCATGGTCAGATCTTTCTTTGGAACAAGGAAGTATGTTGAATAAATATTCTTGTTTACCTTGTTGTACAGCACAACTTCGATGGCGTCCTTGAGGAGTAGAGCCTTGACTTCCTCCAGCAGGATGAGTTGTTCTTCCTGTGATGGTTTTTTATGGCGCAGTGGGAAGTTTGATGGTCTTCGCTGGAGTTCTATACAGCAACCTCCTGTCACCGTCGACAGCACCCACTTGTCTGATGTTATACCGTCCCATGCGTGGGTGAAAAAATATATTCGTCCCCTGACTGGGGAGGCATGGGAGGGGACCTGTAGCAGGGCGTCATTGCTTTGAGGGTGTCCCTCCAACTCTGGTGGGGGAACCTCTCCCTCTTCCGCGAGCCCTGCGCTGACCTCTGGAGTAACCCTGGGTAGCCTGTTGGTTGGTGTTCCATGAGAAACCGTGGCTCTGATTATATCCGGTGCCTCTTTGTGTATTTTGACCCCAAAAGCGACGAAAATTATTGCCACCTCTTTGGACCGGTTGTTTGTTTGTCAGTTGGCCAAGGCTTTTTATAGTATCTCATATTCTTCCTTGGCGGACTTTAGAGCGTCCTCAACTGCTTTACCAAACAACACATTCTGCTCAACAGGCATGTTGAGTAAGGTAGCTTGGGTTTCCAATTTAAACCCTGTCTAAGCCAGGCGTGGCATTTTAAAATTGTGGTTTATGCGACCACGCTGCCAGCGTTATCCAATGCGTCAAAGTTGTTCTTCAGAATAACGCCAGCTGTAGCTCTGCCTTCGGCAGCCAGAAGGGAAAATTTGGATTTTAGTGGCTCTGGTGCGGTCGTAGCTGGATAGTAAGGTGGAATTATTTGCTATCCGCGCTTGGTATGCCGCTGAAGACGCCATCTTTCTACCCATGGCATACCGTTTTTTGCTCTCCTTGTCCAGAGGAGCTTCGGAGGATGCCAAGGGGATACCAGCTCTCTTCCTGGTAGTGGTAGTGGTGACTACCAAAGAGTCTCGCCAAAGTTGTCCCCTTATATATAAAGGGTCGGAAGGCGCTGGGCGGAAGAGCTTCTCAATTCTGGGGTTTACCGCCCTGTTTTCCTTAGGCCTTTCTTAGGAAGGCTGAATCCTTCTTTGGACTGACTTAAGCATGGGAATAAATTGGGCTGCAGGTTTCTTGTCGCCCAAGATATTTTCTGCTAAATCTTTTTCCTGATGGATCTCTTGCGTTTCGATCCCAAAATGTTCTGCAGCCCTTAGGAGTATACAGGGGCTGGTTGTCCACAGGTGAGTCGGGTAAAGGAGGGTCTTGCGGGACCGGAGAGTCCGTTGCAATAACTATTGACTCGGTGTCATCTTGATCATGATCGATTCCCCCCACCCACGGCGTTGTACTCATCGACGTCATCATAATAAGGTTCATCATCATCCATGTACACATCAGCCCCCGCATCCAGGTCCTACAGGGCTGAGGAGAGGCGGGGAGTTTTGGGGACTGGCTCCACGGAGAGTTCCACTGGGGGCAAAGATCTTTTCATAGCCGGTTGCGCCGGTATTTGGGACTGAGAGGCTGTGTCTCTAGTGTTTGAGCCAGACGCCTGGGTAGTGGGAGGCGTGTTCGCAAGATTTGTGAGAACATGTTGCCAAACAAGTCATACGACTCATGACTATCAATATCCTTTGTGGACCATGATGCAGAACTGGGGATAGCCCCTGGGTAGGCAGGGGTAGAGGTGGCATATAGCTCTTCCTCAAATAGCACTTCCTAATCTACACAGATGGGATCAGGCTGCTCTACTTGATCAGGCTCCTAATAGGTGTGTTGGGCAGGAATAACCACAGGTTCTGGGGTGGATGACTGCTCTCTAGGTCTGTCTCTCCTATCCCCTCGAGTCCTTATCCTTAGAGGAATGATTTCGACACTGCGAGGCCACGAGGCTGGGCGGGGGTGTTTGGAGTCCAACGTCTTGTTTTAGCAGGCTTGTAGTGAAATGGCCGTACGGGTCGCTCAGAGGACTTCTGATCAGAGGATCTGCCCTTCGCTCGCACCGCCGTGGGGAGTGTGCTTAGTGTGGGGGAGTGTTGTGCCTTTGCCGCCGGGTGTCTTCCCAGTAACAGGACCGCCGGCCTGTCTGATAGGGTCGGGGGCTGGCACTGGGAAACGTCGAGGTTCCCAGTCACCCTAAGGGACAGCGTCGCTGCCTTCGCTGGACGCCCTTTCAATGTCAGTGGCGGCCACTGGCTGCATGGCGTGATGGGCCCAACGCTTTGTCCACCTGTCCTTGAAGGTCTTGGGTTGGAGCCGTTTACAGACCCGACAATGAGCCTCATCGTGGTCTCTGTGCAAACAAAGGTTACACACCCTGTGTTTGTCGACCCACGTATATTTTTTATTGCAGGATGGGCAGAATTCAAAGGGAGTACGCTCCATTTTGTTGGCAGAGAGCTGGGCGACAATGGGAAATGGTGGGACTATACATGTTTATGACCACCCCCCAACTCTCCCTACTTTAAGGCCGAGGCCGAAAGGGCCTTCCAAGGCCAGGTGACGCCGTCGAAATCTTTGTCAGTTGGTCAGCTTCTTAGTCTTCCTGGAGTCTTCACCGCATCGACACACGGCGTCGGTAAAGGAAGGAAAGAGATACTAACTTAAATTACAAAGGTCAATGGCGTAAGCCGAAATGCACTCCGCAAATTTGCGACCGCTCAACATGGCGGAAAAAAAATTATCTGAGGGACCTACACACGTGAGGGATCATGGGTACAGTGGACATCACAATAGGGATAGTATTACTGGCACGCCCCTTTTTGACATCCATTTTCAAGTTTCGAAAAAACAACTGTAATACTCCGCAGCTTCCACTAGATGTCAGCCTATGCAGAGTATGTGATCTAAGGAGATTTCTCAAGCATCAGAATAGATTATGTGTGAGCAGTCTATGGGATTGATGCTCTTGGAATTGCACCAGATCACGAAATGCTTCTATTTATGGGAGTAGCAATATCTGGTGTTAGGCTTTTTTGCTTCTTTGAGAATGTCCATGGATCTTTGAGGAAGTTGGAGGGGCCCGAACTCTATGACCTCAGGAGCCAGGCTGCTAAATTGAGAGTTTGCGGGCACCGATGGAGTGTTTCCCCCCTATCTTGTGATAGCATGTTGTATGGGCAAGGTAGTTTCCTCATGGGGGAAACCGACATTGCCATGAGATGAGAGAACCAGGGTTGGCAGGCCCACATGGGGGCCAACAGAATCATAGTGACTGGTTTCTGGTGCATCTTATACACTATCTTGTTGAGTAGGAGAGTCGGGGGGGAAGCGTAAACACATTTCCCTGACCATGTTATCCAGAGTTGTGAACAAGTCGATCTCTGGGATGCCCCATTCTGTGAAGACGTTGGAGGCAATGTCTTTGTGTAATTGCCATTCGTACTCTGTGGGTAGTGGGAAGTCTCTGCTGAGCTTGTCTGCCAGAAGATTGGGTTCCCCTGGAATGTGTTGAGACAGGAAGAACATCTTATGTTTGAGAGCCCACTTACATATGTTCTGAGACTGTTTGGCAAGCCCTGGAGAGTGCGTGCCACTGTTTGTTCAGATAATACATGGCGGTGGTGCTGTCTGTGAGGACTAGTACTGTCTTCCCCTGTAGTTGGGTTTGAAAAGCCTTCAGGGCTTTGAACACTGCTAACAACTTCCAACAGTTTTATGTGGTTGGATGCTACTGCTGGGGACCAAGCGCTGTGCGCCTTGTGATGAAGGAGGCGAGCCCTCCACCCCAAGAGAGATGGGTCCATTGGTAGAGTGACTTCTACTGTGGGGGAGGTGAATGTTTTCCCCTGTAAGAGGTTTTCCCTCAACCACCACGGCAGAGTGAGAACAAGGGCTGCCGAGACAACCACTAGATCGTCCCATTGTCCGCTGGCCTGACACCATTGGCTGTTGAGCCACTCTTGCATGGGGCGCATGCACAAATATGCGTGTGTGGGACTAAGTAAATGCAGGAGGCCATCATCCCTAACAGTCGCCTGGCTTTGCGTACAGTCACCTCGCGATTGGCTACATAGTGAGGGATCTGGAACGGCAGGTTTTGAATCCTCTCATTGGAGGGGAAAACAAGGCCATATTCGGTCCGAATTAGAGCCCCCAGGAATTGTTTGACTTGACTGGGGTATAGGCTGGACTTTTTCTCATTGATTGCGAATCCCAGACAGAAGAGTAGATCTAACGTCATGTTCCGTACTAATCCCCTATTATTAGCCAGTCGTCGAGGTAAGGATAGACTGGAATGGACTACCTGCGCAGGTGAGCTGCTACTACCGCCAGCACCTTTGTAAATACCCTTGGGGCTGAGGCAATGCAGAAGGGAAGGACCTTGAACCGATTGTATTTGTCCTCTATCATGAACCTTAGATACTTTCTGTGCACTGGCAGCAATGAAATATGAAAGTATGCATCTTTCACGTCCAATGTTGCCATGTAATCCCCCTGAGGTAGCAGGGGGATTACTTCCTGCAATGTTGTCATTCTGAACATTTGAGGCTTGACATATTTGTCCGCTGGCCGCAAGTCCAGCACAGGGCGCATGGTGAGATCCTTTTTGGGTACAAAAAAGTACACTGAAAAAATACCTTTGTTTAACTGTAGAATGGAGAGGACTTCTATCGCGCGAAAGGAACAGCGAGAGCTACCCCCTTACTGTTGGATAGGGTCTTTAGGCAATTTGGTTCAGAGACTTTACGGTTTCATGCTCCTTGTTCGCTGTTTCTAAGGCATCATCTACTGCCTTTCTCTTCAAATTGCTTGTTAATAAGGGATGCCTGGGTCTCAGGCTTGAAGCCGAATTCTTGAGCCATGCGTGCCTTTTAAGCAGGGTACCTTGGGCCAGGGTTCGTCCCGCTGTTTCTGCCGCATCTGGGGTATTTTTGTGGATATTCTGCTTGAGCTGCCTCCCTTCCGAAACAACCCCCAGAAGGCGTGGTCGTGCCGGTTCCGGGACTTCTTGCAGGCCCTCCTGGAATAAATTCCATTGGACGTCGTTATAACTAGCCAGCAATGTGCTGTTGTTAGCAATCCTAGTGGAATAAACCGATGTTGTAAGGTGCTTTCCAAGGGTGTATATCATCTTGCAATCCTTGTCTGGTGGTGTCTCAGCCGTAGGCAAGGGTACTCAGGCTCTCTTCCTTTTGAGTAGTGACTACTGGGGAGTCGGGAGTGGCATGTCCCCGGATATATATATTTTTTTTAAATGGATTTTATTAATTTTATTCAAACCAACCAAAAATACAAACCAAACATGCAGTGCAATTCACAACCATTACATTAACATCAATTAATCTTAACCACTGCTTCCCTAGTCCCACCCCCCTTTAAGAGCCTATTTGTCCTTCACATTCAGTATCTGCTACATGTGGCAGGGTATCACTTTCCTCAGATTCCGCTAGATCCGATATTGTTCCAAACAGTTCTGCTATTAATGATTTCCATGCCATTAAGGTGCCCACTTCTTCTTCCCCACTCATGCTACTTGCCTCCTGCCATACCACCGTTTCAGCCTCCGCCCATTTCTGCAATTCCTTCCACCACACCTCCACACGTGGCTTGTGACACTTTTTCCATCCCATAGCAATCCTCCGCTTTGCAAGCACATATGCCAAGTCTTTTAGTTTCCCCACATGTTTAAATTTCCGTGATCTGGGGAACCCTCCCAGCAGGCAGGCCCAGGACGTGTCTATAATGAGCGTGACCCCTTTCTCTGCTAGTTTTTGCGCCACTCCTCCCCAAAAACACTCAAGTACTGGGCATGACCAAAACATATGTGTCATGTCAGCGTTCTCCTCGTCACACTTGGGGCACGCCTGTCGCCCAGCATTTCCAAACTTAGATATCCTCAGAGGGGTCATATTTGCTCTATGCGTTATATACAGCTGTATTTGTTTTAATCTGACATTCCTTGATAACTTCTTGTGGTATCCCAGGGCACGTTCCCACATCCCATCCTCCATCTGGGTTCCCACCTCTGCATCCCAATCCAATCTCAAATGCGTCAGCTCCTTCCCAACCCTAGTCATTACCATCTCATACAATCTAGAAATCTCATGCCCCCCTTCTGATATGTCATATATTGTCCCCATAATGGCGTCCGGTTCCTCCGCCAATAATTTCTCAGGCCACGTTTTCCGAATGTTCTGCACCAACCTGTGATACGTAACATATTGGCCCCTATGCAATCCCGCCTCTTCCCCTAGTCCTTCAAAATCCCTGATGGTCCCCTCTTGCCAAATATCCCCTAACGTTGCCAGCCTGACCGATTCCCAATAGGTTCTGATAATCACCCTCAGTTGCTCATCTCACCCTGCCAGAACAACCAGCGGTACCTGCGGGGAACACGGGAACGGGTCCTCCATCATCCGGCATGCTCTACGCCACATTCTCCACCCAAGCAACATCATCCCCGGGTGCACCTTCATTTCTGAACCAGGCAACCAGATAATTTCCTTCAGTTAAGACGGGGTACAGTCCTGCCCGAACAACCTAAATTTAGGGGTCTCCTCGTCAGAGAGCCATTTGGCCACATATTGTAGTTGAGCCGCTACATAATAGACCTCGAAATTAGGCAGTTTAATTCCCCCTTTCTCATGGAAATTCTGCAACTTCCATAACGCCACTCTATTCCGAGTACCATGCCACAGGAAGTCTCTACACATACTGTTCAGTTTAGCAAAAAACTTCTTGGGTATCATATATGGAATATTACTAAAATAATGTAGCAGCCTAGGCAGGACCACCATCTTAAGCATCGCCCCTCGTCCCATCATTGCTAAGGGCAATTTCTCCCAGAACTTCATACATATACGGAATTTTCCTATGGCTATCTCGGTATTATGCCTATGTTCCTCTTCCGCCGTGTGATACACATCTATTCCAAGGTAGCGGAAGAAACTAACCGCCCATGGTACTGGGAACACTGGTAACCTTTCTACAGGGGTTCCCTTATAGCTACCTAGCAGGAATATGCTAGATTTTTGGGGATTCACTTCTATGCAGACAGCCCCGCGTACCTCTCCATCACCTCCAAAATATACTGAAGATTTTCTTCCGGGTATCTCAAGTATAACAACAAATCGTCCGCATATAGGGATATTAGGTGTTTTACCCCCCTACCTCAATACCTATCGTATCATATTGTTGCCTGAGGTATACTGCCAGGGCTCCAGAGCCAGAACGTACAACATTGGAGACCAGGGGCACCCCGGTCTAGTGCCCCTGCTAAGTTGCCATCTCTCGGATATCACTGCCCCTGTCCGAACCCTGGCTAGTGGCTCACTATACAGCATCCTCGCCCATCTGATGTAACCCAGCCCCACCCCGTACTCCCCCAGGACCGCTAACAACCACGGCCACCTAACCAAGTCGAAAGCTTTCACTGCATCTAAAGACACAACCGCCATTTCTCCTTCATTGTTACTCCCCCATTCGACCACCCGATGAAGTCGCCTGTGGTTGTGAGTTATATTCCTGTTCGGGACATAGCCTGTTTGGTCTGGATGTATTAATTTGCTAATAACTTTCCGCAATCTATTTGCCAGGACAGCCGTCAATATCTTGCTGTCCTGGTTCAGCATCAACAAAGGTCTATAGGAGCCACAGCTATGCCCTGGTTTGTTGGGTTTGGGGAGCGGTATTATGATCGCTTCTCTGAGCGACACCGGCATATTCTCGTATAGTACCTTGTAATAATCCGCAAATTCCCTTTTGACTGCCTCTTGGGTGTCCGCTATCTCTCCATCTTCTCTGGTTATTGTCCTAATCGGGGGCCTAGGAGTTTCACTCTTGTATAGCCACGCTAAGAGGCGGCCCGTTTTATCCTCACCTGCATGCTGTCTCTCGACATATTTTTTATAATTAAGGTTGCAGAGCCTTTCCCAGTGTTCCGCACACTGCTGCTGTAGTTTAAGCACAAGCTCCGTGTCCACACTTCCTCTTTTTAATTCTCTTTCTAGTTAATCTTCTGCTCTTTGTAGGTCAACCAGGACCCCGCCTTGTAGGCCTTTTGATTTAGCAATGGCAACGGCCCGCATCACCACCTTAAAGGCTTCCCATAATGTCCCAGCCGAGTCAACACTGTCAGTGTTCACCTCGAAATAGTTGATAATCTCATCTCTGATATCTTCTCTGAAAACTAGGTCTTTGAGCGCCTCTGCAAGGAGGCGCCAACTCTGAATCCGCGCCCTAGGGCGGCAATATTGCCACCCCAGGACCAGGGGCGAGTGATCCTACAGGACCCTCACCTTATATTCTATTTGAGCAGTCCCTATCACTACATCTGGCGTGGCAAAAACATAGTCAAGTCTTGTGTGCAGCTGCTGCGGGGCCGAGTAGTGCGAATATTGCTTCTCATTAGGATTCATTGCTCTCCACACGTCTATCAATCCAAAATCGTCTAGCAGCGTCTGCAATGCTCTAGCTGCTGGGGCGGGCCTATCAATCTTGTCATCAGATCTGTCTACCTTGGGGTTCAGTACACAATTGAAATCCCCTCCTCAGATCACCGCACTACCCACACACATACATACCTAGGTTGGTGCACAGAGTCCTGAATTATGCCGCCATGTTTTGGTTGGGGGCATACGTGTTTACAATGCACACCTCTTTATTCTCTACCAACCCTCTCGCTATAACCATCCTCCCCTCAGTCTCCACCACTTCCTGTATTAGCTGGAACAGGACATGCGGCGCACCCAGACCAATATTCCCCTAGCATAGTCAGAATACGAAGAACCCACTACAATACCTTTCCATTTTTTCCCAACCAGCTCCATTTTTTCCCGCGTCAGATGAGTCTACTGCAACAATGAAATATCTATCTTTTGTCTTTTCAAATACAGCATGACCTTGTTCCTCTTTAAATAACTGTTAAGTCCCCTGACATTCCACGTTACGATCTTAAGCTCTCCCATAGCTTGTTAATATCCACTTCCCTTCCCTCCAACCTGTCCCACCTGCCCACGTAATACAGATACAACCCTCTAGCTCCTCCATGTAGGCTCATATACAAACTTGAACTCCCCATAACTACGTACACACCAAACTCCCCTCCTCCCTAACCTCCCCCCACCCATCCCTCCCCAAACAACACCCCCCCCCCCCCCAACTGCTGCCCAGCTCCATCCCTGGATCTCAGGCACCCCCACATCTAGCCCAGCCAGCACAAGCTTATGCCCAGGGCTCAGTAGGGTGAAGTCGCCCTAATGGCCACTTAACTATGAATACTAAATGAGGTGTAAAGACTAGCTCTGCAAGGCTCCTCATTAAAGCAATAGTCGCAGTGCTCACAAGACATTATCTAACAATCTGGTCTTATCTGTCTAAAGGCCGCACCAATGACTATAATCAAGTCCCATGGTCCTACACCACACCATCCTATGGCGTCCCCATTGTGCACTACTTATCTCCTCCGTCTCCTTTTCCCGTCTGAATGTCGGACTCCTGGGGGCAACCCTGCGAGTCAAGCCATCCCATGGCATCCTCCGGTGTCTCGAAAAACAAAGTCCTGTGTTTGTGAAAAACTTTCAATTTCGACGGGTAAAGCAGCATATACTTATGGCCCGCTTCTCTTAATCTCCTCTTAACAGCCCCAAAGTTCATGCGACTCCGCTGCACGTTCAGGGTATAGTCCGGGTAGGCCGTTATATTTGCCGCCCCTCGTTTAATTGTTCCACCTTTGCGAAAGTGTTCCAATATCCTTTCTCGATCCCGGTAGTTAAGGATCTTGGCGATTACTGGCCTAGGTGGATTGCCTGGCGGTGGCTTCCTCGTCAGAGCTCTATGCGCCCATTCCACCGCGGATCCCTGAGACAAAGCCCCTCCAGGTATCTCCTGTAACAACATGGATTCGATAAACTCTGTGGGGTCATGGCCCTCTGATCCCTCTGGCAAGCCCACAATGCGAATGTTATTCCGTTGGGCGCGTCCTTCCGCCTCCTCTGCCCTGTTCTCCAGATTGCCCACTCTCTGCACCAGGGCATGCAGCTCCAACTTGTGTGAGGCACAGTCCGCTGTTTTCGGGCTCACCTCTTTCTCAAGGTTCTCAGTGCGCTCTGCCAGGGACCTGACGTCTTGCCGGAGTAAATTCACCTCTACCTGCACCTCACCGACATCAAGATCCAATGCTGTTTTCAGCTCAGTAACAGCTAGTTCAAGCTTGGCCTCCCAAGCCGCCTTCAGGTCTGCAATCCCAGCCAGAACCTGCTGGTTTGTGCCCGCGACAGGCATGCCGCCAGCGGGGGGCTTGTCCTTGCTCCTGGAGCTTTCCGGGCCAGGGGACGTCCTGGCGAATTCGTCAAGCGTGGGCTGCTTCCCCTTCGGTCTCAGAGGTTTGTTGGACATGACTCCACAAGCGTTGGTCGTGGCTCGGCCCCACCACTCGTGCTGCGTAGTTCCTCTGTGGTCTCTCACGCTCCAGGGGGTCACTCCAGAGGCCCACCCAGCCTAGCCCTCGTTTGCTACAATGGGTTGTGCTCTCCCACGTAGCCATATAAATACCACTCCGACCACTCCTCGGGGTGGGGGAGGCACGCTCAGTCCCAGTATCACCAGCACCACCCAGGCATGGGGGCGTCAGCACCTCAAAGGCTCATCCAGCCTTCCCCCCGACCCGTCCCGGGCAGCCCGCAACGACCTGCAAGTCCACTTTCTCCCCTCTTCTCTGTTTAACGATGGTTAAAGTGTATGTGTCATCAAGGGTGCCCGAGACCGCGCCAGAGGGTGCGCCGCGATGCAGAACACTATGAAAGTCCCACGCAAAGCATCCCGTTCACAGTGTCTTGTTACTGTTTTTGTGTTGTGGCGCAGCCCTTGCACTTTACTTCACGCCTGAGGGCCAATGCCCCTATCGTAGGCTATGGGGCCGCTGCACGTGGGCCGCCCTGCGTGTGCTATGCCACCTGCATGTCCGAGCACCAGCGCTCCCAGTCGTGCCTCTGCTCGATGTTACCAGGCGCACTCCCCCAGGGCGAAATACTCCGGCCCCCTTCTCCAAGGTCGTTCCCCCCACTGCCGTTGCACCCTTTCAGAAGTCCCTCTGTCAATCTGCACTTATCCCACTATCCGCAAGCAGTGTTGCAGCTCCTCCTCACTGCTTTCGTTCGGGTCGCCGGCTGCAACCCGTGTCCTCTCAGTCACAGACCTCGCGCTGAGTTTCGTTTCCTTGGGCTGCACGCCCGTTGGAAACATTGTAGTCCTCCCGGTGTTTAGTTACTGTTGCCGCTGCAATCGCGCTCTCAGGGAGCTCTTGTCCCCATCTAGCTCGTGAGAGCGGACGCCGCTGCTGTGGTCCACGGCCGTCCCAGCGGTTCGCGAGCCCCTGCTTTGTTATGCCAGGGATCCTCACTCACATGCACCAGGCTCCTCGCATATCTCCATTCACGGCACTTCGGGGGTTTGGGCTATCCACGCCTGTATCCCGTCACAGGGAGCCTCCGTTCCGTGCGCACTACAAATACGCACACAGACCACTACTGTCCCCTGGCCATGGCGCGGCCGGCTGCTTCCTTTGTTTTGGCCATAGGTCGGCCATTTTGCATCATCCTTCTTCCCCGGTGCTCCTGATCTTATAGTATTCAAAACTCCACCACCACTTCTCCTCTGCACTCCAAAAGTTCAGCGGGCACGGCCGTCCCGTTCACACACCAGCATGTTTATTTTCAGCGGTCATAGGCACCTCATTATGCACTATTCGCCAGGATCACTTCAGGATCTCAGGAGCTCCTCCAGACCGCGTCCTCCTACATGGCCCTCGTAGCCACGCCCCCTCCCCGGATATATAGAGGTCTGTTGGAGAGGGGTAAAAAGACTTCTCGACTCAAGGATTTGCAGCTCTGGTTAGAGATGGAGTTAACAAAGAGAGAGCGATGCACCTTTTGATTGAATTCAATAGTGGTATCACTTTACTTGTGGGTGTTTTTTCCTTTAAAATGCCATCCACAAAGTCTGTGTCCTGTACCGCCTCTTGTGTGGCAATTTGAAAGTGTTCAGCAGCCTTTTGTAGACTAGCATTGAAGGCCATCTGGTCATCAATAGGATAGGCTTGTCTTTGAGGAGGTGAGGAAGGAGGATCTATACACAGGGCGTCTGGAAATGGAGTAGTGGAAGGGGAAAGCCATGGGGCTTCATCACCCCAGTCTGGACACTGGTCTGGTATCTACTCAAAGGGATTCTCTCCATGATCATAGGGGTCTTGATAGCCTTATTCATGTTCTGACAGGTCAAACACCTCCTCAAGAGGGAATTGACTTAAAGTTTTTGGAACTTTGGACAAAGTAGGGCAAGAGTCTTCCTCCCTTGGTCTCTTAGGGGTGATAAACCTTTCTGAAAAATCTACACATTTAGAAAGCTTGTTCATGTATCCCTCAAACCTATCTCTGGTCCATAGGGATGAACCAGAGGGGTCTGTAAGGGGAAAGGACTCTTTGAGGACTGGGGTCTCCAGGCGGTTGAGATGTGTCGGTCAGTGCCTAGATAGGGACTGAGACCCATCTGATTATTCTTCTTGACCTCTCGACGTGTCCTTTGGCTTATTTGCCACTGAAATTATGTTTGCCAGACTCCCACGTATCTCTGGCGTATTGGGGAGTGATTTCGACGAGCCTGGCAGCTTTGTTGCTGTTTTTGGCGGCGCCAAAACCTTTGGCGTCTCAGCGCTTTTGCGGTGTGTGGTGCCGACACCCTTTTGACTTGAATGCCCGAAGGCATGCCGTATTGACGGCTGCGGTGAGGGCGGCCGATCAAGGGAATCAGTTGGTTCCGTCAAAACTTCTGACGGTCCCGTTGGCGTCTGTGGCCTTCCAAACGAGTCCATCGAGGAGGCTCGGGGGGTTGTGTGTTTTTCCTTTCGTGGTGTGGGTGTGTACTTGTCGCCAGGGTGTTGTCTCCCAATAGCAGAACCAGTGGCCTGCCTGCCGGGGCCGGGGACAGACACTTCAGAACTTGCCTGTTCCGCAGAAAGGTCAATGGCCTCCGCATCGGAGCCATGGCTGTCTCTTACATCCTCGTCATTCGAGTCACCTGCGCCTATGGGGCAACTACTCTCGGCCTGCTGCATGCCGTACGCCGCCCACCGCTTCGTCCACCGATCTTTTATAGTCTTCGAACGTAAAAGTTGGCAAGACTTGCAGGATCGCTCATCATGATCACGAGGTAGGCACTTGTTACACCTTCGGTGAGGGTCTTTCCATGGATATTTGCTGTTGCAAGAAGGGAAACATTTAAAAAGGAGTCCTGTCCATAGCTCAGGTTAAAAGCAACACCAGAACCAGAAGGGAAAAAAGAGGGGGGAAGGAAATGCATTCTACAAAAGAATCAAAACCCTGGGCCCCACTCTCCCTCCTGTATAGCCCTGGCTGGAGGGCCAAAGCCACACGGTCGACAGCATCGACAGAAGCACCAAGCGCCGAAATCTGCAGTCTTCGGCGTTGGTTCAGGCGTAGTCGTCGAAGAATTGACGAATATTAAAGGACCAACGGTCGTGGATAATGAAATAGAAACGTAGCAATTTACGAGGTCCACATAAGGCAGCCAGCTAACTGGGCGGAAAAAAAACAATCTGAGGAACCTCGACGCGTGAGGTATTTTGGGTACACTACACGTCACGTTAGGGATAGTGTTACAAGCATGCCCATATCGACGTCCCCTTTCGTTTCTCGAAAGACGAGATGCAATACTCCACGATTACCACTAGATGTTGGACTATATGCGGAGCATGTGATTCTAAGCAGATTCACAAGCATCAGAAACTTTTTTTTAAGGGCCTATCAGCTACCTAAAGGAAGGTATAAACCCGAGACTGTTTTAGAATCCGTTTAAAGCAGACCAGGGAAAGAAAAACCTAGTTGGGGAACTTACACACTAATATTCTGGAAGAAATAGTTAAGTTCAGCCAAATGCATTACTTTTGGGACGAGGCACAACCAATTCACAGGCGAGTAAATTAACCTTACATCTACTTTCTATTAGAATGGCGAAACAGTTGCTAAGGAACCTAAGGTCTTACATATATTTTTCAGAATGGCAGAACATTTCCAAAGTAAGTAAAATACCACTTTCAAGGTAAGCAAGAACGTTTATAACTATGCACTCAGAGTTATAGTTACTAACCAACCCATTTACAAAAAAGTAACTTTTCAAAACTTGTTATACTTTTCAAGGCAGACCCCTGTAATTATCCAGCCCTTCCCTATTCTATTGCATGAGTTCTTTCAGAGGCAGAAGAGGGACCCTAGTGTTCTCGGAGCCAGCTGTAGGCAGGGTGAGATAGGGCTCAGTTGCAGGAAAAGTTCAGAGTGCCTGAGGAAGACTGTTCAAACAAGTATGTAGTTCACCTTAGCGGAGAGTCCAGGGACTTCAGAGAAGGCACCCTAGGAGGATTCCAGCAGTGGGCCTGGGTGAACTGGACGAGAGGACTCCCAACCACGGGAAACACCTCAAAACTACACAGGAATCACAAGAGACCTAAGATAAGTAAATACCCCAACCAACACAGTACCTAAGCACAGAAGAGGAGTTGCAGCAGGAAGACTTCAGGATCTGCAGCCAAAAAGTTGATGGATTCCTTTGTCAAGAGAACGGAAGACAGGACTTTTGCAGCAGGGATCTCAGGAGAAGGCAGGCAGAAGTTTCCTCACAACCGGATGCGGCTCTGTGGATTTAGCGCCTTTTTCAGGAGCCAGAAGAAGACTGAATATCGCTGGTCGGATTCTCGTTGTTTGCAAGGACCAGCACTCCGACGAGGGGACTTTTCGGACTCGATTTGTGTCTTTGGAGGTCCAGCAGGATGCCCACAAAGTTTCAGCAAGATTCAGAGTTCGGATGACCGGGCACTGCACCCATGTGTGCCTTTACCAGGGCTGTGGAAACAGACCGCGGTAAAGGTGCACCGAATTAGTAAAAAGGTTCACAGCCACCAGCCTTTAAAGGTAAGCATGCACCTGTAACATAAATGCTACAGTACAAATGAGAAAGGGGGATAACATTGTATATCCCCAGCAGTGCACCTAAGGTGGGGAGTGCTGGTCTCACCTAATAAAATGTAAAAGGGATCCAAAGATCCTGTCTACCCTTGGGAACTGTAGTACTCACAAGGTTAGCCAGAGAAAGCTAAAAGGGGAGCCCTAAGGGCAACCCAGCAACAATTGGCAGTAGGTGCCAACAGTTGTCAAAGAGGATCAAATTAAAAAGGCACTATGGAGTCTTAAAATGACACCCATAAAAAGAGTAAAAGACTCTGTGTGGAAAAAGGTTCCCACTCACTGAGGTATAGGGAAAAATAATCCACAGTAAAGCAAAAAGTTCTGAGGTTGACACAGGTCAGGAAGAGTTTCCATTACTATGAAAGTCTTACCTAACACTTGGCCAGTTGTTGTCGGGGCCCTCTTCTGCTCTTCTTTAGTTGTGCAGCGTCTCTGCTTCCAGTTGCCTGTCTTTTCCTGTTCTCAGGCTACATTTCATTCTGGATGGTGTCGGCGTTACTCTTGGTCGCCACACCATCGTCCCGCAGTTTCCCTTTCTCTACCGGACTTCGGCAGCGTATTCAGGAAATGAGTACTGGCATTCGTGCAATATCGGGAGTGAACTGCTCTCGGCTCTCCCTCACCAGCTTCTCCTTTGCACTTCTTTGGTTTCCCGGTGTCTCGCACTGATTGGATGCTGCTTCTTCTCTATCTTCTGTTGTCCTTTATTAGTTGTTATACTCTTACAATGTCCATATAGACTGGGATGTTCACTTTGGTTCCACGGAGCACTCGTCATAACCAACGCCAGCATAAAGCTGAGAGACGCATTCATGCGTTAATCGGGAGTGCTGAGCCTCACGACCCCCGACCCAGGGGACGTGAATATGGGAAACGAGGGGCAGGACTCAGAAGAAGAGTCGCCAGAGGCCCCACGATCCTTGCAAGAAGAGGACAATAGAATAAAGGAGGGTGAGCAACAACCTCCCCCCAAGAAAAAAATGGAGGAAAGTGAACAACATAGAGGATAATGAGGAAATATCAGACATGTTCGAACCAGAGAATATTAGAATCCCAAAATCTTAGGACTGGTTGCCATCGCCACGAGTCACAAAACATATGACGCAGAGGTTGCGCAAAGCACTTAAGAGAGAAGCAAGGCATCACCTACGAGCTGAATGTACGAGGCCGGAGCTGCCGGGGAAGGTAGCAGTGGCCCAGAACTAGATCCAAAAATGCTAGCGTTTATATCAAAGACCTCCAGAGACTCTCGGAAGGGAATAGACAGGTCTTGGAGAAGCTGCCAGGAGAAAGTCCTCGACATTGCAGGACAGCTGACCAAAATCATGGACCTGGCTGAGAGGTCTCAGGAGACCTGTTTGAACACCACCCCATCCGTGCCCCCTTGTGACTGTCTTTTTTTAATATAATGGTTTTGTAGCTTGGTAACCCCAGACATACTAGCAAACTGGGCCCACAGAGGCATTTGACTCTTAGGTAACGCAACCTGCGTCTTCTCCTCAGAGCACAGGAGAGGGCTCTTTCTAAAGATTGACCCCAAGCTAGGGGATCTAGCCTCGTATGAGGCGGGCGAAGCAGCACAGGGGCTCCTGTTCGGGGAGACGTTTGAAAAAGAGAAGGGCAGATTCCTCAGGATATACACATCCCTGGAGAAGGCCCAGGTATCCATTAAGAAAATATTCCTGGGGCGTGGCTAGCCGAGGACCGAGGAACATGCTCTCTCAGTGAGCCCCGGCACCCGCGTCGTCTCTGTGCCCCTTTACCCCCTCATAGGAGTCTATCACACACCTCGAGCGAAGAAATGTGCACCGGAAAGTAGGGAGAACAACCCATGCAGAGGAGGTAGAGTTTGGAAGCCGCCCAACTAAGCAACGCAGAATATGAAAAGTCGGAGCCCAATCAAGATGGACTGACGGATGGGCTCCGAGACACAGAAAAGCTTGTGTAATCCCTCGGTGGAATGCTGTGCACAGCTGCTGCAGCCCTGCTGACCCTGGTAAACCCACCAACAGCGCGACCAGTAACATTAAGAGAGGGGCTTCAGGGGAGAAGCGCCTGCTACATGAGACTACAAGAAAGGGAGGCGAGAGCGCGCAGACAGAACGGGACACAAAGGCATGCAAGATTCAGCTGTGAAGACAGAAAAGGTGGACCGGAGGGAAAGCGTTACGACGGGGGGACTGAAAATATGAACAGGAGCCGGTATCTTGATACGAACGGTGAGCGGAGTGGTTGATAGTGATGTGAAGGGAGGAAGCAACAAGCAGCCCACATAACGGAACATATTGCAGCAAGTAGACTCACACAACCATGTCGCCCATTAACCCCTGATAGCAGCAAGCTCAGAGGATGGAGGAAACTTAAAGACAGTGGAGAGGGAGCAGCTTGGGCAAACATTCACTCCCTCCGAGACACGCAAGAGAAACAAGGCAAAGGAATGACCCACTAACCCCAGAAGAAGCATGTGTATGCCCCCCACAGATGTAAGCCATATCCTGTGGCACACACTCTCTTAATGTTTTCCTAATGGGGAATACGCATCACACAATGTGGACGACAGCCAAATAACGCCTGGGAACACTACAAAAGCAGAGAGTGAAGGCAAATCTCAGAAATAGAACTCACAGGTCCCAGGGTAGTCGAAGGGCCCTCCCCTCCCCACTAGTCACTCAGGAGAGAAGGGAAAGAAAAGAGGAAGTGAGGAAGCTTGAATTGACGGCGGAGCTACTGGTGAGGGAGGAGAGAAGCGGAAAATAAACAGCGGCCAAAAGAGGACAAAAGAGGGGGCAGGAACAGTGTAGGGAGAATGGCAAAGAATGCAAATAAACTGAAAGGCCCCCACTCAGGTGACATTAAAGCCATGATGCAAAGTCAAGACCCTGCAAAGAAACATGTATAGACTGCTGCACAAATACACTCTCCGGTGAACTTCGACATGGTCGCAGAAACTGAAGACCCTCCCACGAGAAGCTCGGACCTGCAGGAAATGCTGGGGGAGATAAAGAAAGAAATTAAAGACTGTGCCATTAGCCTCACTAAATCAATCACAGAGTTAAACAATCAAGTATCGGCAATAGAACACAGGGGACAGAGATGACACTATGCGAGCAAGGATACGAACAAGGAAAATCGGTTAAACTAATGGACACAGTGGAACAGCGAATGGAATCGGTAGTGGCCAGACAAGAAGGTAGTAAAAATAGATCACAAAGAAACACTATCAGACTTAGAGGCATTTCAACGGCGGTCCTGGAATCTGAGCTGCATGATTATGTCCAAGCACTATTCCAACAGGTTTTGGGCGATACGGAAGGGGAATCAATAATGCTGGACAGGACGCATAGGATATACAATGCCTATCAACAAAAGAACAACCTGATTCCGGACTTGATCAGTAGGGTGCATTTCTTTTTGTAAAATAAAGATAAAAACCTGCGAGAGGAACGGAGTCAATCAGATTTCGGGACTCACAAATCGCATTTTATCAGGACATGGCACAGGCTACACAGCTGAGACGGAAGAGGCTCTGGGTTGTGGCGAACTGGTTACAAGAGAAATGAATCCGATATAGATGGACTTTCCCTTGCGGATTACGATTTCAATACCACGACAAGAGATATCACATTGTAGAGGAAGAAGAGATGGCAGACTTGATGTATAAGGGTGACACCTCACGCCAAACAGACCCTTCACCGGAGAGAGAACTAGATAAACATCCAGGTCACACAAATACGGAAGGGTGGCGACAGGGGCACCCTTATCCAAAAGGGAGGGGAAGGGGTCTAAAGCACAAGGAGGATACCTGAAAGAGCCCCAAAGGTGCGATTGTGAATATGCATGTGTAAAATAGAATTCATTTTAGGGGAGAGGAGCAGAAATGTAATGAAACTGGTCAGAGAAGAGTGGTTAAGAAATGTGGGCTGCTACGAGGGAGTATGGGGGAGTGGGGAGGGTGCAGGGTCGGCTAGGAACCCTGTTGGTCTAATCACATGGACCAAGTGTTGGAAGGTTTTGGAAGTGCATATGGAGCACGAGTTGGCGATGTTGGAGGGGATTACAGTTATTTATGAGGATTAAAGGGTAAAGACATGGTTCAGTACAAACTAAAATCCCGGGGAGATGGTGAAGGAAATGATAAGGGCAAACACAAGTAAGAGATGGGCACATATTCAAACATGGTTGACATAAACATAGTAACCCTGAATGCCCAGGGTTTAAACTCACTGATGAAACACTGCTCTGTTCTAAAAGGATTAAGAGACATACAAGCTTCCGTGATATTCTTACAAGAGACTCATCTATTAGCAGGGCTCAAGTCGAGGGTACACGCGGGGGACGGAGTCCACCCACTTTATTCAGAGGGTGGACTCAATCCCCCCCAGCTAAAAGAGCAACATTGGATGTCCTCTTTGAATTTATGAATTAATGCCGACCTCTGGGATCAAACCGCTGTCATCAGGCTTTTAGGCCGGACACTTCTCCACTGCACTATATAACGTGATGAAAGATAAACATCATAAGTTGAAATATGCCATTTCGGTACTGCAAGTCCCAGGGAAAACATTTGTGATGGTTCTTGGGAGTTTAAAACATGCACACCTTTTAACGTTTTCAAAAACACTATTAGAAGAAAATATCCTGTCTTGGTTTTGTGTGTGTGTTGACTTTATGAAAGGCAAATGCCATTCGTCCTGTTCAATTTGGGTGGTCATGAAAAGCCAATTTAATGAAATTTGCATATTTCACCTTGATATGTTATTTTCTCGTGACGTCACATACCATAGCGTTTGTTGATGAGTCCCCCCACTTTAATATTTAGGACTTGACCCCTGTCGATTAGCCACAGACAAAAAAAGAATGATACACTGGGCGTTCCCCAATCAATACTTTGCAACAAGTGGGACCAAAACAAGGCTCCCAGTAGGTGGCAATCCTACTGGGAGCCTCACTGACATTTAAGAAACAGTTTTGTTGTAAAGACCCGGAAGGGAGATATTTGGTTCTGAAAAGCACATTGGGAGTACATATATGCACCCTGATAGCACTGTATGGCCCAAATGACAAGCAAGACCTCTTTTTGAACACAGCGCTACAGAAAATAGGCAGTTGGTGTGCGGGCCAGGTAATCGGAGGGGATTTGAATTGCGTTATGGACCCTAATCTGGATAAAATGCTTCGCCTAGTAGCAATGACCATAGAAAATCGACAAGCACTGGGGAAATTCTTTCACAATCTGGATCTAATAGAAACCTGGAGATTCTTCCATAATACTGCTAGGGATTACACACACTACTGAGCGGTACGTAAGGGGTACATGAGAATATATATGGTTCTAGTTTCAGCTACATTGATCCATCATGTAATATCCATAAATATCGGAGTAAAATACCTCTCGGACCATGCCCCGGTGACAGTACAAATTGAGACACATCTAGATAAAAAAGCGTCAAGAGGCAATGGAGATTGAACAAACAAATCCTAAAGGATATCGCTCTTGGAGCTCAAATGGAAAAAGTGATCACTACTTTTTCACAGAGAATGATACCAGAGAGGTAGACTGGCGGGTGGTATGGGACACAGGCAAAGCAGTGATGAAGGGAGAATTTATCTCACAAGCAGTCTCTTATGTCAAAGGGAGAGAGGTAGTTCAAATGGAACTGGAAAGGGAGATACAAATGGCAGAAACACAGGATAAAACCAAACTATCACAGAACTCGCTATGAGCCCTGCGAAAATCGAGGGCCCAACTAGAGGCACATATGGCAGAGCGTTCCGCGCAGACCCTGTTGAATACCAAACGAGCACACTATAGCCAGGGAGGCAAGGCTAATCGATTATTAGCAGCAAAATTGCGGAAAGTAAAAACCTGTAACCATATCACACGATTGCAGGATGAAGGGGGCAACCTACATGAAGGGGAGGAGGATAAAGTGAGGATTATGGAAAGATTCCACGCAACCCTGTTAAAACGGGAGGAGCTGGACCTACTCCTCCAAACAATCTATATTGGGAAGGCAGACTTTCCGCGTTTGACCAAAGAGGAAAGGGAGAACTTAGATTAGCCCATTACGGCTGGGGAGGTTAGTGAAACCATAACTGCCCTACCAACTAACAAAAGACCAGGACCAGATGGGTTTGTTAACGGGTATTATAAAACATTTAGAACGCAACTATTGATGCCCATGACACGTCTATTCAACAGGATCAGAGAGGAAGGAACGGTAACGGAGGACATGGTTAAATCCACCACTGTATTAATCCCCAAACCAGGGAAAGACAAAACTGAATGCACTAATTACCGCCCAATTTCCTTATTGAACAGCAATACTAAAAAAATATGCAAAGATTTTGGCAGGGAGAATAGCGACAGTATTAACGGAAATAATATATGAAGACCAGGTGGGATTCAGAACGGGGAGGCACACACAAGACAATATAAGGAGGGCAGTAGATATAATAGACTTGAGCACAAGAACAGAACATAAATTCTCTATAGTAGCATTAGATGCGAGAAAGGCGGTTGATAGTTTAGATTGGGGGTTCCTAGAACGGGTACTGTAACATTTGGGTGTAGAACTGCATTTAGACAAATGGTACTGGCCAATTTCCAACTGCCGTCAACAAGATTCATGGTGAATGGGAGGTTCATAGAACAGGTTAAGATCCAGAGGTGGACACGATAGGGCTGCCCGTTGTCACCTTTAATTTTCGCTATGGCAATGGAACCATTTGCAGCTACGGTTAGGCAAGATCAGGACATTTGGAAATAGAAAGCAAAGGAGGGACGCATAAACTAGCCCTGTATGCGGACGATATCTTACTCTTCCTGAGGGATACAAAGCGGTTTCATGTGATAATTTTGCCGCAAAAATATCGGCATACAAAAATATCGCCATATTTTTGCAGCAAAATTCACAGTGGACCCTGCGGGGGGACACCCCTGCAACCCCTGCATCACTTTTTAATATGCGGGGGACACCCCCGCACCGACATAATATCCCCAAAAAAATATCGCCTATGGTGAACCAAACTGCCATATTTACGGTGATATTTTTGTTGGGGATAATATTACCTGATACCTACAAAGCGGACCCTGCCGAGAGTGATGACCAGACTACAGGAATTTGCAGAGGTCTTAGGGTTCACGATCAATTTTATTAAGTCCAAAGCTCTATATATAACTGATAGCCAGAGTGAAATCTGGGAACTGAAAAGGGGTCACCCGCTGGTCTGGGAAGACAAGGACACAGCATATTTGAGATAAAGCAAACAAGAAGATACACCGACTTATACAGGGCAAATATTCTGCCCCTCTGGAAAGGGTTAATAGAGGACTTGCATAGATGGGACACACAGGAGCTCTCTTGGTTTTCTAGAATATCTGCAGTTAAAATGACGGTCATAACCCAATGGTTGTTTGTAACGTTGTCTCAGCATAAACCTACCTGCCAAGATGATCAAAACCCTACAAGAGGAGATAATCTCTTATTTGGCATAAAAAGAAACCCCGGATTCAGAGATCGGTCCTCCTCTGACAAATATGGACTGGAGGACTGGGAGCCCCAGATGTCAAGTGCTATATCCTAGCAGCCACACTCGCACTCATGTTGAGATGGTCGAACCCTGAAACACACAATGGCTGGAGTAAAATCAAGCAAGAGGTTAGCACTATCCCTCTGAGTGCATTACCATCCTTGAGAGCCAGGAATAGAGCGGTATGGGGCCAATTATTAAAGGCAACGTTACATTCACTCCAAAAATGGGACCCGGCATTGAAATGGGGGAAAATAGCCCCAGGACTAGGACCACACAGCCCAATGTGCTAGAACGCAGACTTCTCCCTGTGAATGAATGTAGCCTACTACGAAAGATGGGAGGGCCGGGACAGATTGAAATTGCAAGACTTTTACCACAATGGCAACTCTCTGCTCTTTGAGGAATGTAAGCGGAAATTCCACATAGCGGAGGGAGAGAGATATAAATACAATCAAATCAGACACTGGATCTCTCAAATAGAGGTAAAGAGGGCGGGTACAAGAGCACCACTGGGACTGGAGCTAAGCATGCATGAGGGGTCAACAGCAAAAGGGATCTCGAGAAATTTATAGGTTGCTAGACAGAAGGCAATATACAGGCGACCTGCCATACATGATCAGCTGGGGTAAAGACCTGTCGGTCACTATCACGGAACAGGAATGGGGACATATCTGCAGGAGAGCCCAAAAGTTGTCTAAATGTACATACAAAATTTGTCACAGATGGATGGTACCTGACCCCCCCCTTAGAGGCTCCATGCGATGAATAAGGATCATTCTCCTTTACTTTGGAGGCAATGTGGGTAAACTGGAACCTAGGGTCACATGTGCCTAAAGCCAAATTTTTTTTTAAGTTAATACTAGCTCATATCAAAAAGATTACAGGGGCACTATTACCTGCATTGCCAGTAGTGATACTTTTAGGGGCAGAGGTGGAAGAGATCTACGCAGCAACTGGGGCGACTACAGCACTCATCACACACCTATTGATGGCGGCCCTTATGACTCTAGCCCAGAAATGGAAAGCAATAGAAGGTCCTATAGTAGCATGCTGGTGGGTAAAAATCTGGAGCATACTAGCAATGGAGAAGGTGTGTGCTCTGAAAGCAGGGACATACCAGAAATTCCTGAAGACTTGGCTTCCCTTTCATGAATAGATCAGGGATAAAGAACACCACTTTCATAAGCCACAACTCCTTAACACATGAGTGTAATATGAATCATCTGTGATGGAAATGCTGTATGGGGGGTGGGGGGATAGCGGTTATGTTTCTTCTCCTTGTTTTATAATTGGTGAGATGCTTGTTGAACTCACTGTTTTTGTTTAATATTAATAATATAAAAGAAACTCAGTGCACAGTGCAGCAAAGATGGACAATCACAAGGAGGCCTGTGAAGGCAGGTCTTGGAAACAAAATGTTATGGCAAACGGCACCTGAACAAACACATGTATTGCAAGTAATGTGTTGTTGTGAGTCGCATAAATAAAGGTCTTAAAAAAAAAGAAAATATTCCTGGGCAGAGTTTTCACCGGGACTGGTCGGTACAGAGGCCGAGCGACCGGTCGCTACCAGGGTGCGAGAAGGCCTCAAAATAACAAGACCCACTACTGGGACAATAAGCAGCAGGATGCCTTTTTCCCCACGAGAGGGCGTTTTTTTTCCCCCCTAGATGACGACGAGGAAGGGGACCGGGAAGAGGACAAAGCTTCTCCACAGGTGAGGCAGACAGTATACCCTCCAGTTGGGGGGAAAATGCAGCGTTTCTGGCAAAACTGGGGTGCACTTTCCAGCGACGCCTGGGTGTTGCAGATAGCCAGTGGGCTACAACTAGAATTTATACAACTGCCCATGCAGAACCACCCCTTGATACACATGGCGCAGTCAGGGAAAGAAACGTTACACGCAGAGCTGCAAAGCTTAGCACTGAAGAGAGCCATCGAGCCTTGCAGCACACCTCCAAAATTCATAAGTAATATGTTCCTGGTGTACAGGAAAGAAAAAGTAAGGCCCGTAATAAACCTAAAAGAGATGAACAGCTGGGTGACATTCGGAGGCCAGGCGACAAAGCTCACGAGGATCGATCTTAAGAACGCATACCTCACGATACCGGTCCAAGAAAAATAGTGACCCTTACTAGCGTTCGACTGGGACGGATGTTATTGGCAATTCACGACAATGCCATTTGAGCAAGCATCAGTGCCATGGGCCTTTACGAAACTCATGAGACCGATAGCTGCAGCGATCCGAGAGAAGGGGATCAGGATGGAATACATTACTCACCGTAATCGTATTACTGATGCTTGTATCTGCTTATATTCACATGCTATGCATAGGCAGACATCTAGTGGAAGCAGCGGAGTATTACAGTTGTTTTTCGAAACTCGAAAATGGACGTCAAAAAGGGGCGTGCAAGTATTACTATACCTATTGTGACGTCCTCTGTACCCATCATCCCTCACGCGTGTAGGTCCCTCAGATTGTATTTTTTCGGACATGGAGGTAGCATGAGTACAGAGTATCCAAGCAGATATATGAAAAGCTCATGTAACATCTATGCAACTTCTCTCAGGGGAGGAAGGGTATGCGCATGTGAATCTAAGCAGATACAAGCACCAGAAATACGATTATGGTGAGTAATGTATTCCTTCTGATGCTTGTGAATCTGCTTGGATCACATACTATGCATAGATTAGCGAGCAGTGTTATGAGAAAGAGTAGCGGCAAATAAGAGGTTTTAGAACCGCTTGTCCCACCTTTGTATCTATCTTGGAATGGGTGTCAATGCAGTAGTGCTGAGTGAAGGTATGAACTGAGCTCCATGTAGCTGCCTTGCAAATGCTGTCTAGGGGGACATTTGCAATGAAGGCTAGGGTGGCCCTGGTACCTTGTGTGGAGTGGTCGCTTGGTGTTATAGGCAGTGTTTTGTCTGATAATGAATAGCATAATTGTATACATTTGACTATCCATTTGGAGATGGCTCTTTTGGAAACCCGTTCTGCCCGTCTGCCTCTAGCCAGGGAGACGAAAAGTTGATCAGTCTTCCTCAGCAGTTTAGTCTTATCTACGTAGTAGAGAACCGCCCTCTTCACATCTAGTGTATGGAGTTTGACCTCAGCTGAGCTTGTTGGCTTCTGGAAGAAGGCCGGGAGCTCGATGGACTGGTTTACGTGAAACTTGGAAATTAATTTATGTCTGAACCTAGGGTGTGCCCATAAAACCAATTTGTCTTTATGAATGATAAAGAAAGGGTCAACGCTTGGAGTTCGCTGACTCTTTGGAGGTAAGTAATTGCCATTGAGAAGGCAGTTTTATAGGTTATGTTTCTAAGAGTAGCCTGATGCAAAGGATCGAAGGGGGTCCCATGAGTTTTGCTAGTACTACATTTAGATCCCAACCAGGCGGGGGATTAGAGACTGGAGGGTGTAGTCTCTTTACTCCCTCCATGAATGCCTTAATGACTGGCACTTTCCACCATGAGATCTTACTTTGAGAGGTGGTGTATGCTGATAAAGCTGCTAGGTGGACTTTAAGAGAATTAAAGACCAACCCTGAATCAAAAAGGTGGAGCATGTACGTAAGAATGTGTGATGGAGTACACTCTAAGGGGCTTATCTGCCTAGATTGACACCAAATGACGAATCTCTTCCATTTGTGGAAATAGCAGTGTCTGGTGTTTGGCTTCCGTGCTTCTTTCAGGATGTCCATACACCTTTGTAGAAGATTAAGGTATCCGATTTCTCGGACCTCAGGAGCCATGCTGCCAGGTTCAAAGAGTGAGGTTGTGGATGTATTATTGACCCCCCGTGTTGAGTCAACAGGTTGACTTGGTACGGGAGCTTGATGGGGTCGCACATCGCCAGTTTGCGCAGATGTGGATACCATGGTTGTCTCGCCCACATAGGAGCAACTAGGATGAGCGTCATCCATTCCCTGTGTATCTTGTTCACTACCCAGCTGATTAATGGAGTCGGGGGAGGGGGGAAAGCGTAAGCAAATCTCCCTGACCAATTCATCCATAGGGCGTTGCCCTTGGAGTCTGGTAGGGGGAATCTGGATGCATAGTCTGGGCATTGCTTGTTCTCTTTTGTAGCGAAGTCTAGAGAGGTGTAGCCCCAAAGAGAGAAGATGTGATCTACTACGTCTGCGTGCAGTTGCCACTCGTGCTCTCTTGGCAGAGATCTCTGCTGAGAGAGTCTGCTAGAGTGTCGAGTACCCCTGGAACATGTTGGGAGGACAGAGACATCCCTCGTCTGAGTGCCAACTTCCATATTTTCTGCGCCAGCTTGGACAGATTTGGAGAGTGTGTACCTCCCTGTTTGTTGACATAGAACATAGCGGTAGTGCTGTCTGTTAGGATTTGTACCGACTGGTTTGTCAGATGTGCTTCGAAGGCTTGTAGTGCCTTAAGAATTGCCAATAACTCTAGTATGTTTATGTTCCTTTGTGCAGTCTTTTGCAAGCACAGGCTGTGTGGTGAAGATAGTGGGCCCCCCACCCGGAAAGTGACGCGTCTGTTGTGACGATCGCCTGCGCTTCCGGTTTGTGGAAAAGTTTCCCCTTGAGCAGATTCTCCCTTGACCAGCAGCGTAAGTTCTGAACCAGTGTTGGCGAAACAACCACTAGATCGTCCCACTGACCACTTGCCTGAGACCATTGTTTCGCCAACCACTCCTGCATTGGTTGCATTCGCAGGCACGTGTGGGAGACCAGGTAAATGCACAATGCCATCATACCTAGCAGACGCACAGCTTTGTGTACGCTTATCCAGAAACCGGCTTGATACTGGGGTATTTGCCGAAGCATGTTTTGTACTCTTTCCATGGATGGGAAGGCTAAGCCTGTTTTTGTATCTAATAAGCTCCTAGGAACTGTTTTGATGTGTTTGGTACCAGAATTGACTTTTTCTCGTTTATTGAGAAGCCCAATTGGAAGAGAAGGTCTATAGTTTTTTGCGTGTTTAGCTTGCAAAGATTTTAAGTTTCTCCCTTGATCAGCCAGTCGTCCAGGTAAGGGTACACTGGGTACCCTGCATAGGTGCGCTGCCACCACCGCCAGTACCTTGCTGAACACCCTTGGAGCTGAGGCTATCCCAAAGGGCAGCACCTTGAATTGGTAGTGTTGGTCTGCTACTTTGAACCGCAAGAATCTTCTGTGTGCTGGGAACATTGAAATATGAAAGTAAGCATCTTTCATGTCTAATGCTGCCATGTAATCCCCCAGTTTTAACAGAGGGATTACTTATTGTAGCGCTGTCATGCAAAATCTTTGTGGCTTGACAAACTTGTTTGCAGGGTGCAGGTCTAGTACCGGATGCATGGAACAAGGAAGTATGTTGAATAAATACCCTTGTTTACCTCGTTGTACGGCACGACTTCGATGGCGTCCTTAAGGAGTAGAGACTTGACTTCCTCCAGCAGGAGGAGTTGTTCTTCCTGTGATGTTTTTTTCTGGCGCGGTGGGAGGTTGGATGGTCTTCCCTGGAGTTCTATACAGTAACCTCCTGTCACCGTCGACAGCACCCACCTGTCTGATGTTATACCCTCCCATATTCTTCCTTGGCGGACTTTAGAGAGTCCTCAACTGCTTTACCAAACAACACATTCTGCTCAACAGGCATGTTGAGTAAGGTAGCTTGAGTTTCCAATTTAAACCCCGACTGTCTAAGCCAGGCGTGGCGTTTTAAAATTGTGGTTTACGCGACCATGCGGCCAGCGTTAGCCGCTACATCGAAGTTGTTCTTCAAAAGAACGCCAGCTGTCACTCTGCCTTCGGCAGCCAGAAGGGAGAGTTTGGATTTAAGTGGCTCTGGTGCTGACTTTGCCAGGGCTGTCACTTCACACCTTTTGGTGCAGTCGTAGCTGGATAGTAAGGTGGAATTATTTGCTATCCGCGCTTGGTATGCCGCTGATGACGCCATCTTTCTACCCATGGCATACCGTTTTTTGCTCTCCTTGTCCAGAGGAGCTTCGGAGGATGCCAAGGGGATACCAGCTCTCTTCCTGGTAGTGGTGACTACCAAAGAGTCTGGCCGAAGTTGTCCCCTTATACATAAAGGGTCGGAAGGCGCTGGGCGGAAGAGCTTCTCAGTTCTGGGGTTTACCACAATGGTTTCCTTAGGCCTTTCTTAGGAAGGCTGAATCCTTCTTTGGACTGACTTAAGCAGGGGAATAAATTGGGCTACAGGTTTTGTGTCGCCCAAGATATTTTCTGCAAAATCTTTTTCCTGTTGGATCTCTTGCGTTTCGATCCTGAAATGCTCTGTAGACCTTAAGAGTCTATCATTGAACAGGGGCTGGTTGTCCACAGGGGAGTCTGGTAAAGGAGGGTCTTGCGGGTTCGGAGAGTCCATTGCAAAAACTACCTACTCAGTGTAATCTTGATTCTGATCGATTCTCCCCCCTACCCCGGCGTCGCACTCATCGACGTCGTCATAATAAGGGTCATCCTCATCCATGTATACATCACCCCCTGCATCCAGGTCGTACAGGGCCGAGGAGAGGTGGGGAGTTTTGGGGACTGGCTCCACGGACAGTTCCACTGGGGGAAAAGATTTTTTCTTAGCCAGTTGCGCCGGTATTTGGGACTGAGAGGCTGTGTCTCTTGTGTTTGAGCCAGATACCTGGGTAGTGAGGGACATGTTGGCAAGATTTGTGAGAACATGTGGATGTTCATCGAAAGAATTAGGCAAATAAGTCACACGACTCATGACTCCATCAATATCCTTTGTGGACCATGAGGCGGAACTGGGTATAGCCCCTGGGTAGGCAGGGGTAGTGGTGGGATATAGCTCTTCCACAAATAGCACTTCCTCATCTACACAGATAGGATCAGGCTGCTCTAATTGATCAGGCTCCTCATAGGTGTCTTGGGCAGGAATAACCACGGGTTTTGCGGTGGATGACTGCTCTCTAGGTCTGTCTCTCCTATCCCCAGAGACCTTATCCTAAGAGGAGCTGGACCTGTGCTTTTCTTTATGATCCCTGCTGTTAGAGGAATCTTTTTTGGAAATAGGGGTCGAGGTAGGGACCTTAGGGGTCTGTTCATCAGCAGAACGGGCCAATCCCGACTCGTTGGCTTTGTCCTCGGGTATAGGTCGATTCTCGATTGCGGGGATGGCTTGCGCTGTGATTTTCGATGTCACTAAGCCGGACGGGGTGTTTTGAGTCTGACGTCTTATTTTAGTGGGCTTGTCGTGAGACGGCTGCACGGGGCGCTCAGAGGACTTCTGATCAGAGGATCTGCCCTTTGTCATCGACTCTCGGCATGCGACTTTGCTCGCACCGCCGTGGGGAGTGTGCTTAGTGTGGGGTAGTGTTGTACCTTTGCCGCCGGGTGTCTTCCCAGTAACAGGACAGCCGGCCTGTCTGTTAGGGTGGGGGCTGGCACTGGGGAACGTCGAGGTTCCCGTCACCCTCGCTGTCCAAAGGGACGGCGTTGCTGCCTTCGATGGACGCCCTTTCAGCGTCCATGGTGGCCTCTGCCTGCATGGCGTGATGGGATCAACGCTTTGTACGCCTGTCCTTGAGGGTCTTGGGTCGGAGCAGTTTACAGGCCCGACAATGAGCCTCGTCGTGGTCTCTGTTCAAACAAAGGTTACACACCCTGTGCTTGTCGACCCACGTATATTTTGTATTGCAGGATGGGCAGAATTTAAAGGGAATACGCTCCATTTTGTTGGCAGACAGCTGGACGACAATGGGAAATAGTGGGAATATACATGTTTATGACCACCCCCCACTCTTCCTACTGTAAGGCCAAGGCCGAAAGGGCCTTCCAAGGCCAGGTGACGCTGTCCAAATCTTCGTCCGACGGTCAGGTTTGTAGTCTTTCTAGAGTCTCCACCGCGTCGACACACGACGTTGGTAAAGGACCGAAAGAGATACTATATTGATTTATGAAGGTCAATGGCGTAAGCCAAAATGCACTCCGCAAATATGCGACCGCTCACGATGGCGGAAAAAAACAATCTAAGGGACCTACACGCGTGAGGGATCATGGATACAGGGGACGTCACAATAGGGATAGTATTACTGGCACGCCCCTTTTCGACGTCCATTTTCGAGTTTCAAAATACAACTGTAATACTCTGCAGCTTCCACTAGATGTTGGCCTATGCATAGCATGTGATCTAAGCAGATTCACAAGCATCAGAGCAGAGAGATGGTCCAATACCAAATAGGGGTACGACGTCCTTTCATCGCCTGCTTTTGCATCGTCAGGCTTTTAAATGTGCACATTCCATCGAATGTGCTCATTGTTTTTTTAGGGGGGGGGTCGGAAAGGGCAAATAAGGGTTTGGGCGGGTGGGCAATAGTTTAGTGTCGGTGGGAGTGTAGGGGGGGGGAGAATCATTAGCACATTCGATGGAATGTGCACGTTTAAAAGCCTGGCGATGTAAAAGCAGGCGATGAAATGACATGGAACCCAAACAGGCTGGGTGAAGAGGCTCCTTTTATCGCTAGGCTTCCTAGTGAATCGAGAGAAGTCTGATGTGATCCCAACGAGGAAAACAGATTTCCTCGGGTTCATCATGAACACCAATGCAGCCATGTTCAAACTACCAGCCAGGAAAGTGAGACATCAAGCGAGAGATCAGAAGCTGCCTAGACAAGAACATAGTGTCCATGAGGACGGTAGCGAGAGTAGTGGGGCTACTAGCAGCATCGATTCAGGCAATATTCCCAGAGCCCCTACATTACCGAGCCCTGCAAAGACTGAAAATGAGGCACCTGCAGCCAGGGCTAAAGTATCACCAGACAGTAACCCTCGATTTAGAGTCCAGGACAGAACTGGAATGGTGGCTACAGAATATGGATGCCTGGAACGGGAAAGCCATGTCCGGAGACCGACACGATCTGAAAATAGAGGCGGGCACCAGCAGAGCACGCTGGGTAGGCCAATGTGGAGAACTCGAAACAGGAGGAAAATGGAGTTCAGAGGAGCTCCAACTTCACAGAAACTGCCTAGAGCTGCTAGCCGGGTCGTTTGCGATCAAAGCCTTCACGAAAGACAAAGTGAACTCATGTTTTCTGCTGAAGATGGACAACATATCGTTAGTCAGATACATCAATCACTTAGGCACGAAGTCCAGATTGCTGGTGGAGCAGGCCAAGGACTTCTGGCATTATTGCCTCGAATCAGGGACCTCAGTGATAGCAGAATATCTTCCAGGTTCGCTCAATGTAGTAGCGGACTGGAACCCCAGACACGTATCGGACGCCAGCGACTGGAAGCCAGGCATAGGTATATTTCAACAGATAGAACAGTTATGGGCCCGGTCCACACAAACCTATTTGCATCGAGGTTGAACGCTCAGAAGAGCAGATACTTCAGCTGGAGGTTAGATCCAACAGCGACAGGAGTAGATGACCTTCCTCCAGGACTGGAGGGGGGCCATGCACTACGCTTTTCCACCATTTCTAATGATTAACAGAGTGCAGGTGAAGGCTGGCAGAGAGGAAGCGAGGCTGATCATAGTGGCTCTGATATGGAAGTCGCAAGAATGGTTCCCGACGCTGATGGAACTAGTGGCAGATCATCCGAGAATCCTTCCCGCAGGAGAGCACCTAATCATGGACCAAGCTGGGTCATATCATCCTCTGAGAATGAAAGGGACTCTCCTGCTGATGGTGTGGAGGATAGCTGGAGACACTGGGCCCTCCCAGGCATTTCAGCGAAGGCTGCTCGACTCATCGCAGAATCATGGGCACTGTCCACGTGACGGAGCTACGACGCAGCTTGGGGCAGATGGTCACAATGGTGCAAAGGGAGAAATCTTCATCCTGTTTCTGCCCCTTTGGAAGCGATCTTGAACTTCCTAATAGAACTACTGTCCGACGGGAAAGCATATAGGACAATAGGAGTGTACAGGTCAGCCACATCAGCGGGGCATCTGCCCATCGAGGGCATACCCGTGGGGGAAAACGCAGCAGTCGTTCGACTCCTTAAAGGAGTCCGGTTTACAAGACCACCAGAGCCGAGGGACGACAACCTATGGGACGTGTCGGTAGTACTGAAATTGCTCGCTGGTTGGCCAGGGAACAAGAACCTATTGTTGAAGCAATTGTCAGGGAAGCTAGCAATGCTATTATGCCTAGTTTCTTGCAAAAGAGTAGTGGACGTCAAAGCGTTCGCCGTAAACAGGAAGTCATATGGGCCAGAAGAAGTTACCTTAACGCTGGTCAGCAGAACAAAGATTGGTTCCACGTCAATAGCTTATCCTTATTTGCACGACCACCCCAAGTGATGCATAGCAGCCTGTATAAGGGAGTACGAGAATAGGACAGCGGAGATGAGACCAATAGAGACAACGCAACTGCTAATAGCAGGTAAAAAGCCACATAAGGCAGGCGCAACAGCTACCATATCGAGATGGGTACGCGAGATGATGTAATTGGCAGGAGTAGACATGTCTAGGTCTGGGGCACATTCTGTGAGAGGTGCAATGGCCTCGAAAGCGCTAGCGCAAGGTGCGAAGTTGCAAGATATTCTGCAAGCAGCCGATTGGGCCAGCAATAATACATTTAGAATATATTATTTTAAGCCTGTGCAATCAGTGGCAGCAACAGCAGTGACAAGCTTTGGATGAACATAATGCTCGCCTTCGATCTTGACCTAGAATGAAGATTACCCCTGCTAATAGCGCAGGGAGTCTTGATTCTATTAAAGACAAGGAGGCGAGCATTACTTTTCCACCCTAGATACACAGGAGAGTTAAAAAATGCCTATGTGTTTTAATAATTGATTTTTTTAGAAATAGGGTAGTGACCCGCCTCCCTAATGTGCTCTTTATGTCTTGGTAGGAGATGACCAGAAGAACAACTCAGCCAGACTAGCAAGGGCACAGATTGAGAGATCGGTAAAGCCAATCAGGCGTATACGGAGAATGGGCAGAGCAGTTCAGAGATGAGAGCAACGGCTCTGTAATTTGACAAATTGAGAGTTCAGTTGCAATGTTGGAGTGCAGTTCAGAGCATTCAAAGAAGAGTAGGAAGGCAGGAACAGGAAGGACTATGGTCACGTGTGCAGGGAGAAACAGACTACAGAAAGACTTGATTTAAGGGAAATGTCGTTTTTGTTATAAATTGAAATGTTTGATTAATTGAAACTGCTGGAGACAGGATTAAATAAGAACTTGAAGCATAATGCTCGCCTCCTAGTCTTTAAGAGAATCAAGACTCCCTGCGCTATTAGCAGGGGTAATCTTCATTGTCAGTAAAAGAGCCACAATGCACTCCTTTTAAATTATTTCAACTGAGAAAAATACCAACTTACACATTAAGGGCTTTTTGTATAGTCTTGTACAGCCTGAAAAAAGATTGTTAGCTGTCTGATCTAATGGAAAAATAGCACACTATTCAGTTTCATATATACAGAATGACATTCATTAGTAGTTGACCTCCGTGCCAGTATCAGGCAAACTTCGATTTGCTACTCCTCTCCTAAAGAAGCCCATCTTTAATTCAGTGGTACTAGGCAACTATCTTGAACATCGGCACCATCAAACTGCCACTCATTTTCCCTACTTAAGGAGCCCTCCAGTCTCTTTTCCTTTGCAGATGGGGAGCAGGCGCAAGTGGATCTAGGTCACCTGGCCTAAGCCCCGCCCACCTGCCGCCTTCCACGTTGCCACTCTTTTTCTTAGCCCTTCCTCTTCCATCCTGCTCTTACATCAAGGGCGTCTCTCGCCCGGGTGTCCGAAGTGAGGGGCTGACGAAGAAAAGGGCAATTCCTGTCCAGAGCAGGAGGACCCAGAGCCAGACCCCCTGCTCAGAGAACAGGTAAGTATACACCAACATGTGTTAACTCCCTCTGTCCCCACAGGCCATCCCTACTGCCTCCGATGTTCCCTTATGCCCCCTCCCTTCTCACACACAGATGTTGCCTGTTTTGCTTGATTCTTCTACCCTGCTCCCCTTTTGCCCCCCAAGCCTACTTCTGCATGAGTCTGTCCTGATTCATTCTGGTTTCACCATCACCGTCCTGTGGCCAATGCTGGATTTGACTTTTATGGACTTCATTGATTCACAGTGCGTCACCCTTTCTTAACTCTAATGCTGGACTTCCTTTGCATCCTGTACTTATGGTGTCCCTGAATCATGCTGTTCCCATCTTCATTTTGTATCCTGGCTTGCAACATTATGTGTTACTATGGACTTCTGCAATTGTATTTGCTGTCCCCTCTTGCTTCTCCACACTTTTTGACTGCTTACTCTCTGTTCTCTCCTCTGCTCCCTCTCTCCCTTTTCCCATCTCCTCCACGTACTTTCTTCTATGCACTTACTCTATCAGAATTGTCCCTGGACCTAGTTTGATAGCAACCTCGTCTTTCTCCTCCTCCCTCCCCTTACTTGTCAATCCCCCTCCCCCAGCATCATCTGAAATGTTGTCAGGCCTATTAGTCGCTTGTTTTGTTCCTCCCCTCCCTTTCTGCACCCCTCTCCCTCACCTTTTGTTTTCTCCAGCTCTACCAGAAATGTCATCAGGCCTAGTACGGTAGTCGCCTGTCTGTTTCCATTTCCTTCCCACCCTCCCCCTCCCTTCCTTATCTATGTTTTAGCTCTTGCACTATCTGAAATGTCGTCAGACTCAGTACGATCGTTAATTTCACATCCTTACTGATCATGGCCTGTAAGAATGTAATTATATTTTCCCTCGTTCCCTCCCTTGCCTGGAAGCGCTTTGAAACACATTGTGTATAGGTGCTATATAAATAAACTATCATATCATTAAACTACGATCTAAATATTTTTTTTTTAGCCTTTTGTGATACAGAAGATCCTAGCCACTATTCTGTGTGCCAACCCCCCAGAGACATTCCAGGTGGGCTCCTGCACAGGCAGGGGAACTGAGTGGTCACACTATCGGATGGTCAACAAGCAGCAGCCGGTGATAGGTATAAGAGTTAAAGTTGCTGACTTGAGGAATATCCTCCCTTGAACAGCCAATCTGCCAAATATGTCTTTTTTCACTTGAAAGCAAAAATGGTAACATACTAGTGAAGCCCAACGAGTAGGTCTTCGTACATATACTGAATCTTTAGCACCAATAAGACAGTCACTGATAAATGAGTGCATTGCGAACAGCAACATACCATATGGCCAAGATAAACACACTTGTAATATTACAGGACAAAAATTGTGCTCAGTGCATGCAAACATTCCCCTTCATTATATGCACATTTGACAACCTGTTCCCAAAAAAACAAAACTGAAAATGTATTTCTTACCCCCCACATGTCTTTCTTTGCCAACCTTTCAAGTACCAACTGCCACACATGTGCATTATATCCATGTCGCAAAATGTCCTCAAAGATATCCACAAAAACTACTGGAAATGTGACTCGATCTATTGAAATGGAAATAGCATCTGTTAAGTGATAAGCAACATTGTAAAATACATGACAAACAATACTCATGCAGTAATAGTTGTTCTGGTATTTGTAACTGTTTAAAGTGTCATGCTACACATAATCAACAACTAGGTGTTTTCAGAATAGAGTTTCAGGTGCATAACTTCCAAATTAAAAGTAGGGATCGACAGTAGTGCTCCTGTCATACTATCTCTACACTACTGCAGGCACATACGGCCCCTCGGTGTCTACGCACGCAGACTGTTTGTTTTCCATGTACATATAACCTGTGAACAGGATGCCTTAAGAGTCTTATTGCCAAATGTGTACCGAAGCACTTTCCATTTTCTTTTTTCTCCAAACCGAACAGAGAGGTTGGGAGGGAGATACAAGCAGCATAAAGATTACTACTGGATAAATAACATTTATCTTCTGGGGCATCTGTTTAGATTCACATGCTATGCATCGATTATCGAGCAGTATGCAGCTTTGAAGGTGGGTATATTGATGTTCGGGAGAATTCTCAGAAATGTGCTAATTCCCTTCTACCAAAGAGATGCCAGCTCTTTTGCTGGACTTTAGGACTTTTAATTTTTATCCTGGGGAGAGTGAGACCCTTTTCCCACTCTCTCATGTATGTTTCTTTAATTTGAACACTGTTTATTTTGGTTTTGGAGTATGACAAACTCCATAGGAATCATCTTTTTACATTGTGACACACAGTACCTTTAGTGCAGTGGCACAGGGATGTCTTTCAGATTTCCCAAAGGTTTAAATACCTTCTCTTGGATGCACTACTGTTTCTAAGAGCAGTGAAGTGAAATTGACTTTATTTACATTTGTAACTTTCTACTTTTTCTTACATTAGGGTGGTGTAGAGGTTAATTAGTATCCCCTTTGTCTAGTTTCTCATGTAACATGTTTATGTTACCCTTTCTACAATTAATGGCGGCTGGCGGCAGTGGTTTACTTTTTCCTACCATTGAATGTTTCTACCGCGGTCTGCATTTGCAGCTGCAGTAAAGCACACATGTGTGCCCATTTTGTCAAAATGGTCCCAGTCTTCTCTTTTCATTTCTTGTTGGAAAGGTCCTTCTTGAGACTTACTCTGCGTGCCCAACCAGGTTTGGTCCCTTTGTTAATTTTGTCTTTGGCGGGTTTCACTGCTGAACTCTGCCTCTGGCTCCAGCGTGTCTGGCAGGGCAGAAAGTGAGGGAGGTGCCCGAAACTCCCTGTGCTTAATCCCCTTGGTTACAGGAATGCACCCAAAGGTGATTGGCTGGCTGGCTGTCCTTGTAGGACAGCCACGCTGCTGTGCGAGTGACAGCTAGGCTGCAAATGAATGGGAGAAACCTGCATAAAAGGTGAGGTCTTTTGCTTGGAAGGCAGAGTCGACCACTGGACGAAGGAATCCGAAAAACTCGGAAGAGATGCCTGTTGAAACTCCTGGACCGTTGGTTTGCCAGGTGAAGCCCTGCTGCAGTGCTGAAGCTCCAAATCCGCCTCAACTAGAGAAGCCATGCAAAGGATGACTTCTCCCCTTGGGTTGGTGGGACCAATCGACCCCAAGACGAAGTCATCAGGACATCCTCTCGGAGTTGGCTGTACTTCCATTGCTGCTGCAGGAACCAATTGCCAGGGCGAGGAAAACCAGAATCAAGTGTCTCGTCTTTAAGTCAGACCCGAGCTACAGGAAGATCCTCCGGACTCCCATGAAGCAGGACTGGCCAAGCCCGAGCCACCTCAACCGAGGGCTGGACCCCAGATGCGAGGAAAGTCCATAAGGTGTCCGAGAACCACAGTGGTGCTATTCGCGAGAAACTGAAACCGCGAAGTGCTGATCTGAAGTTTGCCAATTGCTGCCGGCAACCTTCAAACCGTAGTGCAGGAGTCCCCAGACGACCTCCCTCTTGTGCCCACGACTGAGGCCCAGGAACAACAGGATCGGCCATACTACAACTGGAACAGAAGCTAGCTGGAACGAATATCCTCAGACCTAGGGTACTGTAAACTAAGGGGTACTTACCTTTTGTCGTGTAGCCTTCTCAGTTGAGATGTGCCTTGGTTGCTTTTTTGCAGAGTTGCTTGCAGCTTTGCCCCTCACAAGCCTCCCAGCTTTTAGCTCAACAGTGATTTCATTTCTACAAAGATTTCTAAAACATTGTGGAAGACCTTTTACTTACCTTCAAGAAGTGCTTCAGCTCACCTAGACTTTTGCTCAATTAACATTGGCTGCATGGCTCCCTGAAAGACTATAACCCCTGACTTTGTGCTTTAACTATCCCTCAACAAAAGTCACACATTCTATAACTTGTGTAGCAAGGAAAGGGTTCATTTACTTTGCATTGGGGGGTTCAAAAGTACATACCTGTTTAAGAATATTTGTTAACCATTGTTTTATTCCCTCATTTTTTCCTTTTGACACCAAACTCAGTATTGCTCTAAATGTGCCAGTGATATATCAATGTCCACAGTGTTCTAGTTATTTAAGTCTCCTTGGGGTGTAGGAAGTGTCTGTGTGCCATCCCTAATGGGTATCAACTGATTTAATGAAACAGCGTATGTATTTTGAAGTATATTCTTGTTTTACCTATATTTGCTCCCTTCTAAAGAAGGCTTATTCAGCTGACTTAAATTAAGAAATAATTGTTTAATCAAGAAACCTTGAGAGTGTTTTATTGAATACCTGTCACTGTGAATCTCCATTCACAGTGACAATGTTATAACCCTACAGTTCACATTGACCCCTCTTGAGATAAAACCTGGCTGCTCAGTCACTCTACCAACTTGTGTAGTACATGCTTATACCAAAGGTTGGGTTAACCATTGCCAATATGTCAAGGCTGGTGCAGTCTCCCACAGGCTACTGCATACAATCTTGGCTAACAATTGATTTAGAAGAAAACAAATGACCCAGGACTGCCTGACCCACTTGAGATTCGGCTCTAGTGTGTGCATCTATATAACAGTTTTTTGTGAATCTGTGCACAGAGCTCTATATTGTAGCCTGACATATAGTGTCTAGGGTAAATCATCTACGGAGGTGTGTGTTGCCCATTCCCCGTGTTCTTGGTGTGTTCAGTAGTGGTTTCTGTATAAGGACATAACATTCTTGTATGCACCGCACAATCCATCAAGCAATGCTAGAGTTGGTCATTGTACGACCATTCTGTTCTGTGACAAAAGAAACAAAGAACTTGCTTGATTAGGACTAAGAGTATGTTAGCCACTACAGTGAGTAATTTATAATTACTCTTACGTCCCATTGCCTTTCCTCCATACTGCATGGGTGATTACAACTGAATGTAACCCCAGGGTGGAGAGGAGACCCTCCTTAAGCAAACATGTTCCAGAGAGCCACCTAGCCGAAAGCCGCGTCCGATTTAGAGCTGGCATCCAAACAGTAGTGCTTGCAGAAAGCTGAAGGGGTGGCCCAAGTGGCAGCACTGCTTATGACTTGTCAAGGGACATGTCGCTGGAATGCGATGGCCGTTGCCTTGGCCCTGATTGCGTGGGCGTACATGTTGGACGGGGGTGTCTCATGCTGACCCTCGTATGCTTCTTTGATGGCCGAGACCATCCAGCTGGATATGGAGGCCTTGGAGACCCGATAGCCTGGTCTTGCGCCTCTGAAAGTAACAAATAGGGCGTCTGACTTGTGGAAGCCCTTGGTCCTGTCAAGGTAGAATCATTTCAGGGCACACCTGATATCCAGGCAGTGCAGCACTCTCTGTGCTTCGTCCTTAGGATTGGCAAAACACGTAGGAAGCACGATCTACTCGTTTAGATGGAAAATAGACGGCACCTTAGGCAGGAAAGCTAGGTGCTTCCGTAGGACTACTTTGTCCCTGTGGAAGGTAGTATAGGGTTCTGAGGCAACCAGAGCCTAGATTTAGCTGATTCTGCGGAGGTGCGAATGACTAGTAAGGCCGTCTTAATGGTGACCAGCCTGATGTCCGTGGACGCCATTGGCTCGAACGGTTTGGGTGCGAGGGCACCCAAGACTATGTTCAGGTCCCACACAAGGTGTGGCTTCCTGATAGGAGGGTAGAGCCTTGCGAGTCCTGTCTAATGTTTGACGATTGGATTGGAGGAGGAGGAGGAGAAGGATTCCTCCTCTGAGTTCCTGTATGCCCCGATGGCTGCAAGGTAAGCGCGGCAGGTGTCCACCTGCATGCCGGAGTGGGCGAGGTGCGCCGAGAAGGAGAGCACGTCGTCCAGCATACATGCAAGGGGGTCAATTCTCTTCGAATAGGCCCAATGGCAGAACCTGGTCCACTTGCTCTTATACTGGGCCCTGGTAGCCTTGCTCCTTGCACCGGTATCATCTCTAGATTAACCTGGGAGAACCACGCTGTGAGGGCTAACTTCTGTGGTGCGGGGTGGACGACCCTGCTGCGCCAGAAGATGAGCTGGGCCCGTTGGGAGATAGGATGATGCTGAGGTGGCGCGATTCCTTGACCTTGCACATCACTTTGTGAATCAGCGGTGTGGGAGGGAAGGCGTATGCTATCATGCTGTTCCACTGAATCAAATGCGTCGTGTCTTTGTAGACTGTAACTGTGACTTCTTGAGGTTCAGTGAAAAGCCTAAATCGTGCAGTGTGTTCCTGAGTGCACAGAAGTGTGGTGCACCACTTCCGGAGCCCTGACGCGCCAGTCGTCCAGGTACGGGTAGATGTGGAGGCCTTGAGCCCTGAGGAGGCCCGCCACCGTGTTCATCAGCCTGGTAAAGACCCTGGGGCCGAGTTGAGGCCAAAAGGAAGCACCTTGTATTGGAAATGGTAGCCCATTATCCTGAATCGTAGAAAGGAACAATGGGGCTGCCAAAAAGGGACGTGTAAATACACGTCCTTCAGATCCAGGGAGCACATCCAGTCTTCCTTGCACAATGTTTCCGCTATAAAAGCTGGCGTAACCATCTTTAATTTTTGTAGAGGCAGGGAGAGGTTGAGGGTGGAGAGGTCCAGCACAACTCTCAGGCCAGTCTGGATCTTTTTCTGAATGGTGAAAATCCTGGAGTAAAAGCCTGAGCCTCGCTGGGACTTCCTCCACTGCCTGGCTCTCGACGAGTAAGCGGATCTCCGCCAAAACAGTTGCTGTCCCAACTTAAGGGAGTGGAGGGGAGGAGGGAGGAGAGGCAGGGATGTATAGGCGGTACCCCATGGATACTACGGAGAGGATCCAAGGGGTCCGTAAAATTCTGGCACCAAAAATGTGAATGGAGAGCAAGCCTGCCCCCCACTGGAGACACGTGGACCCAGAGGGTCTTGTCATGCCTTCTTTCCATCCGAGGCTGCTGCTGAGGAGGGGACTGGAAAAATCTCTTACTCAACCCCCCACACTTATTGTTTCTTGCACCGATATGGAGTCGGCGAGCGGTCGGTCTACCTGGACCTCTGTTCCTGGAAGCCGCCGGACACCTCTCAATGTACGCCCCTTGTCCGAGCGCTGCTGTCACTGGGTGTACTGTTTGGGCGTGGTCTTTGTCAGGATGGATAAAGACTTGGCAGTTTGTGAACTGTTCTTCTTTTTATCCAGCTCCTCGTCCGTGGTGGAGTGGAAGAGGTCACTCCCCTCAAATGGCAGGTCTAATATGCATTCCTGGACGTCCGGATTAAATTTAGTGGTACAGAGCCAGGCTGGTCTTCTCATGTCTGTGGCAATGCAAACGGCATGGTCAGAGGTATCGATGTGGGCCACAGTGGACTTCATGTTGTCCTGGGTCACCAGCTTAGCCTCAGCCAGTCCCGACTTGAAACGTGATTGGCTCTACGTGGGAGGTTCCGGGAGGAAGTCCGTAATTTCCCGCCATAACTTCTGGTTAGCGGCCGCCAGCATGGCATTGGCATTGGCCTGATGAAGATGCAAGGACACGTTGGAATACAGCTTCTTCCTGTAAGCTTCCAAGATCTTCTCCTCCTACAGTGATGCCGCAGCGATCACCGAGAAGGCTGGCTGAGGATGGGCAGATAGCAAGAGTGTATCCCCCTCCATCTGCCTGTACTTGGCGTCCAGGCGTCGAGTGACCGGCTGGGCTGAGTGGGGCTTGAGCCAACCATTCTTGGCCAGGGCGACTACATCGGTCTGCAGTGGAATCCCAGTTTTAGCAGAAGGGCTTCGCGTGAGGACTTCTGGGAGGGCCCCCCTCTGCTGGTTGCTCGGCCTCGGGTTGAGGAAGGCCCAGATACTCTGCCAGTCCTGCAAGAGGTTCATGGAAGGCCTTGGTTGACAAGGGCGTGTTGGCGTCCTCCTCCTCGTCCAACTGGGGGTCCAGAGGGTCAGGCATCTGTGGAGGAGTAGAGGGGGCCGGAGGCTGAGGTGCGGGGACCGGAGCTGGAGGCTGTGGAGGAGGCTGGTACGGAACCGCCTGCCTGATCTGTGGGGAGGCCAGAGCAGATCGCTGGGGGCAGAGGAGCCTGCGGTGCCGAAGCATTGGAGGGAGCATGTCCCTGATGGCCTCCCTGAGGATGTCCCCCATACAAGGAGAATTCATAAGCCAGAGGAACCACTCGAAGAACCTGTCCTCACAGGCTGGTGGGTTGGTAGGGGGTATTGACAGGGTAGCGGAAGGTTGCTGAAACCGCTGCATACCCTGCCCCTATGGACGCAGCGGGAACCTGCCCTGTGCCAAAGAAGGATAAGCTATAGGCCACGTACCTGGTTGACACCAGTCCCACCTCGTCACTCGTTTCTTGACCAGCTCCCGTTCCTGGTGTGGTGTCGGACAGGTGTTACTTTCTTTCGGCCATCTTGTCGAACTGCCTTCCACGGATCACTGGGCCCAACCTCGTCCAGCACTCTTGAGTGTGGATCTTGAGGCCTACCCTGCCCCTCAGGCCAAGGCCTGGAAGGTGTTACACCCTCGGCTTGCCAGCCGGAAGAGCTGCATTTAGGCACCCCCCTCGGACATATTGCCGGTACTAGGGCGTGGCCCCTCGGGTACAGACCCGGTACAAGAGCCTTCCCAGCCCCTCAACACTGTCACTGGGAGGATCCACTGATCCCTCGACCTGGCGACTGGTAGCTGAGATAGCCTTGGTGCACGTGTTGGTAAGAGAACCTGTTTGGTCCCACCCGCACGGGCGAGTCCTTGGGAAGGAGTCTCCCTTGCGGGGAGCGATGGAAAAGAGAGGCCCTACCTTAGGCCTGGATCGATGGTAGAGGAAGTCCTTCAGGTCCTGGGGAGGCGATTTCTGGAGGAGCTCCCTCCACTTGGCTAGTATGCGCTTCAGAAACTTTGAGGAAAGGCGTGGTACAAGCTTGCCAACCGTGGTCTGGACCAAGGCAACGTAGTCAGAGGGTGTGGGGGTCTGAAGTCGGAAAGAGCCCGTCACAGGAAGGGCACCTGCTGAACCCTGTGGAAGTAGACATGCGCCGCGGAGGAGTGTGACGCCTGAGGACTGAGTACCTGTATGATAAAAGGACAAAAAAAGACAGAAGAAGAAGTATGTGTGGGATATGTTGACCCACGCAATTCTATTTCACCACATCACCAAGCGGCATTTGCGCAAGAAAAAGCAATATGGCTGCGCTGGCTCCTGTATGCCGCAGGACCTCCAAACTGCGTTTCTGCAACAAAAAAACGATAGCTGCACCGTCCTGCCAAGCACACTTCAGGCAGGATGAACAAGGGGACAAACTGAAGGAGCATCCCAGTGTATTCTGAAACATAAATGGAATGAAGTGAAAAGACAGCACTGCTTTGCTGAAAACCCAAAATTCCCCTTCAAAATGAAACTTTTCACCCTTTAAAAATGCTGCTTTGACGCTAATTCCATCTATTCATTCTGAAGCCACTGTGATTAAAAAGGCCCTGTCATGCCCAGGATATTTCACTGTGCTTCACCAAAACCAGACATAATTCCGGAGTGTCAGGCCCAGTCAAACCAACTCTGAGAGAAATCAATAAGCAACTTCACTTTCACTGGCACGGGAACATGCGTTTATTTCTTTCCAAAAGTATCCAGGCTCAGCAGTTCAAAGAGACTTTAACTCTCTGAGCCAGGTCAGTGTCAATGTATCTATGCTTCAGATAAAGCTCCTGTATTCAAGGAAATGAATATAGCTGCAAAGACAGCGTGGAATCTGAGAGAGCTGCCAAACCAAATTTAGAGAATGAAATACTAGCAGTTTTCAACACATGTAAAATGGGCTTTGCTGACTGAAGGAAAAAAATGCTGGTTTAAAAATAAACTGTTGAATGAAAGCCTACTTATTTAACAATGTGAAGGGGTTTCGTTGCTGGTGAAAAGACATACATGGGATATTTTCTTTCATAGGTTTGTTTAATCCTGGACCCAAAATAAGAAAATGAAGAGTTTAAAACACATGGGCTGAATTAGCAAGCTCTAAAAAAAATACCAGTTATTCCAGTTGTCAGCCCTGAAACTTCCCCCCTGAGGAAGGGGGAATCACACCATAAACTCTCAGCAGAGACCAACAACCCACTGATAATTACAGGGTAGGAAAGAATCTAGTCTACAGAAACCCACTGACAATGGGACTCTCAGGGCAAGGAAGTTGAAAGTGTGAAGGGGCAATAAAACCTCCAATCAAGATGAGAAACCCCCACCTTGCCTTGATGGAAATGACAGTTGGTTGCAGTTGAAGGAAGACAAAAAATGATCTAGTGACAATGGACTGCCTTTTGGTTCCAAAAACGGTTTCATAAATAAACTTTTAAGACTTTTATCTCATCTCAACAGCAAGACTTTGTAAAAATGTACATTTTTTGCAGGGTGAAAGTGAATTTTTGGGCTTTCTTTTCAGACTTGGTAGAATTCACTGACACCTTGGGGGACAGAAATGGGAGAATATGGCGGATTACAAGAAAAGCATCCGTGTTGAAAAAGTGAATTTTTGCACATACATTTCTGATGATCAGCCACATCGATGTATAAAGTTATAGAATTCTGAGTAATATAAATCCGATCGAAAAGTGCGAAAAAACTGGTAGAAGGGCGAAACAAGGCCGCACGGACTGGAGGATTGGACTACAATGTACTGCACAAAAGATGTAATCTCTGTATATAATTTGCTAAGAGATTGCAATTGTATAAATGTATGTTTTTGGCAAAAACGGATTTTGGCTGAAATAACTGTGGGAGGTTTTTAGACATTGTAAAACTCCATAAATCTGACATCATTTTTCTGAAATACAACCAACTGAGAGCGAGGCGGAGACCATCACCCTTGTCCAATCTTGTTGTTAGAGGCAGCTTTAGTTAAGCCTGCCCCAGTCATATACAGACACACCGACAGACTCTTCCTGATTCTCCTGCGCCGACGTCCTGTTCCTGTTTCAACTATTCAGATTCCAGATCCCACTACTGTGGAGTTTTTGGGAAGCATCCTAATCCCACTAACTGCATGCATACTGCCATCAAGCTGATCTGTACTATCTAGTGACCAGAATTGCCAGTCCAGAAGTGCTACCCGGTAACCAGTACTGCCCAGCTGTTTACCAGGCAACCTGCCGTGTAGTGACCAGAACCGTTAACTGTCCAAATCCAAAAACTAAAAGTGGACAGCGAGTATCAATTGCCACCCCATATGAACCCATAGCCCTTCTTGTATTTGTCCTCATCCCACTCTCTAAGTCACCCTATCATTATCCTGATACCTTGTTCAAACTGTCACAATCATTCTTGCAATCCTGCCCTTGATTTCTAGTGTTAGCGCCACATTTCTCTTCATTTCTGTCTTGCATAGTCATTAGCAACATTGTGTTTGTTTGAATAAATTAATTTTCCATTAAGAAAAGGTGTACACTGTGTGACGGGTTACAACTGCAGCGTAACTTCTGAGATTCCCGGGTGGCGTTCCTCTTTTCTAAGCCATTAAATCTAGTTTAAGTAAGACTTGCCGTTCAATTTCAAAACCAATTCCTCTTTTCACTGCTCTATTTTCCTAAAAACAAACCTCACTATCTTGCATAACTAACTCAATTTACCAGCTAGAGACCTAATTTCACTTCCATAGTGTACCTGTGATCTATAGCTACACCCCAACGAAATGCACTTCAAATCAGTGTATTTGACCTGTTTTTATTCAAAACCCTTTGGGTAATTTCAGGCGGGAATCGCAAAATGTGCAACGTTTCCAACGTGTCATTTTGCTACAATCCATTTTAGCCCTGCCACTCATTTTTGAACTGTAGGCTTTTGGTAATCCATTCTTTGTGATTGTCAGTTTCTTTGCATTGTTGCTTTAGTGAGGAATTATATTTGCTTCAAGGTTTTTAACACACATTCATTAGTTAATTGTCCATTTCCGAGTGTCATTTTACAACAATGCAAGAGGTTTAAAATCTTATTTGGGGAGGAAAGGTCAGATTTGAATTATGTTTCCTATTTGTCATTCCTGATTACCTGCTGCTTCTGTTTATCCACTCAGAATTGATTATTTGTGGGTTGAGGGAACATTGCAGGTGGAAATTCGAACTGAAGTGCTATCTTACCTAAACCAAAAGTGCTCCTATTCTGCTGTCCTGTGCATATGTTCCCCGAGTGAGTTAAACCCAGTGCATTGCTCCCCTTCTCATTGTTATTATCACCCCATTGGTGATTTCTGCCCCATATTAAAAAGTGTATGATTTCTTTTGAATTGTCAAATAAATGAACAAACATTGTATTTTACCAACCAGCCTGGTTCATGGTCCATTGTGACCCGAGGTATTTGAAAAGGGCGTGTGATATGAGTGGTGTACCATCTCAATATTGAATCAATATAAAAAGATAAGCATTTCAGTTGTGCCCTGCATACTAAGCCGAGACCAAGGTGTGTGTCGCCTGATTGAAATCCTTAACAAATTAGGGGGTTCGACTGGGATTGAGTTTGGTTACCACCTGTGACAGTCTAACACAGCAGACTAACCTGCAAGGTAGTAATACTATGTGGGGTGGGAATACTGGGTTACACTGTACAAGCGCCTCCCCAAAACAAATACTCTAAGTACCAGGCCTGTGTCTAGAAAAGAAACTAAAGTCAACCTCAAAATAGAAAGAACATGTCCAAAATGACCATAGTAGAAATCAATATGGCTAAGGAGCACCTTCTGTACAAGCTATTTGTCAGAGGTGAGTGGCCAGAACAGGATGAAAAGGTATGGCTACAAGAAATAACACAACAGGTCACCGCCATGAACCTGGATACGTGGCAGGATGGTGGCCTATTACACCAAGCTCGGAGTGAATTATATATGACCCCAAAAATTAAAGAGGAGCCAATCAAAATTGCCAGAATCACGGCCTACATGTATTTCCACATGGGAGTGATGCGGATAAGGCATTAGGAAAACATAACTCTTGCGCAGAATCAAGTTGAACTGTTAAATAAAACCCAGACTGATCTAGATTTAGCAGGACAAAAATTACAGAAGAGCCAAGAGATGGAGGTAGAATCTGGAAATTACATCATACAATTAAAAGAAGATTTAGCTCTCCAACAGCAAAAGAATGCAGACCAAGAGGCCCAATTAGAGTGCCAGGAAAAGGGTGAACAGAAGCTGACTCAACAATTAACCTATAACAGGGCCTGCACAGGACAAATAACCATGTTGCAAGACCAGGTCGAGAAATTGAAAGAGGAAAATAATAAGTTAATTTTGAGAGCACTCCACTCTCAAACAGAATTTGACGAAGAGCGGCAGAAATTCTATATCATCAGGAAACAAAGGGATGACCTGGCTGAACAGAGAGGAACCCTAAGTCAGGAGAGAGACGCCCTAGGCCAGGAAGGAAGCAAATTGAAAATAGAATTACAGGGAAGTGAGTTAGCCCTCCAGAAATTAAATGAACTCAAAACAGAGTATGGGAATCTATTGGAGCATGCCAGACGGCTAGAAGGTGCTCTGGAAGAGAACACCCAGGCCACAGATGCAAAAGAAAACCCAGGAGGTGAGTCTCCTGCAACAGAAAGCGTCTGATTCTTCCCAAACCTTGCAGGAAGCCCAGAGAGACAATGAGGCTCTCTGTGAAAAGAATGATGAGCTCCATAAACAAGTGGCAGCGCAAGAGCGGGTCACAGAGGCCAGTAAAGCCTTGATAGCTGAGCAAAAGGCTAAGATCCTTGCTTACTATCAAGAAGTAGGGGTTGAAAAGGAGAAACTAGCAAGGTGGGAGAAAGAGGGTGCTAGATGTAATCCTAACTGGAGGGACCCTGAACAGGTAGAGGGGGACAGGGTAATCCCTGATCATAGCATAATGACCTCTGTACTAAGGGACTCAAACCCATTTCACACTTTTTGTAATGCTGACTTCATGGCTGCCGGTTCATATGAGCCAGAAACCATGAGGCCATCAGAATTTAATAGAGCAAGCATGATGGAACTGATAGGTCAGCACCACACAGGAAGTGATGGACGGGCGTCCCTGTCTAGATACCCAAACATAAAGGTTGATGTCTCTGACATTGAAGTCTCCTATGAGGGGAGGGTAAGGGAATTAGATCCACAGAAATCTTACTTTCCAAGGGACCAATTCAATGAAAAACCCAATGAAATGAGGCCCAAAAAGAGCATCCTGAAGACTTATACCCAATTAGGGCAGTGGGGGGGAATACTCTGCCAACCCTGGGAGTAGGGAGGAGTAAGAAGACTACTCTCCTGTGCCCCACAGGAGTGGAGAAACTAGGCCCCACCATTCTGTGAGCCCCTCGCAAGCTCACAGAATCCGGGAGAGCCTAGGTGATCATGAGGGGACCTCAAGTAGTATCGCCTCTGAGTCTGAGAGCGAGTGGACTCGGGTGACTAAGCCAAAGAAAGCAAACAAACTCAAGAGGGTTATGACAAAAGACCCTTTTAGGCAGATGAAGGCCCTTAGGAGTGTCATAACCGCATACCATAAAAATGCAACATATTCAGTATGGGACCACTTAGAACTCTATGTGCAGATGATGGCCACTTTTCGTATGAAAGGCAACCAAAATTGCATAAAGTATGTAAAATGGACATTCTCGCCTGAGTACTCCAGTTTCTTTGCGGGACTGGAGGACCAGAACCATTCAAGATGGTCCACCTACAGGGAACACTTTTCTGCCCACAGAAACCCCCAAGAGGTTTGCAAAGCGGCCTACAACCTGCAGTGCGGGGAAGATCAGGCCCCTCGAGAATTTGCGCAGGAGCTTAAACGCGCCTTTGCACAGACCACTGGGAGGGTACGCATGGATAGCAGGGAGTTTGTCACCACCGTCTTTCATGCTCTCACCAAGTATATTATGACTCAGCTGGTGCAGGACTTCCACGAGAAAAGATCTCTGGACTGAGTCATAGAGCAGCGACCCCCATTTATGAGGTCCAGGAAACCTACAGAAAATAAAAATCTGAACAAAAATCCCAAACCAGCCAACACCCCTGCTGCTGCTAAGGTGGCGGAGGTGAAGGTTGTCCCCATCTTAGACCAAGAGATGGGTGGGCCTAAATATACACCTGCACAAAATCAGCAAAATCCAAGACCCAGAAGGCCTTCAGGCCAATCACAAACAGGTGGCAGTCAGACAGGTAATCCCATTAAGGGGACTGCCAACTCCCCTGATTATATCAGTCCCCGGTATAAGGGAAACCGACCAATCCTGGGGTATGTATGGACTCCCCCAGCCCAAGGGGGGGATCCAATCAGGTAAGTTCTGCTCTGGGAAACTTCCCTCCTAAATTCCCCCAGGAGGGCAGGAATTCCCCAAATGCTGGGTTAAGTTTCTTCCCCCAATACTTACAAAACCCCAACCTGCAGGACAACCCTTCTTTGATTCCCTGATTTCAGGAAATCAGACAACCCAATCCGGGAGAGGGGAAGCCAAGGGTGGAGGGTTACCAAAATTCACCACACCCAGAGTACCATGGGAGAAGGTATAGTTAGCCTTCCCGTGATCTACCTAGGGTTGACCAGAGACCCCCGTACCAGCCGGAACGGGTTTACCAACTGGAGCGCCAGGTCCAAAACCTTACCCAGGATCTGGGTCGCATGAGGGCTCAACAGAACCCTAAGATAAACATGGCGGCTCAGAACCCCATAAACCAAGGGTCTGGTGCCCCAGAATAATGACTGGGAGAGAACCCCGATAATTCACCGGTTCCAGAGAAAGAGGCACGGGGGAAGGGAGTGTGAAGCCCCAGAGGAAGCTTCCTTCCTTACTCATGAAAAGCCCCTAGACACCAAGGAACCGGAACAAAAATCTCCTGCCCCCGAAAATCTGTAACCCAAGGAACAGAGGGTGGGTAGGAGAAATAAAGAACTCAAAAAGACCCATTTTGTGGAGGAGGTTAGTGTCCTCTAATTTGAAGGGAAAGAATCCTTAGAGGATCCTGGGGAAAAGATCTTCAGGGACGGGGGGACTCCTCCCAAAGAAAAATGGGTCCAAGTGATTTAAATGAAGACTGGGTGGATGTGGGGACTAAGTCAGAATCGCCCATCCTTCAACCCCAGAGCATCCAGGAAACCCAATGGTAACGGATGATTCCCAAACGTCCCCAACCAATTCTGTTGACTACCTCCAAAAATGGGGGGTGGGGTGGGGGCAGCCCAGAATCTGAAAAAGGGGAGCCCAAAACTCCCCAAATATCAAAATGTCACATTTTTCTTTCAGATCCCCAAACTACCACACAGAATTATGCCCAAACTACCACTGTGTCGGAGTCAAAAATAAGGTGATTGACCACCCAGCTTGCCCAAAATGCCCCCTTGAGGAGAAGGAGGGTAGATTTTATACCCTGGTCCAAGTGCAAGGGCAATGTACATTTTCGGCACTGGTGGACATTGGATCCCAAGCCACTCTTCTGTCAAAAAGGGCCTTTGATCAGCTAAATTCAGGAAGGGGGGGGGGGGGGCAGATACCAGATCCCTCTCACCCCTCTTCTTGGACAACTCCAGAACATCGATGGGAATTAAATGTTATGTCGAGGCGACTGCGGATTTGGAAATAAAAATTGGGCGACATAAAAAAGGCGGATAGTTATTATGGAGTGGGGGAGCGGGCGGAGTCCAACAATCGCCCAATGCTCGAAGGACATATCGTACTGTAATGATATGGAAACCAGATGGGATGCGGTGAGAGGAAACCGCTGAAGCGATAGCTGGATGTGGGATGCCTACATGTCAAATCTTCTCAGACAGCCGGGAAAGGAGAGCCTGGGGCCACCTGTGGTGCAGGGGTCTCCTGTACGGTCGGTCCCTGACGTGCATCCTCCATCCCCTTTGCAGAACTCTGCCCAAGGAATTAGTGTGTTCCCATGTGTGCGGTAGGGGACCTGGAAATTAGATTGGGCGGATCCCCAGAAGGACACTGGCCTTGTTGCTCAAGATAACTCTGGTTTAAGGCGCTACCTACATCTGTACCTGGGGGGAGGAGGGGTCTGGCTGTTGGGTTGATTGCTATGTTGTTATGTGAAATGCTAATAAAGAAATTGTTAAAAAAAAAAGAAAAAAGATTTGAACGACATAAGGTGAAACACCCTGTCATAGTCGTGACTCCAGAGGGCATACCCTCTCTACTGGGGAATGACATTGTGCGTAGGTTGTACCCCTTAATAGACTGTGTGAACAAGGCCCTCTGGACTGAGACTAACAGGCCAATAAAATTGAAACAGTGTGTCAACCATGTTAGTTTAAATGGCACATGCCACACGGTTGAACAAAAACCTGATCATATAGAGTTTAATTTCCAGAACAATCAAATATTTGACGTGACAGTAATTGCTGTAGGACAACAAACTGGTGATGGGAACTCCTCTCCATTCCTGAAAATCAACCTTCCTATTTCAAGTGGCATTCCACACTGGAAGGAAATAATATGAAATTCTATACAAATTCACAATCTGAAAATCCCAATCCCATAGCCAAAAGTGACGAGAAACCAGCTCAAAGTTTAGGTGACATTCAGAAAATTAGAAAACAGTTCTTCATCCCTATTCAGTTTTATGAGGGGAAGGAATCTGTTCTTGCCCGAGTGTGCGTGAACAACGGTAAGAGCTTCATTAGCAAAGCCATGTTCCGACAGCTCCCAAAAGATCCAGCCATTCCCACATTTAAATCGATCGATAAATGGGAAATGGGCCTGGAAACTCCCAATTCCAAACATCTCCTGCCTAGCAGGTATATGCTCAAAATCTCTATCAGAAACAAAAGCATAGTACATAATTGTTGGATAGTGCGAGATGTCCCTGCTGCATTCTATTTAGGCAGTGACGTTCTCAAACGATTTGCCACAAATTTGGACCTGATGAATTACAAAGCCTAGTCCCAATAGGGGGTAATCCCATGGACTTTGATGATTCAGAAAAAGCATTTTGGTCAGCCCAATTGCTGCCGTATACAGTTGAAGTTCAAATTGGAGAGGAGGTCACCATCCCAGGACAGACACGACTATTCCCACTTGAATTAAAAATTAAAAGGACAGAAACTGCAAAATCCTGACACATATGTACACCTCAATGCCCCTCTCCAAAAGCAGGGGGTTGGGGTTAAACCCAACACCATTAGTCAAGGTAGAACACAACATCATTCCAATATTGATGGATAACAGTAACCTTAGGAGTATTACTGTGGGCGCAGGCACCATTATTGGAATGGTGGTTGATGACCAACATTTTCCATGGACCTAGGTAATGAATGGATAGGACCAATCCCCGGTGACGGTTTTGACAGTGATAGTGACAATGACTCACCGCCAGACAGGATCTTCACCCGGCAAGGGGGGAATTTCCTGGTGTACTCTTCCTGCCCTTACGGTGAGGAAGAGGTGACGTGCGACTTCAGGCAGGATGAGGTGATCTTTCAGGTCCACAAGAACTGCCTCACCTACCTCAAACCCTCTTTCAAGGTCAATACTCTAACCAGGGACCTCTCCACCCAGCTGGAGGAGGCCGCTGAGATAGCAAAACCGGAAGTCTTTCCAGGCCTCAGGCAAACGGTTGAAGAGCAGTCAACATAGCTGATGATGCCTGTTAGACTCCGGAGCAAAAGCAAAAGTTGAAACAGGTTTTCTTAGATTTTCAATATCGCTTTGCGGTGGACTCGTATGACTGTGGTCGCACCGAAATCCATACAACAATTATTCCCACGGACCCTAGAATGACTCCAGTGTTTGTTAAGCAATACCGCTTGCCTCTCGCATCAATGGAGTCCCTGACAGAAATTATCAAAAACCTTTTTTAACTGTATTTATTTGCATTTAACAACATAGACTCAACAATAAACAAACAGCAGGCTAACGAAGAAACCCCCACAACTGAATACCACAGGGAGCTAGTCCCCCTGTGGCCCAACCCACCCCTCCACCCTCTCCCCAAGGATATTATTTGCAAATTACTTTAGCACCCAGGGAAGGGAGACCATTTAAATAAGAACAAATACAAACAGAAAATAATACCAGTTTCAGTACCACCGTCCTCAATTTAGGACCATAACTCCACCCCCCTCCCAAATATACAAAACCACAGATCGTGTAAAGTGCGGCGCACCCCTGGGACAACCTCCCATATGCTACTTATCCGAGCCCATTTCCGAATCCATCTCCCTAGCAACATAACTCCTGAAGGGGCCCCAATAGTCCTTAGGCTTGCTGGTAGTTGGAAGTGTTAAATTAAACTGAGTCTCTCTGCGTTCAGAGCAAGCCATAAGGTTGAGCCAGTGATGGAACGAGGGTGGTGCCGGGGAACCCAACTTCCGCGCTAGTAGTGACCTTGCGACCACCGAACCCATGCTTACAAGGCGCTTCTGACAAACTGAACCAAAATCCATCAGTGCCAACAACCAGCATTCGGGGGTAAGAGGGATAGAAATGTCAATCATACTTGACATAGCTTCTGCTATACTCGACCAAAGAGCATAAACCTGGGGGCACACCCATACCACGTGGAGGAAATCAGCAGGGGTTTGACATCCCCTCTTACACTCCGGGGGCTGAAGAGGATATATCCTGTGTAACCTAACGGGGGAAATATATACTTGACGTAAGAATTTAAAGTGTATCACACGGAATCTACAATTGACAGAGATGGCCCTGGTCTGAGCGCAAATCAAGTTCCATTGCCCTTCGGACAATACTTTCCCCAGGTCATCCTCCAACCTACCCCTATAGCAAGTACGAAATGAGGGCTGTCCCGCCCGGGCCAAACCCTACAGGGTCAAGGTTAGCTTCTTAGTGGATGCTGGCGTAGTAGTGTATAACATGAGAGGGGATGGGGGTGGGGCGCTTGGAAATTCACTCCACCTGGTTTTCAGTACTTCCCTCAGCCGGAAATATAAGAGCTGTGTTATGGGGTTCCAAAGAGCCCCTCGCCGAAAGATCGTCCCAAGACATAAATCTACCGTCCGGCACAACATCACCCAGAGTATGAATCTGAAGGTTAGAAAAGTGTTGTATGAACACTGTCTCGTGTGTGAGCGGAATGCCCGGGACGCAGTATATGGTCATCGCAGGAGAGTACCATTGAGACACCAACCCACTACGCAAGCCGATGCCAAGCTCTAATAGTGATGTCAGTAGGTTGGATTTCAGTTCTGGGATATTTCTCCCGCGGAGCCCAAAGGAGTCCTCCGAGATCGTCAGGATACGCGATGGCCTTCTCCAAGCGAGAATGTGGAAAATCAACCGAGGGGGACCACCACCACACGGCGTACTGAGCCTGAGCTATCAGAAAATATAAATAAAGATCCGGCACATCCATTCCCCCCTGGGAGTAGGGTCGGCACATAGTTTCCAAGGAGATGCGAGGATGTTTCCCAGCCCATATCAGTTTAGCCATCGTACTTTTAACATGTTGTCAAAAAGATGTGGGAGGCCAAATCGGAACAATACTGAACACATATAACAATTTGGGCAAAACCACCATCTTAGACAATGAAATGTGAGCAGCCTGAGAGAGAGGAAGGCGGACCCAAGTGTCCACCTTGTGCTCCAAGAGTTTTAAGGCGGCAAGATAATTCTCCTCAAAGCCTACCGGGTGATGTGGACACACAAATACGCAGACAGCGAATACTTAGTGGATGCCACGCGAAGAAGTCCCCTATGTCAAAAGGGGATACAAAGGCCAGATAAAGCCCCAAACTCCGAGACCTCATCTACCACAGGATTAAGATTAATTTGCAGATTTTTTATGTAGATTAACATGTCATCCGCGTATATGGAAACAATAGACGTATGGGACCGAAGTGAGACCCCCCTATGAGCATGATATTTCCTAAGAGCGCAGGCTACTGGCTCTATGGCTAAGGCAAATAGGATAGGGGAAAGGGAACAGCCTTGCCTGGAGCCCCGCGAAGGAGAGATGGGATCGGACTGGACACCATTAGTATATACTATGGCCCTCGGGGCTGTGTACAACAAGCGGATCCACTGTAAAAACGTAGTACCTATCCCCGCCCTCCTCAGGACCTCGAAGAGAAAGGGCCACTCGACCGATTCAAATGCCTTTTCCGCATCGAGCGCTGCCACTGCTATAGGAACCTCAGGATTAACGTTGTGCATCAAAGTGAACTACCTATGCAAGTTATTCTGTGTAGAACGACCCGGTATGAAACCAGCCTGGTCCGGAAGGACCAGGACTGGCATGAGAGGTAAAAGCCTATCTGCTTACAGCTTAGCAATGATCTTGTTGTCGGTATTTACCAACGCGGTGGCCTATAGGTTGCACAATGTCTGGAATCCTTGTCTGGTTTAAGCAGGACAGTCACCAGAGCGGTCCTAGTAGTCTCAGGGAGAACCCCGCTTGAAGCTGACGCTTCAAACATGTTCCGCAAATGAGGGATTATTAAAGATGGGAATGCCTTTAACAACTCAGCAGTGATGCCATCAATTCCCGGGGCTTTCCCATTGGGAAGAGATTGGATAACTTTAAGCAATCCTTCATCCGTGGGAGGGACGTTCAGCAGTGCCCCCACTGCTGGGTCCAGCCACCCCAGTGCTACCCTGTCTAGGTACCGTGTAATGTCATCATGAGATGCTGTTGATTTAGAAGTATACAGCGTGTCATAGTACCCCCGAAACGTTTCATTAATCCTGCCACTATCCGTAATGGACTCACGCTCTGCAGTAACGATTTCCGCTATAGGTTGTAAATGACGTTCCTGTCGAATGGCCCACGCAAGACTTCTGCTAGGACTGTCCCATTCCACAAACCTGGAGGCTATAATCGGGTCTCCCAAAAATCTGTCCTCGTTGGCCAATAAAAGACATATTTCCCTTCCCTTAATCTCAATGCTATCCTGAATTTCAGGAGAACTAGTCGCAGCCAATTTCAGCTCCAACTCTTTCAATTCCTTTTCCTTTTTTACTATGGCTCTACAAATACACCTCAGAACTCCCCCACCTCAGAGATACACCAACCCCTAAAGAACACCTTAAAACGCTTCCCAGACCACCCAGGGGTCCGAAACAGAGTCTGCGTTTATTAGAAAGAATTCGGATATAGTCCAGCGGGTATCCTCGCGGAACGCTAGGTCCTCCAGGGCACAAGCTCTAAATCTCCACCTGTGTTGTCTAGAGAGGATGGAGGGGGCATCGAATTGGACTAAGACAGGGGAGTGATCAGACAAAGTACAAGGTAGTATCAAAGCTTTAGAAGAACCACGGGACAGTTCAGGGGACGAGAAGATGTAATCTATTCTGGTAGAGCTCCCGTGCACACTCGAATAAAAGGTGAATTACCGTGAGTCCGGGTGATGAAGGCACCATAGGTCAACCAGGGAATAGTCCGAAGCAATGGAGGACCCTTTGATAGCTGCGTGAGAGAGACGTCTGCGTTGAGGAGGACCTATCGAGAGTCAAAGATAGCGCCACATTGAAATCCCCCACCCAGACCACCTCATACCCCGGAAACGTACGTATGTGCATAGCGCAACTCTGAAAAAATTCAGGGCAATCATAGTTGGGGCCATATATGTTTACAAATAGGACCGACCAGCCTGCAATCTCCCCTGCAACCAGAACAAAACGACCCTCTGTGTCCGTAAGTGTTTTATGCAGTTTGAAGTTTAGTTAACAGTGAATGTAGATTGCCACACCCCTGGAATGGGTAGAATAGGATGAGGCGTATCTATGTACTCCCCAGCCCGCTAACGCAGGCAATTTATGTTCCTGCCCCAAGTGGGTCTCTTGGACACATAACACGTTGGTCCTTACGTAGTTTGCAATGAGACAGGACTTTTTCCCATTAGTGAACCCCCTAATATTCCATGTGACCACGGTGAGAGCCATGTTTGAAAGTGCGTCAGCCCCACGGGGATCGGTTACATCAGGCGGGACCAAAGACAGTAGCTAAAGGCATTTAGTTTAACATGGAAGATGTATACTGATCGTAGCGAACACAGAGAGAGAACCCAAGGTGCCAATAATTTCCAAAACCTGGAAGAGAGAACCCGTCCACACCCCCAAACAAAGACCCCAGTACTTCTTGTACAACCGTCAATACCCTATGAACTAGACCTCCCCCCTCCCTCCACGCCAGAAACCCCAATCTACCGGCGGACACATAACACCCCCCCACCCAAAGACCCTGCACTTAACACACCAACCAAGATAGCAGTGCCGCTGGGCATGGGGGGAGCTGGCGGCCGCTGCTGCTCCTTCTGTCCGGAGGCTATACCATATCCCCTGAAGTATAAACCATAACCATATTACCACTTCAGCAACGATGAGAAAATGTAAACAAACATATATATATACCTCGGCGGGGGCCCCAAACAGTACATGACAATAATGCCTAACAACCAGCATTCAGATCAAAGGGCGCCCCGAGGGGACTCCTCCGGATCCGGAATTTCAGTTGCAAATCTCTCTGCAGCATCTGATGAAGTGAAGAACAGGGTCTTGCCTCGTGCACTACCCTAAGCTTCGCAGGGTACAACATAGCGCAGCGGACAGCTTTTTTTCTTAGAATGTTCTTAGCATTCTGAAACGGTTTCCTTTGGTCCTGCACTTGCTGTCTGAAGTCCGGGAATAACCTTATTGTTGCGCAGCCCCATCTCAGAGTCTTCTTCTCTCTCACCGCCCTCAGCAGCGTATCGCTGTCTCTATAGTTGAAAATGCGGGCAATGATGGCCCTCTCCGGTGCGCCCGGTGGAGGCCGGATCGCCAATGATCAGTGCGCACGCTCCACCATGAAGTGGTTAGTGACAGGCGGGTTATCGAGGATTTCCATCAGTAGCCTTTCCACAAACAGTTCCATATTGTCAATCTGGGTGGATTCTGCCACCCCCGTAATCCTTATATTGTTCCGCTTGGATCTCCCCTCAAGATCCTCGTTCTTGGAGCCAACTTTCCGCATCGTTTGTTGGAGGGAGGCGACCTCTCGCAGGAGCGATGCTATTTTGTCATCGCCGTCCCCAATCCTGTATTCGGCTTCGGACATTCTGCCACACAGTTTATCAATTTGGACCGCGGATATGTCCACCTTGCAAGATAGGGTCTCAATTTTAACACCAAGACTGTCCGTACTCCCCTTCAGTGCCAACAGAGTTTGTTTAAGGGCCCTGATGTCAATCTGTGAGGAGTTAGAGCTCGGGTCCTGCTGTGGCGGATAACGGTCCTGCCTGGCAAATTGCTCCATTCTGGACCGCTTCTTCTGATTGCCCATATCAGGTAGACCCCACAAGGACTTTTTAAGCGTGAAGAGCCATCTCTATGAAGAAAGACTGTGACATAAACCAAAGTGACAGCTTTGGGTAACCCTCTGTCATCAATGGCCCAGACCTCACTCTGTTGCACCCCACAAGTAGGAATCACAGGCAAACATTAAGGGCCGCCAGGGGGCGAATACAGGCTGTCAGGGTGACCCAGATAATCGTAACTGGCCACAGCCGAGACGTGGGCTCTCCCCCACCCCGGACGGGCGCCAGCCGGACCAGGACCCCCAAATCTCAGTCCAGGGTCACCACCCCAGGTACCCTGGCAGGCGAAGGCACCAACAAGATGGGGCAGCCTCGCATCAAGAATGGACACAGGAGCAGGTTCCAGATACCCCCACAGGGTGAGCTGCCCTCCAGGGGGCCCTGGGATCCAGCCCAGACCCAACTGCGGCACCTCTCCTGCCGCCCCACCAATGAAGGAGGTCCTCGACCCAACGTGCCCTCTAGAACAAGTGAACCACAGGGCGCTGCCCAAGGGTTCCACCTACCCCTCCCAACAGTCCAGAGTTCAGCAGAGAAGGGGTCCTCCCATATGAGCCCGGGACTAGGACCCACCGGGCGTCGCAAAAAAAAAAAAAACCACCACTAGTGGGAGGGGGAGACACAGGGGGAGCAAATCGTGGCAGCAACTCAAATCAGTCCCACCAGACCTCCGGGGACCCAAGCCGACGCTCACCTCCAAGCTGCGAATTCCACATACAGCGGGCGGGAACATCCGCCCTCCGGCGTCCAAGGATCACCAGCACTAAAGCTGGCCACAAGGCAGGGTTGGGGCGGGGAACATCCACCCACACCGGGCACGGCCACAGCACGGGCGCCACCACGCACCAGCCAGCACAGACCTGTAAGGGCACTCTGATGACCCCCGACTCCCAGCGCTCCGGACCAGGCCACAGCCGTTGGTAATGGGGGGGGAAGGGCAGCGCACCACAGATCGTAGGGCCAAGTCCTTCGGCTATCGCCGGAAACCTCAAGCCGCCAAATCTGCCACCTCTCCCAGCGATGCCAGGCACCCTCCGCCGCAGCCCAGGTACAGTATCACGGCTGGTTACCACAATTTTAAGGGTGAATTTCGACCGTATATTTAAGCCTCCAACGGAGCGCTTTCAGGCTGCGGCCATCTTGTGCGATCTGCGAGTACAGCCGACGCTACACCAACTTGTTTGCTGATGCTGTGGAGGAGCTGCTGCGGGAGTATAAAGAAAAGGAGGTGGTGAATAAGGACACATTGGATGTTTACATCGAACACCGCTTGATGATGGAGCAGCGGGCTCATGACCCAAGTGAGACCCGGGACCCGCATAATCAGTACCCGTCGGAGCTGATGCGTCACTTCGAGTTGTACTTCAAGAGCCCGAGCAACTCCAAGGCGCTAGTCGTGCGTGATGTAAAAGCCGAATCTATTGGGAAGCTTGTGACTGTGCGTGGGATTGTCACACAGGTCACAGAGGTTATGCCCATGATGGTGGTGGCAACATATACCTGTGACCAATGTGGCGCTGATACATACCAGCCGATCCAGTCACCAACATAATGCCCTAGCCGGGAATGTCAGACCAACCGCTCAGGTGGACGCGTCTACCTGCAGACTTGTGTTTCTAAATTTGTCAAGTTTCAGGAACTGAAGATACAAGAGCATAGCGACCTGGTTCCTGTGAGCAACATTCCTCGCAGCATGACAGTATTTGTGTGTGGGGAAAACACCTGTCTCACCCAACCAGGAGACCACATCAGCATCACCGGTGTCTTCTTACCCATGATGAAGACTGGGTTCCGGCAAGTGGTACAGGGGTTAATTTCTGAGACCTATCTGGAGGCGCACCAGCTTATAAAGATGAATAAGACTGAAGATGATGAAATGGGAACTGAGGAACTGAGTGAGGATGAACTGCTTTTGATCACAGAGGAGGACTTCTATGAGAAACTTACTGCTTCAATTGCTCCTGAAATTTGTGGGCATGAAGACGTGAAGAAGGCTCTGCTGCTGTTGCTCCTGCGTGGGGTTGATCACTCCCTAGAGGCATGAAGATCAGAGGAAACATACATATTTGTCTCATGGGAGACCCTGGTGTTGCCAAGTCTCAGCTCTTGTTTTACATAGACCGCCTGGCTCCACGTAGTCAGTACACCACAGGTCGTGGCTCCTCGGGTGTGGGTTTGACTGCTGTAGTGATGAAGGACCCAGTGACTGGTGAGATGACCCTAGAGGGTGGTGCCCTGGTACTTGCAGATCAGGGCATCTGTTGCATAGATGAATTTGACAATATGATGGACGCCGACCGACAGCCGTTCATGAAGTGATGGAACAGCAGACCATATAGATTGCCAAGGCTGGCATAATGACCTCCTTTAATGCCCGCTGCTCAATTCTGGCAGCTGCCAACCCTGCTTATGGGCGTTACAACCCCAAGAAAACTATTGAACAGAACATCCAGCTTCCGGCAGCACTGCTGTCCCGTTTCGATCTACTCTGGTTGATTCAAGATAAGCCAGACCGAGACAATGACCTTAGGCTGGCTCAGCACATAACCTATGTTCACCAGCACAGCAAGCAACCCCCATCTCAGTTTGTGCCCTTGGACATGAAACTAATGAGGCGTTACATCACAATGTGCAAGGCAAACCACCCTTCTATCCCAGAGACTTTGGCCGACTATTTGACTGCTGCTTATGTAGAGATGAGGAAGGAAGCGCGCACAAACAAGGACACAACTTTCACTTCAGCCCGGAACCTGTTGTCAGTACTCCGAGCGTCCACTGCTCTGGCCCGGCTACGTTTGGTGGACACGGTGGAGAAGGAGGCTGTGAATGAGGCAATGAGGCTGATGGAAATGTCCAAACGCCGGTCCACGGCGGGCATCGGCCCTACACTCTGCCCGATTACATCCATACAAGGTTAACAAAACGGGTAAGAAATGGGCTTTTTAAAATTCCTACAGTTGCTAACTGATGCGAACAAACTTGAAAACGAAAGATTGGTTAAAAGTTTTCTCAACAACAGAGAGAAATCTCAGAGCCTCTCCTTTCCTGACAAAGACTTAGGCACAGACACCTTGCCAAATGAAACACATTCCCAGACCATTTTGAGACCTACCACCCCCGCTATCACTCACTTAATACCTACTTGCCCTGGAAATACCACCTTGAAAATTGCACTCCTAAATACCAGGTCACTCACAAGATGTGCATGATTACATTACTCAAGACAATTTGGACATTCTCTTCCTCACGGAAACTTGGTTGCAAGAACCAATAGGCCCAGTTATCGATAGTGCTGTCCCCCACAATTATAACATTTACTATGAAAATCGGACATCAGGTAAAGGAGGGGGGTAGCTATAATAGTTAAACAGACTCTGAAGCTGTTCACTACTAAAATCCTTTGCACGGGTTGCGAAGTTCTTCATCTAAAACTCACACCCTCCAACAACCATTGCATCAACCTCATCGTCCTATACAGGCCCCCCTCATTGACCTCAGACTTCAATGACGAATTATGTCACATTCTGAATAATCTGAAGGGAACTAATACTGGGACTATCCTCTTGGGCGATCTGAAAAGATGGTGAGGTAACCCCTGCGACAAAGAGGCTAGAAGCCTAGAAAACAGCCTAACAAACATTAATTACCACATCACTAATAAGGGCTCCACTTGCATCTCTGGTAATCAACTTGACTGGATTATCACAAATAACGTTCAATTGACAGTGACCGATACCATCCCATGCATTTGGACAGATCACTACAAAGTTGAAGCTACATTCTCCCTCACTTTCAAAGCTGTTCATTTTGACAATTCCCCTAAACCAGTTCTAAGCAGAAACTTTAAGAAAATCACACATGACATTCTCAAAGAAGGCCTTCCTCATGTCATGAACAATACTGCAGATAATGATTCTTGCGAAAACATCATCCGCAAATTCAATAATCATTTCCAGGAGATTCTCGACAAACATGCGCCACTTAAAAATAAACAGGCTCGCCCCAACCCTAACCACCAGCATTGGTACACACCTGAATTGAGCACTTTCAAAATAGCTAAAAGGAAATTAGAAAGAACATGGCACAAAACCCCTTCAGAGGAAAATAAAGAAAACTGGGAAAAATGTGATCTCTCATACAGAGCCAAACTGGTTGAAGTAAAAAAAGAATACTATAATACTCAAATTACCAGTGCTTCCAACTCCACTGGAAAATTGTTCCAAATCCTAAAATCCTTCGAAAACCCACCCACTCTCTCCTCACCCTTTCAACCAACCTTGAGCGACTGCAAAGCAGTTCAACTTGCCTTTTCGAATAAAATCAAAAAAGCCAGAGACTCCATTATAAATTGCAAAACATCGGATCCGTCACCACCTGCGCAACCCAAGGTGACGTATCCTGCTCTAGACATCCCTAAATTCACATTGATATGATATGATATGATATGATATGATATTTGTAACGCGCCTATACACAAGTGTTTCAAGGCGCGACGAGGCAGGGAGGGAGGGAAACAAGGGGAAGACAGACAAACGATCCTACTAGGCCAGGTGTCATTCAGATCGCGCAAGTGCAGAGGTAAGGGGAAAAGGAGAAAGTGCAGGGGGAGGAGGTGGGGGGGAAGTGCGGTACAAGGTAAGTAGCGTAAAATAAATAAATAATAAATAATAAATAAAAGGGCCAGCTGGTGGCAAGTGCGAGGTAAGTGCAGAGCAAGTGCTGGGAAGGGGGCTGTAGGGATGCAGTGACAGTCCCACAGTGCAGGGGGAGCCAGGGAGGCAGTGCAAGTGGAGAGTGGCTGGGACCTGGACCGAGGTCGCTGAGAGTGGCTCAGATGCAGGTTTAGTGCAGAATTCAGTGGGGAGTTAAGCAGGTTTAGCAGGGGAGAGGGAGAGAGAAGGCAGAAGCGAAGAGGAAGGTTTTGAGGTGCTTCCGGAACCGGAGATGGTTCTCCTCAAGTTTCAGGGAGGCAGGAAGGCTGTTCCAGAGGGAGGCCCCTGCTGCGGAGAGAGATCTACCCCCAGCTCGTTGCTTCGAGAAGCGGCTGACCATGAGGGAGTTGGAGAAGGATGAGCGAAGGGCTCGTGAAGGAAGATATTTAGGAAGAGAGAGTTGAAGGTATTTAGGCCCCAGGCCCCAGAAGGCCTTGTGGACAATGCAGAGGGTTTTGAACTTAATCCTCGCAGCCACTGGGAGCCAGTGAAGAGATTTCAGTCCTGGAGAGATACGGTCCCTGGGCTTGAGGCCAAGGACAAGTCTCGCAGTTCTGTTCTGGATAAGTTGCAGAGGGCGGAGAGTGGAGGCAGGCAGATTAAGATAGAGGCTGTTACAGTAGTCCAGCCTTGAGAGAACCAGGGCTCGGGAGACAGTGAGCTTCTGGGGGAAGGAGAGGAAGGGAAGAATACCTCTGAGGAGGTGCAGCTGGTAGTGTGACTTCTTAGAGACGTCAGATATATGAGGAGAGAAGGAGAGTGTGGAGTCGAAGATGACCCCAAGGTTTTTAGCCTTGCAGGTAGGGGCAGGAAGGGGGCCAAGGGAGGCCGGCCAGAGAGCTGCAGGGAAGGAGGGAGTGGGTGTGCCGATGAGTAGAATCTCAGTCTTACTGGCGTTAAGGCAGAGGTCATTGGCGGCACACCATTCCTGGATAGCAGACAGACAGTCGGAGATGAGGGAAGGAGAGGAGGAGGCCGAGGGTAGCCTGAAAATGAGCTGGGTATCGTCCGCATAGCACTGGAAGTAGGGGCAGAGAGCGGCGATGCGGTGGGCAAGGAGTGCCAGATACTGGTTGAAAAGCCAGGGAGAGAGGTTGGATCCCTGGGGGACACCACAGGTGGAGAAAAAGATGTCAGAGAGGAAGGAGCCCATTTGGACCTGGGAGGGTCGACCGGAAAGGAAAGAGGTCAGCCATGCCAGAGCCTGACCAGTGATACCCAGGTTATCACGGAGACGGTTGAGCAGGATGGCATGGTTGACAGTGTCAAAGGCAGAGGAGAGATCGAGCAGAATGAGAACACAGGGAGTGTTGGAATCGAGGTTCAGGAGCAGGTCCTCACGGATGTTCAGGAGAGCAGTTTCCGTGCTTCGGGCCGCTCTGAAGCCGGATTGATGGTCATGAAGATTACCAACAGATTCAGCATGGAGGTTAAGCTGGGAGATGGCCAGTTTCTCCAGGAGCTTGCCCAGGAAGGGAGTGATGGAGATTGGGCGATAGTTGGCCGGGCAGGAGGGGTCGGAGGAGGGTTTCTTGAGGAGGGGGTGCACAAGGGAGTGCTTGAGGGGGGATGGGAAGACTCCAGAGGCGAATGAGTGGTTGCAAAAGGCAGCCAAGGCAGGAGCCAGGGAGTCGATGTGGTCCTTGATGGTTTTGGAGGAACAGGGGTGAACCTGTTTAGACGAGGCTTTCATAGATCGGACTTGTCTGGAAACCTCATCAGCAGAAAAAGGTGGAAAAGCAGAGAAGGAGGGCGGAGGGGAGGCTGCAAGAGAGCAAGAGGAAGGGCCGGGAAGAGAGGGAGGCAGTTTCCATTGAAGACATGAATGACACTCTTTCTTCCATAAATTACACCACCTGCGCCGAAATCATACCTCCAAAACTGATTCTTGACAATGTTGAAATCTTTTCCCCTTTTCTCTGTCGTATGACAAATGCTTCCTTCAGGGACCGGAAGGAACCGACAGAAATTAAAACAGTCACAGTCACCCCCCCTAGTCAAGAAACCTGGACTAGATCAACAAGACCCCACCAACCTCAGACCCATTACTAATTGTAACTTTCTCCTGAAGGTACTCGACAAAATAGCGACCAAACAACTGCAAGATTATGTAGATCAAAACAGCCTGCTACACCCCCAACAATCGGGCTTTAGAAGTTCCCACAGCACAGAGTCAGCACAGTTGGACTTGCAGACAGAATGCTGAGCATCCTGGACAGAGGTAAAACAGGATTGTTAATCCTCTTGGACCTCTCGGCGGCTTTTGATTTGTTAGATCACGGAAAGCTCCGAGAGGCCCTAGGCACAGCTGGAAACTGCTCCCATGATGCAATAGATTGGGTATCATCATTTCTAGAAGACAGGAATTCAAAAATCATTTGGGCAGGTCATTCCACCTCACCCAAACCTGTAGATTGTGGCGTCCCTCAGGGAGCCAGCTTCTCTCCCTTGCTCTTCAACTTCTACATCCGTTGCCTCTGTACACTTCTATCTCAGCTTGGAATCTTTTTCACCAATTTCGCCGACGATACACAGCTCATTCTAGAGTTGAGTGGAAACCATTCCTTAGACAACGAGAAGTTATCGGTTATCTACAACACCATTGAAAACTGGATGATAACACACTGGATGTGTCTTAATAGCTCCAAAACAGAACTTATGACCTTTGGAAGCGCTAAAGCCTTAAACAATCTTGGCTCGGACTATTCCACCTTCACTATAAAAGACTCCACCATTAAGGTATCAAATAAGGTCAAAACCTTAGGTATTTATTTACAATCTTCCCTAGGTGCAGAGCCCAAACCGCTTATTTAAAGCGAAATTGTCGATATTACCAAAGGCTTCTCTGCCAGATCAGACCATTTCTAAACATCAAGAATAGTGCCACGATAGGGAGAGCTACCATTCTGTCTCGCTTGGATTATGGGAACGTGTTAATGCTTGGCGCCAGCAACAACTGCCTGAAACAATGCCAGATTATCCAGAATAATGCTGTCAGGTCCATCACTAACAAATCGAAGTGTGAACACATCACCAAGGACAGAACTTATCTCCATTGGTTGGCAGTGAAGGAACGGATCCTGTTTAAATCACTGACCCTAACCCACTGATGTCTCTATGGCACGGCGCCAGCATACCTCAGGAAAAAATTCAGCTGGTATGAGCAGAGCCGTAGTTTGAGATCCGCCAAACAAGGACTGATCAATCCCAGCCTTCCAGGTAAAGCCACTGGTCTCGGTCGAGGTTTTCCGAGCCTGGCGACTTCCCACTGGAACAAACTGCCTTGCAGCCTTAGACTGGAAAGCAACATCCAACTCTTTAGGAAGCAATTGAAGACCTTTCTCTTCAAATAATTAGGCAACTACTACACCGCATCATGTTGCCATCCTTCTGCTCCTCCTCTCTCTACTCTCTTTTTGTGTCGTCCCGTTAATCTTCGTCCTTGTGTCTTTTTTCGCACCCTGATGCTGGCGAGCTTCGGCGCGTTATAAATAAATAAATAAAATAAATAAAGATTCTTTGATGGGAAACAAGGGGCAGGCAGCAGGACTCCCAGCCAATGTCATATTTGCAGCAATCCGTGAGATGGTGCCAGAGAAAGGAATGCAGAGCGTTAAGTTCTCAGAGGCAGAACAGCGATGCATGTCAAAGGGCTTTACGCCGGCACAGTTTGAGGCAGCCTTGGAGGAGTACGAGGAGTTGAACGTTTGGCTAGTTAACCAGGCACGCACCAAAATCATCTTTGTTTGATCTTTTGCGCTAGAGCGCCATGCTCTGAAGACTTGTTACAGTCCAATGCTATGAGGCTGCAATGGGCAACCCAAGTATGATCTTTGGCGCAACACTTGGGTGTAACCTGGCAGGAGTACCATTGCCATGCTTTTACCAGCTGACTGCTTTCTGTGGGGGAGTGAACAGACTAGCAGATCACGGGATGGAGCCTCCAACAGACAAACAAGTGGACAGATTCAAGCTGCCATTTTAGAGGTTGGTCTCCTGTTGATGGGACTAGTCGTGTTGTTCTGTAACCACTTGCATCTCTGAATTTTAAATGTATATTGTTTCACAGCACAAATCAATGAAAATTTTTCTATGAAAAAAAAAACCCTTAGTATCACTCACAAATGTATCAACAACAAAGCACCAAAATATCTCCTCAACACAGTCACCAGGAAAAACCACACTAGAGTCCTTCGATCAAGCAACAGTGAAAACCTCGAAATCCCACGCTACAAAAAAGAAAAAGCAGGTGGAAGCAGCTTCAAAGTACTTGCTCCGAGGCACTGGAATACCCTCCCCACCAACATCAAGAATGAAACCTCCTTCCCACTATTTAAAAGAATCACTCAAAACCTGGTTATTCAACTAGTCCTTTGTACACAGAACCCAACTGTGCATACCCAACGCCACTGACCTTGTTATATGCCTATTTCCAGAAATGCTGAACTGTAATCTTCTTTGTAATCTTCTTTGTATTTATGTTCTCTACTTTAACACTATTTGCCACTGTCTGTAACTACGCCGTGATACCTCAGGGGCTGGGTGTATGACAAATGTAATAAAACAAATAAAATAAACTATAAAAAATACGTGGAGAGGCAGCATGCAGAAAGAGATAAGCCGGGCAGACTACTAGCTTGATTATATAAGAGCGAGACCCCCAGACAAACAATTAGAGCAATGCATGGGATGGATGGACAGATACGGGATACTGAGAAAGGAGTGAACAAGTGTTTTTTTTAGTATCATCAGAGATTGTACACAGACATAACTGAGGGGGAGGAAATAGATGTGCTGGAAACATTAACAGAGATCAATCTTCCCAAACTTGAGGCAGCGGAAAGAGAGAACTTGGAGGCCCCAATTACGTTAGAAGAGTTGGAACAAGTGATTAAGCTACTACCCACGAATAAGGCCCCAGGAGCAGATGGACTCCCCCTCCCACCCGATGTTAGCAATGTTGAACGAGGCGTTCGACAGGGGCAAATTGCCAGTCCCTGAGGGAAGCGATAATCATTCCGCTACTTCCTTAAACCTAATAAACCAAGCACAGACTGCAGATCTCAATGCTGAACCAGGACAGTAAGATACTCACAGCAATGATGGCCAATAGGTTGAGACCCGTCATAAATAAACTCATACATCCTGATCAGACAGGGTATGTCCCGCGATGGAGCATATCTGACAACCTTAGAAGACTCCATCACGTGATAGATCAGACAGTGGGAAGCTCCCAAGAGGTGGCAATAATCTCGCTAGATGTAGCAAAAACCTTCGATTCAGTCAAGTGGCCTTGGCGAATGGCTGTTTTAAAAGAAGAAAAAGGAAACTGCACACATCTATATTACTGCGCCACAGTTGGATTTCAATGACTGGAGCTTGTTCATATATCGAAAATCAATTTATTGGTAGCCCTTTGCGATAACAAAATCCCGACGCGTGAGGCATGAATTTTGAAACTTTCAGAAGAGTCTGATGGGACTCAATCTTCAACCACGTTAATGTGTAGCTGAAAAGTCAGCTGATGGATAAAGAAACATTGCCCTGATCTGAGGAAGACACATGGAGTGTGCCGAAACACATGTTATCGCAAAGGGCTACCAATAAATTGATTTTCGATATATGAACAAGCTCTAGTCATTGAAATCAAACTGCGGCGCAGTAATATAGATGTGTACAGTTTCCTTTTTCAATTTTTACTAACGGAGTAGGGGAACTCATTGTCTCCGTTTTCCTGCACGCACCATTGCGACACTACCAAGATTGGCTTATGGATTTCAAGTCACGGAGGTAAAAGAGTGATTTTACCAAAAAGTTCTCTGTACTCTCATACTGTTTTAAAAGAATATGGTATTGGGCCTGCATGCTTGAAGTGGGACCAATTGTTGTACAGCAAACCATTAGCTCGAGTCAGATCGGGAGCGACCGTGTCATAACAGTGGCAACTGAGCAGAGGCACCAGACAGGGATGTCCGTGATCCCTGATGCTTTTTATCTTAGCACTTGAGTCCCTGGCGATATACTTGAGGCAACAGTATGGAGAAGTGGGGATCAGTACGAAGGGAGGGCAACATTTGATATCGATGTACGCGGATGACCTGCTGCTATACTTGAAGTATCCTGAAGAGAACCTACAGTATATTTTGGAGGTTATGGAGCGATACGCGACGCTGTCTGGCATAACGGTTAACCCCAAAAGGTCTAGCATATTCCCCCTGGGTAGATATGTAGGAATACCACAACATAAATTGCCAGTGTTACAGGTAAGGTGGGAAACAGACGTTCAGATATCTGTGAAAAGATATATAGCATAATGTCGAAGTCGAACACAAGCAAAACACAGAGAAGGCAGTGTCTAAAATGGAAAATAGCATGAAATTCTGGGCCAAGCTACCGCTGACCATGGTGGGGTGAGTGGCACTGTTAAAGATGGTGGTACCGGCCAGACTATTAAATTATTTAGCGAATATTCCATATATGATACCTAAACGATTTTTTGCTAAAATTCATAGTGTATGCAGGGGGTTTATATGGCACTACTCCAGGAATAGAATAGCATTATGGAAGCTACAGAACCCGTATGAACAGGGGGGCATTAGATTGCCCAATTTCGAAGTATACTACCTGGCTAGCCAGCTCCAATATGTGGCAAGGTGGTTATTGGAGACTCCTACATCAGAGTCCAAACTATTGAGGGCTGAGTACACCCCTTATTTACTGAACAAATGGATGTGGCCATCAAAATGGCAGCGGGGGAAGGGGACTAATTGCTAGACCTGGGTAGGAAGATGTGGCGGAGAGCCTGCCAGATAATGGAGAACCCAAGCCTGTGCTCCCCACAGATGCCGCTAGTGGCAATAGAAAAGGTGGATGGGCAAATAAGGAAGACCATCATAAGGCAGTGGGACCCGACGGGCATAGCGACCTTTGGGGATGTGTGGCAAGATGGGAAGGTAATAGAGTTTGACACGGTGGTGGAAGACGCAGGATTACACCGGGGGGCAATATATCACATACATTAGGCTGGTAAAGTTGATAAGGGGGACGTGGTCTGAGGAAGAGTTTGCCCGACAACCGGACGCTGTCATGGAAACATTTTATGATGTGTCGGAAGGGGGCCAGGAGGTCTCCCGAATATATGAACTACTGATGTCTAGAGTGGGGAAGGAGGTGATCCAAACGAGATGAGATTGAGAGGTGGAGATGGGGGAATCAATGGGAGACAGATTGTGAGTCAGGGAACAGGGGAACCACAAAAAAAGTATCAAATAACGTGAGGTTGCAACAGATTCGTTTATACGTCACCCACAGAGCATATCTGACCCCCAAGAAGATCGCCAAGTTTAAAAACGCCAGAACACAGACATGCCCAAAATGTCGAGAGGTGAATGCAGGAATGGTACATATGTTTTGGGGATGCCCTGAAATAATGAGATTCTAGAGGGAGGTGGCCCACCTCATGGCAGAAAAAGAGATAAACTTGGATGTGAACTCCCTGTGGGTATGCATGTTAGAGGGGTTCCCCGGGCTGCGTAAATTTAAACACGTGAGCAAACTCAAAACTCTTGGCGTACATACTTGCTAAACGTAGGATAGCAATGAGTTGGAAAGCGAGTAGGAGACCGAATGTAGAAGCTTGGTGGCACAGTCTCCAGAAATGGGCGAATACTGAAACAAACGTGTGGAACGAGGCTGCAACAGAGGGGTGTGGGGGGAGGAAGAGGCGGACACTTTGATTGCCTGGAAACAAATAGTAGCGACACTATCAGCATCCGACCGGGCGAGTCCAGAAGAAGAAAGCCCTTCACCCGAAGAGGAGGGATAGAAGCCCATAGGAAGGGTTTATGGAACTAAGGTGTGGGGCAGGCTTGGTAAGGGGGTGCGGGGTAAGTAACGGAAATGGGGAAACAACACAAAACGGTACACGTGAATTGTAATGCAAACTTGTTGCTATACTGTATGGTGATCAAGCTGGAATCAATAAAAAATTGTTTACAAAAAAAAAAAAAAACCTTGTGCAAGACTTACTATCCAATATCCAAGAAGTGCCTCCGCTCCATAGAGTGTGCTCCAATTGACTTTGGCTGTCCTGGATGCCTGCAAACTCTTCTAGTCCACTGACTTTGATATTTCCGTCCCTCAGAGTTGGTAACTTGTTTTAAACTGTTATTGCTGGGAAAGGCTTGTCTATATCTCATTGGAAGATTAATTCTATGACAAGACAGGAGGCTCGCATTATGCTTTACTTTCTTTAATACTGTCATCATAGCAGTTCAACATGCAACTTTTAAACTTCAACATTTGCTCTTTTTTCCTGTTACACTGAAAATAGCCATTCCGAGGTTTAAAAGTCCCAAAACAACGTATACTTTCTGAAATCAGTCTTGAACTAAAACTCCCATGAACCTTGGGGATCCAGGTGTTAGAACATAGAAACAGGAGGAAAGCGGTCAGAGCAAGAACTGCGAATACACAAACTGCCTCGAGCTATTAGCAGGTTCTTTCGCGGTACGGGCCTTTACGAAAGAGAACGATGCTGCGTGCTGCTCAAGATGGACAACATCTCGTTGGTGCAATATATCAACAAATTAGGGAGATCGAGATCGCGAATGCTAGCATAATTAGCGAAGGGCTTCTGGCACTACTGCCTACAGAATCAGATCACAGTGACAGCAGAGTATCTGCCGGGGTCACTCAATGAAGTAGCGGACTGGAACTCACGATATCTTGTAGATTCCAGCAATTGGAAACTACACCCAACTGTGTTCAGGAAGATACAGCAGCTCTGAGGTTCCATTCATATAGATCTATTTGCGTCCAGACTGAACGCACAAACACAGACGTATTTCAGTTGGAGAATAGACCCGGGTGCAGCTGGCACGGACGCTTTTCTACAACCATGGAACGAAACGCTAACTGATGCCTTCCCTCCGTTTCTCATGATCATGAGGGCGCTGGAAAAAGTCTGCAGGGAGCCAGCAGATCTAATAATGGTGCTCCCCATCTGGAGATCTCAGCCCTGGTTTCCAGTAGCGATGGAACTTTCTATGGATTTTCTGAGGATAGTTCCCCACCAGCCAAACCTTCTGCTCGATCCAGCTGGGAAAATTCACCCGCTCATAGCGACGGGTACATTGCGGTTGATGGTCTGCAAAGTTTCAGGAGAAAGTGGGAGTTGCCAGGAATTTCACGACTCGCTGCAGACTGCATCAGAGATTCATGGGCGCCTTCCACCGTCAGGAGCTATAACGCGGCATGAAAGAGTTGGGCACACTGGTGTGCAGAACACAGTCTGGATCCCGTTTCTGCCCCTGTAGTACAGTTATTAAATTTCTTGGCAGAGAGATTTCAAGAAGGTAGCGCCTTTAGAACGATAGGAGTTCTACGCTCAGCGATTTCAGCAGGGCATAACCTAGTAGAGGGTAATGCCATTGGTGAACACCGGACAGTTTTGCGGCTACTGAGAGTTATGAAGTTGAGGAAGCCCCCGGATCCTAGATGTACGACATTATGGGATGTCAAAGAAGCTTTTCAACTATTTCTCAGGTGGCCAGACAATAGAGATCTATCCCGATCTCAACTCTCAGGCAAGCTGGCAATGTTATTGTGTCTCACAGCATGCCGAAGAGTATCAGATGTAAAAGCTCTAGAAATACATAGGAAAATATTCTATCCAGAAGGAGTAGCCTTTACCATAGCTAGGCGGACGAAATCAGACTCTAGAGTAATTCCGTATCCCTATTTTACGGAAAATAAGAAATTATGCGTAGCACAGTGTATCAAAGACTACGAGTCCACTACAGCGCAGTTCAGACCGCAAAGTGTAACACAGTTGTTAATAGCACATAGAAAGCCTTATCACGCAGTAGCAACAGCGACAATTGCAAGATGGGTGCGCAAAGTGATGCAATGGAGAGGGATAGACTTGTCTCAGTTTGGCGCAAATTCTACCAGGGGCTCGATGACTTCTAGAGCCTTTTCAGCGGAAGTGCCACTTCAGGATATAATGAAAGCTGCCGACTGGTCATCGGAATCGACCTTTAAGACATTTTATTTCAAGCCAGTGTCTGACATAATGAGCAGAGTAGTGGCTAGCTTTGAATAAGCATAATGCGAGCCTCCTGTCTTGTCATAGAATAAAGATTACCCACGGTTACTGCTCAGGAAGTCTTCATTCTATTAAAGACAAGGAGGCAAGCATTATATCCCGCCCAAAAGGGACGAAAGTTGATATTATGTATCACAGATCAAATGTACAACTTTGTCTTGACACGAGCCCTTGTGTATCATGTATAATATGTTCAGATTGGTTATGATGCCAACCCTTATGAGTATTTCTCTGTTTTTCCTAGGAGACGATCAGAAAGTAGCATCACATCTACTGCGGAAACATCACCGCGGAAGAACAAGTTACTCTCTTACCTGTTAACGTTCTTTCGATGGGATGGTCTGACGACATATTCCATATCTATGACAGTAATCATCACAGCTGTGCTGCTTTGGAAAATCTTTCAGCATCTGCGTCCTGCATCGATGACGTCGATAGGCTGTCCTTGAGGGCCTCCGTCGAGCCGATGTTACAAGTAGGACGCACGACGCCCGTAGCCTCAGTTGTAGTTTTTTCCCAGAACGTGTGTCACCAATCTTCTGCCAGTAGGACCACAGAAAGCCTTTGAGAAACGTAAGCTGCAATCTCATAAGAAATTCTGTAGCGGGGAAGGCAGGGAGGGAGCGATATGGAATACGTCGTCGGGCCATCCCATCGAAAGAACGTTACCAGGTAAGAGAGTAACTTGTTCTTCGAGGGGATTGGGTCCTCCGACGTATTCCATATCTATGACAGACTCCCAAAGCAGTATCAACGTAAGGAGGTGGGAAAAGAATTTAGAATATACAAATTTAGAATGCCCAATCAAATTGCATAGTACAGGACCGCCTTGCCAAAGGCCAGATCCTGCCCGTGGACAGAATCTAGGGAGTAGTGACATACAAAAGTATGGACCAAAGCCAAAGTGGCTTCCTCACAGATGTTACAAATAGGAACACCCCTCTGCAGGGCAGTAGAGGCAGCTATACACCTAGTCGAATGGGCCCGTAAGCCTACTGGAGGGTCCTTAGCCGTCAGGGAGTAACATTCAGAAATTGCCAAGATAATCCATCTAGACAAAGCCTGCTTAGTCACAGCTTGTCCCAAATGCCTTCCAGCGTGACCAATAAAGAGCTAATCATCCACTCTGACCCGGGACATGCGTGAAATGTAGAAACTTAAAGCTCTCCTAGGATCTAACCTAGGGAGCCTCTCCTCGTCCTTACCAGGATGCGGAGGAGGATAACATGCCGGAAGAACAACCTTCTGGCTTAAATGAAATTCTGACACCACCTTTGGAAGAAAGGAAGGACGAACTCTAAGGACAACCCTGTCCTTATGAAACACAGTGAAGGGTGGCTTAACTGAAAGTGCCTGTAACTCACTCACTCTGAGAGCGGAAGTGACCTCAACTAAAAATACAGTTTTAATGGTTAACAGTCTCAAAGGACAAGAATGTAAAGGCTCAAATGGAGCACCCATTAGAAACTTGAGAACAAGGTTCAAATCCCAACCGGGCACCTGGAAAGGTGACGGAGGGAACACATTAGTGAGCCCTTTCATAAACTGAGAAATTAAAGGAATTTTAAAATAAGAACACTCCTCAGACGAGCGCTTAAATATGGACAGCGTCGCCAGGTAACCTTTAATGGTACCCACTTGCAAGCCCCTGTGGGGTAAAGAAAGCAAAAAAGACAGAACTACAGGAATGTCACATGAAAAAGGATCCACATTCTGAACCCTGCACCAGTCGCAGAACTTACGGCAACGGTACAGGGATTTTGTTGCCGGCTGTCTGGCCGAAAGCAACACCTCCATCACGTCTTCAGGGAGGTCCTAATCCTTATACCTCAACCTTTCAGAAGCCAAGCGTGAAGGTTAAGGGATCTGACCTCTGGATGGAGAACCTGACCCCCCTCCCGTGAGAGCAGATCGTCTCGGTAGGGAAGACGACGTGGAGGGAAGATGGACAAGTCGAGAAGGTCCGGGTACCATGTCCTCCTGGCCCATGCCAGAGCAATGAGGATCATCCGGGAACCGAACCTCTGTAACCTCTGCAGCACCTGCGGGATGACGGGGACTGGAGGAAACGCGTACAGCAGTGGAAAGGACCACTCCACCACAAACGCGTCTGCTAAGGCTCCTCTTGGAGGAAATTCCCACAAGCAGAACCTTTCGCACTTCCGGTTGACACTGGAGGCGAAGAGATCCACTTGAGATCTCCAGGAGAATCTCCTGAGCCAACTCCCACTCGTGAGAGATCGCGCTCTGCCTGCTCAAAGCGTCCGCAATCTCGTTTTCGTCTCTGGCCAGATGAACTGCCGAGATCGAAATTTCCTGCTTGATTGCCCAGAACCAGAGATGCATCTCCTCCCTGCACAGAGGAAGTGACCCTGCCCCCCCTTTTTGTTGAGGTAGTGCATGGCCACCTTGTTGTCCGTCAGAATCAGGACATTCTTCCCTCGCCCTGCCGGCAGAAAAGCCTTCAGGGTAAGCCTGACGGCCCTCAGCTCCAACAGATTGATATGGAGTCTGGACTCCGACGGAGACCAACGACTGCTGTCAGCTCGTTGGCATGAGCTCCCCATCCCGTGAGGGACGTGTCCGTCACGATTGTCACCTCTGGCCAGGGTAGCCAAAATGGAGCCCCCCTCATCAAGTTGCCTTCGACGGCCCAACACAGAAGGTCCTGGGCGACCGAGGGCAGCACCTGAACGAGTTCCGACATCCTGCCGGAGGACTGTGACCACTGGAGCTTGAGAGCCCATTGCAGAGATCTCATCCGCAACCTGGCCTCTGGCACCAGAAGAATGCAGGATGCCATGAGGCCGAGCAAACCTCAAGAACTCGAACGCTGGGAGACTCTGGGCATGTTGAAACTTGTGCACCATCTGCTGAATGGGGTGAGCCCTCACCTGGGGAGGAAAACACAGCCCCAGGGACGTGTCGAGCACTGCTCCGATGTACTGGAGCCGCTGAGTTGGCGTCAAGTGGGACTTCTTTAAGTTGAGGGAGAAGCCCTGCTTGTGAAGAGAGTGGCAGATGACAGACAGATGATCCAGGTCTTGCTTGGGAGAGCGCGTCCTGATCAACCAATCGTCCAGGTAGGGGTAGACGTGAATCCCCCCCTTTCCTGAGATACGCTGCCACCACCACCATGAGCTTGGTGAAGACCCTCGGGCGGAGGTCATTCCGAACAGCAGGACCCAAAACTGAAGTGCGAGTTGCCAACCGCGAACCTCAGGTACTTCTTGTGCTTGGGATGGATCGGCACATGAAAATAAGCGTCCTTGAGGTCTAGAGACACCAACCAGTCCTGAAGTTGAAGGGCCTGGAGGACTTGAGAAAGAGTAACCATCTTGAACTTGTCCTTCCTGAGGAGCTTGTTCAAACCGCGCAAGTCCATGATGGGTCTCAATCCCCCGTCTTTCTTCGAAATCAAAAAATAAGGGGAATACCATCCCTTGTTCCTCTCCGCTACAGGCACCAGTTCTATGGCGCCTTTCTCCAGCAGGGATTGAATTTCCTGCGCAAGGAGAGGATCCAGACTCTTCAAAGAAAGATTCCCTGGTGGATTGTCGTGAGGCCTTTGCCGGAAAGGAAGACCGTAGCCGTGGGCTATGATCTCCAGAACCCACACATCTGAAGTAATGGCACGCCACTCTACAAGATGCTGCGCCAGCCTTCCCCCAACCGGCGAAGCATGGGCCTCATGACTGAGCTGAACTGGCTGCGGCAGTGCCTGAGGGCAAAGAGGCAACTGCTCGCGCGGCCTTGGCACCTTGAGTACCTTGTTTTCCACCTCTGGCACTCCTACGGTTGCCCCTTTGACTAGCAGCTCCTCTCGATTTACTATAGGATGAGTAATATCGAAAGGAACCTCCCCTCCATTGCTGTCCCCTAGGACGAAAAGGCAGAGGTTGGCGGACTGCAGCGCCCAACGACTTCGCTGCAGCTTTGGAGGTCTGCAACCTCTCAAGACTCTCGTCAACCTTGCTGCCAAAAAGATGTTCACCATCAAAGGGCATGTTGAGGCGGCGGGACTGCACATCAGGAGCAAAACCTGACTTCCGCAACCACGCAAACCTGCGTATTACGCAGCCATGGACCGGCTGACGCAATCAACCATGTCCAAACCCGACTGAACGGATTCACACATGGCATCATTGCCATCCTGCACGATAGCAAGGAAACCATCCGGTACCTCCCCTTCGGGAATATGATCAGCCACTAGGGAAATACAGTTCCACAGATTGTGCGTGAAACGAGACAAGGCACAAACGGTGTTGACAGCCTGAAGCGCCATACCCCCAGAAGAAAATACCTTCTTCACCCAGCCGTCAAAACATATGTCGTCCCTATCAGGAGGGATGGTAGGGTACGACGCCTGCTTTGCGGGGGCCGTAGCCACCTGCACCACCAAACTTTCCGGAGTGGGGTGCGTGGTCAAGTAGCAGGGGTCGCCACTGGCTGAGCGATATTTCTTCGGCAAGGACTTGCTCACTGCCGGGAGACTCTCCGGAGAAGTCCAAGACACAGCCACCCTTCTTTGCGACAGCTTCTTCTTACGCTCCCGCAAGGCCTTCGATGTGAGCGATTGACTGTCATCCGTATCATGGTCCTCCCCGAGGCACCAGAGACAAGCGTCGTGCGTATCCGTCAACAACATCTTGGACCCGCACACCCGACACTTCTTAAACCCGGACCGTGGGGTGGAAGAAGCCGAAGAAATATCGATAGCAATGAAGAAACAGGTTCGAAGAACCGAAGGAACAGGATTCAGTAGAATCAAGGCACGGCGAGATCTCCAAAGCGAACACGTTCACGGAAAAAATGGAACTGAGGCTACGGGCGTCCTACTTATAACATTCAGTGACGTCGGCTCGACGGAGGCCCTCGAGGACAGCATATCGACGTCATTGACGCAGGACGCACAAAGATTTTCCGAAGCAGCACAGCTGTGGTGATTACTGTCATTGATATGGAATACGTCGGAGGACCCAATCCCCTCGAAGCTCATTTACTTCGCCCAAGGATTCCAGGCAATTACTGTTCAGGGACATGGTTCACGGTTGCATTGGAAGTTTGTTGGTGACCGTTCATAACACCGTTTGAGTTTGTTACCAAGAACATGAAAGGCAAAAAAGAAGAGGAAGGAACCCGACACTGGGGGTTCTTATAGGCTGACCTGATACCGGATTGGAGCAGGAGCTAGGGTCAGGACTACCACACTCCTAAAGGTTCATGGGAGTTTTAATTCAAGACTGATTTCAGAAAGTATACGTTGTTTTGGGACTGTTAAACCTAGGATTGGCTATTTTCAGTGTTACAGAGGAAAAAAGCGCAAATGTTGAAGTTTAAAAGTTGTATGTTGAAATGCTATGTTGACAGTATTAAAGAAAATAAAGCATAATGCTTGCCTCCTTGTCTTTAATAGAATGAAGACTTCCTGAGCTGTAAGCGTGGGTAATCTTTATTGTTCTGACCTATACTGAGAACCTGTTTTAACCTTTTTCTTTCCTTTAACCTTTCCTTTCTGCAACCTAAGAATCTGCAAAGTATTACTAGGGATATATAAATGCCATTGCTGTCCTTGTGTATGAAGTGTGTAGAAAACAACTCTAAATAATATCTACTAAACCCATGATGATTCTGGAAAAGTATTTTAAAGTATATTTGATTGTTACATATCTTGCCCTTTTTAAAGAACGCTTATTTAAAAATTGATGTTAAATAAATAATTATTTATAACTGAAACCTTGAGTGTAGGTTTTACCTGGATACTTTTATTAGCAAATCTCACTGCAACAGCTCACAGTTACCCCTCTTGAGATAGGCCTGCATGCTCAGTCACACTACCAACTTGTGTAGTACAGATCTATACCAAAAGGTGGTTTACTGAATACCAAGCAGATACGTCTTTTGTAGTCTCACCCACTGTTATCACACCAATTCTTACCCAACACCTTGTAACGGAACAGTGGACAGGGTGAACTCTCTTACTGCTCTAGCCATTTCCTGGCAGAAAACTACAATGGGAAGTAGAATGTTCTAAGTAAACCACGCCGATGACCCAGCAATGCAACTGTAATTCGTCTCAAAGAACTGAGGAAACTACACGGATAGTGAAACTCAATGATAAACAATGGTGTGCTGAAGAGTTTCCAAAGACTAAGTGAGGAGATCAGCATTCAGCCATTGGACCTAGAAAAAGTAATCCAGCTTTGACATTCATTTACAGTACAATTGAAGGAGGGTTTTGAGTTCTGCACCCTTATTCCTTGAGCCCCATAACACAATTATCACTACATGCATTTCCAATGAAAAGTGTAAAACATAGAACAGCATAGAGAAAATAAAGTCTTCCTACCATTGACACTGCTAATAATTCCGACTAGAAAATCCACGGTTTGCGATGTATCTGGAGTATTGCGAAGGAGAAGCAGGCCTTTGTAAAATACTGTAAGCGCTGAGCAGATATCGCCAACCTTTAGCCAAGAATAGGCAATCCTGTAGTAACTCTAACAAAAAGATAATTTGCATATTAGCTTGTCCTCCATAACCAACAAAAGTTAAAATAAAAGCAGCAGGTACAACCAAAGTAAACAACACACTGGACAGATATGAAATTAAATCCTGCTTACCGAAGGAATAGAGCGAAAATATGGGAGGGGCTGGAAGCACTGGTCTTCACTTGTAGGAAATAAAGCACAATAGTTTTCAAAATGTCTGGCTAGGATGAGGAAAACAATGTAATGCATCCACATTTGTAGACATAAGAAGTACTTATTACTGTTGCAGCATTTTAATTGTATTTTTAGTTTATTATTCAGTGTCAGACAATTTACAAATTCAGATTATTTTAAAGACCATGGTGACAGAAAATATGCAAGTCACTTTAATCTAGTTTAGCTAATTAAAACCAATGATTTTCAAGTGTGGCATTCAATAATCAGATATTTGTTTTCTAGTTTAAGAAATTTGCTTTGTGCACACTTGCAGGGCAAAGTTAAAATTGGAGCGTCTGTGGTGAGAAGCTAAGCGGAAATGGCTCCAGTCAGCAATTAAGTCGGCATTATCTTGCAGTATACCCCACCACATCACCATTGGGGCAGAGGGGAATCATGCTCAAACTTCCACCCCTGACCCCCCCCCCCCAACTAACTGAGGTGGGAACCAACCAGAAGATGCAGCAACTGGGGGTCAAAGGCCTGGGAGCCAGTCATAAATTGGGGACTGTGTTGAGCACCACTGCACAAATCCTTCCAAGATGGCAACCGCAAACCCTAGGTTGGTAAGACATGCTTAATGGTCTGGCCCATAATTAACAGTGAACCACATGGTCACAAAATGTGTGTGGAAACAAGACACACTAAATTGTTGGTGTCCTGCCTGAGCACGGACCCACCAGAAAAAGGATGTCAACAAGTAAGCAGTGGAGAAGAGCAGTGTGTTAGGAAATATTTTCTTTTTGCTGCTCCCATAGACTTCTCTGCACCATGCTTTATTTTTTATTTACTTTACACCCTTTGCTGACTTTTTGGAGAGGATTAAAGTCTTCTGCTTTACTTCCCTTGCCGTTTTGCTCATTCTTATGGGGAAACTGATTAGTCCCGAAGAATATCAGTACTGAGAGACCATGCCTCTCTGAAATCTTGTATTGTTACAATTGCACACATCTTACAGTGAAGTGCAGTGAGGACACTTAGTATCCTGGTAGCTTATTATATAATGGCTTTTGGAAACTTATACAATGTGCCTAAGACAATCTGGTGGCAGCTGGGATATTTTTACTCTTTTTGTGCCATTTTACTCTTGCACTTTTGCATTTACCTCATGTACCCTAGGTTGGCCGTGGTACAAGGAGTTTGGCTTGTTCTTGGACTGAATTTTTCTTTGGCCTTCTTCCTGCCTTCTCAAGTCAGGCAATGCCTTACATGCAAATCCCTTTCCAGTGAAAAGCGGTGTCCTTTCCCTGGCTAAGGGGAGGTTACTGTTTGTGGCTAGATGAAGGGGTTGGAACTGTGTAGTCCCAATCTGCATCCCTGGTGCCCGAATGTCTGTTGCTTCACAGAGGTTATGACCAGGGGATATCCACGATTGTATACCCACTGCCAGTTTGAATGGTGCAGATCCTTACCATTTGTGGGCTTAGGCATTCTCCCAGCCCAAATCTTGGATAAAAGGAGGGCGCCCGCAGCCATGCAAGAGATCATCATTGGAGCTCCACTTACGACCTGAAGACGACTCCTGAAGCAGACCAGCATAGACTCCAGTGCTGTCCCAGTGAAGCCCTACTTCTCTGCATGATCTCAAGAAGAGCCACGTCTGCGCTCGGCTTCTGGACCGGTGGGAAAAACCAGTCTCTACCGCTGCTCGAAGGACTGCACCTTCGGAAGTGTCCATGGACGAAATGGTGGACTGGCCAGCTCTCCCCTACACTAAGTCGCTGCAGAAGTCACTGTTCCGAGTGCATTCTTTGAAATTGGAGGATCTCAAACGTATGAAAGAAGACACTTGCTCCTGCATTTTCTGCCTTCTTGCATGAACAGAATTGGTGCTGGGCCTAATCCAGTGTTCATCCCCTGTGGAGTACCTGTCGCCGCCTAACCGTGTGGACTCCCATTGCAACCCTCCTTCAATCCTGTGAGTCCTGAGGTGGTCTGTCCCTCAGAAGTGTTCATATTTCTCTGTTTGGGTGTTCTTCAGGAAGCGGTCTTGAACCGATTCCGAAGTACCGTGACCGACCAAAACTAAATACCGAAACCAAAAGTGTCCTCTGCACCTGGGACCCGTAGGCCTTGCTCGATGGGACCAAGCATTGAAACCAGCAGTGGTCTCTGGAAGAATCTGAGCTGGGCAGGGGGAGTTTGGGGTTAGGGCATACGTTTAAAAAACTGTGCCGCCTCCCCCAATTCTCCATAGGGTTACACGGGAGCGTAAAATCCTTTCCCTAAATCACTCTTTCATTGATGGAGATCCGGTCAGGATTCCTTCCTAGGACTGCCCTAAGGACGGGACTGAGTGTTTCCTGAACTGTAACTACCTTTTTGACCACTGGCACTGCAAATCTCTTAATAAACCTACCTGAAAAGTATTTTGTTTTATTTTTTATAAATCTTCCTTTATTAATTTTCACATTCAAGCAAAACACTGATTAACTGGCCACCCCAACTCCTCCTTCTCCCCCTGTCCAACCCGCTACCCACCCACCAAAACTCGTCTTGCGAAAACACCCGTTCGGATCCCCAACACAAATCGTATTTCCAGAAAAAGACAATGCATTTAAGCACATCCAGTAGTCCCTTGTTTCACTTAGTTCAGTAGTCTAGGGTCCATAGTCGACATTGCCTCTGGTTCATAAAAGTTAATCCTGCCCCATTCCTGAGCAGGGAGATCCAGCCTCCATGTCTGCCAGATATCGCCGGAATGGAGGCCAATAGTCAAACGGGTGACTTGAGGTTGGCATGCCCACAGAATACTTGGATTCACACAGCTCACACAGTTTCATGCAATCTAGGGCTGGGGGCGTGGCTTGGAGCCGACTCGATGAGGTCGCTCCTCTGAAGCCGCCCGTGGATTGCCCGCTGCCGTTTCTGAATTTATGCGGTTCCTGGGCCCTAAGCGATCCAGCGATTTCGGCCGCAGACGTAGGAGCCGCTGGAGAACAAGCTGTCCTGAGATGAGGGGCTGATATCGGAGCTTTACGCTCCAAATCGCAGTCCAGATCCCGGCTCCCTCCCCTGGCCGAGAAAACCAAGATGGCGGACGCACGGCTCTGCGCACACGGCACAGGGATATGGAGGCGAACCCGGTCGCAGCATACAAGCTGGGGGAGTTGAGCGCCCGGGCGTGGCGAGCGGACTGGCACCATCTATCTGTGAGGAGCGGCCCGCCCCCCACCCCGAAGCGCCAGAGACTGAATCTGAGTGGGGGATCCCTGGCACCGGAGGCCGCGGCGGAGGCGATTGAGGTGGTCGGCGTGCAGAGAGGACCCTCTGCCGCCCGCCTCTGCATCAACCCCGGGAGGATCCTGCACCGGAGCTAAGACTGGTAGCCCTCCTGCAACCAGAAAGAGGTAGGGGCCACAACTCCCTGGTAAGGAATCCGGGGAGATACCGGAGAGCTCTTGCGGCGACCCGCCCCTGCTGGATTCTTCATCGTGCCCGGCGGCCTCTGTGGGTGGGCGGCCCGGCGCCTGCCTGGACACTCTGCACCTATCCCTGACAAGGGGCTGGTGCAATATGTGGGCCTTTTCTTTCAAACCCTCCTCCCGGAACTTGATGACTCGCAGCTGCTCCTAGATCGCACTCACAGGCTGAACCCTTGTCGCGGAGTGGAATCGGATGGCCCACCTGATGTTATCACCAGGGTGCACTTCTTCACCACGAAGGAAGCCATCTCGGTGATCAGCCGTTCCAAGGATGACATCACCTTCCAGGAGACCCCCCTCCAGATTTTTCAAGATCTATCCCCTCTCACGCTCCAGAGGAGGCGAGCCCTCTGCCCGTTAACTACCTTTCTTTAAGCCCAAAAAGTCTGCTACAGATGGCTTCATCCCACTGCTTTGCAATTCTCCTACAAAGGCTCTGTAAGGAGAATTAGCCACTTGGAAGATGCTAATAACATCTTGAACCAGGACGCTTCCAGCCCCTCACCTTCACCGCCCATGGAGGCGTCAGCCGGCTCAGACCCTGTGGCGGCTCCTAATCCCACACAAAACTCCTGGTCGAAGGTCCCGAGATTCCGGAAGAGGATATAGCCTAGCAGGATCCCGTGATGAGGACGCCGGCCCTTACACTCCCGGTTCGCCGGTCCCGCATTCTGGACCCGAGCAGCACCCACAGGAACACAGATGAGCGCAATTCCTAACGCAGCGGGCATCACCCCACGGCTCATGCCCAGCTCCAAGGTACTTTCCACCAATGAGTCCTTGGAACGATCCACTAAGACTATTGATGATCTTGGCCACGTTGGCCTTTCAGTATTCGTTGGCCCTGTTGGCCAGGGGGGGCTTCCGACCCACAACCGGTCTGCCTCCCCTAGTTAAATCTCGGTCCTCCCGTTGGCGGTCTGAGCAAAATACCCCAAAGGCAAGGGTACCTATGGCTGCACACTTCGCGACGTGATGGCTAATTCCTCTACATCTCCCCTCCCCCCCTCAGTGCTTGTCGGAGCCCCCGGAGCTGGTCCCAGAACACCAGACTCTGCGTTTTGTCTCCCTGAATGTTAGGGGATTGAACTCACCTCCAAAACGCAATTCCATCCTGCAGAAACTCAAGCGGCAGTGGCCATGCTACAGGAGACTCACCTACTGCTGGCAGATCACGGTAGCTTACGCTCCCAGAACTTTCCAAAGCAACTCTTCGCATCTGGGAATTCTAAGAGAAGCGGCACAGCAATCCTGTTTGGGAAGGGGCTGAACCCTCAGATTCTAGATTCCATGAGCTGCCCGGAGGGGCGATACATAGCGGTAAAATGTCTGATGCAGGGACAATTGTACTCCATAGTTTCAGTGTATGCGCCCAACTCAGGCCAGGCGCTTTTCTATGAGTCGCTAAGTACAGCTCTCTCTCCCTTCCTGGAAGGCCAGATTGTGATTGGGGGTGACTTCAATGGGGTCCCGGACCCCATCAAGGACAAGTCGCACCCGCCCTCTTCCGGGGACTTCGCTACAGCTTTGGCTCTCCTGCAATTGTTCAGAACTTTAGGGGTGGTGGAATCGTGGAGGGTACTCCATCCGTCTGAAACAGACTTCTCTTTTTACTCGTATGTCCACAGAACGTTCTCCAGGATAGACCTTCTCTTGGTATCCCCGTAAATCTTTACATTCACAGACGATGTGACAATAGGCTCCAGAATCCTGTCTGATCACGCCCCGGTGGCCCTGGAGATCCGAGTGCAGGAACCACTTAATCCCCAACAGCGTAGATGGACGTTATATGACCCGATTCTGAACGAAATGCCTCTCAGAGACACAATCGCAACCACGATCACCAATTTCTTCAAGGAGAACCCCAGCAAAGACACCTCCCCCGCCAACAACTGGGACGCAAAGAAGGCAGAGGTGAGGGGGGAACGGATTGCGCAAGGAGTGGCCTACCACAGACATTGACGACAAACTCGTCGGAGCCTCGAGGAAGAACTGGATAAAGCTGAAAGGCTCCATAAGGAGAAGGGCTGGACCCCTAAAACACAGCGGGCTATCCGGATAGCACAGAAGAAGATTGAGGCCCACTATGCTGAACATACTGCCCACCAAATGGCAAAGACTAAGCAGTTTTACTATGCCAATAGACTACTGGTGGCCAAACTAGCCAAGACAAGAAGGAACAACACGATTGTGGGTCTACGGGATCAACATAGCAAAATTCAATACGCCGACCAGGACAAACTTCGGCTTGCAACAGCCCACCTGACCCAGGTGATGACTGCTCCTGTGCGAAACGTGGGAGAACAAAAAGAATACCTCCGGGAAGCAGCGCTGGTCCGACTAAAGAAGACAGCCTATGACTCTTTGGAGGCGCCGATCACCAAAGAGGAAGTGGACGTGGCGATAAAAGCCCTTAAATCCCAGGACCCTGGCCCGGATGGATTTACGGCTAGGTTCTACAAGATTTTCAAACCTCAATTGTTAGCGCCTCTGCTGCAGCTGTTTAACTCATTCAGAACCACAGGCACAATAACCCCATCCATGCAGGAGTCAATCAGTGTCTTACTGCCAAAACCGGGAGACGATCCGAGGAATCCCGCGTCATTTAGACCTATCGCTCTACTTAAAATTGATGCTAACATATACTCCAAATTTCTAGCAACACGCCTCTTCCAGGTCTTGCCGGAGATAATCAGCGCCGACCAAACTGGTTTCCTCAAACATCGTTCCACCGCCGACAACATCCGCAGGACTTTAGATCTGGTGGAGCTGGCCTCCCGAGACCCCGGGAGTTGGTGCTGCTGGCCCTGGACGCAATTAAGGCATTTGATAAAGTAGACTGGACCTTCATGAGGCTCACCCTCGAAGCGTTTGGTTTCGGCCCAGAATTCTGCACTATGACGCTGGCTAACTATAAAGCGCCCAAAACCCTTCTCAGAGTCAATGGCACCCTCTCCTCCTCTATCGTCTTAACCTGTGGAACCAGACAGGGATGTCCGCTCTCGCCGCTCCTTTTCGCACTAATTATGGAGCCGTTCGCCCAGCGGATCAGGTTGAACCCTGCAATAAAAGGCTTCCAATCGGGCTCAGCGCATCATTAACTGGCCCTCTACGCGGATGATGTCCTTCTGACCATTACGGAGCCCCGCTCTTCCCTCCCTCAAGCCCTGGCAGAGATAGCAAGCTATAGAAGGGTCACAGGCTTTGCCATCAATTTTCGGAAGTCAGCGGCCCTGGCGGTGGGCCTATCCTCGACAGACCGAGAAGCCCTAATCTCGCTGTGCCCAGTACAATGGACGACCAGAGAAATCAGTTACCTGGGGGTCCAGATTCCAGCTAACCAAAGCGAGGTTTACCGGGCTAATCTCCCTCCATTATCTATGGCCTTTGAGGCAGACCTCAAGCGGTGGGCAGCACAGGAGATCTCGCTGATGGGCCATATCACGGTGTGTAAACTGAACTTGCTACCGAGGTTCTTCTACGCTTGCTCCTCTCTCCCGGTCCCGATTCCGGCCCCAGCCCTCCAAAACCTACAGAAGAAAATGTTGCAGTTTATTTGGAGGGGGAAAAAGCCAGGATCCCTTAATCCACAATGTTGGGCAACGCAAGGCTCGGCGGTCTCGGGGTTCCAGATCTACAAAAGTACCAGATGGTGGCCCAGCTGGCCTGTATTCAATCATGGCAAATACTTACTAACCGCCCTAGATGGGTGGACCTCGAACAGGCGCAGCTACCCCTGCCTCTACGCTTTCTCCCGCACGTCCCTCCTCCGGAGCGGCGGCGATGGCGGGAACTCTTGGCGTCCACTAAACATACCATCTCGGTCTGGGACAAAGCGTTGAGACTACAGAAGATTCCAGTGGGACTTAGCCCCCTCACCCCAGTGTTCATGAACCCGACTTTCTCACCTGGCCTGTCAATTCGAAACTTTGGGCCCTGGATCGCAGGAGGCCTGGAGACCCTGGGACAACTCTTCGAGGGGGGTCAACCCTGCACCTTCGAGCGATGCACAGAACTCTTCAAGATTCAGGAACAGGATAGGTTCACGTACATCCAGCTACGCCACTGGTGCACTCATCCCCAGACTCGCCAGGCAGCCACCCGCCCCCCAACGGCCATTGAACTGACCCTTACCGAGCTGCCACCCCGAGGGAGAATCTCTACTCTGTACAAACGCCTCGAACCAGACTTACTAATTTCCAAGCCCCGATATATGGCCCAATGAGAAGCGGACCTGGGCCACCCTATTGAGGACCAACTCTGGGTTGATATCTGGTCCCGGGCCCACACCTCTTCATCATGTATCACAAATAGGGAATGCGCCTATAAGATCCTCCTTGGGTGGTATTTTCCGCCCTTAGGACTCCATCACATGCATCTCACTCTCGACCCACACTGCTGGAGACAATGTGGCCAAGTAGGCTCCTTCTTCCATATGTGGTGGTCCTGCCCCAAGGCCCAAGCCTTCTGGAAAAATTGCCTGGCGACGAATGAGGACATTACTCAGGTGCAGCTGCCCCTGGAGCCTGAACCTATTCTCCTTGGAACCCCAATTCCTGGAATCTACCCAAGGTCAGGGCCCAAGGCCAAACTATTATCCCAAAGCTTATTGGCGGGCAGGAACGTGATAGCCCGCACCTGGAAGACGGTGGAAGGTCCCCTCATGCCGTTATGGTGGGTGAAGGTCTGGGACATCTTGATAGCTGAGAGGGTGACGGCCGCCGGGACAGGCCTTCTACATCGATTTCATAACATCTGGGGTCTGGTCCTCGACTATGACCAAAATTTCCCGGCTTTGACATTTAAGCCCCAATTGGCCAGGAGAACAATACAAGCTGGGGAGCCCCAGCGGGAGCGGGGGGAAGAAACTTGAGACTGGGGGAGGGAATGGGAGAGAAATCGTATTGTATTGTACTGTGAATCATGTTGCGAATGTTTAAGTTATATATTGTGATAACCTGCCTTCTTAAAATAAACATGTTAAAAAAAAAAAGTTGGAGGGCTTCTCGTTGCCCATTTCCTGGCTACCAGATGCCTGGTGACCCCCACTGCCATACCCAGTAATCTCCTCTCAGTGCGAGATCCCCCTTCAATTAGGGCCAATAGCCATACCTCAGGTGCAAATTCCCGTTGTGTGGATAGCATTTCTCTCACTGCATCTTCAATCTTCCTCCAAAACCCTCTAATTTGCGGGCATCCCCAAGCTACATGGAAAAAGTCAGCAGGCTCCCCACCACATCTCCTACACTTCGGGGAGCAGTCATTGTAAATTCTACTCAATTTCATCGGTGCAGAATAGGCCTGATGCAGAAATGTGAAATGTGTTAGTCTAAATCGGGCATTTAGAGATGTTTTCCGAGTTTGGCTACATACAAGCTTCCATTGTGCATCACTTAGATCGTAGCCGAAGGAGCCTGCACCTGAAAAAGTATCTTTTGAAACGGGTGACTTTTGTGCACAAGGCTCCAAACCATCTTAGGGTTGAACTTTATAAGAACTACGGAAGTTGTTCTGTGAATATTCTAAAGAGTTCTTTCTATTATGGTCATTGAATCAAATGATATTCTATTTCTAAGGGTAAATGTATAGATCTGTTTTATAAGTGCTGATGCGACAATATGTGACAAACTGTTTCACTGGCTTTGTGTGCATTTTAAAGGCCTAATAAAAGTATTGTATATTTTTATACTTGCTGTTTAACTAGAATTATTGGTGTTATCCTATGTGGACTCGCTGTAGCCCTAGACCACTCTCACAACTTTCCATAGACAAAGCCTTGCCATTCTGTTACTTTACCTTGATCGGGTTTGGCTAAACTCTCAGGATTTCCCTGTTCACCATAATACGATGGCCAATCAAAATCCACCCCTCTGGGCCAATTTTAGAAAGCCATTTTAACACAGTGAACTCAAGCAGTTGAGCTGATGAGTCCAACGCCACTTGCCAAAGATGCTCCATTAAGTTAGTTCTAACCCGGTAAATACCCAGAGAGGTCAGGATATGCATGGTTTCAGGTTGCCTCTGGTGGTTGGAAGGACTGGAGAGGGACAGAACATCACTGTATGAATACTTACAAAATCCAGTTGTGGATTGGGGTGCGTGGGCTGTAATGAAGTTGAAGGACACATAATTAACTTAACCATGCTTGGCTGTCCGATGACCGAGAAAGAATGGAACAACAATCCAGAAATGCTTCTGATCACCAAGAAAGAACTTCTTGAACATTTGAGCCAGTTCTTTAAGAAGTGAAGGAAGGCATTCAGAAAATGAAGGATGAGATGCCTACACACAGAGATGGAGGTCTTGGAGCTGCAAGAGAACTTTATAGAAACTAGGTTAAGTGGTTTGGTCGAGAATAAACCCAAAAGTGAAAAATGACGTTTCCTTAAGTCGCAGAACACTGAGAAAGCAAAACGCCTGGAAAACATATATCATGCACAGGAAATATCAGATAAGGTTGCTGCCTGATGTAGTTGAGGACTCCAGGATATAAACCTGTGTAAAAGAACTAAATGAACCCAAATCAGAGGATTTAGTGACCGAAAGGGTGCACAAAATGGAGACTACAGAGAAAGCAGAGGACACTCCATGCATGAATATGCTGGACAAGCTTCAATCTGTCAGGTTAAAATAAAAAGATTTGCAGGCTACAAAAGAGCTTAAGCCACCAACAGGGGTGGGGATTGGGATATTCCAAAACCTATTCCAGATAACAAGGTTGAGAAAAATCAGGTTCGTTTGAGGTGTTCCCAAAAGGAAGCATTACCTTTCCAAATCTAGGCAAGAAGCTATCCCCCTTAGCATTCTTGGCTAACCTCATAGCCGTGGTTGAGGTATTAATGATAGCTCTAAAGACGGGACCTGCAAGATAAGAATTCAGAATTAAACGTATTTTGAGCAATGAAATGACTTACAGAGAGGCATTGTAAATATACATTATATCTTATAGAAGGTAGAGAAAAATGTACGCACAGTATCATTGAAGTAATTCCACTGTAAAGTATCAAGTCTCTGAGGGAAGCACTATTTAGCCTTTACCTTGCCAGCTAGGGTTAATCGCAAGCTCAACCGGGCCTTAGAATAGGAAGTTTATCATAGGGTGGGCCCCAGGTTATCACAGGACCTGTATCTGTTCAAGCGCATATTAGTCTCCCACAGAAACTAGCAGCGTGAGACTGATTGGATACGACAGCCTTAGCAGGAAACTGGTCCTGATGTTTTCCACTCTCTGGCGCTGTGCAGCATACAATCTGTAGTTTCTAAAGAAAGTGAATAAAAAGACACTTAAAGGTTCCTGTACTGGTGGCTTGTTGTCCTTACTAGAGTGCGGCAGCTGAGACGAATTACAGGTATTTGTCCCTTCTCCCATAAGGGTAGACTGACCCTGTAAGGCTAGGGAGGTGAGCACGATCCGCAAGACCCTCCCTAGGGGTAGAGGCCCATAGCTGCATAATTGGGACTAACAAATAAAGTGGAATTTTTTACTGAAGGCAATGCAAAAAGAAATCAATTTGTAAAACAAAAGGAAGATGTCTCTTTAACAAGAGATGTATAATTAACTGGGACGATTAGGAGAGAAAGGGGAGAGTCTGGTGCGCAAGGAGAGCCCCCTGACATATTATTACACCTTGTGGCGGTGGAAGGAAGGCAAGTTGTGGCGCCCGCGACTTTCAACAAAGCAGAGAACTCCAGTACAAGATGCCAGAGGCCCGGCGTGTGCAGATATGAGAAGGGCATTGTGAGGAAAGAGAGAAGAATAAACTATCCGGTGGTGGCGTGACCACAAACACAGCGTGTTGGGCAGGACGCACAATCAACTATGCCGAGATCGCCGGTACAGGAAGTGTGGAAAGCTTCCAACTGCAAACACAGAGCAGCAACCCGATGAGGGACCAGGAACGGGAATCCGACAAGAGAGGAACGAAAAAGCATCCCTGAGCGAAAGCTGAGCCCCACCACCATTCACAGCATAGAGAGGTACCAGGGAAAGCGGAAGAAGCCGGAGGCTGCTGGGACATCGTTATAGATCCGAAGAAACTCGTCCCAGTCTTGAGGACGAGAAGAAAAGACGAAGACTGTATAATTGGAATTGCAAAAGTAACAGAACACCTGTTGAGGGAAGAGGGTTATATACAACAAGAGAAACCCGTCCCAGTCCTAAGAACGAGAAACTAATGCTAAGACTTTGCAACTGGAAGTGAATGTCAGTAATGAATAACACGAACAATGAAGAGGGTTATTTTATGAAGGAAGGAACTCGTCCCAGTCCTAAGGACAAGATATCAAGAGAAGAATTAGTTAAGAAGAGAAGTGAGAAGGCTATAATAGAGGGGTTTAAGCAACACAGGTGGGGAACAAGCAGAGACTGGGAATAAGTTCCCTGGGAGGAAGGGAAGAAACTGTATGACCTCAGAACGGAAGACTGGAGCAAGTCTAACATGAACTAATTTAATGAGAAACAGGATATAAAAATCTTGAATGAACACTATAATAGAAGACACATTGTAAGACAGCGAAGTTATCATGAAGAAAGCCTAAAAAAGGCGTCTAGATAAAAACCACCTCAGGAAAGCCTGAATGTAAAGAGAGGAAAGAGTCTACAAGTGAGGACAAGAGTGTGCGAAAATACATGAGGGCAAGTTATTGTAAATATAGAACCACAGAAAAATTAAACACAAGACTATTATTGAAGAACTACAAGAATTGATCTCAAAGACTATCTAAGGAGAATATGCAGCGAACTATCTCTACCATAGAGAAAGACTAAATATTGGAAGATAAAGAAAACACCATGCAAAGATGAGACATTCTCTCAGCCTATTTAAGTTAGTTAAATATAGTGGTAGTGTGGTAGGGTGAGATAGAGTTAGTTTGGATGGAGGACATTTTTACTTTCGACTTACTGACAACTGACAAGCACCTTTAGATTCCTTAGATAGCTAATACAGCTAAAACCAGAGTGATCAAAAGTTAGCTGGAAACTATAGTACAGACAGGAAACAGTGAGGTCACCAAACCAAATAAAGAAGATTTACTGACCTGCTTAGAGGGCTAGAAATTCTATCCAGAAGTACCAGAGTGATGCGGGAGAACCTGTATATAATCTGCAAAACCACATATGCCAAAGGGATGAATCTTAAGGTGCTTATGAGGCATCTCCTTCAGGCTATCGTCTTGTACTTCCACGAAAAAGACATTTCACCCGAGTGCCAGCACCAGAAATAAACAAAGCCCAGATAAAAACTAAAGCCAAGTCAGGAGCCAAGTCTTGCGACAAATGTGTTCAGGAACACCCTAATCCCAGAGTGTTGGCTAAACCATGTCCTAGGTGAATGCCTGTAGTTTTGGTGCATTTTAAAATTAGATCTAGACTTTGTAACACCAGTACTTTAGACTAGAAACTTTGCAACGATTTTGTTAGAACTTTTTAATTTCAACGTTTGTCTGCAGCCATTCATAATTCAGCAGATATCGCAACGGTCCTCTTCATAGTCGGGATGCAGACAGTAGACACATCTATTGTGTTTGTCCTCCACATAGATGTTTTGCAAGCCACACCGGGAGCAGAGCCTGAAAACACTTCTCCTGCCTTCCTGTGTGTATATCTTCGAAAGTTAACAGGCAACGTAACCCTGTTACCGGAGCCCTCTAGTCGTCAGCAGTCTTTGACATTTTGTCAACATTGTTTAACTCAACTCTATAGAAAAAAGCTTGGTGAGCAAAACTCAAGGACTGCACCAAAACATGCGTTAAAATCTGAAGATGGGCGCCGGTTTCAGGACTCAGGGAGACGACCGTCATTGGATGAGTGCAGTATGACCCAATCTTCAGTCACTGGATAGTGGGTGAAAGGCAGTATTCAGGCTTTTAAAGCAATACTATTTTCTTCTCGAGGATTCCCGGCCTGAAGACGGGGAATATTCATGAGCATGTGAATCCATGTCAGACCCCATGCTGGAGAAGTAGGTGTTAGACACGACAGTGACACACATTGACAGTCTCATTACTTTCCTTTGAGGCAGGGAAACCCCTCTTAGCATTAGGGATAGAGAGGCATTTTCCAACCCACTAATAAATAAAAGACTATACCCCAAAAACATACCACCATTGTGTCCAAGCCTTACTTCTGCACCCTTACCATTTTAAAAAAAGTTATATGCTCTTTTTTGGCATTTTCTAGAGCGTCATCCACTGCCTTCCCAAATACTACATTGCTCTCTATGGGCATGTTAATGAGAGCAGCTTGGGTTTCCAGCTTGAAACCAGAATTGCAAAGCTACGAGTGACGTTTGTGCAGTGTGCCTTGTGCCACTATCCTGCCTGCTGTTTCTGTGCCATGTATTTTTAATAATGCTGTTGGCAACTTGTTTGCTTTCCGATACAGTTTTTAGAATCTGAGAGCGGAAGGGTTCAGGAACAGAGTCTAGTTGTTCCTGGATATTATCTCATAGTGCTCCGCTATAACTTGCTAACAGTTGTGTTATTATCAATTCTGACCTGGTACACCGCAGAAGCCGAGACCTTTTTACCTAGGGCATACAGCTTCTTGCATTCTTTATCGGGAGGCTCTTCAGCGGATGCTAGTAGTGTTCCTGCCCTTTTCGTGTGATTGTTACCACCAGGGAATCCGGTTTGAGGAGGCCCCTTGTATACAAAGGGTCAGTAGGAGCAGTATCTATACATGGATTTCCTGCTCTAGAAAGCAAAGTGGTTACTAAATAAAGTTGTATTTGTTTGGTTATGGACTGCAAAAAAGGAATAAACTGTCAGCACAGATATTTTCTCATTAAGAATATCATTGACAAAATCTGTATCTATACATATCAAGAGTTTGCATTTTGAAATCGTCTGCAGATTTCTAAGTAAGTCATTATTCAGGATCAGGCCGTCTACAGGGGTGTTAACGACCGATAGTCAACATCAGGTGATGGTAACAGGCAATTATCAGGATCGTCACTGGGATCAACATATAAAGTCCCTGATTATCAACAAACACATCATCTCCGTTATCTTAATCAATATGAACTATATCATGGGATAAGAGGGTTTCCTATATAGTCTGGGCAGCTTAGCTGGTGGTCGATTCTAACCCATGTCAATGTATTTTGGTTTCATTGGGTAATGTTCTTAAACATTTACAAAAGAAGAAACCTTGTCCATTGTCTCTTCAAAATGATCTCTTGTCCATGTACCCAATCTAAGTGTATCTTTTATTGGAAAAGCAATTGCCTCAGGATCTGCAGGAATGGGATCCCTATGTAACGCTTCAAATAAGGGGGACGTAGCTGAAGTGTAGTGTCTGTCTTTTGAAAAAGTATATAAAACTGTTTTGACAGATGTTTGTGGGACTCTTGACAGTAGTTTGTGAGCATCTACACTACTGGACTCTTTCGATGTCCGGACAGTTGTTTCGGCACCTGTTTGTCATCTGCGTCGTGGAAACTGTAACCTTTGATTTTGTATGCGTGGTAGTGATATCGCTTGGTGTCAGTTTGCTTTCTAAGTCTTGCCTCGAACTTTTGGATGCGGTTGCGGCAGACTTCAGACGCCTCGAGCTAGGAGCACGGGATGCGTCTCTAGATATTGCATGGCCATTAGGAGAAGCCAAAGGGTGTTCTCACAAGTAATCCCCGGGGATCCATTGCTCAGGTGGCCAGGGAAAGGCCATCGCTCTTGGATCCGACCCTGGGGGCGGACCAGCAAGGGAGGGTCACCTGGGTAGGGGGTATTCGAGGACTGCAGTGAGGGAGTCTGAAGGCGAAACATGGTATCCACCCCTTTCTTGCCCCAATCCAATCCACCCTTGTTGTTCATGGGATATTGTTACCAGAGTCCCATCCTACCCCTCAATGTTGCCCCTTCTTTACTTTGGCAATGATAGCAGGGTCCTGGGCTTCTGGCAGTTCAGGTCGCACTCTCGTAGCCCGCGCCTTTCGCATATGGAGCCTGTCTTGCTCCTTAGATATTCCTGTGCTAGCCAGCTATCGGAATACTGCACAGATTAAGGAGAGCCTCTCTCTCGCGCGAGGCAGCCTGTCAAAACACTGCTTCCTGCTGTGCAACCTCTGAACTTCACCTCTGTGACTTCTACACCACTCTCAGTACCAAAATCTACTGCAATCCCTGCGGTGGCTGCAGCGTCTTCGCTTCTCTGCTGCACACACTGCTGCTGGCTACTCCTTCTACTTCAACTAATAGAATGCACCTGAAGGGGTCTAATATATTATAAACACTAGACCGCATTTTGCAGTTCTGTGCATCTGAGCCCCTCTTCCTCGTCCCAATATCCAGAGCATTACAGGACTTGAAGTTCCTAATGTTTGGTTTTCTTTTATGTAAAAGGTGTTAGGCAGAATACTTAGGGAGCACTACACAACATTCACAAGATTAGGACTACAGGTGAGAGCAATAAATCCCCTTTGGTATCAGTCCGTACAACAAAGATTTAGTTGGTAGCTGTGGCTGAGCAGTCGGACCTATCTCAAGAGGGAGATGAGCAGTATTCAGGGTTTACACAATAGGCCTACAGTACTATGGCACAAGGAAACACTGACCAAAGCTTTGTATTAAAAAGTGTATATATATTTATGTTATACACTTCTAGATAAACACATCTATCACAGTTCTTAAAGCAAGTTAAATTAAGTCAAAGGAACAATATACACACTCCCAAGTTAAATTGTAGACCAAGTGAACCAGAGCGAAAACTGAGCAAAACGGCACAGTGTAAACCTCACATAAAAGATCCTCTATCAATTCCTCACAAGGGAGGGAAAGTACAAGTTATATAGAAATAGTATCTTACACGCCCTAGCAACACTTCCCATTAGTTTGTGAACCACTTAAGCAAGACAGTGCATCAGTATAGGCAATACTTAAATGAAAACCGAGCAAAATGGCATTTCACAGGGTTTAAAAAGGGGAAGCAAAGGGTTGTTAAAGAAATAGGTGCACCAACACAGTTCTTGTTGAGAATCAATCTAAAGAAAGCAGGTCTAACAAATGTAGCCAGAGTCAGTAGGCCTGTGCCAGAGTCAGTGGTACAGGGCAAGGGCCCAGGAGCAAAATGTTCTTGTAGCTGCAGTCTGTCTTTGGTTAACAATTTTGAAAAGGTGGATGCAGAAGTTGAAAAGACAATGTTAAGAGAGAGGGGCGGCCAACCCAATAGGTAGGTAAAGGATTTAAAACACCTTTAGTGCTACCGCGAAGAAAGGGCGGCCTGGCGGAACAATGAACCTTTAAATGAAGAAGTGGCTCCTGCGGTGGCGGTAGTTCCTGGTAGTTCCTGCAGAGGAAAAGAGGCTCTTGTCGTGGAGGAAGGTTCGAGTCACTGGACTACCCAGGGATGAAACCAGTGGCGGTGCTGCCTGACGAATAAAAGGTACGCTCCTTTAAATCGCGGTCTGGGTGGACAGGTGCCTGGCTATCCGGCCTCCGAGGACGAGGTATGGGAGATTCGACCAAGGCAGGTCCGGGAAGGCGATTGGCAAACTGGTTGGCCCCACCAGCTCAAGGGAAGAAGGCTCTTGCAGGTGAAGATCTTCTCTCGTCGTATGGAGAAAAGTGGTGAGACGCTGCAGCAGGGCTTCACCAGTGGTTCAGTCATTGCAGATATCTTTGCTTCGCTCCTCTTCGGCTTCTTAGTTCCAGTGGCGACGTCTTGCTCTTCCAGTCCTCAGGACCCTGCTTTTATACAAAAAGATCCCCATTCATACAGCCTAGCTGTCACTCACACAGTGGAGTTGTCATCTCGGCGGGAGACCCTCCAGCCTATCAGGATAGGGTGCGACATGGGTTGCTGAGGAAACCCTGTCCAGGGGTCCTACTCCACCTCCCACACAAAAGACCCACCCCAGACTGAGTGGCGCCGGAAGGAGGGCTTCTCGGCAGAAGCCCGCCAAACGGACGAACAAAGGATCCCCGACCTGGGTTATTAGTTTAGAGAAAGACACGCGAAAGTTATATTAAAGTTCTGGCAACAAAAACCTACCGGAGTAAAGTTAATATTAAAATACACCGGCGGTATGTTAGAGGCTGTCAGAAAAAGTGGTAGCCTCGAACAATGGGAAACCCCATAGGAAAATATTTGCGGTCCAATATTTACAGTAGTAACCACTGCCACCAGCCAGAAACTTTTGAGAGAGGGACTGTACGGTACCCTCTGGTAAATGAACATAAGGGAAAAGCTATTAACCCTTTCCAGTACCTCCAGAGTAAGATGGGTTGTACTGGTTTAGTTAATAAAAATTGACTAGTAAAGTCAATGGGGACTTTACATGCCCTGGGAGACAGTAGTCAGTCCCAGGGTATGGAGTCTATGTTTGGGGGTCGCTACGACACCCCTGTGTCACTGCACGGAGGGTGCTGTATAACACATGTGAATAAAGATGGTTCCTATGGGGGTGAGAAAAACCCCATAGACATTAAACACAAAAATAGTCTAGAACGCACATAGCAAAAAGGCCTAAGAGTGGGAAAAAGAGTCTCACTATTGGCAGGAGAAAAGAAACAAACCCTTCAAATCCAGCAAAGCTGCTGGGGGACTCTATAGGTAAGGGAAATTAGCCATAGAATGAGAATTCTCCCTAACAAAAGGCTTCAGTTTTAACTTTATTTAATTCACTCTATTTACAGGATACACCTTTAGGGGAGGGAGTTAGAGGAATTAATGGTTGGTTTTTGATTTTACAGTTCACGCATAAGGGTGAACCAAGATTATCAGAAGCAATGGTATTAAAGCTCTGATCCCTACATATATCATTTGCATGTTGACCATGAGGGTTTTCAACAATTTGGGTAATTGTGGGAAGGGAAGCCTTCTTCTGACAAGCCATTAGGTATTCCACTATTCCCAAGAGGATGAGTACTGCAGCTCTCCTAACAGAGTCACACTATTCCCTTGGTGGCCTTCTTCCAGGTGATCCATCTGGCTAATACCATCTCTACGGTTAGGATCCGGTAGCGTCTGCCTTCCCCAGGCCACCTGGGAGGAGACTTTAGGACGGGATTTTGTGAGGACTCTGCAGGATTCATCACATATCATAGCAAGATTCTCCTGATGCACCTTGTGTATTATTTTGTTGATAAGTGGTGTTGGGGGGGCGTGGGAGAAGGGACAACGAGCGTACACAAATCTCCCTGACCAACTGATCCACAGTGCGTTCCCCTTGGACCCTCACTGGGGAAACCCGGAGGCGCAAGCATTGCTTTTTGAGCTACTGTGTTGCGAAGAGATCTAGGTCTGGATGAAAAATGAGTCATAGGCTCCCCTCTGCGAGAATCGAACATGGCGTCCGCAGCCACACTTTAGCTCACTGTGCCTTTCACAGAAGGGAAGAACTAGTTACTCTTACCTTGTAACGTTCTTTCGATGGGATGTTCCTCCGACGTATTCCTTATCTTAGATAGAAATCCTTCAGCTTTGCTGGCCTCGGAAAATTTTTTCGCCAGAGGGCGCTGCGCGTCGATGATCGCCGAGTCGATGACCCTCGACGGCCTCCGTGCCGACGTCGACGTCATCCTGCCTATAAAGGCCGCGCGCAGCGTCCGTTGCTCAGTTCCGTTTTGTAGTCCCCAGTAATGTTTTTGGATTAGACTAATCACCTTGAAGGAGCATAGGCTGCAAACCCACAGGAAGTCATACTGCGGGGATGGATGGGAGGGTCGATAAGGAATACGTCGGAGGAACATCCCATCGAAAGAACGTTACAAGGTAAGAGTAACTAGTTCTTCGAAGGGATTGTGTCCTCCGACGTATTCCTTATCTTAGATAGACTCCCATAGCAGTGGTATTGTGACTGGAGGCGGGAGTAATAAAAGTTATGTTACCCTTCCAGAATGGACAGAGTGTAACACAGCCTTGCCGAATCTAGTTTCTTGACTAGAGGAGGAATCCAGGCTATAGAATTTGGTAAATGTATGTGCGGACGACCATGTGGCAGCCGCACATATATCTCGAATTGGCACCCCTCTTTGAAGGGCTGAGGATGTTGCGATACCCCTGGTAGAATGAGCCCTTAGATTTTGAGGAGGCTCCTTTCCTGCCAATTTGTAGCACTCCAGAATGGCTAAAATAATCCATCTGGAGATGGTTTGTTTTGTTATTGGAAGGCCCAACTTATGTCCTGCATAACCTACAAAGAGTTGGTCTGCTTGTCTGATCTTAGCCAATCTGCTGATATAAAAGCTCAAGGCTCGCTTAGGGTCCAGCCTGTGCAGTCTCTCTTCCTCCTTCCCCGGATGAGGAGGAGGGTAGAAAGAAGGTAATATAATCTTCTGAGTGATGTGAAACTCCGAGACTACCTTCGGGAGGAAGTTAGGCTTCACCTGAAGAACAACTTTGTCCTTGTAAAAGATTGTATGTGGAGGTTTACACGATAAGGCTTGCAACTCGCTAACCCTTCTAGCAGATGTCAATGCTATTAGCAAAACAGTTTTGAGGGTGAGAAGCTTCAATGAACAAGAGTGTAGTGGTTCAAAAGGGGCACCCTTTAGGAAGTTTAAAATTAGGTTTAAATCCCATAAGGGAACTTGAAAAGGTTTCGGGGGATAAACATTAGTTAATCCTTTTAGGTATTGTATTACCAATGGAATTTTGAAGTATGAAGGCTCCTCTGCAGTGCGCTTAAAGATTGATAGCGCTGCGAGATAGCCCTTAATTGTGCCAACCTGTAGGCCTGAATTAGCCAGGTAAAGTAAGAATGACAACACCATAGGTGTACCACAAGAAAAGGGTTCAATATTCTTTTCTCTGCACCAGCTGCAAAATTTGTTCCAACGGCAGCGGTATAGAGTTTTAGTTGCCGGCCTTCTGGCCGAAAGCAACACCTCCATAACATCATCCGGAAGGTCCCAATCCTTGTACCTCAACCTTTCAGACACCAAGCGTGAAGGTTGAGGGTCTTGATGGCTGGATGGAGAACCTGACCTTCCTTCTGCGAGAGAAGATCCTCTCTGTATGGCAGTCGAATTGGAGGGCAGATGGACATGTCTAGAAGGTCCGGGTACCACGTTCTCCTGGCCCAATCCGGGGCAATTAGGATCATGGTCTTCCGAAACCTTCTCAACCTCCTGATCATTTGAGGAATGACAGGGACCGGAGGGAACGCGTACAGAAGTGGGAACTCCCAGTCCACTACGAACGCATCTCCTAGAGCTCCTCTCGGGGGAAATTCCCTTGAGCAAAATCTGTCGCACTTCCTGTTGATACTGGTGGCGAACAGATCCACTTGAGGGGTTCCCCAAAGGGCGAAGATCTCTTGAAGGACTTCCTGAGCTATCTCCCACTCGTGAGAGACTGTGCTCTGCCTGCTCAGAGCGTCCGCTGTCAAGTTCTTCTCTCCGGCTAGGTGAATTGCCGATAGAGAGATTCCTTCCTGAATTGCCCAAAACCAGAGCTGCATCGCCTCTCTGCACAGTGGTAGTGAGCCTACGCCTCCTCTTTTGTTGAGGTAGTGCATGGCCACTGTATTGTCCGTCATTATTAGGACGTTTCTTCCCCGTACAGACGGCAGAAAAGCCTTCAGCGCTAGTCTGATGGCTCTCAGCTCCAACAGGTTGATATGTAGTCTGGACTCCGATGGAGACCAACGACCGCTGATGGTCAAGTCGTTGGCGTGAGCTCCCCACCCCGTGAGTGAGGCATCCGTGACTACTGTTATCTCCGGCCATGGTTGCCAAAACATTTCTCCTTTCAGGATGTTCTCCCGACAGGCCCACCACTGAAGGTCTCGGGCTACTTTGACCGGGATCCGAAGGAGATCTGTCATCCTTCCTGAGAACTGTGACCACTGAGTTCTCAGTGCCCACTGGAGGGATCTCATTCTCAGGCGAGCCTCCGGCACGAGGAATATGCAGGATGCCATGAGGCCTAGCAACCTCAGAAAGTCGTAGGCTGGGAGATATTGGGCATTCTGAAATCTGATGACCATCTGCAGAATATCTCGAGCCCTCACCTCTGGTGGCAAGGCTCTTCCCAGGGAAGTGTCCAGGACTGCTCCAATGAATTGGAGTCTCTGTGATGGTATCATCTGTGACTTCTTTAAATTGAGGGAGAAGCCCAGCTTGTGAAGGAAGTGGCAAACATAATCTAGTTGTCTCTGAACCTGTTCCGAAGATACAGCTCTGATCAACCAATCGTCTAGGTAAGGGTAGACATGAATCCCTTCCCTCCTTAGACTTGCAGCCACAACCGACATTAGCTTGGTAAAGACCCTCGGGGCGGAGGTTAGCCCAAATGGCAGAACTCGAAATTGATAATGAGAGCTGCCAATTGCGAACCTCAGGTATCTCCTGTGCCTGGGATGGATCGGCACATGGAAATAAGCGTCCTGGAGGTCTAGAGATACCAACCAGTCCTGAAGCTGGAGGGCCTGAAGGATCTGAGAGAGAGTCACCATCTTGAACTTGTCCTTTCGGAGGAATTTGTTCAATTCCCGTAAGTCTAAGATGGGTCTCAGTCCTCCGTCCTTCTTCGGTATTATGAAGTAGGGGGAGTACCAACCCTTGTTCCTTTCCGCTACAGGTACCAGTTCTATGGCACCTTTCTCTAGCAGGTCTAAAACCTCCTGCAAGAGGAGCGGATCTGGAAGCTTCAAAGGGTTGTTCCCCGGTGGATGACTCTGAGGGATATGTAGGAAGGGCAGGCAGTAACCTTGGGCCACTGTCTCCAGAGCCCAAGCATCTGACGTAATAGCCTGCCATTCCGTCAGATGGTGAGTTAACCTGCCCCCTACTGGTGTTCTGTGAGGGGAGACCTCAGAGTGGTTTTGAAGCGGCTGATGCAGTTGCCGAAGGTAAAGTGGCTCCTGCTCCTGCGGGTGCGGCTTTCTTTCCCCTACCCCGTCCACCACGGGTAAATCTTCCTTGGCCTCTTTGAGCCGGTCGTCCTCTGCCCTTTCCATATGAGGAATAGTAACGAAAGGACCGTCCTCTCCACGATGATCCCGAAGGACGAAAGGTATTCTGACGGATAGCAGCTCCCAATGACTTGGCTGCTGCCTTGGACGTTTGCAGTTTCTCCAAACTGTCATCCGCCTTCTTTCCAAAGAGGGTAGAACCGTCAAAGGGCATATTCAAAAGCCTGGTCTGCACGTCAGAGGCAAAACCAGACTTCCTCAACCACGCATGCCTGCGGATTGTGGTACTTGCCGCCATGGCCCTGCTGATACTGTCAGCAGAATCTAGGCCAGTTTGTAGGGTCTCGCACATCGCATCTTTACCATCCCTGATGATGTTTAAAAATGCGTCCCTTTCCTCTCCTTCTTGGAGGCAGTCAGCCGCTGATGAAGCGCACTCCCAAAGGGTGTGGCTGAACCTAGCGAGCGTACAGGTCGCGTTAATAGACTTTAACGCCATGCTACAGGCAGAAAAAACCTTCTTAGCCATGGCATCATACTTTTTGTCATCCCTATCCTGCGGAGCAGTGGGGTATGCAGATGTGCTGCCTGATGAGGTTGCAGCCTGTACAACTAAGCTCTCAGGAGTAGGGTGTTTTGACAAATATTCAGGGTCAGAACTAGCCACCCTGTATTTTGTTGACAGTTTTTTATTTACTGCCGGGATAATTTCCGGCGTTTCCCAGTTTGTCAAAATCCTTCTCTGTAGAGCAGAGTGAAATGGAACCACAGGATCCTCCTGTGGGCCCTTGTCCAGTATGTCAGTGAGGTCATCCTGCTGAAAGGCAGGAGAAGGTGCAGACCAACCCATAAATTCTATGATTCTAGACATCAGAGCTCTATATGGAGTCTCCGCATGTTCTCCTGGGTCTGGTTTGATAAATTCTGCTTCAGGAGAAGTGTCCAAGCCACTAGCTTCCTGAAGTGCATCCTGAAGATTTTTTAATCCTCTTTCCTCAGAGGCGAAAGTCTCTGGCTCTGGTGATGTGGTCCTCTGTAAATCAATATCTTGGTCTGAATCCTCCCTTTCCTCAAAAATCGAGGTTAAAGGGGGATACTTTGGTTTTTGGAATGGTATAAACCCCATTTCCAATGCAGAAGGAGCCATCATCACAGGCCTTGAAAACGTCGATGTCGTCGACACCGACGTGAAAGTACTCGAAGGCGCCGTGAAAAGCGTCGAGAAATGTGTACTAGGCCTCGAGGAACTCGAAAGGATCGGAGTCCTGCTCGAGAACGACGTCGACGTTCTCGGCGTCGAGTCGGAGGTCTTTTGTCTAACCGTTGGCTGTGGAGTAGCCGTGGTTCTTTCCTTCACCGGCGTCGATATCGGCGTCGACGTCGGCGTCGACTCGATCGACTGATGCGCCGATGAATCCTTCGACAACGGCGTCGATGGCGCCGACCTCTGTTTCGAAGGAGTTTTCGACGATGGCGTCGATGATGCTTTATCTCCCGATGGCTCGAGGCGCTTTCGGGTTGACTTTTCCGCCGGGTACTGCGACTCGCGGCGTTTAGATTTTTTGGGTTTTTTACCCGGGGTATCACCCTCAGCTGTCTTCGAGGGGGACGAGGCCGCTTTCTCGAAGACGCTTAGCATCTTTTTCCTGAATTCCTCCCACTCAGCTTGCGAGCTGCGTTTTGTGGGGCAATGAACTCTCTCAGGAGAACTCGACGAAGATGACGAAGGGGATCTCCTACGTCTCTTCTTCGAGTGTCTCGATGTCGACGAGTGGTGGGAGCCACTTCGTGATCTAGAACGAGAGTGTTTTTTATGGTGAGGAGACGAACGTCTCGACTCTACCGAAGAAGCTTTCGAGGAAGTTAAAGTTGACCTACCTCTCTCGAGCTTCCCCCTACGCTCCTTCAAGGCTTTCGCCGTCATGGAAAGGCATTCCTCACACTCCGAACTCTGGTGCGTGATTCCCAGACACCACAAACAGACCCTGTGAGGGTCCGTCAACGACATTTTCTTCCCGCAGTCTCGGCACTTTTTGAAACCGGACCGAGGGGTCGTCGGGTCGGAGGAGGATGCCATCGATATCGAGGTTAGATATTATATCGAGAACTGAGCAACGGTGTTCCGAGGCACAACGAAGCGCGGAAAAACGGAACTGAGCAACGGACGCTGCGCGCGGCCTTTATAGGCAGGATGACGTCGACGTCGGCACGGAGGCCGTCGAGGGTCATCGACTCGGCGATCATCGACGCGCAGCGCCCTCTGGCGAAAAAATTTTCCGAGGCCAGCAAAGCTGAAGGATTTCTATCTAAGATAAGGAATACGTCGGAGGACACAATCCCTTCGAAATATCCATTTGCGTATCAGTCTTTGTCCCGCCCACATGGGCAGTCCAGCACCGAAATACTATGGCAATTTATTTATAATGAAATTTGCCACGTGTTTACCCACAGACACAATCTTTAAAATGTGTTTTGAGAGGTTCTGACACTTTGTGCAATTGTTCCTCACTAGGTCCTATTGGGCCCCATTGTAGCTTGCAATTAAGTGATATTATTGGCAATTCTGGCTTGAAAGCAGCCGAAGCAGCACATTTTTTGTCTAGACTATATATTTTGATACTTTGTCTGGAGGAGTTTCCGCAGTAGCTAAAGGAGTACCCGTTCTCTTGCGGGTTGCACTAACAACTAAAGAATATGACTTTAAATGGCCCATAATCTATAAGGGGTGAGAGGGAGCCGGTTTAAACCGCTTTTCTATGTGTGGGTTTACTGGTCTAGTGAGCGATGGTGTTGAAAGGGATGTTAGGATATACTTTTTTACAGATGGCAAAAGTGGAAAACATTGGCCCACACTCTTTTGTCCGTGTGCCCGTAGATGGCGATTCCTGTAATGGAAATACTATTTCTTGTGGGTCAATGGAGGACTTGGTATGCAGAGCCTCTGATAAAGGGGAAGTAGTCCGGTTGTACTATGATTGTTTTGAAAACAGTGTCCTTCTGCTTCAACGGCTGTTTCGGCATGTGTGAACGCGAAACAGACGTCTGTTTGGACTTCTCTTTCAGCGCATGCATCTGCACTGACTAAGGAGTAGGGAATTTTGGAGCGACACGCACGGTGGCTGGCAGCTTCTTGGTAACAGGGTCAAGCGTGGAAAGCTTTGCCGTGGATGCAAAGGTATGTAACTGTAGATTTGTGTTCCGCGGGTCGACCTTTCAGCGTCTTCACCAATGCCAGGCTGGGGGCCTGAATGCATTTGTTTAACTTGTTTCACCAAGTGCCCCTGCTTGTGTGGATGTGCGCTCTTGTCGCCAGGGGTTGTCTCTATAGCAGTGCTGGATGCATGCCCTCCTGAGCTGGAGACAAGCGGGTGGGATTCTTCTTACTCTAGTAATGAGTCTTCGGCATCACAAAAGGTGCTGATGCTGCCTTGTTCATCTATTGACTCATGGGTGGTCCGAGGAGGACTCATCCTGCATGGCATAGGCCACCCAACGCTTTGTCCTCCGATCTTTTAGTGTTTTCAGACGGAAAAGCTTACAAGCTGAACACAGTTTTTCTGAATGGTTTTGTGTAAGACAATGACTGCACACAGGGGGCATGGCCTGGTGCTCATGCAGTGAGGCTGCATCTCGTCTGACCTTCCCACACATCCATCAAACCTCACCTGCACCATGATTTTGGCGTGCAGCAGGCTCGACTCTCCGGGACAAAACAACCACAGAAAGCCGCGGGCACAATCACTTCATAACACGGGTGAAGTCACTCAAAATGGCGGCCAGCACACTTGGCAGGACCCAGAGGAGCCAGGTAATGCCAGAGTATGGTGCAGCAGCAACTGGGGCCACTTGTCAAGTAGCAGAGCCCCCAGACTGGGGACCACTAATCGGCTGGTGAAATAGTCTGGCCGGCTTGTGAAATCATCTGGCAACCGATCAATCCATAGCAGCAGCGGGGAACAAGACACTGCCCTTGCCGAGATTTGCCACAGAGGATACAGCTGGAGCTTGCCTGTGCCTATCCTGCGGCGGCACACAGCGCTGATAAGTTAAGTGGGCTGTGAGGGACACACGGGGTGAGAAAGCTGTTGACTGGCTACCCCCACCCACAAAACGGCGGTGCCGGACACGGGAGGAGCCGTACTCCCCCCCGCGCAAACAATACTACGCACCAGCCTCTCTGTGTGCTTGCTGTGGCCCCAAAAACAATGTGTCATGATGCCTACCCCCGGGGACACAGACCACGTCCAGCAACCCCAGAAGCAGGCATAAAGTTATCCTAAGCAAGCCCAACAACCCCTGCTAGGGGCTATTTGGGTCCAGTCCTGGCGCCTATGGCGCCAGGCTCATAGATTAAAACTCACCTGATGCAGACCATGCTGCAAACTTACCTGATGCAGACCATGCTGAAAGAGCTCCAAGCCAAAAGAGGCTTGGAAGGGACTACTTTACTTAGGGACTATTTTTTACTCGGGCGGGGCTGGGGAGGAATACTTACCTGGGACTACTTTGGAGGCTATTTAAACCACGCCCGAAGAGCAGCACACGCTTTGCGTTATTCTGCATCCAGCAGCGTAACGCTCACCGTGCCTGCAAGTCTGCATCCAGCCTTCTGCCACGCCCGCCTCGAGTTTGGAGCTCCTAGAAAAAGGGAGAAAGAAGGAGAAAAGGTTAGAACAAGAGCAATACCTTTAACCCTTACCTGAATTCCCGATCCATCGCGCCTTCGAGCTGGAAGAAAGAAGTTATTTTATGCGCGTCGCCTCGCCTGCTGCAGCGCCACGCAGAACTCAGCGGCCTTCGCAGCATCTTCACATTCCACGGCATCCTCCTGTATGTTCCCGCCGCACTCCGGCACCTAAGGAGAAGACAAGAACAGCAAGGTGAGCCAAGGGAATACACAGAGGAATATTAGTTCCCTCCCATAGACTTACCTGATTTTACCACCGGGGGTACTATTCCTATTCACGGGTCGGCGCAGCTTCCACTGCATCTTCGCCGAACCCCGGCCCCAATGGGGAAACAAAAGGACAGCAAGGTGAAACAAAGCGACTAACAAGGGGAACCCTCCACACCACAATAGACTTACCTGATTTTACCGCCGGAGGTATTATTCCCCAAGACTTCATACTTTCTCTCAGCGCCTGAATAAGGGAGAAAGCAACAGGTTACATATTGACATTATTTTATCGAACTGTGTTGGAAAATACAAATCCTTACCAGAATACTACCGGTTGTCACGAGGAACTCTTCATTAGGATCAAGCTGCAACCTGCAAGGAATCGGACAAGAGTGAAAGTCAGGCATTTGAACTCTTACGAACTTTATACTTACGGCGTCTTGCCGGGAATCTCGGAGTCAATATTGTTCTGGAACTCACCAATTCCTGGTTATCAACGCGCCCCTGCGCTCAATGCAGGATGGAGAGCTTATCTTTTCAAACCATCAGGTGAGACTATAAGAGGGGACATCAAAGGTGATCTGTGGGGAGAACAGCGGGGGTGGGGGATTTACGCTCAACTCCACGGGTGGTTAATTCCCTTTCTCCATTTGCAGAAGAATATTCCTACGGGCCAAGCAAACAAAGCTAGGTGGGCCAGTCCAGTCCGTCATCTCGGCCCTACGCGTCACATTGGTGGAGACCCCAGCTGTCCAGTTCCGATCGATGCCTCTTTGGGAGCCAGGTGAGCGTAACACAATGTCTGGAGACCCCTGCGGCAGCAGGTCTGAACTGCTACCCACACAGCAGCTGGGCAACAATGTAATTACTACTTTATTTTCCAACATGGTGGGCTGGATGGTTTGAGCCAAACGCACATAAATCAACAAACACACTACACATTTAATTAACATACCTTTATAACCCTGGTGTCTGCATCTTTATTTTTTGGTTTTCCCTTGGGGAGCAATCCTGCAGTCCCTACTAGCTGGGCCCTGTGAGGCCATGGGCTACATATACTTTAATTAAACACACCAATGTAAAAATAACTATTAAAACACTCACAAAAAAAATACACCTCTGAGAGAGAACACAGAATATGCAAAGAGAGATGCAGCACATTGGGTAATAAAAACAGGGCTGATTTGCATTTAGCAAACCGTGTAAAAGTGACCTAACCAGACTTGAGGGCTCCCAAGATGGAGTAGGGGGACAGTATGCATCAATAATACCTTTCTGCGGTTCTTCAGCAGTTCAACAGTGTCTGCCAGGTTTCGAGCTGTGTTGCAGTGAGGGTCAAACCATGTTTAGGTGCGACGAGTCACACTGGGTCAAGCAGCAAACTGGCTTCTAATCAGTTTGAATCAGGAACTGGATGCACTTCAAATGCAGCACTCAGGTCGTGTAGGTCGGACGGTTCACCAGTGTCGGATCAGAAGTCGAGGCGGTTTGAGACGTTGGTAACACAGCTGGTTCGGGTGGGCGGCTGAAGCGGTGCTCCAGCAGTTTGAGTGGAGGTGCGGTGGTCCGATGTAGGGTCCGAAGAAGCAGCAGTTAGAGGATGGTCCACAGCAGCGAGCAGGTTGTTTGAGCCTAACAGACTGGCTCTGCTTGGCGCGATGAGTCAGCGAGCCAGTTTCGACAGGTGCTGTCTAATCTGCCTCCTGGAACGGCTCTCCCCCCGGCCTGCCTGCCTAGAACCCTTGGTGAGATGGGGCACTTCAAGCACCCACTTCACAGACAGGCTGATAATCAGTGGCTGGTGCGAGCTTTTCACATATGGCTCCCCCACAGACCCGATTTTAACTATTGGGAGCTGACTACTGATAGATTGGTGCTGGTTTTCTAGTACATATCCTTCTGCATAGACTGCGCAACAGGTCTTGGATAACTCCTTCTGCCACAAACTGTTTCAGCCTGTTGTGGTGTTGCTCTGTCTGCTCGGCCAAGTCATGACCCGTAGGTGCTACAAAATAGAGTCCAATGGATAATGCCAGTAAATGGCCTGCAAAGAAGGTCCACCAGAATTTTACAGCGAAGTAGAGCAACTGACGACACATGCCGACTCTTACTGCAGACAATTATGTTCCGCATTCAGGAAAGGTTTGGCTCGATCAATACCAAGCTGGATGACCTCAAGAGAGCGGAATGGGAACAGACGTTGAGGCCAGAATAGGCACAGTGGAATGCTCACTTATACAGTCAGCACTCTCTAAAGGACTCTTTGAACCACCACACAAAAATGCAACAATTTGGAATCTGGTTCTCAGCGGTGCATTATTGGCGAGATGTAGAAAATTATCAATGGAGAGTCTACCAAATAAATTATGGGCAACTCCTTTTCGTCCTGACCTCGATTCACTTCTGCTTTGACTCCGAGGCCTAAAGCTGGCAACTCTGCTTGTTCCATTATTGCCCAGTTGTTGAATTAGGAGGGCTGTGACGTGGCACTTAAGAGTGGCAGAGAAGAAGGAGAATGGAGCAATTAGTCCAGGATAGGCAGGTCCCCAAAGCTATTTCTTGGCTTATTACAAATTCAACCATTCTTCTCCACATCACCATCTGATGCCAGGACATATATTTGATGGGTGGTTCACGCTGTGGGCGTCAGTCTGTTACCGCCTTACCCAGATCCCCAAGGTCACAAACCGGGTTGATGTACCCTGCCTTAATCTATTTGCTCTTTCCTTCTGTTGCATACCATGTAGCTAACAATGCTGTTGCACTAACCTGCTTGTTTTTATGTGTTGCTTGCAGCAGCCCAATTGGCATCCCTTACTATTCTGTTGGGTTGCATTATACCATATAATGGGGGCTGGGGGGAGAGAGTCAGTGAGGGGACGCAAGAGGATGGGGCTAGGATTATAAATGGCTTGATTATTGTCAACTTCATACAGATTTCTACATTTACAGATGATCACTTACTCCAGTATTATTAAAATCAGGCAATAAACGTTGATGATAGTGACACCATGGACCTATTTCACTTCATTTCTTTGTTGGAATAACCAAGACCTGCATAATCACAAGCCATTAGTGAGGTCAGTAACAGGCATGCAAAATTGAAAGAAGTGTTAGGTTGAGACTTCACCAAGTGCTCTTGGAACCAATACAGGAGATTATCCCATGTAGACAATGGAGATGTCCAGATAGACGATATTTCAGAGATAACCATTTTTCAGCTTTGCAAAGGAGAAAGAGAACGGGCCATGTTTAATTATTTGTTGAGTGGGATTTGACAGGAACCAATTGATCAACTGATAGATTGTCAAGATCACAGTGATGAATCCAGTGAGATCATCACTAGAAACCTGGTATGGGCATCGTCTCCCGTGGATAGGGAAAGGCAGCTGCTACCTGATCCTGAATCTGGGGGTGGTTTCACAAGGGAGGATCGAGTGGGAGGAGATTCATGCTGGCATACAGAGGGGATTTATTTACCTCACCGTCCCCCTATAGTTCCTGAATTGACAATGGCTTATTGTAAAGTGGAACAAATAACACTCATTATCTTAATAACTCCAATTCCCAGAATGCCAAAGGTACTGCATTGAAGGAGAGGAACTCAGAGGCCAGGGGGACTAAGAAGTGTGAATATCCAACTGTGCAGTCTAGTCATTGTCAATTAGAGCACTTGAGCGGGATATTTAAAGCCCAGGATAAGAGCCAGCTCAGGAAGATGTAGAACCTGTTAAATATGAGGAGCCTGGATTTGTGATCATTAGAGAATCATTACTCTTTGTTACACACCATTGTTCCATCATTACTTTTGGTTAGAGAACCATTATTTAGTATTACCCCTTTAGGAATCATTGTATCATGTTTAGTTATCCATCATATATTCTGATTAGAACTGACTAGTAACATTACACTATCCACATATTAGACTGCCACTGTGTATGCATTAGCAATTTGCATTTAGAATGACACTGTCATATTTGAAATACCATGTAGAGCCATTTAGAATGACACATTGATATGTTTTTTAGTTACATGTACACATGTATGCATTGTAGAGACACCACACATTGAGTGTGCACTTAGAATATGTTTGCATTATGTAGCTAGCGCCTGGATTTGCAAATGAAAAGCGTAAATGGTAGAAAGCATTTAGCTGGCATTATAAAGCCATTTCTAGAATGAGACAGAGAAGCGTCACTGGGCTCTGTGCGAAGATGTTAGCAGTCGCCTTGTCCGAGTGGAAGGCGAAGGAAGCCTTATCAACATGGCTGGTGTTCAGAGAGACAGAAAAGGTGTGGGCCAGGAGCAGGAGCGCTTTTGGATGGAGAATAAGAGGTGCTTTTCAGGGAAGGAGAGCCTTTACACACAGGCACGGAAAGAGGATTTTGTGAAGCCAACAGGGATATAAAATGACAATGAATGGAGGTATATATGGTACGATGGTGTATTGCAGGCACCACAGACAGAAGGCCATGAGCTAGTAGATATGCTTTGAAATGTCACATTGACACAGAACACGACAAGAACACAGACATTCAGGCACTGCCAGAATATAGAATGATGACACACAGAGAAACGAAGGAATGCTTAAAGTAACCGTGGGGAATGAGTGCGTCATGGAATAGTATAACCAGGGGAGAGGGGAGTTGCTGTTTTTTTAGTTGCTGTTGGAGATGGTGCTAGATGCGATGAGGGAGAGGTGTCTTGGTGCAGCAGAATCTGATGAGGCCTTGATGAGATCGATCTGGCAGAGAGAGACCGGGGCCTGCCACTGACTGATTGCAGAGTAGAGGAGAGACCTAGCCCTGGCAGACAGAGCTGGAGACCAAGGGAAGCAAATGGGAGGTATGGTTTATGGCCTAAACTGATTGATTAGAACAGATACTCACACTAAGAGATTTGGGTTTGGGAAGACAGGGATTGCCTTAGGTAGAGAGTGTGAAGTATGGTGTGGAGTGGAGAGGATTGATCCTGCATGAAGGAGAGGATTGCTGGATGCTGACACTTGCATTAGGCTGCATTAGAATCACAGGAAGCTTGCATCACAGGCTTGCATTAGAAACCTTTAAGGCTTCTAGTTATTGCATGGTAGATTTGCACCAAAAGTATAAAGATGCAAAATCGAGATTTGCATAGTTTAATGGAATGCTTGCATCATCATTATGCTTTGCTGTGCATAAATAAATGTATTCTATTGTTATAATTGAATCGATTCTTGTGTTTTCTGTGTGTCCTGTGTTTTGTGTCCATAGGAGTAAGATAGGTGTATGTTGTTAGGTGTAAGATAGGAGTAACACAGTGCACATAGGCCCCGAGATACGGAAGCAGGGGGGATATAGTGATCCACACCCCTGTAGGAGATTGTCTAAGATTGTCTAAGACCGGTGCATGGTTGCCCAGGGGGGCTAGACCGTGATAGGGATTTGTTTTACAGTCTCACAAAGAGAAGCTCGCCAAGAGAAGTCACTCCAGCGTGTGAAAATCCAAAGAACTGCAGAGTACACACAGCAGAAGACGGCATTTTAAAGAGAAACCCAGCTGCAAGGAAGCCGCGTTACTGAAGCAATGTGAAGGAGGATGGGGAAGCTATGGAAGATCAACAGAGCTTCTATTGCTCCCGGAGACCGCCACGCCGCTTACCCGAGGCTTGCCGAAGCCGGAGAAGGGACCGAGTGACGTCCAAAACACCACATCGAGTCCCGACAACTGAAGCAAGCTTCCGCAAAGAACCAGTGATTGTTCAGAGAGCGAGTACTGACACCAGAGCGCTCTGTGAAAGAAATTAAGGTTTTTGAATATCAAACGATCCAAGAAGAAAATATACAATGAATATAATTTAATAAAAAACAAACAAAGATAAGTGGAAAAGAAGAAAGTCTTTGGGCAAACGCCCACAGAGGAAAAGATGGAACCAGTATTGCCTACAGCCAAAAGGCCGTCAACAGACTTTGGGCAAAGTACCAGTGGGGGAGTTTCTAATCACCATTTCCCATTACCAAGAAAATACTGATCTAGCAAATCAAGACAAACCCTGGGAAATGTTTATATCCAGCATTACCAACAGCCAAGAGCTTATAAGAGACTCTTGACAATACAATCAAGGCATATGTTCCCTTCTAAGAGATATTATTCTAGAAACGCTTGCATCTCGCATTGCCAGCAATCAAGACATTGTGAAACCATGTCAGAAGACTGCTGGTGTGGCGAATACTGCATCCAAACAAAGAAGTTGGAAGTTAGTGGTATGAGTTTTCTTCCTGGCAGGTAAGTATACCAGGAAAGGGAGTATAATAGTCCGTCCTGGCAGGCGAGTGGAACAGGAAAGACGTTGGCTATTTGATAACCTTGTGGCAGAAAGAGTTGCAGAAAGAACCTTTAATGCAGGCAAAGAATTTGTATGCTTATTTGAATATTGACAAGTCATAGCATCTATGAAACAAGTTGCTGTGTGCCATCCTGCCGAAAGAATGTTATTTTAAAGAAGTATTGAAGAAGAATAAAAAGTGTTATTTTGACAAGAAGCAGTTTTCTATGATAACAGAAAAAATTGCATTTAGGTTTTGAAACTTGTACGTTTGAAGAAATTCAAGCATCCTTGAAAAGGAATATTGTAGAAAATATTGTGTTGTCTGAACTATTAACCAGTTGTTTTATAAAGGGCTTTTCTATTTCTCTGAACAGTTCTTTTTTGCAGCAGAAGTATAATTTGAGAATTGCTGAATTGACCCAGGGGATGGGAATACAACCCTGGTCACAAGGAGTGCCTTCAAGATACATTTAAGTTTTAATTGCAAAACTGTCTTTTCTGTTGAATCAAAAGTTAAGACATATTTTCCTTGTATAATATGATTATATGTATTAGTGCGAGGGTCAGAAGGATTTTAGACACTAGGTCGGTTTTCTTTAGTCTTAGTTTGCTAGGAAGGGACCTTTCTCTTAGGTTAGGCAAAGTGAGGTGCTTATCAGAACCTTTTTTATTTTGAATAAGTGGCAAACTGAGAAAACGTTACCTTTGGGTCCGTCTCGCATTTCTGACCCCTCACATCCCTGACGCCACTGTTCTAAATGCAACCAAAATAATCTACAGCATTACATGCTGTATACCAACAAAAGCAGAATCATCACTGTCAATATTCACAAAATGCCAAAAGCGATATGTGCCATGTTCCTGCAGGAAATCTATCTGCGTGTGAGCAAAATAACAGTCAAAGACTAGCGGTTTAAAGCAACTGGATAACCATTACCTCAATGTTTTGCTATGGATAACGGGACTGCAGTTGGATAGAAATGACAGTGGCAAAGGGAGCTGTAATGGCATTGCAACCCACCCAAGTGCATGGTCCAGTGGTTTTAGACTAATTCACAGCTGAAATTGGTGAAATCCCATTTCAGTTAGTGGAGGACATTTCTCTGGTCTATCACATACAGGGAATGGAAGCTTAGCAATTAAGCTGTGGGCAGCACTGGAAGATGAAACAGCAGGTGAGAAACACTGCCAGTGATTGCCACTTGTTAGCTCTGGATACATCTTGAGAATTACCACAAATAAATCAAATAGCAACAATTAGGCAAGTTAATTACACTCTTCTAAATAGTACAGTGTATTTTTATTGGTATTTGCTCCTTTCCTCAAGTGACCATTTATAAACGCAAGCATTTCAAGCCAATTAAAATTTAACTGTCACCAAATCCACTGTAATTGTTTTGGTCAAATAATGCAATGCCCACCATTTTTGTGGTAAATGATGGCATCAACCTTGACACAGGGTCAGCCGACAATTATGAGTTTTAAAAAAATATTGCAAAAGTTACTCCAGAGTACACAAGTTGGCATGAGTGGTTGTGACTTAAGGGAGATACATTTAGTCTAATTATGGGAGTACAAATATCGTAAAAACGAGATTGGTATTCATATTTCCAGGAATATGGGCACTCTAACAGGCATCATAAAGGTCGTGAGGAGTGAGTGCAACAAATTAGGTAGAAAAGGGAACATCATGAGAGAAACAGATCTGCAGGTATTCCAAGGCATAAATTAGTTTTCAAAATGATTTTATATATTTTTTTGTTGCAACATTTGATAAACCTTTTTTGCATTTTCAAAATTCATCCGAACCATCCCAATATGCATATTAAACTTGGACCAATCCTATAAAACACAGCTTTCAGAAGATTAAAACACAAACCACAGTTCAATTTCATCTCATTAATCTAAGGTTTAAAAACAGTGTCTAAAAACCAGTACTGATGTCAACACTAAAGAAGCATTTTCACCACTTAGAAGCAACCACCATTCCTCGGCGGATAAAGTGCTTAGGGAGTCCAAAGAAGCTTTAAAATAGGTTGATCTCAATGATGTCCAAGCCGTGCAAAAAGTAGGATATGTTTAAGGGTCCTGCAGCCCCCTGCACTTTACAGTAATCACATTCCACTACCAACAGCCTGGGCTTCAATCTCAAAGAAAGAATCTCTTGTTGGCATAAGATTTAATCCGATTCCCATAAACGGGCATATAAAGTAGCTGTTGGGGTATTAACTTATGTATTTTGGCTCTGAGCCAAAAGCTATTGCTTTGTGGCCTAGGTGATAGACTAGTTTAAAACTGTTGGCTTCATAGATGGTATAGAAAGGGGAGCCTCCCCCCTTCTAATTCTCTTTGGACTTGAAGAAGACGACGATGAACTGATTAGAGTTAAAGGGCTGATATCCCCCCCGTTATTAGCGGAGAGAGCGGGCCTGGTCATCAAATGGAAATCTCCTCACCTTCCAATGAAGAAAGACTGCATACAGATGGCAACAAACATCTACACAATGGAAAAAATGACAGCAACCCTCCACGACAAAGCTGCACGACATGAAGAGGCCTGGAGCGACTTTGCCAATCACTACATTGCAGGCTCTGCAGCAAGCAACTCAACCCACCAAGAGAGTGAGAATATAAGTTAATGTGTTACAAGCTGTGCAGTACAGGAAACGCGGTCAGTCTGACATGCCTGTCACAAACATAAACTTGATATTCTGCAACTCAGACGAAGATCAATGACAATCATCACGTCGCCCACTATAAACCGCCGCAACAAACGCCAAGGACCTGGAAGACTTATGAGCACTATCAAGGGAGGGGGGGGGTAAAGGTTTATAACGTCCCGCCACTAGGGTGAGACAAATATTTGATGTTAAAAATTGTTCAGGTGGAACCAATCTGTTTCTTATCGTAACCATGTGAATATAACATATACCCACCTGTATGTTCAGCCTTAATATTTAAAAACCAATAAAAATGTAAATAAAAAAATAAAAAAACTGTTGGCTTCCTCAGGGGTCCGCTCGCCATCATTTTAATTTCACTTCCTCCAGGTTTCCCCAGAGTTCCTCCTCCGAGGAGCAGACTCCATCAAGCAGGGCATGTTAGGGAGAATTCTCATAAATGTGCTAATTCCCTCTAGCTTACAGTCCTCAAGCTCTTTTACTAAACTTTGGTATTTATAAATTAACACAGGAGAAATTATACATTCACATTGCATATAGCTTCTCAGATCATAAAGACACAAAGTCCCCTCCTCCCACCCCATGCGTTTCTCGGAGGGCATTGTTCTCGGGGCTCATTCGGTCTGGTTTGATGGTGGCAGCGGGTCGTCCATAGAGTGAAGGGCTCTTGCGATCAGGCGCGGTTTGTGTGTCAAGGCCAAAAAGGTCTGATCGTAGTCCAGTACTGGCGCCCAAATGTCCCGGAATCGGTGAAGCAATCCCGCTTTGGCTGCTGTAACCTTCTCAGCTATCAGAAATGTCCCAGAGTTTGACCCAGCAGAGGGACATCAAGGGCTCTTCCACGGACTTCCAAGTGCGGGCCACCGTAATTTTAGCCGCTAGCAAGAACTGGGACACCAGGGCTGCTCTTCTCCCTGACCTCGGGTATGAGCCTGGTAGTGGGATCCCTAGAAGGACTTTTTCAGGCATAAATGGAATGGTCACCTGGATGATATCCTTGATAGTGGCTAAGCAGTGGGTCCAGAACTACTTCACTCGGGGGCAGGTCCACCACATATGGAAGTAGGATCCTGGAAGGCCGCAGAGATGCCAGCAGTGGGGGTCTAGTGCCGGTTGGAAGTGATGGAGGCGTAGGGGGTGGGGTAATACCAGTGCAGGAGTAGTTTATGGGCACACTCCCAGTTGGTGATGCAGCGGGATGCCGTACGCATTCTTGTCCAGATGTCCACCCACGTGTGATCCTCAATGGTGTGCCCGAGGTCCGTCTCCCATTGAGACATATAGGAGGGCATGGACTGAAGTGGGGTCATCCTGCAGCAGTCTATAGAGGGCTGAGATATTTCCCCGGGCCGGCAGGTCGTTCACTGTTAGCTCTAGTGAGGTGAGGGGTCTTGTGGCCGCCGCACGGGTCTGGGGGTGGTAGCACCAGTGCCTAAGTTGGGCGTAGGTAAACCCATCGGTCTCCGCTAGCTGGAATGTCGTTTAACAGCGTTTGAAGGTTAGGGGGGAGTCCCCATCGAAGAGTTGCCCCAGTGTTGCAAAGCCTCCTGCGACCCAGTTCCTAAAGTTCTTTGGATGGGCTCTGGGGGAGAAAGTTGGGTTGAAGCAGATTGGAGAGAGTGCACTCAGGTCTCCTGGAACGCCCCGGTGTCTGCGGGCCCACTCCCAAGCCTTTATTGTTTGTTCTGTGGCCGTTAGAGTTCCCGGCCAGCTTCGGCGTAAGGCAGTGGGTAGGAACAGGAGGAAGCGAAGGGGGAGAGAGAGGCAAGATTGTTCAATCTCCACCCATTTCGGCCGTCCTGTAGCGAGCCCCCATGCTTGGACGTGGGCCAGCTCCGCTGCCATTTGGTATTTACAGAGGTCGGCACCCCAATCCTCCCAGGCTTGTGCTGGCCATCATTGATTTTCGAGGGATGCCTGCTTTCACCTGTCTCCCACGGAGGCGCTGGCCTGGTTCGCGCTGCTGTGACCTCTTCTAAGGTGATGCGCAGGGTTCGGAAGACGGACTGGACCGGGCCCCCAAATCTGGCTTGTCTGGCTCGCAGAAGTATCCTTCTGTAGGCGAAAATAGGGGATTAACTGTCTGCGGGGTAATGCAATCAGCCTCCCACTTTCCCCTCTCACCCTCCTCGAAACCCTTCTGTGATTCCTCGTAGCGTCTCACCTTAGGGTCTGGAAGGACGAGTTCTCCATCCTGCTTCTGATGCAGGGGCGCGTTGGTATCCAGTTCCTTCACTGGATTTTCGGATTGGTGAGAACCAAACTTGCTTGGCTTCCAGGTAAGTTTTTTGATAAGAGGTTCCCCTTGTGTCCATGCATTAATGTACTAATGCTAGTGTCTTTTTCCCCATAGGGGCTGGGGTACGGAATGCCGGGGAACAGGCACCGACCCGAGATGAGAGGTGAAATCCTTGTAGAAATCAGGTAAGTCTTTAATGAGCGTTTTTTGGTAATGTCTTTTCATTTGCTCATTAACGCTGATGTCTCTTTTTCCCCTTAGGGGCCGGGGTCCGGAAATGCCAGGATGCGGCGCGGACCCGAAATGAAGAGGGAATGAATCAACAGGTAAGTCTTAACATGGAGATTCAGCTTTCCTTATTCCCTTCTCTCGCTCACCTTTTGTTCTGGTATTTTTCTCCCTAGGCGCTGGGGCGTGACTGCGAATCCAGATGATCGCTGCTGAACATGGAGGCGCCCTGTAAAGGTGAGTGGAATGCGGCGCTGCAGCGATCGACGCGATGAGCTTTTAAATAAAAGTCTTCCTTTTCAGGATTGTCGGCGAGATGTCTCCGGGATGCGGATTTAGCAGGTAAGGACTTTTCCTTCTTCTGTTCTCTTCTTCTCTTCCTTTGCAGGTGATCAGGATGCAGGAGCAGACACGGTGAGCGTCCAGCTGCTAGATGCAGAACAACGCGAAGCACGTGTGGCTGTTCGGGTGGGGTTTAAATAGCCTTGGAAGAAGTTCCAGGTATGTATCCTTCCTCCAATCAGGTATGTATCCTTCCCCGACCACGCCCGGATGGTAAATTAGTCCCACAGAAGTAGTTCCTTTCAGGCCTCAAGGAGGCCGGGATCCTGCAGCATGGTCTGCATCAGGAAAGTGCACCCAAGCACTTCCATAATGAGCCTGGCGCCTTTCGGGGACGCAGGGCTTGAACTGGCTCCCCGGGAGCGGGCATCATGACACTTTCTTCCCCTTCCAGATGAAGTCCACCATCAGGGCAAAGAACAGTGGCGACAAAGGACATCCGTGTCTTGTCCCACATGTGAGGGAGATTGAGTCCGATAAGCAGCCGTTGATTCTCAGCCTGGTCCTAGGGGCCTGGTAGTTCGCGAGGATCATTTTCTGGAAAGTCGGGCCGAAGCTAAAGGCCTCTAGAGTGAGGCGCAGGTATGACCAGTCCACCTTATCGAACGCTTTGGTTGCATCCAGCGCCAGTTGGGCCAGTTGTTGGGAGTCCCGACTGGCGGTCTCTATTAGGTCCAGTGCCCTGCAGATGATGTCATTTGTCGACCTGTGGTTTATAAACCCCTTTTGATCCGGGTCTATGATACTTGGGAGGATAGGTGCTAGACGATTGGCCAAGATCTTAGAGTATATATTGGCATCCAAGTTCAACAGGGAGATGGGTCTATACGAGCTGATTTCTTGGGGATCCTTCCCAGGCTTGGGGATAAGGACTGTGATGGATTCTTGCATCGTTGTAGTGACCGTTCCAGTGGTGCTTTGAACTTTTTAAATCTGTTTGTTTTCTGTGTTCATTTCTTTTGGTTATGGAGTTTTGGATAACTCCATAGGCATCATCTATTTATGTGTGTTACACAGCACCATCGGTGCAGTGACACAGGGATGTCTTTTTAGACTTCCCAAAGCTTTAAATGCCTTCTCTGGGATAAACTACTGTTTCCCAAAGAATGTAAAGTGAATTTGACTTTACTAGTATTTCCAAATTCCTAGACCCAGGACACACCATTTTACAATGGAGTGCTGGAGGGGTTAGTTACATAGTATCCCCTGTGTCTAAATACTCATGAAGCAGTGAAATGCTACCCTTTCCTATTCAAAAGGCTGGTGGCAGTGTTTTTAGAACAAACTTCCATGATTTTTCCCGACCGCGAACACCGGTAGCTAAAAATCACAGGAGCCATGTTTTTCAAGATGGCGCCTTAAGCCACTTTGTTTAAACGGGTCCCGGTCATCTTTTTTCGCCATTTCTTTTTGGAAAGGTCCTTCTAGTGTTTGTCTCTTCGCGCCAAACCAGTTTTGGTCCCTTTGTTCGCATGCCTTTGGCGGGCTTCAGGACTGAAGACCACCTCTGGCGCCTGAGTGTCTGGGGTGGGCAGGAAGTGACGGAGGTTCCCCTAACTCACCGTGCGTATTCTCCTAGGAGATCCAAATGCACACTGGCGTGATTGGCTGGCTGACTGTCTGGCAAGGACAGCCACCCTGCTGGGTGAGTCACAGCTAGGCTGGAATGAAAGGGAGAGAACCGTTTAAAAGGAGAGTCTCTTGGACTGGAAAGCAGAGTCGACCACTGGCACGAAAGAACCGAAGACGAGCTGAAAGAGGACGGCTGCTGCAACTCCTGGACCCTTGGAATGCCCAGTGAAGCCCTGCTGCAGGTCCGAATTACCAAGTTCATCTCGACAGAGAAGCCCCTTCAAGGACAACTTCTTCCTTTGAGTTGGTGGGACCAATCAACTCGTAAGCCACCTGGATACCATTCTCAAAGCTGGTTAGGATTAACCAGGGGGAAGGACACCGCTTGTGTGCTTGAAGAACAGCTACTCAAACTGAAGTGACTCCATTTTGTTTGCGTTTTCTGACGATCCTTTGCAGTGCAGGAGTCCCCCGACGTCCTCGCTCTTGTCCCCACGACTGAGGCCCAGGAACAGTGAGATCTGCAGGAACTGCCAGGAACCAAAAACTTCAGCTGCATTTGCTTCTTCATACTAAGGTACTGTGCCAACCCAATTGGGAGAACGCCACACTTGCAGTGAAAGTTTGTGAAACCTTCCTAACCTGCAGGCCTAATCAGCTTGTGACCCAACAAATTATTCCTTTTCGCCTAAACTACTTCTGAGAACTTTTGCAAAGCCTTACCGTCTGATACTAGAACTGCTCTTTCCAATCCTGAACACTAGCCCATTGACTTTGGCCTAGGTCTATTGACTTGAATTGAACTCTTCTGGTGAACTGAAACTATTTGCACTGTCTAACAAGTATATGTGATCTATTCTACTTACCTTGTGCCTTTTTTCTCACTTCTAAGTAACTGAACTGCATTTGGATCCAATTTCAGGGGAGCTCAGACTGCCTCAAAATCGTAGAGTCTTGTATTGAAGTGCATTGGTTCATATTATTAAGTTGCCTCCTTCTAGTAAAATGTTTTTTAAATGATTGTGTAATAAATTAATAAGTGTTTTACCAAGAAACCTGGAGTACAAGTGTCTACTTGAACGACTGTGATTGAAAGACCTCTGTGTAATTTCTTGTACTGCTCACATTCACTCTTGAGATGAGCCTGGCTGCTCAGCTGGCTACCAAAAACTGTGTGGTACAGACTTATACCAAATGTTGGCTTGACTTGCACTTGTAGTCCTAATTGTATGTGGTGGCCCCAGAGGGTACTGCATGCAATTCTGCCTAACGGGGCCTTACAGTTTTGTACCCATTTTTTCCAAGGTTTTACCCTGTCCCCTATTTATTTTGTGTTGTAAAATACCAGAAATCGAGGCGGGTGGGTGTGGGGGGAGCGCCCCCGATGTTAATTTCCCAAATAACACCAATGAGGACCCCTCAACCCTCACCGTCAATGATCAAGACCCCATTCATGCCTGATTATTTGGACCAGAGTGGCTTTAGGAAGGTTTAGAACCCTTTTCCAAAATAAACCTTTGACCACCACCCAGGCCGACTCGGGGTGTGCAATAGAGCTTCTGCGCCGCACATCAACATTGCAGTGACCATGCGTTTGTAAAACTCCAGAATCGGTATCAACGAGAATCAACATCATTTGTTACCTAGGAGTCTTGCTTGGTTGATCAACAACTTGGCTTTGTCCCTTAAGAATGTAACTGTTTGAGAGAGGGTCCCTGGAATGCCCCTCTGGACCCCTATAAGCAGGACAGCCAGACGAGTCAGGAATGCAAGATGCCAGTGACTGTTTGGCCAGCCCCCAGCAGGGCCACGGACATCTACATATACAAACAGATATTCTCTCAGACAACCATTCAAACCTTATCCAGCGGACGTCTTCATGGATACAGGTGCCTCATCACTGGACCTGGTCGACTAATGACAAATATCCAGCTGTGCTGATGTCGGAGACAAAACGACCTAGTAATTTCAGCCACGAAGCAAACACGCGTCCCTGCACGAAGTTACACGGACACACACGAAGAGCATGCTTACACAGTTCTGTAGATAGAGGACGGACACATATACATAATGTCAAAAGCCTTACCGTTTCATTAGCAAAACGCAAAAACTCAAGAAAGCAAGAGATCCAGAGCAAGCTTGCAGCCGCCTACTGCAACTAACCATATATAACTACAGGGTTGTATAAGGAACCAGGAAGAATCAAGTAAAACTAACCCATAAGGAAAATAGCACAATATGGAATACATTACTCATCGTAATCGTATTTCTGGTGCTTGTATCTGCTTAGATTCACATGCTATGCATAGGCCAACATCTAGTGAAAGTTGCAGAGTATTACAGTTGTTGTTTTCGAAACTCAAAAATGGACGTTGAACAGGGCGTGCCAGTAATACTATCCCTATTGTGACGTCCCCTGTACCCATGATCCCTCATACGTGTAGGTCCATCAGATTGTAATAAAGCCCATATAACATCTATGCACCTTCTCTCAGGGGAGGAAGGGTGGTCGCATGTGAATCTAAGCAGATACAAGCACCAGAAATACAATTACGGTGAGTAATGTATTCCTTCTGATGCTTGTGTAATCTGCTTAGATCACATGCTATGCATAGATTAGCGAGCAGTGTTATGAGAAGGTGGTGGGTTGTGAGAAGGAGTAGCGGCAAATAGATGTTTTAGAACCGCTTGTCCCACCTGTGTATCTGTCTTGGAGTGTGTTTCAATGCAGTAGTGCTGAGTGAAGGTGTGAACTGAGCTCCATGTAGCTGCTTTGCAAATGCTGTAGAGTAGCCCCAGTGCCCCGTGTGGAGTTGGGCGCTTGGTGTAAAAGGCAGTGTTTTGTCTGATAATTAATAGCATAATTGTATACATTTCACTATCCTTTTGGAGATTGCTCTTTTGGAAACACGCTCCACTTGTCTGCCTGTAGCCATTGAAACGAACAGTTGATCAGTCTTCCTAAGCAGTTTGGTCTTGTCTACATAGTAGAGAACCACCCTCCTAACATCTAGTGTTTGTAGTTTGACCTCAGCTGAGCTAATTGGTTCCTGAAAGAAAGCTGGAATCTCAATTGACTGGTTTACGTGAAATTTGGAAACAAGTTTAGAGGAAAATTTAAGATGAGTCCGTAAAACCAATTTGTCTTTATGGATGACAAAGAAAGGGTCCTGCACTGACAAGGCTTGGAGTTGGCTGACTCATTTTAAGAACGTAATAGCCACTAAGGTAATGTGTTTAAGGGTAGCTTGATGCATAGGCTCGAAGGGGGGGGTCCCATGAGTTTTGCTAGTACTACATTTAGATCCCACCCAGGTGGGGGATTGGATATTGGAGGATGTAGTCTCTTCACTCCCTCCACGAACGCCTAAATGACTGGCACTTTTCACTATGAGACTTTACTTTGAGAGGTGGTATAGGCTGATAAAGCTGCTAGGTGGATTTTTAAAGAATTAAAGACTAAACCTGAAACTAGGTGGGTTAGAATTTGTGATGGAGTACATTCTATGGCGTTGATCTGCTTAGATTGGCACCAAATAACAAATCTCTTCCACTCGTGGGAATTGCAGTGTCTGGCGTTAGGTTTACGTGCTTCTTTCAGGATATCCATACACCGTTGTGGAAGATTAAGGTGACCGAACTCTGACTTCAGGAGCCATGCTGCTAGGTTCAAAGAGTGAGGTTGTGGGTGTATGGTTGTCCCCCCGTGCTGAGTCAACAGGTTGACCTTGTTGATGGGATCGCACATTGCCAGCTTGCGCAGATGTGGATACCATGGTTGTCTCGCCCACATAGGACTAACTAGGATGAGTGTCATCTGATCCTTGTGTAGCTTGTTCACTATTCCGCTGATTAATGGAGTCAGAGGAAAAGCGTAAGCAAATTTTCCTGACCAGCTCATCCATAGGGCGTTCCCCTTGGAGTCTGGTTGGGGGAACCTGGAGGCGAAGTCTGGGCATACCTTGTTTTCTCTTGTAGCGAACAAGTCTAGAGAGGGGTAGCCTCAAAGAGAGAAGATATGGTCGGATTCAGTAAGACCTGTTTCGTTTCTTTAGTATAGGCACACATAATGCATTGTCCACATGGGAAATGTCCTTTAACAGGTGGGAGACCCCACAATGTCGTTTGTCTAGGTGCTGTCATCTGTTTCACCGATATATCATTCCTAATCAACATGTTTCTGATGTTTTGACTTTTTTTGAATGCTATTAAGGGAGGATGTATAGACTTATCATTATAAACCTTTCTCCAGGTTTTGTTAATGATACCTTTGATTTTATAAGATAGATTGGAGAAAGTATTTACAAATACAATGCGGTTCTCTTTATTTACCCTTTTCTCCCTTGTCTCCAATAGAGCTTCACGATTATTATTGAATGCGCTTTTGGATGATGTTTTCACCAATTTAGCTGGATAACCTTTGTTGCATATTTTTTTGGACAATACGGCCGCACTACTGCAGTAGTCCTGTTGTAAGCTACTATTCCTTTTTAGTCTTAAAAATTGTCCGAAAGGTAAGTTTGTTTTGATGTGATTAGCATGATGACTTGAGAAATGTAACAAGGCATTTTTGTCCGTCTTTTTGTTGTATGGTTTCACCTTTAAATTCCCTTCATGGTGGAAAATAGTAATGTCTAGGAAATTAATTTCCTGAGTATTTATTTCTTTGGTAAAGTTTAAAAAAGGGTTTTGCACATTTAGCCATTCCACAAATGACTGGGCCTCGACATCTGAGCCTTCCCATATTATGAAAATATCATCAATGTATCTTAGCCATTTGACTAGATGTTTTTTGAAAGGATTAGTGTCGGGGTAGATGACCAGTTTTTCAAAGTATTCTACATAGAGGTTGGCCAAATTTGGAGCCATGGCTGCACCCATGGCCGTGCCCTCAATTTGTTCGTAGAAAATTCCTTGAAATTGAAAGAAGTTTCTAGTCAGTGCCACTTCAGCACACCACATTATAAAAGCACTGCTAACTGGATGACCATCTTCTCTGTCTCTCAAAATTTCTTCGACTACTTGAAGAGTAGCTCTTTGTGGAATAACCGTGTACAAAGATTGTATGTCGAGGCTAATCAATAGAAAGTTGTTACAATTGTAGGGCAAATTCTCAATTTTATTGATGGCATCTGAGGTATCCCTCAGGTAACTACTCATTTTCAATACAAAGGGCCTCAAATAAAAGTCCACAAATTTCGACAGAGGTTCTAGTATGGAATTTACCCCTGATACAATAGGTCTACCTGGAGTGTTAATAAGACTTTTGTGTACTTTAGGAAGGATGTAAAACACAGGCACACGTCCTTGCTTTCTCGTAAGGTATTCGTATTCTTGCTTACTGATCATCTTGGCCTCATAAGCACTACATACCTTAGTTTCAATCATGGCCATCAGGGTGATGGATGGATCATGAGGTATGGGGCGATAGCTTCTGACATCATTGAGTAACCGTAAACATTCCCCAACATAATCCTTTGTCGGCTTGTCTCACAATGACATTTTCTGTTCTAGCCAGTTTGAGAATCCGTGCCCTTTGGATATTGCCAAAGTTAGAATGATTGGGTATACCACGTTGTTCCAATTTAAGAACTTCTTTGAGAACCTGTTTCTCAAAAACCTGGGATTCAGACGTATGACTGTGAGAAGGGGCACAGAATGTTAAATATTTTACGCAAATGAAGCATACACATGAGGATTTGAGAAGGGTAATTTTGAAGAAAGTGGTAGGTAAGAACACATTTGAAACAGACAGGAAATTGTTATTGCTTGAACAGAAAATGATTTTTAAATGTCAAAGCCACATTTTGGGTCTCAATGAAGAAATTGAGTGGCAACATACACACGAGTAAACTCCTTCTACGAGACAATCATTATGGTCATAAATTTGATGTGATGTGATGTGTTGTACCACTGTCGTGCAGGATAAAGATCTGGTTGTTGTCTATAATCCAACATGCAATTCAACGCCACTGTGGGCGCCTACTTTTGTATGTTCCATTTCTTTTGTACTTGGGAAAAGAGGTAGTGTGATTGTGATAGATACTCTGCAATCTGGCCTCTTTATAATTATTATGTATTATAAGTGTTTTTCAACTACTTTTTATTTTTTGATTCGGCGTGATGAATGTACCCGGTTGAGGTTATTTCTAAATTGGTCATATCGGGCCAGGTTTGCAGGTCTGCGCGGTGCCCCCCTTCAACTAGACGGTATTTAAGCCCCTTGTCTTCATTTGCATAGCACTCGCCGTGTTGCCATTAGCAATAGCCGTAGGTTGTGAACTCATTAGTCCTTTCTTTGTGTTCCTATTTTATGACATCCAGAGTCCTCTTTTTATGTCGCGCTACTTACTTCCGGGTTGAACGCGAGCCTAAAAAATCCTAGTACAACACGTTGTACATTGGTACGGCATACTCGGCTGTTTTCGGAGTATATATACTCTTCGCTATGCGAGTTAAAGGTATGTTTCTAAGGGATATTGAGTCTTATGTGATACAAATGTGATGAGCGGTCTGTACCGGGGCGTTTTTTGATACCTTTTTATATAATTGAGCACAGCGACACAGAGTTTCATTTATATAGAGGCTATTCCGTCTCGTCCTCCATACAGGTCCTGAATTGTGGATACTTTAATACAGCTATTTTCGATCCATTCCTAAGAGGAACAGGATAGATATTGACTTGGCGCATATTGGAAAAGGAGCTATGATGTATTATTTTTACCACGGGGGATGCACCATACGACACACTAGAGATCTTGGTGTCTTAAATTTACCATTTTATGGTGGTGTCAGACACAGGCGAAACCAACAGAGTTGGGCATATGTCAGCTACGGAATATTATCACGGTGTGGTGATGGTATACTTTGAGCTGTTTGGAGACATACTGGTGTGTGCCTTGGTTAAAGGTGAAATTTTTTTTGTGTTTGACTGTGACGAATTGTATGTGTTGTTTGGTTTGCAGCTTTTAAGTTGGCCCTCAGCTACTAGGAGATATTGAATAATCAGGACTCGACTTTGGAGTCAACGGCCAAATTGTGGTGTTGCTACACCTGCGCTACTGGTACCAATTTAAGAGGTATGTAGCTTGTTATTGGGGACAGGTTGAGTGCAATCATGTCCTAATTCTATCAGTGCTTTGTGATTTATTGCACAAACTGCACTGATGTATGGAATTTGTTCCAGAATATATCTGACTGGTGTATATGGGTGGTGACTTCCCCTTTTGTTTGTTTCCTGGTTTAGGAAACTTGTGAGAACCCACATCTGTGACCTTAGATTGCATGGTGGAAACTTAGAAATTGTAATATTCCCCTGAAGAAAGTTCATGCATTTGAGCAACCAAGAACTGAAACATGTCGGGAGCTATTTGTATCTGAGTCATCACACTCAGTTTTTGGAAAATTGTTAAATCCATTTATTGTCTGTTTGTGTAATTTTTTATCGTTTTATGTGGCTATATGAATGTGTAATTTGTAATTTGTATTGTTGTTTATTACCATGCTGTGTGAGGTTGAGTCTGACTCATACCGAACACTTTTATAAGTGTTTTTATACTTTTGAATTAATGATGAAATAATGATTAAAATCTAAAAAACTTTTTTATAATAGAAACAACAAGTACCGGGTCTATTTTTTCAGGACTGAAGGTACCATTAATGTGGGATACACACCTACACATATGCACTAGATCAGTAAAATTTTATATGGTGTAATGATCTCCTTTACATAACAACACAGCAAAGGTTGCACACCATGTGCTTATCGACCCACGTGTATTTCTTATTACAAGAGGGGCAGAATTTAAATGGAGTACGCTCCATATTGGGGGCAGGCAGCTGGACGAACCAGGGAAGGGGTTGGAAAATGCATGGTTTTATGACTACTCCCCCACTCTCCCTACTGTTAGGCCGAGGCCGAAAGGGCCTTCCAAGGCCAAGCCCGAAAAGGCCTTCCAAGGCCGCCTGTCACCATCGAAATCTCCGTCCGACGGTCCGTCTCGTAGTCTTCACCGCATCGAGGAACGGCGTTGGTAAAGGACTGAAAGATATACTATCTTATACTTTTTATAAAGTTCAATGGCGTAAGCCGAAATTGCAACTCTGCTTCTATGCGACCACTCACAATGGTGGAAAAAAACAATCTGAGGGACCTACACGCGGGAGGGATCATGGGTACAGTGGACGTCAATATAGGGATAGTATTACTGGCACTCCCTATTCGACATCCATTTTCGAGTTTCGAAAACAACAACTGTAATACTCCGCAACTTCCACTAGATGTTGGCCTATGCATAGCATGTGATCTAAGCAGATTACACAAGCATCAGAAAGACATATACAACTCAGAGCAGAACTATAGCAGAGTTACATGAAGTCACGGACCTCATAATAAGGGACGAAGGAAAACAGATTTTGCAGCAGTGTCCAGGGCTGGTGCTGACAGCCAAGATCAGAGATGAGCAGAACATTCCTGGTTGCAGGGACATGGAGCCACCTGCCAAATAGCAGAATAAATCCTCACTAATTGCAGACCAAAAATCTCAGTTTTGCGGTCCTAACCCACATGATCTGGCCGAACCTGAATAATAGCCATTTACCTGTTCAAGGCATACAATAAAGCAGTATTGCATAGCAATTTGCTATGCAATTCTGTCGGTTTGCTAATCAAGTGCGCTGTTGTGTAGCAAAGTTAGCTATTTAAGTTGCCCTCTTCAATAAAGCATGGCTCACCCTGCATTCCTCTCTTGCCCATGGTCCTCTCCTTCACCCTCTAGTGCAGCAGTAATCATCCTCTTAATCATCCCCTCAACTCTTAAGTGCAAAAGGCATGTGTGGGAGTGCTAGGCAAGCGTTTCTTTTTATTTTTTAAATAATTGCAAACCAGAAGTAATCAGGATAATCCTTTTATTAAGCTTTCTATATCCTGTCTGGCAAAGACCGTATGTGTCAACTTTATATATTTTTAAAAGACAGTAATGCAATTCAATTCCTAATATGCAAGTTGTTACATAATGCATAATTACAGTATTGATACTGCAAAACACTGCATCTCCATGCTTTACAGTAAAGTTTAGGTTTGTGTATCTAAATGTCATAGTGTCAACGATATTTCATTTTGTTGGGGAACATGCATCATATTGACGAGTGAACTCTTGAAAATGAACGTGATCATAAGATCAAATTCTTTTAACGTCAAACCAAGTTCTGTAATCTGCAGGTTGCATACATCTTGCAACTGGTGCTCAACCCATGAACAAACCCATACTCATTGACATTCTATATTATCACCCTGTTGCTTTATTCCAGGTACCCTGAAAAGTGAGATGACCACACACTACAATATTCCACCTAGTTTGCCCTGTTCTCTGCCTGCTACTGAATCTACTCTGCTTAGTCTTTCTTTCCTCTTACATAATCAATACACAAAGCAAACTAGATGCTTACACAAAGTAGTGATCAATAGTTCCATCCATTCTGTACATCTACTAATTTACTGCAATACCAAACACTGTAGTTGGCCTCCAGAGCCTGCTTTACTTTGTGATTATGATAATTACAAACTGCAGGAGACAGCAGGCCAAACTGTTTTCAGAGCCTTTTTATCATATCTATTTGTGTCTCTTCATGCAGCTAAACTTACTTTTTACAGACTCATCTATGGCTCACAAAGTCTTTCCACCCACTCACATAGTGGAATAGATTTTATGTAGGGCGAGTAGAGTTTACAAGAGATGTTTGAAACACAATTTGCAGTAAATGTCAAATAAAAGTTTCACCCTGCATGGCTGGCCTCTGTGTGGCAGCAGTGTGGCAAACGTAAACGGGGTAAGTAGTGACATGCGCCATTTTACAGAAACCACATTTATAATTTGTTGTCCTCCGTTGCTATGGGTCTTAGGTTGAATAGGTAAACTAAGTTACCCGACCTGCAGGTCTAGCTGAAGTTTAAAGAATTTGCAAGGCCTGAAACCTCTCAATAATGTCTTATTTTAGCGGTATGCAAAATTACTGCATTGCTGCTAATTTCATGTCTAGGTACAAATACCTTCTGGTGACATTAACATTATTAGTACAAAATTGCTAATCAAATGGGTCTGTTTGCTAATCAATAAACATGTAATTAGCAAAAACTGCTAATCAATTTTTGAAATCTAATTTATGCCTTGCTGTGGTTGGAAGAGTAGCAGTTCCCAGCGAAGCAGATAAGAACTGATACATGTATTTTACAACGGTGCAACCTGCAGGCACTCTCTAAGGCAAGGTGGTTATGCCAGTAGCAACAATGGGGACACATGTCTTTCTGTCTTTCTCAACACCTTGAGAAGGTACACTGAGCGCAGAGAACAGAGCTGGGTCCTAGGCCCAAGGAGACCTGCTCCATCCAATCAAGGAACACAAATCTAGGGGTGGATGGCAAATGGCAAGGGCCAATAGTAATCCTGCGACCCTGCAACAATGTAATAGATTGTTTTTGGGGAAGGCTCAGGCAAAGCTACCTGAAATGTAAGGAACAGTCAGCTAATCTCTATAGATGCTGTCTATAGGCACTACCAGCCCCAGCCACCCAATAGTGTAAGCACTTAGGTTTTTGGGGAAGAGCTCCAACTTGTGACGACACACACCAACAAAAGCCCCCGACACTGGCTAAAGAGCTGTGATTGCTGGAGAATTATTTCCTGTATGATGCCTGTCTGTTATGAAAAATAAAGGGCAGTTTTAACTTGCCCTTGGATGAGTTCTCCGTCTTTACAGGGGGAGGGTTTGTTGGGCCCTGGGTGCTCTGCTGAGCGGCGATTGTGTAGCACGAACCCATGTCCCCTGGAATACCTCTACACTGTGCTGGCTTCGTCTTTTCCTGCACTGGGGTTTATCAAGCAACCGCATTTTTGTTTTCCCGTTATTTATTGGCAGGTCATTTTCTGCCACATATTCTTCTAATTTCCTTACTGATCTTTGCAATCCGATTGCTGTCTGCATTATTAAGACGAGATCATCTGCATATAGCAGGTAACTAACCTTGGTGTTTCCTATTATGGGTGGAACGTTTTTGACTCCGATAGGTTATCACCAATATGCGACATGAAGAGGTTGAACAACGCGGGCGACAGCTGGTGATCCTGTTTCAACCCTCTGTGTCGGAATTGCCTCTGAGAATAATCCCTCCCTGTTCAGCCTAACCCTCATCATGGACCAAGTGTGGAGTGCCTGCAGTTGTTCCCTCAGGTCGTCTAGTCAATTCCACTTGGAGAGTTTGCCCCTAATCTGGACCTACTTACGCTATTGAACGCTGCTACGATCTACAAAGGCAACATATTTCTTCACCTTACCTTCCAGCACTCATCCCTTTGACAAGGGCATGGGAGTGTTTTGCTCACGCAGGGTGTGTTCTGCGAAAGCAGGACGTGTGGCAAAGAGCTTACAATTCCCGAGCCCAAAGCACTGGACTGTAATTGAGGGGACCCGCTGGAAGCGTACTGGAAGGACACTTTAAGGTGAGAGTGGTAAAAGCTGCAGTGTTTGTCTGCTCTGAAACCTAGCTCATGGGTATCATTAAAATCCATCCATGGAGGAGTCTGAGCACCCTCATACTGCACCACACTCCATACCTCTTCAATGTACTCTGGTTTTCCCCCAGCCAATTACGCCTGTTCAAGCTGAGCCCAAATCCAAACGCAGGATCCTAGTTGTGATGAGGAAACGGAGGAAATCGCTCATCTCGACAGGGTGGGGCGTTTTACACTGATACAGATATTGTCCCTGCAGAAGACTGACACAGATATTGTCCCTGCAGAAGAAGTACACAGCCCTTTCAAACTCGTGGGGGAGGCATATTCCCTGAGAAAGGAAAACCATCAGCTTTTGGGCTTCAACCAAGATTCTTTGGGGTCTGCGGGGGGTACAAGAGACCAGCATGGTGGAGAGACATTTAGCATTTTGGGTGGGCCGACTGTTGTGTATCCTGAAGAAAACTCTACAGTCAAAAAACATAATGAACTGGCCACAAACTAAGGGCTGCTGACCTCCACAGAAAATCTGGACTGCTCTGAAAACAGCCAAGCCAAAGTCATTGGTAGTGGAAATGGTTTCCTGTCCCCAATTTTGGTTGAGATTCCCCTGTACCACAATTCCTCTGTCGCCCTCCCCACCCCATACCAAAACTGTCGAACCATGGGGCAGAGCAACGACCAGCATCAGTGGCAGAAGATACAGGAGCAGCTTCTGAAGCAAGCTGTTTGCCCCTTGCGTCGCCGGGAGGTTTAGGGGCGGGGATGGGGGAAAGTTTGTCACACAAGCCTACTCATGTGCACATCCACACGGCATTGATCAATGATGAGCAACCAGTCCAGCAGAATGTGCCCAGGGAAGCCTCTAAAGCCCACATCTGCAACACTGTGCCCATTGTGCGGGTTCATAGTTTAAGGTTCTAATACAAAAAGGATTGAATGCAATACTTTCTAAAAAGGATCTAAAAAAGCATCTAAAAAAAAAAAAAAAAAGATTCGAATGCCCTTTTTTTTTTTTTTGGGGTGGGGGGTCCCCTGCCCAAACTCCCGTTTTTGGGGGAAATACCACACATTTTTCCTATACGAAACCAAAAAAATAAATACATTGAAAAAAGGCATTCAAACATTTTTTTTCGATCCTTTTGTTTCTAACACATTGCATTTTGAAACTTTGTATTCGTAACTTTGACTGGACACCCATTGTCCGAGCAGACCGGGACATAAGCATAGCAGGAACCTAAAACCGTAGCATGACGGAAAATAGAGCATGCAGACATTGCCCAGAGGAAGCATGCCAAGCCGCTACGATCATGGGGGGACGAGGAGGGATACAGTATTTCTTCATGGGGTACCTAAACTGCCCTCTAATAAGCGAGAATCAAAGGATGCCCCTTTGAATAAATGCTTGCATTGGCTGTGCACTGCATGGGGCTGTGCGTTTGTGACTAGGAAATCCATAGCAAGCTGCTTTAGAGTGTGCATTGAGGGTCACAATCATTGGGACTCTGTAAAACTGGAATTTTGGGATCAAAGAGCGGCTAGGCGTATTTTGGGCAGAATTGGGTTATGGCCCGTCTGCAATTAGCACATTTGTAATAAGTGCCCAGCCCCAATTTAGAACTGCTGGCTTACTTGAGAATATCATACCCAATCCTGTCTTATCTGGGGGAAACCCTTCACACTTGGGGACAAGGCTATTTCGGAATCAATGTAGCTTAAGGCCAGAGGTGTCTTGAATTGTGATACAATAACAAAACAGGGGATCTTTTTCAACCGGAACTAATGTGCCCTACTGCGACCAGCGGGTCTTACGCTATTTTTCTTTTCCTTATTTCTTTGTCATGATGTACTGTTAAAATGTATTAATTGTATTGCTGTGTTATGATGCGCTTTGATGGCCCGACGGCCGAATAAAGTTATTTGACTGACCGAGAATAGATAGCACTGCAATGTTGGGACTAGAACCGAGACCCTGAACAAATCCAGTCTGGAATCTATCCTATCAATTCACCCTTAGCAACCGCAAAGTCAATAGAGATGGCGAAATGGAGCCAAAAAACTTTCAGATAACATCAAGGCGGGCAATAGGGTGATTATTTCTTGGGTCATCCCTATTGCCCTTCTTGAATATCGGGATCACTGTTGTCTGTCTTGAGGAAGCTGAGAAGTCTCTCTGCCTATCTATCTGTTTAAATAAGATCCATCAGGGCTCTCCTTAGCTCCCAGCTTTTTACCACCACTAGTCAATCATAGGAGTGGCGAAGAACGGGCCTAATAACATCAGAGACAATTTTAGTGGGCATAAAACTCTGCAAAAAAGGGGTGTAGTCAATGTATTCGCAAAAGTCCATTAATTTCTCCTTGATCATCTTGCCTGCAAATTGGGTAACAAAAGACTTCATGTTTTTCACTGGCATTTTGAGCCTGCAGCCTCCATTACCGACATCTACAGCTGTACCCATCCGAACCCAGTTTTTCTTCTCAGTTCCCCACCAGAACAAGTTTATGACTGCATGATCGCTAAATTCAGTATATCTCACCACTAAGGGATTCTGCAACAGCTTACTGGATACAAAAAAGCAATCTAGTGTAGCAGTTTGGACGCTGCGTGATCAAGTATGGTTTAACAGAGAATCCCCGGCAACGTGACCATTCAAAAGGTGGATATCTCATGTCAATCGCAAGGTTCCAGGACAGTCCTCTTTTCTGACGAGGACAAATGCTGTAAGTGGTCCCTGAATACTTCCCCATGCAGTTCAGATCTCCACGTATTATGACAGTTCTCATCTCTGTATCACTCATGACTATGTTGAGTTGCTGTGAGATGTTGGCGATAAAATCCTTGTTGTCTTCTGCTGTTGGATTCCAATAAAGATTCATAATGATCAAATGTTCAAGTTACACTTGAGCGAAGTGACCTTTAGGCGTATTGTAGCTCTACCATTAGTATATAAGGGCTGGGATTGGTCATTAAGCCGGATTAGGCCTATGCCGTTACGGACGGCCACGAGAAGGCCCAATTTTGGTCTTCCACTTAAGCCATTAATGGCAGGGTTAAAAAAAAATGAAAATCCATCAAGCTTATATTATGACACAACCAAGTGTCTTGAAGGCAGATCAAATCATAAGCCCCTAGGTTCATGTCCCCTTTTATAAAGAGGTAAGCATGGCCCGGGGTGTTCCAAGTGGCCAATGAAAAGTTCCGGCTGTCCGTTAATTAGGAAGCTTGCCCGCCAAGGCTGCCGGCAGCCATGCCCAGTAAGCCTTCTCTTCGAACGCTTGGTAAGAGTCCTCTGTGAGCTCAACCTTCTTCATGGTGTTCACCCCGTTTGGATCCTATAGTTATGGTAAATGATTGTTTATGAGTGAGCACCTTTCCTCCTACATTGGGTGGCTATCCACCACCGACATAGCCACTGCCTGGGCAATTGAGGAGGGGGGGGAGCCTTTTACTGAGCACCTTACAGCTACTTTGCCCCACCTGGCCAACATTTTGGAGGGCATTAATTTCCTTATATCTGTAATTAACTTGAGGTTTAACCTCCTCTTTTTGGTGATCTTCTACAGGGGTAAGGTCAAATCCCAGAAGCCTAAGGCTTGTACTTGCATCCATAAGTGAGTATTTTACAATAGGCGAGTGGATATGAAAATACACAGCGTCCATACAAACTTCATCTATGATCTTAATTATTGCCAGATCCTCCATACAGATTTGTCTTAAATTGGGTATACAGTGTAGGAGAGCCAAAACATTGCCCCTGTTTTGAGTCCTATTTAACAGTTCCCGGGTAAAGGCTATTTTGTTGGCAGGTGGGTTACCATCTTTCTAGGGTAGGTCAAACTCCCGTAAGGACGCCAAAACCACATGGATGCTATCCCGATTCAGTCTTTTCAATGCGTCTGCCCTTTTTTCTTCTAGGATCTGAAATTGGTGGTCTTGGCTGAGCAAGTTTTAGTTTGACTCGTTTACTAAAAGAAGTTAGGCCTCCTGATCTTGAGTTGGAAATTATAGGCGTAAGGAACCACTCACAGTCATTGTCCTTAATTGAGTAAACAGATAATTCGAGCTAAGAGGTTAGAGCCTCTAGTTTCTCTTGGTGCTCCACCATTTTGGTCAATTCCGTCCTTAGAGGGGCCACCTTTGTTCTATGTTTTCTTGGTGATCTTGCTGGTCTTAGCCGGACTTGAGCCAGTCTTCGCCCTTGGGGTGGATAAATGTCTAAGAAAATGTGCTCAAGTCATTAAATCTAGCCAGTAAGTGCGGTCTTTGGTTCTTAGGTTTTGGCACTTGTGATGTTCTGCCCATGCTTTTCCTCATTCTATTGGCGAAGATCGGATATGCTTTCGAGGGACTTGGGGCTGGCCCAAGAGCAAGAGACTTGGTGCCAGAATTATCGATAAGCTCTTTGATTTCAATAGCCTCCCCATTAGCAGGAGCCAGTGGTTCGCTGGTAAGGTCCCTTGATGACGTGGCCAAGCTTGTGGTCTCAATGGCATCTCGGATTTGTGAGCCCTCGCAAACCTCCTTGCCTAAAGGCACTATGAGGCAATCCTGTGTTACGGGTGCTAGCGCAGAAATTAGATTCACTTTTTTTTCTCAAGACAGAACTGGCAGAGGGCATCATAGGACCATGGTCTGTATGATTTGTTTCTGTATGCTTCAAGATCTGATGGTCCATCTCCTTTCTGGCCATAATAAAACCCTCCACAAACAACAACTTCGAGTGCAGCATGGCTAATAAGGCAGCCCGGTCCTTCATCGTATCATTGATAGATTCATATAGTTTCAAGAAAGGTGATAAAGCAATGGTTAGCATTGACATAACATTCAACGCTTCCACCATTGTAAGTCCTTCTCGAGGAGAGATACCTTTTCCTCTTTCTCATCCCCCTCCTAGACTGTGCTTCGGTGGAGGAATACGAGTAGGCCCCAGAAGAATCCAGGACCAGCGTGCTCACTCCTCAGCCTCCTCTTCCTCTCCTACTACATCATCCGGTCTTGGGGGTTCAGTAAGCTTGCTACAGTTGTTCAAGGATTTTTTCCAGCTGCCCCTGACCGGATGGAATAGGGACTAAGTTAGCCTCCCTCCCACCTACTGGAGCCTGGGGTGGGATAAATCTTGTGATTACAAGGGTCACCAACTTGAGCATTTTATCATTTTTGGCGATATCCATTTTCAAAGATGATTGCAAGAATCGGGCATTAAACTTTGCCCCGGAAAAACCTTCATTACTCAGAGTGCTGGTACAATGTGGTGGATGTTACCTCCTTACCCCTTCTGCTGGGATGTTTTCCTCTGAGCCTTCTTGTGGGAGCCAAATTACGGTCTCAATCGTCAGAAAGTTCTGTAGTTGATTTATTGTTTTATGGGGATGAAGAATAGCTCAAGGTCAACATGTTAGTCTTAGAAGCAAGACAACGCAGTGCAACACAGGTCTGAATCCCGATCCCGTACTTAGAAACCAATCGTTGGTATTAAGCGTGTTATAAAAGAACAATTATAATTATAATTTAGAGAATGGATTTACACAGCATGTGTCATCGGAATTCTCTCCTTGTAAGATAATGGTCGGTGCTGGTCCCGAGGCCTCCTCTGGCCCTACAGAGCCCTCGGCCACCTACAACAGTTCGGCATCAGTAATTTCAGCCAGACAATTTTGTTTAAGGTTTCCATGATTTTCTGCTTTTGTTAGTTTCTTCATAAATGACGTAATTTTCCCACTCGTTTTTGGGTCTGTTCTCGAGTAGTTTTTTATAGCGGCAGGCTTCGCCGCTTACAAGTTAGGAGGATGAGGTTGAAAGCTGGGCCCGAGTCCTATTGTTGTCAAAGGTTGCAGAAACCCATGGCCGCTTCCCTCCAGGCACGGGGCGTCTCATTTTGCATTGACGTGCAACCTCCTACAGTGGCGCTGTCTTTTAAGCCTGCTCCTTCGAACGCTGAGACAGAGCCAAAAGTGGTGGTAAAGAACCTCCGACCCAGCTGCTCCCGCCCATCAGAGCTCTTTCCACCTGGCGTGGGGGTCCAATCTGGGAGCCATGGGACGATCACCCACGCCAATCTCCTTCGAGTTCCCGCTCGCGGGGGCAACACAGGTTGCAGTTTTTGAGGGGGAGGTGGGTTCCCACTGGCCCCCCTACCTCGCTTATACGCATTAGGGGTTCATGTGTCGTTCCAAATCGCACGTCCGCGATCATGCTGGCAAAAGGTCAGGGCCCCCGATGCATTCCTCCGTCCCTCCCTCCCTCAGTGATCCTCGTGCTTTCATTCTTTAGGGCAGCACTCAGTAAGCCTCCTGCATCGGGTTTGAACAGGAGAGGGGGCAAGTCATTCCCAATGGCGCGAGTCATCATACCAAGTTTAAAGTCAAGCACAGGGGTAGGGCTCGTCGTCACGGCTTCCGATGGCAGTCTTCCCCTGCTTGGGCCGAAGCATAGAACCAGCAGACGGGCATGTGCTGCAGCACGCCTTACACGCCTGCTTCTGATGTTACCCCCCTCATTCATCTTCACTGGGATGCAGGTGTCGGAGAACAGGCTCGGTCCTACAATTCGACGACTTCCAGTGGACTGGCGAGTAACTGGACATGCGCGGCGGAGCTCTGCGCCTCCAAAGGGGTTTTGAAAGATTTCTTAAAGGAGTATTCCACTCCAGCAATTCCGCCACAATAAGGCAGCAGAAACATTATGAGCAGTTTGCCAATTAAAATCATCATGATTAGTAAACAAACCCATTTGATTAGCAATATTGTACTAATATTTTTAATGTCACCAGAAGTTGTTTGTACTCAAGACAGAAAATAAACAACAATACAGCAGTTTTGTGTCCGCTGAAGTAAGACATTATTGAGAAGAGTAAGTCCTTGCAAATTCTTTAAAATTCCAATAGACCTGCGGGTTGAGTATCTCAGTTTTCCTATTTTACCTAAGCGAAATGCACTCTACCCATGGCAACGGATGACAACAAACGTAAATGCGATTTCTGTAAAATGGTGCACGTCACAGTGAAACATTTATTTGACATTTACTGCAAACAAAGTTAAATAAACATTTCAACCATCCACTGAAAATGGTACGCGCTCATCAGAATATATACTCGACTAAGTGAGTCGCAGAAAAGACTTGCAGGCCCTGGATGAGTGTCTGTAAAATGTAAAAAGTTAGCTGCATGAATGGACATAAATAAATAGATCTGATAAAGGCTCTGTAAATAGTTTGGCCAGTTCTCTCCCGCAGGAGCGGATATATAATGCAATCACAGTCAGAGAGCATAGCGAGCTCTGGAGGCTAACAGTATATGGTATTGCAGTAAATCTATAGATGTAAAGACTGGATGGAACTATTGATCGTTACTTTGCGTTAAGATTTAGTTAGCTTTGTGTATTCATTATGTAAGAAGAAACAAGTAAGACACTAAGCAGAGTGGATGGCGTAGCAGGCAGAGAACTTGGCAAACTAGGTGGAATATTGTAGTTTGTGGCCATCTCACATTCAGGGTAGCTAGTATAAAGCAACATGGTGATAAGATAGAATGTCGATGAGTATGGGATGAGCTCATGGATTGAGCACCAGTTGTACAGATGTATGCAGCCAGCAGGTCACAGAACCAGGTATGCCATCCAAAGCATTTGGCTGTGTGATCATGTATATTTTCAAAATTCACTCAGCAATACGATGCATCTTCTCCAACAAAATGAAGTATTGTTGACACTATGAGATTTAGATACACTAACCTAAGCTTTACTGTAAAGCATGGAGGCAATGCAATGTTTTACAGTAGCAATATTGTAATTATGCAACTTGATATTTAAGGAATGGAATTGCATGGCTGCCTTTAAAAAAAAAAAAAGTTGCACATACTTGTCTTTGCCAGACAGGACATAGTTGGCTTCATCATCATAAACCTTATTCGGCACTGATCTACGTGATACGACCGCGGCTGATTTTCCCATGGCCGAAAAGTTTGCATGAGAAATGTGCGAACCACCAAAAGTTTGCACATTTCCCATGCGAACACACGTACACAACCCCTACATACCCATACCCCCACGACACCCCCACCCACAACATAAACATACCCTACTTACCTTTTTCTTCACGCTGAGTGCCTGCGGCGCCAGTTCCCTTTCACTTCTAAAGTATAGTGAGCAGGGTGTTGTGGGGGACACCGCCGCAGCCTTGTTAATACTTACCTACAATGCTACCACCAAAGGTTCGAACTTTTGGTTTTCAAACCTTTGGTGGTAGCAATTTTAGGACTTTTTGTACATGCAACCGTTTGGATACGGTCAAATCGTACAATGCCATTCGGCACAAGCTATAAAAGTACAACACATTCAAAACATTATACCTAAATATCGTAATAAAATAGTATACCTTTTTTTAAGCTAACCAATAATTTCCAATTACTTCTGGTTTGCAATAATTAATGTTCTATGTTTTAACAGAAAATATTAATTTTATGTTTAGGATTTTTTCAATTAATGATTATAGGTTGTCCTATGTAGAAGGTTATGTTATGTTACATATTTTTTTGTTTTTATTGGTATTTCAACTTTCCAACAGTAACAATAACAGTCCCCTTGCCCCCTCCCCTAACCTCCTGGGTCCCCCCTCTCCACCCTAGGATCGCCAAACCAAGAGTTTTATGAGGGAAAAGTCCAATGTACCTCAAGCTATTACTCAAAGGATGTCCAATAGTCTCAGTTTCTGGAGGCACCATTGTTCCCGATAGTCTTTATGCAGAAAATTTAAGACCAGGTCCTATTCCACTCTAAACTTAATATAGTCCCCATGGACCGAATAGGTTGGCCACTGTAGAGCGACGAAGTGTCAGATTTTGGTTGTCCAGTCCTTCTCACTGGGTATCGAGGGTTGCCTTCATGTTTGTGCTATTAATGAGAGCGCTAGTATCATATAGGCCTTCCTTTGTGGCTTCGTAAGCGAGGGATCCAGCACATCACCCAAGCCCAACATAGCCCCTCCAATGTCCTTCATCACCTGGGGACCAAAGAAACCCCTCATTTCTTTGACTACCACCTCCCAGAAGGGCTTCAGAACGGGGCACTGCCAAAAGATATGGATCCAGTTGCCTGTTTTGTTGCACCCCCGCCAACACCCCTGGGTTACCTTGGGGAATATTTTGTGTAACCTTTCAGGCGTTAGGTGCCATTGCACCATAATTCTTGTCCACATTTCTCAGATTTTCATGCTTCTCATAAGCTTCGGGATTCGTTGCCACACTTTCCACCACTGTTCTTCGGACAACGGAAGGGATAGCATGTCCACCCATTTTTTCATATAGGGCCACTGGGGCAGGATCGACTGTTTCATAAATATCCTATATAGATTGCTAACCACTTGCCTATCCTCAGAGTTTGTAAGGAGATACTTTTCTAGGGGGGTAAAATCCGTGGCTGCCGCTTTCTTCATGTCGTGGGACGATAGCCAATGCCGCAGCTGAATGTACTGAAACCGGTCTTCCTCCCTCAACCCCATAGTGTCATTGCACTCTTTGGAAAGATGTCACCTACTGCCCCTCCATCATGCCCCTTGCTCGAGTAGCGTCCGCCTCCTCCCACCTAACCAAGGCCCCTTTTTTAAGCCCAGGGGTAAACTGGGGATTTTGGATAAGCGAGATAAACGGAGATGGAAAAGAAGAAATCCTCCCATCCTCGACCATAGTGTCCCACATATCCCCCACAGGGCTGTTAAGCCGCTCCTGTACATATTGGGTGGCCCATCTACTTTAGGCTGCCAAAGCACCTCCTCCGGGGGGGGGCCCAACCATCACCCTGTCCATCCTATGCCATATAGAATTAGGGTTACCTGCAAACCATTCTCCGATTACCCTCAGTTGGGCAGCCCTGTAGTACATTTTGAAATTGGGTACTCCCATTCCTAAGGCCTCCACTGGAGTAGTCATCACCTCCCACGACACCCTCAGTGTTTTCCCTTGCCAAATATAATTACGCAGCAGCCTATCAAGATAATTAAAGAAGCTACCGGGAATCGCAACAGGGAGAGCCTGGAAATAATAAGAGTTCCCTGGGGAGGACCATCATCTTAACAACACTGATGTGACCTGCCCATGATAGACTGAGGTGCCTCCTCTCTGCTAACCAAGTTTTGATTGTCCCCAGAAGATGGGGTAATTAGCCTGGAATAGGCCCTTTAAAGATGGTGTCAGGGAGACCCCCAAATACCTAAGGGGGCCCTTTGCCCTAGCGAATTGCCCCGTCTCTAGCGGGAGGTCGGACGCGTCCCCCAGGAGCTGCAAAACTTCCAATTTCTGGATGTTGATTTTTAACCCTGCTACACTGCCGAATTCCTCAAGTAGGGCTGTAAACCCTTTGAGGGAGTTCTCCCACTAATAGGTCATCAGCGAACGCCATTACCCTATGGTCTTCCCCTCCAGAAGTGATGCCCCTTATACCCTTTTCCAGTCTTATTTTAGCTAAGAAAGGTTCCAAAAATAAGGCATAGAAGTCTGGAGACATGGGGCAATCCCGTTTAGTTCCCCTGCTCATCTCCATCAGCTGGGATAGGGACCATTTGATGGCTAGCCTAATTTTCGGGGACCTGTAGTTGGCTTTGACTAGAAAGAGAAAGACCGGGCCGAATCCCATCTCTTCCATTGTTGCTAACAAGAAAGACCATTCGACCTGGTCAAAGGGCTTTTCGGTGTCCAGAGGCAGTACCCCCGCCTTCAGGCCCATTTGGTTGGTTTTCCCAATAATGTGGGAGTTGCGCCTAGTGTTATCAAACGTTTGCCTCCCTTTGACAAACCCCACATGGTCCGGGTGCACTAGCTCCAGAATTATGTCCTCCAGCCTCTTAGTTAGAACCTTAGTGAACAGTTTAGCATCAAGATTTATTAGTGCTGTGGGGCGGTAGGAGCTACACAGGGTAGGATTTTTATTGGGCTTATGGAAGAGGACCACTTTGGCCTCTTCCATTGTTTGAGATATAGAGCCAGTGTCGAGGAAGGTGTTCAACAGGGATGTCAGCTGTGGGGTAAGAACCCCCTGGAATGTCTTGTCAAATGTGGCAGGGTACCCATCTGGCCCACAGGCATTGCCGAGGGGCAGCGATTTAATTGCCGCTCTCACCTCGTCCTCTGTAAGACATGCATTGCTTACCGTAAAAGCATTTCTGATGCATATTGTCCAACATCCAGTGGTAACCGCAGACTATTGCATCTGGAGGTGGGTCGTGAGAAGGAACAGTAGTGAAAAGATGTCTTAATACTGCTTGTCCCACCTGAGAATCAGACCTAGAATGAGTGTCTAGGAAACAGTGTTTTGCAAAAGTATGTACAGAACTCAGGTTGCCGCTTTGCAAATGGGACTCTAGGGCAACATTTGCAATGAATGCTATGGAAGTCCCAGTACCTCGAGTAGAATGTGCACTAGGCTTGAAGGGCAGTTCTCTCTTAGCAAGAGTGTAGCAGAGTGTGATGCATTTGACCATCCACCTAGAGATAGTTGATTTGGGGACAGCGTCCCCCTCTCTACCCGCTGCCACGGAAATGAAAAACTGTTTGTTTCTCTAAGTGGTTGCGTTCTTTCCAGGTAAAACATGACTGCCCTGCGTACATCTATTGTGTGCAGGCTTCTTTCTGCCATGTTATAGGGGTTCTGGAAGAAGGTTGGCAGTTCTATGGACTGGATCACGTGGAACTTAGAAATATATTAAGGCACAAATTTAGGAGTGCGCAGAACCACCTTATCTCTGTGAACTGTAAAAAAAAAGGGTCTAAAACTGAAAGGGCCTGCAGTTCACTGACTCTTCTGATGGAAGTGATGACTATTAAGAAGGTGGTCTTGTAGGCAAGATCCTTAAGACTTGCTTTATGCATGGGCTCGAAAGGAGACCCCGTATGTCTAGTTAACAACACATTTAGGTCCCATCCGGGAGCCGGGTTGGAAACAGGGGTGAATTCTTTTAACCCTTCCACAACACCACCTTCTGCTGTGACGTAGTGTAGGCTGAAAGAACAGCTAAGTGAACCTTTAGGGAGTTAAAAACCAGGCCTGAGCCTACTAAGTGGGTCAGGTATAATACAATGTGGGTAGGTGAGCAATCAACAGGATTGATGCTCTTGGAATTGCACCAGATGACAAAGCGCTTCCGCTTACTGGAGTAGCAATATCGGGTGTTAGGTTTCCTTGCCTCTCAAAGCATGTCCATGCATCTCTGAGGGAGTTGGAGGTGCCCAAACTCGGACCTCAGGAGCCAGGCCGCTAAGTTCAGAGCTTGCGGGCACGGGTTAAGTGTTTCTCCGCTGTCCTGAGATAACATGGTGAATGGGCAAGGAAGTTTCACTGGGGGGGAGAGAGAGACATCTCCATCAGATGAGCGAACCAAGGTTGGCGGGCCTATATGGGGGCCACCAATATCATGGTGACTGGATCCTGGTGCATCTTGTGCACAATCTTGTTGAGTAGGGTAGTCGGAGGGAAGCGTAAACAAATTTCCCTGACCATGTGATCCATTGACCGTTCTCCTTGGACTGGTTCTGGGGGTACCTGGAGGCGTAATCTTGGCATTGAGCGATCTCCACAGTTGCGAACAAGTCGATCTCTGGGAAGCCCCATTCTGCGAAAACGTTGGAGACGATGTCTTCGTGTAATCGCCATTCATACTCCATGGGTAATGGGAAATCTCTGCTGAGTACGTCTGCCAGAAGATTGAGTTCCCCTGGAACATGTGGTGACAACAGGAACATGTGTCTGAGAGCACACTTCCAAATGTTCTGGGACAGTTTGGACAGCCCTGGAGAGTGGGTGCCCCCTTGTTTGTTCAGATAGTACATGGCCGTGGTGCTATCTGTAAGCATCAGGACCGTCTTTCCCTGCAGCTGTGTCTGAAAGGCTTTCAGAGCTTTGAATACTGCAGACAGCACCAACAGATTTATATAGTTGGATGCTACTCCTGGGGACCAAACCCTGTGCGCCGTCTGCTGAAGCAGGTGAGGATCCCCCCCAATCCCGTGAGAGATGCGTCTGTCATGAGAGTGGCTTCTACTGCAGGGGTGGTGAAGGACTTTCCCTTCAAGAGGTTTTCCCTTGACCACCACTGCAAAGAGAGAACGAGGGCTAGCGAGACAACCACTAGATCGCTCCACTGTCCGCTGGCCTGACACCACTGGCTGTTGAGCCACTCTTGCATTGGATGCATGCGCAACCACGCGTGAGGAACTAAGTAAATGCAGGACGCCATCATACCTAACAGTCGCATAGCATTACATACCGTCACCTCCCGACTGGCTACATATTGAGGGATTTGAAATGTTTTGGACCCTCTTGTTGGAGGGGAAGACGAGGCCGCCCTTTGTTCGAATTAGAGCCCCAGGAACTGCTTGACCTGACTGGGGTCTAGGCTGGATTTCTTCTCGTTGATGGAGAAACCCAGGTGAATAAGAGTTCTATCATCTTTTGAGTATTTGATAGGCATGTTCCGTAGGAATCCCTTGTTATGAACCAGTCGTCGAGGTAAAGATAAACTGGTATGGATAGCCTGCGCAGGTGAGCTGCTGCCACTGCCAGTACCTTTGTAAATACCCTTGGTGCTAAGGCAATGCCGAATGGTATTACCTTGAACTGGTAGTGTTTGTCCTCTATCATGAATATGAGGTATTGCCTGTGCGCTGGCAACATTGGAATATGGAAGTATGCATCTTTCATGTCCAATGTTGCCATGTAGTCCCATTGTTTGAGCAGGGAAATTACTTCCTGCAGAGTGACCATACCAAACTTTTGAGGTTTGACAAATTTGTTTGCTGGGCGCAAGTCTAGTACAGGGCGCATGCTGAGATCCTTTTCAGGAAGAAGGAAGTACACTGAATAAATACCCTTGTTTACCTGTAGAAGAGGGACGACTTCTATGGTGCCCTTTTCCTGCAAGATCTCAACCTCTTTTAGCAGGATGCACAGGTGTTCCGGTGTAAGGCGTCTTGATCGTGGAGGTCTGAATTGGGGGATCCAGCTGAATTCTATGCAGTACCCGTGGGCGACGGGCTTGAGTACCCACTGGTCGGTTATTCCCTCCCATACTTGAACAAATGATGCCTGACCGGGGAGGCATGGGAGGGGCCCCGGATCTGCTGGTCATTTCTGACTGGAGTTAACAACACATTTAGGTCCCATCCGGGGTGGAGCCTCTAGGGGTGGAATTCCGGCCCCTTCCCTTTCCACGTGTTTGACCTCTTGGGGGACACAGGGTGGGGTAGCTAGTTCCCTGAGGCGAGGACCAGTTATTTCCAGAGCCATATTGGTTGTGAGGGGAGCGAGACTGGTCTCGAAAGGAACGTCGAGAACCACTCCCTCTTCGTTGGGAAGGCATTTGGGAGATTTGATCCAGGGTCTTGAGGGTGTCGTGTTCCTTCTTAGCTGTTTCAAACGCCTCATCAACGGCTTTTCGAAATAAGTTGGTCTCCTCCACCGGCTTATTTATCAATGAAGCTTGAGTTTCTGGTTTGAATCCAGAGCTTCGAAACCAGGCATGCCTCTTTAGAAGGGTACCTTGTGCTAAGGTCCTGCCAGCTGTTTCTGCGGCATCCAAAGTATTTTTGATAATACTGTGATTAACCTGTTTGCCCTCAGCTACAATGGAAAGCAGGCAAGCCTGCAGCGGTTCAGGGACTTCTTGAAGGTCCTCTTGTAACATGTTCCATTGTACGTATGAATAGCTAGCCACCAATGTGCTGTTAGCTATGTGAATGGAGAACGCTGTGGAAATTGTGACTCTCTTCCCAGCGTGTCTAATCTCTTGCACTCTTTGTGAGGGGGCGATTCCCCTGTGGACAGGAGGACCCCAGCCCTTTTCCTGGTTGTAGTTAATCTGGAGTAGCATGCCCCCTGATATAGAGGGGATCAGAATGGGAAGGGCGAAACAGTTTTTCAACTGCTAGGATTGACAGCCCTTGTTAGGGCGGGTGTCAATAACTAAGGAGCCAAGCTTTTTTTGACTGAATTTAACAATGGAATAGCCAGGCTGGCAGGTGGCTTTTCTTTTAAGATGTCCTCAACAAAATCAGCCTCTGGTACAGCTTCCTGATTACCAATCTGGAAATGTTCCACTGTCCTCCTTAAGAGAGCGTTAAACGCCTTCTGGTCGTCAACTGGGGGAGGCCTGTCGTATAGGTGTGGTAGGGGGGGAATCCATGCAAAGGGCGTCAGGTTCCGGTGTTGAAGTAGGTGATGTCCAAGGCTGAAGGTCGACTGGCCGGTCATGGTCGTCCTCCCACCCCTCTGTGGGGTCAATGGGATCACACACAGGATCCCCAAAGGGGTATTCATCTTGAATGAATTGGTCTATAGGATCTCATCTTCAGTGAGGTCATAAGTTTCTGCTTTATGAGAGGAATCGAAGGTCTTTTGACAATTTGCCATAGGAATAAAAAGGGTTCTCCTCTCGAGGCCTTTTGGGTGTTAACTTTTCATACACCCCTCAAACGACTCCCTGGTCCATAATGATGAACCAGAGGGTTGGAAAAGGCTCTTCTAGCTGACCCTCCTCACTAGAACGTCGAGATTTTGCATCTAATGTCAAAGAAAGTGGCACAGGGCTCTCTGAAAAGTCCTTCCGTTATGGGTAACCCTTGAGGTTACCCATAACTTTAATTTCCTGTGTAGTTAGCATGTAACTGCGATCACCCCCCTTTTTCCCCCACGCCCCTCTCCCTTTTCCCCATCCGGACAGATTCAGCACCTCCTCCCCTTGACGTCTCCTCGGGCTGCCGAATCTCCTTCCATCTCCAGAGATTAACTAAGCAGGAAGGGTGCCTCTGCCACCCTCCCCCGTTTCTGAGACAATACCATCCTCCCCACCTCCCTGGTGAACCTCCCCATTCGCGGTAGACTGTGTACCTCTCTACGTGGGAGCGTAGTTCATACGCTAACCAAGCTGGTCAGGTTGCCTTTTTTTAGGTTGGTTAGGTTTTAGGGCCCCGTAAAGTATTCCGCCTTGAGTTGCGACCCCCAACTTTCCTCCACTCCGCCGGCCTCGTCACCCGGCCTATACCTTTCGCTTTGCCACCCTGCCCTGCATTAGTGTCCTCCACCCCTTCAATCTTCAAGATCCTGAGACCCTCCTCCAATGTGGAGATGCAGCGTTGTTGATCTTCCTACCTAAAGACCAACCCGAAGGGATAGGACCACCTGTAACTTGTCTGAGCATCTCGGAGGGCTTTTGTGACCTTCCCCATACGCCTCCTTTTTGCGAGCGTGGCTTTGGCGAGGTCTTGGAACAATTCGATGGTGCAACCATTCACCTTTATTGGTGGCGCTTTCCTTGGCAGCTGTAGGATTCTTTCTTTTTGGTCATAGCGTTGCAGGGCCATCACCAACTCCCTGGGCATAGACCCTGGTTCTTCCCCTGGGGGTCCAACCCGATGAATTCTATCGATTAGGACTCCCCATGCTTCTTCAAGGTCCAAAGATTCCTTGAAGACCAACTGGATTGTTTCCTGCAGCTCAGTGTCCCGGACACTCTCGGGTAACCCTTTCGCCCTAATGTTCGAGCGCCTCGAGCGGTTCTCTAAATCCTTGGCTTGGAGCTCAAGGTTGTGCGTTGCCACCGCCAGTTGTTCCGCGAGTGCATCAATTTTCTTGGTGTCTTCAGACAGTTCCTGCATCAGGTCCTCGTTCGTGGCCACTCTGCCCCCCAGTTCCGCGACTTCGTTCTCGGCTTCTTCCACTGATTGGGCAGATTTGGCTGAGTTGGTTCTGCAGGGAGGCAGTCATCTGATCTCTGAAGGTTTTTAAGCATTATTGGAGTATCTCACTTGTGATCTGTTGACCTGGTGGTATCGGGGGGCGGGGGAGGGTGACAACTTGGGCATCTGGTTTTCCATCTCTTTCAGCCCCGCCTCTCCAGGGCCGTCCCCCTCTCTCTTCCACATGCCAGGCTGCTCCCCTCTTGCTTCTTCGCATCCTTGGAGCCTGCTGTGCATTCCATAGGCTCCTTGGGCCTGTTATGCGACATTTCTTGGTGACCCTGGCCACTGGTAGGGTGGCTCCGGCTCCAAGCGCTCCGAGCGACCCGGTTAGTGGAAGGCTCAGGTCTCCCACTTCTCCACACACTTCAGGGGGTGAACCACTAGAAGGAGTCCCTCCAGCACGTCGAATGCCCACATCTGCCGGGCATGCCTGCTCGTTCAGCTGACTCAGAATGACCCACCTGGGTCCTCGAAGGTGTCAGAAGCTTCACTCGCTGGGGGTCTATGGACCTGTGCTTGGGCGCTTGTCTATGCCACTCCTGTCAGCTGGTCAGAGGTGCATTCATTACACTGTGCTCTCCTTGGGTGCCTCACTCCACTGGCAGCGCTGACTGCTATCCTGTTGTCCCCTTAATTTCACCGCCCCGGGGCACCACACGTCCCTTAGTCCAGGCAAAAGGGGGTATAGCTCCCGCAGTGTCGTCCCACGTTTTTATTGTGCAGCTTCCACTGGCCCCCAGGGCGCTTCTTCCTACCATCGTGTTGGTCCCCTTTGCACAACTAACTACGCCTGATTGATGACCCTTAAAGTCTGTTACAGCGGGCCCCACGGCCGGCGTGGGGGTTGGTGGTTTGGGAACCCTTTCTCAGCACTACGCGCTTTGCGGGTCCTGGGATCCGCTCGGCCTGGTTAAACCACCCGCTGCCCCCTCTCCTCACCCCACAGCAATGTGGTCGTCCCGCCAGGGGGCCCTGTTCTGCTGCAGCAATCCGATGTTATGGGTGGGGGGGTGGCACCTCGCAGCCAGCCCCCCAGACCCTTCGACGGTGGCCACCTCGGTCTTCAGAAATTCTAGTGTTGACAAGGGCTCCAGCCCTGTGCCGCTCAGCTGGGTGGTGCGCCAGGAGGGAGGTATGCCGATGCCGCTCTCCACCTTTCGTGCTGACCTTCAATCCGTGTTCCCCCGGGTGGCTCTCCCCGTTCTGCGAGGGGGCCCAAGGACTCCCAGGGCCGATTTCTGGTGGCTGGCGTCCAGGGTGTTTGCCCCGCTTCTCTAATGGCTCCTGTGCCCCGCTTCTCTAATGGCACTTGTCGGCAATCCGGCTTTTCCACTCGTTTCGGCACCCTTTTACGCAGCTTTCGCCCTGTGTAGAGCGTTTAGATTGCTGCTTTTTGCTCCTTTCTCCGGTCGCCGAGGGGGTGGGGGGGGCGCAGCCCTCACTGGAAGTGCAGTGACGGCGACCATCATGGAAATCGTTTAAATTACATTCTATTATAGATTCATGTACGTTTTATGGATTTTATGTAATTGTTTTGATAGATGTGTAAAGTATTTTACTAAATCACCTTAAATATTATAATAACGTCTGGTTTGCAATTAGACAAATACAAAATAAATCTTGCCTTGCACTCCTGCACAGGCCTTTCGCCCTCAAGAGTGGAGGAGATGATTATCACTACACTCTCTCCCCCATTAGCCCCTCAGAGAGCCCTGAGGGCAAGAAAGGAATGCAGGGCAAGCTGTGCTTTCATTAAACAGGGTAACTTAAATAGCTAGCTTTGCTACACGAGTGTTGATTTAATTAGCAAAACTACACAATTGCATAGCAAATTGCCATGCAACACTGCTTATTATTTGCCTTGCATTCAGAAGCCCCATAAAAAAAGCGGAGATGAGCGGCTGGATGTTTTTTTGGACCCCTTCATATAATACCATGCAAGGTGCCAAGATCTATATCAGTATCTCCGACATGTTTGTCAAAAAAACACAGCATTCAAGTGCACCATTACTTTTGTTGCCTAAACAATGAGTTGATAATACTTGCAGTGATATTAGCAACATCCATAAACAGTACCTTGATATAGGTGGGGTCATGAGCAACACTCTCCTGAGCTGAGCTTAAGGCCTCCATCCATTTTTCAAGGTTGTAGAAAGCATTTGATCGGTTGCAGAAGAGCACTGCCAAATCTCTACGGGAATCCCTGAAAATGAAACAAAAAACAAGTTTTACAACAAAAGACAGCAAAGGGAAAAATCTATTATGCTACCACAAAAAACAATGCAACGGTAACAAGAGATTAAAAAGAATCCCAAATATTACCATGCGGGTATAATGATGGGTAACTAGTAGGGGAGGTCAAGGAACACTGAACTGTGTGAGATGACCCCTGGAGGCAGTACAATGAGGATTCCTATGCCCGACTTTCCCTACCTGTTGAGACAGGCATGGGACCCATACCCTTTGCCCAACGCCATGACCACTGGGTGAATGCTGAAATCTTCAACAAGACACACTACAACGGCATTCGAGATAGCAAGAGCACGAACAAGAAGCTAGCAACCCCACTTGTGTGAAAGAAGAATCACTTGCCAGGGTTACAGGTTCATAGGAGCACTGGGGACCTTGCGAGCATCACATGCAGATAAACGGGAGATGGAGGTGCAGGGAAGAGTACATGTGACAACAGTTCCAATTAAAGCCCTCCTCCCAGAACCTGACAGCAACTTTAGTAATTATAAAACACTTTGAGGATGAGAACACGAAACCTATGAGGGGGAAGAAGAAGAAATAGCTTAACATGTTGTGGAACAGCAGGTCAAGGGTCAATCAAAAATCAAGAACAATCCAACCGTTTAGACAGTAAAATCGAGTATGGGGAAAGAGAGAGGGTAAATGAGTTGTGGCAGCAGTACAGAGATGTAGCAGCAAGTGGAAGAGAGGTGGTTTGAGCAGGGTGGCAGAGATCACTGGGTGCTAGAACTCACTATCTGAGAAAAACCAGCCAGCATGAGTAATACGTTGCCGCTAGCTGCTGGTGGCTGTAGCCCAGACTCTGGGCAAGAGACCATTAAGGAGAACATTACCATTAGCCTACTGGTACAATTCGGCGAATGCCAGGAAGAGAGGTACCGTTGACAGCCAGTTAGAGGCTATACCCCTGGCAGGCACAAGAGAGCCAGAAAAGCAGAGATGAAGAGGAACTGCAGCGTTTAGTGGGCTCAAGTCCCAAAGGGTGACCTTTAGCTGGTGCTTGAGAAGAACTGTCTGAAAACTATCAGAGTAGGTGTTAGGGAGGCTGGGGACATTCATGCTGTTATTAGTCTTGGCTATTCCCTGAGGCAAAGAGGATGTGCTTGCTGGTAGGAATGTGAAAAGAGCATTTTTGAGGGCCAGGAAACGCTACCTGAAGAGACCCAGAAAGGAGAGCAGGAAGCGATGCAGAAGACATTAGGGTCCTATTGAGACTAGAAACATTAGGAATAGTGATTTGCCTTTTTTTGTTTTGAGGTGCTCCTTGTTTTATTTAATTGTATTTATATTCCACCTCCTCCCACTTCATTTATTTTGCCTGAATGTAATGCTGATTTCGTTATACTAGCTTGTGTCACCGATAGCCTAAAGAACACGCCAACACCCAGAGATGGTCCAAGAATTTTATAATTAAAACCTTTGGCAGGGCGATAAATGCCCTCCTTCGCTCTCTCATGTATAAGAAGCAGTTACCTCCCTAACTAGGTGACCCTTGTCCCCAAAGTTAGTTTATAAAAGCAGGCGTCTTCAACCTTTGGCTCCCCAGATGTTTTGGGCTATAATTTTAATCAGCCGTAGCCAGTATAGTCAATGGGGAGGGATCATGGGAGTTGTAGTCCAAACCATCCGGAGAGCTACAGCTTGCAGACCCTGTTCTAGAGCTTATTGACCCCTACCATGTAAATGTGCCTTCCAGGCAGGGCAATCATCTTATTTGTCTCATCTCCCTATAGTACATCTTAGTCTGGCCCTACACTACTGTCAGGGTTAGGTTCCAAGTAGTTTCAAGGTTGTGTCTTTCAGACACTCTAGCACCACTGTCTTCTTTCTTTCACACCCTGATGTTCTGCTACCCGCTCACCCTTTCCCCTTCTTACTCTCTTCCCTACTATTCTACCCACCATTTCTCCTCTCTCCCTCTTATACTTCCTCTTTTATCCTTCCAATGTTCCGTTCTCTACTTCTCCACCCTGCGATCTCACTCCCTACCCATGCTCTCTCCTCTTCACACCACTGCTACTCCAACCCTCTCCACAACACTACTACTCCACCCCTCGTCTCACCACTTCTACTCCACCCCTCGCCTCACCACTGCTACTCCACCCCTCGCCTCACCATTGCTACTCTACCCCACTCCACACCACTGCCACTCTACCCCACCCCACTCCACCCCACTGCTACTCCACCCCTCGCCATACCACTGCTACTCCACTCCTGTTCCCACCACTGCTACTCCACCCTACCTTTTACTCAGTCACCCTCCTTTCACACCCTCAACCCCCTTCTACTCACTCTCTGCACTTCTTCTAATATTCTCCCTTACCCACCTTAAACGCACAATACAAGACTACTTGCTCTCACCAACCAATACCTCACCTTCTCCCCAAAACACCTCCACCCACCAGTCCATCCTACATCCTACATCCTTCTGGTTTCTTGGTATGTCACTTCCTCCTCCTCCTCCTCCTCCTCCTCCTCCCCTGACCTCACCCAAACAACCCACACCACCTTATTTCCTGTCCCCGTTCTCATGCCCCTCTTCCTTCTCCCAGAGGACTTCTTACCCTAGCCCAGAGGGCTTCAAATTGTGGGTCTTCAATCTTTATTTTTTTATTATTATTTTTTTGCTTGGAGGAAATGGCAAGGGGCAGCTCACTTGGTCGGACTGGAGTATAAAACTGTCTCAGGCAGCAATTAAAAGGTGGCCTGCAGTTGCAAATGGATATTCATTCTTTTAGTCACAGACTGTTTCAGTATTACCCAAGGGGGTGGTTTTTGTTAAATTGTAAGCAAATTGTGATATTTAAAGAATATTTATTCAGTAACAATGGTCAAAACTACTAGCTGCATAGTGAAGTAACACACCAAACTGGCCCACACTGGCCAAAAAAGTGTCCCATTTGGACTGGCCCACACTAGCATTTTACATTTTGGTAGAAGCATTGCCCTATTGCCCTATAGGCCAGTCCTGGCGGCTCATCCATTATGGGCGAGGAGGCATCCACGCAGTGGCCACCTCACCCATTATGGAGGAACCGAGGAGCCAGCCCAGTGAAACACTGAGCACTCCCTCAGCTGCTTTTTACAGCTGCAGGAGTGCTCCTGGGCTGGCTCAACTGTCAAAGGGAAACACTTTGCCAGTTCAGTTCTGTTCCCCAGCCACACATGCTCACTGAGCCATGCAAGGCTGAGGGTGTTTTGCATCGACAGCCTTGCATAGCTCACTGGAAATGCCGGCTCGGGAACTGCATGTCTGTATGTGCAGGGGGGAGCTCCTGCACCTCCTTACACATTGGTACAGAGCAGCCTGGAGCGGGGCGTTTCAGCACACACACGCAGGCCCCTGCAGAAGGTACGTTTTATGTTCATTTATTTTTTATTTAAAGTGTTATGAGTGAGTGGTACGGTGATGGGTGCTTGTGTGAATGTGTGTGAGTGTGTGTGTGTGTGCATTTGTTTTTTTTATTCATTTGCAGTGTGCGCCGGACCCAAGGGTATCAGGGCGCAGGAGCAACAAGGTAATTCTCAGCTTGGTTACAGTGCTGTACAGTATTTTACAGGTGTATACACAGGTCAGTACAGGTACAAGAACAAGGCAACATAGGAAAGGAATTCGCAGATGGTAGGTTTGAGGTGTCCTTAAAGTGGGTGGCAAGGCGTTCCAATGTTGGGCTGCTTTCACCTGGAAGCTATTACCACCAGTTTTAGTACGCTTAAATCTGGGGACTGTAAGGAGGTTGGCGTTACCAGTTCTAGTAGAACGGTAGGGGTATATCTCTTGACTCTATTGACAAGGTAGCGAGGGGCTGCATTGTTGAGGCATTTGTGCGTCAAAGAGGCTACCTTGAGCATGATTTTGTCAGAGGTGGTGAGCCAGTTAATGTTGGAGATGTGTTCTTTTTTGGAGATATTCAGAGCTGCTCTGAGAGCAAGAACATATTTGATGGCTCCAACATATAGGGCGTTACAATAATCCAGTTTTGAAAGGATTAAGGCTCTCGCTAGGGTGGCGCATCTCTGGGTCGAGAGGAAGGGTTTGGCGGCTCTTATTAATTTACAGGTGTAAGCCGTAGAGGAGGCCATGGAGCTAACCTGTTTACGGAAGGATAGGGTGGTGTCTAGATAGAACCCTAGGGTTTTGAATTCTTTGGCTACATGAATGGGATTGCCGTCGATACTAAAGCTGGAATAGTTGTGATTCAGTTTATTTAAGTTAGGGGTGGAACCAATGACGATGAGCTCAGTCTTGTCATCATTCAGACATAGACCATGGGAGGCCATCCATGCCTGGATGATGAGGTACACCCTGTTCACCAAGGCCAAATCCTTGTCGTAATCCCCCGTCAGCAGAATTAATTAACTAATTTCATTAAGTTTTGTATTGCGCTTTTTACCAAAACGTTTCACAAAGAACAATTAGCCGTACAATAAAATAAGCATAAACAATTGTGTTCAAAATCAGACAGGTGACTGAAGTGACTTTTTAAGGAGGAGCGAAAGAGAAAGAGAATAGGAAGTTACAGAATGGAGGGATAGAGGAAGGAGGTTCCAGTGGAGAAGGGCAAGCAGTTGGAAAGATCGAAAGCGAGCTTGTGCACAAGGGGCACAGGGAACAGAAGGTAAGAAGAGTCCAGCAGAGCGGAGACGCCGAGGAGGAGAATAGAATGGGAGAAGAAAAGCGAGATAATCGGGAGCAAGGCCATAAAGAGATTTGAATACTAAACAGAGGAAATTGAATTTAAGCCAAAAATGAAAAGAGAGCCATCCAAGAGAGTCAAGAGAAGAGGAGATTGAGTCGCAATCGGAAAGTAAACAAAGTGAGCGAATAGAGGAATAATAGATTGATCTAAGAGGGGCTAGGCGAGTGGAAGAAAGACCAAAAAGTAGGACAGAGCAATAGAAAAGTCGAGAAAAAACTAGTGAAGAAACCAAGAGCTTAGTGGCATGAAAAGTAAGAAAGGGGCGAATTTTGCGAATATTGAATAGGTGAAAACGACAGGCACGATAAGTGAGTGAGATATGATGGCTGAAGGAGAAATTAGAGTCAAAGTAAAGACCGAGATTGCGGGCAGTAGGAGAAATCATCAGAGTTGAAGGGGGGGAAAGAGAATAGAAGGAGGAGAAGGAGGTGGAAGAGTATTAGCAGGAAAGAAAAGAACTTCGGTCTTTCCGGAATTTAAGGTAAGAAAATGAGAAATCATCCATGACTTAATAGCAGTAAAACAGGAAGAAAGAGTGGAATGGATATCAGGTGTAAAGGATGAGAAAGAGAGAAAGAGATAAGTGTCATCCGCATAAAAGTGATGCGACACTCCGAAGGAAGATATAACAGGCGCAAGAAACAAGGTGTATAAGGAGAAAAGAAAAGGACCAAGAACAGACCCTTGTGGGACACTGTGATCAAGAGGAAGAGGAGGCGAGATAATGCTGCTCCAGTATACAGCGAATGTACGGTTAGAGATAATAAGAAAAACATGTTTTGGTCCATTGAGCTTATTTTGGGGAGTGTGGGTATCGGAGGGAAGGAGGGCTGTACAACAAAGGCATTTTAAAACACAATCCCCCTACCCACCTGCCAAAATCAGCTCTCCTTCTGAGGCGTTGTGGAGCTGAGGGGACAGGGATGGTATTTTCTTTTACTGGATATCTATCAAAATACCATGCTTTCCCTCTTGGCCCCCCAGTGCCTTGCATACACACACAATCATGTTGATTCTGTTAGGCACTGTGGGGCCCATGGGACAGGGATGGTATCTTGACTGGACATCAGAAACTGTTTGGCTTTTTACCCAGAGCCCAGGGTCTGTGGAGGGGTGGGGTGGGAGGGGGAGAGCACAGGGACTGGGATAGGAGTGGGATGAGAGAGTCCGGATATTGTGATGGGAGCAGGTGGGGGAGCCAGGGACTATACTGGGAGTAGGACGCTGTGATGGCGCGCAATAGTTCATAGACATTTGTTCTTCCTGTCCATTTGGCATTTTGGGGGTGGAGGCGGCCTGCCCAAAAAAGTTTGAAGCCTACTGCCCTAGCCAATTTCACCCTGACTTGTCCATAGGGGAGGTGCTCCAAGGGTCAAAAATGTTTGCGCTGGGCCGCCATGCTGGAACAATGGTGGGCAGCATTGGATAGTGTTCCGATTCACAGCAGGGGGTTGCCTTGCACTGAAATCCATGTTAGGAGGCCGCTCTGCTGCAAATTCATGACGACTTGCATTAAGAAGCTCTGTTTTCTAGCTGTTGGAGCGCGGCATACGCTGGTGCCAGTGAATGGAGCATGGTTTTTATGCTACTTGGTTTATTGTCTCCCTCGCTTCGAGCTGGCCTCAGCACTCTGATGACTAGAGTAATTTGCTGAGAGCCTCTAGTGGGCTGTTGCCTTTCGAGCAGTCTTTCCAGACCTCAGATGTATGCTGTTGTGGTCTAAATTAAAAGAAAGAAACTGGCCAGCATTGTGTTTAGGAGGAATGGGGTGTGTGGTGGGTCAAAAGTAAGAGTCGGGACACACTGAGGACCCGTTACCTTTCTTTTAATGAAACTGATAAGAAATCGCCCATCTTTCCCCATTACTAAAAGGAACCCACTGCCTATGTAAATTAACTAAAGGTGCTCATCTGTCGTCAGGAAGTCCAAAATAATTGTTCTTAGTCCCAAACCTAACTCTTCCTGACCCTACTACTGATGTAAACAACTCAAAATGCGCCAAAAAAATGCCTCTCTTCTCCTGGTCTAGTTTCCCTTCTTGCATGCTCCACAACGGCTTTCTCTTCGGGTCTTGGTTTTATCTCCTGTGGTTATGTGGTGACGAGGAATGATGAGACTGGCCAAGTGGTGCCACAGTGGTTGCCATAGTTTAATTAAATAATACATCAAACCTATCTATCCCTAACTCCAAGGGGATTTCCCTATCTTACCTAAAGAAACTCGGGTGCTCGTCAGGAAGTCTGTGCGAGTCAACACAAAAAGGCAACGTCCTAGTCACAAAGCCTACTACTCTAACCCTGTCAATAGAACAAAACACCATCAAGTCCAGCTACTGTTTGTAATCCAGAAGAATGACTCCCTTCTCCTGGATGTAAAGTGTCAACGCCTCTCAGGTTGTTTAAAGTAAAGGTTTCACAAAAGTTCTGGGTTCCCCACAACCGAAGAGAAAACAAATAGTTATATGAAGTTCTTCTGGGGCTAGGATAATGACTCAATTATCCTATTTTGTTCCCCTGTCTTTTACAATTCTTAATAAGGCTTGTATCTCCTTTAGGGAGGTTTTTAAAATCCCTTGGTTTTGTACAATTATTGATCCGCCCCCACTGGGACAATGAAGCTGTTCCTTGTGTCCCTCTAGATGTTGCAGCCCCACCCTTTTGCGGAATCGGCCTAAGCCTGGTATAACAAAATGGTTTACGGGTTGCTCTATGGTTTACAGTCTGGTAACTTCCCGACCCCATCCGGGCCTTATATGTTTTTTTTTTATTTTATTTTTTATTTGTTTATAGTTACATATTAACTTTTACAAATGATTTCTTTGTGGTTTAAAACAGCATAATTAATACACGTTTTACATAACAGCATAATTAATACAAGTTTTACATAACATATTTTCCTCCATACGAAATTCATATTTCCCACCTATAATTCAGTTTTTACAACGCTGTACAGTTAAAAGAAAAAAAGATAAAAATCGTTTACACAAAAATTCTGAATGTCCCTTAGAACATATCCTGATACTTTCCATTCATAAAAATTGCACTAAATGCTTGATCGCATACCCTGTTGAATAGGCCATTTACCCTTTATTTAAAGACAACAATAGGTCTTTAAGAACCTGGCTACGGCAATCTGTAGTTTGATTCTTTTACCGTGTAACATATCGAGCCACAAAAGATCTAAATCAACACATTCTGTATTTGGTACATACATGCTAAAGTGACTAATACGTTCGTTCCTAAGTCCGTTACACCTGGTCAGTAGATGCTCCAAGGTCTCCAGATTTTCCTTTTGTTTACAAAATCTACAAAAGGAATATATCTACTATTGGTCCTGTACCTAGCACATTGAAGCTAAATCTCATACTCATGTCTCCAGGTTTTATTGGGAAATTTTAATAGATATGGTGCAAGCTCCCCCATTTTTTTATATTCCGAGACCATATGGTTATATAAATAAGTCATCTTAACCTCTTGGACAGTTGAATTTCAATCGGAATGAAGCAAGAGTTTTTTTTATTTTCATTGGGTTTGTAATAAGTGTATCTCTATGGATCCGTAATTTTTCAGAATTTCATTTGCTTCTTCCAACATGTCCCTGAGGTACTTTGATGTAGGAGCGCCACTCCTAATGCCTCTGCCCATTATATCATATAGGTAGTATCTCTGCTAATTAACAGCTTCCTGAATAGGGCCATTCTATGGCACTCCTAATCAAATGCAAGCCAAGCTCATTTCTTAATGCTACCAAAGGCACGCATTTTGGCAAGCAAAGTACCATCGTTTTTATGATTTTGGATTCGAATGCAGTTACTTCCATCCGGCACCATAACGGTGCAAGTTCTAATCCATGGCACAGTTGAGGCACTATTCTGTTTTTATACAGGCGAATACAGGGCAATAAAGAGAATTTACCATATTTTCCATCAACTTTACGTAGTTGAGAAACCATAGGAGTGATTTTCGATTCCAATAAAGCCCTAAAGTTTGCCTTGTTCTTGTTTCCAAAAACTAGGTAGCCATTACATTCCTTGTCGGTAATTTTTCGTGATTTAGAAATAGAGTGTTCATTTTTTGTTTTTTCTTATTTGACAAACAATCGTTGTTTTTGAATAATTCATTTTTGATAATGTATTCTTTAAAAGCAGTTAAGAGTCGTTGGAGGCCTATGGGGGTGTGATCATAGAGAGTCACGTCATCTGCATAGGCAGTCCACTGGATCTTGGTTCCCTCCACTTTAGGTGAATTTACAACCAATTTTTTTAAAACTCTCTCCTATATCGGAGAAGTATAAATTGAATAAAGTTGGAGCATATATGCAGCCCTGCCTAAATCCATTTTTAACCCTTATTTCTTGGGACAAATTTGCTTCCATACTAAGTCGGATCTTAATTCTAGAGTCCTGGTGCATGTTGTAAACAATTGACAATAGAGAATCATTAGATAAACTAGACCAAAATTTCAGGGTGAGAGGTCAGACACAATTCCAAACTAATGCAGGAAAAAACAGTTAGTCATACTACAATCCTTTTTTACAAAATGCATTTTAATAGCATCTGGATAGTGTTATTGGGGATAGAGCACCTAGGAGGTATTATGACACAACAATACAAATGAGTATGGTCCAGTGAAAACAACTGGATCTCAATGTGATACAACAAAAGGTGACGTCGCCAATCTGTACATGGCACAATATGAAACTGATCATATACATCATGACAGTAATCCTTTCAAGTCACGAATACTCCTATGGCGTAGGTACATTGATGATGTCCTACTTATTTGGACAGGTACAGAAATTGAGTTGGGCATGTTCCATCAATGGGTAAATCAATGCAATGATCACATCCGGTTCACCATTGATTGGAGCTACCAGTCGGTAGATTTCCTGGATTTGCATATTTACAGATCAGGGAATAATCTTCAAACTGAGCTCTACAGAAAACCCACCGACCGCAATACCCTGTTGCATTTTTTCAGTTATCACCCTCAGGGCCTGAGATATAATCTGCCCTACGGCCAGTTTTTAAGAATCAGACGGAACTGTTCCAGCAAAGAAAAATATGAACAACATGCCGATGGCCTACAACCACGACTGAAGGAGAGAGGATACCCGAACAAATCTGTCAAACAGGCTAGAAAAAGGGCACTAAACACTGACAGAACCATATGCCTCACCCCAAAAGACAAAACGGAAATGAAGAGACTTGTCTGTGTCACCACATACAGCCCCTTAAGCAATCTTACTAAACAAACTATCAACAAACACTGGCATCTGATCAAAAATAATGGCACCCTCGAGAAGAAGCCTATTTTTGCATCTATGAAAAACAGGAATCTAAGGGATTCTCTGGTTCATACCTACATCGAAGAAACCAAGACATCCAATACACTGTGGGACCTCCCCAGTGTTGTGGGACATTACCGGTGTGGTACCTGTATAGCATGCCGCTACACTAGCCCTACAAAAACTTTTGAATACAAGGGTTACAACCGGACTCTACGAACTCATACCAACTGCAATAGCAAGTTCGTAATTTACGGGATACTATGCCCATGTGATTTGCTGTATATAGGCAAAACCATAAGACCAGTTAAACAGAGGATCTCGGAACACAGGTCTTGCATCAAGAACAAGATTCTAGACAAACCCTTGGTCGACCACTACAGCCGACTAGGACATACCAACGATGAAATATCCTGGACCATTATCCAGCAACTTACTCCACATTAAAGAGGTGGGGATAGAGACAAGGTTTTGACAAGGCTAGAACAACAACTAGTCCATCAACTTGACACAGTTAAATCAGGGTTGAACATTTCTGTGGAGTGGAAACATTTCTACAACCAGTAAATCCATGGCCAATATGTTAGTTCTAATTAGATAATCCATGCATATGCTTTGTCTGGCCGGTAAGAATGACTTATTTGATTGGTGCTCTTTGAACATACCTATTCAACACGATGACTGCACCATAAAATCGAAATTAACCCCCTTTTGGTTGTTGTATGTTTAACACCATAGAATAATGTTTCTCTGCTCCAACATTTGTGTGCATATATATCATTCATGTTCGATCAGAATAATGTCTGCTTTAAGAGTACACCCTTCTAATGCAATGACAACACCTAATAACTTCAATGGCTGCACGTCTAATATCTATGTACAATGTCTTCTGCTCTAGCACTGAATTCAACTTGTTGTGTCATTGGACCCGTTGGGTTAAGCATTTTTTTACGTAACTTGTGCTTGTGTATGTTGAACTTCGTACAACACTGTTCTGGGTCCAGCCTCCACACAATTGGTGCGGCTTTAATTGCCCAGGTGTCATCACCACTGGAGCCACTCATCACAGAGCTTTCGTTTTTCGTTGGCACGCCCCCAATACTTCTAGCATCGGACACGGTCTACGCACACGTTCGCCAGAGCCTCTGTGTCACAATTTGATTGGTCCATTTGGGGATCACGTGTCCACTAGGGAGCGCCACCTTTAACCAATAGGAACCGCACATGGGTTTTTATTACTCACGGTTTCCTTGGAGACGTTTTCATTCCACAGCGCTCGCGTCCTGCGACGCCTCGCTACTCTGCTCGTCCCAGACCCGTATATACAACTGTAAGTAATTCACTATGCGCTCGCGCTTTTGCGGTGACATGCAGCTCTGCCTCTACAGGCTGGCACTGAAACCTTTAAGCACACTTCAGTGCACCTCAATATTTGAGCCTACCTTTTACGGTAGCACACGTGTCCTTACTTTTACCTTCATGTGCTCTCTCACACAGTTTTGCCACTTCCGGACATTCTGGGCTGAGGAACCATTATTCAGAGTGTTTTTCCACCTACATTCGCAGAGAATTTCCGTCTTACCTTTTGAGGTAAGACTCTCGCATGTTTTCCATTCTACCCATATGAGGCTACACGAACTGTATAATAGTCTTACAGATTCCTGAATATGTCGTTACAGGTACAAGCTCTGTCCCTCCACGACGCACTCAGTGCCCTACAGATATCTATATTTATGATGGATTATCTCGCGTACCCCAGCACTGGATAAATCTTTGGTAAGATTTTAGACTCCTATACCAAGGAGTCTCCTCCACCCCGTTCTACTTTAGCATCCCCTTGGGAGCTTTTTTGAATTTTCATTTTAACATGAGGTCACTGTTCCATTGACAATTCCCTATTTGTTTGTCCATAGATAGAGACTCCAGGACTCCCTCTAAGGTTACCACATGTCCTGATGAAGGCCTGCTCCCATAGCTGCATTGCACAGCTTCTTTAGGCCGAAACACCGTTGTGTCGACGATATTACCAGTCAACAGTGCACATTGGAGGCATTGTTTATGTGTCTTTTGTATACATGTCCATGAATATGGGTTTATGTTTTATTACTGTAACTGCATGACTGTTATGATTTAACAAAAATAGCAGTACACCTTTTGTTGTATCACATTGAGATCCAGTTGTTTTCACTGGACCATACTCATTTGTATTGTTGTGTCATAATACCTCCTGGGTGCTCTATCCCCAATAACACTATCCAGATGCTATTAAATGCATTTTGTAAAAAAGGAGGATTGCAGTATGACTAACTGTTTTTTCCTGCATTAGTTTGGAATTGTGTCTGACCTCTCACCCTGAAATTTTGGTCTAGTTTATCTAATATTTCCCTCCTGGGTTTTTCAGGGCTCTGCCAGGTGCCCTACATTGAATTCAATAGAGAATCAGGCATCCCAAGGTGTGTTAATTTTGTCCACAATATTGATCTATCGACTAAATCGAAAGCAGATTTTAAGTCAATTGACGCCAAGTAGATAGGGAGATTTCCGGGGGTCCATGCCGCTCTTTGCATAATATTTATTAAAAGACCTCCTGCATCAGTACCTACATTCCTTCTAAAGCCAAACTGAAAGGGCGACAGAATATTACACAGATCCATCCAATTCCGAATACGCTCTAAAACTAGGCTTGCAAATATTTTGGAATCAACATCCAAAAGGGCTATTGGCCTATAGCTAGTTGGTAAAGCCCTGTCCCCTTTCTTGTAAATTGGGACTACGTAAGACATTCTTCAGCTATTTGGAATTAGATGTTTCTTTATGATGTCTTTAAAAAAGAAAAATAGCATTTTGGCCCATAAATTAGCTTTCTCTTTCATAACCCTGTTGCAGAGCAAGTTTGGCCCGGGGGCCCTGGATGGAGAGCTTTTCACAATAATATATTCAATATCTTTAACACAAAAGATAATATTCCATGTGGCATCTTCAGTCTATGGTAACGGGACCCACACCACAGTTGGTGGAGGATACAGGCTACTAAAGTGTCCTTCCCACTTCTCTGCATTAACACAAGTTGTCAGAACTTTTGTTTGGGCTTGCCCTCCATTGTTAACCAGTGCCCAGAATCTGCGGGTATTTACATCGTACAATGCTCTTAGCATAGCCTCTGCATCTCCTTGAAGGAGCTTTGCGCGCATACACCTTAACTTCGATTTCCATTTATTTTTTATTTCGTGAAGTTCCTTGACTTCCTCCATTGTAGAAGGGCTTACACAATGCCTACGAAAACCAGAGACTTCACAATTTCTTCCCTGCTTAAGTGTTCTCATTTCGACAGAGTATGAGTGCTTGTGCCCTCCCGTACGTTTTACCTCATATTTGATTCCTGCTTTATCTCTGATTACGGATTCAATGTAATATCCAAAGGAGTCGTGACAGTACATTTTTTTTTTGGGCATACATATTATTTTCAAAATCTGCCTGGAATTGTACATTTACTTTCTCGATGTTCGTTTTATGCCAGGAGATTCTGTTCAAATTGGTATTAGTTTCCACTCTTATGTTATAGTATTTATCACCCCCCTCATACGTGTCTACCCACAATGTCATTATTAACATTTTATGATCACTCTCCTTTGTACCAATCAAAGCAAAATCCTGGGCAAGATTAAAAATGTTGGTACTAACAAAGATATAATCTATAGTGGATGCCCATTTACCATTAGACCATGTTGTTTTGTCCATTGAATCTTCCATTAAGTCATTTACTCCTTGCGGGCCCCAACCTCCCAGGAAGATGGTCCATATGTCCCCCTGTTGACATTTCCGCAAGTCAATTCTTTCACCAATTTTACGACCAGCCGTGTACTCATTTCTACCTTCGTCCAAGCATATTTCAGAATTATAATCCCCACACATGATTATGTGTAATTCCTCATTCATATCCTGACATTCTTTTATTACAGTGTCTATGGCATCGATAAATGCCTTTAGATCACCTTCAGGTTGCCAGTATATATTTAAAATTAAGAGGAGTATGGGTTGCTTCCTGCAACGTATTTAAACAAGGGTGGCTATACATCCTTTACTTATATTAAAAAACGTTAAGGTTTTAAAGTCAATATTGTTCTTCAAAGCAATTAAGAGACCCCCTGAAGGTCTCCCCTTTAGCTTTTTCTGTGCTAGTTCCTGAAATACAGTAAAACCATTGAATACTATTGGGGTAACGTTTCTTGTATACATAGGACAGAATAGGTAGAGAGCACCGAACATGTATCATAAGAGTATAGCAAGACTCGCGATCCCCTAGAATTCCATGATAGGAAGCTGAGTTTTGCCATACTCTAGGTCGAATCTTTCATTCCTTGAATTTTGGAGATTGATTCTTGCAGAGTCAGTGCAAGCCGCCTTAACTCAGCCATCTCATTTAAATGAGTCTCTACTGTCGAGTGTCTTTCTTCTTCTCGATTTTTCCTCCCTTGCGTCCCACTGGGATATCCACCCATCTCTCTTCCCTGTTTTTTCCCCCGAGCCCTGACTGAAGTCTACTATGTCATACCCAAATCGTTGAAGTGCCACTCCTTCCGTAAGTGCCAGTTCATATGTGGCTCTTGAGTAGAACACAATCCTAACACAATCGTATCGTGCAGGGTGTATGTAATCAATTAGCTTAATATCACTTGATGCAATTAGGGAGAGCCGGGGTATCTCATTGAACAGGGAGAGTATCCGTCCTCTGTATAATGAGGAGGGACCTCCTATTGTGAGCATGAAATTTAATATGACGCTAGGGTCATCCACGAATTTCGGCTCTCTCCATTCTCTTTGATCTTCTGGCCAAGCACTATATAGAGTTTGCTCTTGCTCCTCTATTCTTGAGTTTCTACTAGTATCCCCCTCCCTAGTCTTCCCTCTCTCGTCGTCCCTTTTCCCTTCCTTATCACAATTGTACTCCCTGCCTTGTTCATGGCCCTGCTTTATGTTTCACATTTTGGCTATCTCCCTAATCCGGTCTTCAAAATACTTAGGCTCATTTCTAGATTTATTTACTATTGGCCCCCCGTCCTTACATTCCACTCCCCGGTCCCTCCCACCTTCCTGTGTGTTTATCGGAACCGTCCCTTGTTTCTGTACGATCTCCCGTGTATCAGGACCAGCTTCATTCATTTGGGCCCTGTGTCCCTGCTCCTCCTGATTTATATTTTCTTCCACAACTCCTTGCGAAACAAATCTCTGCTGTTGTCCCTCACAACCTTTATGAGCAAATGACGATGGTCCAGATGAAGGAGTAGATCCCAACGTAGAGGGGTTCTGCAGAATTTTGATAGGAGCCTCTTGTACCAATTTTTTAATGTCTTCACTAGGTGTCATTTGCAGCTCACTACTATTTGTATCCTCACTACCATGCTCTCCCGCTGATTTCGTCTCCTCAGACTGTTTAGAGCTAATAAGATCTTTTTGGCTATCTACTGGCTTACTGGGTATTTTTTTGTGTGTTCTTGTTACAGTCTCCCAGGGAATCCTTCACAGGTTTCGCCAGGGGTCACGGGTCCACAATTCTTAGTTCAACCTCTTCTGCCTCGAAACACCTCGCATTAGGGTGTGCCACCTCGGCGCAGCCATCAGACCTCTTGGTCCCGCTGTGAGAGGTTACGCCTCCTCCGCGGTCTCTCGCTCTCTGCCGATAGTCTCCTATGCGGTTCTTCTGTAGGCTACGGTAGGCGGACTCTGCACCTTTATCGGACCAAGGTCCACCCACTACAGGCTGTGCTGCCACCTCTCAGTTTCAGCCAAGTTCTCGCACCGGTTCCGAACGACTTGCAAGCCACTTCTTGGCTGACCCCCCTATTTCTCTTCTCAGCCTTGGAGACGTGCTTGGTTGCCATCTCCCAAAGCCCTGCACCAGCTCTCCAGGCTTCGATGCAGCCTCCCCAGTCGCCTGGTTCTTCTTCTGGTTGTATCACAGGTTCCAGCTAGCCAGAACCGGACGGGTCAGAGGCGATGAAGAACACCATCCATCTTTGTTGTTCAATTTAAATAGCGGCGACGGCGCAGCATAACATCCTTCCAATTGACAGCAGCTGTTCTAGCTTTCGACCTGCTCAAGTGTAGCGTTTTTTGAGTGCTTCTTCAACCCAGTACTTTTGTCATCAGATGGATTCAATATTTCACAATAACACAGTTTCAGAGGCTATCTTATGTTGATAAGATGAACAAGTTACTTCCCAAACTGGTAACGTTCTTTCGACTGGATGTTCTTCCAACGTATTCCTCATCTATGACATGTAATGTCCACAGCTGTGCTGCTTTGGAATTTTTTTCGGCAGAGGGCGCCCTTGCGTCGGGTCGATGTCCCCGACGGCCTCCGTCGAGGGTGACGTCATCGGATGTTATAAGTAGCACGCACGGTGCCCGTAGCCTCAGTTTATGTTTCCCCCACCGCCTCACGTGTGGCACACATGCCCAGAACACAGCATCGACTGCACTTAGCCTTGCGGGACGTAAGCTGTAACAGCATGGTAAATTCTTGGAGAGGGGTAGGCTGGGAGGGCGATGAGGAATACGTTGGCGGAACATACAGTCGAAAGAAAGTTACCAGTTTGGTAAGTAACTTGTTCTTCAAATGGATTGTGTCCTCCAAGGTATTCCTCATCTGTGACAGACTCCCAAGGCAGTAACCACGATTGGAGGAGGGAAAATAATTTAGACATAGCCAATTAAGTGGCAGAGTAAAGCACTGTCTTACCAAAGGCAACATCCAGAGTATGTGAAGCATCCAGGGATTAATGCTTAACAAACATGTGTATAGAGGAATAAGTTGCAGCGTCACAGATATTTTTCGCCGCCACACCCCGCTGGAGGGCTGTCGAAGTAGCAATGGCCCTGGTGGAATGAGCCCGCAAACCCTCAGGAGGGTCCTTACCCGCCAAACGGTAGCATTCCGAAATAGTGAGGATAATCCACCTGAACAACATGGTCTGCTTAGAAACAGTCTGTCCTAAACGGTGTGCAGTATACCCCACAAAGAGCTGGTTGTCCACTCTGAATTTGGCCATTCTGGAGAGATAAAAGCTCATGGCTCTTCTAGGAATCAACCTATGGAGCCGTTCCTCTTCCTTACTAGGATGAGGAGGAGGATAGAAAGCGGGGAGTACCACCTTCTGACTGAAATGAAATTCTGACACAACCTTAGGCAGAAAGGACGTTCTCTCAATACAACCATGTCCTTGTGGAACAAAGTAAAGGGTGGCTTAGAAGAAAGGGCCTGCAACTCGCTCACTCTTCTAGCAGATGTAATGTCAACAATCATAACGGACAAGAGTGCAAAGGTTCAAACGCAGCACCCATCAGAAATTTCAGAATCAAATTATGCTCCCAAACCGGCACCTGAAACGGCGACGGCGATGACACATTCGTGAGCCCTTTCAAAAACAGAGTGATCAGTGGAATTTGAATTTAAGAGCATTCCTCTGAAGAGCGCTTAAAGATTGACAGGGCTGCCAAATAACCTTTAAATGGTGCCCACCTGAAGACCCCTGTTGGCCAAAGAAAGCAAGAAGGAGAGAACCTCCGGAATCGAGCACTGAAAAGGATCAACATTCTTTCCTCTGCACTAGTCGCAAAACCTGCGCCAACGTTACAGGGACTTTGTTGCCGGCCGTCTAGACGAAAGCAACATCTCCAACACGTCATCCGGGAGGTCCCAAACCCAAAATCTCAACCATTTATAAACCATGAGAGTCTTTTAACTCCAGGTGGAGAACCCGACCTCCCTCTCGCGAGCGTAGATCCACTCTTAGAGGCAGACGCATTGGAGGACAGATGGACATGTCTAGAAGGTCCGGGTACCACGCTCTCCTGCCCCAATCAGGAGCAATGAGGATCATGCAGGCCCAGAACCGTCGCAACCTCCTGAGAACTTGAGGTATGGCAGGGATCGGAGGAAACGCGTACAGTAGCAGGAAGAGCTCCTCTCAGAGAAAATTCCCTTGAGCAGAACTTATCACATTTGCAGTTGGCACCGGTCGCGAACAGTCTCTTGTGAATAGCCCAGAACCAGAGCTGCATTGCCTCCCTGCTGCCCCTCTCTTGTTGAGGTAATGCAATGCCACTGTGTTGTCCGTCATTATCAGGACATTCTTCCCCTGTACAGACAGCAGGAAAGCCTTCAGCGCCAGTCTGATGGCTCTCAGCTCCAAAAGATTGATGTGAAGTCTGCACCAACGACCGCTGATGGACAGATCGTTGGCATGGGCTCCCCACCCTGTCAGCGAAGTGTCCGGCACTACGGTGACATCTGGCCATGGCTGCCAAAAAGGTTCTCCTTACATTAGATTTTGCTCGTCGGCCCACCACAGATGGTCCCGCAAGACTGAGATTGGAACATGAAGGAGATCTGTCATCCTGCCGGAGAACTGGGACCATTGAGTCCTTAGAGCCCACTGAAGGGACCTCATTCTCAAGCGGGCCTCTGGCACCATAAAGATGCAGGATGCCATGAGGCCTAGCAACCTTAAGAATTCGAAAGCCGGAAGACTCTGGGCTTGTTGAAATTTGGTGGCCATCTTAAGAATGTGATGAGCCCTCACCTTGGGTGTCGAGCACATCCCCAAGGACGTGTGCAAAACTGCCCCCATGTACTGGAGCTGTTGGGATGGTGTCATGTGACTTCTTGAAATTGAGGGAGAAGCCCAGGTTGTCAAGGGAATGGCAGGTGATGCTGAGATGACCCAAGACTTGTTTGGGAGAATGTGCCCTGATCAGCCAATCGTCCAGGTAGGGGTAGACGTGAATCCCCACTCTCCAGAGATGTGCTGCCACCATCACCATAAGTTTGGTGAAGACCCTCGAGGCAGAGGTGAGCCTGAATGACAGTACCCAAACCTGATAACGGGAGCCGTCAACTGCGAACCTCCGGTATTTTCTGTGCTTGAGATGGATCGGCACATGAAAATAAGCATCCTGCAGGTCCAATGACACCAACCAATCATGAAGTTGGAGGGCCTGAAGGATCTGAGAAAGAGTGACCATCTTGAACTTGTCCTTCCTGAGGAACTTGTTCAAGTATCCTAAGTCCAAGATAGGTCTCAGTCCTCTGTCCTTCTTTGGTATAAAAAAATAAGGGGAATACCAACCCTTGTTCCACTCCGCCAAAGGCACTGGTTCTATAGCGCCTTTCTCCAGCAGGGCTAAAACCTCCTGAAAAAGGTGCGGATCCGGAACCTTCAAAGAGTTTTCCCGGTGGATTGTCACAAGGCCTACGAAGAAAAAGGAGGCAATAACCGTGGGCTATTGTATCCAGAGCCCACACATCTGAAGTAATGGCTTGCCACTCTTCTAGATACTGTAACAGCCTGCCACCCACCAGAGAACAATGGCTCAAGGCCACAGAGCGGTTTAGAAGGAGCAGCAGCAGTGCCTAATGGCAGAGGCAGCTGCCCGAGCGGCTTTGCACCCCTACCTCGTCCACCACGAGTGAACTTACGTTGGCCCCTTTAACTGGCCATTCCTCTCGCCTTTCCAAATGAGGAGTAATAGCGAAAAGAACCGCCCCCTATTGCTGTCCCCTAGGACGAAAAGGTTGAGGTTGTTGAACAGCTGCGCCCAAAGATTTGGAGGCTGCCTTGGAGGTCTGCAACTTCTCAAGGCTCTCGTCAGCCTTGTTGCCAAAAAATAAGCAACCCGTCAAACGGCATGTTGAGAAGCCGGGCCTGCACATTGCAAATCTGCCCATCCCGGTGCTCGTAGCCATGGCCCTTCGGACACTATCCGCAGTGTCCAACCCAGACTGAAGGGATTCACACATGGCATCCTTGCCATCCTGCACAACAGCTAGAAAGCCATCCCTCTTGGTAATATGATCAGCTGCTAGCAAATACAATTCCACAGAGTGTGCAAAAACTTTGCTAAGGCACAGGTGGAGTTGGCCGATTTCATAGCCATACTCCCAGCAGAAAACACCTTGCGTGCCCCTCCATCCATTCGTTTGTCGTCCCTATCCAGAGGGATGGTAGGGTACGCAACCTGCTTTGAGGTGGCCGTTGCCGCCTGGACCACCAAAAACTCAGGAGTGGGGTGTGTGGACAGGTAGCCGTGGTCGCTACTGGATGGGCGGTATTTCTTTGACAACGACTTGTTATCCGCCGGAATAGACTCTGGGGCATTCCAAGTATCAGCCACCCTCTTTTGCAATGCAACATGAAAAGGCAACACCGGGTCAGTGGACGGACCCTGATCCAAGATGTCCGTAAGGTCATCCTGATCAAATTCATCCGGAGGCCTGGACCAACCCAGGTACTCTACAACCCTTGACATCAATCTCCGATAAGAAGATTCGGCATGATCAACAGGCTCTGGCTTGCCAAACTCCATCTCAGGAGAAGTGTACAGGAAAAATCCCAGAACATTGGGAGTCCCATATGGAAGACCAAAAGGACCCACATCCTCATCGGACCTCTCCATCTTCATAAATATTCTGAAGAGACTGAAAAAACTCATTCCTAGGGATGGGAGTATACCTCTCATAAGGGACAGGCTTCAGAGACTTAGAAGGAGCTTCCTTGGAGGATCCACAGCCACAGGGGCTTCCACTGGCAAATTCTGCCCAGCCGGCACTGATGGCATCGATGGCTCTGGCATTGACAATGGTGCCGACGGCTTCGAGGGCCTGACCAGGTTACAGACCAGACAGACTCACTCAACGGACACAGCGCTCATAGCGTCGACACCTTCTTCGACAACTTCACAGGCTTCGACGGTTTCGCTGGGGACGAAGACCGCGACCCGGGCCTGGCACATCTCTGGCGATCCCCCAATGCCTTGTCCGAACGGGAACTTAACAGCTCCCGATGCTTATTGCGCCAGTTACCCGGGCAAAAGGGTGCACAAGTGTCGGGTCGAGACTGTTCCTTGCCAGCTTCCAACAAAGGTACGGACGGAACTGTGCCTTAAGATTGAAAAATCCACATTTGCTCCCGAAAAGACTCCCATTCCTCGGGAGTAAAGGATTTGGTGGGGTAGGCCACCTTTTTCGGGTAGTCATCATCCAACGAGGACAGGGAAGGAGAACAGTGACGCCGCTTCCTGGACCGCTTTGACAAAGAGGAAGTGTGGCGGGAACCACTCCGGGACCTAGATCTCTTGGCCTTCTTCCGACGAGGAGAACCTCCCCCGACAGGCGGGTCGATAGACCAGTAGACTTTGATTTACGGGGCTTGGAAACACGGTCTACCTTCAATTTACCCTTACGCTCCTGCAAGGCCTTGGCAGTCAACAACTGGTCCTTCGAGCAATTGTCCGTAGCGTGGTCCTCGCCCAGGCACCACAAGCAAATACGATGCGGGTCCGTGATGTACATCTTATACCCGCTGTCCCGATACTTCGTAAAGCCAGACCTCGGGGATGTCGGGGTGGAATAAGAAGACATAATACCGAATTGCAATAGAAGATACGAGATGTGCCGAGTTCTCGACACAAACACATTTGCGGAAGAAACGGAACTGAGGCTACGGGCGGCGTGCGTGCTACTTATAGCATCCGATGACGTCACCCTCGACGGAGGCCCTCGAGGGATATCAACCCGATGCCATTGACGCAAGGAGTCCCTCTGCTGAAAAAATGTCCGAAGCAGCACAGCTGTGGACATTACATGTCATAGATTAGTAATACGTTGGATGACGCAATCCATTAGAAGTGGGTGTTACCGTCAACCTATGTAGTGGGATTTCACAGGGGCTGTGCCTGCTGTACCTCCCCAAGACGTCCTTTTCCCCAGATGAATTCCTCCCTGTGAGATCCTCCCACATGTTACTACCCCTAGGGGGACTGTTGCTTAGTGGCCTCACCTCCCTAGTCTCATGGGAAGGGATTCTGCCCGGGGAAGAAGTGACGCCACATGTAGGATTGTCACAGTTATTTGATACACAAATGTCTCTTTAGCATACACATTTCTTGAAGTGATCTTCCCTAGGAGTCTTTTGAGATTTCCTTCATAAGTTCTTCTACCCTCTTGAAGCTTAGGTTTATGTTTTTCTTGAGATATTCTCTCACAATCTTGCCTTTATTTGTATATCTCTTATTCTCTTATTTTCTTGAGGTCCAACCTTCCCTAGGCTTTATATGACTGTAACCAAATTACAACTCCCCTTCTCCTGGGTTCTCTTTCTTGGAACATCTCTTTCTCTATCTTGTTCACTTGCCAGTCTTACCTCACATCTTTTGTACACTATTTTATGTCATGCCTTCTCGAAAACCTCCCAGCCAGGCCGAGAACGGTTCCTATTCCCTCTTGACAAGGTCAGACTAATGACCTTGTCACACTGATTAGATTATTCTACATCAAGCTTAATAATCTAGATTGTATGCTAGTAACATTTAGGGTTAATAGCAAAATGAAGTCCAGAGATAATATTCGCGCACAGTAGAACGTGTTGTTTAAACAAATATGATTTCCAATGTCCATTAAGAAATTAGTCCATCCTTGTACATATTCTTTGATACAGATTAAATGTATTTATTCCATATGATTTAGGAGAACAGCCGACACGTGTTTCGACCAGCTTGGTCGTTGTCAAGGCTGTGTAATTACAAAATTGGCAATTAACCAACAATATTCCAAAAATTAAAATAGCGTTGAATACATATATATTTATGATATCCATATCATACATATAAGAAAGCAATAAGATTATAAAATATAATGAATTGAACATACCAGACAGGATGTTGTAAACGGATGGGAGACCCGCATCACGGTAAGATTAATACAAAAGAAAGAAAATATTCAAATAATAAACACCATTGTTATCGCATTATGAGGAACAACAATCTGGCAATACATTATATTTCTTAAAATAGAGTAGAAAACTATTTGTAGGTATGAGTCTTATACTCATAAATCATAGATGGAAACTTCCAATGTGCAGAAACATGGATCCAAACTTTTGCATTAGTCTGTATAAAGATCGCCTTGAGTATTATAAAATTGATATATTATGCATGGTAGACATTGATATGACCGTGGGGTTAGTTCCCCTTAAACCGATGGGTGTGATTAGTAGACCCATTCACCAGACAGAGAAATTCACAGATGATCATTGTGGGATGCTTACCCCAAACTGGAATTCAATCATTAGAATTCTGAAATGCGAGTAATGAGATCTAGTATGAGCCTGACAATGGCCTCATAAAAATAGCAACAGTCCAAATTTTTTTTAAAAAAAGAGAATTTCAATACGATTTCAGAAATCTTGGAAAAAAAACCAGCATACCTTAAATATTGAGTCCTAATCTTATTGTGTATAGTGGATGAAACTTGTACTTCAAAAAATAGTTGCTGTTTGAAAGCGAATGTTCAATCGTTTTGTAATGCATTTAAAAAAGTGAAATCAGAAATACTCCCACACCTACCCAAATTTATGTTGGTTAAATGTAAAATGGGATATTATTCACATCCCCTTGTTAGCCATGCTATAACATCAATTGGTGTGCACCCAGCCACTTATTTTTGGATATTCAGAAATTATGCAAAAAATGTATATTTTTCCATTACGTCAAAAAATAATGAGATGTTCCCCAAATATATAGGGTATACAGAGGCTTAAGCCTTTGATATCCATTGTCCTTGAAAAATATGGAAGAGAATAACAATAAGAAAAAGTCAGTATCTCTGACAATAGAGGTAGGCAATATGATTTACCTGGTCAGTGATCAGAGTAAATTACAGCTGTAAAGAAATACCTGGGTTCGATCCCTTCTGCTAAGTCCCAGCCGCAAATGGCGTGTGTCAAGAAATGACACCGGACCGCCATGTTGATTTGCATTGGATACCCATACGTGAAGCGTAAATACTGTCAACAAACTACGTTATAGGGAGAACAGATGGTGCTTCCGATGCCCATTTGGTATTAATATTGTATTACTTCTTAACTTGGTGAAATTATATAAAGCAAGCCTGATTGTAAAAGCCCATAGATATAAAGGCTTGGTTGTACAAGCAAAAAATATTTATCCATTTGAACGAAAATGTATATTACCCACAAATGATGGGGTATTTTGTTACTAACTGTATTCGCTGAGGTGCAAAGGCAATTTTACTGGTAAATTAAGAATATAAAATTACTGGATCAGACGAATTTTGCATCCTTGGATAATAACAGTAAGATGTTAGTATTTTTATAAACAAAATATTTTCAAATAAGGCGGTTGGCCGGTGTCTCTATGCACAATGGAGTTATCCTCTGTTACAATTCACATTGACTAATTCATGGGCTCTTGAGACAATTCCAAATATTAATTGTTGAGTTTTTTAATGCATTCAAGCTATTTGTGATTAGATTAGATGAAATATGAATCATAAACATACATACTTTTCATGATCCGTGTTTAAACCATGCTCTGTAGACCAGAGAAAACAAATAAGCTTTGATTCCATTTTATGCAGCTGCTCGTTACCTCCCCTTTTGTCCTTCTTCACTCTCATTAAACCCACCAAGCGGAAATCATCTTGAAAATTCATCTGATGTTCTGATTGCCAATGTATAGCCAATGGGAGTTTTCGGATCTACTTTTCTTAGACTAGCTAAATGCTTTTGTATGCGTATCCTTATAGTGCTGCCGATGTAAGTTTTTCCACATACATATATAATGGCATAAACCACAAAACTTGTTTTGTAGTTAATGAACTGTATAATCTTAATTTCCTTGCCTGAAGAATCTCTAAATGTGACACATTTGTCCAATGCATATTTGCATTGGTTGCAGTTCCCACATTTGTGGAATCCGCAACTTTGTTGAAGCCAATTTCTTTCAGTACTTTTAGGTTACATGTCCAAAAAAGATGGGATACAATTGTTGTTTGATAGTTGGTGCTTTAGTAAATGTTAGTTTGGTATGATCAGTCAAAAAAGGTTCCAAATAATTGTCCAATTTGAGAATATGCCAATGTTTGAACACCAATTTATGAAGGAAACTTGAATCAGATGAATATCGTGTACTGATAGCAATCGTTAACCTTTTTATCTGATGCAAGCTCTGATTGTTTGGTGTGAGCAAATTGACGTGCAGCCTTTTTGATATTATTGGGACAGTAACCACTTTTAGAAAACGTTGGGTTAGTAGATTACATTCCTGTCCAAAATCCAAGTCTGTACTACAATTCCTTCCAGCCCGGTAGAATTCTCCTCCTGGAATATTATTAATGGTGCTTTGGTGATGATTGCTGCTGGCATGTAACACTGAATTCACTTCTGTAGGTTTAGTGAAAAGTCTTGGTGTGAATAGAGTTTTCTTTAATGAAAATGTGCAAATCTAAGAAATCTATTTGTGAAAAACTTGCATAGGCTGTTAAGGTGATGCCAAACATGTTAGTGTTAGCATATTCTATGAAATTGTCAAAAGATTCAGTTGAGCCTTTCCACACAATTATAATATCTATATATCGTCTCCAATGCAATATTTGTCAGAGAAACGCGCTTGTTGATAAATATGTATTTTCACATATTAGGAACCTTTGAGGGTGGTTTCTTCGCTTTGGAGATTTTCGTTGCCAGTACCATTGTAATTTTGTAATTGGAAAATAGTGCATAGTAATATGTATTAAACCCTCGCCTCCCTATTTTTCTTGATATTTTGATACTTTCTGTGCCTGCTGACCTCTATTCCCAATAATGTCAGATTACATGTGTAAAAGGGATGAGGACAGGACCATTATTTGCTCCACTGCCCATCCCTTTAAAAATAACTATACTTCAGTAGAAACTCAAACAAAAGTTTATCAAACTAGAGAGGCTCTCAAAAAGGAGATTAACAAATACTGGGAGCATGTCACTCTGGCCAATTATCTTGAAAACAACATCATTCCTTATGGTTTGAGGATATTAATATTACCCAATTTTGATAAAGATGAAGATTTGGAGGAAAAATAGGAATAAAATTTGAGCACCAGCTCTAGGACTATGTTAGATTTGCTAATGTTGCATGCAACTAGGGAACACAAGAGAGTGATTTAACAAATGTATATTGTTAAAGAGGAAATCCAACATATATCTAATGCAGAAACAACTAAACCAAAGAATTTTGAGAAAATTAACGAAATTCTTGACATCAAGATGAGGAAATTCAGAAAATGTTTCTGTGATGATAAAGATTATAGATTGGATTGAATGTATACATTTCAAGCCAAATATAATAATGTAGGCCCAAGATCCAAACCTACTTCCTCACATACTACTCCAGCTAGTTCAGACCCTGAATCTGAAGAAGGGAATAGTTTCTTACCTGTAACTCCATTTCTCCAGCGTTGGTATTCTGTCATGGATTCACATGCTTAGAATATTCCCCGTCGTCAGGCTGGGAATCCTCAGTAAATTATATAGACCTTTTCCATAGGAAATTTCCGACACTTTTGTGTCCCATCTACGTCGTTTTGGGCCACGTACGACTGCACCATTAGGACGTAGAGGTATAAGCAGCCCCGCCCCCGCGGCTCCCTCAGATTTCGACCCCAAAAGTAGTCTGGGGGGACATCTGGTTTGCATGCCAGGGGAGGCTGGCGGGCGCATGTGAATCCATGAAAGATACCAATGCTGGAGAAATGGAGTTAGAGGTAAGAAACTATTCCCTTCTCCAGCATTGGATCTTTCATGGATTCACATGCTTAGAATAGATTGTACAGCAGTATCCCCCATAGATGCAGGTGTGTATGCAAACCAATATCTCCATAACCATAATGCATATTTATCATGGCAAAACATCACCGTATAGTATGTTAACAGTGACAACATCACACTTCAAATTACATTAGCCAAAGGATGTGACCCCTTAATTGGGGATTACCTTATTGGAACAGTTGCTGTAGGACTGCGCAACCCATCTGTGTATCCTCAGCATGTTGCTGCTCGAGGCAATAATGCCGGGTAAACGTGTGTGGTACCGACCAGGAAGCCGCCTGACAGATGTCTCCCAGCGGAATTCCGGACCACAACGCCGTCGACGAGGAAGTGGATCTCGTCCAATGGGCCCTTGGACGCTTCTCCAGCGGTTTTCCGGCTTTTGAGTGACAAAAGGAAATAGTCCAACACCCATCGGGCTAGTCCTTGTTTCGAGATCGGCTTACCTTTAGCCGAAGGGCCATAAGCCACAAATAGCTGTCTCGTGTCTCTGAAGCTTTGAGTACGATGGAGGTAAAATTTTAAAGCTCTTTTCACGTCCAATGTATGGAGAGTCTTCTCCGCAACCGACGAAGGTGTTGGAAAAAATGTCGGCAGCACTATAGAAGAGTGCTTATGAAACATGGTAGGTACTTTAGGAATTAAATGAGGATTAGTAGCCAACACGACTTTATTACTGAAAAATCTCAAATACGGTGTATCGATCACTAAAGCTTGTATTTCTGATAGTCGTCAAGCCGAAGTAATAGCTACCAGAAAAGCCAACTTCCATGACAAAAATTTCAATGATGACGATGACATCGGCTCAAAAGGGGGCTTTATCAGCGCTGCCAGAACCAGGTTAAGACTCCAGCTTGGAGGGAAGTTTTTCGCCGGATGAAAGGTTCAGAACAACCCTTTAAGGAAATGTTTAATCAGCCAGTCACTAAATAACGGAGTTGAATGTCTCTTCCGAGTAAATCTCGAAATGGCAGCTAGATGCACTTTTATGGATGAAACAGACAAGCCTTTTTGAGCTAGGAGTAGCAAGTATGGTAGAAGCTGTTCCGGTGTGATATCCAGCGGGACCAGGCCTGATTGACCTGCGCACCATATGCAGAATCTCCTCCATTTGTATGAATATGAAGCGTTCGTGGCCGGCGCCCTCGCCGCTTGCAAAATGCGACGACAGTCCGCTGGAATCTCTAACGTACCAAACTCGGAGAAATCAGGAGCCAGGCTGTCAGACTGAGGCTGTCGGGGTTGTGATGCCAAACAACCCCTTTCTCCTGAGACAGAAGGTTCGGGACTTTCTGGATCCTAATTGGTTCTGCCGCTGAAAGATGGAGTAGATCGGAGAACCACACTTGTCTGGCCCAGTACGGGGCCACCAGTATCACCCGACATGGATATCTGTGGATCCATTGCAGCGTCCGACGTATGAGCGGAAATGGGGGGGAAGGCATACAGAAACGTGCCCGTCCACGGGAAAGAGAACGCTTCCCCTAGTGAGTCTTGCTGCGGCCACCTGCTCGCGTATTGTGGGCATTTCTTGTTGTCTCTCGTTGCAAAGAGGTCGAGGGCCGGATGACCCCATTTCTCGAAGACACGGTGTAGTTGTTGGTCGCTCAATTCCCTTTCGTGTAGTCGGTTCATTTCCCTGCTGAGAGAGCCTGCTTGCACGTTTTTGACTCCTGTCAAGTGGAACGCCAATAGATATATCTTCTGCTGAATGGCCCAATACCAGATCTCCTGGGCTTCGGATGACAGAGTTCTGGAGCGAGTTCCTCCCCGTTTACTTTGATAAAACATTGTTGTTGTGTTGTCTGTCATAATCTGTACAACCATTCCCTTTATCCGTGGAAGAAAGGATTTCAGGGCCCAACGCACCGCCCTTAATTCCAGCACATTGATATGAAGGCCGGATTCCTCCGATGACCAACGCCCCTGAACCTGTAGGGAATCCAGATGAGCTCCCCATCCAGTTAGGGAAGCATCCGTCACCACCGTCATCTGGAACACCAGTTCCAGTAAGGGCATTCCCTTTGTCAGATTTATGGAAACTCTCCACCACTGAAGTGCCTGCCTTCACACTGATACTCTGGTGTTGACTTTCCACTCTGATGCTTTTTGCTGCAGTTTCAGAACCCTTTCATCGGATGGCTTTACCAGTCCTGACTGCGTCTGGAACTCTGCCCCCAGAAAGACCAAGGGCCTTGATGGCAATAAGGAGGACCTTTCGAAGTTTATTGCGAAGCCCAAACGTTGTAGGAGGCACATGGTGGCATGCAGACTTTCCTGTGTTCTTTCTGGAGACAACCCCCTCACTAGCCAATCGTTTAGATAAGGGTACACATGATGACCTTCTTTCCTTAACCAGGCTGCTACTGGAGCCAGACACTTGTTGAACGTCCTGGGAGACAATTTTAGACCGAATGGGAGGACTTTGAACTGATAGTGGGTCCGTCCGACGATGAACCTTAGAAATCTTTTGTGACGCCGACGCATCGGGATATGGAAGTATGCGTCCTGAAGATCTAGCGCCGACAAATAGTCTCCCGGTTGTATCGAACTGATCACTTCTTGGAGCGTAAGCATCTTGAACTTTAGATTCTTGAGCAGTTTGTTGAGTGCTCGTAGATCTAGAATGGGACGCCATTTTCCATTGGGTTTCTTGACGACAAAGTAACAGGAGTACACTCCCTGTCCTCTTTCTGCCACCGGGACCAGTTCTATAGCCCCTTTCTGCAACATAAGCGTCACCTCTTGCCTTAGGATTTGAAGGTGGGGCTGCGATGAGAACACCGGTGGAATGCGTGGCGGCTTGTCCTTTAACTGGAATGGCCCAGATGTATTGTGTCCAAAACCCATTGGTCTGTTATGCGTGCCCACTCGTCGACGTGACGAAACACTCTGTCCCCCCAGTACGCCCTGTAAGTTGTCATTGCTGGCTTTTGGTCTGTTTATCCTTCGTCGACGAGGAGTAGGCGCCTCGTTGTCTGGAGGTTTGGTAATCTCTGCCTTTTCGAGTAGCTTGGGCGGCACGTCTGTAGCCTTTGGAAGAGTTGGAGGGCCTGGTAAATTCTCGGTCTCTAGATGATCCAAACCGGGAGTTACCTGAAGCTCCTCTGAAGGGACAAAAGGAACGAAAATTCCTACCACTCTGGAAGGCTTCAAGGGAACGAGCCGTGTCAGAATCTTCTTTCATGCCCTTAAGGGCTTCATCGACTTTCTCCCCAAACAGGTATTCTCCTTCGCATGGCATATCCATGACCTTAGATTGTACCTCTGGTCTGAACGTCGTGCATTTAAGCCAGGCTTGCCTCCATAACACTACGCCATTGTTAATTTGCTTAAAGCCTGATTCCGCCAGGTCGACAGCAATGTTAATGGAATGATTGGAGGCCTCTTCTCCCTCACGTACGAGCAGCATGGCAGACTTCCTGTGTTTCTCCGGCAGATGGTCCAAGATAGGAGCTAGTCGATGCCACATTTCCCTATCATACCTGGCCATAACAGCCAGGGAGTTGGCTGCTTTAACTGTAGTCGCTCCGGCCGATAGCACTTTCTTTCCAAAAGCATCTTGTCTCCTGGCTTCGTTATTGGGCGGGGTCGTGCATTTGTGTTGTGACCTTGCCTTTCTGGCTGCCGCGGCGGATACCACTGATTCCGGCGAAGGTTGAGATGTCAAGCACTTGGGGGTCGATTCCGGAGCCTTGAATTTCTTTTCCAATCGACCTTTTACTGCCGGTTCTGAAAAAGGGTGATGTATGGTTTTCAGTCCCTCCTGCCAGACATGGTCTAAAATGGGGATAGCAAATATTGCCTGTCTTCTCTTGCCCATATGATCGAACAGAAAACAATCTTTTTTCTCTTCTTCTGGTACTAGGCCAAACTCCGCACATGCCTCACCCATCATGGCATGAAAAGCACCCACATCATCAGGTGGTGATGGCTGCGCTGGACTCTTCGGAGTTTCCATCTCCGCTTCAGAGTCCCATGTAGGGTCCCTTGAGGGGAATAACGAGATGTCTGAAACAGACCGTTCACGTTCCGACTCTGACAGTTCCCCTTCTTCCTGCAGACGAGAACGATCTTCCTCAACCGGGTAAGCGGTAGGAATTCTGGGTGGAGGGCGAGGAGCCGGGCCTGGCTCGTCGACGCCTGACGAGGCTTGCGGCACTGTCGGGACAAACTGAGGTAACCGAGTGTCTAACCGCTCCAACAGCTTCTGTAATGTGTTCAACACCTCCAGGGACAGAACAGCCTGGGGATTCAGTAAGGAAGAGGTAACTGGATTGGCACTTCCACTTAAGAGCGACCCCGAACCAGTTGTTTGTAGTCCCAGATCGGTTGGATGTGCGACCGGATCACTGTCATCCTCCGCCGACGAGATGGAGAAAGCCGCTTCTGGTTGCAGCAAGGCTTCAGGCGGAACCGGGTCAAAAACCTCTGGTTGCCATCCTACCGTCGGGGCCACCGTCGACGATGACATCTTTCCCATAGGCTCTGTTTGACCTGACGAAATAGCCGTCGGAAGAGCCGTCGTCAAAGACAAAGCAGGCGTCGACGACCAGACTGTCGTCGATGAAGTCTGTGGAGCAAGGCCTTGAGGCGTTCCTGCCGTTTTTGGCCTCGACTTGTGGGACGAGGACTCTCGACTTGAGGTAGACTTATGACGGTCTCCTGAGGAGGATTTCGATGGGTCTTTTCTCTCCTTTTTAGATGAGGAGGAAGAAGACGAAGCCTTTTGTGAAGAGGAGGACTTTGCAGGATGTTTCTCCGAGGGGCGTTTTTCAGATGAGCGTGATTTCTTCGCCGGAGGCTCCACCGACCCTGATCGACGAGGGGGGACAGGAGACTTGGATCTCGAGGCTGTAGAGCCTACCTCTGATGCCAGGTACGCACCCGCTCCGTCATTGAGCCAAGTAACCAGGCGTCTGTTGCGGTCTTTTAGGGTCTTCTGTGAGAAGCCTTGACAGATCTCACACGTGTCCGCCATATGATGAGGGTAAAGGCAGTAAATACAGTCCATATGGCCGTCTCCTTCATATACCTTCTTAAGACCGCATGAAGCACACGGACGAAATAACGCCTTTCCAGGCATACTTTGAAAAGAAGCAGAAGTAGAAGAACGCACAACCTAATAAAATAGTAGATACTCGAGGTAATCCCACTACTTTGGTAGACGGTTGAAATCCGAGGGACCCGCGGGGGCGGGGCTACTTATACCTCTACGTCCAAATGGCACAGGCGTACGCGGCCCAACACGACGTAGATAGGACACAAAAGTGTCGAAATTTTCCTATGGAAAAGGTCTATATAATTTACCGAGGATTCCCAGCCTGACGACGGGGAATATTCTAAGCATGTGAATCCATGAAAGATCCAATGCTGGAGAAATGAATGAAACTGACACTACTAATTATTACAACCCTGAACCCCAGAATAGCAGGGACATTCGATTTTTAGACGAGATCCGTAGGCGCAAGAAGGGAGATCAAAGGTCTTTCAATTTCAAACAGGTCAGATTTTAAACTACTACTACCATACTTACACCAACAACAAGTACCACACAAGGGGCAAGCGGGGGGGTTGGGGTGGGGAAGGGGAATGCAAGCGGAAGTGGCAGTTCAGACGAGGACACCGGAAGGGTGGGGATCCTCACCAGGTCGAATAGAAAGAAACGTCTAACACAACAACATCAATCAATTTAGTTTTAAATCTGTCTGATCGTAATTTAACCAGGCCAGAAATTTCTGTTCTAAATAAGGGCCTTTCTGTTGCACCCGTTACTGGTACAAAATTTGTGAATTTTCAAATAGATCTATTTAAATTTGTATGCAAAATTAAAATTAAAAAAAGTTTTGCAACTGAAGTTCGCTCTTTTGTGCCACCACCAATATTACATCCCCTGAGTTCCTTCACTTTATCAGAATTTAAAGATATTGAGACTCTCACATCCTTACAACAGGATGAAAATAAAGACAGGGATACAGTGTGTCTGGATTAAGGTATCAAACCACGACATTTGAAAATCAAAGAACTCAAACCGCATTCCAAATTCATGCAACATCTGACAATGTAATTGAAATATTTCATAAAGCTATGATTAATGACATCCATTCCCATCTAGATCGATCTAATAGGAAGACTAATAGATTTAACTTGACTAGTGAAGAACATGATGTGTTGAATAACCTGGCACAAGACCATACGATCACAATAAAGGAGGCGGACAAAGGTGGAAATGTTGTCGTACTTAATACCACGGATTACATACAAATGGGCATGAATCATCTTAATACCCCTTTTTGTTACAAACTTCTGAATGGTAACCAAACTAAGAGGATAGTATCCGATTTACAAAGTCTAATACTTTAATGGTACAATTTGGGCTATTTAACTGAAGAAAAGAGATTCCTACTTATCACAGATCCTATTATGCCCACTGTATATTTTTTAGCGAAAATACACAAGACGTATCAACAACTGCCTGAAGTGATACCTATAATGAGTGCAATTGGATGGGCCACGGAGGGCCTTTCACAGTACCTAGATGAGGCACTTAAACCATTTGTTGTGACTATGAAATCATATTAGAGATAGCACCCTGGTAATAAAATTCCTGTAGAATGGGAACCTGATTTTTTACTTGTGACCCTAGATGTAACTGCATTATACGCTAATATTGAACATTATCTTGCAATTAGTACTTCAGAGTATACTTTTCGAAATGTATCGGCCTCATATTGGAAACATGTAGAAATGTTAAAGGAATTCTTTAAATTCACCCTACAAAACAATGTGTGTTTATTCAATGATCAATATTTCCTTCAATGTAGAGGAGTGGCCCTGGGAGCTAAATTTGCTCCATCCTTAGCAAATCTTTTCATGGCCCAATACGAGGACAAACATATTTATCAACGAGCGCGTTTCTCTGACAACATAGTTCATTGGAGAAGATATATAGATGATATTATAATTGTGTGGAAAGGCTCAACTGAATCTTTTGACAATTTCATACAATATGCTAACACTAACATGTTTGGCATCACCTTAACATAACATGCAAGTTTTTCACAAATAGATTTCTTAGATTTGCACATTTTCATTAAAGAAAACTCTATTCACACCAAGACTTTTCGCAAACCTACAGAAGTGAATTCAGTGTTACATGTCAGCAGCAATCATCAACAAAGCACCATTAATAATATTCCAGGAGGAGAATTCTACTGGGCTAGAAGGAATTGTAGTATATTGGATATTGGAAAGGAATGAAATCTACTAACCCAACGTTTTCTAGAGAGAGGTTACTATCCCAATATTATCAAAACAGCTGCACATCAATTTGCTCACACCAAACAATTAGAACTTTTATCAGATAAAAAGGCTAAAGATAAGCCTCATAAAATTGCTATCATTACACGATATTCATCCGATTCAAGTCTCCTTTATAAATTGGTGGACAAACATTGGCATATTCTCAAATTGGACAATGATTTGGATTTTTTTTTGTCTGATCATCCCAAACTAACATTTACTAAAGCACCAACTATCAAACAACAATTGGTCCATCTATTTTGGGCATGCAACCTGAAAGTACTGAAACAAATTGGCTTCAACAAAGTTGAAATATGCATTGGACAAATGTGGCACATTTAGAGATTCTTCAGGCAAGGAAATTAAGATTACACAGTTCATTAACTGCAAAACAAGTTTTGTGGTTTATGCCATTATATGTCTATGTGGAAAAACGTACATAGGCAGCACTATAAAGGCAGTTATGGATACGCATACAGGAGAATTTAGCTAGTCTAAGAAACGTAGATCCGAAATTCCCATTGGCTATACATTGGCAATCAGAACATCAGATGAGTAATCAAGATCTCCACTTTGTGGGTTTAATGAAAGTGAAGGAGGACAAAAGGTGAGGTAACAAGGAGCTGCAGCTGCGTAAAATGGAATCAAAGCACATTTGTTTTCGCCGGTCTACAGAGCATGGTTTAAACACGGATCATGAAAAGTATGTATTTTTATGATTCAGATTTCATCTAACCTAATCACAAATAGCTTGAAAGCATTCACAAACTCAACAATCAATATTTGGAATTATCTCAAGACCCCATGAATTAGTCAATGTGAATTGTAACAGAGGATAACTCCATTTTGCAGCTCCGGCAACCACCTTATTTGAAAATATTTTTTAATAAAGATAATAACATCTTACTGTTATTATCCAAGGATGCAAAATTCGTCTGAGTAATTTTATATTCTTAATTTACCATCAAAATTGCCTTTGCACCTCAGCGAATACAGTTAGTAACAAAATAACCCATCTTCTGTGGGTAATATACATTTCCGTTTAAATGGATAAATATGTTTTGCTTGTACAACCAAGTCTTTATGCCTATGGGTTTTTACAATCAGGCTCGCTTAATATAATTTCACCAAGTTAAGAAGTAATACAATATTAATACCAAACGGGCATCGGATGCACCATCTGTTCTCCCTATGACGTAGTTTGTTGACGTCATGACGTTATTTACGGCTTGCGTATGGGAATCCAATACAAATCGACATGGCGGTCCGGTGTCATTTCTTGACACATGCCATTTGCTGCTGGGACTTAGCGGAAGGGATCGAACTCAGCTATTTCTTTACGGCTGTAATTTACACTGATTGCTGACCAGGTAAATCATATTGCCTACCACTATTGTCAGAGATACTGACTTCTTCTTATTGTTATTCTCTTCCATATTTTTCGAGGACAATGGATATCAATGGCTTAAGCCTCTATATACCCTATGTATTTGGGCAACATCTCATTTTTCGATGTAATGGCAAAATATACATTTTTTGCGTAATTTCTGAATATCCAAAAAAGTGGCTGGGTGCACACCAATTGATGGTATAGCATGGCTAACAAGGGGATGTGGATAATATCCCATTTTACATTTAACCAACATAAATTTGGGTAGGTGTTGGAGTATTTCTGATTTCACTTTTTTCAATGTATTACAAAACAATTGAACATTCACTTTCAAACAGCAACTATTTTTTGAAGTACAAGTTTCATCCACTATACACAATAAGATTAGGACTCAATATTTAAAGTACGCTGGCTTTTTTTCTCCAAGATTTCTGAATCGTATTGAAATTCTCTTTTTTTTTTTTTACTATTGTATTTTTATGAGGCCATTGTCAGGCTCATAATAGATCTCATTACTCACATTTCAGAATTCCAACGATTGAATTCCAGTTTGGGGTATGCATCCCACAATGATCATCTGCAAATTCCTCTATCTGGTCAATGGGTCTGCTAATCACACCTATCGGTTTAAGGGGAACTAACCCCATGGTCATATCAATGTCTACCATGCATAATATATCAATTTTATAACACTCAAGGCAATCTTTATATACACTAATGCACAAGGTTGGATCGGTGTTTCTGCACATTGGAAGTTTCAATCTATGATTTATGAGTATAAGACTTACCTACAAATAGTTTTCTACTCTATTTTAAGAAATGTAACGTATTGCCAGATTGTTGTTCCTCAGGATGTGACAACAATGGTGTTTATTATTTGAATATTTTCTTTCTTTTGTATTAATCTTACCATGAGGTGGGTCTCCCATCCGTTTACAACCTCCTGTGTGGTATGTTCAATTAATTATATTTTATAATCTTATTGCTTTCTTATATGTATGATATGGATATCATAAATATTTATGTATTCACCGCTATTATTTTTTGAATATTGTTGTTTAATTGCCAACTTTTTAATTACACAGCCTTGACAACGACCAAGCTGGTCGAAACACGTGCCGGCTGTTCTCCTAAATCTCATAGAATAAATACATTTAATCTGTATCAAAGAATATGTACAAGGATGGACTAATTTCTTAATGGACATTGGAAATCATATTTGTTTAAACAACACGTTCTACTGTGCGCGAATACTATCTCTGGACTTCATTTTGCTATTTTCACATATTAGGAACCTTTGAGGGTGGTTTCTTCGTTTTGGAGATTTTCGCTGCCAGTATCATTGTAATTTTGGAAAATAGAGAATAGTAATACGTATCAAACCCTCGCCTCTCTATTTTTCTTAACATTTAGGGTTAATTGTGCTCTAATTTTTATGTTTGATCTTTGGAAATATAATACTACTTATTTCTATAGTGAGTTGCAAAGAAGAAAAAGTGCAAAGACACTTGACCTGTTAGTGTCTACAATATTATTGTGATACCAAAAACACAATCATTCACTTTTCTTAATGCTTTTGATATCTTGATTACTTTGATTCATATTCATACAACACAAAGACATTTGTTCTGGATGTCTTAATAATTGATAAAAAAAGAAAGGGGGAAACTGGCCTTGCCAATGTAAAAGGACTTGGTTACACCTTTAAAGAGCGAATTTAAAGAGCGATACCCAGACTGATCGGCCACCAGGGGGCGGAGATGTGGTAACTTCTCTGTGTCGCTCAGTCGCCGCCGGGAGAGAAAGGGACCCGAGCCCCCCCTTTGCACTTCCACTCGACAGACCTGGTGCCCCCAATATCCCCCACAACACCCGAGGCACACTCGAGCAAAAGTTGGAGATTGTGAGCCCCTGGGATACCAGAGGCACAGCATGTTGGAAAGAGCCCCTGTGGCAGTGGGCTGCCCACGCCATCCCTCAGCTCCAGCTGGAGCTCACGCCACCCCCCGGCGTGCAAGGTGTGGCGGGCCCAGGGGTGCAGGGAAGTCCTTTTGGAGGGAGGCAGCCCGCAGGGGGTGGTTCCAGCAATCAGCCCATGACCCTGAGGAGGGAGGCAGCCCGCAGGGGGTGGTTCCAGCAATCAGCCCATGACCCTGAGGACAAACGAACATTCACACCTGGTGTGCAAGGGGGAACAAGCCTAGGCAGAGATACGCCCAAGGTAAGGGACGCAACCGGGAAGCACTCTAACGCGGCCTGACTGCAACCCCCCAGGCTCGACACACTGCAGAGGTTGACCCCCAGAGAGCACTGCCACCCGAAGCTACCGGATTGGCTGCCATCTGCAGTGCAGAAAATCCTGGAGGTTCGTCCTGGGAGCTAGTAGGGCTCTGACAGACCACAGCAGGGAGACACCCCGCTCACACAGGTGCTCCACCGGCCCAGAATCAGGCGGGAGAGACCTGCCCAGAAACACAGGGGCCAGAAGAAGAGCTGCAAGACAGCACAGCACAGTGGGCAGGAACACATACTCGCCCCCACCCAGGACGGTCTGACCCTGGCCTGCTGACATCAAGCAGGCTGCACAGAAGACCCTGGAAGACCACTACAACGGACAGTAAGCACTCTGACACATCTCAGCAGCAGGGCCCCCCTCACTCACAGGCATCCCCCCAGCCCAGGGGAACCAGTTGGGAGAGGCCCACCCAGAGACACAGAGGCCAGAAAAGGAATCGCAAGACTGCACAGTGCGCTGGGCAGGAACACAGACCTGCCCCCAACCAGAACTGTGAGGAGGTGGAGCAGACCATCCTAGGGGTGCATGGGACCTGCTGGGTTGGAGTGACTGGCCCCAACCCCAACTGAACAGCATGCTATCTCTTAGACAGACCAGCAGAGGGGGGCCGACCCTGGCGAACAACACCCTAGAACATTGCCCAGCCCTGGGGAATAAGACTACGAGCAACCCCCAAATCTAAGAGGGGGAGCACTCCAACAACCCCCCACCCCCACGAGCGATAGCATCTTCTTCGGCCCTAGCCCACCTGGATGAGCTGGAAGGAGGCCCTGCAGAAGTTTTGCTACCAAGAAACCCTGGAGAAACCGGGAGTCACGACCCTCCACAAAATGGCAGACCAAGCAGACGACACCATGTCCACCAAAACATTGCAGTGCTAATTCAAGAAATAAGGGACATGAAGGGCCACATTGTTAATCACCTTTGAATATATGGGCCAGCAGTTCAGACTGGTCTTTGAAGAGGACATCAAAGGAGCAATCCGAGAATATGTGGACACCCCGGACAGACAGAGACAGCCCTCTGGAGAAGCTGCTGAAGGGTGGAATGGGAGAGGACTGCCGAGAGACAGGAGACGGGTCCAAGGCTCGAAAACATTTAAGAAATTGAACACACCACCACACAATGGTAATCCCTGATACCAACAAGGGAAGGATGTCACTTCTGGTTTAGCCCTGTTAATGCTCAGTTTGATGGGTGCCGAAGACAGGGGGGTTCCACCGTACCAGCAATATCCAGGTGAGACAAGCAGGGTGCTGGGACCAGGGGCGGGAGGAACTATGCTGGAGATGATGGGGGGGGTCTAATGGTTATCGGGATGGTTCTGGGAGAGGGCTCAACCCATAGAGCATTGCTGAGGATTAGCCCGGGGGACCGGGCGGGTTGGTGGTCCAGTCAGGTACCAGGAATGGTTGTATTTTCTGACTGGGCGCTGGGGGGGAGGTGGAGGAGGGAAGACAGTGGTGAGGGGAGGAAAGAGAACCTGGGGAGATATCGGAGAGGACTCATGGGAGAAGTTTGGGTCATGCTCCCTTCAGGGAGGTGGGGGGGTTTACAGGGAGAGGGGAGGGTTTGGGGTGTTACAGTTTTAGTGGTTTTTAACATATGGAATAGTTCATATGCGGGGCCTCAAGCAGCAATAGACAGTTCCTGGAACAGTTCCGCGATTCGCAAGGTGCCCGGGGAAAGAGAGACTCTCAGACAGCCTAATGGCTGATACGTTACCAACCTTGGGGGATAGGCTCTTTGACCGCTAGGGGACTCAATTCACCAACAAAAATGTCTCTCTGGCTCAGGAATTCTCAAGAGCTAAGCTAGACCTTCCTACAGGAAACACACTGGGTGAGGGGGGAAAGAACCAACTTTCCGGGGGCGGAATGGGGGAGGTCCATCAAGCATCATTCACGTCCAAAAGAGAGGGGTGGCAATCATTATGTCCAATACACTGGGATTCAAGACGGAAGCAACACTAAGGGACCCAGAGGGCCGCTACCTGTTTATCAGAGGGGATATCCAAGGAACCCCATTAACACTAGGAGTGAAATACTGCCCGAACGAGGGTCAGATACCCTTCTGGGAGAAAGTCATGGATAAGCTGCAACTCTTTGTGGGAGGCACTCTCATAGTAGGAGGGGACTTCAATATGTTCATGGATCCCTCCAAAGACAGGAAGAGTTTAGCTGCACAAGTTGCCCTCCCCCCCTTAGATGAAACCACATCACAAAATGTCAACAGGATCAACTCCGACTTAGGCTTGGTGGATTTTCTGACCCCCCCACTGGCCTCGAGACCTCTTCTTCACATACTACTCGAGAGTCCACGAATCAGTCTAGAGTATCAACTACCTCTTGGTTGACAGCTCATTATTAAGCCACAGAGAGGAGACCCGAGTGGACACGGTCCTGTGGTCGGATCACAATCTCGTGTGTGCTGCACTGTGAGGGGGCTGGGGGCTCCGGTGAAGAGGGAGATGGAAATGTAATGACTCCTTCCTGAAAGACAAGGAGACAGCCCAAACGGTGCTCGCTAACATATTAGAGTACTTCTAACTAAATGATAACGGGGAGGTGGATCCACACACCTTATGGGATGCATTTAAGGCCCAAGATTTGTGGGATTCTAATACGGATAGGGTCCCAAAAGAAGAGTGAGGGGAAGAAACTGGAAGAGTTCCTAAGGGGGAAAATCGCTGTGCTCCAGCCAGGACAAGTCCTGGAAGGTTCCATTTGCATAGACCAGTCGAAGATTCTAGAGAATTATAAAGCCCAACTAGAAGACTTGTTGCTGAACAAGACTGAAAGAAACTTGCGTTTCTAAAACAAAAATATTATGAAAAGAGTGACAAAGCAGACAAACTATTGGCCTGCAAGTTGAGGTAAGCCCAGGAAAGTACAATGGCTAGGGCCGTAAGGACCGACGGCAGGAGAATGCACTAGGATACCGCGAGTATAGGGACGGCCGTTACACGAAATTATGAACTGTCATACAAGTCAGAATTTGACAGAGACGAATCCCAAATGGAGGACTTCCTGATTACTCCCCATACCGGGACTAGCCAGAGATACTGCCACGGAGCTGGAAGCCCCAGTGACGGAGGAGGAAGTCATCCAGGCAATCAAGACAATGAAGGGGTGGGTACAACGGCGGAGGAAGACAGGTTTCAGTGACATTTTTTTAAGATGTACTGATCCACCCTGGTCCCACACCTGGTGAAAGTATTCAACGAGGTTCTGGAGGAAGCGACCACACCTGAGACAATGATGGGGGCCATCATAGTGGTACTCCCAAAAGAGGGTAAAGACCTGACATGGTGCTCATCGGATTGACCAATCTCCCTACTCAATACGGATGTAAAAATTCTGGTGAAGGTGTTGTGTTAGAGGCTGGAGGGGGTAATGCCATCTATGGTCCATGGTGACAAGGTTGGCTTCATTAGGGGATGCCAGGGATAGCATAACATCCGGTAGACAATCGCCCTGATGCACTATGCGCAAAAGGCTGACCTTGATGCGTGCCTCCTCTCGCTCCACTCGGAGAAAGCCTTTGACAGAGTCGAGTGAAGGTACATGACTAGCTTCCTAGAAATAACGGGAATAGGGGAAAACATCCGGAAATGGGTGGGAGCTCTGTACAGGGCACCATTCGCACGGATCAAGGTTAACAGGGAACTGACAGCTTACTTCCGGCTAACTAGAGGTACAAGACAGGGGTGTCCTTTGTAACCCCTATTGTACGCACTTACGGTGAAACTCCTGACAATAGCAATAAGGAATCACGAGCGAATAAAGGGTGTCCAGAGAGTGGAAGTTGAGTTTAAGCTTTCCCTGTTTGCGGAGGACATACTGGGGTACCTTGTAGACACGGCCTCCTCGCTCCCGATCTTATTCTCCCTTATCGACTCATTTGGGTCCTTCTCAAGGTTAAGCATTCATAAATCCAAATCGGTACTGATGCCACTCTGTGTAGTCGACCAAAGCCTAGAACAAAGAAGCCGAATGTTAGGGGTAAGAGTGGAAAAATCAGGAATCACATACCTCCGAGTACAGCTCGCAGCGGTAAACTTTGAACCACTGTTGGTGGCAATAAAAGCAGACTTGAAGCGGTGGGGCACTATGATACTATCCCGGTATGGGTGCATGACGGCGATAAAAATGAATATCCTCCCTCGACTTCTATACCTTTTTACAGTCCTCCCCACAAGAATCCCTGAGACTTTCTTCAGAGACCTTCACCGCTGTGTACAGAAATTTGTCTGGCAGACACCAAGGATCAAGCGACCCACTCTCTCCCTTCCGAGGGAAGAGGGATGCTTCGGTCTCCCCTTTGCTCTATACCATCAGGCAGCCCAACTGAGAGTGGTCTTGGAACAAATGCGAGACGACCTGGGGACATACTGGACATATCTGGAAGACATGGACACACACCCGGCCAAAGTAAGGGATTTACGCTGGACCCCTCCATATGAGTATACCGAATAGGCTAAAAGACCCCCTAGCCTGGGAGTATTGTGGTCCCTTTAGAAGGGGGACGACACACAGAGAACCTGTTCTCATGGCCTTCCCCAATGTCTTCAGATTGGGGCCAAGATATAGGATTGGGGGACAAGGGATTCCGCAACGCACAAACATGCTCCAAGAGAGGATTGGAGAGGGTGGGACAGCTGTTCAAGGATGAGGTGTTCCCAGACTATGGAGCGGTGGCAGAGATGTTAGGGGGCGACAAGATTATCATATTTGAATATCTACATCTGAAGGGCATCTTAACTGATCACAGATGGGGGGACAAGTTAAAATGCCCGCTCACACCGTTTGAGAAAGCACTGGACACCTCGCAAACGAGGAGAGGGATGTGTCTAAACTTTACAAGGTTTTGAACACAAGTGACAAGGCGAGCAGGCATGGTTTTGAAAAATACTGAAACAAACTAACTGGGGAGTAAATTACAGAGGCGGCTTGGGGGAAAATATATAAAATTGCATTTCACAGGAAGCTCTTTAGAGCACACATGGAACACAACTTCAAAATAAGGATGGCATAGAGACCCCCTGAAGATTACCCAAATGTTTGCAGGGTCGTCCCCGTTGTGTCCAAGGGGGTGTGGCTCGGTGGGCTCGAGAGAATACATGTGGTGGTACTGTTCGCACTGTAGTGGAAGGACCTCCTGGGGTGGATGTCTGAGATCATAGGTGATGCCCTCCCCCTCGACCCCATCAGATTCTATTGGGGCTCCCTCCGAGGGACTCCGATACTTACAGATACCCGAGAATGTGGGAAACGATGTTAAGGGTGGGCAGGGTAGCATTGGCCCAAAATTCCCACATAAAGGGGAATGGATTCAGAAACTAAGAGACAAGTACTTGATGGATAAGCTGATAGCCATGGTGAATGACGAGATGAATGCATTCAGGGAGGGAAGGGACGTGCACAGGAGGGAGTCGAAAGCCTTAACACTATGCCTGGGCAAGGGGAAAAGAGTTGAGGGGAGAAGGAGGGGTAACTATAAAAAGATGGGTAGGGGGACGGAACGGGAAGATGATGGGCAGGCAAAACAGGAATAGCCCGAGGAGACCTGGGAGCTACCCACTAAAAGAGCAAAACAGATTGCGCCTGGCCCACCTGGGAGGATAAATGTCCACAACTGAGAAAGAGAGACACACGGTCCACAAGGGAGTGATGCACAAAACCACTTATCTTTGTTTGGTTGGGGAGGGAGGCGGGTGGGAGCGAAGGGGATGTTTACTTGGATAACCTGAACTGCTACACTGTTATATGTAAAATTGATTATCTGTAATAAAAATGTGAAGTTTAAAAATAAACGAAAGAGAGAAACCCAGTCTACACATACTTCAGATTGTGGGCTTAAAACATTTTAATGACCCAACTATTATGAACTTTTTCAGGGCAAACACATACTTGATATTGTATAGAATTAGTCCATTTATCAACAACACCAAACAAGGTGTAGAAACGAAAAACAAATATTAAAAAAAAGAATATTCGAGATTGTTTGGAAACGCATCTTGTTGGATTATCAACTCTACACTTTAGAATGAAGTCAAAAAGGTAACTTAATGGTGGTTTGCATCTTTAGATATAAACATAATGTATCTAAGTGATCAATTGCTAATAAAAGGTTTCAAATACTGATAAATCTCATTATACATCTCTCAAGCAGCACAGCAAGTTGGTGTTAATGATACTTGTTAACTCCATATTTACTGGATGCTTTCCCTTTAGTATAATAAGCACGAATTAGAGTCTATTACATAGCTGTATCGGTAAATACAGAACAGTTTTTGGGGAAAGGACATTCTCATTAGTGCCAGGATTTAGCTAAGCACATAGGTGATATTACAAAAAGAAAGCCTTCTCACAAAACAAAACACAGTTCTTCTATTGACATCATTATCATAAGCTAGTATGCAGGGCAAACCAACCAAATAGATGATTATGTTTTTTAAGGATGCCCACAATAGTAACAATGAATATGAAAGTGAGATTACTGATCGGATCTATCAGTAATTGTGTAAAATATAGAAATGCATTTCAAAGAAAACAGATTCGAATATGGCATAACATTGGATTAGAATAGGTAGAAGAGGTGGCCATTTTTAGTTTTGTTTAAAAAAGCTTACTTTATGTCAAATGTAAGTTCTTGGTTCACTGTTGCTAACACTAATAGAAATGTCCCTGAAGAAGAGCCGATGGCTTGAAACAGGTGTTCACAGGTTTCATAAAAATATGGAGGTTTGACAATAAAAGTTTAATAAATCTTGTAAAAACGATAACACATACTGTGATATGCCTGTCAATTTCTCCTCCATTGTCTTCTTCAAATCCGCTTTGGCTGTTGCATTGGTCAGGCCTTTTGTTAGTTTAATTCGATGCTTGCATTGCTGGTCCATTGCTCTCATAGGTGATAAAAAGTGCATTGGCCATCGTTGATGTCCTACTTACCCAGTTCTGTGTTGATTTGCTGGAAGATCCGGACTCTGCTCCCAAAGTCATATCCGCTTTCACGTAGGTTTGTTTACAGTCACTTCAGTTCTTGATGAACATCGGATCTTTTGTGCAGTCACGGCATGTCTACATGGGCATTCCAGGTCAAAGGTAGGGCAAAACATGTTCTCCACAGCTACAGCTACTACTTTCTTGCCAGTGACCCGGTGACACAAGGTGCTGCTTTTCTCTCCTCCCATAGGGACCCATTTCTGCAATTGTCAGCATGGATAAGTGTATCTATGGTAGATTTAGGATTTCTTGAGGAGAATAAATAAGCCAACCCAGGCATGTCTGATGGCAGAAGGTGAAGCCCAGAGGCAGAGATTCAAAGGCCGAAAGAAGCAACCAGTGAGTTTCTATAAGAAAGGAAACCCAATCTGCAAGTGAAGGATTACTTTGAATCTGAGAGGTTGCGTGTATAATAAACCATGTTCTTAAAGGTCTCGGAGTGAAATCCTCCTTACCCTTTGAATAAATGAGAATACATTGTAGCGGAGTGGTCCTGTGTATATAAAGGCATGTTTTCGAAAGTCTCAGAGTGCTGGCCACTTTACAAAGGCAATTTACAAAGACTTGTAACAAACAAATAAAACCTTTTTCAATTATTACAAAAGTCTCTGAGTGCGGGGCACATTTTAAAGGCATTCTACAATGATCCATACATCGAGATTAATTGATTTAAGATCTTTAATACTTATTAAATTCAGAACAAAATGAAAAGCATATCAAACAAGATCATAAATGAAAGAAGCTTTTAAATACATCATGTGGCAAGTTTAAAAGTGAACGCAACTTTAAATTCAAGTCAAATTTATATTTCTCAAGGAAACAAAACTTTGAATACAAGAAATCAATCCTTATTGAACTTTAAAGTGAACAGAACTTCAGCAGTACAAGTGAGCCAACCATATCCAAAGGACACAAGTGTGGCGCAGACTTTTAAGAAAGCTGGAAAATATTAGTACACAAGTGAAAGTGAATCTTGGGGAAGGGAAGCCTGAGCTTTAACCTGTTCTTTGACTTGGGAACGGGGTGTCAAGATATTTTGTGTTTGAAACTATGTTTTGAAACTTGGGGAAGTGAACCCAAGTATTGCTTTACTCTTTCCACCGCCAGTCCTCACCGGCTGGCGGAAGCCGGCCGTTTTCCTAAGGGCCGTGCTTAAGGGCCTGTCTGTCCGTGTCAGACGTGCCGACGGCCGGTCCACCATGCTGTTTATGGGACCACTATATAATATAAATGCTAGGTCCTTGGTTGCCCATGCAACGGACATCTCTGACCTTATACTGGCAGACAACTTGGACTTCCTGGCCATCTCTGAATCATGGCTACGTGATGCGGCAGGACCACTGTTATCGCTAGCTGTCCCAGACGGCTATACAATATCTAGACAGAACAGAGATAAAACACGAGGCAGAGGAATTGCCATTATATCTAAATCAAGACTCGCTTTGAGACCTGCTCCCCCACAAATTATGCAATCCTGTGAAGTCCTCAACGTTAAACAGCCTCTAATCAACTCTCAGTCCCTCACCATCCATCTAATCTATAGACCTCCTGGCCCATTGGGAACGTTTGTGGAAGATTTCTACACTCTATTAGCCAACAACCCGAAAACGACTACTCAACTACTACTACTTGGCGACCTCAATCTAGTATTTAACGACCCGCTAGATAAACAAGCCTTAAACATAGGCGATATTCCGTCCGAACTTGTACTTTCCCAAAAAACGAACAAACCTACCCACAACAAAGGGCGAACTACAATTGTACGGCCAACATCACTTCCATCTCCCCGCAACTGTGGACTGACCACTTCCTCATGTCTTTCACACTGTCCACTATTAGACCACTCCCGTTGGTCACTCCAATTGCCCCACCTTGCTTGTAAAAGAATATTACAGTGGACAATGTGATCCCAGCCATTCTTCCAACCCTTACCTCACTGGCAGACTACTTGGATCCAAGCACATTGGTCAACGAGTATAATAAAGTTATGCTTACTACACTTGACAAAATTGCTCGACTCAAACTTAGACCTAGTAAGCCCAAACTCCACTTAAGCAAGTGGTTTACCCCCCCAGCTAAGGGACCTACGATTACTAAAGAGGAACAGCGAAACCACCTGGAGACTACTCTCGTCAGAAGACAAGTCCAAACTAACCAAAATATCGGCCCAATACAAAAAGGAAATATGCCTGGCTAAACACAATTCTTACAACGAACGTATATCTAATGCCAATTCCAGCATGAAGGAATTGTTCACCATATTAAAAGAATTAGAGTCACCTATTCCCACACCTGATATCTGCATCAAAAACAAAACATGGTGCTCAGAAATCCAACAGGCACTCTCCACTAAAGTAAGCACTCTACAGAACAAAATAGCCAAAAAAAAGCTTCCCATAACTTACTACCAGAGCTGAATAATTCAGCCCTCTGTTCCATTGAGACACCCTCTGACCAACCGGCTAGATTCTACTATACTAAAACATCTACACTTGAGGTAAAAAGTTATTCTGTTACTCAAGCCTTGATGCCAGAGTGACCTATGCCCAACACAGATTATAAAAGACGCTGCAAGAGATCTTGCCCCTTTTATTTCCAAACTTGTCAATGCCTCCTTCTCTTCTGGCTTCATTCCCCGTAACCTAAAACAATCTTGGGTGCTCCCATTGCTAAAGAAGCAAACATTAGATCCATTAATTCCTACTAACTACCGTCCCATCACAACGGTACCCTTCTTGCTCAAAATACTGCATATGATTGCTTACACACAGATCCAAAAATATTTGGAACTTCACAATCTCCTGGAAGCAAGACAATCAGGCTTCCGACCCCTACATGGAATGGAAACCACCCTCATCGACTTGAAATCCCAGATAGATGAGCTAAGAGGCAAAGGCAAAACGGCTCTCCTCTTATTACTAGACCTCTCAGCCGCATTCGACCTTTTGGACCATAAGGTCCAATGTGGCCACCTGGACTCAGCGGCCCACTTTTTCACAGAGGGCATCAAATGGATAGAATCATTCCTGAGCAACCGAACCATGAGGGTCTTCTAACCGTCAACAGCGGCGGACCCTATTCCCATCAGGTGCAGTGTCCCCCAGGGCTCTTGTGTCTCCCCTACATTATACAACATATTCACAAAGCCACTGTTTGATGATATGGACCTTCTTCGTATCAGCTACACTAACTATGCAGATGATACTCAGATTCTCCTCCCACTTTGCGGGGATTACGACAAGGATTTGACGTTGGGGAATAGAGTGCATCTCATCATCCAGGCATGGATGGCTACTCACGGTCTATGCCTGAATAATGACAAGACTGACCTCCTTATCTTGGGCACCCACTCTAACCTAAAGAAATTAGTCCAGGAGTACTTGTCCTTTACTATCAACGGAAATCTCATCAAGGTGGCCAAGTAGGTAAAGACCCTTGGCTTCTACCTTGACTCTACCCTCTCCTTCGACAAACAAGTGAAATCAATGGCCTCGGCCACCGCTTACACCTGTAAACTCATTAGGACAGGCAAACCCTTTTTGTCGAATGACAACTGCATGATCTTAGCCAGAGCCTTAATACTCTCTAGGCTAGATTACTGCAACTCCCCTTACATTGGTGCCAATAAATCAATTATTCTGAGGATACAAATCCTCCAAAATAACACCGTAAGAGCTGCACTTGGTGTGACCAGAAGATCACATATCTCAGAGACGAAGCGCCAAAATAACTGGCTCTCGACCCACAATAAAATTCTCCTAAAAACGACATCCCTCACCCATAAAGCACTCACAATGCTGCCCCCAGCTATCTCATGGATAGATTCCACAGGAGAACATCTATCAGACCTTTGAGACTTAGAAACAGGAACTGCCTCACCATTCCCAGATTATGGGCCTCATTCGGACTTGGGCGGTAAGGGTTAACGGTCACCGGTAATGATGCCGGTGCCAGAAAACCCTTACCGCCCAATTCCGGGGTCCCTTAGCGGGAACCGCAAAGGATGTGTGGTCTGACCACACGTTCTCTGCGGTTCCCGTTAAGGGTCCTTGGAGCTAATAACGGTAACGCAATTTGCGGTACCATTATTAGCACCTTCCCCATTCCCATTGAGCCCTATGAGGGCTCAAATGGTAATGGGGAATGGTCTACAGAATGGGGACTTACCGGGTCCTCCAGGGTTGGAATGACCCGGTAAATCCTCATTCTGCCAGACCGGACCCGGTTTGGGAGGCAGCACCATGGCTACCGGCCAACTCGGAATGACCCCCTTTGACTCACTAAGGTAGGTGGCGATAACTTTCTTGTGAAAGCTGCCAAACTCTGGAACTCTCTGCCACATCCACTTAGGGAAGATCAACCATACCTGAATTTCAGAAGTAACTACATCAACTTGCTCAAATCTACTGACCTGTAAGCCTGGCTAATGAGCTACCTACTCCTCGGTATTATGTATGTATAGTCAATCAGAATATCTTTAACCTAAAGTCTGCTGTATATAGATATTTGTCTGTGTATAATCTGTTAATTTGCTGTATTCTTGCCTATATCCTGTATTCTTGATTAATTTGTACATATGTTGTATCCTTGCCTATGTTTTGTAACATATAACTTAGCTTTGCATCTGTTGTAATTTCTGCGCCCCGATACCCCCGGGTCTGGTGCGCATTACAAATGAATGAACAAACAAACTCTCTATTACTTTGTACTTCAGGTAATCCTGAGACTTTTATTGGTACTGCTTTATACTTGGGGAAGGGAGCTGAAAGAAACTGTGAGCTGGACAGAGCTCCAAACTTAATGTTGAACACTGTTTTATTGGTTGCTGACATCCCTATACATTGGGCAAGATTAATTGTGAGGGCAAGTATAGGTTTTGGACACCGACAGATTCCTAAATTGAACATTTGCACATTGACTTTCCTTAGTTTTGGTTTGGTAGGGAAATCCAACCATAGTATAGGGCAAGATAGGTGTTTTTGCATCCTGACTGACGTTAATAAAGTTGTATTGTTAATTCAGAATCTGTTTGTGTCTTACAGCAAGATGCTTTCAAAATCCACCAAAATGTAGTCATAGGCGCCCCTCTGCGAGAACGAACACGCCCCCATTCACCTGTTCTTTGGGAAGGTATCCACTCGGGAGTCAGCAGACATATTTTAGCTCACTGTACCTTTCACAGATGGGAAATATCCATTTTGTTTCTGGCAGTTGTTTTAGTGGAGGTCTTTTTTTCGAGATAGGCGCGAGAATGGAAAACGAGAATGCACTTTTAACTGACAAAAGGGTTGCTTACATTAGAGGATGACTATGAACAAAACCAGTACCACACAGGAACACAGTCACTTGATCAGGGTGACTGCCTGCTAAGGAACTCGCCCTCTTCAGATGAGAAAAAGATCAGCACAGAGATAGTTTTAACAATACTGGTTATGGAGAAAAGATAGAATGGTTTGGAAAGAGCACGGCCCAGGACTGGACTGGATCTGCAATGCACTCTGGTCACAGGACTGGACTGGATCTGCCCTTCTTGGTTCTGAGGATATTGATTTTCAGTGGGCAAGCAGGAACAGCACAGCCTGTCTGTATTATGATGCTTCCCCTTTAGGCTTGTGGGGTCTGTTCTGGAATTTGAAGCCTAGCTGAGAATGGTTCAGCTATGCAATAGGCCTTTTGCTTTGCCAAGCTTCTGGAGTCTGGAGCCAAGAAGATGTAGAGTTCAGCAGCAGGGTGCTCCGCCAGATCAGGATAGTGAGTGAATCTGTCTGTCTTTATGTGTGGTGAGCTATCTCTATTTATGCTATGATAAAGGGGGAGTGTGGGCCGGTTTAGCCTAAGCTTGCCCCTTTGAAAGGTGTTTGGGTCAGAGTCTACTCCCTGTCTTGATGGGAGGAGAGAAACAGAGAGTCATCTTTATGGTGTGATTTTATGAGGCTGAGAATCCACCCCTAGCCCCTGGAACACAAAATCTACTTTTGGCAAAATACATATTTCCACATGTGCAACCTCTCTAAAGATCACATATACAGATTACATATTTTACCTAGCAGCTACTCCTCAAAACCCCTTTTCACAGAATTTTGCCCTTTTCACTCGGAACACAATGTCCAATTTTTAAGCAAATTTCTGCAAGTGTGCGTGTTTAATATGGGCATAAGTGTATTAAGTTTCACAGTTCTAGCGGAAATGCATTTTGCGTAAAATCATATTTCTTGTCATTTCTGCCCAGAACATGCCACGCAGTTCTGGCGCCTCTTCACCCGTGCATCCAGAAATTACATTAACACTGCTGTAATTTTTATATTTTTCACAATTTTACATAGTAAGTTATCTGTCTTTTTAAAATGTGTCCTTACGCAACAAATGATTGTTTAGCTCCACCCCTTTGATGATTTCCTGCTCGGGGGAAAGACCTTCCTTCTGTGAGAAACCTGCTATTCCAGTTTGGCAGCTTCAGCCAGGTTTACTTTAATGGTTAATTCTGTTGAATTTTCCTTAGCACAAAACAACTGATTGTATCAAATCACAGCTAGAATTCTCATTCAAGATTTTAAACCATGCAAACAATTACAATATGGGTTACTATCAGTACAGGCCTCTTCGATTGCAAACATTTTGAGTTTCAGTTTATACATGTTAAAGTTTAATCAGGCAGGGCCCTGACAGCTGTCATCCCAGCAGCCCTCTGCTGCACCGACATTTTTGACAGATCCACAGACAGGCCACTTTTGCTGTGGAAATCTCTTTATGCTTTCGTCTTTTTAGGGCCTTGTAGGTTCACAATGATTTCTTAACTAAGTGAATTGTAGGACCTAGCAAGAATTTTGAATATTTGAAAGTGTTCGGTACCGGCATTCTGACATTTCAGCAACAAAGAAAAAGGTGATTTAAAGCAATATTTCGGGTTTCATTTAGTAAAGCACTGCTTTTTCCTTCTGCACTCCACTTTCAATTGTGTCGGGGCCCAGTGACACATTCCGGTAGTGAGAGCTCTGTTCCACCACTGAAAATATGCGTGGCAGATTGGGCAGCTATCTTTTTGTGCATTGAGAAGCACGGTTTTCAGGGATTTTGGCACGCACAAGGGTTTTGCAGCCTTTTTGCTATTTTTGGCACCATCATAGAGTGATGCGGCATAGCAGAGCAAAAGTGGGTCGAAACATCCCATACACTGCAACATACTAATACGAGAGCCTACTATTAAACACCCCTATAGAGGCAGAGACAAAGTTAAAGAGCTATACTATATGCAATTCAGCGAAAGTGATGTATGCTATCCACTGTCCATGCAGAGTATATTATGTTAGCCGAAGGACAACTACAACCCCAACAAAACTCAGAAAACTATTGCTGATGGTTAAGAGCCCCTGAGATCCACACACAATAACGCAAACTCATTAAATTAGAAGACTTCAAAGAACCACAATATGCTACGACACAGAACAGAACGATGCGAGAGAAAACTAGGAGAAAGAATACATAAAATGGAACCACACAATGGCACCATGCCAACAAACTCAGACACAGCAACTGAACACACACCCATAAGCATGGCAGACAATAGAACTCTAAAAGAAGGCAACATTCTTTAGACCCAACACCATAGCTTGTGATGGACCACCCACCACAACAATTTACATCCACCAACGATGCTAGTGTCCCGACCCTCACCCAAAACCCCCTCTGACAAACCCATTGGCCAGGTGGAGCCAGGACTCGGGCCTCTAGAGCCTGGCATCCTCTTCAAAAGCCCTCATGGGGCCAGTCCTGGCGCCTGTGGCGCCAGGCTCATACACCATGAAAAACAATGGGCTTGGGAACTACTTTATTGTATTGTCAGCCAACATGGAGGCATCCACATAGCTTGGTTCCTAAGAACCAAGCTATGCGGTCTAGTGTTTTGGGTATGGTAGCCTAGGGACTACTGTACCTGGACTATTTTGTTGGGGCTATTTAACCACACCCGAGCAAGACAACACGCATCGCGTTACTTTTCAGCTTGCAACGTGACGCTCACCGCGTCCAGCTATTCCCTCGAACCTCGGAGAAGCAGAACCTGCAAGGAGACAAAAGGAATATCATTAGCAGCAGCATCTTACCTGCAGTCTTCATCTTTAAACACTCGCAGCTACTGAGAACAGCTTCCTCGAATCTGCACACCTCCCGGACAGAACGACCTGAAAGAGGAAGATAGAGGCAACATTAAAGAAAGCAGTAGAGACATTTACAAATTACGAACTGCTCAAAAGGCTTACCTGGCTGGTCGCCTCTCGGCTGGCACCACTCCGGACATTCCACTCACGCTGAAGAACACCGCAACCTACAAGGAAGGAAAACACATGTTAGCAAAGGCAAGACTTCGCAGCGCTGCGCATAGCGCTCACTTACCGCATCATAGCGCTCTTAATGCGCCATCATTTACCAGCGGGGCTCAACCACGCCAGTTCGCCGCGCTGGAGCTCTGCATACCTAAGGGAGAAAAAAAGAGGCATTTTAAACAAAGAAAGGCATGCAGGATAGCAACAAAACTAAAGAACAGCAATAAGACCTACTTGAACAATATCAAACGGGCCGGCGTCAGTGAAGTAACTGGACCGCACTCGCCCATGAACATACTGGTGAAGCTGCATAAACATAAGAACAAAGTACAGCTAATGGGGGCTGCAAGGAAGAAGGGAAAAATAGCTGTATGCGAGTGTGAAATCCAACTATATGACAAGCTGTCTCAGATTACATTAGCGAGCAGAAGAGCATTGAGACCACTTACGGAGGAGCTGAATAAGAGAACAATTAGGTATAGGTGGCTGTACCAGACAAGGTTGCAGTTCTGCATGGACAATGAAGAAAGAACTGTCTCACAGGTGGAGGAGGGCTTGAGGGTGCTGGGGATGACACAGGGTGAGGCCCCTGGGACCAAGTCGAGCGGCCATGCGGAGGAAAAGCTTGTAGAACCAGACTGAGAAACCTCAGGATGGATCATGAAGAGTTCACAGAAAACGTGATCGGAGGCTCTGGAACTGTTACTGGTCACATGGACTAGAATATAGGACAATGAGAGGTAAAATAGAAAGGAAGAGGGCTGGGAGGGAGGGTGAAACAGTTTGCGGTCCTCTGGCAGGGACTACGCCGAGAACCTGGGTAATCGATCCAGGGACATTTACAGGGGGCAGGGGGTTACCAGTTCAGTGAGAAATATGCCGCTGCTGGAAATGTGCTTACTACAACAAAGGGAGCGAGGGGTGTCGGGATTGCAGAGGGAATTTAACTACAGAGGAAGGATGCACAAGTTCATTTCTTGGAACGTAAGGAGACTGAACAGTCCAGACAAGAGGGTCACCATTATGAGGGAACTAAGCAAGGGAGAACCAGCGGCAGTGTGCCTGCAGGAAACACACCTGACCAAAGGGGACGAGTTACGCTTTAGACATAGGAATTAACCCACACAGTATCATGCTATGGCGGCAAATAAAAGGGCAGGGGTAGCGATACTGCTGCATAGATCCGTGCGAATGGAGGGGGTAAGAGTAAGACGGGACGGAGAGGGAAGGTACGTGATGATAAAAGGGGCACTGAGGAGACAACTATACAAATTGCCATCAGTATATGCCCCCAACTAAGGGCAGGAAGGCATTCTACTCAGGTTGCTGGAGGAGTTGAGCAAATTCCGTGAGGGAGTGCTAATCATCGCGGGGAACTTTAACCTGGTGGCAGACCGGGTATGGGACAGATCTGGGGGGATGAGGGGATATGCAATGGGCACAATGTCAGAATACTTGCTGGGAAGATTCCAGAAAGAGGGGGTTAGTGACGTGTGGAGGATGCATCACCCACAAGAGAAGGATTACTCCTTCTATTCACACGTTCACAAGTCGTACTCTCGTATCGATTATATTTGGGCAACTAGAGGAGTGATCCAAGCAACAAATAAGACACAGATAGGAAGTTTGAAGGTGTCGGACCACGCAATGATCTCGGTAGAATGGGATGAGGGGTATCTGAGGCGAGGAAAGGGGAGAAGGAGGCTGGAAGATTATATCCTGAGGAACCAGGTAGTAAGACAACAGACAAGAGAATGGGATACGCCTATTTATGGAGGAACTGGGTGAGGGGTTGGGGACATAGGGGAGAGATGGGACAGATTTAAGAGGCGGGAGGAGAGGGAGGAAGCAGAGAGGAAATTGGGGGTCGAGGGGATTAGGGAGTTGGAACACCTGCATAAGGAAAGGGAGATGCCCAAAGTGGTCAGGAAGCTAGCACACGCGAGAGGCCAACTCAGACAGATCACTAATAGGGCGGTGGAAAGCACCTTACTGAGAAGTAGGCAGAGGTTCTATGAGCAGGGAAACAAGGTGGGGGCGGCTCGAGCGTGTCAGATAAGAGTGAACGCGCAAAAGGCGTTAATAGAGGTGTTGGAGAGGAAAGGGGGATGGAAAGTTGGGGCCGAAGGGGAAAAGAGGAGGGTAGTGTAAGAATTTTATGCAGATCTGTATGGGGAAGAGGCGGTGAAAGAGGAGGATCAGAGGAGCTATTTAGAGAGCTGAGGGTGTCTGCGCCTCACGCAGGAGCAGGTACACAGTCTAGATGAGCCTATAGCATACGAGAAAGTGTTGCGGGTGATCGATAGAAAGAAGGGCAATAAAATTCTGGGGGAACATGGACTAACATCAGGGTTTTAAATGTCATTCAAGGAGCTCCTAGCCAAAGTCTTAACCAAACTATTCAATTGGTTTCGAGATTCGGGGGAAATAACTAATCAATAAACATGGCACATATAACTCTTATCCCGAAACCGGGGAAAGACCCACATTAATGTTCCTCGTATTGCCCTATTGCATTGATCAATGTTGACGCCAAATTGTACATACGGGTATTGGCGGCTCGATTGGAGGGAATTCTACCAGGGTTGGTGAACCAAGAGCACATTCAACAATATAAGGAGGCTGCTGCACATTATTGACAAGGTGGGGAAGAGGAGGATGCCACGCTGACACGCCTGATCATGCTAGATGCCGAGAAGGCGTTCGATCGTGTCAACTGGTCCTTTCTGCAACAAGTACTAGGAAAGATTGGTCTGGGGCCGAAATTTAGGAAAATGATTCTTGCAAATTATCGGGAGCCTCAGGCAAGGGTAAGAGTGTATGGGGGGCTGAATGAACCTTTCCCCGATAAGAAAAGGAATGAAGCAAGGAAGATCACCGACCCGGAAAGATCAATCCCGGCAATCATGAGGGAGATACAAGCATTCGCAGGTGTCTGGGTTTAAAGTACATTTTGGGAAGTCAGAGATATTAGATCCGTCTATTGATGAAGAACAGAGGGGATTGCTTGAAAAGAACATCCAGTTTGGGTGGGCGCTGGGGTCAGTTAAGTACCTAGGGATTAAACTAACGGCATCCATAAGGGGAATAGTGGGGGCGATTTCCCTAGGCTTAATAAAACAAATGAAAGCGGAATTAGATAGATGGAAGGGATTAGGCACATTGTGGTTTGGAAGGATCGCAATCATTAAAATGAATATACTCCCCCGGCCTTTTATACCTATTACAGGCAATTCCGTTGGCAGTGCCGGTTAGAATGATGAGGGATATCCAAAACGGTCTCATGGGATATATACGGGGAGGGAAGAAACCGAGAATAGGGAGAAAGATGCTATTTAGGAGTAAGATCAAGGGGGGGTGGCATGTCCCAATATATTGAAATACATTTGGGCAGCTCAGCTGAGAGCTATGGTCGAATGGGGGAGAGCAGACAACGAGAAGCACTGGATACAAAAGGAACGGGCAGTGGCAGGGGTCCACTTGGGGATGATCTCGGGATGAGGGCAGGTGGTAGGCCGGAGGCTCTTGAGAGGAACTCGATAACGAGCAATACAACAAAGATCTGGGATCAGCTAAATAAGAGATATGGGTTATCCCTCTGGCCCTTGCCAGGAACCCCAATTTGTGGTAATCCGGGTTTCCCGCTGGATAGAGAATATGGTAGGTTCAAACGCTGGATTGAGGGAGGGGTGAGTGGGGTGTGGGATTTATACGAGTGTATGCGTTATAAGTCATTTGAAGAAGGCAGCAGAGACTGAAGCCTAATAGACGAGGACCTATTTGCGTATCATCAACTACGGAACTGGCCTGGGGCGCTCGAGGTGAAGGAAGGGGCAACAAGGGAGCATACAGAATGGGAAAAGCTAGTGCTAACGTCAGTGGAGAATAAGGGCATGATCTCTGCAATTTATAGCCTCCTTCAGGAGGGAGAGGATCACTAGGAGATAGCAATGAGGGAGAAGTGGGGCAAGGTGAGGGGGGAAGGCATTCACGGATTATGTGTGGGATAGAGCGAGGAAAAGCTGGTTTGCCTCGCACAATTCATTGCAACAGAGTGAGTTGCAATATAAGGTGCTGCACCAGTGGCACTATACCCCAAAGAAGCTCCATCAGATGTATCCAACTAAGGTAACAGGCGCCCCTCTCTCGGAAGAACAAGGCATGATAACCTGTTCAGTGGTTGTTAACCAGATCTATCCCCTGTCGCCAGCGGAGTGCTGGAGGGGAGGCGGGGAGGTAGGGACTATAGAACATGTCGTGTGGAGTTGCCAACGACCCAGACACTTTTGGTAGGAGGTGAAAACGAAAGTACTGGAAATACTGGGCATCAACAGGGATTTCACAGGGACAGAGATCCTCCTGGGGATCAACCTACAAGAGAAGAAGGGGATGGAGGGGGAAACAGAAAGGTTATGGGCTAACTTAATGCTAGCAGCTAAGCGACACATAGCTAAACAATGGAAAAAGATGGAACCTCCGTCCATGGTACAGTGGTATTATGCCGTTTAGGTTACTGTGGATGTGGAAAATGGACAGCAATATTAAGAGGCTGCCTCAGAAAGTTTGGAAAAGTTTGGTCACCCTTTTTACATTATGCAAGTAAAGGCATGATGCACCTGTACATCCCGATGAGACTGCAGACACTGGGATTTTTGGAAGAGGGAGAGGCGGGCGGAGCAGCTTAAGGGGACTTTAAGAGGCTGTAGCGAAAGGAAGGGAACTGGTGGGGAGGCAGAGGGGGGGTTACGGATGATATTGGATTAAGTGGAATGTAAGTTTTGGTTTAATGCACTGTAATGGAATAATTTGTCAAAACCTATATGATGGGGCGGGGGCGTGGCTTGGAGCCGACGCGATGCAGTCGCTCCTCTAAAGCCGCCCTTGGACGGCCCGCTGCTTCAGCTAAAAGTCAGCGGTTCCTGGGGCCTATACGATCCACCGATGCCAGCTATGTGGATCGGAACCGATGGAGCACTAGCGGCTCTAGGATGAAGGCTGGGAGAGGGAGCACTATGTCCGTACTCGTCGCCTGAACCCTGGCCCCCCCCTCTGAGGCTCAGAGATCCAAGATGGCGGGCGCACGTATGATGGCGGGTGCAGTCACGAGTCGAGGGCGATCCTCCCCGTAACACTTGAGCCGGAGGGGACGGTCGGACATCCGGATATCCAGACAAACGGGGACTATTTCCATCGGCAGGCGAGGGCCCCCCCCGGAACCGGCAGGGAGCCCCGCATACATCGGCCCCGTTTTGCGCGCCCTCTCCCCTTTTCTTCCTGGGGCGCCCCGACCCACGCCGCCTACACACGGACAGAGATCTACGCGGCTGCGTTAGTGGCCCACCTGCAGCTCTGTGGGGCCTACTTTCCGGCTCATGGACACAGATATTGACCCTAAGAAGCGATTCAATTCCTGGAGCGAAGATGAGAGACCCTCCCCCCAACTGTTGGCAGCGGGAGCCTTCAGCAGGAGCCCCCTGAGAGATTTAAGGTAGACCTAGCTCGCTTCCTGGGGCGGCCCGGCCCACAATCCTGCTCCTCCTCACCACTACATCGCTCCCGGCGGCCATTGTCCTGCCTCTAACAACTAGCGTGATGTCCAAGCAACAAAAGACCACCAAGTCTTCGGACATAGCAACTCTGCTGACCGCTTCTGACAAAGCTAAAAAACAAGATTCTGGTACCTCTATCCCACGGGAATCCCTAGATAACAAGGGACCTTTGGCGACCAAAGAAGATATTCGTGAATTCATGGCGGATATCAAATCGGAATTCCGCTCTTGTATGGCAGAACTCACAACTAAACTGGAAAGCACAGACAAAAAGGTCTCGGAGGTTGAACAAAGAGTAGGAGTTGTTGAGGATCATATCCAAGACAATGCCTCCGCGCTAACAGAGGTCCAACGCTCAATCGGACTACTGCAGGACAGGTGCGACATCCTGGAATACATGCAAGAAGACCTCGAAAATAGGGCCTGACGCAACAACCTCTGCATTCGGGGGTTTCCCACCGCGATCCCAGACAAGGGGTTAGCTGAATATGTGGGCCTCTTTTTCCAATCTCTTCTCCCCGACGTCGAAGATTCACTGCTTCTCCTGGACCGCACTCACAGGCTGAACCCCCGATGCGGAGTGGAATCGGATGGCCCAACATCATTACTAGGGTGCACTTCTTTACTACGAAGGAAGCCATCTCGGCAATAAGCCGCTCCAAAGACGAAATTACATTTCAAGGGACTTCTCTCCAGATCTTCCAGGACCTTTCTCCGCTTACTCGTCAAAAGAGGCGAGCCCTTCGCCCTTTAACCGCCCTTCTTCAAGCTCAAAAAATCAGCTACAGATGGCTCTTTCCCACAGCTTTGCTATTTTCGTACAAGGGCTTGCCCAGGAAAATTAGCCACCTGGAAGATGCCACTGACATCCTACGTCCAAGATGCTTCCAACCCCTCATCTCTCCCGCCCTCCGAAGCAACGGCTGATTCAATCCTGGTGGCCTCCCCTAATCCCACACAAAACTCTTGGTCAAGGGTTCCCAGATTCCGGAAGAGTAAATAGCCAGATGCGACTCCATGGTGGAGCTTCCACCTCGATCCCAGCTCACAATCCGGCACCATGATCCGATCTACACCCTCAGGAACACAGACAAGCTTTATTCTTCAAGCAGCGGGCATTATTCCACGGCCCATGCCCGGTTCCAAGGCACAATCCATCTACGAGTCCTTGGAACAAACCACTACGATTACTCATAAACTTAGCCATGTTGCCTACACACTGTTCGATGACCCCGTTGGACAAGGGTGGCATTAGATCCACAAAAGGTCAGCCACCCTCAGTTAAAACTCGGTCCCCCCGTTGGCGGCCCGAGACAAAAACCCACAGGCAGGTTGGGGAATGGCTACACACTCTGCGAAATGATGGCTGATTCCACTATATTTCCCCCTCTCCCCCAAGACTCGTCAACCTCCCCGGTCCTGGCCCCGAAACATAGAACTTTAAGGTTCATCTCCCTGAATGTCAAGGGACTAAATTCGCCCGCCAAACGCAAGTCTATCCTACAGAAGCTTCAGAACGATGGTGCAGCTGTGGCTATGCTAAAAGAAACCCATCTGCTGCCGGCAGACCACAGCCGCCTGCGCTCCTGTGACTTTCTGAAGGAACTTTTCGCGTCTGGAAACTCCAAGAGGGGTGGCACAGCGATCCTATTCGGGAGGGGCCTGAACCCTAAGATTCTGGACTCTATAAGCTGCACGGAGGGGCGATACATGGCGGTGAAATGCCTATTACTAGGACAACTCTACTCTATAATCTCTATACACGCACCCAACTCAGGCCAGGCGCTGTTCTATGAATCCCTGTGTACAACCCTCTCCCCGTTTTTGGAAGGCCAGATGGTGATCGGAGGGAACTTCAATGGGGTCCCGGACCCCTCGAAAGACAAGTCACACCCACCCAGCGCTGGAGACCTCACCATAGCCCTGGCTCTCTTACAACTATTTAGAACCTTGGGGGTGGTGGATTCATGGAGAGTTCTCCACCCATCCGAAAGAGACTTTTCCTTTTATTCCTATGTCCACCGGACCTTCTCCAGGATAGATCTTCTCCTAGTGTCCCCACAAATCTTTACGTTTACAAATGATGTGACGATTGGCTCCAGAATCTTGTCTGATCATGCTCCGGTGACCCTGGAGATCGAGTGCAGGAACCAGCTAACCCCCAACAGCGCAGATGGCCCCTATATGATCCGATTCTCAACAAGATGCCACTCAGGGACGCAATCGCAACCACGATCTCCAACTTCTTTAAGGAAAACCCCAGTGAGGACACCTCTACCGCCAACACTTGGGACACAATTAAGGCAGTAGTGCGGGGTGAACTGATTGCGCAAGGAGCGGCATACCATAAACACAAGCGTCAAACTAGCCAGAACCTTGAGGAAGATCTTAAAAATGCAGAAAGGACCCATAAGGAGAAGGGCTGGACCCCTAAAACCCAGTGAGCCATCCGGATAGCACAGAAAAAGATTGAGGCCCACTACGCTGAACACACTGCCCACCAAATGGCAAAAGCAAAACAGTTTTATTATGCTAAAAACAACAAAGCAAATAAGCTACTAGTGGCCAAACTTGCCAAAGCGAAGAGGAACAATACAATTGTGGGCCTGCGGGACCAATGAGGCAAGGTCCATTACGCTGATCAGGACAAAATGCGGCTCGCTGCGGCCCACCTAACTCAGGTGATGACCGCTCCAGCACGGGACATGGAGCAACAGAAGGAATATTTGCGGGGTGCGGCACTTCCCCAGCTAAAAAGAACAGCCCGTGACTCTCTGGAGGCACCGATCACTGACGAAGAAGTGGACAAGGCGATAAAAGCTCTCAAATCCCGAGCCCCTGGCCCTGATGGCTATACAAACAGGTTCTACAAGATTTTTAAACCCCAGCTATTAGCTCCTTTGGTACAGTTGTTTAACTCGTTCAGGACCACGGGCACTGTAACCCCGTCCATGCAGGAGTCAATTACGGTCTTACTACCTAAACCAGGGGGTGATCCGAAGAACCCTGCATCATACAGACCCATTGCCCTGCTCAATATAGATGCCAACATTTACTCTAAAATCCTGGCGTCTCGTCTGTCTCGATTCTTGCCGGAGATCATCAGTGCGGATCAGAGTGGCTTCCTCAGACACCGCTCCACGGCCGACAACATTCGCAGAGCCTTGGATCTGGTGGAACTTGCTTCCCGAGAGTTGGTGCTCCTGGCCCTGGACGCGACCAAGGCGTTTGACAAAGTGGATTGGACTTTCATGAGGCTTACCCTGGAGGCTTTCAGATTTGGCCCGGAGTTCTGCACCATGACGCTGGCAAATTACAAAGCCCCCAAAGCCCTTCTTAAGAGTTAACGGCACCCTCTCCTCCCCCATCAACCTAACTTGCGGAACCCGACAGGGATGCCCACTGTCGCCACTTCTCTTCGCTTTAATTATGGAACCGTTTGCCCAGCGGATCAGGTTGAATCCTGCAGTCGAAGGCTTACAATCAGGCTCGGCGCACCACAAGCTGGCCCTTTATGCAGATGATGTCCTCCCGACTATCACGAAACCCCGCTCCTCCCTTCCTCAAGCCCTGGCTGAGATAACGAGCTATGGCAGGGTCACAGGCTTCACAGTTAACGACCGGAAATCAGTCGCCATGGGAGTGGGCTTGACCGAGAAGCCCTGGTTCCACTGTGCCCAATACACTGGTCGACCAAAGAATTTAGCTACTTGGGAGTTCAGATTCCAGCCAGTCCAAGCGAAACTTACCGGGCTAATTTTCCCTCACTGTTTACGAACTTGGAGGCAGATTTGAGATGCTCAGCAAAACCGGAGATATCGCTGATGGGCCGTATTACAGCCTGTAAAATGAACTTACTGCTGAGATTTCTGTATGCATGCCCAACACTCCCGGTGCCGGTCCCGGCACCAGCCCTTCAACGCTTACAGAAGAAAATGCTGCAGTTTATGTGGAAGGGGAAACAACCCAGGATCCCTAAATCCACGATGCTGGGCAACGCAAAACTGGGTGGGCTCGGGGTCCCTGACTTGCAGAAATACCAAATGGCGGCTCACCTGTCTTAAATCCAATCATGGCAAGTCCTTACCAACCGCCCCAGATGGGTAGACCTCCAACAAGCGCAGCTGCCCCTCCCACTACGCTTTCTCCCACATGTCCCCCCTCCGGAACGGCGACAGTGGCGGAATCTCCTGGCATCCACCAAACACACCATTTCGGTGTGGGACAAGGCGTTGAAACAGAAGAAGATCCCGACGGGGCTCAGCCCCCTCTCCCCAGTGTTCATGAACCCGACCTTCTCTCCTGGTCTGTCTCCCCGGAATTTTAATGCATGGATTGCAGGAGGCCTAGAGACCCTGGGTCAAGTTTTTGAAGGGGGCCATCCCTGCACCTTTGAGCGATGCAAAGAACTTTTTGGGATCCAGGAACGAGATAGGTTCACATATACCCAGCTACGCCACTGGTGCACCCATCCTCAGACTCGCCAGGCGGCTACTCGTCCCCCCACAGCCATCGAATTGACCCTTAAAGAGCTTCCTCCCCGAGGACGAATCTCCACTCTGTACAGACTCCTCCAAACGGACTTCCTAACCTCCAAGACCCGGTATATGGCCCTATGGGAGGCAGACTTGGGCCATCCAATTGAAGACCAACAGTGGGTCGACATCTGGTCCCGGGCTCACACCTCCTCATCATGCATCACGAACAGAGAGTGCGCCTACAAGATCCTCCTCCGGTGGTACTACCCTCCCCTAAGACTCCACCACATGAACTCCACGATCAAACCTCAATGCTGGAGGCAATGCGGCCAAATAGGTTCCTTCTTCCACATGTGGTGGTCCTGCCCCAAGGCCCAAACCTTTTGGAAACGATGCCTACTGCATTAGCGGACATCACTCAGGTGCAACTGCCCTTGGCCCCCGAGCCTATCCTCCTTGGAGCACCGGTCCACGGGATCTACCCCAGGTCTGGCCCCAAGGCCAAACTACTGTCACAATGCCTACTTGCAGGTAGGAACGTGATAGCCCGCACCTGGAAAACGACAGAAGGCCCTCTCATGCCTTTCTGGTGGATGAAGGTCTGGGACATCCTGATCGCCGAGAAGGTGACGGCTGCCTGAGCGGGCACCCTGCATCGCTTTCGCAACATCTGGGGTCCGGTATTGGAGTTTGACCAAAGGTTCCCAGCCCTGACTTTCAAGCCCCATCTGGCCAGGAGAACTATTCGGGATGAGTCCCCCCACAGGAAAGTGAGGAAGGAACTTGAGCCCAAGGAGTGGGGGGGAAGGGGAGCATCAAATGGGATTACTGTATGCTACATGTCGCAAGTGATTAAGCTTTGTATTGCCATAACCTGCCTGTTTAAAATAAACACGTTTAAAAAAAAAACCTATATGATGGATTGTTTTGGTACAAATCTTTATGAACAAATAAAGATGTGGTTCTATAAAAAAAATTAAAAAGTAGTAACTTAAAAGAACAACTGGAATCCTCGAAACCATCAACCGCAACCCTGGACCAAACTGACCTAGATGGAAAAGCAGACGCAATCCTTAAATGGATCGCTGAAACAATAGACAGCTTCTTCCCGGAAACAACTCTTCATCCCATCACAAAAGAAAGTAGTTGCAAGATGGTTTACAACCCACCTCAATACAATGAAAAAAATAAACTGGAAACTTGAACTGGAATGGACGAAAAACAACGACCACGCAAAAAGAATAAACGATCAAAAACAAAATCAGACCATACAAAAGGAAACTCTCAAAGCCAAAAAGAAATACGACAACCGAATCACAAAAGCCACCAACACCCAGAAAGAACTCCCACCTGGATGCAATAACACACTGGTAGCCTCACAAAAACTATGCAATGATCTTTCAGACAACTTTAAAAATAAAATCACTGGCAGGATCATACAAAGCATAGCAATCAACCAGACCGTGCAACATGCCCCACCTACCCTGGAACCACAGAACAAGCTGCAAAGCTTCACCAAGATATTAGGAGTGAAATTACTCAAGCTGGTGAAACAAAGCAACAAAGCAGGCTCCCCAATGGACCCCCTGCCCACCAGACATCATAAATCAATCCTTACACAGGAAACATCATTGGAGTGCCACAGAAACCGCTTCAAACAATCAGTCTCAATGGGAGAGTACTGAGGGCTTTCACATCTGCGTGCATCAAGCCCCTCCTCAAGGATACAACGGGCCATGTGGAAGACCTCTCTAACTACAGACCAATATCAAACATTCCCTATCCGGGAAAACTACTAGAGACCTATGTCTACGAACAAACACTGGAACACTTCGAAAACCACCGACTATTGGGCCAGGCAAGTCAGATTCAGACCCAGGAGAGGAACAGAGACTGTACTTCTCTCTATTTGGGACGACCTAAAGACCAACGCAGCATTCGACAGAGTCAGCCACAACATCCTCATCAAGAGACTGGAAAGAATAGGGATCATCGACACAGCGCTGCTCTGAATTAAATCTTTCCTATCTGAAATAACAGAAACAGGATTGATAAAAACTTTCAAATCTGCGCTGCGGGACACCACCTGTGGAGCACCACAAGATTCTACCTCTTCCCATTCCTCTTCAACATCTACATAACTCCACTAATTAACCTCATCAAAAGACAGCTTCATCTGCTACAACTACACAGATGACACCCAAATTATCTACAAAATTGAAGATGTACAAAAGGAGAACACAACACTAATATACTGTCTTAAAGAACTCTACACATGGATGAACAGCCTCTAAGTCAACCCATTCAAGACAGAAATTATGATTATATCCAAAAGCCAAATAAACAACCAATACATCTCATAACCCACGTTACTAGAAACAGTGCCCACACCATCCAAAATTGTCAAAAGCCTTGCAATCCCAATTGACAACAAGCTAACCTTAGAACAACAAGTAAACGAGATAATCAAGAAATGCTTCTTACACCTGCACACGATCAAAAAGATTCTATCATTCCTCTCCTTCACACAAAAAACACTGCCATCTTCTCCCTCATCATGTCCAGGATAGACAACGCCAACAGCCTACACTTCGGAATGTCGAATTATCTACTGAAGAAACTGCAACGTATACAGAATGCAGCGGCCAGAATTCTCCTCAAACTCTCACGAAGGGACCACATCACTACAGCGCTAAAGGTGCTACATTGCTGGCAGTCAAAAAACAAATTACATTCAAGACAATGTGCGCAACACACAGCAATCCACGGCCAAGGAGAAGAATTCCTACAAAAGAAAATCACTATTTACCAGCCGCCCAGAACACTCAGATCCGGCGATGACCTCCACCTAGAACCTAAACCATACACGAGGAAAAATCTTAGTGGATCGACATTCTCTTGCCTAGCCGCCAAACTTAAGAACTCCCTGCCGTGAGAAATACGAACCATGAAGGACCATCAAAAATTGAGAAAAACCTGGCTTTTCAACACAGAACTGTACTAAAACGAAACAGCAACACCCACACCTCACATAATGAACACACAAATGACAAGACGGGGGACTAGGCCAGACCACAATGAAGTGCAGAGAAGTAGAGAGACCTCTGAATGGGAGGGAGACACCAGGTGCACCAGTTCCCATAGACGGCCCTACCAGAAACAAAACTGAGCGAGATAGGACCGACGTAAGTTGAACCACAGACAGAGGGCTTTACAATAAAAGGGGAAAGAGTGGCGACCAAACAGATAAACCACTGGGCCCAGGGAGCTCAAGGGCACAGGGAAGAGGTACCTCCCTACTCCCAAGGGGCCCAGGCAGGCTTTGGTGGCTGCACAACAGGATGTGCCAGGGGCCAAAGCAATGCAGACATCCATTAGTCTGTACATGGGGGGTGGAGGAGATACCTCCACTAAATAGCCCTGCTAACAACCCACAAATCTGCATAGAAAATAGGAGTGAGACCCATAGTACACCACAATGCACGGCACTGCCAAGGATATATGCCACCGGTGGTCAAAACTGAGGGGGTACACTAACGATAAATTATCACCACTAACCAACCCACTAAAAAAAAGCAACCCTCTGCATACCCCTCTCAAACACAAAACTAAACACAACCATACCTCTACAGCACAACAAACAGCACACACTTCACTACATCGCAACAACAAAATAAGCCACACATAGCCTCGAACAAAAGGACATGAAAACCACTGACTGAAAATTCACACCTTCGCTCATGGAACGGTGTAAACCGAACTGAAGCTGCCAACAGCACATCACAGCTCGCGCGTGCTTTTTTCCCCGCTCAGTAATACTAACTTACACACCCCGCCCCCACATCTTAGCCTCTTGTTTTCCAGATCTGCCAAAGCACAAAGGGACCCACTCAGGTGGTGGTCGTTTGCGGTAGAAAGAACCTTTAGCATAACTAGACATGGGAAATTACGTTGGACAGAACATAAATCTCAAATATGTACTCAAAACCAGAGATTATCTATAGTCTTACATGTTCAGGAGAAGAAACACTATCTCACAGATGAGACTACGTGTGCCGAAAAAAGTGAACCTCCCCAAACAGGATGGCAACCTGTTACACATTTTACAACGATGAGAAATTCTCTGGATTGAGGCCCCGGCTTCCCTATCCCCAAAGACATGAACAACTAGTTTGAATTAAATTGCTTTATTTGACTTTTCATAGTGCCAGACTACACTGCTTAAGCCAATTTATACAAATAAAGAGGTATAAAATACCTGAGATGACATCACTCGATCCTAGAATGTTGTTTAAACTCATGACATAATATTTAGCACGAAGCAGTAGGGGACTGCCCCCCCCCCCAATGACCGTACTCCATGGTTCCCAGGCACAACTTAATGTTTAGGCAGTGTGAGGAATCTGAGGGCATTCTCCCATCTACTTTCCTGGGATCTTCCTTTCAGGTGGCTAGGGAAAGGCCATCGCTTTTGGATCCTGACCATGGGGGTGGATATGCGAGGGATGATCACCTGGGTGGAGGGACCACGGGGAGTGGGGAGAGGATGATGATGTCTTCAGGTGAAATATGGTATACCCCTTTCCCGTATGAAAATGAGTCCTTCCCTCCCCCTGCCTTCATATGGTATTTAAAGTCTATATCCCTTCCACATACACCCACTGTCCCAAAATTATAGGGTCAGGCATGTCCAGTTAATTGGTACAATTGTCTCTGAGTATATGCTAGTGTATGAATATATGTGAAAAGTGGATACACTGTAGTAAATTTATTTGTTTTTGTTTTTAGGGAACTTGAGTAAGGGGCAATTCCCCTGAAGATGGGACTGGGTCCCAAAACGCATTAGGTCAAGTCATCTGTATCCTTACATTAGGTGTTCAATAGATGGAGGCTACAGGGCACTAATTACCCAATAGGTATTATTTTTGGATTTTTTTCTTATGTTTTCTGTTAGTGCTACTCAATGTACTTGGGTTGTGCATTGGCCAATAGGTGTGAAATAGGCATGAGGGCCAACATATGAAGACATTTTGGAACAAAACGTGCTCCGAAATTCCTGCAAGAGGACTAAGGTTCATATTATTTTGTGGTGAAAATACCTGGTTACTATTGCAACCGTCTTCTTTTTTAGAGTATTTTTTTTTTGTCTACACCAAACAAGTACAATAATTGCAATAAGAAGAATTATTGTGAGGTCTCACTGTGGGCCTATTAATACGTGTTCGGTTGTGTTCTGGATGGTGTCATCTAGACAATTCCTTTAGGGGTTGTTTCATGGGATACCAGGGTGTACCATTTTACAACCTGCAACTTTAAATCTTGTTTCAATTGATGACATTTGAAAGTAATGCCTGTAATTGCTGAGTGTGCTCTCCATTGGTTTTGTTCTTTTGATTTCATAAAGCCATGTCTACTATGTCTTTTAAAACTCCAAAGAAAGGAGATGCAACTTTGTGAGAAACTCTCAGATCAATGGGTTGAGTGATGAGAAGCTGCAGATTTTTACTTAAGCGGAACAGTCTTGGGAAGCAATCTGCAATGGATGAAAGTGCAACCCTATGTATGCCCATATTAATGTGAAGTCTTTCAGAAAGCTGTACTTCAAGTAGTATGGGCAAGGAAATCCAAGAGGATCAATGTGACCAGAACATTCACGTCAAGAGGTTCCAGCATTTGGTCACACATAATGGATGATCAAAATCGGTATCCTATAAGCACAGACATCAGATTGATTTTCAAGGAATAGATACGTCATGTGTTGGGTGGCTGTGATGCTTTTGATTATTTTACCCAAGAATAGAATTCTGGAAATTGGGCCGCAATCAGCAGCGATAGTAGGATCCAGATTAGGTGTTTCAAAATGAGAGTGAGCAAGGCTGTTTTCAGGGTTGTATGACTGTTCCGGTTTGCTTTACGTTGCATAAGATCTAACTTTGCATGCCTGCAATTGGTTGTACCACTACATTAATATATTGCTTCATATTGGTTTCAGGGCACGTCATGCGAGGCCTTTAGATGACTGGTTAACTTAATCAGAGGTGACAGAGGTAAAATTACAAAAATATGACAGCCTTTTAAGGTTTTCTGGATCCTCAAAACCTCCTCTTGGAAAGCTGTGGCTAGTTTCTTCGCTAGTTTTGGAAGAGAGTTGAAGTTAGTTTACAATGGGTTGCTTAGCTCAGTGTAGATTTAAAAAACTTTTTCCGATTTATTTGGGGGATGTAAAATATATATTTTTGTAACCTTTTGCTGGCAAAAGGATAACCCAAGATCTTGAGTTTCAGTCTGTTTGCTAGTTTTTGATTTTGTCACTAAACGTGTTCCACATTTCTTTCATGTAAATACCATGAGGGTTTATTTTGGCTTTGAGAATTTTAACAAGGCCACAGTGGAGAGACTAGGACATGAGGAGGGGGGAGACCTTGGAGACCGGGTGCTGCTGTCCACTCCATGAAAAGCTGGCCCTGGAGGCAGTATGAGAGGTGGCAGGGTCCCCACCATACCCATAGCCATGCCTGTCACCTAGCAGATAATGTTCTGAGGCACAGGAAGTATAATCTTCCTCTGCAAACAGGATCAAAAAGACTTCGGAACATGTCACTAGCTGAGCCATGTGTTGCTACCAACATGTCACTCAGTCACTAGACGTGTAGAGAGAGCTTGTATGGAAGGAAGGGGGACAAAAAAAATAAGGAGAAGGGGTGAAACAGTCTGGGAGGAGAAGGGGAAGGAGGAACATCAGAGGAAGCCAGGAAAGAAATGAGCGGGGAGAGCAACAAAGAGGGAAAGAGAAGACAAATCATAGAAGGCGGATAAGGTTTCAAAGAGGAAAGTCTAAGAATAGATCCTGGAAGGAAGAAAGAGGAAAGAGTCCTTTAAAATCAGAGACAGGAGAGTCCTGTTCTGCTGTACGATAAAAGGACACACCAAGGGTCAAGATTAAGCTTGCAACACATACCTAGAGATGTAACCTCTAGAAAAGCATCCTTTTTTTTTTTAGGGGGCTACGGTAAAAAAACAAGGTTAAAGCACCTTTGGGTTCAAATGTGTATGATGTATTGTCTGATACCAGTACCCCGGATGACCTAAGGGTGTTGGGCCTAGTAGCAGAGTCCAGGTGAACCAGTGTGTTGGCCTAACAGCCCCTACACCATCCAGCAAAGACACAACCAATACAGAAGGATTTCAGACATTCTGAAATCCTTGTCACAGTTAAAACAACCTGAGATGCGACTTGAACTCAGTGTAGATGGACAAACAGAGGATCACGATCCGCAAGCAAGTTAAGATGCTGGCTTCAAAGAGTGTAACAATCACGATGTTGAAATATCTGCTCCTTTTTAGTCTCAACAATTCACATACATCAACTGTTTTGACAAAAGCAACCCTTGAACTATCCCCCAGCTTCCGTGAATTGGTAAGGCCTTCTGTGACAACTCCCAGTCGGAAAACATAAAAACCATTCATTTTGCTCCAATCCAATTGCCATCTTTCTCTCTCAGGTTAGCATACATTTTACTTCCTTTCTAGACATCAGGGATAGCTTTTTATAGATAGCTGAAACAAGACCTTTATGGAGGTCGCACCCTAACAATAAAAACTGTTGGGGAATCAACTGGCACCGCCTTAGTCCTCGGATATAGGAGCCAATGCCCTAATTAAGCAGCCTAATACGGTACCACACTCTACAACCAAAACTGCACTGTTCAAAACTTTTAATTATGCCATTGGAAAGAGCTCTCCCATTATATTGCAACCTGCTGACTTCCAATTTGAGAAGCCCATGTCATGCTTGACTAGGGCGGGCCTGCAATTTTCCCAACCCAAGTGTAAAAGGTAAGGGAAACCAAGTAAGTCTAGGACATTTTGCCACATCTTTCCATACAATAATTTTAAGGTTTGGTGTTGGGATTTGAAGCATAGTGTTTGCTCTAGAGGGAAACTGTGGTCATGGCTACCACCAGACTGGTGATCCAACAATTCCTTGCTCATAAAATCAAGATAGCTTTTGAGAATCCCTCTGCATCCACCCTCTTAGCACCTTCAAATCTGAGGCCTCAGATTATTGTCAGTGCCTCCAATCACCCTTGATTTAAGAAGGAATTTCTCTCTGAATCCTAGATGCGTGTCCCCATCATGCAAAGCCAATCATATATTTGTGTGTTTCCCCAGGCCAGATTTGGGCATTGGGATGACAAGAGTTTGAAAGAGATACAACAATCAGGGAAGAATGTTCATTTTAACTACAGCAATTCTTCCCAAACAGGAATTGTAAAGCCCCTTCTCACTCTGTAGATCCTGCTGGATTTTTTCAAAAGAAACACCCATGTATATGCAATATCTCATAGCCCAGCGGAAGGAAACCTTCCATTTGTTAGTGGTTATCTTCCCCTGAAAATGTCATATTCAAAACATACTACTTGGGGGGTGTTAACCCTAAACCCAGAGACAGCCGAAAAACTCTTTATTCACTCTATGATCTCCATTAGGGAAGCCTCAGGATGGTCAACTGCGCGTAGGACATCTGCAAATTGACAAACACAGCACGAGCACCGTCCCAACAAATTCTCTGGATTCCAATATTCTCCATGGTATTGGCCATAAATGGTTCTATTGATAAGACAAAAAGGGAGGCCGGGGAGAGGAGGACAAACAGCACCCCTGTTTTGAGGATATTTGTTAGCTAGGTTCCCATTAATGACCACAGTGCCTTTGGCGAGCCATAATTGGATGGAATCGTGTTGATCACATGTGACCCAAAGCCAAATCTATTCAGGATCCAACAAAAGTATTCACAGTAAACATGATCAAATGCCTTCCCAGTGTCAAAGATGAGAAGGACTCATTTGATTCACGACCTATACAGGCTAGAACGATATCTATGGAGGACCACTATTAACACAGGAAGGACGTTCTCCCCCCCAGTTAAAGCACCACACCAAATAATTTCTGTAATATTGAGTTCGCTTAGCCCTGTCTCAACAACATACAATATCACCCAGGCTTCCTCCCCCTGTGCCACATTAAGCCAAGAACCAGGCCGGGCTATTGAGATAATAGATATTTTTATGTATTTGAATTAGATATTACGAAACTCGCACTAAAATGGCAAACACTGCTTTATCCATGGCACAACACAAATTTCTCTCAACATAAATAAATCACACAAGTGAGTTGAAAAAAACACAAATCTCAATTCTTTACTTTCTACAAATTTCACTTCAAGTAATAATTAGGACTGGTCAGTGAACACAATTTACAAATGTAGTGCAGTGAAATTTCGATTTTCCTGCACGCTTAAAGGGCTAGCAGTTTGGTTTTTCAGATTTGGACAAATCCATATGGCAATTATGATTTCACCCACAAGTTTGGTATAAAATAAAACGCAGGGTATTTAGCAGTTTGTTTTTAGGACCCCCCTACTTTAGTCTGGGTTGGGGGAAGTCTAGCAGAAAAATTAGGACGATTGAAGAATTTGGGATTTCAGACCCCCCCTGCACCGAAAGGCCTGTGTTGGGGAAATGTTGACAAAAAGATGAGATTGATGTAAGAACAAAGACACCTCTCTTCCTTAAAGAAGTCGGGGTTAACAGGACAAAAAATATTACCCAATTAAATTATAGGCTATAGTTTTTCAGCACACACTGGGAGGTGAGCTTTGTTAATTTCGAATTTGAACAAAAATCACCCCATAGTGTTCTGCCAAAGAGAATTAATAAAATTCATATTTTTAGTTAAATAGGCTAAGGACCTGCACAGTGTTTCACCCTGCCCACTATAAGGGGAAAGGATTTAAGGCCAGTACAGATTCCCCCACCTTTTGGTTACAAAGGGCTCAGTCTACTTACATTGAAAACCTCGGTTTAAAGTTCAGGACAGCCAGCTGCATGTCAGGACCCTCTGGAAAGATAGGGCAGGGGTCTGGTCACTCCACTCTCAATGATGGCCTCCCGCTGTCCACCATAGGAGCCAGTCAACTTTTAGGCCTTTCTAGAAATAGACAGCTCCACCCACATGCACTGTCAGCTATCTCCTCTGGTTTATCCTTGAAGCTGTCAGGTGGTATGTTTCAGCAGCTCTCCCCAATGGTAAATTTCAGCAGCTCTGTCCATTCCTCATAGTGCATTTCCCCTTAAATAGCAGCAATTACACCATCACGTTTACAATCTTGGGGGAGTACACTGCTAAATATCTTGCAACTAGGATTGGACAGTTACCCTTCTCTCTCCTCCCTACTCCAGCCCAACTCTATGGATTGGTTTAGAAGTCTGAAGCAGACATTTGGCAATTCTCATTTGTAATCGCCATCTGTTCTCATGTCAAATATTTTTGCAAAAACTAGTTATGTGGCTAAACTTCATAGGTTTACTAGCAACTGCCATAAGATGAACTAGTTACTCTTACCTTGTAACGTTCTTTCGATGGGATGTTCCTCCGACGTATTCCTTATCTTAGATAGAAATCCTTCAGCTTTGCTGGCCTCGGAAAATTTTTTCGCCAGAGGGCGCTGCGCGTCGATGATCGCCGAGTCGATGACCCTCGACGGCCTCCGTGCCGACGTCGACGTCATCCTGCCTATAAAGGCCGCGCGCAGCGTCCGTTGCTCAGTTCCGTTTTGTAGTCCCCAGTAATGTTTTTGGATTAGACTAATCACCTTGAAGGAGCATAGGCTGCAAACCCACAGGAAGTCATACTGCGGGGATGGATGGGAGGGTCGATAAGGAATACGTCGGAGGAACATCCCATCGAAAGAACGTTACAAGGTAAGAGTAACTAGTTCTTCGAAGGGATTGTGTCCTCCGACGTATTCCTTATCTTAGATAGACTCCCATAGCAGTGGTATTGTGACTGGAGGCGGGAGTAATAAAAGTTATGTTACCCTTCCAGAATGGACAGAGTGTAACACAGCCTTGCCGAATCTAGTTTCTTGACTAGAGGAGGAATCCAGGCTATAGAATTTGGTAAATGTATGTGCGGACGACCATGTGGCAGCCGCACATATATCTCGAATTGGCACCCCTCTTTGAAGGGCTGAGGATGTTGCGATACCCCTGGTAGAATGAGCCCTTAGATTTTGAGGAGGCTCCTTTCCTGCCAATTTGTAGCACTCCAGAATGGCTAAAATAATCCATCTGGAGATGGTTTGTTTTGTTATTGGAAGGCCCAACTTATGTCCTGCATAACCTACAAAGAGTTGGTCTGCTTGTCTGATCTTAGCCAATCTGCTGATATAAAAGCTCAAGGCTCGCTTAGGGTCCAGCCTGTGCAGTCTCTCTTCCTCCTTCCCCGGATGAGGAGGAGGGTAGAAAGAAGGTAATATAATCTTCTGAGTGATGTGAAACTCCGAGACTACCTTCGGGAGGAAGTTAGGCTTCACCTGAAGAACAACTTTGTCCTTGTAAAAGATTGTATGTGGAGGTTTACACGATAAGGCTTGCAACTCGCTAACCCTTCTAGCAGATGTCAATGCTATTAGCAAAACAGTTTTGAGGGTGAGAAGCTTCAATGAACAAGAGTGTAGTGGTTCAAAAGGGGCACCCTTTAGGAAGTTTAAAATTAGGTTTAAATCCCATAAGGGAACTTGAAAAGGTTTCGGGGGATAAACATTAGTTAATCCTTTTAGGTATTGTATTACCAATGGAATTTTGAAGTATGAAGGCTCCTCTGCAGTGCGCTTAAAGATTGATAGCGCTGCGAGATAGCCCTTAATTGTGCCAACCTGTAGGCCTGAATTAGCCAGGTAAAGTAAGAATGACAACACCATAGGTGTACCACAAGAAAAGGGTTCAATATTCTTTTCTCTGCACCAGCTGCAAAATTTGTTCCAACGGCAGCGGTATAGAGTTTTAGTTGCCGGCCTTCTGGCCGAAAGCAACACCTCCATAACATCATCCGGAAGGTCCCAATCCTTGTACCTCAACCTTTCAGACACCAAGCGTGAAGGTTGAGGGTCTTGATGGCTGGATGGAGAACCTGACCTTCCTTCTGCGAGAGAAGATCCTCTCTGTATGGCAGTCGAATTGGAGGGCAGATGGACATGTCTAGAAGGTCCGGGTACCACGTTCTCCTGGCCCAATCCGGGGCAATTAGGATCATGGTCTTCCGAAACCTTCTCAACCTCCTGATCATTTGAGGAATGACAGGGACCGGAGGGAACGCGTACAGAAGTGGGAACTCCCAGTCCACTACGAACGCATCTCCTAGAGCTCCTCTCGGGGGAAATTCCCTTGAGCAAAATCTGTCGCACTTCCTGTTGATACTGGTGGCGAACAGATCCACTTGAGGGGTTCCCCAAAGGGCGAAGATCTCTTGAAGGACTTCCTGAGCTATCTCCCACTCGTGAGAGACTGTGCTCTGCCTGCTCAGAGCGTCCGCTGTCAAGTTCTTCTCTCCGGCTAGGTGAATTGCCGATAGAGAGATTCCTTCCTGAATTGCCCAAAACCAGAGCTGCATCGCCTCTCTGCACAGTGGTAGTGAGCCTACGCCTCCTCTTTTGTTGAGGTAGTGCATGGCCACTGTATTGTCCGTCATTATTAGGACGTTTCTTCCCCGTACAGACGGCAGAAAAGCCTTCAGCGCTAGTCTGATGGCTCTCAGCTCCAACAGGTTGATATGTAGTCTGGACTCCGATGGAGACCAACGACCGCTGATGGTCAAGTCGTTGGCGTGAGCTCCCCACCCCGTGAGTGAGGCATCCGTGACTACTGTTATCTCCGGCCATGGTTGCCAAAACATTTCTCCTTTCAGGATGTTCTCCCGACAGGCCCACCACTGAAGGTCTCGGGCTACTTTGACCGGGATCCGAAGGAGATCTGTCATCCTTCCTGAGAACTGTGACCACTGAGTTCTCAGTGCCCACTGGAGGGATCTCATTCTCAGGCGAGCCTCCGGCACGAGGAATATGCAGGATGCCATGAGGCCTAGCAACCTCAGAAAGTCGTAGGCTGGGAGATATTGGGCATTCTGAAATCTGATGACCATCTGCAGAATATCTCGAGCCCTCACCTCTGGTGGCAAGGCTCTTCCCAGGGAAGTGTCCAGGACTGCTCCAATGAATTGGAGTCTCTGTGATGGTATCATCTGTGACTTCTTTAAATTGAGGGAGAAGCCCAGCTTGTGAAGGAAGTGGCAAACATAATCTAGTTGTCTCTGAACCTGTTCCGAAGATACAGCTCTGATCAACCAATCGTCTAGGTAAGGGTAGACATGAATCCCTTCCCTCCTTAGACTTGCAGCCACAACCGACATTAGCTTGGTAAAGACCCTCGGGGCGGAGGTTAGCCCAAATGGCAGAACTCGAAATTGATAATGAGAGCTGCCAATTGCGAACCTCAGGTATCTCCTGTGCCTGGGATGGATCGGCACATGGAAATAAGCGTCCTGGAGGTCTAGAGATACCAACCAGTCCTGAAGCTGGAGGGCCTGAAGGATCTGAGAGAGAGTCACCATCTTGAACTTGTCCTTTCGGAGGAATTTGTTCAATTCCCGTAAGTCTAAGATGGGTCTCAGTCCTCCGTCCTTCTTCGGTATTATGAAGTAGGGGGAGTACCAACCCTTGTTCCTTTCCGCTACAGGTACCAGTTCTATGGCACCTTTCTCTAGCAGGTCTAAAACCTCCTGCAAGAGGAGCGGATCTGGAAGCTTCAAAGGGTTGTTCCCCGGTGGATGACTCTGAGGGATATGTAGGAAGGGCAGGCAGTAACCTTGGGCCACTGTCTCCAGAGCCCAAGCATCTGACGTAATAGCCTGCCATTCCGTCAGATGGTGAGTTAACCTGCCCCCTACTGGTGTTCTGTGAGGGGAGACCTCAGAGTGGTTTTGAAGCGGCTGATGCAGTTGCCGAAGGTAAAGTGGCTCCTGCTCCTGCGGGTGCGGCTTTCTTTCCCCTACCCCGTCCACCACGGGTAAATCTTCCTTGGCCTCTTTGAGCCGGTCGTCCTCTGCCCTTTCCATATGAGGAATAGTAACGAAAGGACCGTCCTCTCCACGATGATCCCGAAGGACGAAAGGTATTCTGACGGATAGCAGCTCCCAATGACTTGGCTGCTGCCTTGGACGTTTGCAGTTTCTCCAAACTGTCATCCGCCTTCTTTCCAAAGAGGGTAGAACCGTCAAAGGGCATATTCAAAAGCCTGGTCTGCACGTCAGAGGCAAAACCAGACTTCCTCAACCACGCATGCCTGCGGATTGTGGTACTTGCCGCCATGGCCCTGCTGATACTGTCAGCAGAATCTAGGCCAGTTTGTAGGGTCTCGCACATCGCATCTTTACCATCCCTGATGATGTTTAAAAATGCGTCCCTTTCCTCTCCTTCTTGGAGGCAGTCAGCCGCTGATGAAGCGCACTCCCAAAGGGTGTGGCTGAACCTAGCGAGCGTACAGGTCGCGTTAATAGACTTTAACGCCATGCTACAGGCAGAAAAAACCTTCTTAGCCATGGCATCATACTTTTTGTCATCCCTATCCTGCGGAGCAGTGGGGTATGCAGATGTGCTGCCTGATGAGGTTGCAGCCTGTACAACTAAGCTCTCAGGAGTAGGGTGTTTTGACAAATATTCAGGGTCAGAACTAGCCACCCTGTATTTTGTTGACAGTTTTTTATTTACTGCCGGGATAATTTCCGGCGTTTCCCAGTTTGTCAAAATCCTTCTCTGTAGAGCAGAGTGAAATGGAACCACAGGATCCTCCTGTGGGCCCTTGTCCAGTATGTCAGTGAGGTCATCCTGCTGAAAGGCAGGAGAAGGTGCAGACCAACCCATAAATTCTATGATTCTAGACATCAGAGCTCTATATGGAGTCTCCGCATGTTCTCCTGGGTCTGGTTTGATAAATTCTGCTTCAGGAGAAGTGTCCAAGCCACTAGCTTCCTGAAGTGCATCCTGAAGATTTTTTAATCCTCTTTCCTCAGAGGCGAAAGTCTCTGGCTCTGGTGATGTGGTCCTCTGTAAATCAATATCTTGGTCTGAATCCTCCCTTTCCTCAAAAATCGAGGTTAAAGGGGGATACTTTGGTTTTTGGAATGGTATAAACCCCATTTCCAATGCAGAAGGAGCCATCATCACAGGCCTTGAAAACGTCGATGTCGTCGACACCGACGTGAAAGTACTCGAAGGCGCCGTGAAAAGCGTCGAGAAATGTGTACTAGGCCTCGAGGAACTCGAAAGGATCGGAGTCCTGCTCGAGAACGACGTCGACGTTCTCGGCGTCGAGTCGGAGGTCTTTTGTCTAACCGTTGGCTGTGGAGTAGCCGTGGTTCTTTCCTTCACCGGCGTCGATATCGGCGTCGACGTCGGCGTCGACTCGATCGACTGATGCGCCGATGAATCCTTCGACAACGGCGTCGATGGCGCCGACCTCTGTTTCGAAGGAGTTTTCGACGATGGCGTCGATGATGCTTTATCTCCCGATGGCTCGAGGCGCTTTCGGGTTGACTTTTCCGCCGGGTACTGCGACTCGCGGCGTTTAGATTTTTTGGGTTTTTTACCCGGGGTATCACCCTCAGCTGTCTTCGAGGGGGACGAGGCCGCTTTCTCGAAGACGCTTAGCATCTTTTTCCTGAATTCCTCCCACTCAGCTTGCGAGCTGCGTTTTGTGGGGCAATGAACTCTCTCAGGAGAACTCGACGAAGATGACGAAGGGGATCTCCTACGTCTCTTCTTCGAGTGTCTCGATGTCGACGAGTGGTGGGAGCCACTTCGTGATCTAGAACGAGAGTGTTTTTTATGGTGAGGAGACGAACGTCTCGACTCTACCGAAGAAGCTTTCGAGGAAGTTAAAGTTGACCTACCTCTCTCGAGCTTCCCCCTACGCTCCTTCAAGGCTTTCGCCGTCATGGAAAGGCATTCCTCACACTCCGAACTCTGGTGCGTGATTCCCAGACACCACAAACAGACCCTGTGAGGGTCCGTCAACGACATTTTCTTCCCGCAGTCTCGGCACTTTTTGAAACCGGACCGAGGGGTCGTCGGGTCGGAGGAGGATGCCATCGATATCGAGGTTAGATATTATATCGAGAACTGAGCAACGGTGTTCCGAGGCACAACGAAGCGCGGAAAAACGGAACTGAGCAACGGACGCTGCGCGCGGCCTTTATAGGCAGGATGACGTCGACGTCGGCACGGAGGCCGTCGAGGGTCATCGACTCGGCGATCATCGACGCGCAGCGCCCTCTGGCGAAAAAATTTTCCGAGGCCAGCAAAGCTGAAGGATTTCTATCTAAGATAAGGAATACGTCGGAGGACACAATCCCTTCGAAATCTATTTTCTGATTCAGATAATCATGGGGAATTAAATAAGACGACAGCCAGGTCTTCACAGAACCCATAACAGTTATGCCATTTGGAGTATAACATCCCCGTCACAATAGTGCAACAATTTGGCGGTCACTTGTCTGGGTGGGGCTCCCATTGGTGGGTCCTTTCCCAGAACTCTGTGCGTGCGAACTATGGAGAAAGAACACAAGAATCCCTGCAGCCCCATCTAATCCTAGATTTACTGCTCCATGAACAACTCCATGATATGATATTAAATGCTAGGATATTTATAATGTGCTTAATACCCCGAGGTTTCTAAGCACGGACCCGGGGATCGAACCTGTGTTGTTCCGCGTGGTCTTGCTTCCAAGGCCAGCACTTTGCCCCTGAGCTATCCACCCGTGACGAAGAGGGACCCTGCACTTTCTCCGGTAAATCACTCAAGCGTATATTATTCCGGGTGAATCGCCCCTCTGCATCTTCTATCCTGCTTTCAAGTATCGCTGTTCTTTTAAGCAGTGACTGCAGGTTTCTTTGCAATGGTGTTAATGCATCTTCAACCACCGAGATGCGGTCCTCCCAGACCTCAATAAGATACCATGGCTGTAAACATCAGAAATCTCAGACTCTATACAGATATCTACCATATCCTGGAATATTAGGGGTATGAATATTGTCATTAAGGCAATGAAAGAATTTGCATATTTAAAAGGGACCTAAAATTAAGCAATGTTGCAAGAATCACCCTTTTCACACAGGCCATCGAACCTGTACACACACCATTGGGGGCATAACAGATGGCTTGCATCCTTTTCCACTCAAAGCAGAGGGGTGATAACCATGGTACACGGTAGTCTCCAATTCTGGGTCAGTCAAGCTATGGTAGCCGTTTCAAAAATATGTGGTTCTGGTCAAAGTATATAGTCCCAATGTAGACTCCCCAGTTATTTATGACGTACTACTGGATAGACTTCAGCTTTTCCTTGGCTGTTGCATTAGTGGCTGGTGATTTCAACACCATAGTCGACCTGGATTTGGACAGATCCCGATAGTTAGGGTCTGAAAGAAAAGAGTGGAGTAACCTGTGTGTATATTAGGAGTGAACAGATGTGTGGCAATAGCTGCATGGTACCAGGAGGAGTATGCATTCTTCACACAACTCATACTCCAGAATAGGTAAGTGGTTACTATCCAAACAAACAGCTGGCAACCTAAAATCTTACTCCTTTTAGCCACACACATTTTCAGATCACTCCTAAGTGTTACTTAACCTGGAATGGCATTCTAACCCAATGCCCAAAAAATGCTGTAGGTTCAAATCAGAAGCTATAGCAGACGTGACCTGTAAAATGGGTCTGCAATCGGACGTATAGGAATTTATGACTACCAATTAGGGATCAGTTAGTAGTGCTTGGTATTCTAGTGAAGGTCTAATGATAGCCATTAACATTACGGATTCTTCTAGGTGTGTAGCTAGTCACTGCCTCCGATCCTTTGAGATAGTGGGAAGTCTCACCTCAGTAATGTACCCAATCTGTTCAGCGCCTTTCAGACACTCTGCTGGGTAGGGTTCACTATAAAAGCCTTTACATTTCTCAGTCTTTTTCATCTCCTCGTATACTACACCTTCATTATACTTTTTTACAGTCTATATAAAAGAATGTCACTTGTTCGGCACAAGCCATACTTCCATGCTCACAGAACTATCATTTATTGCTTAGTAGGTCAACCTCTGCTGTGTTCATTCCAAGTGTGTGGAGTTGACCTCTCAATTCTACTAAACACCCGCCCATCTAACTGGAACAATCTTTCTTATGTTAATATTCTAGAACTGCTTCCTCTTCTCAAAGTAGTTTGTTCGTTAGACCTCCCAATCACTTTGATTCTGTGCACGGTAGCTACATTTCCCCCAACTACAGCATTCAGGCGTACCATTTAGTTTGCTTTTACACCTTTAGATTGTCATCGGTTTCCCAATATTCTTTAACGAGCTGCTCAATATCTACCAGGTGTCAAGTCTTTTAATACAATTATAATTAGGCTTTTTGGAGTTCAGTAAAATCTGATCTGTTCCACCCAGAAATAATTCTTCCTTTTAGGGGCTTATACAAAAATGTTGTAAGGAAGGTATGATATCAAAGTAAGAGACACACCTGACCACAGTTCAAGGGTGTTTATGTAACCTTATCAAGGGTGTGAAAAACACCTATCCAAACCTAAATCTGAGATGGGAGTAATACGAAAATCAAACAATAATAATGCAGTCCTAGTGGAGTCTTGTCAAAATAAAAGGGCCTATACTAAAAAAAAAAAACTATTGCCAATCCTTACCGGTAAGTTACTAATAGTTTCAGGAACTGTTCATAAAAAAGACAAAAGTGTTTACAAAATGATAAATCAGGATGTTCAGGCCGTTGGCATCCCTTCCCTGTGTTTTCAGCACGGGACAAGGCGGTTCCCTCGAGCGCAGCACACTCTTCGACTTCTTCGGGATGAGGACGCAGTTCTATACTAGCATCAGGGCCTTCTATGCCCAAGTCTCTTAAGTTATCAAAAGTCTCTTGATCTAGAGGGCCTGATGTATCAAACAAACTAAAATGTTCCTTTGCAAGTATTCAAGTGGGGCGATTCACTGTTCACCCCGATTCCCCTCAGCCGGGCTCAGATCCCTTTTCCAAAGCTTACAGAATATCTTTCTCTGGAGACTCAAGGGTCACCGCAGATCTCCCTCAGCCGGGCTCAGATCCCCTTTTCACAATTAGTCTCCCTCAGCCTGGCTCGGACCAATTACAGTTTGTATATCTATCGAAGACTTTTGAATGTGCACAGGGTTTGGCTTGACCACTTGCAGGACCACTTCAATGTTATAGTTCACAATTTTACACTTAGTTGGATACCTAATAGAGGCCTTCGAGTGAGCACCCACGTGGTGCCGGACCACTCTGTATACAGTATGTTGGGTTGTCTCCCAAAGTTCATTCACAAAGTTCAATTACTTCTTCAGTTCCAATTATACTTGCGGTGGTCATCACCAACGCTTCACACACAAGTCTCTTTATACAGTGTTGCTACTTGAAACCTTGGTTCTAACACAAACCGGTCTGCTATCAGTCTCTCTGACTCACCGGCTGTGCTGACTTTACTGGTGCTGCTTTGTTGTGGGAGCCAAGGACAGTACCACAGTGGCAATCGCTCCTCTCAGCCTTGGGTATCTATGCAGGAGTGCACCGGGCACCTTCGACACACAATGCACCGTTCTTCAGCTTTAATTCGCAGTCTTATGTTTCTTACTCTCGAGGGCTCTTGAAAGTAGCTGTTTAGCTCCGAAAAGGCCAAGGCCAACTTCCTCCTTGCAACTCTTTCTGGTCTTGCCGTCTTCCTCCTATTATTAAAACCGCCATCTTGGAACTGCTGCTTCCTCGTGTGTTTTTCCTTGCTCAGAGTGTGCTTTCGTGCTCTGCTTTTTATCCGTGTGGGGGAGGGGGGGAGTGTGATGGAAGTCAGGTGTGTGTAATTATTAGTTATTGCCTGACTATGCCTGTGTTGGGACATGCCAGGTATACGGTTCTGGTGTTAGTCCGTTATCGCTCACAGTGAACTGTCTGTGAAACAATGTTTGTGTTGAGAAAAGGGGGGGGGTCGAGTTCCTCGGTATCCGATCTGGTAGGATGGGGAAAAGGTGTTATAAGGAAAGGGATACTGCGTCCCACCCTCCCTGTCCCACTTCCAGAAGACCCCCTCATCCAGGTGATCTTCCCGCATTGGTCCACCCCCAGGAACTGGATCCAAAAGCAATGGCCGTGTCGTGGCCACCTGGATGACAGATCCCCGGGGACTAGCGGGTGAGACGCCTAGATTGCAGAGCTTGCCTTGCTACACAGATTCCTGTATTAAATTGAAAATTCAAAGCAAGACCATCATGTGCAATCTCATGGACATTTTCACCCACTTTCGTACTTCAATATGAGCTCAACTTAAAAAGGCTACATGATATGTTACTCTTAAATAATATTTTTTTGTATTGACCATGTATTGTAAAAAGTTGTAATTTGGAGTTAATTATTAGACTCCTGAAGCTACAGGGCTGAAAAACGTTGGTAAGCGACTTGTCAGAGAATAACCAAATGGACCACTTGATCAAATGTTGTCTTATATTCAAATGATTCTTTATAAAGCACTAGTCCATTCCAGTTCTTTTGGGCAAATGGACCAAAGAAAGCAATGTTTTTTGCAACATTTGATTGTAAAGTTCAGCTAATAAAAAATAGAGCTCCATCTGTGATGTGGAATCCCTAATTCCCATCCAGAAAACACATCCAGCTCATTTGTATGGTCCCGGACCCCATTTAACAGTCCAATTAGTAAATTTACTAAGTTTACATTTTACCAAGGGCTAATCTGTGTGATGAGAAGCTTAGTTTCACACAAGTGGTTTTTAAAAACAGTAATTAAGTTCTTTGTCCTGCATGCAGATTTAAACATTGATGTACATAATAAACTTGCCTCTGTCCCTCATATGCCTTCCTAGTCATCTCCTTTTCACAATGATTTATTTAAACTTTGGATAGTACATAACTTACAGTTCACTGGAAAAGTAAAGTTGAATGTTTGTTGTGCCCCATATCAGACAACTGAAGACCATCAAGTCCTTATTTGATTCTTTGTATTTTTGTATGTTTAGATTTCCATTACAATACCAGGATGGAGGAGGGCAACATGTCAGATTTCAAAGATATAAGTGCGAGAAGTCTGAAATGAAAGTCAGACACAGGTTTGCCATGATTTTGGTTAAAGACTTTAATAAGGAAAAGTGGTTGGGAAAAGGCCTCTCTGACCCTGCTCTAAAAGGAACTACCCTACTAAACCAAAACTAAGAGTCTGTCCGTGTAAGGATGTCAAAACAAAACCAAACTGTCCTGTGTCAAAAGCTGACCCTCACACTACAAACTATAATAAAAGGCAAAAAGGGAAAGGTCTTTAATCTTGGAAGGTTTAAAAAAAAAGTTACATAAAGAATACATGATTCAAACAAATTTTCCTCACAGACCAAGAGTCTTGGTTCCAGAGGGTTGTCCCCTTCGCCTGGATTCTTCCTTGCTCCTTGAGGCTTTTTCACACAATAGTTCTTTGGGTCTCGTTAGGCCAACTACCATACTTGTAGAAAAACACTGCTTGGTTTTACAATCTTCTTTTTTTATTTGTTTAACATAATCCTTTCCAATTGCCTGTATAATCTCCTGCCAGGACCTCTGATACATACACTTGAAATGTTCTGGTTTACTCTCTTGCCAGAACATCTGCTTTCACACACGTGGGCCACCGCCTGATCGCCATCTACAAGCATCCTTCAAAGGGATTTTCCCAACTGTGCACAGCCAAGAATCTCTAAGTGGCTGCAAGTCTGTGCCTACAGGTACTTTTCTGCCATTTTTTCTAGTCAAGCACACCACTATACATTAATGATTTTTACCATTTCTGGTTATACTCATTTGCCTATACATATATGTTTTTTATAATTTTCCCCATAACTTAGTGCATCCAGCACACCAGCTACCTATCTGCAGGAACCTCCTCCTACAGTTTGAAGAGGTCCGCTACACATCACTCCCAGTTCCCTGCCAACACCGACTGGAAGAAAACACTACCCTCTGTCTTCTGTCCAGGTCAGTAACCAAGTGCCAGCTAGCCAGTGAACAATGACACCATTGTTCACCCACATAGTCCCAATTAGATTTTATTGCATGCCAGTATTACTAGCATCAGATTTAATCCTTCTAGATGAGCTATACAACAATTTGAGCCCCTCTCTTTTTCTCTCTTTTCCTTTGTTTCTCACATAGGGGAGACCAATTCGAGGCCCATGAAGAAGGCTTTCCGCCGAAACGTCACAGGACAACATCATTTTGAATACGTATGACAGTTAGATTAATGAAATAGCTTTTGCCATATTATGCATGCTGAATAACATAGCCTTTACTAAAATATATATGTAAAGAGACTTAAAGTAAGTGGCAGGACGCCATCCCTCTTGTTTCAAGTTCACACACTTGGAGCCTTTGCCCGCTCCCACCGGTCCTGATATACAAGGTTGGATAATATATGCCGAGAGGTTATCCTCTTTCTCTGTTCCCTAAATATTTGAACTTCACACATCCACACACTAGGAGAGTGGTTAGATGCAATATCCCCCTTTTTAATTTGTCCATAACTTGTCTTTGTTAATTGGTTTTCATATATTTGCACTCGGCTTCCCGGGCTTTGATTTGGAATTTACAAAGGTAACTCCATTAGATTGGTAAGGTTGGTTTATAGATTTTACAAGAGGGTTTTCCCTGTTCTTCATAGGAAAAGGAGTAGATGCATGACACTAGGCCACGAGGGTTTCAGACATGGGGAGGTTATTTTCAAGGGAAAATGGGTGATCTCATATCTCACCCGATGGAACCATGACATCTACCCGGAGGGGGTCTTCCCCATGTGATCTTCCCTCATTTAGCCAGCCCCAGGTTTCAGATCAGGTAGTGGCTGCCGTCCCGTGGCCACATGGGAGTAGGTTACCACTGGGGGATCAGTGATGACTCAATTGGATTGATCATTTAAGAGTCTCAGTACTTACAAAGCCCAGGTTTGATATAGTTATATCTAGTTGTGAGAATCTGGATGGTATTCTCCCACGCACTCCCTCGGGATCTTCTATTCAGGTTGCCAGGGAAGAATCGCCGGAGAATCCACTCAGGGAGGATAACCTGAGTGGAGGGTCACGAGGGATTGGGCGGAGGATACCCGAGGGCGAGACATGGTATGTCGCGAATTCCAAAACCACCCTAACCTACTCTCCCTCAGCCTTTATGGGACATCTCCAGTCTCACCCCATTTCCCCCCTCCCCATTTCCACCTAACACAGACGAGGAAGATGCAACTAGGATCAGTAAGGATTACCTTTAGGAATAACATGGGGAAAGTAAGGGAAACCTATCATATAAAGAACTGAAGTGGTCCCGCTAGTAGAGTCCGGCAGGGTAAGGCATTCAACAGTAACCATTCACACGTGACTTCACTTGACTGGTCTTTTCTGGTCAGATAGCATAGCGAGTAGAGTGCTCTCTTTGACATCCGTGCAGAGCCTGCAAGGTTTGAATCCCAGCAGGGCCAAACTCAGCCTTTCATCCTTCCGAAGTCGATAAATGAGCACCACACACCGTGGGTAATAAGCAGCACTCAGATGCCTGCGAGTTTGTAGCGCTATATAAATGTATATTATTATTACATTTTCTTTTCACTATAAAAAGGTGTTGTCTGACACAGGTGTAGGAGCGAGTAGGATAGCGAGTTGGGAGGAGAGCCAAGCCGCCAGCATTATCCAGGACTAGGGGCCAGAGACTGGGATGCCGAGACGCTGAGGAACTGCTGTGCAAAAGGGCAGAAGCATGGCGAGGGGGCCATGTCTCCAAGGAGCCAGGAAGCTCCTTGGAGCATGAGAGTCGAGCGTTGTGCTGGTGCCACACACAATCCGTTTCCTTGAATTCTCATTCCCCTGAGCCGGAGGGACAGCTCAGGAGTTTCCGAGGGGCAGATGGTGAGACCCGGACCTCGGAAAAAACAGTCTGAGTGAAGCAGCGGCGCAGAAGCCAGCCCTGTGAGTCGGAAAGCTTAACCGAGCAGGGTTATGAAGAGCGCGATGCAAGGTAATGCCATAGAATGCGCAAGAAAGCGGATCATGTCTGAATGGGCGTTCATTGAAGCTGACAGGAAAGTCTCAGACACAGATACAAGTAACAGTGTAAAAGTGTAAGCTAGACTATGAAACAAGATGAATGAAAGAGGGCCAGATGCCTGTGAAGAAGGTACAAAAGGCATGAAGGAAAGAACAGTATAAAAAGGGTGCGAGAGACCCGAAAAGAAAGAAAATCATAAAAGTAGCATGCCAGGGGCACAAGCAAGAACAGGAAGAAAGTGAAATCGAACCCCATTTTACAGTGGCACCCCTTAAATACAGGGGACCCATAATCACAATAAACAGATTAAATGCACCCCTCTAGAGAATTAAAAGCCATGAGTCTATCTTGAAGGTGATCATGAGGATTGGGGAAATGACAGAGGACTCTGCCACTTCAGACCAGCATTCTGTAGTCCTTCGCTGGCTCCCAGGTCCTGAAGGCTGATGCTGGACCTGAGGTTTAAATACTCTTGACTTGGTCACTGGATACCATCAGAGCTCTTCCAAAATTGTCTTTCTTGCCATACAAGGGATGCTGCAAAGTCTCCAGTGTGCATGGCCAGGTTCCGTTTGGGACAAGCTACATAACATTATGCTGCATATGCAGGAATACTTTGTTGCTCTTGTTTAGCATAATTTACTATGTTATAAACATTCATATGTAAACACATCTCCCCGCCATTATCTCAACAATTACTCAACATAATTATATTTGATGTGGTCCAGTAATTCCTACAAGAAAACCTGTTTTCCCATAGTATTCTGTCGTGCCTTGAATCTTTTTTAGTCTCCATTGGCTTGTGATTGACAGGAACAGCTGCTCTAATCCAGCCTGCCTGTCATCTATATTTAGCACAGCCTGACTTTACCGTGTGCTTTGAGCAAAGCTATCTTACAATGTAACCGTTTTGCATATATATTACATGGCCACAGTAGTGGCCATGCAGTTATGGTTAAGTTGCTGTTTCCATAGGAAGAGCACTTTTTGGGCGGCTTATAACTCCGCTCCCCCCGGACAAATATTCACCAAACTTCGCAAAAAAAAAGTATATGGGCCACTCTGAATTTTTTCGTAAAGTTTGGTGAGAATTCGTCCAGGGGGAGTGGAGTTATAGGGGGGGTCCCAAAACATCTTTTTTCCCCATAGACTGAATGGGGGAAAAACTTTGCGCACGGCTACAGGTGACTTCGCTGGACGGATTTTGACGAAATCTGCGACAGGTACAGGGGCTTGGTCCAGAAAGCGTGCTTTTGTAAATTTTGTCACCATACATGCAGTACATTAATTTATAATTATGAAAAAGTAGGTCTGAAATAATTAGTGATATCTATGTTCGCTCCGCGGTCACACTTCCCTGTTCGGTCAACGAACAAGAAACCGAATGGCTAAGGGGCTGCTGTCATGACCGCATACACGCGACGTCTCTGCCCATTGCCTGCTGCGAGACGTGTTCTGCGTCAGATAGTTTGGATGCGCCCGACATCTTGGACCCGCGGAAAGCAGAGCAACAACCAGCGTACACATGCTTTTTTCATTACCCTATTTTGCTGCATCACACAGCATTGGGAAAGGTTCACACAGTAAGAAATGGGTGATCTATGCATTTGTTCTTCGGCCGTCATGATGTAATTTCTATGGACACCTTGTACGTACAGTAAATGTGGGGGGTAATAACGATAGCACTTCAGTCCATGTAGTGGACAGGAAATTTGTAACTCTTGAAAGCACACGGGCAGCATTGAAATTGACAACATGCCATGAACGCATTATTTTTCCCAATGGCTATTATTATATTCATTAGTACGCCGCCATGGGTGGCGCATGCTACGGTGGTAGTGGCCAGGGATTACAGTCTTAACATATGGGTGATTAATGCACTTTTTCTGGAGGTCGGTCGTCATGATGTAATGTGTATGGACATCTTGTACGCACAGTACACTTATACCTACTTAATGACGTATGTTCTATGGCCTCCTTGTACGCACAGAAAAGGTGGGGTCCAATAAGGCCAGTATTTGAGCCTGTGCACTGCATGGGGGAGTTGTTACATTTGTACAGACACGTGTGGTGTTAGGGAACATTGAAATTGCCTAAATGCTGCAAATACATTACTGTTTCCAAAGCCTACTATTATATTCATTAGTACGCTGCCATGGTTGGCACATGCTACGGTGGTTGTGGGCAGGGCCTAGAGTCTTGGATGCATGGCCGTCGGCCGAAGGCCTTACTTCCAAGACGCTAGGCCCTGGCCACAACCACCGCCACATGTGGCACCCATGCATACACCCCTTGTGTTGCATTTTCATTGGCAAGTTGTGGGGAGTGCGTGCAGTGTTAGGTGGATGGCCAAAGCAGAGGTGGTTGTGGGGAGATTCTGCACTCTTGGGTGCAGGGCCGAAGGCCATGCACCCAATAGTACACTTATACCTACTTTATGACGTATGTCCTGTGGCCTCCTTGTACGCACAGAAAATGATGGGTGCAATAAGGCCAGTATTTCAGCCCGTGCAGTTCACGGGGGGAGTTGTAAGATTTGTAAGGACACGTAACCAAGAACAAAGTGGTAAGTACTAGACTTGGAAGACACTGCACACCCAACCAATGTAAGATCTACAGACATAGACCTAGGAGGGAAGCCTCTGGGCAGAGGTACTGAAGGATAACATACCTATAGAATAACCCCCACTACCACACATCACCGAGGTGGTTGTGGGGAGACCCTTCAGTCTTGCGTGCATGGCTAAAGCCCATGCATGCAAGACTGAAGTCATAAGCAGTGGAGTTACAAGTTAATATGGGTGTGGTGGATTGTGGTCGTTATGTTGATGCCCTAATTTCTTCACTTCATGGCTGCAGACGATGGTCCGAAAAGTAAATTTATAAGCAGCTAATTTACAAGGACCATGTTTTACATACGCAGCGATGGTTGTGGATAGGAACTGTATTCCTTGAAACTTGGTTGTAAGGCGCAGGTGGTAGGCTACTCACCGCAGACGAAAGGCCAGCCTACAGGCACTGCAGCATATTACTACCATAGATTACACAAGTAGATTCCCATGTGTAGAAAATGCCTGCCAATATACTTATTCCTTACTTTGTTCAGAATCCATAAACTTTTTTTAAATTGGTTTTCGTACTTGGCCGAAGTATCACTTTTTCCATTTCTGTGATGAAAGAAAAAGGTGTGTTAATGTTTGCATTTTTTCCACATTTACCACATTGCATAATAGACAGTTACATTTTTTTTTAGACCCTCATATTTAGTTTACAAACCAGTGTACTGTGCATTGCGCTCAGTTTCTGTGTGCTTTTCTAATCCTTGGGTCTGGGGAAAAAATCCTTGGCTGATTAAAAAAAACCTTCATTTCTTATGCAACTAAGTACTTCATTTTTTCCTTTCAGTGTTTTCTTCATTTTTCTAATCAATGTTATTTTTGTTGCCTTCCTGCCCATCTTTTTAACAACAGTTAGATACCTATAGGCATATTCTACCTGTGCATTTGTTTCCAACGATCTGTGATAAGCATTTATTTGTGTCATTCTTCCATCCTGTTGGGTAGTTAGATACCTGTAGACATATTCTAACTGTGCAATTGTTCCTACAGATTTGTGATACTATTTGTGTCGGACATATCCTGTTTCCTTTATCTTTCACATTAATGTTTTCTTTGTTACCTTCCTGCCGATTTTTAACAACAGTTAAATATGTATAGGCGTCTTCTGCCTGTGCATTTGTTTCCAACGATCTGTGATAATCATTTATTTGTGTTATCATTACATCAGGTTGGGTAGTTAGATACCTGTGGGCGTATTCTAACTGTTTGTAGTCTTTCACATACTTTGTTGGCAATTTTGAAGTACACATTATTTCGTAAATTTTGGCTTCAAGAACATTAAATATGCATTTGTTAGGTTAGCTGGCAACCTCTGCTTTAGAGTAATGGTGCTATCATTACATTCAAATCATCCAGAATTCTTTTTAATGTATGCAGTGTAGTGACCTGCATTGGTTGTAGCTCCTGCATGGTAGATTATTCCTACCGTTGTAAAGGTTTTCTTTCCAAGTGACACTTGACCGTGTGTAAATCCAGTTAGTTTGCAGTTGTTTTTTGGTGCCATCTGCATTATAACGTAGAAGCATAAGTATTATGTAGGCACTATGTGATTATATCAGTAAGGTAGAGCGATTGAATTGCAAATACTACATAATCTGCCATGGTTTGCATTTTGTACAAGTTGCTGAAATTGAATGCTCTCACAATTTGGTATGGAAATATACACAAATCGCTCATTTGGGATTTCTTCCTGTATCACTTTGTTACAGAGAGTGCATGTATGTTTCCACATGTATGAAATTTGGAAGATTTAATTTACAGGTATGCTTTTTGTTTTCCAATACTAATAGTATGTACATTAGAAATTATTGTGGATCTTCTTTTGAGCTCATAGTGATCCACGCACAGTGGTCCAATTGTTGACTTACTCTGTGAACACTGTATGTGTTGTCAGGATGCTTGTTGCATTTCTATGCAGCACTAACATTTGCAAACACAATTGGTCTGTGCTGTGCAGGTAAATATTGTTAACAATTGGTGGCAATTGAAATAGAATATTCATTGCTACATTTGTATAGCAACTTACCCCACTTTCATTAGTAAATTTGAATGGGCCAGCAGGTTCTGTATATGAGTTTTTTTTGGTTTTTCTGTTGCTTCTTTGCCGATGTGCCTGGTTTACATCCCCTAATAGGTTCTTCTATGTTTGCGGCAATTGATGAAACTTTAGCTTCTTTTCTTTTTTTGCGGAATTTCCTGTTGCATTCTGTTGCATTTCTGTTTCATTTACTTTTTTCTTTTACCACGTTTCACCTTATCTGGAACAGGGTATTGTTTCAGATGAGGGGTGTACAGTGAACGCAACCTATTGTATTCTAGAATGCAAGGAATATCAGACTTGACTTTACTTGAATCAAAGTTTATTAGCAATAGACCGTCAAGTGTACGTAAGTGTGATAATGCTACCTAGCTCATGCCTTCCTTAAACACTGTTTTACCTAGATCTATCAATGCTTTCTCTAGGGTAAGACCTTGGGATTTATGAATGGTAACTGCATATGCAAGAGTTAGAGAAAATTGCTCTCTACGTACATACATGTCTGTGAAGAGAAGAAATCGAGCCATTGAGCGCCCTATCCTTTTCACTTCTAAAACTTTATCAAAGCGAATATTTACAAACTGAATGCTGCGATCACGTGGGTATGATTGAAAGCCAACAACTGTGGCCAGTGCTCCATTAACTAGCCCTTGCTCTACGTCAAGGTTACATTTAAGCATTACTCTACAATTTAATTATAATTTCAATACTTTTCCAACCCAGCTGTGTTGGAGATTGAATTTTCTAAACTATTTAGTCTTGTTGTGGCTTGCTCACACTTGGGTACTGTCAAACCATGTACGTCTAGTTTGTCTGTAGTGCTAATTTCTATTATTGCTTGCATTTCTTTCTTTAACATTGTTTCATTGAATTTGAAACAGCTTGCAAGAGTTGGCATTAAGGCCATATAATTGACATTTTTGTGCGCTATTTGTTCCATAACATCAGTTGCACATGCATTATTGTCATAAAGTGCATGTATATGCCGCTTTTTCAATACAGCTTGTGCTTCTTGCGATAATACACCAACTCTAATACTTTTTAAGATGTTGGCATAAGTGAGATCTGCAGATTGCCGCATGTTCTCAGTTAATTCTCTGTTTTGGAAATGTTGTCAAAGGTTAACATTACCTATGCTACCAACAGTTTTCCGGGCAGAGTTTGTGGCCTAAGGTTTTAAAAATCGGTTCACCTTTTACCGGTGTCAAAAGATCTCCGAAAACGATAATGTGTTTCCCTGCAAAGAGTTCTTCGTTATTACTTTTAAGTACTTCTTGCAATCTGAGATGAATCAAAGCCAACATTAGATTGGAGACCATGCTCACTTCATCTATTAGTAGCATTTTCATTTGTTTCAATACTCTACGTAAATTCCATTGCAGCTTCTGCAGAAGGTTTGTAGTAGTCTAATTTATTTTGATGCTCTACTGGAAGCAGTAGTAATAGGTGTAAAGTCACACCTCCTACGTTGTAGACAGCTAAACCTGTGGGGGCTGTTACAACAGCTGACAGTTTGTCAATTGTTGAAGGAACTTGGTGATAATTTTGATTAAGAATGTTTTCCCTGATCCAGCTTCACCACTGACGTACAGCAGTATAGGTTTGTAATTTTGGCAGGCACATTCTTTATTTTCGTGTTGTACGCCATGCACAATTTGTTTTGTTACCTCTTCAAAAATGGTGCGCTGATCGTAGTTAAATTTTGCTTGTTGTACAGTTAAGTCCTCTGTATCTTCTTGATAATGATACATGGTGTTTTCTACTTCTGCCATAGTACCTTCAGCCTCATTTGCTATTAGTGGTTGTCCTAATGGTTCTTGACTTCCTGTTTCAGAAGGTTGACTACTGTCGGAAGAGTCTTTATCTAGTTGGGCCTGAATTTCTTCTTCCTGTTGCTGCTCATTGTGTAACATTGTTTTGTACTGTGTAAAGTTAACGTTGGTGATAGTGCTTTCATTTGCTTTGAAAGCATCTTCATAGCACTCATAATTACCTAGTATTTCTTCCTCTTTTCTAACAGAGACATGTAATATAGTTCTTTCTGTTGAGAAGTTTTTAATGACAATTTCACATGATTAATTAAGCTTCGTTTGTACTAAACTCCCTTCACAATCGGTCGATCTATATCTATGTTTGCTTTCATCAGGGTTTACATTGTTTTTGTATGCAAAGTTTTGAGCTATGTGGTATAGACGCATGCTTTCCAGACTGGTACTCCTGTTCGGATAGTATGTGTCCAGTAAATTGTTTTTTAGAATGTCTTGGCCGTTGCGATCATTTCTGGCAATTGTTTCTATGTCCTCATACGATTTTAGCACTCTTTTTCTAGATTTTGCAGGACCAAGACTGAGCCATACTATGTTGTCTGATTTTCCATACAAAGCAGTGCCGGTTAAACGATCTGCTACTTCATAGGCCCCACATTCTCTATGAGAGAGCATTTTCATGCCTAGGCTGTACAATTTCCGTGATAATGTTTTGTCTGATGCTAGGTCATCCCAGAGGTCTTGAAGCTCTGTTTTTTCTGCTTTTGTTAAGTAGGCTGTAGCATATCGTGCAACAGCAGTTGAATTGTCTGCAATGTACTGCACATCTATGTTTGCTTTCCATAATAGGGCAATGATTGCATTGTAATCATTGATATATTTTGATTCGTTCCTTCTTTTTATGTAATACATGTTTTTAGGTGATTTACCGCTAACACTATGTCGAACTGAAGACATGAAGTTGTTTACTTCACCTGTTTCTGTAACTGGTCTAGGGAAACCAAAGCGGCATTTGGTGTAGTATTTATCTTTGTTTTTGTATTTACGGCGACAATATTTGCCACATTTGTGTCTTTGAAATTGTAAAATCTGCCCGTGTAGCTCACTATGTGTCTGTTGTGAAGGGATTTCACGTGTGACATATTTTTGGATAAACTGCAAAACAGTGCTATCACTGTCGTGCCCAAATTTCGGTGCACCTTTTTTTAACAGCATGTGAATATGTGGTGCTCCTCTCGCTTGATATTCTTTTCTCCAAAAGAAGTGTTGCACTTCTCCAAGGGGAGGAACAGTTTTATTGCTAATAAAGTGTAGCATTGCAATTAAACGATGATGGAAATATCTTGAGACATTAACTGGATATAGAGAGCAAAAATTCTCCAGGTGTTAATATATCTATGTTGTTTTTGTTGCCGTTTGCTATGCGTAGGAACTCTTGTAAATCTTCCCATGCATATTCTGCACAACTTAGCGTAACAAACCAAGTTGGTGGTCCAAGGTTTCTGATCATGCAACGCACGTCTCCGTGCGGTCTAAACCAGTATCCCTTTGTAACAAGCATTTTTGAAAACAAATTTGTTATACTTGATTGTAAAACCTCATCTTTTTCTTGTACTTTTTGTATTAACTGCGTAGCTGACGTATTTTGAAAGTGAGTTCAGGGGGGCGCTGTTGCGCACATCTAAGATGGCCGCCTAGTCCCAGAGCTCCGGCTTCTATAAATCCTTCAAGATACGCATCCGCTCTCAGGGCCGTTCGCGGAACAAACAAAGCGCACCGTCCTGTGGCGTAAGACTGTGGGTACATACTGAGAAAAATTTGGGCCGATCCGCCGAACCGCGTTGAAGATACACCGTCCTGAAGATCCTGCGGACGGAGGCTGAGACATTGGCCGCCCGCGAGTTCCAGGCGATTTTCCCCCGGAGCCGTGGGGGGAGGGGTCGGATCGAGTTGGAGAGGCCGCGCTTCGACCAAACTCCTTGATGTGATGGACTATCTCTAACGGCTGATGTGAGGGTCACACGTCGGTATATACCGCTGCTGCGTGCTGGGCACGGCGGATGCAGTAGTCCCCCGGCCAAGGCCACGTGGTGTGCAGCCGTCGTGCTCCGACCCCCGTGCCTGCGGAGCCGCCCTTGGCCCCCCTGATATCTCCTGCTGGTGGAGGGCCCCTCCATGTGTGGACGGACGTTAAGAACAAGTAAGAACAAGTGGATCTGCTGAGGAGAGGATATTTTATCCGGCTACAGCCCTCCCTTAAACGCCTCTCCTGCACGATAAGTGGGTCTCAGCTCACCACCAACCCTGTATAGAGTCCGAGCCATACGTTGGGGCGGACGGGGCGGAGGGCGCTGGAAGACGCGGTCTACCTGAGTCTACACATGGGCCGATACGAGCAGAAGGGAGCACGCCCCAAGAAAACAGGCCCAATGGACTCCTTTGCCAATTCCCAGCGCAGCGGGTCCGCTGCGCCCCCGTCGCAGCAAGAGGACAGTCACCCTGAGTTGCCAATGGAGGAGAGGGTGGACCGATTGATGGCCATGGTTCAGAACGGCTTCCTAGCAGTGAACACTAAATTGGATGATATAGGGGCAACTATTAGCTCCTTGAAGGCGAGGGTGGACAAGGAAAGCACACAGATTACTGAGGCCGAAGGCAGGATCGCTACCAATAAAGACTCGATACAACAACATGGCCGCGATATTGCCCAGCTGAAGGGGGACCTCCGGAAAACCCTTGACAAATGCGAGGATTTGGAATCCCGTTCTAGGAGGAACAATATCCGTCTGGTTGGGGTGGCTGAAATCTTTGGCAAAGGGTCCATGGAACGTCAGGTAGAGGCCCTTCTGAAGGAACTCCTGGGTCCCGACTCCTTTTCGGACCATTTCCTTGTGGAGCAAGCACACCGTACATCGGCTCCTCTGCCCAGGCCTGGAGCCCCACCTCGTACAATAATTGCCCGTCTTCTCAATTATAGGGACAGAGACGCTATCCTGCGGATATCCAGGGAGAAGGGCACCCTATTCTATGAAAACAACAGAATTCACGTATATCCGGACTTTTGGGGTTGATTATGCGGGAGGGGATTGGAGGTGGAATAGGGTGTTGCAGTCTGAAACACCGGGCTTGTTGGGGGAACCCATGTTTAGGGTTGTTATAGCGGTTAAAATAGAGAGCGGTTTTGCAGCGGGATACCCATTCTCCCCGCGACAGGGGCGGGAGCATCGATGTATGCCTAGTCTCAGGTGCGACCATGACGCAGGTTAATAAGGGCTTGAGTGTTAAGCTCCTTTCCTGGAACATCCGGGGGTTAAATAACCCGATTAAGGCAAGGAAGATCACGGCGTACATCACACGTCACAACCCTCACTTTTTTTTTGTTGCAGGAAACACACGCACTTGGGCAGGTCAATACTAAACTCTTACCGAGGTGGGGGCCACACAGATACTATACAGAATACTCAGCACAATCCAGAGGAGTGTTGACTCTCATACACCCCAAATTGAGTTTCAAATATCAGTCCAGCAAAATAGACCCACAGGGTAGATACGTACTGGTATGGGGTGAATTGGCGGGGCACCAAGTGCTTCTGATTAATACCTACGGTCCCAATTTAGATGACCCACAGTTTTATTGTACAATACTGGATATGCTATCATCAGCTGGGGAGATACAAATACTCTGGGGTGGCGATTTCAACATGATACTGATACTGGATCAATCCCTGGACCATTCATCGACTGTCCCCAGAACCCCCTCCAAGGCCGCACTGGTGGTAACACAATTGATGGAACAGATGGGTATGGTAGACGCATGGCGTGCATTACACCCAAGCGAGAAGAAATACACCTTTTACTCGTCGGTGCACGACTCCCACTCGCGCATTGACTATTGGATGGTCAGTCAATCCCTATCTGGGGCGATCTCCCAATGTGATATACATCCCCGTACCCTTTCGGATCACTCGCCGGTATCGCTTGACATTAACTTTAGCGACGTCTCCCCCCCCGGCGAGAAGATGGAGGATGCCCCCTGCAATCCTAAGAGACCCCAACATATGTGAATCATTGCATGTAGAGATTGTTGAGTTCTTAGAACTAAACGCGGGTTCTGTTGCCACATATGCCACACTGTGGGATGCATTCAAGGCCTGGGTCCAGGGAGCTATCCTAGGCAAGTCGACTGGTATGTTGAAGTCGGTACGTGAGGAATTGGGGGTGGCCGAGACAAAAATTGACCTGTTAGAGAACGTGTACAGCATCACACAGGATAAGGGATCCCTGGCGCAAATACATACCACGTTAAAAGAATTCCACAAGTTTGCCCATAGAGAAGTTCTTTATATGGCTGCTCCAGCCAAAGCCCGACGATACAGGGAAAGCAATAAGGCTGGGAGACTCCTGGCCAACATGTTTAGAGCTGATAGGCACCACAACCCGATCCCGAGCATACAGACACCGACTGGGGGGACGGTGAACAAAGACCGAGACATTAATTCTGCTTTCACTGAGTTCTACTCCTCCCTCTACTCCAACCACGATAAAAAAACCAAAGAGGATACGTTTCAATATCTGGACAACCTCGATCTTCCCACACTAACTGCCGGAACCCGTGATATACTAGACAGGCCAATCACATCAGAGGAGATTGCAGAGGCCATATAAAACTCTATCGAGCGGCCGTTCCCCCGGCTCGGACGGCCTTCCTGCTGAACTATACAAGGAATTCTCTAGTGAATTAGCCCTGATACTGCTGAAAGTGTGGGAGGAGGCGATGAGCCTCCGGGTTCTCCCGGAATTGATGCGAGAAGCAATCATCACCGTCCTTTTGAAACCCCGTAGACCGCCACAAGACATGGCGTCCTACCGACCCCTGTCTTTAATTAACACTGACGCAAAAATCTTTGCAAAAGTGCTGGCAACCAGACTCCTGCCATACATGCCGATCCTCGTTCATCCCGATCAGGTCGGCTTTTTACCAGCCAGGTCCACGGCTCTCAACCTAAGACGCTTATTCAATGTTATGGCACAGATCGACACAGATGCCAAGGCGGCCGTGGTCGCATTAGACGCCGAGAAGGCCTTTGACTCCGTTTCCTGGGCATACCTCTTCCTGGTGCTGGAGCGGTTTGGGTTCGGCCAGTACTATATCAACTGTGTCCCATTATTATTGTAACGCTCACCTGAATCCCTCGGAGGCGCAGGTCTAGGCTGGGGGTTCTCGGAGTCTTCTAGGGTCACGCGCAGGCCTCGAATGCCACCCTGGAAAGGCCCTTTCCTCACTGAGATCTTGATCTGAAGGGTGAGGTGTCTGCAATTATGAGAGCAAGGAGTTAATATGGATATATAAGCCTGACTGGGTAAGCTGCCTCCCCTTCCTGGTACTCCCAAGTAGTTCGTAGGCTAAATGTGCTCACCTTATGTTGGTGAAAGCGGAGCTCTCCATCCTGCGTCTGTGCAGGGGCGCCGAAGCCAGTTACTTCACTGGTTAATTGTCCAGCCTCTTGGTTGCAGAGGATGAAGATTTGGAGCTAGGCCGTTGTTAGCTGCACGAACGTCGGTTGCTTGAATATGGAGATCCGGAGAGCGATGGAATGGCGAAGGTATTGCAGGCAAGTAAGTATAAAATGTCAATTCGAAGTTAAAAGCACTTCTTAATGTCTCTTTTCCTTTTTCAGGTCGCAGAAGCAGCTGGGTAGAAAAATGGATGTTGAGGAATGCACCGAGGAGTGAGAAAGATGAGCGCTGCCCAAAACACATGCGTATAGATGGAGTTTTGTATTTCTTAATGATGTCCTTTTGTTTTGCAGATGCGAGTAGCAGCGTCGGCGGAGGCGAGAAGAATGCAGCGCAGGTAAGGAAAGTTTCACGGAGGTTTACTAACCAATGTCTTTGCTTCCACAGGGTGCCGGAAAAATGGAAAGCTGCAGCCCGTGGCTTGAGATGCACCGATGGACTGGGTAAGTGCTGCGCTGGTTTTTATCTCGTGCTAACCTGGTGTTCTTTTCCCTTTTCAGATGCTGCTGGAGACGAAGATGGCATTTCGGAAGGTAAGATTGCGGATTTCTCTTCCCCAGATGCAGAAGTTGAAGATTCTCTGGAGCTGACACGGTGAGCGTCCTGCTGCTATTGCAGAATAACGCGAAGCATGTTGCTCTGATTGGGGGTGGTTTAAATAGCTTACTGGAGTGCTTAGGTGTCTCCTTCCACAGCAGCCTCGCCCAGGTAAGAAGTCCCAGCTTCCAGAATAGTTCCAGTATCCAGTCCCAGGGAGTGGTGCTGGCCACACCCAGAAGGTAAAGTAGTTCCAGCCATGGATGGATGAGGATTTCATCCTGCAGGTGAGTGAGCAGCATGGTCTGCAGCAGGTAGGTCCACCCAAGCACCATTCCTTACATCATGAGCCCGGCACGTCCTGTGCCGGGACTGGGTCCCCTTATGAGCCTGGCGCCACTGGCGCCAGGACAAGGTCCATAAGGCCCCTATGGGAGCCGATGGGTGCCTGGAAATGAAATTGTGACCCAGCTTCCGAGGCAGTTGGGCTAAACCTGACTCCTTGGAGGCTGCGGTCATGACAATTATATACACAACCGACGGCTAAGGTCCGGACTAACATCACTCTCTGCCCATCATTCCACCTACACAGGGGGACCAGGCAGGGATGTCCCTTCTCACCCATACTTTTTGCTCTGACCATTGAACCAATGGCGGAATTCATACATCAAAACCACTCACACAGAGGTCTTAGGATGACCGCCCCCCCCCCCCCCAGATAATATCACTTTACGCTGACGACACCCTTTTATATGTCCGTGACCCCAAAGAAAACGTGCAACACATCATGTCCGACATACATGAATTCTCAGATCACTCGGGTTATAGAATTAATATACCGAAGTCAGAAATATTTCCCCTTACTGACGGCACGGGAGACCTAGCTGAAATAGAGGGATTTAGACCTGCCCCCACCAAGGTACGTTACTTAGGGATAATGGTCGCCACAGATAAAACCCTGTTATACACGCATAACCATGGGGAACTGTTGTCAACCCTTTCGACCAAATTTCAGATGTGGGCTAGCCTTCCACTATCCCTGTATGGCAGAGTTGCGCTACTTAAAATGGTGGTTCTCCCCAAGCTCCTATATTACTTCAATAACATCCCACTTTGGCCTGGTAAACCCTTTTTCTCAAAACTTAAATCACTTGCCTCCTTGTTTATTTGGAATGGGAAAACTGCCAGGATGGGTTGGGATAAGATGGTTGAGCCTTTCGTACAGGGAGGCATCGCGGCACCAGCCTTCGAGCTTTATTATTTATGTGCGCAAGCGCAATTTGCAAAACATTGGTTCGACCCAGAGGACACTGCCTCCTACATATTGATCGAAAAGCACTCTGTTCGCCCAAACAACATACGCTCAGTCCTTCTTAATCCAAGCTATGGGGACATATGCCCGTTCGATCCGGTATACACGACCTCTCATGCTTGGGCCAGACTTTACAAGAGGCTAGGACTCGAATCCCCCTATGACCCGGAAGTCCCCCTGTGGGACTTCTCCAGCATTTCCCCCACATTTGACCGAGCCCTCCAACAATCCTGGGACCCTAACAAGCTTTTCACACTACACGACATGTTCCCGGATGGTGAGTTCTGTGACCTCACAACCTTTATTGAAGCGGTGGGGAGGGGCCAACTTAAACGCCTTCAATATTACAGGATGAGGGCTGCTTTCTCGGCGAAGTGGCCGACATTTCCACAAGAACCCCAATCCCATGCATGCATTAGGTCAATAGTGTCAATGGACGGTCAAAGCAAGGGGGTCTCTATGCTATATTCATTGGTGCAGACCCACTCCCCATCGCGCAATATGATGAGAGAAATCTGGGAGCAAGACGTGGGCACTCAAATAGACGAGGTCCGCTGGGCCCGGTACTGTCAGCTTACTCGATCAGTGTCCATGAATGCTGGGCTCCGGCTGATTCAGTTCAAAGTTTTAAACCAATTACACTATTCCCCGGCTAGATTAGCTAAATTTGTGGAAAATTGCACAGGTGCCTGCCCCAAATGTGACGCCCCCAATGCAGGGCCTTATCATATGTACTGGTCATGTCCGCTAATAGCGGAGTTCTGGAAGGAAGTTGCGAAGCTCTTTGAAGATATCACAGCCATCCTGGCGACTCTCTCCCCCTTGAAATACCTGCTGGGCGATATAGGCAAAGTGAAGGAAACCACAAGGCGATTATTTAACATTTCTTGTATTATTGCCAAACGTTGTATTCTTAAATGTTGGAAGTCCTCCACCGCCCCAACCAGAGCCACTTTCTTAAAAGACCTTTGTATGGTAAATGATGACGAGGAATTGTTTGTATTGTCGGTTCCGGCAGCATGTCGCCCCAAAGATATCTGGCCATTGCTACGCTTCTATCTGTGCGGCCTGGACTCAGACCCTGATGTAACACCTAGGTCCTCGCCTTGATTTGCAATGTCTACTACTCTTGTACTGGTTGCTCTCATGTCTATGATCTGTGATGTCTTCCTCTTCCCCCCCTCCCTTAAATTGAAGGCTGTAAAATGATCAAGCTATGTTCTGACATGTTATTGTTGTATCTTGCTGCTGACCTACTCTCTCAATAAAAATGTTTAAAAAAAAAAAAGAAAGTGGGTTCCAGATTTAATAATGTGTGCAACCCCATAACATAGTGTTGCTAATTCCCTTTCATAGAGTAGGTGGAATATGTATTCCACATTTTGTCTAAATCTGGGATCTTGCGAATACATTCGTAATGAGCGGTATTCTGATGCCCCAATCTGAGTGGGTCTATTATCGTATCTGCCACCTTTGCCTGTAGGAAATAGCAGTGGAAAAGCATGTGCTTCTATACTTTTTTCCCAAATACTCATTGGTGACCCTTTGGTTTGTCGCATTTGGTAAGTTTCTAGTACATCATCTATAATTTCATTGGAATGCAATGGATGAATTGTGTAATGGTCCAAAAGAGTGGATACTGTAGCTGGATCCAGAAGTTCGAATTGTCCAGTTTCTGATGGCTCTTGAATTATTTCAGTTGTTTGCCTTAAGCTTTCATCAATATTTATTTCCTTGTAAAACTCATTGTTGTCTTTTAGATATTGCAATGCTTGTGTAACTTTGTGTAAGTCTACTAATTGTTGCCAAATTATTTTGTCCTTTGTTGGTACTCCATTTACCAAGACTATTAAAGAATGCTCTACTGAACGTTCCACTCCTAGAGTGTGCACATTTTCCGTTAGATCTGATGGCAAGTAAACTACTTTGCCACGAATGCCTTTCACCAATTCAGAGGAAGGTAAATTTGCTGTTTTTGGATGAAGGTGTATAATTGCTTGAAATTGGTGCACTGTTTGAATTATTATGCTCTCATACAAATTGAGCTGTTGCAGGATTTTTGGTAATGGAAACAATTCCAAATTATTTGTAATTGCACGTGAAGGAGTGTGGTTGCTGTCTAATTTTGCAGTACAGTAACAGCAACATTTTAGGCGTTCAGTTATTTCATATTTGTTTTCAGCTAAAAGGTACAAAGCTAATTCAAACCATTTAGAGTCTTCATTGTTTTCTATTTTATATGCTATGTCCACATTTTTTGTGTTCCTTTTGTAAAACGTTCTGCGGCAACATACACACACATGGTTTAGTACTTCAGCTGATGACCTTTTAAATGTTAGTATTTCTTTTCTGTATGTGTGTAATAGAAGGTTGCTATGTGCAGAATTGTCGCTACTATGCTCTAAAACTGTTGCATTCTCTACGTGGCTCTCACTTCCAAAATACTTTTTCTGAATACGGTCCATTTCTTCTTATAAGTATTTGGGTGTACCATGCAGAAGAGTGGTATTTAAATTGCCTAATTCTGAAGCTGGACTTTTTGCACAGTATATTTATACACTAAATTTCTTACTTTGCAATGATGTACTGATATTCTTTTGATATCATGAAAGGTACATTTGCAAAAGCCATGCCCAGAAATGCAGGCTAATGAATGTCCTTTAAGTCCTGTGTGTTTCCGCACTACACAAATATCCATATTTTGCAGCACTTCCATTTTACTTTTGTCTTTACCTTTTACATATTGATTGAGGAACTGACGCAAAGATTTGAAAGCTTTGTTTGGAATGGCAAACATTGATGTGCACGGCCATTTGTATGCTGGACGGTGTGGTTCTGCTGAATCGAGAGGTAATTCTGAATTTCCAGAAGATAGTTTTGTAAGCAGTGTTTCTTGTTCCATGATGGTACTATTGATTTTCTCATACCCTCGTCCACTGCTATGGATGGCAATTGTGTTTGTTTGATTTTGTTTGTATGCTTCTTCATTAAAATATGGCGCTGTGGTTGTTGGGTGACTCCATTCACCACCACAAACATGCAAGAAATTATTTTTGTTCACATTCCGTTTATTGCTGAGTTTCATTTGTAGTTTGGTACTTAGTTTTGTTAGTGCTGTCATCCTTTTTAACACTAATATGAACAACTTCCTTTTGAGAAGGATTGCGCTGTCCACGAGAGCTTGTAGGATTAACTTTCTACGGTACGTTTTAAGGGGTGAGGATGATTTTGGTCCTCTTAGTACATTCTGAAGGACTCTGACGAAACATTTTTGCTAAAATACTTTTTTTACTATGGGTTCTTCGTACACCATCAGGATTATTAGGAACATTGTTAGCTGTACTGGCAGCCGTTTTTTTTACAAGTTTTCTGTGTTTTTTTACACTTTTTGATGGAGGAGGTACAGTTTCGGTAGTTGAGACCTCCTTTATTATGTTACCCCAACTGCATTAGGTGGTTTGTACAAAGATTCTCCACTAACGCTACAACAGGTAGATGCTTACATTGGGCACCTTTATTTTTATTTGCTCTAATTCTGCATTCCTTTCTACAGAGCTGCTTTTTGGTAGGCATTCTTTGGTGTCTGTTGAGAAAAAAAAAGTATACTTTGGTCTGTTGTCCAATGTATGTGTGCTGTGTGCATAAGTGTGATGGGGAAGCTCTTTGGCATGGTGTGTGAATGCACAGTGACCTCTAACTATCATTAGGTAAGGCTACTTTACTGTTTGTATACTAATATAATGTGCTTTAGATGAGAGTACAAAGTGCCCTACTTGTGACGAGAACCATCATTAATAACCGAAACGCCAAAAACTTGCTACCGCAACTTATTTTCACAATCTAACCTTCTAAGGATTTCCTATGTTATTTCAGTACCAAACACACAGGGATTTGTCAGCCATTCCACCTGTAAACCTTTGTTCAATAAATGTATATTTGTAGGTAGAATGGTTTACAAATGAATGCTTCCTTTGGTGCCCAAAATAAAGAAATAACCCACGCAGCCTCTTTAAGGAGTAGTTACAATATGAAGGTTGTACTGTATATATTTTTTTTGTGCAAGATGACCAGGTTTCTTCGGATATGCCGTCTGCAGTGTAGATGCTGTTGATTCTCAGGAGAGTAGTCTTCACTGTGAATTAAAAAAACTATATCAATTACTTTGTGCGTTTGCAGCTGTCAAGATACTGCAGACTTTACTTGTATTTGTTTCGTCAGAGGATTCAACTTTCATATTTCAACCCAGTCCACGTGCACATTTCACTTCTCTCTGTGCAGTCTTTGCATACTACTTTCAATAAGGTACTTGAAAGTACTTCAAAATAACTACATTTTTTAAGGGTTTGCAAATGCCTTGTTCTTTACTAAGTGTAGTATGCATAGGAGAGAGGTTTGTAAGCGATAGGACAAAGTAGTAGATGGGCAAACATTTTGTACTTCTTAATGAAAAGCACAATGTCAAAAAATCGGGAGACCCTCCGAAGGACATGTCAGCACCACAATCGGGAGCGATTACTATTCTCTTACGATCACATTGTAAGTAGCATTACTGTTGGCAGTACAGAGTACAGAACGCCGACATTTTCACATACAAAATTGAGGTCTGCCCTAAATTATACTTCTCAACTCACATGCTTTTGGCGGGTGTCACCCGCCTTGTAAAGGGCAGACTCACCCACCAAGCCTCCTGCATGGCCATTCATTCCAATGGGCGTCTCACCCGCCAAAAACAAAATCGGCTGATTTCACCCGCCTTTCAGACAAAAATGGTTGAGAGCTATGCCTAAATAGGCATGCTTGCAACGTATGTACAGGTTATGCAGAAGACAGTAAGCAGTCATGCAATTTGTTAATGACAGATCGGCAATCTTGCACAAAAGGGGGAGCGTTGTTATGCGTTCCCTATGGAAATGTACTGCCATTATTTTGTCTATTTTAAAACATAAGGCTTCCACGTGTACTCTGATTAAAATGTACATACCTGTACTCTATACTGAGGCATGTGGACATGTATGGAGCTGTATGTAGAAATTTGCAATCTTTGCACAGTAGCTTGTGAAGTAGGTACTTTGCATTGGTATGCGATTTCCATTAAGAATCATCGACAGTAATTTTGAAGTGCGCAATGTTGATTACAGAGTTAAAATTAGCGATGTTCTATGTGATTGGTGGATGATTGTGTGCCCGCTTAGTTGTGTCCAATGAGGGACTCGCTTTGGTACCGCTGTAGAAAGGGTGGAAGGACTGGGTAAGAGTTACGTGCCGCACGTAGGCAACACTTGTCCGCTGGTAGGGTGTGTCACATACGGTTTCTACACCAAATCCTGCATGAAAAGACGACTGTAGGCATCAGCCAATCAGATGTTCACATTACTCTTTTTTGTCGAAAGACGGTGCGCACACTGAAAATGGCAGAGGTGCAGAGGGTCAGGGTTTTGCTGCTTGGAGACATTTTTGTGCAAGTCTTACAACACTATGCCGAGAGTAGGCATGTGGCACACCATTTCGATGTGCGAGGAGTGGAGGTGGTGTGGAGCGCTGACACTGATGCCAATGCTGCGGCAATTCTGCAAGTTTGCAGAGACATGCGTATAATGACCACTGCTCATGTGGTAATTTTGCACTACGGTGCTTGCCACTTGGGATACCTGACTTCACATACTTTGTTGGCAGATTTGGCACAGTTGGTTGAAGCACTCATGACCATCTTCCCAACATCGAAAGTTATTTTTTCTGCTTTACTCCCGAGAGTACAATGGAACAACATTTACTGTTTTCTGTCCAGATCAAAGCATCGGGAGATGCATCATCAATCGCGGCATGCGTGCATTCATGCTACGAGTTCGTATGTTTTTTTGTCGCCACGATAACATTGCTCGAAGCAATGCGCATTACTTTGAAGGAGATGGTGTTGCGCTATCCACTTTGGGAAATGCGATTTTTTTTGGCACTTCAGGCTTGCTTTAAAGAAGGTTCTGTAATGTTTGCGAGAGTAAAGCAAGGACAAAAAAATACAAAAGAATACATAAAATAGCACGTCTGTACGGTATGTGGCCAAAAATTTTAAAAAACATCTTGTTTCAGAGCCTACCTTAAAGGGGAAAAAGGGGCATAGTACTTTAATGTACCGTCGTCACGCTCTGATCCTGTACATGTCTGCGAACATGGCGGTAGTTAGCAGCCAACAAATATCACCACCGGGGATTGAAGGGTGGAGCCGCATGTAAATGAGAATGAGCGGAGCTAGGGATTGGTCCATAAAGTTCAGTAGGTGTGTTCTGACCGACATACTTTAGTAAGACCATCTTCTCCCTCACAGGACACCACACAGCCATGGCTTTCCATGCTCGAAAACAGATTATCTGGATTGTGGGAGACTCATGGATACATTGGTTGAAGGTGCATGCAGAAAGCTGCAGTTTATCTACATATCTCGGATTTACACATGCGGAAGTGCACTGGCATGGCGTGCATGGCATGAGATGGCTGGACTTGGTACCTCTTTGTGTTACTTTACAGACAGAGCGTCCTCCAGATATACTCATCATTCATTGTGGAGGAAACAGTTTAGGCCATGTATCTGGACTTTCTTTACAATTGGCCATGAAGGAAGGACTCGCGAACCTCATGGACATGTTTCCAAATTGTCAAATCCTTTTTTCCCATATTGCCCAAAGACAAATACGGTTGCGTTCTTCTGCATTTGGTCCACAAATGGAGAAAGCGAGATGCAATGTGAATAAGGCTGTGTGTGCCTTTTTAAGAGATGTTGGCATGTCATCTTTCCATAATGAAAACATTTTGTTTCGTAGCAGTTTCATTTCCCGCAGAGATGGAGTCCACCTCACATATGCTGGCAATCAGATGTTTCTTCACAATTCACAAAATGCATTGCGCCCTCTTTTGCAATTACACTAACCTTTCTGACAATCTGTTTTCCCCAATCCACTGTTTTTGACCCACACAAAACACCACCAAAAGGCTCTTTTCAGAGCCGCCACTTACTGCCAACGTACACTTTATTGCCTTTGCTCCGCTGGCACCCTCCCTTTTTACCCTCTACCACTGTATGTACATTTTTGCTGCACTCCGCAGGGGTCTACAGCTTTCACTTCATAGTTTTATTGTTACACTGAGAAAGGCGGCTCTGAAAAGAGCCTTTTCTGTCATTTTTGTTGTTTTTACGTTCATTGATTAACAGCACTCGACACACTAGGAGAAGAGGCGAAAGGAGGGTAAGGAAGGGACACCAGCCACGGGGATAAGAAAGGGCAACTGAACAGACAAATATTAAGGGTGATCTCTATTTAGGTAAGGAGCAAATCTTCTGGTGCTCGGTGACTGCAGCCTCAAAAGCACTTCGAAAACTCTCCCCCTGCAGAGTACTGCGTCAAAATACGTGCACAATACTGTCACCTTTGAAAGGTAAGGGTCCACAGCATTGCGACTGGCTTGTGAAGCAGCTTGAGGAAGGCGCTCCCCAACAGGAGTCTCTCTTGTGGTGGGAGGATCGGATTCCAAGGATGCTGTGGAGGAACCCAAACGACTACACTCTTCACATGGCACCACCTTGTGAATGTCCGCAGTGTGAAACGAAGTGAGGTGTTGCTTCGCTCCAAATCTCCCACGACTCAAAACCACATCGCACTGGTTACACTTCACCAGGTTCGCACGTGCTTTTGGTACGTTCCCATAAACGGAAAACAACCGCCACACCCACGACTCCCACCGAGTGCACCTAGTGCTAGTCGTGAGAGTTCCTCCACTTCAGTCTCTTCCTCCTCTTCTTCCTCAATCTCTACATCCTCACCCATATATCTCTCTGCAGGCCCTTGGTGAGGTGGTGATGGTGGCTGGTTTGGGGGTGGCGCAGCGGCTAATAACCCAACAGCAGCCATGGAAGCCATACCGATTAGTTTCCTTTTGGTCACTACAGCAGTAAAGGCAACGCACCTCAATCTGCTATAGCTATAAGGACAATGAAGATGCGCTCGGGGGTGTGTCCTTTTGTAGGGGTGCAGGGGTGTGCCTCGTGACCGTCTTCATCCCCACAAAGCGGTACACACATTTTCCACAGCAACAACTCCTGAGGTGGCCTATTGTTTGGGATGTGTGAAATTAAATTTGTACACTCCACAATACTTTGTCTTGTGTCTACAAGTTCATTTTTATTGTTGCAGAAGCACACAAAACCACAGAAACTAGTCTGCACACTCAGCGTGGGTGCGGTCACAAGATGACGTCCTCAACACATCCGCCCCCGTAATGAAAGTACTCTGGACAGCAAATGCAAAGAATCAACAATGCGCACAAGTGTCCTAAGGACAGTGTTCGGGTTCTGAAACTACTTCAAAGTGCGACTCAAGTGAGACGGACATTTAGGAACTGGCGCAATGTTTGCAATCCTTACGTTTGTACTGCGCATGTGCAAGCATGCTATGTTCACTGTACGGACAGTTCCAGTGTCCTTAGGACAACCCCATTTTGTTTGCCTACGAACTTACCGACCACCGTGCCTGTTCTACAGACGGCACCATTTTGACTGCGCCCAATACGGACCGCTATACTGTCCTTCACACTCTTCGTTTTTACTCATTTACACCCATTCCGGACATCTTGTGTGTTCTACGACCATGTATTATCTCGTTTCCAAGCGGTACGCCGACGTAGTATATCCTTTGGACACCCCTTTCTGTTTATGTACGCACATTTTGAAAAGATGGTGCAGTCGCACATCACATCCGTCTTACTTCACATTAGACAGCACCCACATTCCATTGCTTGCGGATAGGTCAAACAGGCGCGCTGTTTGTGAACATTTTACATCTTTTTAAAAAGAAACTCTACACACACACTCTTTCTCTACAACTACTGCACAAAAACATTTCAAACACACACACACATTAATCTAAAGAAATAGCGGGGGAAGCGGACACGGAAACAAATATGGGGGAATTAGGATTCAACACGGGCTGGTTATGAGGAGAAGATTTGTGAGGGGAAGAAGGGATGGATATTTCATCAAAATGTCTATTTTCCTGTTCAAGGTTTGGGGATGGTTCACTAGGGAATGGAGAAGCAGGGCAGGTGCAGGTGGGGCAATGATAACAAACATTTCCTCTCACAGTCTTCCACAAACTCCCGTAAACTTTGAAAATTGTTGTTCAATGTGTCAATTTTCTGCTCTATCCTTTTTATCCTGTCTTCTTCTGTCTCGTTTTTTGCCCTTTCTTCTTTTCTTTCCTGGTCTGTTAAAAAAAAAATACATAGGTTGAATGCCTCCAAAATACTGGTCACTATTTTGCATATGCAAAGTACTCTGTACCATTATTGTCGCTGTTTTCAGACATTTCGTCATGTGGGAAATGCTCCTCCAGCCACTCCAAAGTACTTGCCATTTCTGAGTCAAAACAACAGAAATAAATTACTATTTATGCACTACATACCACAAAAAAAAATCACCCATATAAAAACATGACCTGTACTCACTCTTTTGCTGTAATGTCCCTTTGTCCTACTGCGTCCGTTTACTGTCGTTCCAGGCTGCCGAGTTACTGTGAAGTGATTACGCTGGAGGCATCCTTTCTTTTTTAATGGTACCATCCACTTTATTCTACATGGTTATTAAATGTGTGATTTTCTTTTCCTAACTTCAGGTTTCCATATTTACTTATTACTACTTATAATATCTTTATGTCCTTCTTCTACGGTACACATTTTTCTTTCTTTAGGACAATTGTACATTTTCAGCTATCCCCCGCCTCTTTGGGTAATGTTGATGCTGTCCAAACCTGTCCGCAAACAGGCGCTCAGTCCGTCCCTTTCCAATATCATTAAGGAGGGGGTTCTGTATGTTCTATGTTAAATCTATGTCAAGTACATACAATATACTACAAATCTTTCAAAATCATATGATTACAGTGTATATTCTGCTGAACGACTTCATTGCCACATTTTCGTGCTTAAGTTCCACCTTCCAAAAGCCTATTCAATTCCCTACAAAAAACAATTTGTTTAGGGGACGTTATGGTTAAGTTGTCCTACCAAAAACCTGTACACCACTAAACAGTTATCTTTGTCATCTTTTATGTCCTGGGTGTTAGTCTTAGCAGTGCATGTAGATGGTGCGAGTTATGGTTGCTTAGCTTACTATAATGGGGGAATGTGCAGTGGTGTTTCGTTGCACTGTGAAGTATAACATTCCTTTAGTGATATTTTTTTACTGAATGTACATATGTATGCATGGTAGGGAAGGAAAAGAAAGGGGCTAAACAAGTGATGTCATTGATGTCAGCATTGACATTTGAGATGACATCTTTCATGGTCTGGGTGTTACGGTAGCAGTGCACAGGGGCGGTGGCAGGGTTGGGGGCTTAGTTTACCATAACTGTCGAATTTCAGGGGTTTTTCGGTTTTAATTTGAAGCATAAAGGAGAGGTGGAAAGTTTTTTTTTTAATGAAGTGTACAGGTTTTGGTAGGACAACTTAACCATAACGTCCCCTCAACAAAGTTTTTTTTGTAGTGAATATATATCAATGCATTACTTACTGTAAAAGCATTTATGATGGTTGTATCTGCTTAGATTCACATGCTGTGCATAGTCCGACATCCAGTGGTCACTGCGGAGTATTGCATTTTGTTTTTCGTAGTCGAAAAGGGGACGTCGCAATATAGTGACGTGCAGTGTACCCACAATCCCTCACGCGTCGAGGTCCCTCTGTTTGTATTTTTTCTGCCCCGAGGGAGCCTATTAGACGTGAGTGAGTACAGAAAAGAGAGATATAGAAGAAAGTCTATGTTCCTTCCACCGAGCGGGGAGGAAGGGTGGGCGCATGTGAATCTAAGCAGATACAACCATCAGAATGCTTTTACTGTAAGTAATGCATTGTCTTCTGATGTTTGTTAATCTGCTTAGAATCACATGCTGTGCATAGACTAGCAAGCAGTACCCGGAGTTGGAGGTGGGTTGTGAGAAGGAACAGTAGAGAAAAGATGTCTTAATACTGCTTGTCCCACCTGGGAATCAGATCTAGAGTGGGCATCTAGACAGTAGTGTTTTGTAAAGGTGTGAACAGAACTCCAGGTTGCCGCTTTGCAAATGGACTCAAGGGGAACATTTGCAATGAACGCTATGGAAGACCCAGTGCCTCGAGTGGAATGTGCTCTTGGCTTGAAGGGTAGTTCTCTCTTAGCAAGAGAGAAACAGAGAGTGATGCATTGTACAATCCATCTAGAAATAGTGGATTTCGAAACTGCATCTCCTTCTCTTCCTGCTGCCACCGAGACAAAGAACTGATTAGTCTTTCTCAATGGTCTAGTTCTTTCCATATAAAACATCACTGCTCTGCAAACATCCAGTGTATGCAGGCTCTTCTCACCTAAGTTTGAAGGATTTTGAAAGAACGTTGGTAGTTCTATCGACTGGTTGACATGGAATTTAGAGATACATTTTGATGCAAACCTAGGATGTGTGCGCAGAACCACCTTATCCTTGTGAACTGTTACAAAGGGGTCTAGTACAGAGAGCACTTGTAGTTCACTTACTCTCCTAATGGAGGTGATAGCTATTAGAAAAGCAGTCTTAAGAGTGAGCTCTTTAAGTGTTGCTTTGTGCATGGGTTCAAAGGGTGACCCCACGAGCCTGGTTAGTACCACATTTAGGTCCCATCCGGGAGCGGGGTTAGCTATGGGAGGGTGGATCCTCTTCACTCCTTCCATCAAGGCTTTAATAACTGGGACTTTCCACCATGACACTAAGTTGGGAAGTGGTGTATGCGGAAAGTGCAGCTAAATGGACTTTAATGGAGTTAAACACCAAGCCTGTGTCTAGTAGGTGAGTCAGGTACAGAACAATGTGTGTGGAGAAGCAGTCAACTGGGTTGATGCTCCTTCCCCTACACCAGATGACAAATCTTTTCCATTTGCTAGAATAACAGTGACGAGTGTTAGGCTTTCTAGCCTCCCTGAGAATGTTCATGCATCTCTGCGGGAGTTGTAAATGTCCAAATTCTATGATCTCAGGAGCCAGGCTGCTAAGTTCATGGTCTGAGGGGATGGATGTAGTGTCATGCCCTTGTTCTGTGGCGGCATGTTGTACGGGCAGGGAAGTTTCACTGGAGGAGATAGGGACATCTCCATCAAGGGGCCACCAGTATCATGGTAACTTGTTCCTGGTGGATCTTGTGCACTATCTTGTTGAGAAGGGGAGTCGGGGGGGGGAAAAGCGTTAACAAATTTCCCTGACCATGTTATCGTTCCCCTTGGATTGGTTCTGGGGGTACCTGGAGGCGTAATCTTGGCATTGTGAGTCCTCCAGAGTTGCGAACAGATCTATTTCTGGGAATCCCCATTGAGTGAAGACATCGAAGACAATGTCTTTGTGTAACCGCCATTCGTACTCTGAGGGCAGATTGTGTTCCCCTGGTACATGCTGTGACAGTAGGAACATGTTTTGTTTGAGAGCCCACACATGGGCACATGGCTGTGGTGCTGTCCGTGAGGACCATCACGGTCTTCTCTTGCAGGTGAGCCTGGAAGGCTTTCAGTGCCTTGAACACAGCTAGTAACTCCAGTAAGTTTATGTGCTTGGATGCTACGCTCGGAGTCCAGACTCCGTGAGTAGTCTGATGGGATAGGTGAGGCCCCCATCCTGTGAGGGATGCGTCTGTGGTTAGAGTGGCTTCCACTGTGGGGGTGGCAAATGGTTTCCCTATTACCAGGTTTTCCTTCGACCACCACCGTAGCGAGAGAACCAAGGCCTGCGAGACCACCACTAGATCGTCCCATTGTCCGCTGGCCTGACACCACTGGCTCTTGAGCCACTCTTGCATTGGGCGCATGTGCAGGCGCGCGTGAGGTACCAAATATATACATGACGCCATCATTCCTCGTAAGCGCATTGCTTTGCGTACCGTCACCTCTTGACCGGCCACATATTGAGGGATTTGAAACAGCATGTTTTGGACCCTCTCGGAGGGGAAGACGAGGCCGTCCTTTGTTCTAATTAGAGCCCCTAGGAATGGTTTGATCTGGCTGGGGTCTAAGCTGGACTTCTTCTCGTTGATGGAGAAGCCCAGTTGAAACAAAAGGTCTACAGTCTTTTGAGCATTTGAGAAGCATGTTTCGTAAGAATCCCGTTATGAGCCAATGGTCGAGGTAAGGGTATACTGGGATGGACAACCTGCGCAGGTGGGCCGCAGCCACTGCCAGTACCTTCGTGAATACTCTCGGCGCTGATGCTATGCCGAAGGGTAGCACTCTGAACTGGTAGTGTTTTCTCTCTATCATGAACCTGAGGTATTTCCTGTGCGCTGGCAACATTAAAATATGAAAGTATGCATCTTTCATGTCCAGTGTTGTCATGTAATCTCCCTGTGAAAGCAGGGGGATTACCTCCTGTAGAGTCACCATACGAAACTTTTGAGGTTTGACAAATTTGTTTGCTGGGCGCAAATCTAGTACAGGGCGCAATGGGTACAAGGAAGTACACTGAATAAATACCTTCCGTTACCTGGGATGGAGGCACGACCTCTATAGCTCCTTTTTCTAGAAGTTGGTCCACTTCTTGAAGAAGGATGGCGAGGTGTTCTGGCGACATGCGTCGTCCCCTTGGGGGTCTGTATGTAGGGGAACTGTTGAATTCTAAACAGTAGCCGCGGGCTATGGTTGATAGTCCCCAGCGGTCTGATGTTATACCCTCCCATGCTGGAAGAAAGGATGTTAACCGGCCCCCGACCAGCGAAACATGGGAGGGGACCCGAATCTTTGAGTCATTTGGTGTTGGTGGCTTGGGAACCTCTAGGGGTGGGACCCAGACCTCTTCCCTTGCCACGACGTTGTCCTCTTGGGTTATATTGTCCACTGGTGCCTTGGTTAGAGGACCAGTTACCTGCAGAGTATTGCTGCTGCTGTTGTTGCTGCTGGCGTTGGCCTCGAAAAAAACGTTTGTTGCCATAACCACGTTTGCTGGGAGGCCTAGAAATTTGGTCTAGTGTCTTGATTGTGTCAAATTCCTTCTTTGCGGTCTCTAGTGTCACGTCCACCGCCTTACCAAAGAGGTTTGCATCTTCTATAGGTTTGTTTATAAGAGATACTTGTGTTTCAGGTTTAAATCCTGAATTACGTAGCCATACATGGCGTTTGAGTAGGATTCCTTGGACTAGGGAACGCCCAGCCGTCTCTGCAGCATCCAGAGTATTTTTAATGATGCTTTGGTTGACTAAGGTCCCTTCAGTCACCGTGGCTAGAAGGCGAGTATGTAGGGGTTCCGGTACCTCCTCAATGTCCTTACATAGTTTGCTCCATTGTGCATCTGCGTAACTTGCCAGCAAAGAGTTGTTGTTGGCAATTCTTGCGGGAATAAAATCTGAGGCTGTAATCCTCTTTCCTAGGGCATACAATTTTTTACCCTCTTTATCTGGTGGTGCCTCGCTAGTTGACAGCGGGACCCCTGCTCTCTTCCTGGTATTTGTCACCACTAAGGAGTCTGGTACAGAGTGGCCCCTGATGTATAACGGGTCCGATGGAGAAGGACTAAATTTTTCTATCCTCGGGTTTACCCCTCTGATCAACGCGGGAGTGGATAGTGAAGGAATAATTTGTCTCTTTACTGAGGCGAGGAGGAGAATGGTTTGGCCGACAGGGGGTTTCTCCTTAATGATCTTTTCTACAATGTCGATGTCAGGAGAAGTTTGCCCCGTCTCGATCTCGAAATGTGCTGCTGCCTTGCGTAGGAGTGCATTAAAGGTAGGTTGATCGTCTATAGGTGATGTATTCCTAATAGGGGAGTCTTTGGGTGGGGACAGGTTTATGGCTTCAGGGTCTGAAAACGCTGATGGATGACTGCCAGGGCTGTGAAGCGGCTTCTTCTGGGTCTTCTCCGAAGCCCCACCACCCATATCCGAGTTGTCTTCAAAACCTTCCTCCTCTAGATTTTGTTCCCCTTCATTGCCTAAGAATTCATCATCCTCCTGAAAGTGGGGGGTCCTCTCCAGTGAGGTCATATAAATCTACATCCTCTTGGGGGGGGATCAAACAGCCTGGAGTACTTGGCCCTGGGATCTTCCTGAGGTCCCTCTCTTGATCTCTTGGGTGTTGGAAGGTTCTGAGTCTCCATAAACCTCTCCATTTTGTCCATACAGAACTGGAGTCTCTCTAGGGTTTCTTGAGGTACCCCGGAGCGGTCAGGGGGAGAAAAGGGAGGGCCTTCCGTTAGAAAACGCTTCGACCTATCCCATAACGTCGAAGAGAGGTTCCCCTCGCCTTCTGAAAAGTCTTCTGGTAGGCTAGGAGTCCCTCTCGACGGAGCGGGCGGTTCGTACCTTCCTTCTGACCTTTTCGGCGTCTCCCGGGCCTTATGAGCGGTAACAGACGTCTCTTTCGCCGTCCGTCTCTGGCTATCGGTGGAAATAATCCGCGTCAGTCTCTCGACAACTAAACGGTCTGTCGAGGGTACCTCCTGCATCGACGTTACAGGCGTCGCTTGCTCTACGTCGACGGGTGCTCTCTGCCGGTGTGCGTCTGGTGGTTTAGTGATAGCGCCCTCCTGGGGGTAGCCCAGTCGCAAGTTGCGTTTGCGGCTGCGAGGTGGGCTTCAGACTCTTACGGTCTGAGGAGGCCGCCGGTAGGACCTTCATCTCCGTTGGCGCTAATGCTCTCTTCGTCTTCGACGAGGAAGAGCCCTGGGTTGTGTGTTTATGGGAGTGTTTTCTGTGTGCGTCCTTGTCGCCGGGGTGTTCATCCCCATAAGCAGGGCGTGAGCTGAGCTTGTCGGGTCTGGGGACAGACGACGAGGAGCGTGAACGCTCCTTAGAGAGGTCTACGACTTCCCAAAAGGACATCGGGTTGTCACATTCCTCGTCACTTTCGGCAGCGGCGGGTGATGAATCAGACCTAGACATCGCTTAGGCTGCCCACCTCTTGACCCTACGGTCTTTTAAAGTCTTCGGCTTAAGGAGCTGACAGGCCGCACAGCCGTCTTCTTTGTAGTCGAGTGGCAAGCAACGGTTACACCGTTTATGCTTGTCTTTCCAGGTAAATGTGCCTTTGCAACGCGGGCAGAACCTAAAGGGTGTCCTCTCCATAGCTGAGGAACAGATTGCATGTGACAACAACCCCGAAGGAAAGGGAGGGGAAAGGCATTCTCAAAGAGAAACAATAAATGTCCCATGACCCCACTCTCCCTACTGTATTTGGCCGTCAAGGCCAGGCCACGTGGTCGGCGAACGCCGAACAACCTCCTCTGTCGAAGGCACCGCCGTCGGAGATCTTGATCGGCAGTGAACAGCTCCGACGCCGGAGGAGGGATGTAAGTAATACTATAAGTTGAGTCCGACCAAAGGTCGAATAAAGTTTTTTGCAATTTCTCTCGAGGAGCTCCGCGTATAGGCGACCAATATCTGGGTGGGAAAAAACAACCTGAGGGACCTCGACGCGTGAGGGATTGTGGGTACAGTGCACGTCACTATAGGGATAGTGTTACAGACACGCCTTGTCAACGTCCCCTTTTCCACTACGAAGAACAAAATGCAATACTCTGCAGTGACCACTGGATGTCGGACTATGCACAGCATGTGATTCTAAGCAGATTAACAAACATCAGAAATATATATATATATATATCCCTCTGAATAGTTGTTTGCACTTATGTTTCACTCCTAACTATCTTTATTTAGTGACCCTCCTCCCCCCTGGACTCTTGTAGTACTTAGAAAACAGTTAACAGAAATCTTGCCTAGTTCTAAAGCGCTTGGAAAGTTTGCAAATGAGGGAAAGCACTAGGCTCCTTCCCACCAAAAGGCCAGCGCAAGCATGCAAGGAAAAGGTGAAGGAACACAGGAAATGGTGCAGGAAGCACCTGCAGTTAGAAAGTGCAAGAGGAAGTCAAAGTAACAAAGCAAGAGAGAAGCAAAGGGTCAGAGTGATCGCGCTGAGGAAAAATATAGAGCCTAGGGTTTTCGAAGGCCTCTTATTCTACCCCACAAAGGTGATATGCAGGAAAAGATCATACATGAAAAAAGGCAATCCTGACTAGCTGCTTTCTGTTGTGAAAGCTGGAAGAGACCTGAAATTGGAGAAGGGAACCCTGGGGGGCCTATTGAAGAAACTGTGTTCTGCATTTAAAGCTGAAAGTGAACAAGTTGAAGCTTGGGCAAGGGAACCCCAAGGAACTCAAAGACATTGGAGGTGTTTGAATTCAACATAAGAGCCCTGTGGAGAAGGTCGTACGAATAGCCTTGGTGAGTGAACCCCTTTTTGTGACATTGACCAAATTGCACCTGGTGAGAAGACCACCTGAAGCCAGCTATTTTTATTGAACCGCTATTTTTCCTTTTCAAGAAACTCCCTATCACATGTATCTCATCACATCACTATGCTTACTCTCTCCTATACATCATCATACAACTAGAACACAGCTATACCCCTGACTAATTCGGCTTAGCTGTTCACATACGAATATGACCCCATGAACACCTCATCACCCTAATAAAACTGTAACGCTCACCTGGTATCCACGGGGACGCCACCCAGCCTGATTGGATGATTTGCACTCTCGAACCCTCTCCCGGTCCCTTGGTAAGGCCTCTGGTTAAAGATGGGTCTACAATATAGGAGAGCTGGATTCAATACCAGATTGTCTTTGCTTTCCCACCTCCCTTGGCCTCAACTCATTCCTCCCCCTTGGGCCTTCTCCTCACCTTAATATTGTAAAAGGTGGATTCTCTGTCCTGCTCCTCGTGGCAGGGGCACGTAGATGTGGGGGGCGAGCAGCGACCAAGTTACTTCACTGGTGCAAGCCCCCCTGTGGGAATCCAGGCCTGCTGCGACTCCGTAGGTTTGCTGCTTTACAGTCTTTATATGCAGTTCTTATGTTCCTCTTAGTTCGAATAATAATGTCTTGCTTCTTTCCTTTTAGGTATGGAAAGGTATTTTGGTGTCATGCAGTTTGAAGATGAGCATGGGCAGGTAGGCAAAAGCACGATGTGCGCGATGCTGTCCGGTGAGTAATGCGCGATGCACATCGCTGTTTCGTCTTTTATATTGCTAACCTGTGTCTTTTATCTCCTTACAGGTTGCGATGTTCCTCGCAGAGCGAAATAATGTTCCAGCAATGATACTGACCAGGAGAGGACTACCCAGGTAATAATTGTGTGGCTTTCTTCATTCGGGAGGAAAAGTGAGTAAACGCTTACTAATGCTGTCTTTCTTTCTCCTCTTTCCAGGTTATCGTATTCCAGGATGCATGTGGTGCCGGATGATGGAGTTTTTACCTTCAGGTGAGTGGAACTGAAGTCAGCGATGGATTGAAGACAGGATACTGTTCCAGGTAAGTTTTGTAGTGTTCTTTCTCTCTCCGCAGGTCCTTGGTTTCAGGTAAACTGGCATCAAAGGACTGGACACGGTGAGTGTTACGCTGCCCACAGCAGAATAACGCAAAGCATGTTCTGTGGTTTAAATAGTCTCAGGTAAAGTAGTACAGATAAAATAGTCCCAGGCCTACCACACCCAAAGTATTCCAGGTAAAGTAGTCCCAGGCCTGCCACACCCAAAAGACTAGACCGCATAGCTCAGTGCCTTGTAACTGAGCTATGTGTGTGCCTCCATGTTGGCTGCCCCCCCTTACCCCCCCAAGTTAAATAGTCCCAAGTAAATAGTCCCATTCTAATGTTGGTCTTCATGATGGTTATGAGTCTGGCTCCAAAAGCACCAGGACTGACTCCGAGAGAGTCTTGGATGAGGTTTTAAGGCCTTTGACCTGGCCCTAACTGGAAGGCTGACTTGCCAGTGAGGGCCAGGGGCAAGGGTCATGACAAAAACACAGCTAGCCGAGCACATTCTGGCCTGTTGCTCACATATGCAACCTTCAGGCCTAACACAGGCAGGGCCCAGTCTGGGTGTCCACCCACCAGGCTGCAAACATTCAACTGATATCTTCAGCACCACACCTAATGCTAGGATGCAGCTACCATCAGGCAATTACATCAGCTGCACACAACTGGTGCGTCCACGCACCCTTCGTCTCTACCTCTCTCAACTGACCTGAACTAGGGTTCCCAAGGGCGTTCAACCTACCAGCGCTTTGAGGTCATACCAATGATATATAGAGCGCCACATAAATGCCAAGTAACATAACTTAACATTTGTACAGCGCGAGGGCAAGCATAGGTTTAGACACAGACAGACTTATTTTGGACTACTGGACGACGACGGCCATTAGAACCATCAGTTAAGGGAACCATCCTTTTAGAGTTAGGACCAGTCAGGCATTCCACCACCCCAGGAACCTTAGTAAGACATGCATTACTTACTGTAATAGCATTTCTGATGATTGTATCTGCTCAGATTCACATGCAGTCAATATAGTCCGACATCTAGTGGTAATCGCAGAGTATTGCATCTTGTCTTTAGAGGATCGAAAGGGGACGTTGACATGGGCGTGCCTGTAACACCATCTCTAACGTGACGTGTAGTTTACCCAAAATCTCTCATGCGTTGAGGTCCCTCCGACTATTTTTTCTGCAGTGAGGGAACCTTATGACTATCGTGAGTGAGTACAGGGAGGTAGATTAAAGTATAAGACGTCTATGTTCCTTCTACCCTCAGCAGGGAGGAAGGGTGGGCACATGTGAATCTAAGCAGATACAATCATCAGAAATGCTATAATGGAAAGTAATCCATGTCTTCTGATGTTTGTGAAGCTGCTTAGAATCATATGCTGTGCATAGATTAGCAAGCAGTACCCAGAGTTGATGGTGGGATGTGAGAAGGAACAGTAGTAAAGAGATGTCTTAGTACCGCTTGTCCCACTTGAGAATCAGATCTAGAGTGTTTATCTAGGAAATACTGTCTTGTAAAGGTGTGTACAGAACTCCAGATTGCTACTTTGCAAATGGATATGAGAGGAACATTTGCAATGAATGCTATGCAAGCACCAGTGCCCAGTGTAGAGTGTGCTCTAGGCTTGAAGGGCAGATCTCTCTTGGCAAGAGAGTAACAGAGTGTGATGCAATTTACAATCCACTTTGAGATGGCTGATTTAGAGACACCACTGAAACGAAAAATTGGTTTGTATTCCTTAGTGGTTTAGTCTTTTCCAGATATTAAAGGACTGCCCTGCACACATCAACTGTGTGTAGGCTTCTTTCTGCCACGTTAGTGGTGTTCTGGAAGAAGGTGGGTAATTCTATTGATTGGTTCACATAGAACTTTGAAATGAATTTAGGCGCAAAACGTTGGTGAGTGCGCAGAACCACCTTATATTTGTGAATTGTGACAAATGGGTCTTGAACTGAAAGGGCCTGTAGTTCACTAATTTTTCTTATGGAAGTTACTGCCACCAGGGAGGCAGTCTTTTAAGTAAGTGCTTTAAGGCTAGCCTCATGCATAGGTTCAAAGGGAGATCCCATTAGTCTAGTTAGAACAACATTTAGGTCCCATCCGGGAGCTGGGTTTGAAATGGGGGTGAAGTCTTTTAACCCCTTCCATGAAAGCCTTGATTACTGGTATCTTCCACCACAACACCTTTCTCTGGAACGTGGTATACGCTGAAAGTGCAGCTAAGTGGACCTTCAGGGAATTAAAAGCTAAACCTGAGTCCGGTAGGTGAGTCAGGAATAAAACAATATGTGTAGGGCAGTCTATTTGATGCTTTTGGAATTGCACCAGATAAAGTGTTTTCGTTTAGGCTTTCTTTCTTCTCTAAGTATGTCCATGCATCTTTGAGGAAGTTGGAGCTGCCCGAATTCTATGACTTCAGGAGCCAGGCCGCTAAGTTGAGAGTGTGTGGGCAAGGATGGAGTGTTGTCCCTCAGTCCTGCGATATCATGTTGTATGGGCAAGGTAGTTTCATCAGAGGGGAGATTGACATCGCCATCAGATGGGACAACCAGGGTTGGCGGGCCCACATCGAAGCCACCAGAATCAATCATTGTGACTGGTTCCTGGTGCATCTTGTTGAGCAGGGGATTCGGGGGCTGGAGGGGAAGCGTAGCCAAATTTCCCTGACCATGTTATCCAGAGACCGTTCCCCTTGGAGCGGTTCTGAGGGTACCTGGAGGCGTAATCTGGGCATTGTGAGTTCTCCAGAGTTGCAAACAAGTCGATCTCAGGGAAGCCCCATTCTGCAAAGACGTTGGAAACTATGTCTTCGTGTAGTCGCTATTCATACTCTGTGGGAATTGGGAAGTCTCTGCTGAGTACGTCTGCCAGAAGACTGAGTTCTCCTGGAACATGTTGAGACAGGAGGAACATTGTGTGTTTGAAAGCCCACTTCCATATGTTCTGGGACAGTTTGGATAACCCAGGAGAGTGTGTGCCCCTTGCCTGTTCAGGTAATACATGGCTGTGGTACTGTTCGTGTACTGTCTTCCCCTGTAACTTAAGTGCTTTGAACACTGCTAACAACTCCAACAGGTTTATGTGGTTGGATGCTCCTGCTGGGGACCAAAAGCTGTGAGCCATCTGATGAAGGTGGCTTCTACTGCAGGGGTGGTGCCATTGCAGAGAGAGAACGAGGGTTGCCAAGACAACCACTAGACCATCCCAGTGTCCGCTGGCCTGACACCATTGGCTGTTGAGCCACTCTTGCATCGGGTGCCTGCACAAACGTGCGTGTGGGACTAAATAAATGCAGGAGGCCATCATCCCTAACAGTCGCATGGCCTTGCTACAGTCACCTCCCGACTGGGTACGTATTGAGCGATATAGAACAGCATGTTTTGAACCCTCTCATTTGGGGGGGAAGGGGACAAGGCTGTCTTCTGTGCGAATTAGAGCCCCCAGAAACTGTTTGACCTGATTGGGGACTAGGCCGGACTTTTTCTCGTTTATTGATAATCCCAGACTGAAGCGTAGATCTATTGTCCTCTGGGTGTTTGATAGGCATGTTCCGTACAAATCCCCTGTTATTATCCAGTCGTCCAGGTAAGGATAAACTGGGATGGATAGCCTGCGCAGATGAGCCGCCGCTACTGCCAGCACCTTTGTATATACCGTTGGGGCTGAGGCAATGGTGAAGGGAAGGACCTTGAACTGATAGTGTCTGTCCTCTATCATCAACCTTAGGTCTTTTCTGTGCGCTGGCAACTTTGAAATATAAAAGTATGCATATTTCATGTCCAATGTTGCCATGTAATCCCCGTGTTAGTAGAGGGATTACCTCTTGCAAAGTTTTTGTGGTTTGACAAATTTGTTCGCTGGGCGCCAGTCTAGCACAGGGAGCATGGCGAGATCCTTTTTTGGGTATAAAGAGGTACACTGAATAAATACCCTTGTTTCCCTGTAGAACAGGGACGACTTCCATTGACCCCTTTTCTTGCAGGATCTCAACCTCTTGCAATAGAATCGTCAGATGTTCTGGCGACAAACGCCTGGACTTTGGTGGTCAGTATCGAGGTGGCCGGCTGAACTCGATACAGTAATCGTGGGTGACAGTCTTGAGCACCCAAAGGGTACCTGAATGGGCAAGTCATTTCTGATTTGAGGCCAGGGAGCCTCTACGGGTGGTGCTTCTACCCCTTCCTTTGCCACTGCGCTGTCCTCTTGGCAGATATTGGTTTGAGGCAGCTGCCCCCTGTCCCGAGGACCATGTGTTTCCCGTTCTGTACTGATTGTGGGGGGAACGTGGGAAAGATTGTCTGTGAAAGTAGCAGCGAGTTACCCCCTCGCTGCTGATAGGGTCTCCAAGTTATCTGGTTTAAAGACTTCAAGGTCTCATGTTCCTTCTTTGCAGTCTCTAAAGCCTCATCCACCGCCTTTCCAAACAGGTTAGAATCCTCTACCGGTTTGTTAATGAGGGACGCCCGAGTTTCCGGTTTGAACCCCGAATTCTTCAACCATGCATGCCTTTTCAACAAGGTACCTTGGGCCAGTGTTCTTCCTGCTGTTTCTGCAGCATCCAGGGTGTGTAAGAATGTTGTGATTCACCTGCCTCCCTTCCGACACAACCGCCAGCAGGCGTGACCGTGTTGGCTCTGGGACCTCTTGCAGGCCTTCCTGGAGTAGATTCCACTGGGTGTCACTGTAACTAGCCAACAATGTGGTATTGTTGGCTATTCTGGTGGAATAGGCTGCTGTAGTTGTAATATGATTTCCCAGGGCATACAACCTCTTGCAGTCCTTGTCCGGTGGTGCCTTGGCCGTGGACAAAGGTACCCCTGCTCTTTTCCTAGTCGTTGTCACGACTAGGGAATGTGGAGTGGCATGTCTCCGGATGTAGAGTGGGTCTGAAGGCGAGGGGCGAAAGAGCTTCTCGACCCATGGATTCACTGTCCGTGTTTGCGATAGAGTCAGCAAAGATGGGGCAATACGCCATTTGATGGGGTTTAAAAGAGGTATCGCCTGGCTTGAAGGTGGTTCCTTTTTCAAAATATCCTCAACAAAGTCGGTGTCTTGCACAGCCTCTTGCGTGGCAATCTGAAAGTGTTCTGCCGCTTTTTTCAGTATAGTACTGAATGCCAACTGGTCATCTATGGGAAATGCCTGCCTTGTAGGGGGAGACTCGGCAGGGCAGGGTGGATCTATACACACTGTGTCTGGATCCGGGGTAGGGGACGGCGACAGCCATGGTGCATCGCCCAATGGATGCTCATCTCTCCAATCTGGGGACCGATCCATCTGTTCCTGAAAGGAATCATCTGCCTGATCATTAAGGTCCTGATGAACCTCCTCTGGTTCGTTTAGATCAAACACTTCTTCATGAGGAGTGTGGTGGAGGTCCTTTGAAATGTAGATGTAGTAGGATAGAGGTCTTCCTCTCTTGGCCTTTTAGGAGTGATAAAAAGTCCACAAAGTGAGAAGGTTTATCCATGTACCCCTCAAACCTGTCCCTGGTCCTTAAAAATGAACCAGAGGGGTCTTGCGGGGGGGGGGGGGCTCTTCTTGTGGACCTGTGTTCTTAGGCCGTCAAGTTTTATATGACAGAGTCTTAGACAGGGGGCTGGGAAACTTCAGACGTGTCCCTAGGCCTATTTGCCACTGACATGATATTTGTGAGACTCTCGTGGATCTCTGGCATGCCTGGAAGGGATTTTGACGGCCATAGCAGCTTAACCACGGTTTTTGATGTTGTCGAATCCCTATGTGCCAGCACATTCTTCTGAGGCGTCTCGCCGCTCTTATGGACTTTGTTGCCGACGCCTTCATCACTTGAATGCCCGGACGCATGCCGCCTAGGCGGCTCGGGTGAGGGCTGCCGGCCCAGCGGATCGGCAGGTTCCGTCGAAGATATCGGCGTACCCGTTGGCATCTTTGGCTGTCCCGAAGAGTCCGTCGAGGAGGCTCGGGGGGTTGTCTGCTTTCCTTTGTGTGTAGCGTGTGCGTCCCTGTCACTGGAGTGTACACTACCCATATCAGAACCGGTGGTCTGCTTGCCAGGGATGGACGACTCGGAACGTGGCTGCTTCGAAGATAGGTCAATGGCGTCCGTGTTGGAGCCACGGCTGTCGATCACTTCCTTGTCACTCTCGCCACCTGTGGCGGTGGGGGAGCTACCCTCGGCCTGCATCATGGCGTACGCCGCCCACCGTTTTACTCGCCGTTCTTTTATCATTTTAGGATGTAAAAGCTTGCAAGACTGACAGGACTCGTCAGGGAGGTCTCTTACTACACCTCTGGTGTGTGTCTTTCCAGGGATACTTGCCTTTGCACGAAGGGCAAAATTTAAAAAGGTGTCCTATCCATATCTCAGGTTTATAGCGACAGCAAAACCAGAAGGGAAAAGAGAGGGGAGAAGGAAATGCATTCTTGAAAAAAGAGCCTCTGACAACACTCTCCCTACTGTCTAGGCCTGGCCTGAGGCACCAGCCGCCAAAGTCTGGAGATGGCTTCCGCGGTCTTCAGCGTTTGATGGGAAGTAGTCATTGATGAAGGGGACGAATAATAAAAATGACCGGAGGTCGTGGACAAAGATATATTAGCAATTTTACGAGCTCTGCATAAGGTGACCAGCTAGCTGAACGGAAAAAAACTATCCGAGGGACCTCAAAGCATGAGGGATTTTGGGTACACTACACATCACGTTAGGGATAGTGTTACAGGCACGCCCATGTCGACGTCCCCTTTCGATCCTCAAAAGACAAGATGCAATACTCAGCAATTACCAATAGATGTCAGACTATATGCACAGCATGTGATTCTAAACAGATTCACAAGCATCAGAAATAAAGGAGTTAAAATAAATACTTTTGAGCCTGTGTCTCTCTTGATACCATGCCTGCCTCGCATAGTATAGCTCTGCAGCAGGACAAAATGAGCAAGAGCGTCTGAGAATGGCGTTTGGGTCCAATGGGCGGTGGACTTTGGATAGTTTGCAGGGAGAAGCCAGCACAGGTAAATCAGCTTCAATAAAACATCACTTCCATAACAAAGGGACTGAACCTTTTTGTGAATACTTTACTAACCAGTTGCACAAAAGTCCACCTGTTGTTGGAACACTGCGCATGCTAGCAGGGCGAGAAGCCATCTTGAAAATGTGGCATGGGCCAGATGTATCTATAGTCCATCTCTCTGTGTACTTCATTACAGTCTAGGTAGTCCTGAAACTTACAGTGAAACATTTGAAACATTCAAATTAACTTAGTGGTTATTGCCCTTCTATTGACTTACAGTTTTTTCCTTTTTTTATTTTCTCGTTTGCACTTATAAGGAATGTCCTCCATTATAAGATTAATTGGGAATAACAGACTTAAATGGTTGTCACACAAACTTTGTAATGGCAGGAGAGTGACGCAAATACCAATCAAAACCGGTGCAAATATTACTGGCATCATAGGTTTGTGGCACATCAGTGTCCTTTCCAAAAGCTTTTTTAATGCAATAGCTCTGCCCGAATTGCAGAAACATGATGAAATGAGCAATTACTTTATGGCACAAACTGACTGGAAAGCACATTCAAACATCATTTGTAAAAATCTGTTTGAAATCGCCAGGTCTGCTTGACATACTCATGATGATACTGTCCTACCAAAGAAGGAACAAGTTACTTACCTGTAACTGTTGTTCTCCAGCATGGGTCTGGCATGGATTCACATGCTCATGAATATTCCCCGTCGTCAGGCTGGGAATCCTCGGTAAAGAAAAATCAGTATCAGTTTCGTTTCTGATCTGTCTTTCGTAGTAGTAACCAATCACTGATCTCTGCGTCATACTGACCACAGCCAATGACTGCCATCTCCCTAAGCCCCGCCTCTGGCAGCCATCTTCAGATTTGGTAGCACGTGAAGTGGCAGTATGACCAAGTGAAGAGCCGCAGAGGGGTAGGCGGGAGGGTTCGCATGTGAATCCATGCCAGACCCATGCTGGAGAACAACAGTTACAGGTAAGTAACTTTTCCTTCTCCAGCATGGGGTCTGGCATGGATTCACATGCTCATGAATAAAAGAATACATAGCAGTACACACATGCACAACCACGGGAGGTGGCAAAGGCTCAACATTAAGCATTACATCCAAAACTCAACATTAAGCAATTCTTACCTCCTCACCAGGCTCACCTTAGGCGAACAGGTTGCGCAGCACTGCTTGGCCGACCCTGGACTCCTCCCTGGAATCCCGATCGACGCAGTAGAATTTTGTGAAGGTGCGCGTCGACCTCCACGTAGCAGCCCTGCAGATGTCCAGCAAGGGCACACCAGATAGGAACGCCGTGATAGCTGAAATTGCTCTGGTGGAATGGGCTCTTGGACGGCCAGTCAGCGGTCGGTTTGCCAACCGATGACAGTACATGATACAGCCGGAGAGCCATCTGGAAATGGAAGCCTGTGAAGTTCTCCGGTGTGCGCTCCCCACACTTCCAGGGAGACATCTGTCGTCACCGTTATCTGGTGGGATGGGGTCTGAAAGTCTGTGCCCGCCGTCAGATGAGCGCGGGTGCCCCACCACCGGATTGCTCGTCGGAAGGTCTCGTTGAGCGGGATCCTGTCCTCGAAGCTGCCGTCGCTTGGATCCAGCGGGCGTCGAGGAACTCTTGCAGAGGGCGCATCTAAAGCCTGCACAGGCGCACAAGATATATGCAGGAGGACATCATCCCGAGGAGGGACTTGATGGACCTCACCCTGGCCATGTCTGTGGCCAGCAGACGCTGCACCTTGCCCAGGATGGCCTTCGTCCTTTCCTCTGACGGCGAGGCCAGACGCGCCACTGTGTCGAGCTTGGCTCCCAGAAACAGTGCGACTTGCGACGGGACCAGGTGGGATTTGGGAAAGTTGATGGAGAATCCCAGGTCCGTGAGCAGCTGGGCGGTCTTCGCTGTGTGATCTACGGCGAGCTACCTTGTCCTTGCTCGGATGAGCCAGTCGTCCAGGTAGGGGTAGACGTGGATCCCCTGCAGGCGCAGCTGCGCCGGCACCGGTGCGAGGCATTTGGTGAACACCCTGGGTGCCGACTTCAATCCGAACGGGAGGGCCTTGAACTGGTAGTGCCGTCCTTGGACCACGAACCTGAGGAACTTTCGGTGTCCTTTTAGAATGGGGATGTGGAAGTACGCATCCTCCAAATCCAACGTCGACAGGAAATCGCCCTCCTCCAGCTGTCCCAGCACGTGTTGGAAGGTGACCATCCAGAACTTCTGTGCCTTGATGAATTTCTTCAGTCGTCGTAGGTCCAGGATGGGACGCCATCCTCCCGTCTTCTTCTTCACGAGGAAGTATCTTGAGTAAACTCCAGAGCCCCGAAGCCTCTTTGGGACGAGCTCGATGGCGCCCTTCTTGAGCATTGCCTTTACTTCCAAGAGAAGTTGAGGGACGTGATGTTCTTTCCTGGCCACAGGGGGGACGCGCGGGCACCTCTTTAGAAACTTGAGCGCGTGACCCTGAGCTAGGGCGTCCAGCACCCAACGGTCGGTGGAGATGGACTCCCACACGCTGACGAAGCTCGCCAGCCGGCCTCCCACCGGGGTGCTTCGGCGGGGGCCCGACCCCACTGCCGGTTCAGTCCTGCTTCGACGAGGCTTTGCCGCCTTGTCCTCCTTGGCGACGACGGCGGGATCCGCCTGACTTGCCTCGTCCCCTGTAAGCTTCCTGTGACGACGAACGGGCCGCTTGACGGTAGGTGGAAAATCCGCCGCTGGAACCTTTGGAGGCACCCTGTTTGCCTCCGCCGCTCCGAAAGTGCAGCCGCCGTTGCTGGAGAACCCCAAAAGCCCGGGCCGTCTCCGTGTCCGCCTTGATGGCTTGAAGGGAATCGTCCACTGTTTTCCCAAACAGGTTGTTTCCGTCGAACGGCATGTCCAAGACTCTGGTCTGCACGTCCTGACGGAAGTCAGTAGCCTTGAGCCATCCACGCCGCCTAAGGCACACGCCGTTGCCCAACTGGCAAAATCCAGTGTCAGCGATGTCCGTCGCAATCGTAATGGCGTGGTCCGACGCCACCTCTCCTTCCTGCAAGATCTCTAGGGCTTCCGCCCTCTTGTCGTCTGGTAGGAAGTCCAGCAGGGGGGCCAGTTTGTACCACAACTCCCTGTCGTAGCGGGCTACGATAGCCAAGGCGTTGGCCGCCTTAATCGTCGTCGCTGCCGACGAGATGACTCTGCGTCCCATCGACATCGTAGAGGCCGCGCCCCCCCGCTTTCTTCCTGGTCGCCGCGGAGACGACCGAGTCCGGGGTCGGCTGAGCCCGAAGGCACAAGGGGGCCGCGTCCGGGACCCGGTATTTCTTCTCGTACCGATCCCTTCTAGCCGACGTCGTGGATGGGTTCTTGGAGAGGGCGAGGCCCTCATCCCAAATATCGTCCAGTAGAGGTACAGCGAGGACCGTCTTCCTCTTGGCCTCGCGCCGTTGATAAAGGAGACCCTTCTTCTTCTCTTCCGGACAGAGCTGGAAAAGCTCGGATGCCCTGGCGATCATGGAGTGAAACGATCCAATCTCGTCGGGCGGGGAAGCCCGGGTGGGAGGTGACGATGGGAGATCCTCGTCGTAAACCTCGTCGTCTGTACCCGTCGCGGCCGTGTCAATCCCCGTATCATCCCCACGTGTCGTGGACGGGGAGGAGGGCTGAACAAGGCGCGATGGCTGAAAAGGAGGTGGAGGATGAATCCTTCTTCTCTTAAGGGGAGGGCTCCCCGAAGGGCCTGGCTCTGGGTCCCCCATCGGGAGCGGTTCCTCCGTTGGTGGTAACGGCAGTCTCATCCTTATCTCTGAGCACAAGGACTGTATAGCCAACAAAATGGCCGCCGAGTTGTCTTGCGGCACTGGTTGAGGGGAGTCCGACGGGCGGTCAGGAGCCCCGTCGGCACCCTCGACGTTCTCGTCGTCTCCTACGTCGGGGTCCCTCCCGACGGGCTGGTCTTCTTCCACGCCAACGCCGTGGCTTAAGACTTCGATCAGCTCTTCCTCAGAGGTTGAGGCCGAATCCACGACGACCTCCTGCCCCCCCTTTTTCTTCTCCGTCGGAGGTTTCACGGGGGTCCTGTCGATGGGCATGAAAGAGGACTCCCTCCGCGGTGGCAGGGAGACTCTGGGCCCCGAGGTCGCCACCACTGGTGTAGCCTCCACAGGCTGAGCCAGGGCCGCCGCGACTGTCTCGATAGAGGCCTTGGCCGGATGGATTAAAGTTTTCACCACCTTAGGTGCACTCACCGCCTTCTCCTTGGGGGGAGGGTCACCGGCTCGCTCCGCCTCCGATGGGGCCTTCGAGCTCGACCAGGGTCTCTCAAGGAGCTTCGCCGGGTGCTCGGCCTTCCTCTTACCCGAGCCAGAGCGTTGGCTCGTGGTTGATGGCGCCGGGGAGGATGCACCCTGCCTGGCGCCCGTAGAGCCCGACCATTCGGCGCTCCCGGTGCCAGCGGACTCGCGGTGCTTGGCCTTCTGTTGGACCCCCGTTGCCGGGGCACCCTCAAAGGTCTTAGAAGACCGCTCGGACTTCTTCTTCTTCTTCTCGCCTGACGGGCTCTTTCCTTCCAGCCAGTTGGCGAGACGTTGATGGCGGTTCTTCATGGTCCGCTCCGACATATTGCCGCAAAACGCACAGTCCTTCTCCACGTGCGTCTTGTTCTCGTGTAGGCAGTAAAGACAAAGGGAGTGTTCGTCCTCCTTAAAGACATTCTGAAGCTGGCATCCAGGGCAGACCCTGAACAGCTTTCCGGGCGTCGAGCTTCCCTTCTCCTGGGCCATGTCCGAGATGGGCCTGAGAAACTTCTGGAGTCCTCCAAAAGCGTGGCTCGACGAAATCTTCACCCTTGAGGGGCGTAGACTAATCCGACACGGGTCCCCGTTGATCGGATGAAGAAACGGTGGAGCTTGAGGCTCTTTTGACCGAAAAAAGAGAAATTTTTTGAGAAAAAACGTGAAAAATAGCACTAACCCTCGAGAGCAATAGCACGAGGATCCCAACACTTGAACGTGCGGTAAAAATCTGAAGATGGCTGCCAGAGGTGGGGCTTAGGTAGAGGGCAGTCATTGGCTGTGGTCAGTATGACGCAGAGATCAGTGATTGGTTACTACTACGAAAGACAGATCAGAAACGAAACTGATACTGATTTTTTCTTTACCGAGGATTCCCAGCCTGACGACGGGGAATATTCATGAGCATGTGAATCCATGCCAGACCCCATGCTGGAGAACTTCGCCAGCCGGCCTCCCACCGGGGTGCTTCGGTGGGGGCCCGACACCACTGTCTGTTCAATCTTGCTTGGAGGACGCCTTACCGCCTTGGCCTCCCTGGCGGTGGCGGCGGGGCCCACCCGACTTGCCTCGTCCTCTATAGGCTTCCTGCGACGGGGAGCGGGCCGATTGGCGGTACGTAGAGGAGCCACCGCTAAATCCCTTGGAGGCACCCTGCTTACCTCCATTGCTCCGAAAGGACGGCCTTCGTTGCCGGAGAACGCCTTGGGCCTTAGCTGTCTCCGTGTCCGCCATGATGGCTTGGAGGGACTCATCCACTGTTTTCCCAAACAGATTGTTCCCGTCGAACGGCATGTCCAAAACCTTGGCTTGTACGTCCTGGCGGAAATCCGTCACCTTGAGCCACCCTCGTCGTCTAAGGCAAATGCTGTTGCCTAGCTGGCAGAAACGAGTGTCGGCAATGTCCGTTGCCACCGTAATGGAGTGGTCCGACGCCACGTCGCCTTCTTGCAAGATCTCCAGGGCCTCGGCCCTCTCGTCATCCGGTAGGAGTCCAACAGGGGGGCGATCTTGTACCATAACTCCCTGTCGTAGCGGGCCACGATCGCGAGGGCGTTGGCCGCCTTAATCGTTGTTGCCGCCGACAAGATAAATCGTCGTCCCATTGCGCCCAGCTTCTTTCCTTCGACGTCCGGTGGGGAAGTTAACGTTGAGGCCGATGCCCCCCCGCTTTCTTCTTGGCCGCCGCTGAGAAGACCGAGTCAGGGGTCGGTTGTGCACTAAGGCACAAAGGGGCAGCGTCGGGGACCCAGTACTTTTTCTTGTACCGATCCCTCTTGACAGGCGTCGTAGACGGGTTCTTGAGAAGGGTGATATCCTCGTCCCAGATGTCATCCAGTAGAGACACGGCGAGGACTGTCTTCCTCTTGGCCTTGCGCCGTTGGTAAAGGAAACCTTCCTTCTTCTCTTCGGGGCAGAGCTGAAAAAGCTTGGATGCCCTGGCGATCATTGCATGGAAAGATCCTATTTCGTCGGGAGGGGAGGCCCGGGCTGGGGGCGATGGGAGCTCCGTCCCTTCGTCACCGTCGCTACCCGTCGTGGCCGTGTCCGTTCCCGTGTCATCCCCAGGGACGGGGAACGTGGGTAAAGGCTGAGCAGGCCGCGAGGGCTGAAAAGGCGGGGCTGGATGGATAAGTCTTCTCTTGTTCAGGGGGCTTCCCGCCGGGCCTGGCTCCGGCTCTGGCTCATCCGTCGAGCCTGGTTCCAGGTCCTCCGTCAGTGGTAAGGGCAATCTCGTCCTTATCTCCGAACGTAAGGATTGTATTGCCAGCAAAATGGCCGCCGAGTTATCCTGCAGCTCCGGAAGCGACGGGTGACTAGGACCCTCGCCGGTGCCGTCGTCACTCTCGTCGTCACCTTCGTCGGGATCCCTCCCGTGTGGACGGGCCTCTTTGACGCCCTTGTCGAGGCCCTCTAAGACATCTACCAGCTCCTCCTCGGATGCTGTGTCTGTGTCCACAATGGCCACCGCCTCCCCCCTTCTTTTTCCGCCGGGGTCTTCACAGGGGTCTTTTCGATGAGTCTGAAAGAGGCTTCCCTCCGCGGAGGCAGGGAGACTCTGGGCCCCAAGGTCGCCTCCACTGGTGTAGCCTCCACAGGCTGCGCCAGGACCGCCGCGACTTCCTCGATAGAGGCCTTGGCCGGGTGAATCAAGGCCTTCACCACCTTGGGCGTGCTTGAGGCCTTCACCTTGGGGGGAGGGTCACCGTCTCGCTCCCCCTTGGCAGAATCCTTCGAGGTCGACCGGGGCCTCTCCAGATGCTTACCCGGGTTCTCAGATTTCCTCTTCCCCGAACCAGAGCGTTGGCTCGTGGTTGATGGTGCCGAGGAAGGCACGCCCTGCCTGGCAGCCGAAGAGCCAGACCGTTCCGCGCTCCCGGAGCCCGCGGACTTGCAGTGCTTTGCCTTCCGTTGGCACAGGACTTCGAAGACCGCTCGGACTACTACTTCTTCTCACCTGACGGGCTCTTTCCTTCGAACCTGTTGAAGAGACGAAGGTGTCGGTCCCCGATGGTCCGTTCCGACATGTTCCTGCAAAATGCAGTCCTTCTCCACGTGCGTTTTGTCCTCATGAAGGCAGTAGAGACATTTCGAGTGCTCATCCTCCTTGAACACATTCTGCAGCTGGCATTCACGGCAAACCCTGAACAGCTTTCCGGGCGTCGAGCTTCCTTTCTCCTGGGCCATGTTCAGGTAGGCCGCAGAAACTTCTGGAATCCTCCAAGAAGCGTAACACGACGAAATATTCACCCTTGAGGGGCGTAGAAAAATCCGACACGGATCCCCGTTAATCAGCTGTAGAGACAGTGGAGCTTGAGGCTCTATTTGACCGCAAAATTAGAAATTCTCTTTGAAAAAGCGCGTAAACGCAGCAAAAGCTTGAGAGCTAAACACGAGGACTCCCAACACTTGAGCGTGCGGTAAAAATCTGAAGATGGCTGCCAGAGGCGGGGCTTAGGGAGAGGGCAGACATTGGCTGGGGGCAGTATGACCCAGAGACCAGTGATTGGTTACTACTGAGAAAGACAGATCAGAAACAAAACTGATACTGATTTCTTCTTTACAGAGGATTCCTGGCCTGACGACGGGGAATATTCATGAGCATGTGAATCCATGCCAGACCCCATGCTGGAGATGTGCATTGATTACTCTTCGAATAATTTGAAACTGAAAGACTAAAGAAAATGACCTAATTAGGTCCTATGTATTGCATCCTTGTAGGTTGGTCCTTATTGATTTGGGAAATACATGCAAGTGCATACGGGATTTATCCACACATTCCGTGCCCACACTGCTGCATTTTTAGACGGAGGTGGATACAAAATTGACTACATTGTTGAGTCATTATGTATCACAAAAAGAGTGTCTTAGTAAATAATAGAGGATGACATTTTTTAGATCTTGCAATGGGTTTTACTATTGTCTTTTAGGAGGTGTGGTTAACCCTACAATGTGCAACGGGACACAATGAGCTTCCCGTCTATGTCCTGAAGAAGGCCGACGTACATAGGGGACTGATTTAAGTCCTAAGATACAGCTGAAACACGTGTCTACCCACTGCTGGAATAATTATACGCAGAAAAAACTATAAAAGTTTGAACTGAGGGAACTGAAAATTGTTCACGTTTGAAATTGTATATTGTGATCAAATTTATTAGGTTATTTGTATACAAGTCATTAAGTGGATGGTATGGAAGAATGTGACTGAATGGATGGTAGGGATTAATGTCAATTGAACCTTATTGAGAATATTTGTTTTATTGATTGAAAATATTTGTATTAAATTGCGATTTAAGAGATTAAAAAGGTTTATAAAGTATTGCAAATCATTTGTCGAAATTTGTAAAAAAGATAAATGATGATGTCGTCATCCTCTATCCTATGGTTCATCTCTGTTGTATGATGAGATTAAGAGCAGAGACAGAAAGACATACGTCTCGTCAGGTGGCACGACCACCAAGGAGCTTTGGTGATCAAGGAGGCCGGTAATGGATGCTAAGATCAGATCACATGAGGGAGCCCGGATCCCCAAGCACAGTACAAGTCGACTGTACCTATTAGAGACACGTAGCCACGGGGAAAGCCGCTGACGTTACGGGAGCCTGAAAAAAAAACGGTGGAGACATTGAGAGGAGGCTGAAAAACCCAACGAGGTTGCGGAAGCCTGAGAAACCTGATGGAGAGAATACAGTTACAAAGTATGACTATTGTGAACAACAGCTGGGAAAGCTATTAAGGTTGCGGGAGCCTGCGAAACCAGAGTGTGCAAATACCCTATGAGAGGGGTATTTTAAGAGATATGAACAGTGTGAATAAAAGTTGGGAAAGCTATCCAGGTTACGGGAGCCTGAGAAACCCAATGAAATGGTGAACGATATGAACACTTTGAATTCAGACTGAGAAAGTTACAGAAGTTACAAAACTCTGACAAACAAAGGTGGACTGCCACCCTAGATTAAATAACTTGTGTGAAAGAAAGCAACGTATCAGAGGATTACAAGACCTTGGGGAGTCCCAACGTCTCGAAGGAGAAAAGACAGTTGTGTTTTTATATTCCAAACAATCCTGGAGGAATGGAACTGTTCACAACAAGATACAGTTTTCTTTGTTAAAAGGGGAGACATTTCTCTTTGCATAAAAGGAGAGACTGGAACCCATAACTTGATACAAAGACTAGAAAGAATATCTTGTGTAAAATTAACTTTTGAAGACTGAGAACAAGTTAAGTATAAACTCGGCCACGTATAAGCCTGGCTGAGGCTCTTATACAGAGCCTACCCATTTACCTTTTTATGTTAGGAGTTTTCAAAAGTGATAGGGCCAGTTAGTTGGACAGGATTCAGACTAAACGGTTTTATTTTGGAGTTTAACATGCACCCTTAGCTTTTGTTTAGCTGAGTAGGGAACGTCCTTCATGGAAATAGGGAAAGTTAGCCATTTTGATTCTTTTATTTCTAATAAAACCCATGAAACATGTAATGAACTCGTCTGACTCCTGGTTTTGCCACAGCAGATACAAGCATCAGAAAGATGATTACAGTTATGCAATGCATGTCCTCTAAGGCTTATGGATCTGCTTAGAATCACATGCTTAGCATGGATTAGCAAGCAGTACCAGAAGAATGTGTTGGGTTGATAGAAGCAACATAGACAAATAAATGTTTCAGCACTGCTTGTCCCACCTGCGAGTCATTTTGTCACGACCCTCAGCCCTGATCCCCACTGGCAAGCCCATTGGCCTGGTGGAATCAGGGCTCGGATCACTAATAAGGCCTGGCATCCATTTCTCAGGCCCTCTTGGGGCCAGTCTTGGCACGCTCATCAGTAAGGAAAGACATCTGCTTGAGGAACTACTTTATTTAGGCTTTCAGCCAACATGGAGGCATCCATCCACATAGCTTGATTCCTAGAACCAAGCTATGCGGTCTAGTGTTTTGGGTGTGGTGGCCAAGGGACTACTTTACCTGGACTACTTTACAGTGGCTATTTAAACCACACACGAACAAGACAACATGCTTCGCGTTACTTTGCTTCTAGCAACGTGACGCTCACCGTGTCCAGCTTTCTCACGAGCCTGGTGAATTCCGGACCTGTAGAAAAACCAAGAATATCGTTCGCAGCAGAATCTTACCTGCATTCATCAACCTTCACTGCTCGCAGCTCCTGGGCAGCTCTGTTGGTGGAGTTCACCGCCCGGATCGAAGGACCTGAGAAAAGGAGAAAGACATCATTAAAGGAGGTAGTGAGACATTACAACCACAAAGTGCTTAAAGAATTACCTGGTTGGTTGCTTTTCAGCCGGCATAGCTCCGGAACTCCAGCTGCGCTGGGAACTCACCGCGACCTACGAAAAGAGAAAAGCACAGGTCAGTGAGGACAAGACATTGCTGCGCTACGCAAAGCGCCTCCTTACCGCATCATAGCGTTATAGCGCGCCATCATCTCCCTTTGAGAACCAGCATATCCAGTTCTCCAAGCAGACACTCCGCGCTCCTAGGGAGATTAAAAAAAAGAGACATTTAGAACAGAGAAAAGCCAGGCAAGAATTACGACGCCATCAATCGCAATAAGACCTACCTGAAAGACACTACAAGGGCAGCAGTCAGTGAAGTAACTGGACCGCCCGCGCCCACAAAAGACAACGCGCCCCTGCCCAGAGCAGGACGGAGAGCCCACCTATTCCGACAACCAGGCGGAATCCCATCGACACCGAGAGCACACCAGGGAATCATTGGGAAGGACACCAACAACCAACTGGCTGGGTGGCGTCCCCGTGGATACCAGATGAGCGTAACACATTTCTGGCCACCTGCGAGTCATTTCTGGCTTGTGCGCCAAAACAAACATTTGTGAAAGTGTGCACTGAACTCCATGTTGCTAACATGCAGATAGCTTCCAGTGGCACATTTGCAATAAATGCTAATGTTCCCTCTCTACAACGCGTGGAGAGTGCGCTAGGTGTAAAAGGTAGTCTTTTGTTTGGGAAAGTGTGACATTGCTGTATGCATCTTACAATCCATCTAGAAATGGTAGCCTGAGACAGGATCACCCCATCGCCCGGCTGCTAAAGACACAAATAACTCATCTGTTTTTCTGCATAGTTTTGTCTTGTTGAGGTAGTGCAAGACTGCCCTTCGAACATCTAGTGTATGAAGTGCTCTTTCTCCAGAGTGCTGCAGATTTTGAAAGAAAGCTGGCTGTTCAATGGATTGATTGACATGGAATTTAGAAATGTACTTCAGTGAGAAGTGTAGGTGCATTCTTAAGACCACCTTGTTTTTATGTATTGTTACAAAAGGTTCCGTCATTGACATAGCCTGAAGCTCAATTACCTTTCAAATAGATATAACGAAAACAACGTTGTAAGTGAAATTGTTGAGGCTTGCTTTCTGCATTTGCTCAAAAGGTGAGACCATACATTTGCCTAGGTTAATATTTCAATACCATCCTGGGGGTAGGTTTGCAATTCGAGAGTAGAACAAGTTACTTTCTTACCTGGTAACGTTCTTTCGATGGGATGGTCCGACGACGTATTCCATATCTATGACAGGTAATGTCCACAGCTGTGCTGCATCGGAAAATCTTTGGCGTCTGCGTCCTGCGTCGATGACGTCGATGCGCCGTCCCTGAGGACCTCCTCCGACGTCACCCGATGTGATAAGTAGGATGCACGACGCCCATAGCCTCAGTTATGGTTTTTTCCCAGACCGTGTGCCACCGGTTTTCTGCCAGTCAGACACACAAGGCCTTGCGGAACGCAAGCTGCAAACGCAAAAGGAATTCTGCAGCGGGGAAGGCAGGGAGGGAGCGATATGGAATACGTCGTCGCACCATCCCATCAAATAACGTTACCAGGTAAGAAAGTAACTTGTTCTTCGAGGGGATTGGGTCCTCCGATGTATTCCATATCTATGACAGACTCCCAAAGCAGTACCAAGCAAGGAGGTGGGAAAGAATTTAGAATACAAATTTAGCATGCCCAATCAAATTGCGGAATAGAGAACTGCCTTGCCAAGGCCAGATCTTGACCTCTGATGGAATCGAGGGAGTAGTGACGTACAAAAGTATGAACTGAAGCCCAGGTGGCTGCATCACAGATGTGATGAATAGGAACTCCCCTCTGCAGGGCAGTAGACGCAGCCACTCCTCTGGTAGAATGAGCCCGCAAGCCAGCCGGAGGATCCTTACCCACCAAGCGGTAACACTCGGAGATAGCTAAAATAATCCAACGAGACAAAGTCTGTTTCGTCACAGTTTGTCCCAAACGCTTTCGAAGCGTAACCAATGAAAAGTTGATCGTCCACTCTGACCCGGGACATGCGCGAAATATAAAAGCTCAACGCTCTCCTAGGATCAAGCCTATGGAGCCTCTCCTCTTCCTTACCAGGATGTGGAGGAGGATAGAACGCCGGAAGAACAACCTTCTGGCTCAAATGAAATTCCGAAACCACCTTTGGAAGAAAAGAAGGACGAACTCTAACAACAACCCTGTCCTTATGAAACACAGTGAAGGGTGGCTTAATTGAAAGTGCCTGTAACTCACTCACTCTGCGAGCGGAAGTAACCGCAACCAAAAACACAGTTTTCAGAGTTAACAGCCTCAAAGGGCAAGAATGTAAAGGCTCAAACGGAGCACCCATAAGAAACTTAAGAACAAGGTTCAAATCCCAACCTGGCACCAGAAAAGGTGACAGAGGGAACACATTAGTGAGCCCTTTCAAAAACTGCGAAATTAAAGGAATTTTAAAATAGGAACACTCTTCAGATGAGCGCTTAAATATGGACAGCGCCGCCAGGTAACCTTTAACAGACCCCACTTGCAAGCCCCTGTGGGCCAAAGAAAGCAAAAAGAACCATGGGAGTGTCACATTCAAAAGGATCCACATTCTAAACTCTGCACCAGTCGCAGAACTTTCTCCAACGGCAACGGTACAGAGACTTAGTTGCCGGCCGCCTGGCCGAAAGCAACACCTCCATCACATCTTCAGGGAGGTCCCAATCCTTATACCTCAACCTTTCAGAAGCCAAGCGTGAAGATTGAGAGATCTGACCTCTGGATGGAGAACCTGACCCCCTCCCGTGAGAGCAGATCGTCTCGGTAGGGAAGACGACGTGGAGGGCAGATGGACAAGTCTAGAAGGTCCGGGTACCACGTCCTCCGGGCCGACGCCGCAGCAATGAGGATCATCCGGGAACCGAACCTTCGCAGCACTTGCGGGATGACGGGGACTGGAGGAAACAAGTACAGCAGTGGGAATCACCACTCCACCACGAACGCCTCTCCTAAGGCTCCTTTTGGAGGAAATTCCCGTGAGCAGAACCTCTTGCACTTCCGGTTGACACTGGAGGCGAAGAGATCCACTTGAGGGGTCCCCCAAAGGGCGAAGATCTCCAGGAGAATCTCCTGAGCCAACTCCCACTCGTGAGAGATCGTGCTCTGCCTGCTCAGAGCGTTCGCCGTCTCTTTGTCGTCTCCGGCCAGATGAACCGCCGAGATCGAAACTTCCTGCTGGATGGCCCAGAACTCAAGCTGCATCGCCTCCATGCACAGCGGAAGTGACCCTGCCCCCCCTTTTTGTTGAGGTAGTGCATGGCCACTGTGTTGTCTGTTAGAATCAGGACACTCTTTCCACACACAGTCGGCAGAAAAGCCTTCAGGGCTAGCCTGACGGCCCTCAGCTCCAACAGATTGATATGGAGTCTGGACTCCGACTGTGCCCAACGACCGCTGACTGTCAACTCGTTGGCATGAGCTCCCCATCCCGTGAGGGATGCGTCCGTCATGATCGTCACCTCTGGCCAGAGCAGCCAAAATGGGGCTCCCTTCATCAGATTGCCCTCGACGGCCCACCACAGAAGGTCCCGGGCTACCGAGGGCAGCCCCTGAACAGGGTCCGACAGCCTGCCGGAGGTCTGAGACCACTGGAGCTTGAGTGCCCACTGCAAATATCTCATCTGCAGACGAGCCTCTGGCACCAGAAGAATGCAGGATGCCATGAGGCCGAGCAGTCTCAAGAACTCGGACGCTGGGAGATCCTGGGCAAATTGAAACTTGTGCACCATCTGCTGAATGTGAAGAGCCCTCCCTGAGGAGGAAAACACTGCCCCAGGGACGTGTCGAGCACTGCTCCGATGTACTGGAGCCGCTGCGTTGGTGTCAAATGGGACTTCTTTAAATTGAGGGAGAAGCCCAGCCTGTGAAGGGAGTGGCAGGTGACGGACAGATGATCCAGGACTTGCTTGGGAGAGCTCCCCCTGATCAACCAATCGTCCAGGAAGGGGTAGACGTGAATCCCCCCTTTCCTGAGATGTGCTGCCACCACCACCATGAGCTTGGTGAAAACCCTTGGGGCGGAGGTCAATCCGAACGGCAGGACCCGAAACTGAAAGTGCGAGTCGCCAACCGCGAACCTCAGGTACTTCTTGTGCTTGGGATGGATCGGCACATGGAAGTAAGCATCCTTGAGGTCGAGAGACACCAACCAGTCCTGAAGTTGAAGGGCCTGGAGGACTTGGGAAAGAGTCACCATCTTGAACTTGTCAATCCTGCAGAGTTTGTTCAAACCGCGCAAGTCCATGATGGGTCTCAATGCCCCGTCTTTCTTTGATATCAAAAAATAAGGGGAATACCCTCCCTTGTTCCTCTCCGCTACAGGCACCAGTTCTATGGCACCTTTCTCCAGCAGGGCTTGAATTTCCTGCGCAAGGAGCGGATCTGGACTCTTCAAAGAGAGGCTCCCTGGTGGATTGTCGTGAGGCCTCCGCTGAAAAGGAAGACAGTAGCCGTGGGTTATGATCTCCAGAACCCACACATCCGAAGTAATGGCTGCGCTAGCCTTCCCCCAACCGGCGAACCATGGGACCTGGCCTCATGACTGAGTGGTAGCGGCTGTGGCGTTGCCCGAGGGCAAAGAGGCAACTGCCCGAGCGGCCTTGGCACCTCGAGTACCTTTATTTCCACCTCTGGCACTCTTACGATGGCCTCTTTGACTGCTAGCTCCCCTCGCTTTACTGAAGGACGAGTAATAGCGAAAGGAACCTCCCCTCCATTGCTGTCCCCTAGGACGAAAAGGCAGAGGTTGGCGAACTGCAGCGCCCAACGACTTCGCTGCAGCTTTGGAGGTCTGCAACCTCTCAAGGCTCTCTTCAGCCTTGATGCCAAAAAGGTGTTCACCGTCAAAGGGCATGTTGAGGAGCCGGGACTGCACATCAGGAGCGAACCCAGACTTCCGCAACCACGCAAACCTGCGCATTACGGTGCTCGCTGCCATGGACTGGCTGACACAATCTGCTAAGTCCAAACCCGACTGAACGGCCTCACACATGGCATCCATGCCATCCTGAACCATAGTAAGGAAACCATCCCGTTCGTCCCCTTCGGGAATATAGTCAGCCGGTAATGCAACACAGTTCCACAGAGTGTGTGTGAAACGAGACAAGGCACATATGGAGTTGGCCGCCTGAAGCGCCATACCCCCTGAAGAAAACACTTTCTTCGCCCAGCCGTCAAAACGTTTGTCGTCCCTATCCGGAGGGATGGTAGCATACGACGCCTGCTTTGCTGGGGCCGTAGCCGCCTTCACCACCAAACTCTCCGGAGTGGGGTGCCTGGACAAGTAGCAGGGGTCGCTACTAGCTGGACGGTATTTTCGCGACAAAGACTTGCCCACTGCCGGGAGACTCTCCGGAGCAGTCCAAGCCGCCGCCGCCACCCTTCTCTGCAAAGCCATATGAAATGGCAAAACCAGGTCAGTGGGGGGACCGAGATCAAGGATGTCCGTGAGATCATCCTGCACGAACTCCCCTGGGGAGCTGACCAACCCAAGACATAAGGCGCCAATATGAAGAATCGGCATGAGTGCCAGGCTCCGGCCTACAAAACTCCACCTCCGGAGAGGTGTCCAGTCCACTGGCATCATGCAGTGACTGCCTCAGGTCATCAAACTGGCTATGGCCCGAGATTAGCTCATCCGGAACCGAAACCGGAACCAAGCCATCATCAGAGCCTTCATCACCCTCTGAAATGTACTCCAGGTGGGGAGAGGAAGACCTCTGGGGACCAAAGCAGTGCCTGACCTTATCCAGAGCCTTTCTAGTTGCAAACCCTGTGCCATGGGGCCCCTCCGACACCACCGCCTCGATAGGCGTCGAGGGCGCCGATCTGCTCGGAGCTGGCATCGACAGAAAAGGGGTCGACGTCGAGCGAATTGGCGTCGACGTCAGCTGCAGCGCCGCCAGCATCGGCGGCATCAGCGGCATCGACACAGGCCTCGAAGCCCCCCTAGGAGGTGGAGCCTCGAGAGAAATCGTCGACGACCTCGGCCACAGGCGTCGACGTCTCCTTTGAAGACGGCACAGGATCACGCGGTCTTGAGCGCGTTGAGGACCGGGACCTGGAACGGGCATGGCGAGAACGGCTACCCTTGTCCGAGCGGGACCTCTCCCGCGAGCCGTGCCGACCACCCAAGCCCGAAGGCGTTCGAGCGGTGTCTCTCTACCGGTGCCGACCGACCCCACACAGAGGTGCGGACGTACCGGTGCCGACCGACCCCACACAGGAGGTGCGGACGGACCGGTGCCCTGCGATTCCAGAATCGCTAGCATCTGCTTCCCGAAGGAAGCCCATTCCTCCGGTGTCGCTTGCATGGAGGGATAAGCGACCCGCCGACGGGCGGAGTCCTCGGAAGAGGACGGGGAAGGTGACCTATGCCGGTGCTTCCGGGAATGCCTCGAAGAGGCGGAGGAGTGGCGAGACCGACTCCTGGAAGGAGACCCACTGGACTTCCGACAATGACGCGAAGAGTCGCCCCTCGAGTCATCCGTCGAAAGCCCCGCAGACCTCGACTTCCGGGGCTTAGACACCCGGCCTACCGACAGCTTCTTCTTGCGTTCCCGCAAGGCCTTTGCCGTGAGCGACTGGCAGTCGACACAGTCGTCCGTATTCTGGGCCTCCCCGAGGCACCAGAGGCAGGCGTCGTGCGAGTCCGTGACCAACATCTTGGACCCACAGTCCCCGCATTTCTTGAAGCCCGGATGCGGGGTTGAAGACGAAGTAGACATCGCCACGAACAGGTCTTCACAACAAACCGAACAAGTTCAATGAACCGAGAATTGAAAACAGCACGAGTCAAGGTGTACCAAGATTCACGAAGCGAACACGTTCGCGGAAAAAAAGGAACTGAGGCTATGGGCGTCGTGCGTCCTACTTATCACATCGGGTGACGTCGGCCGTCGGAGGAGGTCCTCGGGGATGGCGCATCGACGTCATCGACGCAGGACGCAGACGCCAAAGATTTTCCGAAGCAGCACAGCTGTGGACATTACCTGTCATAGATATGGAATACGTCGTTGGACCCAATCCCCTCGAAACGCTGTTTTTTTATTTTTTATTAATGTTTATTGTTAAACCAAATGAACCTTTAACATACATAAGTAAAAAAAAAGAAATAATATCACTAAAACTCTAAAAAGACTGAAAACACAGCGACTAGAGGTACAAATATTTAAAAGGAAGATCTGTCATATTACACAAAGTTAAATTCACTGAAAAATGAATAAAATCACACATAAGTGTCACCTATACGATAGCATACATAAAGCCGTTGCACTCCTTCATTGAAGGCTTTGATGACTGGAGCGCTCTACCAGAAAACCTTGCTTTGCAATGTTGTATTATGCAGATAGTTCTGCTAAATGGACATGGACTTTTAATGTCTTAAAAACAAGACCAGATTGTAATAAGTGTAATAGGTAATGCACAATATGCGATGGTGAGCAGTCAATTGGATTGACATTTGACTTTCTACACCACACTACAAATCCTTTTCATTTGTTGAAGTAGCAGTGTCTAGTGTTAGGCTTACAGGCTTCCTTTAAAATGTCCATGCATCTGTCAAGCAAATTAAAGTGTCCAAACTCTTCAGTAGCTAAACTGATAAATTGGTTGCGTGAGGTTGAGGATGTAGGATTAACCCCAGATTCTGTGACATTATGTTGTAAGGACACATTATCTTGATTGGCAGGCAAACGGACAATTTCAGAAAGTGGGAATACCATGTTTGACATGCCCACATTGGAGACTGACGATTCACGGGACCTTGTCACTTCTACCCAGAGGGCAGCCCTTCCCTGTGAGGCTAGGGAGGCGAGCCCGCTATGCAACAATCCTCCTAGGGGTGGCGGTCAGCGATACCTCACAGGGAGAGACTCCCCTCTTAGGGACAAGGACTCCTATTCCATCCCAGAATTCTCTACAACATCTCCTGAAGGTGTAACTAAAACATCGAGGAATCAAAAAATTCCCTCCTGGCGTGACCCAGAAAGGGTGGACCAAGCGGTCTGTGAACAACACCAAGAACGTACCAGGAACGGCTCTGTGGAGCCACATAAGGATAAAGGAAGTAGAGGAAGCCCATGCAGGTTAAGTCAGATGGGCAAACCGGACCCCGCGGGAAGAACCAATGATGCCTTTCCTGTATGACAGAGGTAACAGGAATGGCAGGAGACCCGGGTGAGGGAAGTGGCACAAACTGAATAAAGATTACCAAGAGACCAATCAATGTTGTGAATTTAACAGAGATTATCAAGGGACCTTTCATCCTCATCCCGGTGCCAGTGAATGGTATAAAAAATAACAAAGGCTACCAAGGAAGAGACCAAGCTCATCCCGGTGCCAGTCAATTTCAGTAAGAGAAAGCAAGTTATAAAGAGGACAGGAGAAAGAGAGAAGTATAGGGATTTATTATCCACAGATACTGGAAGAATTGTATGTGAAACTAAACCCACAGTACAGGGGAAGATCCCAAGTATTTCATAAGTTGACAAGGAACAGAGAGAGAGAGGATAGCCAAGACCAGGTTCAGTGGCTACGAAAGGAAAGGTTTGACTTGAACAAGGAACTGTGCCAGTAGTAGGAAAGGGGAAGGCCCGGAGGGACAAGAACCCCCCTTGGGGAATTAAAGCCATCCCAACAATAGTTACAGGTAAGCAACTTGTTCCATCTCCAGCATGGGGTCTGGCATGGATTCACATGCTCATAAATAAAGAACACATAGCAGTACATCATTACACAACCACAGGAGGAGGCAAGGTTCAACAGAAGCAATCACTCTTACACCTCTGGAACAGGCTCACCTTCAAGCAAACAGGTTATGTAGCACTGCTTGGATGACCCTGGACTCCTCTCTGGAATCCCGGTCGATGCAGTAGAATCTTGTGAAGGTGTGCATAGACATCCACATAGCAGCCCTGCAGATGTCCAGTAGGGGCATATCAGACAGGAACGCTGTTGTGAAAGTAACCGCTCTGGTGGAATGGGCTCGCGGACGACCGGGCAGCGGTCGGTTTGCGAACCGGTGAGTGACAGTGAGCGATGCAGCCGTAGAGCCACCTGGAAATGGAAGCCTTGGACAAAGCTTTCCCATCGTTCACAGGACCAAAGTTCATGAATAGTTTAGACTTCTTCCGGAAACTCTTCGTGCATGCCACAGAGAACTTCAGAACATGCAACACATCTAGCCAGTGCAAAGTCCTTTCAGCCGGCGACAAAGGTTTCTGAAAGAAAACAGGAAACACCAAAGACTCACTGAGGTGGAATTCCGACGGAACTTTAGGCATGAAGGAGGGGTGGGTCTGCAGCAAATCCCTCGTTTTGTGAAAAGTCACATAGGGCTGCTTGCAGGACAGGGCCTGGATGTCACCTACCCACCTGGCAGAGGTAATGGCCACGAGAAAAGCCGTTTTCCACGAAAGGAACTTGAGAGGGGCTTGATGCATAGGCTTGAAGGGGGCCCCACATGAGCTTCGTCAGCACCACGATGAGTCCCACATTGGGGCAGGCGCCTTCACCGGCGGGAACGATCGAAACAGTCCTTTTGAGGATCTCCTTGTTAGACGGTGTGACCAAAGAGAAGACCGCCCCGGAGACCTGGTGTAGCGGGAGATAACGGCCAGATGCACTTTGATAAGAGGCGTGCGCTAGCCCTGCCTTGGCCAAGGACAACAAGTACGGAAGGATCTGAGGGGCCGTAACCCTCAGAGGGTTGATCTTATGCGTCCCGCACCACGTTGTGAAATGTTTGCACTTGTGTCTGGAGCACTTAAGAATCAACACCGCTCTCTAGCCCTGGCAAGGACCTCCCGGGAGTCCACAGGCAGGGTGTACCCACCGAACTCCAAGGCTGCAGGAGCCAGGCCTTCAGGTTCAGCGATCCTGGGTAGTGATGTAGGATTGCACCTCCTACTCTGGTGAGCAGATCCGTGACCACTAGCAGCTTTACCAGGGGCGACGCTGACAGGCTGAGAAGACCCGGGTGTGAAATCTGCCTTGCCCACGCCGGGGCGACAAGGATCATTCTGCATCAGCACGGTTTGAGTTGATTGATGACTCGCAGTAGGAGAGGCAACAGTGGGAACGCGTACAGGAACAGGCCTTGCCACAGGAAGGAAAACACATCCCCCCATGCTCCTCGCCTGCTGGCGAAACTCTGGCATTTGGAGTTCGGCGCTGTCGCAAACAGTCACAAACAGATCGATATGGGGTCTGCCCACTTGAGGAAAATGAGGTCCACTTGATCCTGTCGAAGTTCCCACTCGCGGCAAGCGCGCCGCTCCCTTCTGAGGGAGTCAGCGATGGTGTTCATGACTCCCACCAGGTGAAAAGGAATGGGGAACATCCCTTGGGCGACGGTACAGTGCCACAAATCCCGCCCACCTCTGGAGAGCTCTGGGGAGCTGGTGCCCACCTGCTTTCTGATGTAGATCATGGTGGTATTGTCCGTGAAGACCCTGACCACCTTGCCCTTGAGGGACGGAAGCAACGGAGGGCCCCGAACACTGCTCACAGCTCCAGGTTTCTGGCGTGGAGACGTCTGGTGTGGGCTCCCCAGCCCTAGACTGTCTCCTGGTATGGGGGGCTCTGGAAATCCATGCCCCCAGAGATGTTGCAGGGCACGCACCACCACATCATCGCTCAAAAGGAACTCCTCAACAAGAACAATCTTGTCTGTGAAGCTTCCGGACACCTGGATCCACGAGCATCCAGGAATTCCTGAAGGGGTCGCATCCGCAACCTGCAGAGTCGGATCAGGTAAATACACAACGACATCATGCCAAGCCGCGACTTGATGGTCCGCACCGTGGTGGTCTCAGGGCCAACAGCTATTGCACCTTGTCCATCATAGCCACTATCCTTCCTTCCGAGGGGGCTGCCAGGCAGGAGACCCTGTTGAGCTTGGCCCCCAGGGACAGCGTGTTCTGCGATGGTATCAATCAGGACTTTGGATAGTTCACAGACAACCCCTGATCCGTCAGCAGCTGCACGGTCCTTTGCGTGTGTTCGACAGCTACTTCCCTTGACTTGGCACGGATGAACTAGTCATCGAGGTACGGGTATACATGTATCCCTTGTAGATGTAAATGGGCCGCCGCTGGTGCCAGGCACTTCATAAACACCATGGGCGATAACTTCAGTCCGAAGGGAAGGGCCTTGAATTGGTAGTGCTTTCCCTGTACGACGAATCACAGGAACCTCAGATGCTTTTCGTGATTGGGGACGTGGAAGTATGCATCCTCCAGATCCAGCAATGTCAGGAAGTCTTCTTCCTCCAGTTGGCTGAGAATGTGCTGCAACGTGACCAGCCTGAATTTTTGGGACTTGAGGTACTTGTTGAGACACCGCAAGTCGGGTATCGGCCTCCAGCCTCCGGTCTTCTTTTTTACCAAGAAGTATCTGGAGTAGACTCCGGAGCCACGCAGTCACTTTCGAACCAGCTCCATCGCCCCTTTTCCCACTGACTGACGAAGCCCGCCAGCTGACCTCCCACCGGGGTGCATGGGTGGGGGCCTGACGTCCTAGCCAGTTCAAGCTTGCTTTGGGGCCTGCGTGCCGCATTGGGAGCGACAACAGCCACCTCCGAAAGCCTTGGAATGACCCCTGTAGGCCTCCTAGATCATGGAACGGGAGGGCTGGCGGTACAAGGATGATTCCCCCGCTGAAACTCCTCCACGACCTCTCGGATTTACCTCATGAGGCACGGAAAAAAGGACGATGTTGCTGCAGCGTGCCAAGGGTATGGGCCGTCTCTGTGTGGGTCTTAATGGCTTGCAACGATTCGTCGACGGCCTTCCCAAAGAGATTGTCTCTGTCGAAGGGCATGTCCTGGACCCTCGTCTGAACTTCCTGCCGAAAGTTGGTGGCTTTCAACCAGCCACGACGACAGAGGCGGACACTGTTCCCCATCTGTCGGAACCCTGTGTCCAGGGTCACAGTGATGGCCTGGTCTGATGCCACCTCGCCCTCTTAGAGGATCTCCAGCGCCTAGACCCGTTTGTCATCAGGGAGAAATTCCAATAGCGGGGCCATCTTATAACACAGCTCCCTGACGTATCTGGCCAGGACACCTTACCGTGCGCCTTGGTCTTCTCCCGCAGCTTCACTTGGTTAGGCGATTTCCTCTTGGAGGAGGAGCTGGAGCGATGACTGGAGATGGAGGCAGATGGTGAAGATGAAGAGGAGCACGCCATGCTTGTTGCGGGACCTGCTTGCACGGCGACCCCAACTGAAACGGACTTGCTGTGCTTGGCCTTGTCTTGGGCCTCTACGGATAGAGCGCCCTCAAAGAGCATACCCCTGCTTTCTACACACGGTAGAGGCCTTGGCGTCCATGATGTCATCCTACTGTGACGATACTTGACAGTGCGCTTGGAGAAAGCAAGCTAGATTTCACAATCCGCTTCTTTGTGGTTCGGATGGAGACAGTAAAGGTACTGGGAGTGTTTGTCCTCCACAAACACGTTCCTCAAACCGCAGCTGGAGGACAGCTTGAACAGGAAACCTCTGTCCTTTTTCTCCTCTGACATGGTACGGCGTGCGGTATAGGCCCAACGGCCTTCTGGAATCTTTGACGAAACGCTCAATGATTCTTGCCCTTGAGGGGCGTTGAAAGACGCTGGACAAACAGATCCCCGCTTGTCGGGCAAAGGAGCGAAAGAGCAGACCGGCGCCATTTGACAAAAATAGAAACTTTTAATTGAAAAAGTGCGAAAATATAGAAAAGCTCTACGAGCAAAACACAAAGACTCCCAACACTTGAACGTGCAGTAAAAATCTGAAGATGGCTGCCACAGGATGGGCTTAGGGAGAGGGCAGTCATTGGCTGGGGGCAGTATCACCCAGAGCTCAATTATTGGTTTATAGGAAAAAGAGTTTAAGTGAAAGTGAAACTTTTTTCTTATACCGAGGATTCCTGGCCTGACGACAGGGAATATTCATGAGCATTTGAATCCATGCCAGACCTCATGCTGGATAATTATAATTGGTGAAAAAATAAGCCTGATTTTAGCAGTAATTAAATTTGTGGAACACATTTTAAAGGAGGGTGAATAATCTGTGTAGATGGATATGAAATCTGTTAACCATAAACATAATAAAATATTTTAAAATACCTCCATCTTTCCCTTTGGTCTACCCCAAAGACCTGTTTACATTCCACAAATGATTGAATTTCGGTGCCCTGGAACATATGTCTAATCCTATGGCACCCACTCGACTACCATTTTTGGGAAGCCCCCTGCTCTGTTCCCGGTAAGAACGCTGGGTTTTTAAAGATAGGTGTAAAGGGGGAAGTGAAAGAGGTTATGTCGTACTTCCTGGACAGTCTGTCCCACGTGTCGGCTATGAGCTTTGAAGGCAAGTCCCTTTATATGCACACTCCAGAGTAAATACAACCCACTAGGGAAATAAGCCAGGAGATATATCTTTGCAAGGATAACAAGGTTTACTTGAACAAAATACAAATGCCAGCAAAGAACTTTGCTGCTCGAGAGCGCTCTGGTCTTACATTCGCAGACATCGGTTTATAAACATAGAAATCATCACTCTCGTATAGGGTGAGTGGGTGCTACTGATTGGAGGCCCCTTACACATGGGCCTGCTCCATAGGGGATGCCTGTCTCTTCCCCGTCGATCTTGATGCACGTGAGTAAGCTGGGCTCATCCTCGCGGTGAAGGTCAGGGCATGCATAAAATACATTGTTTCTGACTAAAATAAGCAACTAAGACGAACTATTCATTCATTATGGCAGGCACTTGGGCGACAAAGGAAGGGGGTGCCAGGGAGAGGGGAGGATAAAATACTGACCCATACATTCAGGGCTTCATTGATAACGCAGTTCCCGCACCAAACGTCTCCTCCTGGGGGATTGATCTTTGATTTACCCTTGCCGGTACCTCATGATACAGGAGACGTGTATTGCTGTTGGAGAGAAATACAGCCATTGGGGTTTTAGATCTATGGGGGTTAGGACCTTACGGTTTTGTGCTTATCAAGAATTCAAAGGTGTGGGGGTCGGGTTGTTGGTGTGCGGCCGGCTCTGGGTTGGCTGGGTAGGGGTCTGAGACCAGATGGCAGGTTAGTGGAGATGAATGGACACAGCACAGAGCCTGGTGCTGTCTCTCGCTCTTTGCAGGGCGCATTCCTCAGAACGATACTAAATATTAGCAACACTAAAGGGACGAGAGGGAAATAGACTTCCGTGGGAACAGGGCTTGAGCGGAGTCAGCATGCAGCGTGAAAATTGGGCTTTGCAATCTGAACATGCGCAGCATAAAAGTCTAGCCTGTCGCGCTTGGACCCAATAAAAAAATGGTGTTACGTATTGTGGGCATTCCTAGTGCTAGACACCTACTTCTATGCAATGCAAGGATTTTATAGGACACCTGGCAAGGCACACTGCTCCCCCTTGTAGGTTAGATTGCCTCATATGGAGTTTGCCTTATTGGGATGCGCTTAGGGGGTGGGATAGGCTCAATTCCATCCCAACATTCCCCCTTTTGTTACTTCTACAGTACCAATTCACCGCCCCATATATCCGCTCATTGGCCAGTCTTTCTGCTTCCTCCCATGCAGGTGTGCCTTGTATGGGCATCCATGCTCTACAAACATGTCTTAGGCTCCAAGTTGTGCATACTGTTCAGGCATGCAGGTCATGTATAGGCATCCTCCATCTGCTTCCAAATCTATCCACACTTCTTTGTAATTTTCTGGGGGTGGCACAATGGTGGTAACTTACTATTAGTTTTCCCAATTGTCACCATCATCATTGCACTATTAGGTACTGCTGTGGCACAACAACAGTGACCCAATTGGCACGTGCAAAAAAATCACCAGAATAACCACAATGATAGGGACCAACATTTTTACTAATGTTGTGAGCCAGGACGGCACCCAGCTGAATGCCATAGTCACCCAATCATCTTCCTGGATCCCAGCTTCCTTCTTCATTCTTGCCCCAGGTGCATGTACTGCTGCAATGACATGTGATAGTGTCCAATTATCAGCGTCTGCCGAATGTGCTAGTGTGCGACATGAACTCCCAATCTTTTTGCGAACACCGCCCTCCATTGCTGTCTGCAGGTCGAGAACGTACCGATTCTGCATTGTCATTAATCTGAGGACCCTTAATTCCACCTTGATGATGCTGAACCGTTCTTCATTATCATTTGTCAGCTGGATCAGTTCTCATCTAACAATCTGGAGCCACTTGGCATTGGCCCTCGTCTGAATGCTGGGCACCAGGGATGCAAAAAATGTCTCTGCAGAGCTGTACAGTTTATATTCATCAGGTATTTGTGCGAGCAAATCAGATTAATCTCGAGACAAGTAGTTCGATGATCGTTTCTTTCTTCTCAGTCGATCATTGCTTTCTCTTTCTGGGAGGATACAGAAGTCTGGAGGTGGCATATTGGGTACTACTTCTGTGGCTTCAGGCCCTGCTTGTTCTTGGTCAGGCAAGGGTCCCCCCTTTATGTGTCCTTCGTGTACTACCAGCAGGGCAGAATGTAGCATTGCAAGCAAACAATAGCCAATTAATGATGGTGGGTGGTGCAAGTACACTTTCTGGCCATAGACACATTAGTAATCCATCAGCGCTGCAGTACCATTTCGGAGATCTGGAACGAGCAGTGTGCGATTGCATCGTTATTTTGACCCTATCGAAACAGTTCCCTTGCTGTAAAAACAAAGTTCATAGCTTTCTTCTTGATGAACTTTCAATGGCTTTTCAATTGCTGTGATCCACGTTTTGCGACATGTTCAGTCCATATTTGTGCACAAGCTTGTTCTACGAGGGCTAGTGATTTTTCTGGGTATCCGGCAAGTCCTTCTGCTTTGCACGAGAGTTGTTTCTTGCCACTTATTGTCCGTATATTTTGCCCCTTGTATGGCTAGGTGCGTGTCTTTGAAACAGTTGGGGGTGGTGGAATTTGTATTGCATTTTCGGTTGTCTGACTCAACGAGTTGTATATGGACGCTTCTACATGCCTTTTATCCTACATAGTGCAAAATGAATTAGACATTGTGTTTCTACTAATGGTACCTCTTGTGGTACTAAGACTTTGGGTTCCCCGGATGCGTGCAGTATTAAGGAACAAACATAGCAACTCCCGTTAGTCGTTCATCTTCCCATCGCACTCATGTCAGAGTACCAACTGTTCGAATGTTCGGGATGGTGAAGGTCTTCCACTGCATCTAATCCTAATCCATGATACGTATCATATTTGTGTTGCTGTGTTCTCACTTCACATCCTCCTGATGCTTTAGCTTTTCTTGTTTTGCCAAGATTCACTTGTTGCACTTTCACATCTTCCTATGGCACTTGTCAATGCTTGTTCGCTCACGTTACACAGTTCCTCTATAGCGTTAGATTCCACAAAACTGCTTTCATTCAGATCAGTATTCAAAAATGCTTGCTTTCAGTTGTGATCAGTATTCAAAGGTTCTCACAGGTCTGACATGCTCGACTGGCGCCCCGTTGTCCCCCTGCCAAGATTGACTCAGCGATTGGTGCTTACAACGATCAAGCGAGGCTTCCGAACACCACGAGTTCTCTCTCTCTCTCTCTCTCTCTCTCTCGTGCGGCGCCTCACTGTCTCCACGTTGGCTCTCTGTGGCTTCACTCCTGCCACTGATGCATCTCTTGCAGCTCGATCCTCACTCCAAAGCTTTGCCTTATCACGCTGGCTTTCTTTCTGTAGTCCGCCACAGGCCTCCAGCATCCTTCAGCCTTGCTTCCCGCTGCATATGCTCTGCATCTAACCGGGGATCTCGAGCACTCAGTCTGCCACGCCGCCTTCCAAGAGAGGTCTGCACTCCTCCAGCAGTACGTAGATCTGCTTCCACAGCGGACTCCCATTTTCCCTATTCTTGCTGCTTTTAAACCTCCTGCCAGACCTGCCTCCTGCCAGGACTAGACCGCTCACTGTCGGTTTGGGAGTTCTGCATTGCTCTTGCTTGCCTCTTCCTCGTCCCATTACCTAACTGGTGTGTGTACACGTGAGTCAATAGCAAGGGGATGTATTACTATGGTTTGTCTCTTCCTCATCCGAGTACCTAACTAGTGTCTATTGGGGTCTGATTTTCAAGAAAAATATGGAAGGAACTGTCAATAGCCTATAAAGGTCTGAGGGATGTCAGACTCCTTATTTAAGGAAAATGGGGAGAGATGAGGGAGCCTTTGGTTAGACAGTATAACCCAAGTCCCCTCCACCCAGGTAGACCTCCCTCGCATATCCACCCGCAGGGTCAGCATCCGGTAGCAACAGCATTTCCGTGGCCACGTGGGAGGAGGATATCTCAGTGAGATAGGATATCATCTGGCATTTATAATGCGCCTGTACACAAGTGTTTCTGGGCGAGACAAGACAAGGAGGAGGAAACATAGTGAGGACAAAACAACGATCTTACTAGGCCCTGTGTCATTCAGATTGTCCAAGTCCAGGGAAGTGGAAAGGAAGAAGTGCAGAGGGGGTGGAGGGAGAAGTGTAGGTAACTTAAAAGTGCAGCCAGATAGTGGCTCAGAGCATGAACCTCAAGAAGTGCAGCCAATAGGTGGCTCCTAAGTGCAGAGAGAAGGGACTGCAGGGTTGCAGATACAGACCACAAGTGCTAGGGGAGCAAGGAGTGCAACTGGACAGGCAGGAGCCTGGTCCCAAGTTCAGAGGCTAGACAAGTGTGTGGAGCAGTCATGATATCAGCAGGGGAGAGGAAGAGAGAAATCGGAAGCAAAGAGGAAGGTCTTGAGTTGCTTCCGGAACATGAGGTGGTTCTGCTTTGAGAGGCATGGAGGCTGTTCCAGAGGGAGGCCCAGCTGAAGATAGAGATCTACCCCCAACACTCTGCTTGGAAAAGCAACTGACTTCAGAGTTGGAAGTGGATGAGCACAGAGCTTGAGAGGGGAAATGTTTAGAAAGAGAGAGTTGGAGGTAGTGCAGTCCCAGGCCCCAGAAAGGCTTCTGGACGATGCAGAGGGTCTTGAACTTGATCCTTGCCGCCACTGGGAGTCAATGAAGAGATTTCAGAGCTGGAAAGATACGATACCTGGGCTTGAGGCCAAGGACAAGTCTCAGTCCTGTTCTGGAAAGGTTGAAGAGGTCGGAAAGTAGTAGAGGCAGGAAGATTAAGAAAGAGGCTGTTGCAGTAGTCCAGCTTAGAGAGGAGCAGAGCTCTGGAGACAGTGATCTTCTGGGGGAAAGTGAGGAAAGAATGCCTCTTAGGAGGTGCAGCTGATAGTTTGACTTCTTAGAGACATCAGAGATGTGAGGAGAGAAGGAAAGGGTGGAGTCGAAGATGATCCCAAGGTTCTTAGCCTCAGAGGTAGGAGCAGGAAGAGGGCCCAGAGTGGGCAGCCAGGGAGAGAGGAAAGGAGGGAGCTGGTGTTCTGATGAGGAGGATCTCAGTTTTACTGGCATTAAGGCAGAGATCATTGGTGGCACACCATTCCTGAATTGCGATCAGACAGTCTGGAATGAGAGAAGGAGAAGAGGCAGCTGAGGGGAGCCTGAAGGAAAGCTGGATGTCCTCCACAAAACACTGAACGTTGGAGCAGAAGTGCAGTGGGCAAGAGGTGCCAGGTATTGGTTGAAAAGCCAGGGAGAGAGGTTAGACCCCTGGGGAACACCACAAGTGGAGAGATAGAAAAGAGGAAAAACCCTAGTTGGACCTGGGAGGGTCGGTCAGTGGGAAAGGAGGACAGCCATGCCAGGTCCTGATCAGTAATACCCAGGTTATCACAGAGGCGATTGAGCAGGATGGCATGGTTGACTATCAAAGGCAGAAGATAGAGGAGAAGGAGGACAGAAGGAAGGTTAAAATCAAGGTTTGAGAGCAGATCTTCACGGGTGTCCAGGAGAGCAGTTTCCGTGTTTCTAGCAGCTCTGAAGCCAGACTGGTGGTCGTGGAGACAACCACCAGATTCAGTGTGCAGATTAAGCTGGGAGATGGCCATCTTTGCCAAGTGTTTGCCCAGGAAAGTGGTGATGGAGATCGGGCGATAGTTAGCCGGAGAAGGAGGATCAGCAGAGTGCTTCTTTAGCAGCGGGTGCACAAGGGAGTGCTTAAGGGGGGGAAGGGAAGGTTCCAGTGGCAAAGGAGTGATTGCAGAAATTCACACCAAGGGTGTGAATGAAGTGAGAGAAGTGAGCATGCCCTCAGATTCCTTACAGTCCGTACATTCTCCCAGGTGGCCAACTTCCTGCCTCATCTCTGAAATTGCTGTATTAAGGTCCAACTTCACCAACTGAAATTGCTCTTGGGAGGCCTTTGTCAAGGAGGTTTGCAGGCTCACCGTTGTGCAGGTCTTGTCTCGACAGCTGTTCCCCCACTGCCTCCGGTGTGTCTGCCTCTACCATGTTGCTACCAATCCTGGGAGTCGACTTTGGTTCTCCTGGGCCCCAAATAGTGGGGTGGAGGGCGGATGCCCACTGGACCCCCCCGCCCCCGGTAGGAGGTGCTTCTGTGCAGCTTTTACTCGAGCCTTCGACATACATGTCTCTCCTTGAGCCACCACCAATGTACCAAACTAACAGGTAGCTTCACGCCTTCTCACTTACCTCCCCCAGGGTCCCTCTCAGCCCACATGGTGCTCTCCGATTTCAAGCGTTCAAGCCTGTCCCTTTGCGCTTCCTCACTCTCCGTCCCTGGGCCCAGTTTGATCCTTCTGGTGGTAGGATCCGGCTAGCTGATACAGCACTGTAGCGGGGAGGCTCGAGGAAGTGGGCTGATGGATGCCTGAGTCAGTGGGTCCCCCACCATCTTGGCCCACACAATGGGGGGGGGACAGACACCGTGGGCCTCTCAGGTTAGCCTCTAGGCTACCCTTCTCCTTCTACTGTATTTGTCCTCTTTGCTGCGGGTAAGGGGGGGGATGGTCCTTCCCCTGTGCTCACAAACCTTGCTGGCAGGATACTGGTGCCAGGAGTCTGGGCGTAGGGAGCTCTGTGCTTCCCTTCTCTTTTTCAACTTGTGGCCCTGGTCCTTTAACTGAACGCTGGCCTTCTATCAGTTTGCCTTCATGAAGCCGTATTCTTACACCTCTGCTGCTCTTTCCTCTGCTTCCCAGCAAACCGACCCCGCCGAGAGGCGCGTGGTACTGCCGGCCCTCGGCTGCAGGCACTCTGCCACTTTTCGCAGAGCCCCTCTCTGCTCTGCTGTGCTCCGTTGTTGTTCAAAGCTCTGCGGCCCGCTCCGGCGAAGTCCTCTTAGCTGGGCCCCGGAAGAGCGAGGCCCGCACTACTCAACGGCTTCAGGTTGGAGCGTGTGCCATGCCTCCTCGCCGCCGGCGTCCCAGTTGGACTCTCCTCTGACCTCCACGTCTGCAGGGGCTGCGGTCTCCTCAACAACGTGGCTGTCCCTTTGGCAGCGCAGCTGCCTTACACTTCCTGTGGATCACCTCCCATTCTGGGTCCAGGGTCGGTCCAGGGGCGACTCGGCCCACCCGCCACTAGTGTTAAGCGCAGGCTCCCTACATTTCTCTGTTTTTAGTCTGTGTTATGCCCATGGTCACTCCCTCGCGATCCGCTGCACTTTGGGTCTCCCAACAGTTTAGGGGTGGTGGGATTGCCATGGGCTGACGGAGCGGCTGCCGACACAACTACCTATTCTTGGAGGCCATCTTGAAGTTCTTTCTGCGTATTTTGCTGACAGTCTTTTGGTGTCTCTCCTGTCATCCACATAAGGGTACACTGGAATACTATCTCTGCATAGATGCACCGCCACTAATGCTAGCACTTTCTTAAATACACGAGGGGCTAATGTGATCCTAAAGGGGAGCACCTTGAATTGGTGGTGCCCCTGAACCATTTTGAACCTTGGACATTTTCGATGCGATGGTAGCATTGAAATATGGAAGTTTGCATCATTCATATCTGTTAAGTTGTGCGTCACGTGACCGTGATGTACCTGTATTTCCGGAAGATGCCCGTACTGGAGAAGCCAGGCTGGTTGGTCAGGAAACCGGTAGATGAGAAGATGACACAAGGAAGCAGCCCCCAACCTTGTCCTAATGGTACAGGAATGGATGGGGACCACCTCCCGACGCCACAAGAACTGTTCCCTGAGGATTTATGTGACGTCAGGACAGTGCAAGCACTGACAGGGAAGATGGTGATGTTGAAGGGAAGTCCAAGGAGTTCAGTATGTAGATTAAAGACTGAAGAGGAAGTCCTCCGTATCTTGCAGTGAAGAGATAGGCACACACAGTTCAAATAGGAGATCCAAGGGAAAACAGTCTATAACTGGACTCTGAAGCGGCTGATGCAAACTGGTGGGGTAATAAAGTCCAGGAAATGGAATCCAGGCAGAGCAGGAGAGATGATGCAGGTAATCCGGCCAAAAGCTGGAGTCCAGGAGAAAGAAAGAGCCAGTAGGAGGGAAACAGGCTGAGCTGGTACCCAAGGCAAGAAAGACAGGAAGGGAACCCAAGAGGGAATCCAGGAGAGGGAGCCCAGAGGATAGGGAGTCCAGGGAGTAGGACCCTCCGAAAGCAAGCTGGGACCCCAGGAAGGGAAACCAGGGAACCCAGACCCGGAGAAGACAGGAGCCAAGGGGAGGCAGGCACAGGAACAGGATCCGGGGAAGCCAAACACGAACAGGCAAAAAGAGGCAAAAAACGACAGCGAGTCAGGAACGAACCGCGTTAAGACGCGATTCGCTCCTGCACCCGGCCGCTATTTACAGCCTACGGCATGAAGCCGAGGCTTGAAGCGCGGGCCGGCCCACGCATGCGCCGCCGCCCTGCCGGGGCGAGAACGAGGCTTGGCACACAAGCCGTCGGCCGCCTTGAGAACCCTCTCCCGGCGAACCGGAACCTGGAATAGAGCTGCCAGGGTGGATGACGTCCCGCAGCCCTCCAGGTAAGTCTCCTAACAATATCCAGTGTTGCCATAAAGTCTCCCCTTTTGAGCAGCGATATGACTTTTTGCAACAGTCATTCTGAATTTGTGGGCATTTTCTTTTGTCCTTATTTGTACACAGAATAATTACCCTTGTTTACCTATGATGGCGGTACGAGTTCTATGGCTACCTTTTGTAGTAGTTTCTCTACTTTGCTTGCAAAATGCAGTGACGTTCTAACGGTATTCTTCTGTGTTTTGGCAGATGATTGCGCAGTTGTTCTTGATACCCCATGCAATACCCGTAATTTACTGTTGACAACACCCACTTTTTGACGTGATCCCCTACCTTACATGGGTGAATGATGTAATGCGCCCCCGTATAGGGGCGATATGGTAGGGGGCCTGAAAAAAGGGAGTCAATGAATTGCAGCTGCAGCTGAACCTTTTTCAGTTTGGTCTCTCCCTCTGCCCCGTCCCCTTCCAAATTGTCTTGCAAAAGAGGACTGTGCGGTACACTATTTTCCTTGGTTGCCCTACTATGAAGCAGAGTCTTCACCCGAGGAGTAAGTTTGCACTGCAGACTTTTGCTATTGCTTTGGTCACAAAACTCACAGTAGTTTGACTGTTCCTCTTTGGCCAAAGGTTAAGATTGTGATCCGATTTAATGTTTTGAGCGTTTCATGGTCCTTTTTTGCAGTCTCCAGTACCCCCCGAATAGTATGTCGTTCTCTATTGGCATATTTAGTAATGCTGCTTCAGTTTGTACTTTAAGACCTGCATTTCTGTGCCAAGCATGCTTTTTTATGAAGTGTCCCTCAGAAATCACCCTACCAGCAATATCCACTGTGTCTATTGTGTTTTTAGAAACACACTAGCAATCCATTTGCCATCAGGAGTGGCTTCGGATGTTGCCAAAATGGAATCCCCACCTTTTTACATGTTGAAGTAACGACTAGGGAGACTGGTTTTACATGTCCCTTAATGAACAAACGGTTGGAGGGGCTGGTTTCAACCTTTTCTCAACTCGTGGGTTAATTAGCTTTGTTAACACTGGTATTGCTAAAGAGGGGTCTAGCCGTCTTAACAGATTTAAGTAACAGTATGCATTGGTTAATTTGCTTTCTCTCATTGAGGAGGAAGTCGTCCACAAAACCGTTGCCCTCCACATATTCTTGAGTATCAATTTTCAAATAATGTGCTACTTTTTTAAGCAGATAATTGTGTAGGATGTGGTCATCTATTGGTGATGAGGAAATGGAGTTATCAATGCCTGGTGAGGGCACAGGAAGGTATCTCAGGTCAGTGCTTGTGTTGTCTTCCACAAAGTCTTTATCTTAGTCGGTATAATGCTCCATTTCTACCGGTTCCTCTTAAGGGGTAGTGGCTTTGGTCCTTCATTTTATTCAAGGTCTCGTACCGTCTCCTCTTGTAAGGGCTGTGTTAGGTAAGATTTGGAGCAGTACCATTTGGGTGCACTACAACAACCGTGACCTCCTGGCAATAGGTGGTATAAGTCTTTACTACACAGCTGGTAGCGTGATGAGCAGCCAGGCTTATCTCAAGAGGGGTCAATGTGACCAGTAGGGGAGTTACACAGAGATTCACAGTGACAAGTATTCAAATAAACTCTTACACACAAGGTTTCTTGATTAAACAATTATTAATTTAACAGTCAGTTTGAGTAAGCCTTCTTCAGAAGGGGCAATATAATAGTAACACACAAATACACTTGAAAATACACACGCTTAGTTTCTCTAAATCAGTAAATACCCATTTGAAATGGCACACAGACACTTCGTATACCAGGTGACTTGAATAGCTAGGAGACTGTGGACACTAATATATCAATGATGCATTTAAAGCAATACTTAGGAGTATATAAAAGAAAAAGGTTATTAGAACACAACAAGAGATCACACAAATATTCTGAAGCAGGTAAGTATTTCTGGCAACCCCTAATGCAAAGTAAGTTAACCCCTTCCTGGAAGGAAGACCAAACACCAAGTCAGAGGGAAGAAGAGTCATTCAGGGACCCAGGCCGGGCCAAAGTCAATTGGACAAAAGTCTAGGTGAGCTGAGGCACTTCTTACAGGTAGGTAAAAGTCTTGCACAATGTTTTAGAAATATTTGTTAAAAAGAAGAAATCAACGTAGGGCCACAAGCGGATTAGGCTTGTGAGGTAAAGAAGCTGTTAGCAATCTACACAAGCAACCAAGACAAGTCTCAACTGAGATTAAGTAAGGTTACCACAACAAGAGGCAAGTTCTCCTACACTGTACAGTACCTTTGGTTGGACAAAATGGTTCCAGCTGGCTTCTGTTCCTGTGTGGCGCTGCAGATCCTGTTGTTCCTGGTCCTCAGTCGTGGGGACAAGAGGGAGGACTTCTGCGGACTCCTGCAGCACAACGGGACAGTCAGCGACAGAAAAGGACCAACTTCTATTCAGTGACACTTTGCGGTTTTAGGGCCTTGCGTCACAGCAAATAGCATCACTGCAGACTCTTGGCTGGCGAGATGGGCTTTCCTTGCATCTGGTGTCCATCACTCTGTTGAGGTGGCTCAGGCTCGGTCAGTCTTGCTTCCTGGGAGTCCGGAGGATCTTCTTGGAGCTCTTAGCCAACTTAAAAGCAATGCACACAATCTGGTGTTCCTCTCCCTGGCTCTTCGATTCCAGCAGCAGCAGCAGCGGAAATACAACCAGCTTCGAGAGGATGTTCAGACGGGCTTACTTTGGAGTTGATTGGTCCGACCAACTAGAGGAGAGAAGTCATCCTTACAGGGCTTCTCTAGTAGAGGCAAATTCAAAGCTTCAGCACAGCAGCAGGGCTTCACCGTGCAAACCAACCATCCAGAAGTTGCAGCAGGAGTCCAAGTTCTTCTTCGGATTCCTTCGTCCAGTGGTCGACTCTGCCTTCCAAGCCAAAAAGCCTGGCCTTTTATGCAGGTTTCTCCCATTCATTCCAATCTAGCTGCCAGTCGAATAGCAGGGTGGCTGTCCTTGCCGGACAGCCAGTTGGCCAAATCACCTTTGGGTGCATTCCTGTGACCAAAGGGATTAAGTAAAGGGAGTCTCGGGCACCTCCTTCATTCCATGCCCCCGCCAGACATACTGGAGACAGAGGCGGGCTTCACTCGTGAATCCCGCCAAAGACAAAACGAACAGAGGGACCAAACCCGGTTTGGTGTGCAGAGTAAATCTCAAGAAGGACCTTTCCACAAAGAAATGGAGAAAAAAGAAGACCGGGCCATTTTGACAAAAATGGCACAGTTGGGTGCTTTACCGTAGCTGCGAACGCAGCCCGCGGTAAAAGCACACCACAGTAGTTAAAAGTAAACCACTGCCACCAGCCAATTATCGAGGAAAGGGTAACATAAAAATGTTACCTGAGAAATTAGACAAAGGGGATACTAAGTAACCCCTCGACCACCCTACCTTTGTAATGTCTAGAACATTACAAAGGTAAGTAAAGTCAATTTCACTTTACTGCTCTTGGAAACAGTAGTCATCAAAGAAAAAGGTATTTAAACCTTTGGGAAATCTGAAAGACTTCCCTATGCCACCGCACTGAAGGTGCTTTGCGTCACAATGTAAAAAGAAGATGTCTATGGAGTTTGTCAGACTCCACAACCAAAAGAAACACAGTGTTCATATCATAGAAGAAATACATGAGAGAGTGGGAAAAAGGGTCTCACTCTGTCCAGGTAAAAAATGAAAGTCCTCAAAATTCAGCAAAGGTGCTGGGGGTCTCTAAGGTAGGGAGGAATTAGCACATTTCTGAGAATCTCCCTAACAGTCTGCTTATGATTTAGTGGATGTTTCTCTAAAAACTCCATGAAGGAGGCCACCTTGTGACTTTGAATCACGTTTTATCAATTTCTCTGATATAATTGTGGATGTACTCCGAGGTGGAAAAACATCCTCATCTTCTACACCTCCCTGCTCTTATGCGTGTGTATGTTTTTTTTTCTTTTTACGGGAATCCGAATTAGAGGAACTAGCTTTTATGTGCGTGTACTATATGTGCCGAAATGGGCATCTTCGGCGCCTGCGATTTAGCCTTATTCATATTTGTATTATCCTTCGGTGCAGAAAGTGTCGACGGGGACGTAGCCTTTTGGAGAAGATGTCCTTTGATCAACCGACCTGGTAGGCGCCGAGAATACATGCTCTGCCGAGGATTTCCGAACTTCGACGAATGTGTCGAAAATGTCCTTGAGAATAAACGGGCAGATTCATGGAATAAATGTGCGCTGAAAAGGGGAGCGCAAGCGGGAAAATCGCAGCGCACGCATGCCAAAGCTGCGCACATCGATTCATGGAATTCAGTGCGTGTGTAAATCCTAGGATGTGCGCTAAAATCGTGGGTGGCGCACGCGGGCGCACACGTCATTAAATGGCGTGCGCTACGCGCACAGGGAAAGCGCACATAGCGCAGCGCACACAACAAAAGTGGGCGGAACACGGGGCGTAACACGTGGAATGGGGAACAACACGCGAAAATGTGGGCGTTACGGGGGGAAGTACAGGAAGTAAATGCTCGCAACACCCACACGCGTGCCAACAACACGTATTCATGGAATTGAATGAGGGAAAGGCGTGCGCCAAAAGACACGCTAATCCAGAAAAACGTACGCCAGCAGGAAGCAGGTGTAAGCGGCCCCGCGCAGCATAAAAGTGCGCGCAAACAACAAACAAGCTCAGACGCTACGATGAATATACCATTCCTCGCAGCAGTGGTCGTCGGACACCGCAGGAGGAGGAGGAGGATAGCCAGGCCCCACATTTTTTTACCCAGGACCAGCCTTTTTGGGATGCCTGATGACCAGGTGTATGGGAGGTACAGGTTTCCACCACACATAATCCTAGAACTGGTCAGGGAGTGGGGGGATGACCTCACATCACCCACCCTGTGCTCCCAAGCACTGAGCCCCTTGGAAAAAGTGCTCAATGTACTGCACTTCTTGGCTACTGGGTCATTTCAGCAGACAAGTGCCATAGTTGGGGGTGTGTTACAGGCCACGCAGTCACGCTGCCTACACCAGGTGTTGGCCATCATGACTATATGCCCCTCAGTGCGCAGGCACATATACATGCCCAGAACACCTGCAGAAAGGCAGGCCATAGTCCAGGACTTTTACGGGGTGGCACACTTCCCCAAAGTGCTAGGTGCCATTGATTGCACCCATGTGGCTCTACGTCCTCCAGGGCCACTGAGCGCACATATCGAAAGCGCAAGCACTGGCATTCAATCAATGTGCAGGTTGCATGTGATGTCAAGGGAATAATCACTTCAGTATATGCCAACTATCCAGGGTCAAGCCATGATAGTTTCATTTTCAGAATGTCACCCCTAAACCAGGACCTGGAAGCTGGGCGGCATGGCGACACATGGCTAATTGGTGAGTATAAATGCCTCTGCACATGCATGCATATCAGAAACTGAGAAATGGGAAAACCCCACTAATGAGAACAATTATCACCTCCCCAGGGGACAGTGCCTACCCTCTGAGCACCTACATGACGACGCCAATTCGGAACCCCACCACACCACCCAAGGTAAGATACAACACAGCCCCTATTGCAACGCGGGGCATAGTGGAGCGCACGTTCGGAGTGCTCAAGTCACGCTTTCGCTCCCTTGACCGCTCTGGTGGGCAGCTGCTATACACGCTCCCAGTAGTGTGCAGGATCATAGTGGCAGCATGTGTCCTGCACAACAATGCAACACGCTGGGGTGTGCCGGTGGACACGGTGGTGCCCCCACATCCCAAACCACATGCACGGCCGCTGCGCATGGGAGGTGAAAGGGCACGTGGTGAGGCAGCCCATACCCAGCTTGTGGCAAATTACTTCACCTAAAATCACATCCCTGCGGAGTGCACACAGCCCTGGCACATAACAGCTGACAAAAGGGACAGCCAACTGTCACAAACATACCAGCCTGAGATTGTTCACCTGGAAGTGTTACATCGTGTGCATCCCTACCTACTCAAAGACACCCATTGCTGTGTCACAAAAAGACACACATTCATGCAGCAGGAAAGATTACCCCCTTGCAAAATACCACATCAAAATAGTGCCTTGTCACCCAACCCCTACCCATCTCAGCTACCCAACACACCATGGCATGGCATGCAATGTGAAAGCAACTAAATGAATGCACAACACATGACAAGTGTCACAAAGTGCAATGTTCCAAATGTAAACAGTCCACAGACAATATGTTCTCAGTAATCAATAAGAAACACCACACATGAACACATACTTACCAGCAACACAAAACATCAGTACAGGAAGAAAGTGTGGCAATATAAGACAGGAAAAAATCAAAGTAGTGCAAGTCTCACAATCTGACCAAGGCAGCACATCGACCCCTTCCAACTGCAGAGTGTTGCTGTCAGGCAAATGTGTCAGTGTACTGCATACAACATGAACTGCATCTGCAAAGGAGCCGGCCTTGTGAAGACATGAAGAACCTACATGTAAATAAGGAGAAAGACATGGATGCACAAGCACATATCAATACACCATGCATTGTAGAATCCAACAACAATCCCCACTACGGATGTACACACAGTTTTGACTACAGACTGCCCACACAACTCATGGGAGCCCAATGTCACTGTGTAAATTACTGTCACTTGGTCACACCCTTTGCAAGCCCATGGAAAGGGGAAGAAGGAGGGGTGTGTGTCAGGAAACCAAGCATCTAACCCAAAGACAGGCCAAGCCTGCATGTGCCCAGCTGGAATACACAGTGGATGCCCACGGGAGCCACACAAAGCAACACACTGTAAAAAAAAAAAAAAAAAAAAGTATAAAAAAATAAAAATTGCCATGTGTGGACATGGGGGGCACCCAGGAGGCACAAGGTACAGGGTGCATCCCAACACCCACATGCGTGGATGTTGGAGAAAAAAAACCTCTATGGGCTCATGGCCTGCACGGCTACGCTACAGTGGGAGAACTGCCGTCGCTCTCATCACCCTCTGCTGCTAAATCAGGAGGTGGCCGCGATATGGGAGGCAGCCTACGCAAAGCCCTGGTATGGTCCTCCATGGCAGCAAGCATGCGGGTCTGGAAGGTTTGGTTCTGCAGGATGATGGTACGGAGATCCCCATGCAGCACCTCACAGGTTGCCTGCATTTCTGCCTGCATGGCCTCGCGTGATGCCCGGTACTCCGCACAGGTTGCCTGGAGCTCAGCTGAGAGTGAACGTGTGAGCTGAAATTCCGGGAAGCCTCAAGTTCACCCAGAGTATCTCTGAGGAATCCGTGTTCTAACCTCAGGGCTTCCCTGTGGGCCTGTGACTCTACAGATATGGCTTTGCACAGAGCCTCCAGTCCAGCCCTTCGGTCCCTGTTGGACGCCAACATGTCTGCTGGAGCTCAAGCTGCCTCTCAGGGGGGAGAATGGAAGTAGCCACCCTATCTATTGCCTGAACCATCATTTCACACGATGCTCCCTGTTGTGCTGCAATACTGTAGATGGAGTTCTCCCACACCGTACTGCCTGGTGGTGCACGGCCACCGCGTTGACGGGCACCACACCTGTTTGGGGCAAGGCGATCTGTACCTTGCTGTGCTGGCACTGGCTGAGGCTGCAGGACTGCATTCCTCATTTGATCTGCTGGCCCAGGAACACGAGCAAATATTGTGGAGTGTGACCCTGCATCCGTAACCGCCACAGGCGGACTTTCCAACACTGACATCCCCATAGAGGGTTCACCCCCGGTGCAGGTGGGTTGGACAGAACAGCATCCCTGCCAGAAACACACACCTGCGATGGCACACATGTCTCACTGTCCAATTCAGCACCAGATTCATAGAGGTCTCCGGAGGTGTACCCAGAGACACAAGTGGACAGTATGGTCTGCAGGAGGATTGGGTTTTCACCCACCACCACCCCACGTCCTCCACTGTGGCCCGGTTGTGGCTGAGATCCCTCCTGGGTGTGCACCATCCCCTCCTCAAGAGCATCAAGTGCCTCATCACCTGCAAAAACATGAAAGACAACAAATGGAAACAGGCATGAGCACCATAGCACACACATAGGCCTGACGAGACAGAGATCCAGTACATAAATTGCACATGTCCCACATGAATATAACTCTGGCATGCATGCACTGTCAATGAGTTGGAAGGGGAGGCAAAAAGCACACACTGAGGACTCCAAGATGGAAAAGCAACACATGTGCAGCATGCTGGATCGCAGTGGCAGCACACATTAGCCTGTGAGTGGCATGTCCAATACACATACATGATACATGCCATCACACAGATGTCACGTAGCATAGCCATGGTACATTTGACAACTACAGCCATATGGTAGTGAATGAGTACTGTCACCCATCCATGTGAGATGGAGATGATGAGATGAAACATGCAAAACAGTGTGACAAAATACACATGTGCCACACGCTGCAACACATCCAGTGTTCAATTACACAGTGATGGCAGGCAGATGGTTGGTCACTTCAACATGACAGAAGACAAACAGTCATATTCTACATTCAAACAGGGCCAAAAAATGATTGTGTGCAAGCCATTACTCAATCAGCCTGAATGGTTAAATCGTTCCCATAACAAGGCAATAAATATGGGGCATTGTGGGCTGTAATCTATGAAAGAAGCATGTCACATATGTGGCAGTAGGGCAGAAAAATGCGTCGTGAAAATGGCAAGGATTGAAACAATCAGACTGAATGAACAGGAAAACATTTTGAACAATGTTGTTGCAAGATGACAATTGAAGGGCAACTGCAGTAATCTGGTGCAAATTGTCTAATGTGGTCAGAAGGGATACGGTCATACCCAAAACCAAGGCCGGGGAATGGTTTGGAGGACGCACATGAGTGACCCATAACAGTCATGACTACACGCCCTCACCTGGCACTCAATCAGAACACATCACCCAAGCAACATACACATGGATTACACACACAAGCATGGGCACTCACCGGACAATGCTTCAAGATCTGGTAGGTCTCCCACGCCTCGGATCTGTTCCTCTGTGATGAAGCCTCCAGCGACAGACTCATGTTCAGTGAGTTGGTCGTCCTCTGGTGGATACCCACCACCAGTCAACAGAGTAGAGGCATGATTGGAAGCCAGCTTGTTCTTTGCTCTGCGTTTCAGGTCATTCCACCGCTTGTAGCAATCATCAGCTGTACGCCTCACAAATCCAAGGGCACTAATGTGGTCCGCGATGGTCTGCCAGTGGGCCCTACATTGAGCAGGCGTAGTCTTGCACCCTGCAGTCACCACCATTTTGCGGCTATGTGCCAACACATAGGCCACAAGTGCATCTAGTTTGGCGTCATTGAAGCTAGGCTTCCTTGACGAGCCGGAGTGTGTAGCCGCATCTGGGGACCCAGCCTGTAGTGCAAGAGCACCCTTCTTCTTGGAAGGTGGTGCGGATCCTGAGTGGCTTACGACGCTCTGGTTGGTAGGGGCAGAAGCGCAGGTGGACTGGGTACTGTAAGTTTGCGAAGGCACCATGACCAAATGTCTCGGTGCAGGCATTGGCTGCAGGGTGATGTTGGCAGGACCAACGTTGGTGTGATGGACTTGGACCGACACTGTCCCGGCTGGGAGACTCGGAGCTGGGGTGGATTGAGCTGCAGCTGCCCTTGCAGCCTCCTCACCCTGGCTACTTGGGGCAGCAGATGACATTCCTGCCCCAGATCTACGTGGCCTGGTGACAGCAACTTTCACCGCCACACGTGGCTTAGACTTGGTGACCTGGAAGTCAGCCTGGGAGTCATCCTGTGCCGGTTCAGCTGACAATATGGGCCGGTTTAAGAAGGGCTGAGCTGGGATGGTGTCAGCTACATTTCCCACAACCATTGGGGAGGGCATAGGTGGCCCCGTTTGGTCCTCCACACACTGGCCTCTTGGGGGCACCCGGCACATCCTGGCCACGTCCCCTACCGAGCCCACCTTTTGGAGGTCGGCCACCTTTCCCTCCCTTACTACTTGGTCGCCTCCCAACCATGGCACTGATGTTGTTGTGCGTATGGGAGTTGCAGTAAACAATTGTCCTGGGCAATTGGGGCGAAAGGGGTAGGGTACTAGATGGAATTTGTACCCTAGTGCTCTTAGAAAGGCTGTCTGTGACCCCTGGGGGAAGATGGGTCACCAAAAACAAAAGTAAACGTGCACGCAACCCCTGGTAGACCACGTACGTAGAAAAATGAATCCGCACTACGCTGTGGCACCCAGAAACACAAAAATAAGCTTACGCGTGTTACACGCAGCCTACAATGACCTCTGAAGGGGTACGCGACACACAGGGGCAACAGTACGTGTGCGACTCACCGTCTGCCCGGAAAAAGAACGTGAATAAGATGCACGTGTGTGTGTTGGCAACACGCCCGCCAAAAGAAGAAATGAACGCAGTCTGAGGAAACAGGGAGTACGAACTGGAACCGTTGTGAAGTAATCGCGTGTAAACTGACAAGAAGTACAAGAATCACCCGCTCACAGCACGTACAAGAAAATGGCGTCCTACACGTACCTTTTAAGCCAGCCCACACGTGTGACGTCACTTAGACGCCTACGCGCTAAGGGCCTTTCCTCCAATCACACGCAGTGACACCCAGACGTGCAGTTTTTTCACGTGTACAATAAACATGTACCCGTGTTGTGGGAAACGCCCGTACGTGTAACGTCACAGGCACGCTTACGCGCTAAGGTGCTTTCCTCGAATTACACGCCAACGTGCTGTTTTTTCACGTGCCAAATCACTCCGTATCAAGCGGGCCACGCAACAACACACGGAAGACCACGCTCCTGCCCATAAGGCCGAATTACTGCCCCCTAGAACCCTGAGCATGCTCCCACCTGCCATCTGCTGCTGCCTGCCTGCCTGCTGGCCACGTGCCCTGCTATTTGGTGCCTGCACGTCAGCCATCTGCAGGGGTTCAGTTGCTGTGACCACCCCTGCTGGAACAGAAGACTCCCGATTGGAGTACCATCTTGCTCCACAGCCCAGCCCCAGGACCCAGTTGCCCACCCACACCTGCCTCGGGGGTTGCCATGTTGGACACAACACCATCTGGCACCACTGGCAACCCCCAGCCAGAGAGGCAGAGGGCTACCAGCTTCACTGCTGCAGAAGTTGGTATCCTGGTGGAGCAAGTCCTGGGGCATTATGATGCCCTCTTTGGAATTTCACGCGCCGACAATGAAGGATGGAAGAGGATCTGGACAGACATCGTGGCTGCCATCAACTTGTAGGAGGTGGCAGCTCGCGACTTGCAACATGTCCGGAAGCGCTGGGAGGACTTCAGGTCCAGGACCCTCAGCAAGGCCCGGCGTCTCCTGAAGGCAAAGCATGGAAAGGGGCGCCGGGTCCGCCTTACCAACATGCAGATGAGGGTCCTGGAACGTATAGACCCAGCGCTCCACCTCCAGGTCCTTGAGAGGCAGACCCGTCCGGAGTCGAGCAGTAAGTGTGCATGCGTACTGATTGGATGCTGTGCATGTTGAAGTGTGGCAGGTGTGTGCAGGTTGCACATATGTCTTGGAAGGCCCATGTATGGATGTGTATGTACAGGGACATGAGCCTGCCGCATGAGAGTCAGTCATGTGTGAGGCACATCAACGGTGTATGTGTACAAAAGCATTATGGCCAAATGCATGTTGGGGTGCACACATGTTTACATATCTGTGTATATACCATGGCATGGTTGGGATGTGACACATGGATGCGGGTTTCACCTTCATGTACGTGCATGGTGTACATGTGTGTGTGAGGGTATTTGACATGTGTGCCACTGTGATACACCATGGATGCATGTGACACTGACATGTAGGAGGATGATTGGCAGATGTGACATGGATGCCAAGGATTTCACTGCAACAGGTGTCGTAGATGTACAGATGCATGTACGTTTGGTGGCGTGTGTGCATGTGTTTGCAAATCCCTGTGTTGCATGTGACGTCAGGCTAACCTTCGGATGGTCATGGTGTTGTATGTGTATGGATAGTGCTGGCTGCTGCAACATTCCTGTTCATTTGCGCGTGTGTGTCGCTAGAAATGATGTGTTGGGGAGTGTGATGCCATGTGTGAAGTTTGAGACTGCCACTCATCTTCAACTGTCATGTGTGTATCAGACCATTGTACAGTGCCCTGATGCCTGTGTTCTGTCTCGCCCTGTCTGCAGCGTCAACTGATGAAGAGGGCGGTGACGGTGTTGTGGAGCACACATGCAGGGATCCCACCGCCAGCCGGAGAGGCAAGGCTCAGCTCCCCTCCCAGGTTGCCATCTCGTCATAGAGTGAGGAGTCTGGTGCCGCCTCTGCGGCCGCAGCTGCCGGGGGTAGGTCCAAGAGGTGGGGGTCATAGGTGGACTCCTCGCAGCAGAAGGGGCAGCTGACACCCCACAGGGGCCTACGGAGAAAGATGGCACAGAGTCATCCAGGTTGGTGGGGGGTTTGGTTGAGGAGGAGGCTGTCGAAGTCACACACACAGGGCCTGGAGGGGGGAATTCCACTATTGCCAGTGGTGCAGTCCAGGGGCAGGGACAAGAGGCAGCACAGGCCACTGCAGAGGAGCCTGTGTGTAATCCTGTTCCCGATCCTGTGACTGCATCATCCGGCACCAGCAGGGATGCCTTTGTCCAGACCCGTTTTCAGGGAGGGGATAGCCTCACAGCAACTTGCCTTCCTCTCCCTGCAGACGGGACCGGCTTGAGCCTGTCCTGGGTGGGGTAGCGGTGCATGTTCGTGACATTCAGAATGCGGGGTTCTCGCGAGGACTGCGCACGTCATTTCGAATGTCTCGAAGACCGCGTCAACCTACTGGGCGGGGTCACCAGTGCTGGGTTCCTCCGTGTGCTGGAGCTTCTGCCGACGCCCTCAACTGAACTCCCTATTTGCCGGTCGTCCTCCGTGCCATCTTCCTGCCCAAGTGTCACCCAGGCACCCTGTGGAGCTGTCCCTGACCCAGCGGCCAGGCTGGTGGAGGACACATCCCTGCCACAGTCGGGAGTCCGAGGTCCAGCAGGGGTGGCCACCCCAACAACTGGACACCAGCAGGTGGATGACATGCAGGCAACAACGGGCAGGGCACATGCACGGCAGGAGCAGGCTCAAGTTCGGAGCGATAATGTCTCGGGGCCAACAACATCAGAGGGGCAGGCATCGGCCGGAGGGCAGGAGGACCCTGGATTGCAAGTGTTTTCCGTGTGGCAGCGGTTGGGTCAGGCCATAGATGCAGAGCGGGGGTGGGCGGAAGAGGCACGGCTCACAATGGTCAGGGCGGAGAACTCCATGCGCAAGGCGCTGAGGCGGGCCGAGTGCCTCGAGGCAATTCGCAGGGAGTTGGAGTTGAACATGGCATCGTCCCTGCGAAACCTCGGGGACATGGAAGAGGCCCGCCTCCAGGACATAGACCAGGAGTTCGATGATGCCCTGGCCCGGGAAATCGGAAAGTGAGCCGTCGGACTAGCCTGCCCCCATTGTATATAGTTTGTAGTGTTAGGTTTCATTTTCATTTTCCTTTATTTTGGGGTGATTGGACTATGCCCCACACTTTTGTATATAGTTCTTTTTTTGGATAGGTTTCATTTCTTTCATTGGGCTCATGGACCCTGGATGAAATCGGTGTACATAGTTGAACAGTGGATTTATGAGAGAATTTAATTTTTTTAATCACCATGGATCAATGGATTTTACAATTTACGTTTCCTTTGGATTTCACAGAGAGTTTGGACAGATTTTGTTTTTGATCACTTTGGATTGGTTCTTCATGTGTTTTTTTATTCTGTTTTGGACATGCATTTCATTTCATGTTTGAAATATTTTTTATGCTTTCATTTCATCCATTTTGTTCATAATACATTTTTATTTCTTTCTTCCATGTGTGGTATTCGCTCATTCGGTTGCTGCATGTAAAAAAGTGGATTTAGACAATCACTGGCACCCAGTGTGTGTGTGTGAGGGACATGTATTAATGTGCATATTTGACTTTCAGTTTGTGTCATGGAATAGGCATTTCAGTGTGGGGTGGATTGAGGACTTGATTGCCCCTCAAGACTGGGGTGGCGTGCTGTGGGATTTTGGTGGACATGAGGCCCATGATTGTGCATCTTTATGACGTGTTGGGGGGGGGGGCATGAGTCGGGGCCTGCTGGAAGGTGGCCGTCAATGCTGCGTGGGTGGGGGTGCAGGGGGACATGAGTCGGGGCCTGCTGGAAGGTGCCCGTCAATGCTGAGTGGGTCAGGGTGCAGGGGGACATGAGTCGGGGCCTGCTGGCAGGTGGCCGTCAATGCTGGGTGGGTGGGGGTGCAGCAGGGGGACATGAGTCAGGGCCTGCTGGCAGGGGACCTTCAATGCTGGGTAGGTGGGGTGCAGGGGAACATGAGTCGGGGCCTGCTGGCAGGTGCCCGTCAATGCTGGGTGGGTGGGGGTGCCGGGGGACATGAGTCAGGACCTAATGGCAGGTGACCGTCAATGATGGGTGGGGGTGCAGAGGGACATGAGTTGGTGATCACTAGTGCAAGGTGACATGTGGGCTGGCTGGGGGGCATGCCCATGGTGGATGAGCTGCCTGCAGGACATGACCAGGGGTGCAGGGTAGTCCCCTGTGGTGTGGGCTGCCTGCAGGGGCTGGGGAGGGGGTGGAGGGCACACCTGGGAGGTCCCACACTGTCAATTCACATGTGTAACACCCCGCGCACCCCACTGAATTCACCTACCCCTCTTTGCAAGCGTAATCGCGTGTGAAAGTTCTTGCGCACCCCAGAAATACACTTATTTATTTATTACATTTGTTACTCGCCCAGACGCGTGGGTATCACGGCGAAGTTTCATATACATTGTGGCATTTTTATACAGTGTTATAGTTACAATCATAAAGAACATTTTCATCCTGAATTGCAATACGTCATGGGGTCAACTTTCTTATACTAAGGTACAGTCGGTCACAGTAGTAGGTCACACTTTGATTGAACACTGGTTGCAGATCAAGAGGTGACCCCTGGAGATTAATGCCGGCCATGGGATTACATTTAGTGTTTTAGTTCAAAGAAATTAGGTAATCTGAAGCATTCTGGTACTAAGGTGGAGGGGACTGGTGAGGGTTAATATTTATTGAAAAGCCAGGTTTTCAGTGCTTTTTTGAATCTTGGTAGCGAGTCCTCATTTTTGATACTACTGGGTAGTACGTTCCAGTGCAATGGGGCTAGGACTTTGAATCTACTTCCTCCTCCTCCACTGTATTTGTAATGAGGAACTTCCAAGAGGGCCATTTTATTAGATCTCAATGTCCTGCAGGAGATTTATTTCTTGATGGTGTTATTGAGGTAGCTGGGTGCTTTATTGATGATGCATTTGTAGACTGTGCTGAGTGTTTTGAAGATGATTCTTGCTTCAATTGGCAGCCAATGATTTTCTCTTCTGATGCTAGGAATATGATTGGATTTCTTTATGCCTAGAGCCGCTCTAAGGGCTTTGTTTTGTAAAGGTTGGAGTTTATTCACGTTGGTTTTGGAGGTTCCTAGGAAGAGGATGTTACAGTAGTCCAATTCTGTTAAAATCAGTGCTCTGGCTAAGGTTATGCAATTTGTTGGGGTAAGAAATTGCCGGCTAAATGCGATAAGTTTGGCTGTGTTGGCTGTGGACGAGGAGAGAGTTGCCATTTGTTTGTGCATGGTGAGGTTGGCATCTATATAAACACCAAGCGTTTTAACTTGGTTGAGTACTGGGATTTGTGTACCATCAATGTTGATGTGAGAGTAGTTAGAGTGGAGGGTGCTTATTCTTTTTTGGGGGCCCACGATGAGGACCTCCGTTTTCTCATCGTTAAGGCAGAGACTATTTATTGCCATCCAATTTTGAATTATGGCATAGACTTTATTGATGGTGTCAGTATCTTGGGTGTAGTCCCCTGTAATGGGGATGAGGATCTGGGTGTCATCTGCAAAATTAGTGTAGATGACACCAATATCGTCAGGAACCGAGAAAAGGAGTTTAGTATATGCAATGTAAAGGGTGGGCGAGAGGCAGGAACCCTGGGGGACTCCTATAGGTACTATTATGGGGTCCGCTGTATAGTTTCCAATGGCAACTCTGGATGTGCGGTCCGTTAAAAAGGATTTGATCCACTGAGTAGCGTTACTGGAAAAATTAAAATCTGTTTTTAGGGTGTCGCATAGTTTGTCATGGTCTACCAAGTCGAATGCTGCTGATAGATCCAGTAGCAGCAGAGTGGCTAATTTGCCTGAGTCACTAATGGAGTCCAGTTGGATTTTCAAGTCCAAGAGGTCTGTCTCCGTACTGTGGTTGGGTCTAAAGCCAGATTGTTTAGCTCCTAGTAAGTTATTTTGTTCGAGGTGGGATTATATTTGGTTGTAGGCTATTTTGTCGATGATTTTAAGTAGGAAAGGGACGGTCGTTATGGGCCTGTAGTTCGTAGGCACTAATGGATCTAATGTCGGTTTATTTAGTAGGGGGGTGACCCATGCCGCTTTAATGCTGGCTGGGACCTGATTATTATGGAAGGAGGCGTTCACAAAATTAGTGATTATGGGTGTGAGAGTAGGGGCGCATAATTTGATTAGGTGTGCTGGAAAGTTATCTCCTTTGCAATTTGAAGTTTTGAGTTTGGATATAGTATTAAGTACTACATCGTAGGAGACTGGTGTAAAATTGAAGGGGGGTGGTATCTTCTATGATCACTGAGATTTGGTTAGACATAGGAGGCTTATCATCTAGGAGATTTCTTCTGGAGATGATTTTATTTTGTAATAATTAGATTTTTGAAGACAGGGCATCTTGGATGGTGTTGCACCATTCTTTACTTGGTTGGACTGGGTTGATTATAGGAATCGGATTCTCTAACTCCTTCAGTATAGTGAACAGTTTTTTGCTATCGGAGGTGGCGTTGCTAATTCTGGTGTTGAAGGCATCTTCTTTATGTCCAATGATAGCCGATTTATAGATTTTGTTTGCAGAGTTGAAAGCTTACATAGCTTCTAAGGTATGGGTTTTATTTAGCTGGTGTTCTAGCGATCTTTTGATCCGTCAGAGAGACGAGTTCCTCGTTAAACCAGGAGGAGGAATTTTTTTCCTTGCGCTTGGTTTTGTTACCACAAGGTGCTAGGGTATCAATTGTGCTAGTTAGACAATTATGATAGGTTTCAGCTAGGGCACCGGGGTTTTCAGTATTGATGATGTTGTTAAGGGATGTGGCTATTAGAGGGTTGAGGTTTTCTGCTGTAAGTTTCCGGATGTTTCTCGTTACATAAGATACCTCAACAACAGTTTTAGGTAGATCTGGTTTGTCGCACAAAATAGAGAAATGTATACTGTGATGGTCTGACCAAGGAATCGGGTTGATAGAGTCTATGGATACTACGGTATTGAGTGGTAGTTTCCAATCTAATGTTCTCCCTTTTGTATGGGTAGGGGCATTCACTAGTTGTGTGAATGCCATGTCTGAGTGCACTGTGTAGTGCTTCTGCTTTATGCTCTTGGGTATCATTGAATCCTAAATTCAAGTCCCCTAAGAATAGGCATTTTGTGTTTGGTTTAATTAGTGGCGTTAGTAGAAGTGGTATATCTATTTCTGGTTGGGATTTGGCGTTAGGTGCTCTGTAAATGGTTATTATGTTTATAGTAGTTTTATGATTAGTAGCTAATTTGGCTAGTAGGACTTCGTAGCCGTCTGGGTTCTCAATAATGCAGGTTCTTATTTTGAGATGGGTTTTAGCAATAATAGCTACTCCCCACCTACTGATTTCATTCTATCAGTCCTAAGGATGGTATAATCTGGAGGAATGGCAATAGAGAGTGAGGGTCCGGTAGCTTGGTGTAGCCAGGTTTCCGTCACTATAAGTAGGTCAAGTTGTTGTTCAGTAATATAGTCATGTATTTCTGTGGCGTGAGCCGGTATAGACCGTGCATTAATGAGTGCTGCTTTGATGTGTGAAGGAGGGGGTGGTTCTTGGATTGGGTGGGGTGGGAGTGAGTTGGCGGTCCCTATGATAACAGCTTGTTGTTTGGTTGTGGTGATCCTTTTAGGGCGTTTAGGCTGGGCACCCCGCTCGCACAAGGCCTATCACGTGTGAAACTTCCCGCACACCCCACTGGATACACGTACCCCGCTCTGCAAGCGGAATCGCGTGTGGAAGTACCCGCGCACCCCTCAGAATACACATACCCCGCTCAGACAGTGAAATTGCATGTGAAAGTACCTGCGCACCCCTCAGAATACACGTACCCCGCTCAGACAGCGTAATCGCGTGTGAAACATCCCGCGCACCCCAGGAATACTCGTAACCCACTCGCGCAATTGCAGTGTAGCGGCCCTGTTAGCTGGTCCAGGGTTAGCGCGCCCCTTTGTGCTGCATTGGGGATTTCAATGGTTTTTCCTTGCGCAAGGGGCGTTCTTGGGGGCGTAACTGGCGCAGCGGGATGTTCTCTGCGCCATCGCTCAAAATGCCTTGGCAATTTCATGAATACGCGGTGCACCAGAAAGCTGTTTAGCGCACATGGCTGGCGCACACTCCCTCTCTGCGCTGCTCGCGTGCGCTGCCTCTGCGCTGAAATCTATGAATTACCCCAAAAAATGTTTTCACGTGCGACATGCTGGAGTACCATGTATGGATTGAGAGTATTTAGCCTTGTTGCCAGGGGAAGCCTCCAAAGCAGTGCGTGATGCCTGCCGTTCGGAACTGGGAACTGGCCGATGGGAATCATCAGTTTCCTGATCTGAAATCTCTTCAACTTTTGACTTGAAGCCGGGACTGTCCGGTTTCGGCTGGGATTCCTGCGCACCAACTGGGTATTCAGTTGATGCCTCAGCCTACTTGCGAAAGCCGCCCAGCGTTTCGACAGCTAATCCTTCAGCGTCTTCGGCTTGTAGACCTTATACGACCAGAATTTATGTTTCCGGTGGTTTTTAGGAAGACAATAATTACGCACCTTGTATGTGTCTTTCACACAATCTTTTTTTTTACATGTGGGACAGAATTTAAAAGGGGTCATTTCCATGTCAAAAGCTGGCAGACAGCGAGATTAAATGTACTAATTAGGCAATGTAAGGAGATATTCTCCTCAAACTATAAAGTGTGTCTACCCCCACTCCCCCTACTATGTAGGCCGAAACCTGGAGTTGCAGTCTGAACACCGATCTCCGAAGCTGCGGCCATTCTGCTGCATAGGGAGGTATCGGCAATGACGGCCGAGTAGATGGTAAATAGAAGTCTTAATATTATGTGTCACAGTAGGGATATTACAGGAACGCCCCCGACTTCCCTTTTCGAAACCAAAAATAAATCATGTAATGCTTAGCACCAGCCACTAGATGTCAGCCTATACAAAGCATGGGATGCTAAGCCTATCCAAAAGCCTCAGAAATACATACGTTTTATGCCCAGACACACTCGCCCCTTTCTACAGATGCTAAGGCATATTTTTGCTCTCTATTCCAATGCACTTTTGTACCGGTCTACACTACAATAGACTGAAAAAAGTCAATCGACACAGGCACAATGATAGGTCAACGTGTTCATAAACTACGAATGAAACCTGCAGAGAAACGAATAGAGTAAAATTTCAGATGTCTGAGTCGTTTTCACGATTCAGGAGGATGAATAAAAAATAAAAAAAGCAAGCAGATAATGTTTCAAAAACGGCTCTTTACCAAGCACCATTACGCTTGTTTTACATAGTTCAAAATATATAGCATCAAAACGGACTGTCCATAGTTACCTCAAATGCTGGTATTGAATAAGAACAGCGATTGCCTCTTCATACCTCCTAATGGCAGAGGCATAGCGGTTACCTTTGAAGTCCTGATTCCCAGCAGTTCTCAGAACTTCTGCAAATGAAAACGGATCCATGCTGTAAAACAAAGGCAACAGGAAAAGCAACATAAGCCCAATGATATTCATTCCACCCTTATCAGAAGAAACATTTATATTAGAATGCCTGTTTTGACATTGCATTAATGTGGACCCACTGTGGCTCTGTGTGGCAAGGCATCTGAAACAGGAGTGTGGGGTTCAGACTTGGCAGCAAAACATATCAGACCGCAATGTGAATTCAAGCATTTGTGACAGTTTTACATAGCACAATATATAGTTTTTGTTTCACTAATATTTGTATTTGTTAGAAATTGAAATCCCTGTTCTTCAATCAGAAATTACTTTAGATTAACACTACAGATGGCGGATTTATTTTCTGGCAGTGTGTATGTAAAATAGGGCCAAGATGACAAGTGGTGAGCCAATAGCGGAGGGTGTGAGCAAAGTAGGGCATAGGCCAGGGACAAAACAATGCAAACATAAGAACCAGGTGACTTGCAAAGATAACCTTTGGGGCACACAAATATTGAGTTGGTATATAAGTGCTGAATGCAGAGCACACACCAGATTTCAAGGTTCCAATATCAGAAAGGTATCAAAATACCACATTTCCTTAACTAAGGCCTTGTTCAATACTATCTTAAAATAAAATGTTAGGTTAAAAAGAGACCCTCTGCTGAAGAGTTCAAAATGCCTTTTTCCTATTATGCAAGGCATAGGAAAAGCAACAGATGGAATCAACCCTTTGCGTTCCACAACATGAAGTATTGAACAATTAAATACCACCAAGAAGAACGGTTGATGCCATGGTGGACAGCTTCTTTGGCTTATACATATTCATGAAAAGGGGGTGGTTATTTTTTTATTTACATTAATTGTCCAAACAGGTTTAAAAATAAACTCTTCAAAGTATTTAAATGGTAAATTGTATTTAAAATATTCACAAAGCCCAGTAGGAAGCAGGGTCCTGCACAGAAAGACACGTAATCGGGCAGAGGTGGCAAACTGCGCAGAAGATGATTGTCACAATGTCTTTCCCATACACCCTATTAGAGCTTGGTGGGTCTGAGCCCTCCAGATGGAAAGTCAAGGGCTAAGGACATCAACATGGGATTTCAACCCTCTGAGCCCCCTTCTCCCCACTCGGCTGGATTGTGCCTGGAGGTAGACAATTGGACGCTAATGCAGGGTCACAACTATAGCTGACGAGAGAAGCAAAATAGACAGGGATGACTTCTTGTCCCCATGTATCAGTTCAACACAATTAACAGTGAAAAACCGCCAATTGGAGTAGGGGAAGATACCAGTTTTGTCTCGTCCATGGTGGTGCGATGAATTATCAGATTCATGCTCTCAAGACCTTTGTGTATCACCCAGAGTAACAAAGGAGTTGGGAGTGGGGGTGGGGGGTGTAAGCAAAGGTACCTGGCCATGTCATCCACACAGCAGTGCCTAGGGAAAACAGATCTGGGTATATTGATCTAATCTTTTGAAATTGTGTGTTTCAAATCTACTTCATGATCATTTTGGGGAGAAAAAAAATCCACAAAAACAGCACAACAATACAACACAATTTAATTGTCAAAACAAATACATATTAATACAGACGGACTCAATAAATAAGGTTAAAAGAATCAAAATAATAATAGTTCCCAAAAGTGCTAATAGTGTTTTTCTTTTGTGCAAAGCTGGTCTCAGATCCGATAAGGACCAGCCCACCTTAGGGGAATCTGCCCATCATAAGTACAATAAAGTTGGGCGACATTGGGCAAAACCTACCTCTCTCAATATAGGATTCCAAGTAGTAACTCTAATGTTTGAGTAGACAGGGCAAAAACAAAACACAGAAAATGGTTTCACTCTTCTTCTGGAACTAGCCACAGCAGGTAGGATTTGTCTGCAGTATTGCCTGACCTGAATGATGTTGCTCTGAGGGGGCGTGGTAACATGGCCACGTAATAGGACGTGCTCCTGAGGTGCTCCTGGTGATCCGTTCTTAACCCTGACGTTTACACATGCTCCGAGAGAGCTGTGAAGGGCGAACTTGAAACTATAGAAACTTGAAGTTGCAGAGCATGTTACTGTTGTAACTCCGGTGAAAATCTCAGCACGGAACATGAACTGCGAGCTGTAGTAGTTTGCAGATGTCGATCGTCAGAATGAGCAAGATAGTGGCTGTTGGGGAACAAAGGAATCAGCTGTGAGACAACTACAATGAAGTAAGGAGTGTTCCGCTGTGGCCAAACAAAGACGGGCCCTGGCTGGCAAGTGCAGTCGGCTAACACAGAGGAGTGAGTTAACAACGCCAGTGTGAGAGTCGGACCGAAATGGGGGCAGACGGCTAGTCCATGGGGGCAGTGAAGTTTCAGCTGGAGATTCGTAATGAATATGCAGGCACCAGAGTGAAGATTACAGTGTCCATGGAACGGTGACACGGCGGGAAAGTAACGACGGGGGCTTGCAACCTCGCAGAGCTAACTGGTTGAGAAACAAGCTTGCAAGATTGAATTCACAGCTCCGAGCGCACGGAGCATATTCGCAAAGCCAGGGGCAGAAGGGAACTGACTGTATCAAAATACCCTAGAGTGGTGGTCTTTGTCAAGAGTAAGATATGGCCCGTAACAAAATCCCTCCTACTACAGAGTGGACATTATTGCAAAGACAGTCTATGGAGATACAGTAGCAGACGAATGAAGAGCAGAGAGCATCCTTCAGTGAACGTGAAACCGACACGAAAAAGAAGATACTACTGAAGCTAGGAATACACGGAGCGCTTGCTGAGGGGCACGGCCACCAGGGAGCTGGTACAGTGGGTATGCATGAATATAAAGCTGGATAAGAATACGGGAAAACGTGGAACAGAGGCGAATATGGATGCCCAGCCCCAGTACACGTGGGAGCCGGGCAAGACAGCTGAGATACTGCTAGGCGGAAAATACACGCAAGATGGTCCAAAACATGACAAACAGCACAGACCAAACGCTGTAACTGGGCCATTTTATTACAGCTGCCACAATACAAGCCTAGGAATGTGTGTGCCAGTGAGATAAGAAGGACACAGGCCAATTCCCCAGTGGGCCCCCTGCTGCATGTGAGAATTGCAACAAACACGCCAGTGGAGGAACAGTAAACCCTGCTGGTGAAGATTGCTCAGGACGGTGGATGCACAGCCTGTGTGCACCCTGAGCTGATCGCTGGCAACTGGCCGCCCAGGAGGAGGACAAGCTGGGTCTGTTAGGAGCACGCAGCAGGCAAAGTTGAACACGGAGTGTCAACTGAAAGCAAGGTCAGGCACAGGACAAGAGTACTTAGTGAAGCAGTTCAGAGGGGACTGCAAGGACAAAGCACAAAGGGTGGTGCCCAGAGGAAGCGCTAAAATCTGTGGACTTGGGAAGGCAATAAAGATTGAGAATCTACCAGGCTATAGAGACATTTTATGATGCTTCGGAAGGGGACACGAGATGTCAACGTATTTACGAGCTACTGATGTCCAAGGCAGGTGGGGAGAGAGGACAGATAAAGCAGAATTGGGAATAAGACTTACGAAAACAAATATCAGATGAGATGTTGAACAGAGCTATGGGGTATCACAAAAGGGTGTCTAGGAATGTGCAGTTACAACAGATTCAACTATATGTGACTCACATAGCGTATTTGACCCCGCATAAAATTGCCAAGTTCAATCAAGTAGATATACAGACCTGCCTGAAATGTGGGGAGGTGAATGCAGATCTAGTGCATATGTTCTGGGCGTGCGCAGAGATTTGTCGATTTTGCGAGGAGGTGGCCCAAACGTTGGCAAAAGCAGGGATTACCCTGGAGGTGGGATCCCCCAAGGTGTGTTTGTTAGGAGGCTTCCCAAGACTAAAGTGTGATAAACATGTGAGCAAACTAAAGGATTTAGCGTATATATCGGCAAAATGTAGAATTGCGATCGGACGGAAGGTAGAAACGAGACCAGCAGTGCAGATGTGGTGGAGGGATTTGGTCAAATGGGCCAACGCTGAGACCGTGGTGTGGCAGGAATCGATGGATAGGAACACAGAACAAGGCGAGGGAGGGAAGGAGGCAACTGATAGTTGCTCTGGTAGTCTCGGATCAGGGTACCCAGGACTCGATAGAGACCTTAGGACATGCTGAAATAGTAGCTTGGAGGGCAGACGATGAGTAAAGTGAAAGGCCAGAGGAAGGGTGCAATGTAAGCCTGGAATGGGTGGGCGGAGTTGTTGGGGGGAGGGAGCAGTAGCCATACATTTAATGTGAACCTTGTTATGTTATGTTATCGGTACTTGTATAGCGCACTGTCACCAACGGAATTGGTCCCCAGGTGCTCTGGCGGATCTGTAAACAGGAAGGGTGGGGGTAGGGTTAGTCGGGAGGAGGGGAGAAGGAGAGTGGGAGATGTGGTGTGCTGTTGGCAGCTTCAGCTCGGTTGACACCGAGTGCTGGGCTTTGGTGCTAGTATCGGATCGGATGAAGGCCTCGAGTGCTGTGGATAAAGTTTATGTGTTGCTGATGCGGTGTGGTAAAGTGCGTGCGGATTGCTGGGAGAGAGATGGTTGTGTGGCTTTGTGTGGGTTTAAGTAAGCAGAAGATTGAGGGTTGGGTTAGTGGGGTCTGTATCCAGGTTCAGGTACTTACGATTCCGTTAGAGTTGTATACCTGTGGGTTCGGATGTTGCTGTGGGTTCGGATGTTGCTGGTTCCTGGTGGCCGACTCGATTTGGTGGTGTTGCGCTGGTCCAACTGTATCCTATTGAGTATAGTATGGATTGGTGGGTACGTCTGAATCTAATCTTCAGGTGTGGGACTGGGTGGGTGATATCTATTCTTAGGTGATCTAGTGTGACCCTGGTCAGTTAAGGATTTGAGTGGTTCAGGGTTGCGGTCATGTTGAAGTGTTGTCCTAGTGGATCCGTCTTGGTGAGCGTGTGTATTCAGACGTTCGTATCCTTCTGTCGCGACTGATTCTTTGATTTCCGTGGGGTGAACATCCTTGAGACTGTTGCTTAGTTGTAGTTTGTGTGGTGGGGCATTGTGCTTCCTGCTTTGTATTGCTGGGCCGTGTGTAGTGATAAAACATTCGGTTTCTCACCCATTGCCTTCGGCCCGTGATGCAGTGCTTCCTTTCCCTCTCTATGATTTGTTCCAAGGGCTGATGGGGAAGGTCATAGTTAGGTCCATGTCCTCTTCATGATTTGTTCAAGTTTTTCTGTCTTAGTTTGCTATGTTTACTGTCTTTGGTCGTATTGCAAATGTCTCCCGTTTGGTCATTTAGTATGCTGTGGGATATTTACCTCAGCTTTTCCCATTGATTGATCGGTTCCTTTCGCGGTCGCTCTACTTTCGTTGGTGTTTTTTGGTATGTCGGTGCCCCTGTGGCCAGTCTTTCTAGTTATGACGTGAAGAGCCAGGTTTTGAGTAATTTCCTGAATAATAGGTGGCTTCTAGTGTTACGTATGTACTTTGGAAGGTCGTTCCAGGTTTTCGTGGCTTGGTGACAGAAGGAGGATCCTCCAAGTTTTCTTTTGTTGTAGGGCTTCGGTTCCAGGCGGATGTCCATGCTTGATCTGAGCGTTCTTGTTGGTCGATGTATGCGCAGTTTGTCTCTTAGGAACTCAGCGCCTTCGTTGTGTACTGCTCTGTGCGTAATGCACATTGTTTTGAATTTTATTCATTGTTTTATTGGTAGCCAGTGTAGTGTTTTCAGCGCTGGTGCGGTGTGTTCTCTTCGGGGTAGTTTCAGAAGTAGTCTGGCTGCCGCGTTTTGAATGCGTTGTAGTTTTTTTTAGGAGTCGTTCAGGAATGCCTTGCTATAGGCTACTGGCGTAAACTACTTTGGACATGACAAGGGCGATGATGGTGGTCGTTTTGTTGGCGAACGATGGGAACGGTAAGATTTTCTTTGCTGCTCACAGGAGGAAGAAGCATTTCTTGAGGAGAGCGTTTACTTGTGGCTCTAGCGTGATTTTATTGTCCATCAGAACCCCCAGGTTTTTTTTTACAATCGCAGATGGTGCTGGGGTAGTCCCGAGTTCCCTTGGCCAAGGGATGAATTGGTTTTCTCCTCCATTTTTTGTGACAATCATTATTTCAGTTTTGCCTGGGTTGATTTTGAGGGAATTGGAGTTCATCCAGAAGAATACATCGCAGAGGCAGCTTTCTAGCATTGAGTTTCTTTCCGGGTTGTCTTGTATTTTGAAGATTATTTGTGTATCGTCAGCGTAGTTGTAGCAGGTGAGGCCGTGGCTTTTGATGATTCTGATAAGTAGATACAGGTAGATGTTGAATAGTAGCGGGGAGAAGGATGATCCTTGTGGTACTCCACAGGTGGAATCTCTTGGGCTGGATTTGAAGGGTTTCATCCATACAGTTTCCATTCTGTTTGTTAGGAAAGATTTGATCCATAGTAGGGCGGTGTCTGCTTCTAATCTCGTTATGAGGGTGTCATGGTGGACTGTGTCAAATGCTGCCGATAGGTCTAGGAGTATCAAGTCAGTGCTGTTGTTCCAAGTCTGCATTGGTTTTTAGATCATCCCATATTGAGAGTAGAGCTGATTCCGTTCCGCTCAGTGGTCTGAAGCCAACTTGTGCCTGGTCTAGTAGGCCGTGCTCTTCTATAAACTCTTGGGTCGTTTTGTATATGTACGTTTCGAGCAGCTTGGCTGTATATGGGATGTTGGAGATAGGTCTGTAGTCGGAGAGGTCCTCTACGTTTCCCGCTGTATTTTTGAGTAGTGGCCTGATGTATGCAGTTTTGAAGGCTTGTGGCACTTTCCCAGTTGCGATTGAATGGTTGAGGACATTCCTGTGATATTCCATGGGCATTCCTTGTTTAAGAATTGATTTGTATATGTCTGGTGGGCATGGGTCATCGGGGGACCCCGAGTTGTTGCTTTCATTCACCAGTTTGACGAATGTCTCCACTGATATTTCTGGAAAGCTTCGTAGTTTGGTTGGGTGCGCCTCCTGGGTGTAGGTTGGGGTTGTGGTCAGATCAGACGGTCTGCTTTGAATGGTTTATTGGATGTTAGTGATTTTGTTTTTGAAGTGGTCCGCGAGGTCGTTGCAGAGTTTCGTGGACGGAGTTGATGTGTTGTTACATCCTGGAGGGTTTTTGATTTCGTTTATGATTTTGAAGAGCTCTTTTTGGTTGTTTGGTGCTTCAAAGATTCGGTTGTCGTAGTGTTTCCCCTTTGCTTTTTGTATTTCCTTTTTGTAAGCCCGGTTGTGTTGTAGGAATTTCAGTTTGTTCGCCGCATCATTTTGTTTTCTCCAATCAAGTTCTAGTCTTCGGTTTTTCCTTTTCATGGTGCACAGTAGTGGGGTGAACCATTTTGCCATAGACTGTTTATTAGAAGAAGTAAAGGGTTTTTCTTTGGAGATGTTGTCTATAGTAGTTATAATCCAGGAATGCAGCAGGGTTACCTTTTTGTCCAGGTCATCTTCTTCCATGAATGTTGGGTGAGGTTTGTTGAGCTCCAGGAGTTCATGCAGGTTGGAGTTTTTGATGGTTCCTCCAATTTCTTCTCATGGTTTTCGTTGTTTTGTCCGGTTGATTGTTTGTTGGCCTGGTCATTTTGATTACGAAGGGGATGATGAGGTGGTCGCTCCAGGGTATTTGAATTGGGGATGCCGTGGTGAGGAGTACTTTGTTGGTGAAGATTGCGTCAAGTGTATGCCCTGCCGAGTGGGTTGCTCCTTTGACTAGTTGTTGTAGGTTCATTGCTGCTAGTTGGCTGGTTAGTGATTTTTGTATGGTTGTGCTTTCTCCTTCGAACCAGATGTTGAAATCTCCTAGGACTATCAGGTGATTGTGTTTGATGGCTAGGACGGTGATTGCTTCTGTGAAGGAACCTACGAAGGTTGCATCGTAAGTTGGTGGTCTATATATTAGTACGAATTTCAAGTTTGTTTTGGATGTTACTGCTAGACGTATGATTAGGGATTCACATTTATCGATGATTAGTGGGTCTTCCAGTTTGATATCCAGGTGTTCTTTGTGAATGATTGCCAGCCCTCCCCCTCTTTGGTTTTTCTGTTTGATTGGACGCATTTGAAGTATTCAGGTAAGCAGTTGTTGAGTGTGATCTTGTAATTGTCGTCTAGCCAGGTTTCTGTTACAAATAGGATGTCGATCCCTCCGTCCAGAGCAGATCGTATATCTCAGTGGCATATTTCGACATTGTCAATGATTACAGTTTGTAAGTTGTTATTATAATGTGAAAAATCAATAAAACCTTTTAATTTTTTTAAAAATGATGTTGTGAGAGGAAGACTGCTAAACATTGCCCATCTAATATGGATTCTTTGGTTTGGGTGAGTTACCCATAACAAACAGTTTTGGGTCAAGCATGCCAGAATAATTGCCTGTTTGAGATTAAATGGTTTAGAGTGCTCAAGCTTCTCTCTGCGTTCTTTAATATGGGCAATCATCCTTTTTTTTGTTGGTTTGCTGTGGGTTTGTCTAAAGTGTCTGGCGCAAAAAAGTGACTGTGTTTTCATTTCAGTGAGCCTAGTTTTTATATGCCGCAGCCATAGTATATCCAATACCTTACCTTTAGCTAAAAGTATCTTTATGATTGAGTTCCGCTTTCGCATTATCCCAGACAGATCCAATGAATAATTGGGTGCATGGATTAATCGTAATCTATGCGAGTAAGGTCAAGCGCCATATGCACCCCATGGTTTGATGCGGACAGTGGCAGACAACGTACTTTTTTGAAAAAATCATTTTCTACTACTTAGGATGTCAGTGTGACTTGCATAGCCCAAGAGGGACATCCCATATTTTGCAAGTGCACCTAGACATGAACATGAACCAGGATACTCCCTCCTCCCCCAAATCTTGTTTAAATCTATTAGTCAGTTTGAAAATAAGTGGTTCTGGTAAAAACTGAGGAAAGCGCACACCTAGATAGTCATTTAATGACTAATACATACATGGTATTCTAGGTGTCCGTCTTCCCCTATAGCACTCCATAACAGCTAATTTACCTCTGCGTTCATCTGAAGGTCTTATCTATTCATAAAAGCTGTGTAGTCTGAAATCAGCTTTGCTGTGCACAGAGAGTACGAGCTAATTAGATGGTCATTGACATAAGACAATATTGGTAACATGGTATTCATTCCCCAATTTTGGGACATCAGCTCCTGTCTGAACAAAGCTTTCATAGAGACCATTACTATATAAACAGAAGAGCAAGAGGGGCAGTACGCATCCCTGGTGCACCCCTTTCGTAACAGTAGAAATATCAGTGTGTCCCATCCCTCACACATGCACAGGTATTATGATAGAGATATTATGCGATTACTGTGCACACTGTGCTGATTTCCCCTACCCCAACCCCTCCACCCTAGTTACCTTTGCCTCCTCAGACTTACCTGAATTCACGTCTCTTCTCAGTGCCCTAGTCTGTCTCCTGCGACTTAAGTCTCCTTCCCCTAATGTAGGCAGCGACTTACGTTGCAGGGTCCTTTTTTCTTTGTTTTCTTCTTTTTCTGGTGCCACACTCCCGAACTCCTCGCCTTGGAAGCAGGGGACACCCCCGCAACCCTTGATCCCATTATACCAAACACAGGGAGTGGGGGACCCCCTCGCAACCCCCGTTTAGTATAATGGGATCCGGGATTCAGTTCATGCTGAACGTGCAATAACTGCGTATTCAGCATTTTTCCCGGTATTTTGCGGCAATACCCTAGAGGATAATGAGCAACCTTAGTATTTTGACTTTTGTGTCCTCCAGGTTTTGAAAATCTGTTAGAGTGGCGTATTGTTTAGTTCTTACTTGCATTTCTGCTTGCATTTCTGCTGCATTTCTTGCCTGCTGTGGCTGTTGCTAACAGTTTTACACTCCCGGGAAAACGTTGAGCTTTAAACCAAATGTGTCTGGCTGCACAACGCCACCAAATTGCTTGTGACTTTTATGATAGCTTTAAGTGGCCCCTTGTTCGTTCAGAGAGAACATCATTATGTTGCCTGTCCTGTGACAGATGGCCTTAGTAATTTCAAATGTCCAATAGATTTTTCACTTTTTTACATAACAGAACTTTAAAGAGGACTTTGGTGATGCTCTCAAGACTGCCGGTACACTAGACAATTATTGAGTGTTTCCTAACTGGACCCTCAATCTTGTAGGTTTCATCCACCCTTAACCAGGATTCCAGAACACCCAAGGATAGGGAAAATCCCAGCGATTGGTTGGTTACCACTACTACCGAATCTGGCCCATTTACGACGGCGACAGGGGGCCAAGGCCTTATCTAGCGTATTCCCTCTGGGGCTTTCCAAGGGTGTCTGCATTCTCTCAGACACACGATCACTCTCCTTCTCACTCCCAATTTTACCTTTCCCTTTGATTGTGGCTCCCTACTCCCACTTCCTCCTCCTACTTGCTCTCCTGTCTCCACTTAGATCTCCCTCTGGCCTGCTCACTCCCTCAACTCTCTTTTCCTCTCATGAACCGGCTCCCACGTCTCCTTCTAGCCTGCTCTCACACCTCTCCTTTCTCTCTACTTCCCTCCTCCACTGACTACTTCCTCCAAACTCCCCTTCTTCAATACCTTTCTCACTCTCACACCAGTCTCTCTCTACTATCTCTTTCCGCCCTCTACACTCTAACACTTCACCTTTGTACCCTTCTCCACTACCATTCACTCACAGTCACAGCTACACTCTTTTCACTTGGTACCCACACAATAACTCACCTCCAACTTTATCATACTTCCCCACAGACTCTTCAGCATTCTGTTCTACCTTCCAACCTTCCATCCTTAGCCTTGTCTCTCGGTCCACATCCTTAGCCTAGTCTCTCGGTCCACTTCTTGACCTCACCCAAACACCCTCACCTGGAGTTGCTCTTTATATCCATTACTTCCTGCTTCTGTCCTTCCCTTCTCCCTGCATTGAGTCCCCGTTCCCCCTGATGCTGGGGTTCAATCTGAATTTAGCTTTTCCCCCTGGATTGGGTCATTTTAGCGCAAGGCTACATAAAACATGTTTAGCCCCAACTCCTTTCTGTGCAAAGTATTTCGAGCAGTATCTTATTTTCTATGGTGGCCGTCAATTTGAGAGGAGGTGAGTAATGCTTTGACAGTCGCCGGTGTGTCAGAATCCAGAAAGTGCGGTCGGCTTTCTCCAGCGGTCTGTTCGTGTATCTCAGTGCTGCATGGCATGATGGTACATGTAGTTCAGAAATAAAGCAAAGACAACTGGGGCCAGAATTGAGGGTGTGAGGCATTGGGTGTAGGACAGTGGTACCAGAATCAACAATCAATGGGGGGTGGGAGGGCCAACAACTGGGGTTCTCCCAGCTCCCTCACTCTGTCTCTGGGACCGGATTGGCCCTGGCATAAACCCTGGTAGGCTGCCTACTCTAGGTCGGGAGGCGTGTCTGTCTCCTCCCTCCATGACGGGGTCAAGCCCCTGACCCTGTCACGTCCGAGGAGTCCGCTCTTGTGATTCATCAGTGTCTTGAATCTGTACAGTGCTAGCTTTTAAACTCTAATACGTTAATATTGAGTTTTGCTTTCCAGGGGGGGTGGAATAAATAGACTAAGGTATTTATCTATTACATTTATAAAGCACACAAATCAGCCCTAGGTATTGCAGCGCTGTTACAAGGAGGCTTTCTTAGTTGCAGAGGAATGAACAGAAATAGCCAGTCCAAGCTTTGTAAAGGTTACAGGGGAACGACAAGTACATGTACAAGCGTTGCTGGTTACAGTGGAATAAGAAATTAGTACATGGCGTTGTAGGTGGTTCAAGGGTTAGAAGTGAACTGGCTACTACTAGTAACGTATCATAATGTACCATCACATAAGAGCTAGCAGTGATGGGGGTGTGTGTGGGGTGGGGGGGTGTGTTTGTGCGTTTTATTTCTATTCTTTTTTTTTTTTTTTTTTTAGGTGAATAGCCTCGTTTTCAAGGCTTTGCGGAAGGCAGTATGAGGGTTTAATCCTCAGTGCGGGTGGCAAGGCGTTCCATTGTCTAGAGGCGATGAAGGGGAAGCAGGCTCCGCCAGCCTTGGCACATTTGGCCAAGGGGGTGTAAAGTTAGTTGGCATAGTGTGCTCTAGTGGGCCTGAAGGAGCCAGCTCCAACTAGTTTCTCCGATATATATGTAGGGGTAAGGTGCGTGAGCCACTTGTGTGTAATGGCAAGTGTCTTGAAAATGGATGCGTTCTTTGACGGGGAGCCAGTGTGTGGCGCGTCTAGCACCTGAGCCGTGTTCCCTCTTAGATATGTTAAGAGCCATGCGGAGAGCGTAATTTGGAATTATTTTAAGTCTGTTTACATGTTTTGCTGAAGTGCCTGCTAGAAGGAGGTTGCAGTAATCTAGTGTTGACCCTATAGTGGCTCTGGCAATGGAGAGACAGTTCTGGGTAGATAAGAAAGGTTTAACTGCATTGATCAGCTTGGTTGAGTAAGCTGCTGAGGAAGCGATTGAGTTTACTTGGTGTGACATGGAGAGTGTCGAGTCAAGGTATACGCCCAGTTTCTTAACAGAAGCTGTGATAGGAATCTGAGGGTTGTCGACAATGAAGGAGGTAAACTGGCTGTTGAGTTTATTGAGGGTTTCCTTGGGACCAGCTAGAATGATTTCAGCTTTGGCCCCGTTTAGGAAGAGGCCGTTGGACACTTTCCAGGCCTGGCTGGTGGAGTAGACGGTGTCTAGTGCTTTAGCATGTGTATCTTAGGTGCCAAAGAGGAGGGGAGGACGACCTGCGTGTGGTTGCCGAACGCATCCAGGATGTAAAAGAGTGGTTTGGTAAAAATATTGTAAAAGGTGGGGGAGATACAAGAGCACTGGGGGACTCCACAGTGAATGGTGGTGGGTGCTGCGCATGCCTGGTCTGAGAACAGTCTCATGGCTCTTCCTTCGAGGAAGGAGGAGATCCAGGCAATAGCTTTATGGGAAAACTGGGTCTGGTAGTGAGCTCTCGGCAAAGGGTCTTATGGTCCACTAAGTAAAATGCCGCAGATAGGTTGAGGAGTAGTAGTAGTGCTGGTTTCCCTTCCTCCATGATTTTGCATATTTGTTAAGTCCAGTAAGGCAGATTCGGTGCCATGACCCAGACGGAAGCCCAACTGAAGCTTACCTAGAATGCACTTATTTTCTAGGAACTGTTGGACTTGAATGTAAACTGCTTTGTCCAGAATTTTAAGTAGGAATGGTACTGTAGTGATGTAACGGTAGTTAGGGGAGGTTGGGTCCAGAGATGTTTTTTTTTTTAGAAGCGGGCATACCCAGGCTTCTTTAAGGCAAGGGGGGGACCAACCATGAAGTGAAAGAGGCATTTATGAATGCAGTGAGGAACAGAGCTAGGGTGGTTCCGCAGTCTTTGATGATAATGGCAGGGCAGACATCACCTTTACAGTTGGAGGGTTTGATGTGTTTGAGGAGTGTGAGAACTTCCAGGTATGTGCATGTCTTTGAATGACAAGTAGGGTTTGACTGAGGTGGGAGTGTTAGTGGTTGGAGTAGTAGGTATGGGAGAGGTAGGGGGGTTTTGGCTAGTTCTGATTTTGCTCTGCAGGAGGTTTATTTTGTTGAGCATAGCTGATTGTATGCTAGAGCACCACAGTTCGTCTTTAGAGATGACTTTCGTGATGGGAGCTGGTGTTACTAGTTCTCTGAAGATAGCAAACATCTCCTTAGAATCCGATTTCGCATTAGTAATTCTGGTGTTGAAAAAGATGGCTTTGGCAAGGATGATGGCTTTTTTGTATTGAGTAGCTATCTCATTGAAATCTTTTTTGGTGGATTCATGGGGGTTTGTTTGCCATTTGGAGAGCGCAATGCGCTTCAAGGCACGTAATTCGAGAAGTTCTGCAGTGAACCATGAGTTGGCATGTCTAACTGATTTTTTTTGGATAGTGGAGCTATGGATTCAACAGCATTCTTGAGAGTGATGTTGTAGCTTTCCGCTAGCAGGATGGGGTCTTTGATAACGGGGGTCTGAAGAGCAGAGAGTCGAGATACGGTAGTAAGTTCTCTTTGGTTAGTCTGCGAGAGCTCCTAGCAAAGGTGGGTGGTAATGGTGTGGTGTGCGTTTTGCTTTTAGTCGGTTTCGGGATGCAGAAGAGGATAACATGGTGGTCTGTCCAGGAGCAAAGAGTTTGAGTTAACTGAGGTTGACCAGTTATGGTCCGCGATCCAGTCTAGGATGCTGCCTTTTGAGTGGGTGGGGCTGTTGACTAGTTGTAGGAACCCCATGCTATTTAGGGCTTTAGCGAGAGAGTTGCATGTGGGTCTTCAGGATTGTTGAATCCCAGGTTGTGGTCGCCAAGGAGACTGGATTTGGTATAGGCTTTTAGGTTATTTCCAAAGAGGTGTAGTAAGATCTCGTGGAAGTCGGCTGATGGACCAGGGGGTCTGTAAATGATGTGGATCGAGATGATGCAGCTGGGCGATAAGGAGAGCTTGAGGGAGATTGAGTCTATATTCCCATCTGGAGAAGAGTTAATTTGCCTGAGCAGTAGGGATTCTTTGGCTATAAGGGCTACTCCCCCACTTTTGTGTGCTGGCAGTCTTGCAAAAAGATGGTGTATCCGTGGGGGAGCGGTAAAGAAATAGCGGGCCAGATGCCTCGTGGAGCCATGTTCTGTGATTGCTAGGAGGTCCAAGTTGTGGGTGGTGAGAAGGTCCTGGATATCTGTGGCGTTTGCTGGGATGGAGCGAGCATTAAGGAGGGGGATGGAGCTTTACGCATGTCTAATGATACAGCTATCGCCTGCAGGTCCGGTGGTGCCGTGGTTATGACCTCGTGGCATCTTCTGATGTTAGAGGCTGTGGACCTGCCGGGGATGAATCCAGCCTGATCCTCGTGGACCATGTATGGCATCCAAGGTGTTAACCTTGTGGCAAGTATTTTGGCTAATAGTTTTGCGTCCGTATTGATTAACGATAGAGGTCTATATGAGCCACAGTCTTCCGGGGGTTTTCCTGCCTTAAGCAGTAACGTTATCACTGCCTCTCTTGTAGTCTCGGGGAGCTCTCCCCTTTCCAGCGCTTCGGTCCACATAGCCAGCAATCAGGGGGCTAGATGATTCTTAAACTCTTTGTAGAATTCTGCACTAAGGCCATCGGTGCCTGGGGCCTTCCCATTAGGGAGAGCGTCAATTGCCTCAATAATTTCTGCCTCAGTTATCGGTGCCTCCAGTGCATCTCTTGTACTGTCAGCCAGAAGTGTTGTCGGGATGCGGGCGAGATATTGATCAATCTCCGCTTCTGTGGCATTGGATTGGGGCGAATAAAGTTCTGCATAGAATGTATAGAAAGTGTTGCGAATCTTGGCCTGATCTGTGGTGACCGAGCCGTCTTGTGTGAGTATGCATGGGATATCCGTTGACCCCCTCTCTCCCCTGACAGCCCTGGCTAGCAACCTCCCCAGGCGGTCACTTTCACCGTAGCGGCGTGCTGCCGCTGGTCTGTCGAAGTAGCGGATCTCTTGGTCCGCTGCTTCAGTGTATTCCTCCAGCTTATTTTTTATATCCAACGTGAGTTGTGGCGATGGATTCTGAGAGAACCAGACAGAACATTGGGGAGGGTCCTGTCCATGGTGGAACAATTTGGTAGAATCTCGGGCCTACGACTCAATCCCAACAAATCAGAAGTGTTCCCAATTACTGAGGCCACTGTCAAACCCCAAGACCTGTATGGCCTACAGTGGTGCCCGACGCATATACGGTACTTGGGAGCGTGTATAGCCAGGACGGCACAGTTGTCGCGGGCACTGAATTATAACCAGCTGGGGGATTCACTGTGCCTGAAACTGAAACGTTGGGGGGCTCTCCCTATTTCCATGATGGGTAGGATCGCCCTAGTGAAAATGATAATTCTCCCAAAGCTATTCTACTTATTCAGTACAGTGCCGGTCTGGCCAGGTCGGGCTCTGTTTACTAAGATCACGGGAGCGTGTGCTTCATTTGTCTGGGGCGGTCACTCTAGGGTGGGCTGGAGGGTACTGACCAATGAATACTCCAAAGGCGGTTTGATGGCACCAGACTTTGAACTCTACTATCTGACTGCACAGGCACAATATGTTTCCCTTTGGGCTACAACATTTATCAATCCGGTGGGTCCTACACCAACTCAACCTGAGAAAGAGGCCATGTTAGCGCTCCACCAACTCACGAGTTCCACCTGCAAACACTATAACTCACTGAAACCGTCAAAAGTGACGATCAGAGCATGGGCCAAAATAGTTGAGATATACGGCACTAACAAGATATATCACCCGAGTATGCCGCTTTGGGGTACCCCGCAGGCTCCTTTCAGCCTAGAGGGAGAAGCAGCCCACCAATGGACATCTAGGGGCATAGCACAATGGGGCCAACTTTTTACCGACGGGCACTTCATTCAATGGGAAGATATCAGGGACGTAGTGGGGAATACACCTGGGACCAGACATCAATACATCCGTATGCAGGCAGCCTCCCAGAATGTGTATCCAACCTTTCCCAACGAACCTCCACTTAACATGGCACTGGAATACGTGTTCGCAGGGGGATCTCATAGGATAACGGCATCGGGTATGTACAGAATTATACTCCAGACACGCCCTTCAGAGCAACGTACAGCTAAGGCCAAATGGGAACAGGACCTGGGGGAGGAGATAGGAGATGTGGAATGGTCTCAACACTGTGCACTTGGTAAACAGATCTCCTGCAACTCCAAATACAGATTGATTCATTATAAAATACTACAAAGAATACACTACACCCCAATGAAACTCAAACACATATACTCGGCAATGACAGGGAAATGCCCGAGATGCCACGCCGACAACGCAGACATTTACCACATGTTATGGGCCTGTGTTAAACTGCGGGGATACTGGGAAGAAGTATGCCGGGTACTAGATGAGATGGCGGACCACCCCATTGAGTGGACTCCACGAATGTGCCTGCTGGGGACTTGTGAGAAAATGAACCCGATATGGCGGAAATTACTGAACTTAAGTCTACTATTGGCCAAGAGAGCGGTTCTGCTCAAGTGGAAAAGTGCGCATCCCCCAACTAAAGCAGATTGGATCAGGGACATGGCGTGGGCAAACGATATGGAGGAACTGTATATAGACACGGTGCTTCCCAGCTCAAGGCCCAAGAATATATGGGACAGATACAAGGCATACTTGGCGGGGAGGTTTGAGCAAGTCAGCCCGGATCACGAATAGAAACTGTTAATGTAACTGTGCATTTTGTGTATGTGTCAATGATATAGCTAAGCAACTGTACTGACTGTGTGCAACAAAAAATAAAAGTTTAAAAAAAAAAAAAAGGGGGGATGGAGGCTTGCCTAGTGCTGGTGGCAGATAGGCCGTGTGGGTGGCCGTGGGGTGGTGAAGTTTGAGTTCCATTGTCTGTCGCTGGCGGTCTTGTGAGAGCGAGGTTAGGAGAGTGGGTGGAGTGTGCCTTCATGTCCGCACGCAAGATGTTGCCATTGGCCTGGATTGGCTGCCTAGTTGATGAGGAGCTTGCCACTTAAGATAAAGTGTTGTCAGGGGTGTCATTCGGGCTGGGAGAGAGGATGCAAATCTGGTGGATGATGGCACCTGAGATGGTGAGAGTGGCTGGTGTCTGGTGTGGCCGATTGGTCTGTGGGGGAGCAAGCGCAGCTGTCCCCTCAATTGGAGCACTTAAGTCTTGGTGGGTGTGAGTGCGTAGTGGGGGCAGAGATTGTGGAGCGTGAGGTGGCGGCTGTGGCATGATAATTGGTAAGGGGATCCGTAGTGGTCCCAACAAAGGAAAATGTGGGAATGCCTGGACGCAAGCTGCACGGAATCTAATGATTGATGGCAGTTTGGGTAGAAAAACAAATCGCCTGGTGCGTGTATGCTCTGGTGTTGCTAGAGTTGGACTGCAATGGCCGGAGTAAGCGAGGGTAGGGTCCAGATAGGAGGGTGCAGACGCTGGAGCGCTAGGATGAGGCATGTAGTGTTGCAGAGGTTTTGTGAGGTTGTTTATTTTTGCTTGGTGGGCAGGATATGCTTTGCTGAGCGGAGAGGGCTTTGGGTCAATTGCAGGACTAATGATGCCTTTGTCGGACGTAGTGTGGGGAACTGTGTGGACGGAGTGTAGGCCTAGCAGGAAGTTTCTGCAGGTGATGGGTCTATGGTGCACAGGGTAGCGCAGGGGTTCTGTGCAGTACAGAAACATGAATAGTCTGCGGATCCGATAGACCTGCAGGGTTGGGGGACCTGGGTTAGGCATTATTAGGTGCGGGCGTGGGGTAAGTAAGTGGGCACCTGAGTGTGTAAGAGTAGCCAGCAGGTAACACTAGCTAAACAAGCATAATTTACACAGGTACACAATGAGTGCCTTAACATGCTTCAAGTAGCCAGTGAGCAAGCTTAGCAGATGCTTCTAAGCAGTGGGCTCTCGAGTCTATAGGTCAATCTGAGAGAAGCTGACTGATGTCGCTTCGGAACGTCAGGCAATGGTGGCAGGGTAGACGGGTGCAGTATGTAGCGTTGGCTCAATAGGCTTGTACTGTCTTGGACAGGCTCAGACAGGAGCCTTTTAGTTGCGGGGCCTTGGGTGAGAGGGGCCAGTTTACAGCCTGCAGGATGCCCTGGTTGGTGTTTGAGCTTTGCGGCAGCCAATCAGCTGGCTTGAGTAGCCCAATGCTACTCTGGTTGCTTGGATGCAAACTGCATGGCCATTTTGAATCTTTCCTTGCTGCAGCCGGGACCTGGTTATAGCAGCATCGCGTGGGGGCTTTGGGGGCTACAAATGTTAGCCAGGTAGGCCCACAATGCCAGGAAAGTTCTCCTTGGGTGCTGGGGGCACGCAGGGTGGATCCTAGATAGAAATCCAAATTATTTAATAATATCCTGCAATGACGGGACAGCGATTCTCCGTAAGGTGTTGGTCCAGCTGCTCCTGCAGCATGCTCCGCTGAAAGGGGGGATGGGAGGGATGAGTGCTCCTGCACCCACTGGCTTGATGCTGATCTGCTGGTCTAGGCTCAGACAGGAGCCTTCGGTTGCGGGGCCTTGGGTGAGAGGGGACAGCAGCCTGCATGTTTCCCTGGTTTGTGTTTGAGCTGTGCGGCAGCCAATCAGCTGGCTCAAGTAGCTCAATGCTACTCAGGTTGCTAGGATGCAACCCACACGGCCATTCTGAATCTTTCCTTGCTGCAGCTGGGACCTGGTGATAGCACCGTCGTGTGGGGACTGTGGCAGCATGTGGGGGCTACGAAAGCTAGCCAGGTAGGCCCACAATGCCAGGAAGGTCTTCCTTAGGTTCACATAAGTGTACCCACCTTATCCTGGCATTGTGGGACACTATATTCTGCTTACCAGTACGCCATGTTTAAACCATTGTCTCTACCCAGCATACGGGTAAATGATTCACTGCACTGCACATGTCACACTCAGAGCAGTTCTTCACACACCAGGAATGTTCACTTTTATTGTTCATGCTTGTGACATATTTCCGTTTTGGCATAGCTAAGCGGCTACTCTGCTCTCGCCTTTCTTCTGAAAGGCAGCTTTAGCTGGTGGATGTCATCATACTACTAGACCTATCGCCTGCCTCAAGGAGAGTGTGAAGCATTAGAGAGTACTCTCACCTTGAAGAACTGCCTTGACCTGTGCCGTTTTTACTGATGACACTAACAAGTGCTGCCAAATGCAGCTTGCATCAAAAGACTGTACAATAAGTGTTTGTCCCAGTCAGCAAACCATGCCAAACTGAGACCACACCCTTCCACTGACACTCATGTATTCCTGCGAGTATAAGATTAGACCCCAAGGGGGAGGGGAGTACACTTGCGCCAAAGTCTCTTGTTGTCGTTGGCATTAATTTTGCTTGCTGCTTGACTAATAAAGTGTTCATCAATCCACTGGAATTGAGAGTGGTCGTTATTTTCCACTACAATCTGGTGCCTTAAGATGTTGGATCGCGCTGCTCTGCAGCCAGACCTGGGTTGCCGGGCACACTTCCCGGTGATGCCCTGGGCCCAACTAAGGACCATTTCATCAGAGGGGGAGCTGGCTAGAGTGCCCGGAGACCCAAGGGGGCGGACAGAGCAAATGGGGAGGAAAGAGCCAATCCAAATAGTGGATTGATGAACACAGGTAACTGCATCAATGGAATGTGATGTCGTGTGTGTCTGAAACTGGACAACAATCTGCATGTGAATTTAAAATATAAAATCTGTCTGTCGTCATAGGAGGGAAACCTGGCTAACAAATCTAGTTACCTTAAGTGAGGAAAGTAAAGCGGTTGGCAACTGCAACCCTGCTCCCTACTGACTTAAGAAAACATGAGACCGCAAATCAGTCAGAGTAGCGTAGGACTAAGTAGGGACTAAGATGAATGTGTTCTGTATGCATGCGTGGAAAACATATTAAATAAGAACCTTGTGATGGTCTGGTCTGGACCCAGACCTTTGTCTCACTTGAAATAAATCAATGTGCAATGCATGTTGCGACCCTGTATTTCATTTCACACTCTCCTCTATCCGAGTACGGGAGAACAGGCTGTTTTTCTACCGATTATGTGCCTAGTCTTTGACCCTTACCTACCCACTACTTTGAAGAATTGAACACTCCTCGGCATGGGGGCTAGAATAATGGGGGAAAATAAACTGTGAAACAACAGTTACCTGAATCTGACCAAGGCCTGTGGGTGTCTCTGAAATGTCTGTACCATGGGAGCAACAGAATACACATGGCAGAGCAGTTAAGTTCATGAGCCGTACCCACACCACCAGCCACGGGACTCGATGGCGCCTCAGTGCAGGCGAGGTGAGGAATGGACCTGGATCCGTAATAAGCCCCATCTTTTTTTAAACCCCCTTCCCACACCCCCGGGAGAATGGGTTCAGAGCAATCTAGACAAGTGCCGCTCCCTCCTAAAGGGAGTCCACCCCACTTCATGTGTACTCAATTCTCACCAAAAACATGCAAGTACCTGGAACAATGGTACAGGTATACACAGGCCGAGTCACCTAGATATTTTCCTCAGGAAGGAACATTCCATCTAGACAGAATCACAAACTTGCAAACAGAATTACAGAAAAAGGGCTTGTGATTACACCAATGCCAGTGGGACAGCTACCTCGATTGGTATACCAACACCACTAAGAGCATACCTAATCTAAGACCTGGGTACCAAAGGATTCACGGATAAAGCTCCAGGAGCAAGTAAAGTCCATAAAGAATGAACCGTTATAACCTGTCCTCCAAGGTGAACCCCACGAAAAGAAAGCCCCATAGGCATTCTGGAAGCTCACAACCAAGCTATTTTAAACAACCTGCCAAATCAGCAAGCCGCCAGTCTTGACTCCTCACAACTGCATACCTACCAACAATCCACACTCAAACAACCAATGGGCCGGTTCACTCCAGAATCGATTGCTCAGATTTCTAGATTATTTTCCCTGTCCTCTGGCACCTTCAAAGTCTTCCCAGACTCTACACTAAACTCCAGCACTGCCATATTCCCACTCAGATAGCTTCTGGCAGGAGGCGACACGCTAGTCACAGTACATGCCCTTTAAAGCGCCACTGATTTATTTAACATGGTACACAGATTCCCCAAGATACGAGAAGATCCTGTCAAATTCCAGGAAGAGCTCCAAGTAATGGACTGTTACGACCCAACATGCGTAGATTTAAACCAGCTACTGCGGGCAGTTTTACCCCCGGACAGGTTTGCTCTGCTTAAAGCATGGGCAAATTGGTCAACCAAAGAACCTGCTGCGCCTTTTTATTTAAAGAAGGTTACTTACTGGTGCAAACTATTCTTACCATTTGTCCTTAAAAAAACAGATTGAACCAAGATTAACTTGTGCAAGCAGACTAAGGGAGAACACCCTGCAGAGTATCTTGAACGGCTAAAACGATGTTTTGAAAAACATTCAGGGATTGTGGATGCCACGATTAACGCACCACAGGTGGTAGTGGCACAGTTTGTTATGGGGTTGCAACCCAAGTAAACAGAAGGAATTACGGCTGTAATGATTGGATGTATAGGAAAGGTTTAGTCGAGGTTTTGCTGGCCGCACAACATTTTTACGAGAAGGTAAAAGGCAGAACAAAAATGACAGAAGCCATGGTAATGGTGCTACAAATACAGCGTTTACAGCCCTTGCAATAAAGGGGAGGGGGATGGGGAAGAGGGGACCCCAAAGAAATGTAAGGCAGGACAAGCTGCCGAAGGATATTACCCAAGCATGGCCTTTGGCCAGTGTAATTGCTGTCCAGTGCCAGGACTGTTTGCAGTAAAGTGCCCGAATCGGCCTCAGTACGACAGTCGGGGCAGGCAAGCGACCGCCCCAGGAGGGGCGGCACAAGGTCCTCCCCCCATAGTCATTACTTATGACCAATGTATACGATTGCCAAGGGTTCCCAGAGCTTGTTGCACCGCTTACATCAATTGATCCTGCTGCCCCCTTTGCTGAATTTAAAGTGGCCGGCCAAAAGGTTTCATGTTTAGTGTATACAGGGGCCTCTTGCTCCACTCTCAGAGCATGCACGTTTTCCCAGACACCCCATTCAGAAGAGATAGTAGATGCTGTGGGCATCGGAGGTACGCCTATATCTCACCCCGTGTCCACCCCATGATGGTCACGTTAGGGTCCATTTCCAAACAGTATGCATTTCTACTAAACCTCTGTTCCTCCTGTGAATTTGTTTGTGTTAGATCTCTTGTGTAAACTGAGCTGCTCCATTCATTGTAACGCCCGTGTGTATTTAGATATCCCCGCTCATAGAGAACACAAGGTACTTGCAGTGTTACAAGAAGTGCCCGTTTCAAACTCGAAGACCAGGCCGACACACTCTGTCCTCGGCAGGGGCTGTTGGACCAGGTTCCGGCCAGCTTATGGTCGACCCCCGCTAATGATAACGGGTACATGTTGAGCGCTAAACCTGTTAAGTTTACCCTGAATCCTGCTAAACTTTTGCCATGTGTACCCCAAATCCCTATCTCCTGACAAACAGAGGGCATCCGTCCAGTAATAGAGCTCCTTCTCCAACAAGGTATCATTGTGCCTACCCGCAGCCCATGCAATACTACAACACTACCGACAAAAAAGCGTGGTAAAGAGATGCATCGTTTTATTCAGGAGCTACATGCGGTGAATACCGCTGTACTGCCATCCTTCCCCGTGGTACCCAATCCTGCTAAAATGTAATTGCATATTCCTTACACTGCCAAGTATTTCACCATCGTAGATTTGTGTTTTCTGCCTTTTTCTCTATAATAAGGGAGACATGGTATCACAAGTATGACACTGAGACAATTGTTACAAGTTTCAAAACGTTTATTAAATTCTTGGGGTTTGGAAAAACTCCTACTTTGCCTTATAGCCATGATGGGAGTAGCCTCTACCATCAAATAATAAAGAAATCACAGACCTAGTCAGTCTTGGTCAAATCAAAATGGCCTATACTAACAAAACCTAATGCCTGCCTTATACGAAAAGTGTGTAAAGGGAAATGTGTATGCAAAGGAAAGTCAGTGTTATAACAAAGGATCAAGGTGGCCGAGTCAGCTCTCCCAACTATGTTGGACAGCACGGAGTAAGGCAGCCCACGTAAACAGGAGGACACACTCTGGCTCAGGTTATTAAAAAAAAAGCCAGTTCAAACGTGGGTTGAAGCCCGCTTGGCCTTCCACGTTAAAGCCACTTGTTCCAGTTTTCTAAAGGTTCTTTCACAGTTCAACAAAGTTCACGTAAGTCTCCCTCTGTCGGACCTGGTATAACTTGGTCGCAGAATCCACTATCAAAATTCTGTTTCTGGGCAATATAGGCACGGAGAATGTCTGTACTTTTAAGATAATAAATACCCCTCTGAGTGACCACGCATTTCACTCAAAGGCAGTCGAATTGCGGGGACCACAACACTTAGCTGTAACAAGTAAAAATAATAGGTTGTGGCAAAGCGGTAACAGTATTAAAGCTAAGAACAGTGGGTTTCTCTATCCAACGGGAAAAAGGATGCTTTTGCACGACCAAACAAATCTGTGCACCGAATATCTTAATTGGGTAAACCAGCGATCAAACAGAATACATTTTTCCTTTGTTCCCTTCGTCCCTGGCCACAGTAATTGGTCTGGACGGAGATATAAATGATTAAACAAAGGCACTGCAATGCTCAAAAGCTTTGATGGAAAGATCTGCCACACTAGACAGGGACGAAATTATAAAGGGGAGAAAAAAAATGCTAAAACAGGTCTACTATAGATGGCTCAAGTCCCACAGACTTCAATTGTATATTAACAAAAATCAGTGTCTTTCCAAGAAACTAGTCAATAAAGACACTTGCAATTTATTTTTGGAGAATTCTAAATGACTCGCAAGCTAAAATACAGTATTGTTTTGGTGCAGAGGAAGTCTGCGTAGAATAGCTGTCCAAGAAATGCAAGCGGCCGTGGGTCACTATGAATTCCAACAGTAATGTTTTAAAAGGCACCTGGCTGGAAGTTCCAATTTGACAAAACAGACATCGGATTGTTAATTGGGGAATTCAGTTCATCATGTTTATTCGGATATAAAAACATCCATTAAACACAGACAATACAAAGCATAAAAGTCATTAAAATACAGCATGTAGCTAAAACAGTTACCATAACACGTACAATACCTTAAGACAAAAACATTAGAACCATAGATCTCAGAATGACAAAACAAATTCTATCCCTTTAAAATCCCCTTTTTTTATACATAGCACTATTCAGAAAGGACAAAAAGGGCCCAGGCAGTCATTTCTGATTCTGCCGTCAAAAGAAACAACAAAGAAGGCCTGTAGCAGCGAATATCAGTAAGCTTGATGATCTGCAGGATAGTACGTTTTCTAATGTCCCCATACCCAGGGCAGAATAATATAAAATGTTTCAGATCCTCTCTTGGCGCCCTGCACACTGGGGAGCTAGGATTATTTGGGTATCCTACCCACTTTTCAGTGTTTCCCCTTAGCAGTAGGCAGTCAAACCTAGTCCTCGTAATGAGCCATCCATGTTGCTTTTTCATGGCCCGTACAAGATAGGGTTGTATGTCTGGTACCCTGTTAATCAACCTGTGTTGCCCTTCATTATATGTGACACGTGCTGTGAGTGCCTGCTTGTCAGAGATCCCCCAACGCACTGCCTGAAGAGAATATAACACTACAGCACGCGGAAAATAAGCTTGAATATCACTAGTGCACAGGGACTCCTTTACATACCTCAACCAAGGAATTTTGAACCAAGTTTCCTTTTTCAACATACTTCTAATAACGAAGTGAGACAGAGATGCGTGCTTATTTGCCCATATTCTTAGCCAAAGATTGCGAGGGGCGACTGCCCATTCCTCCTCCCAGTAATCCATCCCCAGTTCCCTATGGGCCGATGCACGGGGGGATGAACCGGGAAGTCGCAGGAGTCGTTCGAAAAAACAATTTTCTTTTCCCTGTAGTTCACTGGGCTTAGTATGGCCCCACAGTGGTGCTCCATACAGGGTAGCTGTCTTGTTTGTGTTAATGATCGATTGCATATGCTGACCCTTGCACCTTGATAGAAAGCAGTAAATACCAGCCATGTATTGACTCATTTTCAATTACTGTTTTCTCGCATTAGCAATTCCCGTCAGCACCTCCGAAAATCTGACCCCTAAATAGTCGAATTCTACTACCCTTGGGATAATTTCCCCATTGCAGACTATGGGATGCATCTTGGCGGGCCTCTTCCTTCCAGTGCACCCCATCACTGCAGATTTAGTGACATTAATCTTCAGCCCCAGACCGGCCATAAAGTTTGCATAAGCATCAACCAGGGCCTGCAGGGCCCTAGGGGTTCTGGCCATAAGGACGGTATCATCAGCAAAGGCCAGAACCGGAAAGTCCCTGCTCCTCAGGCTCAGATAGTCCACGCCTGTTCCCACTAAGGTCTTCAGCAGCCCATTGATGTACTGAACCCCCATCCCTACATTAAAGCACTCTGTACACATGTCATGGCCACAGGCATCGGAAAACAAAAACCACACCAACTAGTGATGGGGAAATGGGTCACTTGACTCACTTATGTCCCTTTGGGACCCATAAACACAGGGCCCCTGGCTGGACTTAGTCCTGGGTCTTTGGCGCCAAGCTCATATAGAGATGTGAGCAGGAACACTTTATTTCAGTGCAGGAGTGCTTTTATTTTACAAGAACTTTCCAGGAGTTGAAAGCCTTTATTCCAGAGGAAATCCTCATGTGCTGACTCATCGGGTGTGGCAGGCAGGCTGAACCTGGTGGGCGTGGCTTCAGAAGTTCAGCTATGTAAGCTGCTCCATCCTTAAGGCCGGTACTTCGCGTTATTGTGCACTCGCGTGCAACTTGACGCTCACCGCTGCTTGGACCAGTTTACTTACCTTTGAAACCAGGCGTTCTCCTGCATACTCACCTCCAGGAAACCGGTGCTTCATCTGCAGACTCATCTCCTGACATCCAGTGATCTTGATCCTGTCGCCGCAGCACCGCACTCTGCATCCACGAACTCGGACCCTGTGAAGAAGAAGACAGGGTTAGAACATCCGTCCTAGGGCCGCGCCGCATTTGAACCCCGCACGCCCCTTAGTTAACAATTTAACAGCTACTGTACCGCTGCAGCTTCGTTTCTCATTCCCTCCGGCTGCCGCTTCAAGCTCTGCAGTTTCTGCCGGGCCGGCAACATCACCTGCAAGGGAAGAAAGCAAAAGATCAAACATAAAACGTGGAATAATACAAGACAACGAACTTTACAATACAACAAAAACAGAAGAGGAAAGACAAAGGCAAACAGGAACACTTAACTGAAGTATAGTGGCTTAGTCGCAGCAGGACTGGACTACCACGTGCAAGGGACCAGTGAAGGAACTCGGTCCAGATCATACCAGCGCCCCTGCCAGAAGCAGCAGGACCGAGTGCTCACCAAAACGAATCAACAGGTGAGCTTTCCAGGGACAGCGCATCCCACGGGTACCACGGTTTGGGAAAAGGGGTCTGGAAGGGGATCAGGGGCACAAGCTGGCATACTCACGCCCCCTATTCTCCACGCAGGAGCAGTCCCGGGCAGCATCACCTATTACCACCAGTCACCACATAAGCACAGAGGGCGAAGTCGGACCTGAGCGACCTCACCCCGGGAGGGCTGCAACCGTGCCCCAACACCTCTGTAGAGAGCAGGTGAGCGTAACAACACCTGCGAACACTGGCCCTATTGTCCAAATGGATCTCCCGAAGCACCACCAATATTGCCTCTGGGCACCCCATGGACCCAAGCACAGCCCACAACTTTATTCTATCGACTTTGTCAAAGGCTATGCTTAGGTCCATGAAAGCAAGGTAGACCGCCTCTCCCTTGCAAAACACGAAATTAGAAACCAGGATATACAAATTAAGTGCCTGTTCCATTGTTCCCAATCCGGATCGAAAGCCAAATTGAATATCCGCCAAAATCTAACCTTCTGCAAGCCAAGACTCAATATATCCTAACAAGACAAGTCCAAAGAAGTATCTGAAAGAGCTATGGGGCAATAAGACAATTGAATAGTGAGATATCCTTTTTTTTTTTTTAAATTGGAAATATGATCACGGATTTCCACGAGGACGGATAGTGACCAGAAGTTAAACAGGCATTAGGCTAAGGTCAATCCTGGTGCCCATAGGTCAATGTGCTCCTAAAGGAGGTCATCCGGTATAGCTTCCAGTCCCGGAGCTCGGTTCTGGGCCTGTGCCCCAATCGCGTTCTAGACCTCATATATAGAAAAACAAGAAGGTTGACCCACAGTACTCCCTCTCCTCAGGTTCACAGCGAACACCAAACAATAATCCAAAATAGGATACCCAGTCTTCCGCCGCCACATGGGTACCCTTATGACCCTCCTTCCCATTATAAACAGGCACCTCCCCTTGACGAATTCCCAAAAACCTTTAGCATCATTGGTCCTATTTGCCTCAAGAAACTCTTCCCATGCCGTTCTTCATGCTTCATTTTTCTCTTTGTTTGTCCGTCCTGCAGCCCTGATCAAACCACCTCTCCTCTCAAAGTTCCCTTTTGGTTCATGCTCTACGAAAAAGCACCATGTGAGTGCCTCCAAAATAACCATGAACAATCTCACCACCACCTCAGGTTTAGCCGTGTTCTCAAAGATTCCACATATTTCCATCGTCAGCCCAGCCACAATGTTTAAATGCAAGCCAGAGACCTGAATTTTCCCCCAGTTTATTCTTCTTTTTGAAGCTGCTTCAATTTCCACTTGACAGGGTACTCTATCCAGTGGACCTTCCCTTTCAAACAATCTGACTTAACAGCAGAGGGTTATGGTCGCTATTACCCACTCCTACCACTTCGAAACTCACTATATCTTTCCACAGATCTGGGGATAAAACAATAAAACAGAAATAGTCAATGGTTGTGTCCAGATGGTTATGGAAGCTTTGTTTCCCTGGGATGTCAGGCTCAATGCAGCCATTCACCGATCTCATACCCCATTCAATCAACCATGCACTAAATTGTAAATCCCTTGCACATACCCTGTGTCCTCCATTTGAGGTTCCCGAACATTCAGGGGTTGTTTTTTCAATGGTTCATAGAGATCTTTTGAAGTTCTACACCACATTCTGAGGTTAAAATCACCCCCCAGATTAGCCTAGTACTGGTGCGCCCTCTATTCACAAACCCCTTCACCTTGTCCCATCTGTTCGCCTTAACCTTGTGGGGACCATTATAAAAATATCAAAAGTATCTCTAACAAGCAGACTAAACCTCAATAGTTGTAGGAAGTCCATCTGCGTCCCCACCACCTTTTCCCTGCAGTGTAATGACTTTGGCCATGATGACCATACCCCCATAACACCTGCCCCTCCGGTTCTTCTTGGCGGGTTGCCATAGGAGACATAGCCATCCAGAAAGGGAATCTCTAGGGCCCAGGTTTCCTGTAAGAGGATCACATCATGGATCCTCAGGAGGTTCAGGGTATCTGCCTGCTCCAATGCTCCCCTAGTTCCTGCTGTGTTCGAGGATATGACCCTCGCATTGGAGCCAGCCTCCTCATGATCGTACCCTCCACCCCACCCACCCCATCTCCTGCTCACTCCTATCCCCACTCTTTGGGGGGCCCCCCTCTACAATCTAGAGGCACAATGTCCTTCTGTCAGTCCTGCTCATCCAGGGATAGTAGGTGATCAAATCTATTCTGGGAAGCCAGAACAATTACGGCTTCACCCCTTCATTGCCCCAATAGGTCTCTCATTCCTACCTTAGCCCATGGTTGCAAACAAGTTATTGTGCGTGTAACTGGGGCACCCCGCTCACCTATTCCCTTGTTCCTATTTGCCGCCATCTCCATTGGTCCATCTAAAAGGTACCACCAACTACCCATTTTGGGGACAGAAGTACAAGTCAACCATCCTGGTGTCCAGTCCATTTGCCCTTAACCCACTCATTAAATTTGAAGTAACCACGTGCCTAACAAGTTTGAAGATTTGTGAAGGAGACCACAATGCAGTCTCCTTCCACCGATTTTCTGGTGAAGCCAACCCACCCAACTCTTATGGCCATTAAGACGAGATTGGGGTCAGTACTAGGGCCCATAAAGTTGGTATTAATCCAATGCGTGGCTTGATACATCAAGAATTGTGTAGATTCAAAAACGCCCTTAGGCAATCCCCTCACTCCCCCCCTCACTCCCATTATCCCTCCCACCAATGGGGCCGCCGCCGGGGGAAGATTTAACTCACTTCTCTCCCCAAATGCCAGCTTTAAAGCAGGTGCCAGGGTGCTAGCCTGAGCTCCCAACATAGCCCTGGTCCTTCCTTCAACCTGTGTCTGAGAACTTCTCGACCTTCCACTCGGGCTGTCTCCGCCATCGTGGGCAACTATACCTCTCCATACAACCTTACCCCTTCCCTATTAGGGACCACCACTGAAGCACACCCCAATGCTTCCCTCCTAAAACCTTTTTCTCTGGCTTGGCCAGGTTCCTCTACTTTTAGCTTTAGATCTCTAATTGAGTCATCCAAAATTGCTAAGGTATTCATTACCCAACTTTTGAAAGTTTGGAGTAGAATGTGGGTAGCCTCTATTTTATCCAACCATTCATTTTACTTCTTGGGCTATGTTGATATGCCCTGCTTCGAGGCCAGAAGCTGATAGAGGGGCTTAGGTTTTTCATCAATTAAAGACTGCAGCCAGACCTGGTCATCCTCCATCGCAGTAGATGCCAGCGATGTATCCACCAACGAGGGCTTAACCCCCAACTCCCCCATTCCCAATCGCACCCCCTCCAGTGCCTCCTCACCCACCTCTTCCACAACCCCATCCAACTCCCCTCTGCTGAATCTCTAATATTACATTTCAGGGAGGTACCCATTCTCAGAGGTATCAGGTTGGACCCAGCCACCCCTCCCCCACTCCAGTGTCCTTAGTGCTCGCATTACTCAAGCTGACGGCCACAGATAGATCCCCGCCCATGCCCCTCTCATCTAGGCCCCAAATGGAGGAGGCAGCTTCCCATATGGTGTCATTACCCTTGCCCCTGGCCCTCACTGGCAAGTCAGCCTTCCAGTAAGGGCCAGTTCAAAGGCCTTAAAACATCACCCAAGACTATCTTGGAGTCAGTCCAGGCGCCTTTGGCGCCAGGCTCATAACCATGATGAAGACCAACATTAGAATGGGACTTGGGACTATTTAATTTGAGGGGGTTCAGCCAACCTGGAGGCACACATATAGCTCAGTTACAAGGAACTGAGCTATGCAGTCTAGTATTTCTAGTATTTGGGGTGTGGCAGGCCTGGGACTACTTTACCTGAACTACTTTGGGTGTGGCAGGCCTGGGACTATTTTACCTGGACCACTTTACATGAGACTATTTAAACCAAACCCAAACAGCAGAACATGCTTTGCGTTATTCTGCTGTGGGCAGCATAACGCTCACAGTGTCCAGTTCTTTGATGCCAGCTTACCTGAAACCAAGGACCTGCAGAGAGAGAGAAAGAACACTATGAAACTTACCTGTAACAGTATCCTGTCTTCAATCCATCGCTGACTTCAGTTCCACTCACCTGAAGGTACGAACTCGATCATCCGGCACTGCATGACTCCTGGAATACCATAACCTGGAAAGAGGAGAATAAAAGACAGCATTATTAAGTGTTTACTCATGTTTCCTCCCGAATGAAGAAAGCCACACAATTCTTACCTGGGTAGTCATCTCCTGGTCAGTATCATTGCTGGAACATTACGGCGCTCGGCGAGGAACATTGCAACCTGCAAGGAGAGAAAAGACACAGGTTAGCAATATAAAAGGCGAAACAGCGCCACGCATTGCACATTACTCACCGCGCGCACCGCGCTTTGCCTACCGGCCCATGCTCATCTTCAAACTGCATGACAAGACCAAAATACCTTTCCATACCTAAAAGGAAAGAACCAAGACATTATTATTCGAACTAAACGGAACATAAGAACTGCATATAAAGACTTTAAAGCAGCAAACCTACGGAGTCGCAGCAGGCCTGGATTCCCACAGGGGGGCTTGCACCAGTGAAGTAACTTGGTCGCTGCTCGCCCCCACATCTACGCGCCTCTGCCACGAGGAGCAGGACGGAGAATCCACCTTTTACAATATTAAGGTGAGCAGAAGGCCCAAGGGGGAGGAAGGAGTTGAGGCCAAGGGAGGTGGGAAAACAAAGACAATCTGGTATTGAATCCAGCTCTCCTATATTACAGACCCATCTTTAACCAGAGGCATTACCAAGGAACCAGGAGAGGGTTCGAGAATGTAAATCATCCAACAAGTGCTGGGGGGCGTCCCTGTGGATACCAGGTGAGCGGAACAGTGGCTTTTCCGGTTACCTGAATCCTATCTGCCAGGTTCCCGGCCATGGTCTTTAAATAGGAGTCCAGCGAGAGTTGGGATGATGCCTGCCTGGCCCTTACTATCCTAGCGGTGGGTTTGGGCACTCTAGAATGTTTTGTTTTTAATGGCACTAGTTGCCACGTTTCCCAAACCCCTTCTTCCCTAGATTTTCTTTTTACCATCGTAGGAGCAATCTGGAGATTGGTTTGGTTCAATTGAGTACGAGCTAGTATACTAATATACTATCCGCCGACGCTTTAAGACCAACACTATACTTTTTTTTTTTAATAGGTGTAGAGCTTCTAATATCCACCATTCCACACCCCCCCCCCAATGAATAAGAAGATAATTTGATTAAAATTGTATGCCCTATATGCCCTCATTATAACAGATGGAAAACATGAACCGGACATAGAAAATAAGATAAAATAGGTAGAAAATATTATGAAAAGGGTACATATAATGTATCACAAGTCTGCAACACTATTAAGCACTTTCACGATTTGGACGAAGGTAGTCTAGTGACCTTCCCTAAAATTGATTGGAAAAGGGCATGAGCAGATAAAAATCACAAAGGGTAAAAACGCATATACACATACACCTTACACATACAAGTATAGAAAAAGATCCAATATCTATACACCTTTGCTAAAAAAGGATAAAAGACATGTTAAAACTGCAAATTAGAAAGCGACACACAAATTATGTTAATGGCACATACAAGACCTATAACAGTTCACAACTTGCCATTAACCCCTTTTACAAACAGCCCATTACAAACAGGGTTCAGGAAAGGTGTGGGGACCTTCTGAGTGCCCTAGCTTTGTGTTCCTGTACCTTCAACATAGGAGGGAAGTAATTGGCAGTGATTGATCTAACAGCCACATTTGATAACATCGACATCATGACGCAAATTAACAAAGTGGGGTATACATCGGGGCCTCCTACACATGATCCAGCTACTATATAGTGAAAACTTGTTGAAAGTCACATTGAACACCCAGGGAGACCTGTCCAGCATTACACCTATTACAAAAGGAGTGTGTTGGGGCTGCGTTCTAGCCCCCACCCTCTTTAACCTTTATTTAGCAGACCCATGGGAAGAAAGTAAATCCTGGAAGGGCTATGCCCAGAGATGGTCAGACTTGAGGGTGAACATTATCGCCTATGCAGATCTCGTACTGCTAGACTTTTCCCCAGCAAGGCGGCAAAGGCTTTTAGAGGGAGTGGAAGGTGATTTGGCAGAAAATCAGTTGGCAATTAATCCCCTGAAATCCTTTGTAATGATTTTCACCACCAGATTAAAAAAGCAAACCATACACTAGGAGCTTGAGTAGGATGCCGGTCTTCAGGGTTACACCCATAAACTATCTGGGCTTCCCCATAGCATCGAAAAGTCAGTTTAAAATAAATATAAAATTAATAAACTCACTAAAAAGAAACCACACGCGCCCTGCCAGAACTTCAAATGCCAATAGCCTCATTATTCCTAGATTCAGGTTATCTAAGGCGGGGGCAGCAGCTTCCAAGTTCAAGCGGCCCAATTATGGAACTCACTGCCAAACCCTCTACGTGAGGAGCAGCCTTTTCCGAAATTTAGAAGCAACTACATTAATCTGCTGAGGTCTGCCAATGATTAGGCGATTGGCGCCTACTTATCCATACACAACACTAGCTTATACGCATCACTATCCTGTTCTCCTTTGATTTTATGGACCTCCTCACTCTGCCCACCTGGCCGATGAGTTTAGCGCTGTATATATACTGCCTTTATTGTATTCTGTACTACTTTTTCATGTATTTTGTGTGTAATTTGCAATTGCCGCCTACCTGTGATTTATTGTATTTTGTATTTGTATACTGTATGTAACCCATGACCCCACCCTGTAACTTAAGCTTCGCATTTTCAGTACTGTTGCACCCGGCTACCTTCTGGTCTGGTGCGCATTAAAAGTGAATAAAACAAACAAACAAACAAAAACCAAAAAGAGTAGACCACCAGAGGGCGCGGACCGTGATGGACGCATGAAGCTGCTGCTTAGCTCAGGCACAGTCACACCGGAGCTTGTTGCGGCTAGTTATGCCATGGGGGAGCATTACGTGATATTACTGTGCCCCCCGGGCTGTGATCGATAAGGAGTCGGCGCACTCCATTTAAGCCAGGCTATGCCCTGAAAACCAGCTCAGAGGAAGCGGTGCACCCAACGCGAAGAGAGAGTCTGATTGGGTGAGCTGGCCTAGTGGGAGCCCCTCGCCTCCTAGGGAGGTAGAAGAGTGCAGGGGAAAGCAGCGGCAGGATGGAACCCCTTGCTGGTGGGGAACCGACCTCCGCATTGGGCCCAAGTCGTCGGGCCAGCTAAGAACCAGCAGCAGAGGCAGGGAGGAGCCCCGCTGGCGAAGAGGACCTACAGCGGTATCCCCGTCCCAGCGGCAAGAGAGGGAACGGCCTTTGGAGAAGCAGACCGGAGGCTGAAGATCAGGTGAGAGGGAGGGCCGAGAAAGAGCCGTGAGGTATTCGCCAGCGCGTGGAGCTCAGTTCCATTCAGGGCTGCGCGCTGGGTGAAGGTGTTGGGACCCGCCCCCCCCTCTCAGCAGTATGATGAACTAGGGCCTTGAGGGCCTCATAGACCCAGCCGGAGCAGAGCCTGGTGGGCCCCTTCTCTTATGGACCCAAGCCCAGAGCGGTGTATACCTTGAGACACTGGCACAGGTTAAAGAGAGAAGACAAGGTGCAACTTGAGAAAAGGTGGGCCTTGGAGGAAGAAGGGGACAAGAGACAAGCTGAAAAGGAGAGAGCCATGGTAGCCGAATAAAAGTGGGGGTACTAGACCCCCGACCCAAGCCAGACACATACCTTGAGTGCAACGGGAGGGGAGGTGCTCTCCCCAATCAGAAAGGAAAGAGGTGCTTGGGAACGCCAGGGCCCATTTAGACAGAGCACGGGCCCGAAGGGTCCGCATCAGACTGGCTGGAGGAGCAGGAGTGCAGGGCCTGGGAGGTTGGCAACCCTGGAGCAAACCGCCTAGGACAGCGGGGTAAATAGGAGCCCAGACCCCCGGGGCGATATCTAAATTAGTGAGGCATTGGGCACAGTACAGCCCACGCGTGGAGGAGCCTCAGGCGCCCCAGAGAAGAGATGGATTCGCCCAGGAGTCAAGGAAGAGACAAGGGGGGCTCCCCGGAGCCCATTGGAACCTCACAGATCGAGGATATCGCTGGAAGCCACGCTGGTGGAGGACCCAGGACCACTAAGAGGCACAGGCGGGAGTCCAATCACTCCCAACGTTTTTGGAGAGGCCCTGCCGAAGGCAGGAGGGGAAGCTGCCCATTCAGGCCAAGATGGTGTCAGAGGGAGGCGCTCTGGCACCGGCACTGACCAAGGACGATCTTAAGGACATAATTCAAGAAATTAAGGCAATAAGGACGGACATCCAGGCCTCCATCTGTGACCTCAGGGGCCGCGTCGACCAACTGGAAGATAAAATCGAGGGGATGGGGAATAATAAGCGGCAAGTAGACCTCCTATACATGAAATATGAGGCACGCTTGGCGGACCTGGAAATGCGCGAGGAAGAAACCCTCTTGAAACTGGACTACCTTTTAAACAGGGAGCGACGTAACAACCTACGCATTCTGGAGATCTGAAAACAGAAGGGAGAATCCGCTGTGGAGGTTGGAAGAAAGGTTCAAGGACTGATCAACCAGCTTTTTGCCCTGGAAGGAGGGAAGGAAGTACAGCTGGAAAGAGCACATAGAGGCGGCAGCGAAGGAGAGACGGGTCCAAGACTAACAGTGGTCTGCTTGCTGAGGTATTGTGAGAAAATGGAGGTCCTTGAGAAGGACAAGCGGTTAAGAAGGTTCCAATACTAAGGTGATACGATCAGGGTCTTTCAGGGCTTGTCAGGGCTCACCCTGACCCGCCATATAGACTGCCACCCCCTCACACAATGGTTGACCGAAAGGGGTATCAGATATCGTTGCTCCTTTCCATTTGCGCTGTCCTTTGAGAAAGGGGATGCGGACTATAGAGTGACTAGCGGACAGGAGGCGCACCAGGTTCTCAAAGGTGAAGACCCCAACGTAGTTCAGGAGGGATCAGTTGCCATACCGGTGGAGCAGCGTCGACTGGAGGGCCCACAGAGCGTAAAGAAGAAAATGCAGGGTGGCAGAAAATTCAAAAAGCTCAATATTCCCCCACAGAAGAAAACCGGGGATCCCTGAAGAGGAGCAAGGGACTGTGCAATTTTAGCAGGCTAGATGACTAAGTGAGCGACATGTGAATGGGGGAGGCGATGGGTTATTTGAAATGACGTGCTGGGTAAGCACAAACACCCAGTGGCCCATCAGATGGTGGGTGACTTGCAGGGGAGTATAGTTTCTGTTTTGGGGGGAGGCCGCCAGGAAGAGGGACAAGGTGAAGCCAAGGCACCAATACACCACACTGCGACAAGTGGGGTGGGGGAGTCCATGGTTTTGTGCGTCCTAATGGCGTGAGTGAAGGAGAGGGCCGAGCCAGGGCTCTTACCTTGGGCACTCTGTAAGGGTCTGAACTCCCCCACAAAACATTCACTGCTGGGAAGGGAATTTCGTAACAGAAATCTTGATGTTCTACTGGTGCAGGAGACGCAACTGCTTCAGGGGAAGGAGAAGCTGCCCAGGGGCACAGGTCAAACAGGCTTTTTGGGCGTCCGGGCCCTCCAAAAAGGGGAGCCTGGGCATCCTACCGAATCAGAGAGTGAGGTTGGTTAATCCGCTGGTTTGGAAAAGGGCGGATGTGAGAGCCATGCTGATCTCGGTGTCCCTGGATGGGGTGCAGTTATCCATTGCCGTGGTGTATAGCCCAAACACAGGGCAATGGCAGTTTTTACGGGAAGCCATGGGAGAGATACTCAATCAGGCAGTGGGCCTACTGCTGCTTGGGGGAGACTTCAATAGGTCTCCCAAGCTATACTGTAAGAGCTATACCGAGCTATACGCTGGAACAGGGGCTGGTAGATGTAGTGAGGGAGGGAGGGTCACCCTGCAGAGAGGGGTAATACATTTTTCTCCCCAGTCCATTGATCACGTACACTGATTGATTATTGGTTCCTGAATCGGAGGCATGTTAGCAGGGTCCCTTTTAGCGAACACTCACCGGTTAGCTGGTCGGATCATGACTGTCGTGAATTAGATGAAGACCAGGTTCTAGCGAGGGATAAGCAACAGGAGCTGCGGGACCTGGAGGTGGGAAAAGTGATTGTCGGCCTTCAATTTTTGAAGCAAAGGTACTATGAGAAGGGGGACAAGGTCGATGCCCTGTTGGCATCTAGATTGAGGAGCCTAAGAACCGAGAGGTGGGTATCCGGGGTCCGGGGACAGGATGGACAGGTGCACTCCCTCATGGAGGACGTGGCTCAGAAGTTTGCCACATTCTATGAGCGGCTATATGGGAAGGAAGGGGTGGTAACAGATGAGGAAATGCATAGGTACTTGGGGGTGGTGTCCCTCCCGAAGCTCCAGGGCAGTGAGAGGGCTGGAATGGAGAGGCCGATCACCCAGGAGGAGGTGTTGAAAGCGATAGCTGGGTTGAAGCAGGGGAATGCTCCAGGAGAGGATGCGTATAAGACTGGGTTCTATAAGAGCTTTGCGGAACACCTGGCGTAACTATTCAATCACATCCTGGATACGGGAAAGGCCCCCCAATCCTTCGAAAGAGCAAGCATTAATTACAGTAATACTGAAAGAAGGCAGGGACCCTGAATGTTGTAAATCCTACCGTCCCATCTCTTTGCTCAATATTGATGCAAAGAGTTTTACAAGAATACTAGCAACACGCATGGGTAATCTCATGCCCAGATTGGTCCACTCGGACCAGGTCTAGTTCATTCAGGGTATACAGGTGGCAGACACCATGCAGCGTAAGACATTGCATTTGATGGATGCCGCAGCAAGGAGGGAGGGGAATCCCGTGCTGGTGGCCCTTGATGCAGAGAAGGCTTTCGATCAGCTGGACTGGCGGTTTTTGAATGGGGTCCTGCAGAAATTTGGTTTGGGGGATCGAATTCTGAGAGGGATATGGGCGCTTTAAGCATCCCCAGTGGCGAGGGTGACTGTTAATGGGAGGCTTGAGGGGTTTTGGCCTATAGAGGGGGACCAGTCAAGGATGCCCCTTTTCACCCCCGCCTATTTGCACCAACGATGGAAGTACTGGCGGAGCGATTACGGAGGGCCCCACAGGTGGGGGGGAATTAAGGTGGGCACAAGGTAGTTCAAACTGGGACTCTATGCAGACGATGTGCTGTTGCTTCTGGTGAACCCTGTCAGCTCAGTCCCCGCAGCACTGGCTATAATTGAGGAATACGGACAGTTGTCAGGTTTTAAAGTGAATAAAGATAAGTCAGTGATCTTCCCGATAGTCGCAGGGGATGATAGACAGATGGAGGTGCTTGGGCCCCTGGGACTACAGATACAGCTTGATATTATTAGATACCTGGGGATTAATATAGTTAGACAAGGGGAGGACCTGGGTGGAGCCAACTACCCCCAACCCCCTTTTCGATAAACTATTCGGGGAAATGGCAACCTGGGGTAAGAGACAGCTGTCTTGGATGGGGAGACTTAATGCATTAAAAATGAACCTTCTCCCTAGAGTACTATACCTCTTCCAGATGCTGCCGGTACGGGCCCCAGAGACATACCTAAGAGAAGCCAAGTCGCGATTCCTATGGCAGAATCAGTAGCCCAGAGTGGAATATGAGTCTTTGATACTGCCGAAGGATCGAGGGGGTGCGGGGCTCCCTGATTTGACGATGTATTATAGGGAGGCACAGCTTAGGGCAACGGTCCCGCATTTGTGGGAGGATCCAGAGAAACAATGGGTCCACCTTGAAAATCAACACATGAGCCTGGCAACGGTGGGGGAATGGCTCTGGGTCCCTAAGGGAAGGCTACCGCAGAGAATTCGAGAGCACCCATTTCTGGGGGTACATTGGAAGGTGTTGAGCATGGGGGGGAAGAAGGGGCGGGATCACCACGTGGCCCTCTCCAATGAGCCACATATGGGCACCCCCATTCCGGGACGCGATACCAGAGGTCTCCGGGTACCAGGCATGGCTTGAAACTGGGCTTTCCAGGATGGGACAACTGTGGAAAGGGAGGCAATTCGTGACTATCCAGGAACTGGAGGAGGCCCTGGCTGTGGGCGAACTTCCAGTGCTCCTCTATCTTACACTTGAGGGTATTTTTACGGCAGAAAAGTGGAGGGAGCGGATCCCGAGGGACCTCATGCCGCTGGAAAAGGTCCTGGATGGGAACAAGGAGATGAAAGGCCTTATCTCAAGTCTCTATGGAGCTCTGTTAGAATCGAAGTGGTGAGCAGTCCGGGAACTGCACCAGCGATGTGAGAGGAACCTGGAGATAGAACTGGATGACAGACTGGCAACAAATGTGCCGGAGAGCATTCAAGACATTGATTTCCTGCCAATATAAGCTCCATGGTTTGAAATTATTACATCAATAGCAATATGATCCGAGGCGGCTATCCAAGATGTTTCCCACAGTGAACCCCCAACGTTGGCATGGATGTGGTAATGTTGCAGATTATTGGCACATGTGGAGGGGTTGTCCTAGGGTGCAGATCTACTGGGCAGAGGTCCTGGGGTGGATTAGGGATGCAGGAGGGGGTGGTGGGGTAGGGATTCAGGCCTGATCCAATGCGGATACTTTTTGGTTTAGAGAAAATGGAGGACCGATGGTGTACTGTTCCTCCGCTGGCACACTTTCTCTTGCTGGCAGCCAGGGCAATTCCAGCTAGGCACTGGAAAAAGGTGACTCTTCCCACACTGAAAGAATGGTGTAGCACTGCAAGGGAAATATACCTGATGGAAAAGATCACAGCAGCACTTCATGAAGGGGGCGGAACTATAGAAATGGAGTGGCAACAGTTGTGTAGCACCTTTATGTGAGGGTAGAGGAATCGGGCCACAGAGCCAGGCCCGGCCCTGGTGAACAAGAGACACTGGGCATAGCAGTTGAAGGAGGACAATCTTGGACCTACACTTTTTGTCCAAAACGTTCTTCTTTTATGATTAATGGTATGTTTCTTATGTTAAGAATTTGGTGTGAAAAGTTGAATTGTAAACTGGTGGACCAATTGACAGCTCTCGGAGTGCTATTATGTAGCTAGACTGGCTTACTTTTGTGCTGCCAGTGTGGCTACTGAGGACACATGGACAGCACGTCGGGCTAAATACAGAGAAATGCTTCCTCAGATCTGCAGAGAAACTACAACACTGATCTGCAGAGGGAAGCGACCCAGGGCTCTCTGAATGCAAAGAGACAATGACCCGGTGGTAGGGATCCAGGCCTAAGCAGGGTGATATGGAGCAAAGAGATCTGCAGAGATAGTGATCTAGTGCTCTGAAGCGAGACACTGGCTGTGGCCCAGTGGCCTAACGGCCATTGGGCAGATCGGGCTTTAGCGCCTCTCCTGAAATGTTGGCCTATGTTGACTGGACCTGGCTGACCTACAGAGCTGTGGCAGGACAAGACATAGACAATAAATAGTGCACAATTAACAAAGGCCCAGCCATTACTAATGTAAAGCATTTCATTGTTAGCACCTGCATTCGTATGCATACATTTTTAGGCAACTGAAATCATGATGTGGGTACTTGCACGTCAGGGGAGTGATTGGAAGGGTCGGGGGGGCAGGAGACAGCTCTGTCGCAACAGCAGTTCTTAAGAGTGTAGTTTCAGACGTGTAGGAAAGAGTTAACAGATTGTGAAATTGAAAATGCCCCAGCAGAGTCTCATAACGTGTAAAGAGGTCAGATGCCCATGCACAAGTAGGTTTGTCCCTCCCCCAAACTCTGATGTTAGCACCTCTCGCAACATTTGAAGGGTAAGCTACTCGTCCCCACCACGAAATGTTAGTCTAGGTGCACTACTGCTGAGGCCTGTGCAGAGGTGCAGTTAACCGGGGCTCTGAAAAGAAGTGGCTACCGAAGGACCTTCAGAGAGGTAGTGACACAGAAACCTGCATCAAAGGCAACTGAGGGCTCACAGAGGACCAGTGACAGAAGGATTTGATGCATTTTACCCAAAAACACAGGATGCAGGGAGTAGGAAGACACGTAGTTTTATTCAAACAAATAGTCCATAGGCGCCCCTCTGCAAGAACGAACACAGCTAAATGACCTGTTCTTTAGGAGGTACCCACAGAGAGTCCGCAGTAACACTTTAGCTCACTGTACCTTTCACAGTCAGGAAATACCCATTTGCATATCAGTCTTTGGGCAGTCTGTCACCAAAATGCTATGGCAATTCTCTTCTGAACAAGAGTACCAGCAACAACCCCATACACGTGTTTCAGCCTTGTTGGGCCTCATCAGTGAGGTGGAGCTGTGCCTCTCTGAGCACAGTGAGCATGGGGTCCACGTCTGGATGACCCTAGGAAACTTAGCGTGACTAAACGCAAGTCCCTTAAACAATCAAAAAATAGTCCATATGCAAATGGATATTTTCCATCTGTGAAAGGTACAGTGAGCTAAAGTGTGGCCTTCTGACTCTCGAGTGGGTACCTTCCCAAAGAACAGGTCAATGGGCCGTGTTCATTCTCTGGACTATTTTTTGGTAGTTTTATTCAATACACTAGCAGCCCGGTGCCCCATACATCTTCACCTCTCAGTCCCTCTCAACAGCCTCTCCCGCATTCACGTTCCACATTCTATGCCCCATGAGGCCCATGTCCGGCGAGTCCCACATAAGATACAACACATGCCCTCTCCCACAAAACCAAAAAATCATCAATATACAAAATTTAGAACAAAAGAACTTAAAACAAAAACACCCAAAAATAGATAAAGATTAAAACAATGGCTAAATCGTTATACAAAATGCACACACCCAAGGGATGGTCATAGACCAAAAAGTGTAATATCCACTAATAACCTCCCATAAATAACTACTTAAAACATCAAAAGGTCCTCTCAACTCGTCACATTGTCCTTAGACCAAACCAGTGGTTTACGAATTCTATTCCTCGCAACTGATTCACATTCACTGCCTCCAACTTATATCCTGACTTTATTATCCCTTCTGGAGCAAAAGCCCTCACCGGCATCGTCTTCCACTGCCATGACCTCATCCATCCAAATATCACCCCTTCTTCAAGCACAACCAGTGTCCCCCATGCCAATTCATCTGCTCACTCTGTCCATGTTCCATACAGTCCAGTCTTCAACTTTGACCAAACTGGTGAACACCCCCTTTCTTCTCACCGGGTCAGAAAACTTGGACCCTCTCTTGCCAGGAGGTACACCCTTCTTAATCCCCACAAAATCGCCAGGCTTGGGCCGCGCCCTAGCCACATCCACCATAGTCCATTTCTTTACCACCATGGCTCCCCTCAACTTTCCTACACACGTTGAACCATAGGAGGTTAAGCACTGCATTGAGTTGTCTACACATAATGATCGCAAACATGGATTTACTTGAACCCCGGAGCACTGAGGTTCTCATACTCCAGTTTTTCTTCAATCGCAGACCTCACCTCCCAACTGTTTCTGATGGCTTGTTCCACAGCCTCCACCATGACTCTGTTACATCTTTCCACTCTCCCATTAGTCTGGGGGTGGTAAAGTGCTGAAAACGTCCACTCAATTCCTACACTTCGGGCATACTTCATAATTTCCTCACTTCTAAACTGCACACCATTGTCACTAAATATCCTTTTGGGGTAGTCTTCTCTCCTGTACAACACCCTCCAAAAACATAACCACATCGCCTGTGCGGACTCCACAAACCCATTTCGCCTCGTCCCACACAGAACAATAGTCCACCATAGGGATGTAACGGTATTACGGTATACCGTTAAAGATACCGTGAACCACTTAATTGAACAATAATAACCGTCACATTGTTTATACCGGTATACCGTTCATACCGTTAAGTGTGCTTTTCAATCTGATTTGGAAAGGCTGCAGTAAGCAAGTGCTGCGCAGTCTTGGTCTTGCACCGTTGGATGTGCCGTCTGCCAAGTAGTTTCAGTTGGAGCAGTTTTAAATGCCATTCCATAAACCACACGTGCCTGACACAAAATCAATATGTTAGCAATAGGAAGAATAAATACAGTGCCAAGAAGGAAAAGGGTTTACTTTGGGGTGGCGGCTTTGGGGTTTATATATTTATAATGGATAATGTTTTCTAAACATATGACAATGGGGGCTTTCCCTGGTTCTATCATTGAATTTACATATAATAAGTCACACTGGGAAATGTACTCATCTCTGTGGGTATTCCCTGCTGCCATACCAAAGGGTAACATGTCCGTCATTACTGAACACCTTTTGGCCTGCAAGTAAACTAAAGGCTGTAACCTAAAGAGAGAGTGCATGTGTGTGTGTGTGTGTGTGTGTGTGTATGCGCACAAGCGTATACTACCATCAGGCTCTAATGATCTGTGGCATGCAGGTTATCAAGATGGCAACATGTTCATCTTCACCAGTAGCCAGTGGGGGAGGTAAAAGCCTAAAGGACCACTTAAGAAAAGCTATTCAGTTTGCTTTGCCAGTCGCAGCAGGGCTGCCCGCCCCCCCTCCTCCTCTCCACACGTGTGTTTGTGTTTGGTGGAAGCAAGGGGTGGCATTTCAGTGGAAATGATGTTGAAAAGCCCAATTCCGACCAGGGGTGCCTGGTTTTGTTTGTGATGATAAATCTGACAATTTATGACCTTTTAGAAAATATTTGTTAAGATTAGTAAACTCCACCTGCTATACCGTGATAACCATGATATACCGTCATTTGGCAAGAAGGTTATTGTACCGTCATAAAACTAATACCGTGACACCCCTAGTCCACCATCACTATGAGAAATCTCCTCTTTCGCCCAACTCTACTTTATGGGCCGACTAGGTCTACACCCAACTGCTCCCATGCTACACTGCATCTTACAGCTTTTGTCTGAATTTTGGCATGGACAGCAATTACTCGCAAATTTCTCGACCATCAAGTCCACGCCTGGCCACGAATACTTGGCCGTAAAATTACGCTAGGTTCCTGTCGAGCCGAGATGATCCAGATGAGCTTTCTCTATCATCTCTGCTCTCAAATTCTTTGGCGGCACCAACTTATCACCCCTGACCAAAACTCCACCTTCCAATGAATACTCCTCTCTAACCTCCCAAAAAGGTAAACGCGCTGTTCAAGCACTCCTTTTGCAGGCCATCCACAATTCGTAAATTTGACAACTTTACCAAGCACTTGGACATCCGCAAATTCTTACATCCATTTTCTTTGGAAAAAACATCATTCACCACATCTTCCTCCATTTCTTCTTCACCTGCTACACTGTCCTTCACTGGTAACCGTGAGAGAAAATCTGCAACATTGGAAAATCTGCAACATTGTTTCTCATATCAGGCCCATATTTAACCACATAATCGTAATCTTGTAACCTCACACTCCACCTTGTATCTAAAATTGAATGTTTTAAAAAAACAAATAGATCTTGCCCTTAATAAACCAAAAGCTTGATTTGCAACTGTAAAGACTTCACTTACCCTTCATGTACAATTCTGCGTCTTACCCCCTCCCTATCATTGGCAAATGAAGGTAATATTTTTTTTTACAAATAAAATCGATCAGATCAGGGCTAACATATATTTAGAGCCTCCTTTAGGACTTAGGACCAATTATCGATTTGAATACTTATACAATGATCGAGGCAGACCAGACATGTCCAAGGTTTGAATTTAAATCTGTGGACCGGGAGATGATGTCTAATCTTATGTCCAAAACAAAACCTACCAACCATAACTATGACCAGATCACTGCCTATCTGGTCAGAAGACATGTGGCAGCTTTAAGTGTACCCATGTTGGCTGTTGTAAATGTGTCTTTGACAGAGGGTTGTATTCCAATGGAATTGAAATTTCTTACCTCAACACCCGTATTAAATAAAAATACACTGGATCACAAGGTACTTACCCAATTATACCCCTGTTACAGGCTTATCCTGGTTATCCTGCAGAAAATTGTTACGGTACAATTATAAGATTTTTTGGGAGACAGGGGATTTTGGATCTACATCAATCCGGTTTTAGACCAGGTAATGGGACCGAGACAGCACTTTTGTCTGTTTGGGAAGACATTTTGAAGGTGGCCGATGAGGGTGAAACCAGCATGATGGTCATGATGGAACTCTCGGCTGCCTTTGATACATTAGATTGAGATTCTTATCTCAAGACTCTCTGCAGTGGTGCAGGTCTCCAACGCATCATTACAATGGTTTACCTCCTTTCTAAATAACCGATCTCAGCAAGTCAAACTGGGTACTTTTATTTCCAATTCTTTACCAATTAAATATTGAATCCCTCAGGGTTCGTCATTGTAACTGCTGCTTTTTAACATCTACATTCGCCCTCTGCGGGACATTTTCTCGGAATCTGTATTACTCCATCATTCCTATGCCGACGACATGCAGATTTACGTGCAGCTAAATGAGCCTATGGAAGCTACACAAAGAATGCTAGCATGTGCCAGCAAAATTAAGAGCTGGATGGTAACCAATAGGATCGAGCTGAGCCCAAATAAAACAGAGGTAATTTTGTTTGGTCCTAAGAAAAAAATAGCTAAAACTTTAACATATTTGCCCTGTCCAGAGCTATTTCAGGTTTCTACATCATTTGCTACAAAAGTAAAGAACCTCAGATGTTTTTGGCAGGCACACTTAAGTTGCAATCTGCAAGTCAACAACATAGTAAAATCTGAATATTATCATTGATTTCACTTAAAGATAGTCCCTTGGTTGTCAGAGCCCTGGTTAATTCCAGGCTCGACTATTGTAATGATCTTCTAATGGGAATCCCAAAGAAGCAAGTCCAGCATCTATAGGTTGCGCAAGTATTCAGCCGTTAGGCTGATTTTCTCACTACCACGTCATTCACACATTTCTCAATTTCGGAGGAACCTTCATTGGTTGCCCATTAAGTGCATCCAAGGGACTGTCTCGAGATACCTTGTGTCAAAAATGTCAGTTTATCACCCGGAACCCCGTCTTCGGTCATCACAACAACAGTTATTGGTGGTTGCTTCCTCAAGCTCTGTGACATGGGGCAACAGACTTTTCTCCTGTGAAGGGCCAAGAGCCTGGAATGCTCTACCCTATGATCTCCTGTAAGAGGATTCAATTCAGCACTACAGCTAAGTTAACGCCTAGTCTAGAATACTGAATGAAAACCCTTATTGATATATCTTTAGGTCCAGTTCATGCGTTCTGGATGACTACCCTTATATAACACCCCTCTCTTGGAATCCCCCTGACGCCACTGAGCCCAGAAGTAGTTCTGTTTTGCAAGTTAAAAGGGTTTATTTGATGATTTAAACAATAGATATATATATGACACTTTATAATAAATTAATAATTGAATAGCACACTTAATCTGATATGATAAAGATTGACAACAGAGAATCTGGCACTAGCACACTTCTTTATAATTACTAAGGAGTTGAGATGAAATGGATAAGGTGGCACACTGGTAAATAGGAACAAAAGTATAATGTGGTAGAGGATGCTTTATGTAAGCTCAGGTGGATGCAATATTCAATGAATGCAGTACAGAAAATACGCAATATGATTTCAACCAAACAATGTAATCACTTTTCTCTGGCTACTCCCCTCCCCCCCCTTGATGCAAGGCAAGGAAATGGAAGGAAACACACAGTTCTCAGAAATGCAATCAAATGTGATTCAGTTCAATCCCAGCAAGCTTACAGAAAACAGATAGGAGTTTTGAAAACACAGGCAAATGCTTTGATAGGTGCTAGCAATGAATGAGAAATATGCTGGAAACGCTCTTAATTCCCTTTTAGAGGTTCAGGATGAGTGGTATCTAGTTAACATTAGTCCAGGCTCACACTAGCAATGATGCAGGGATAGTTAGCAGGTTAAACGAATTTCTGGCAAATGGAATCAGGCAGCAGCAGTTTTTTTACATGTGAAGAAATTGCAAATCGCGGCAAAATTCGCGGATGCGCCGAGCGCTATTACAAAGGAACCGCAAGGACTATCTCTACCGTTTTGGGGTCCTAGGAAAGCCTGGGATCTCAGCTTCCAAATGAAAGTTATTGCAAGTCTCTAGCCCAAACGGTTGCGGAGATATGAGTAATTTAGTAAAGGTCGTTTTTGGTTTTGTAAATTTTAAACGCACACTTTTTCAAAATGACAAATTTTACTAGAAATGACAGGTGACAGATAGGAGGCAGTTCTACTTAGGTTAAATAGATTGAATTAGATGAATTTAAACTAAGAGATGTGTTCTGAGTTTTGCTAAGTACTCACAAGAGATTTTGAACAGGAAAGCGACTTGGTCACGATCTTCAGTCTGGTCAGGTCTTTCCGGATTCTGCTCACAGCGCCTGGTCTGGTCTCGGCTAGGCACAGCACTGCTTTCTCTCTGGTCTGGTCTCTGCTAGGCACAGCACTGCTTTCTCTCTGGTCTGGTCTCTGCTAGGCACAGCACTGCTTTCTCTCTGGTCTGGTCTCTGCTCTGGATAGATTGAAGTCTCTAGTTTGGCTTTCTGGAGTTTGATGGAGGTAAGTATGGATTTTTCCGGCAGGGCTTCCAGCGGCAGATGAAATTGAATGTCTCTATGTGTCCTGACTCTCTGCTTTTATCTGTTTCTTGAGAATGGGTGTGTGTGTTGCATCACTAGACTTGCCCCTCTCATTCGTCATTGGTCAGGCTTCCATTCCTCCGCTTGATTGGCAAACTGAACTGTGAGTCAGATTGATGTCATTTTATGATCTCTTGAAACAACCTCCCTTGTCATCTGTGCACCCAAATATATATATGATCAAAATCCATACTTCAGAGTTACACAGTTGTTTGAAATTACATATACATGGTGTGGCTGAATTTAGCCATGTCTATGTCCAAATCTGCTCATTCTCGGAGCTTGCATTCAAAGAGTGTACATAATTGACTTTTTAACTGCTTTTCCAATTTCCGACATGGACCCAACTTTACATACATGTGTGCAGGGGGTAGGGACATTAACTGATGAAGTTTCAGATTTTTAACATGCACACATTTAGAGTAATATCCACTTTTCCGCTAAAACCCCCCTGAACATACCACCGGTTCCTACCACGTCTTAAACTGTGGGCAGAAAAATCACAAGAATTATGGTATCATTTATAAAATTTTCACATGTCCGCACTATGAGTTATTCATCTTTTTAAAGTTATGTTCTGGCTCCAAAGGGGTGTGGTTTACCCTCAGCACAAGGTTGAATTTCTGGTTCTTTCCAGTTCTGCCAAGCCAGCTTGCTCTCACAGGCAGTGCTCCTCCCAGCTCCTGCCAAGAGGAAGCTACAATTTACGACTGCGGTAATAAAAACCTTTGCCTGAGTGAAGAGGGCTTTGTTCACTCTCTTGCAGAGCACAGATAATTCAATTATCAGATAGATGGCATATCCTTAGCTTGGGCAGCAAAAGGAAGGTTGGCCTGGGAACACAGTGGTGACTCAAGTTTCACTCCTGATGGGTAGTTGCTAGGCAAAATCAAATTCCTTAAGCCAGACCTTCAGCTAACTGGCAGGTTTTTTGTTGCTTTTTAACTTAACTTGCAATTTTACACATGCAGCTAGAATGCTGATTCTAAGTGCAAAACTATGACATTTCAACAGTTACAAAGGCATGTGACACCAAACATAGGTCACTCATTTAATCTAAACATTTTCGATTTTAGTGTCTTTAAATCCAGTTGCAGTTAGGCTTAAGCTGCTGACTCCATAGCATTTTTGTTATAAGCATTGTTTTTGGGCTCTTCATTTCCCAGATTTTGTAGGCACACAAAACTCCATTCTGCCAAATGTCTGCTGGTGTTCAGTGAATATTTTGCACATGTTGCAAGGTTTGAAATAGGCATTTTGCTTGCCTTCAGAAAAACACACAGTGGGTTTTAAAACGCCGGCTTTTGGATAGTGGTGAGTACTGGTACTGCACCCATTTTTGGGATTTTCTTGGATTAATGCATTCTAAACAGGAATGGTTCTTACATGGTAGTAAATCCTTGCTTAACATTGTTTTGATGGGGCTCCTTACAGTAAGATGGTTATGTGGAACCCCACAAAAAGGGTTGAATCTTTAAAGTGGTCCAATGAGTCACAATTTCAGCAACTTTTTGACATCAGTACAAGTGGATTTTGTTAACAAAGACCTTTCTTTACCCTGGTGGGTGGCAAGTTAGGTAACCATTTTGGTGTGCGCACAACTGCGCAGCTTTCCTGGATTTCGGCGCACATGTGGGTTTTCCGCCATCTTGAATTTCCTAAGCCCACAGCACCAAATGTTGTAGCAGGGTAGCTTAAACGTGGGTCAGGACACCCTACAAGCCCCCCCACGTGACTGCACTTTGAGTTTGGGTCGATGGGGAGTCGCGTGCCCAAGGGTTTTGACCCACGCACCGGTCTGTCCGCATAATCTTCTTCCTCTTCTGTAGATGGCACAGTTCAGCATCTTCTTCTCCATCCGGTCAGATCGATCAGTTCTCCTCGCCGGTCCTGATGGGAAGATTGGGCGGTACCCCGGGCCCGTTGTGTCTTTGCTCCCGGTCTCCGGATCGTCCTTCTTGGTCATCCTTCATGGTTTCATCTCTCCTAGGATGATAAAGGAAGAGCGGCAATATCTACTCATAGACGATTTTTTTTTTTTCCACCACTGTTGAGATAGTGGGGCAGCATATGCATTTCATCGTAACGAAATATTACATTCTTATTTTGAAAAAAAAAAACAGCATCACTAGAGACAGTTTCATGTAAATCACAATATTTTAGAGACTAGATGTGGTAGGTTTTATGATTGGAACTGAATTAGTCTGATACAGTACCCGCTAGGATTCCAGAGGATTCCTCCAGTTGTTGCAGAGTGTGCCTGGGATGGCAACATTTCAACTGGTTTATGTGGACCCACTTGTCTTCCCCCTCTGCCGAACCACCTTTGGGGATGCGGATCTTGTAGGCCACAGGGGAGATCTTATCGACGATCTCAAAGGGTCCCTTCCATGTAGGGTCCCTTCCAAAATTTGCGCTGCTTGGCCTGGTTCCTTTGGAAGTTGTATAGATAGACCCGGTCTCCCACCTGATATTCCTTCCTGGAAGTTTTCAGGTCATAATGGGTCTTCATGCTATCAGCCGATCTTTCTAGATTCCGCTGAGCATAAGCAAAAGCATGTTGGAGGTGTTTCCTTAAATTCTCTACATACTCATGAGTAGTGGAGGCATTTATCAGTGTCTGCTCTTGGGTCCTATAGAGTAAATGCTGAGGAAGCACCATCTTGCGCCCAGTCATCAACTCAAATGGTGACATTTTGGTTGCAGATGAAGGGGTAGATCTGATAGCCATTAGGACCAGAGGTAATCGGATATCCCAACTTGGCCCAGAATCTGCCACAAACTTCTTTAAGATGCTCACAATTGTCCGGTTATATCTCTCTACTGCCCCAGAAGAAGCTGGTCTATAAGCAATATGCAGCTTTCTCTTGACCCCCAGTATCTCCCACATCTTTGTCATTACTTCACTGGTGAAGTGGCTACCTCTGTCTGACTCAATCCTTTGAGGTAGACCAAAACGGGAAAAGATGTGGTTAATCATCAAGGCCGCTGCAGTTTCTGCCTTGCAATTTGGGGCTGGGAGACATTCCACCCACTTGGTAAACAAGCATGTCACGGTCAACATGTACTTATTCCCCCTAGCCGAGCGAATCACAGGGCCTACAAAGTCGATTTGTAAATCTGACCATGGCAGTGTCATTCCCCTCTTTTGTAAAGGCGCCCGGTGTGTGAGGGATGTCGGCTGAAATTGTGCACACACAAGACAACCCTTCAAATATTGGTTGAGGTCCTGGCCCATGTGTGGCCAGTATGCAACCTCTCTTAAGATTTCCAATGTTGTGTGAAACCCCCTATGACCGGCGGTGGCCGCATCATGGGCGTGACTTAACATCAGGCTTCGGAATGAGGTAGGAACCACCCACTGGTCGTGGCCAGCTTTGGATTTCCTTACCAACAAACCGTCTTGGATCCGGAACATTTTTGGACATTTCATCAACACTCTTAGGTCCTCTTTCCCAATGTAATCGGTATCCGTCAGGGGAAAGTTCTCAGGGTCCTCAAGGTGCTGGTAAAATTTACCAACAATTGGATCCCCCTTCTGAGCAGTAATCAAATCAGCATCAGGGGTCTCCTTACTCCATTGTGCAATTGGAAGGTCGTTGTGAGCATTTGTCTGGGACCTAGTGATTGCAGTGACCTGGATTTCCCCCAACAGGGACTCAATCTCAATTAGATTCCCTTGGATGGCTCCGGTTTTGGCCAGCTGATCAGCTAAGTCATTTCCAGTTTTGTCTGGTCCCTCTACTTTGGAATGACCCTTGATCTTTTTCCAATAGATGGTCATCCCATTCGATGTGACCAGATCATCAATGTTTTGGATCAACTTCCCATGTTTCAAGGGTTTGTTGTTAGCACATAACATGCCTCTGGTTTTCCAATTAACCAGGTGCTCCACGAACCCGTTCCATACATAATCCGAATCTGTGATTATGACCAGTTCGTGGAGTTGATGCTGGACAGCAGTGAGGATGGCCTGATGCACAGCCATCAATTCTGCCACCTGACTACTTCGGGGACCAATTTTGTATCCAGCGGAGGGTTCTGGGGACTCATTCACCCATGCATTCCCTACGCCGGCCACCAGTTCTTTCTCCCCGTTGTTGTCGACATGGTAAGAGCATCCATCCACATACACAGTGGGCATTCCCTCACACTTGTCTTCTTCAAAGACTTTGTGGGGGGAATTAAGGTATGCCTCCATGTTGTCCTTTATTTTTAGACTTTCGTCCTCGAGACAGTTTTCTCTGGCACAATCATGCAAGTCAGCCAGACCTTGCGCGAGGGGACTCTTCTTGTTTTGCCCATATCTGACCTCCACAGGAAAGCCTTGCATTGACAGAATCCAGGAAGTAATTCGGGAATTACTCACATTTCCGGCCCGGATTCTGTCACTTTGGAGATATTGCAGAGGCTGGTGTGGAGTCTCCACTATGATGTGTTCCCCCTGGATAAACGGGCGGTAATTCTTCAATGCCCACACCGTTGCCAGGAGTGCCTTCTCACAATCGTTGAATTTTTCCTCCACAGAGGATAAAGTTTTGCTCGCATAGGAGATTACTTTATTGACCTTGTCATGCTTTTGATATAATACTGCCGTCAAGCACGTATTAGAGAACCCCGTCTCCAGGAAGAACTCCTTGTTTCTGACAGGGTAAGCTAGGCAAGGCGCTTGTGAGAGGCTTCTTTTGAGTTGTTTTACTGCCTCGGCTTGTTCTGGACCCCATTCCCACTTGACCCCCCCCTTTAGGAGATGAATCAGGGGTCTGGTGATCTCTGCGTAGCCCTCAATGAACTTTCTGCTGTAATTAGTCAGTCCAAGGAGGCTCCTTAGTTCCCGCAGAGTTGTGGGGTCTTTCAGTTTCTGAAGTGCTTCCACTTTCTTTTCCTGGGGACAGAGACCCTGAGGAGTAATCTCATGCCCCAAGAAATTAACACGGGTTCTACACCACTGTGCTTTCTGAAAGGAAAGTTTTGCTCCGGCGGCCCTCAACTGTGTCAGAACATAACGGATCTCTGCTATGTGTTCCTCCACAGATGAACTTTTGATGAGGACATCATCTACATAAGCCAGGTTACCCCTCGTACCCAGGTCGGGCATGGCCTTATGTAGGAAAATATTGAACTCATTACCGGAGTTAAGGTATCCGAAGGGAGTCCGGGTCCATGTGTACTGCTGGCCCCCAAAGGTAAAAGCCAGCTTGTATTGGTCCTCCCTACTGACAGGCACGGTCCAGTATCCATTGGTCAGGTCTATTGCAGTGAATACCTGTGACCCCTGAATCTGGGCCAGCCCTTGGTCAATGTAGGGAAGAGGCCATCGGGAAGTGTGGACCCGTTTGTTGAGCTCCCTGAGGTCAGCGCAGAGTCTCCACTGGCCGTTTGGCTTCAATATTCCCAGCACCGGATTATTGAAGGTGCTGTGGACTGGACGGATTATTCCCCGGGACTCAAGGTTCTTAATTATTTCAGTAAGGGACTCCATTGATGCGAGAGGCAAGCGATATTGCTTCACAAACACTGGAGTCATGCCAGGGTCCGTGGGGATTGTTGTGGTGTGGATGTCGGTGCGACCACAGTCATATGAGTCTACCGCAAAGAGATCTTGGAAATCCAAGAAAACTTGTTTCAACTTTTGCTTTTGTTCCAGAGTCACACAGGCATCAGCTAGGTTGACTCTCTCTTCCACCATCTGCCTGAAGCCTGGAAAGACTTCTGGTTTGGCTATCTCCGCGGCCTCCTCCAGCTGGGTGGAGAAGTCCCTGGTCAGAGTGCTGATTTGGACCGGAGGCTTCAGGTGGGAAAGGCAGCCCTCATGGACCTGGAAAATCACCTCATCCCTCCTGAAGTCACAGGTCACATCTTCCTTACCATAGGGGCAGGAAGTGTACACCAGGAAGTTCCCCCCATGCCGGGTAAAAATCCTGTCTGGTGTTGCGTTGTCATCACTGTCACTGTCAAAACAGTCCTTGGGGATGGGTCCTAACAGTTCATTTACAAGATCAATGGAGAAATGTCGGTCATCAACCGCCATTCCAATAATGGTGCCTGCGGCTAGAGTAATACTCTTTAAGTCGCTGTTATCCACCTCTATTAGAATGGTGTCATGTTCTATGTTGACTAATGGAGTTGGGTTTACCCCCAACCCTTGCTGTTGGAAAGAAGCATTTAGATGTATGTAAGCATCAGGGTTTTTCAACTCTTGTCCCCTTTTAACTTTCACTTCCAGGGAGAATTGTCGGGTCCTTTCTGGGATGGTGACTTCCTCTTTAACCTGAATTTCAACTGCATAAGGTAGCAATTGAGCTGACCTAAATGCTTTTTCTGGATCATCAAAGCCCATGGGATTATCCGCTAATCGGGACCAAGCTTTGAAGTTTATTAGGTCCAAACTAATGGCAAAGCGATTGAGAATGTCACTGCCTAAGTAAAAGGCGGCAGTGACGTCTCGCACGACCCAACAATTATGGACTATGCTCTTGTTGCCAATGGAGATTTTGAGCATACACCTGCTTGGCAGGAGATGTTTGGAGTCAGGTGCTTCCAGGTCCATTTCCCATTTGTCTATCAGTTTGAAGGTGGGAATGGCTGGATCTTTTGGGAGTTGGCGGAACATGGCTTCGCTGATGAAGCTCTTACCGTTGTTCACACACACTCGAGCGAGAACAGAGTCCTTCCCATCATTTAACTGAACAGGGATGAACAACTGCTCTCCAATTTGCTGAATATCAGCCAGGCTTTGAGCTGATTTCACATCTTTCTGGACTATAGGAGTGGGAGTTTCTGATTGTGGATTGGTATAGAATTTCAGAGTGTTTCCTTCCAGCGTGGAATACCACCTTAAACTGGAAGGAAGGTTGATTTTCAGAAATAGAGAGGACCCCCCATCTCCAGTCTGTTGTCCTACTGCTATTACTGTCACGTCTGGAGTTTGGTTATTCTGGAAGTGAAATTCTACTTGGTCAGATTTTTGTTCAACCATGTGGCAGGTGCCGTTTAAACTAACATGGTTGACACTCTTTTTTAATTTTATTGGTCGGCTAGTCTGGGTCCAGAGGACCTTGTTTACACAATCTATTAGGGGTGACAACCTTCTCAGGAGGTCATTCCCTAGTAAACAAGGGGTGCCCTCTGGGGTCACAACTATGACCGGGTGTTTCAACTTATGTCGCCCAATTTTAATGTCCAAGTCTGCAGTCCCCTCAACGGGAATTTCCTTCCCGTCAAAGTTCTGTAGTTGTCCAGGAAGAGAGGTGAGAGGAATTTGGTAATTCTCTCCCCTTCCTGCATTCAGTTCGTCAAAGGCCCTTCTGGACAGAAGGGTAGCTTGAGATCCAGTGTCCACCAGTGCTGAGATTGTACCCTGCCCCTGTACTTGTACCGGGGCATAATATCTTCCCTCCTTCTCCTCAAGGGGGCACAGATAATGTACATTTTTGGACAACTGGTGGGCTAATTTTCTGGTTTTGGACATCGCTAGCGAGGAGATTTGGGCAGAATTCTGTGGAGAGTCTTGGGAATCTGAAAGAAAAAATTTGCAACTGGAGATCAGAGCCATTGTGGGTTCCCCTGGCTCCGTTTCTGGGCCGCCCCCCCCTTTTTGGAGGCAGTCGCCAGGATGGGTTTGAACCAGGGGATTTTCTTGCTGTTGGTTCTGGGATGAGATGGTGGGCGGCGGTAGCTCAGTCTCCACATCTCCCCAGTCTGGATTTGCATCCCTAGGGACCCATTTTTCTTTGGGAGGAGTTCCCCCCTCTCTGAAGGAGAAGATCCTTTTCCCAGGATCCTCTGAGGATCCCTCTCCCTCAAATTGGAAGATCTGTACCTCCTCCTCAAACTGAGTCTGTTTGGGTCTTTTGTTTCTCCTACCCCCCCCCTCTGCTCCTTAGGAGGCAGACTTTCAGGGGCAAGAGATTTTGTTTCCGGTTCCTGGGTTTCCAGGGGCTGTTTACAAGTGAGGAAGGAAGCTTCCTCCAAGGCTTTACACCCCCCTTCCCTTTGTGCCTCCTCCCTGGGAACCGGTGATTTATCGGGGTGCTGCCCCCGTCATTGTTCTGGAGCACCAGGTCCAGAGTTGGGTGCGTTCTGCGCCGGCATGCTGATCTGAGGGTTCTGCTGTGCCCTCAGTATATGACCCATATCCCGCGCCATGTTTTGAACCTGGCGCTCTAACTGGGAAACCCGCTCAGGCTGATACGGGGCCCTGTTTTCTCCCCTGGGCTGATCCCGGGAAGGGTAGCTGTCCCTCCTCTGGTAGTACCCCTGGTTGGGAAGATTTTGGTACCCCTCCACCCTTGGCCTCCCCTCTCCCGGATTCAGTGGTCTGGGCTCAGGGAATTGAGGAAAGAAGGATGGATGATTTTGGGGTTGGAAGTCGGGTGGATATCTGGGGAAAAAGTTCTGCCCAGGGTTTGGTAAATTTCTGCCCTCCTGTGGGAAGTTTGGAGGGAAGTTCCCTGGGTTAGGTGCTTGTCTGGATCCCCCCCCTTGGGCTGGAGGAGTCCACACATAACCCAGGATGGGTCTGTTACCTTTGTAGCGAGGACTTACATAGTCAGGAGAGCGAGGGACCCCATTTGTGGGGCTGCCTCCCTGGCTCCCTGTCTGTGACTGGCCCGAGGACCTTCTGGGCCTAGCATTATTAGGTGCAGGTAGGTTTTTAGGCCCCCCCATCTCCAAATCCAAAACGGGGGTGACCTTTACCTCTGCCACCTTGGCAGCAGCAGGGGTGCTGTTGGCTTTGGGGTTTTTCTGGGCATTGCTTTTATTTTCTATGGGCTTCTGCACCTCATAGATGCGGGTAGCCTGTTCAATGACCCAGTCTAAAGATCTTTTCTCGTGAAAATCCCTCACGAGCTGGGTCATGATATATTTGGGCAAGGCATGGAAAAACGTGTTTATAAATTCCCGGCTATCCGTGCGCACCCTTCTTGTGGTCTGTGCAAAAGCCCGCTTTAACTCCTGCACAAATTCTTGTGGGGCCTGATCCTCCCCACATTGCAAATTGTAGGCTGCCTTGCGAGCCTCTTGAGGATTTCTGTGAACAGAAAAATGTTTCAGGATGGCCGCCTTATAGGTGGACCATCTTAAATGATTTTGGTCCTCCAGCCCCGCAAAGAAACTGGAGTATTCCGGGGAGAAGGTCCACTTTACATATTGAATGCAGCTTTGGCTGTCCTTCAAATGGAAAGTCTCCATCATTTGTTCAAACAACTCTAAGTGCTCCCAAACAGAATACTTAGCGTTCTTATGGTAAGGCGTGATGACGCTCCTGATCGCCTTAATCTGCTTTAAGGGGTCCTTGAGCAAGGCCCTTTTTGCCTTATTGGCCTTTTTGGTTCGGGTAACCCTTGTCCATTCTTCGTCGGACTCAGAGGCACTGCTCCCAGAGGTTCCCGTCTGTTCTTCCAGGTTTACCCGGATTCTGCGAGCCTGGGAATGGCTGGCAGAATGTGGGGACCTGGTCTCCTGTGTCCTGCGCAGTTCAGAGGAGTCTTCAGATTCCTCCTTGCTGTCAGGATTTGATGGGTACCCCCTCCACTGACCTAACTGGGCAGAGGTTTTCAGGATGCCCTTAATGGGCCTACTCTCCTGGGGTTCCCCACTGAACTGTATTGTACTTGGGTGCCCATACCCGGATGCCCACCCCTCCATTCCTGGATGGTACTGGCCTATGAGCCCCATGCTTCTGGCTGGATAGTAATCTGCCATCCCTGTGGCCCTGTGCTCATGTGCGCCAGGGGACATGGGGGTGGCAGAGTCCAGGGACTGAGAGGTATGAGGGCCTCTGGTACTAGGGCTCCTGAGGTTATGCTCCGGAGTTTCCATTTCCCAGCGAACCTCATCTCTGTCCGCCCCTGCTCCCTGTTGCAATGCAAGAGCCTGCATTTGTGCCTTCAGTTCCTCAGTTAAGGCCTTACTCGACTCTATCAGTCTCTCCTGCATCGCTACCTGCTGTTGGAGCCTATCATTGTGTTGACAGAGGGCCTCATTTTCCCTCTGTGCTTCCTGGTTGGTCCTGGAGAACTGGGCCAGTCTTTGCTGCAGGAGGGTTACCTCCTGAGCTGTGTCCCTATTGGCCTGCTCCTTTCTTGCTAGAGCATCCTCCACCCTCCTGGTGTGCTCTAGCAAGTTCTGGTTTTCTTTTTGGAGGTCACCCAGTCCCTGGTGGGCCAGGTGATTTTCTTCCATTTTCCTTTTTAAATGGCAGACTTCCTGGCCTAAGGCGTCTCTTTCCTGACTAAGAGCCTGCATTTGTGCCGCCAGGTCGTCCCTTTGCCTTTGGAAGGCACCAGCTTTCTGGCGCTCCTGATCAAACTCTGCCTGGGTATCCAGGTCTTTCAGGATCAGTTTATTGCTCTCCTTTTTCTCTCTGTCTAGTTGGATTTGCAGGGTGGCTACCTGCTCTGTGCATGCCCTGTTGAAATTGATCTGTTGCTCCAGCTTTTTCTGGCTCTGCAGTAAGGAGTCCAAACTGTCTTGGTGCTCCTTCTGCAGGGCCAGAAATCTAGTATCCTGTTCTGACTTTTCCTTTTGCAGCACATCCATATCCTCCTTTATTTTAGTAATGTACAGTCTGCTGTCATTTTCTGACTCCTGGCTCCTCTGCAGCCTCTGCTCAGAAGAGTCCAGATCAGATTGGACCTTCTGTAATGCCATCTGTTGCCTATTTGCCAGATTTTGGCTTTCAGCACATCTATCCTGCATGTCTCCCATATATAGGTACAGGTATGCTGCTATCCTGGCGATCTTATTGTGTTCCTCTTTGGCTTTAGGAGCCATATATAGTTCACTCAGGGCCACATGTAAGGGACCCTGATCTCTATATATATCTGACCCTGTTTCAGTGACCTGTTGTGTGATGGCCTGCAACCACACATCCTGGCCCTGTTCGGTCCATTCACCTCTCACAAATAGCTTATGCAAGAGGTGCTCTCTGGCTATTTTCATGTCTACTAAGGTCGTCATTCTAGAGATTGGTCTCTGTCCTGACTTACAGAAGTTAGTATTTTATTTTTGCAGAACAGAACTTTTCTTGGAGTGTCCCTTTTGAGGAATGCTTCACAGCGTAATGCAGCGTGGTGATCCGACCGGGTGTATGTATCCCGTCAGTTAGCACACTGTATTAATCTGCACAAATGGTAAATCTAACCCAACGTCTCGGCTCGAGCCCCCACTTTGTAAGAGGATTCAATTCAGCACTACAGCTAAGTTAACGCCTAGTCTAGAATACTGAATGAAAACCCTTATTGATATATCTTTAGGTCCAGTTCATGCGTTCTGGATGACTACCCTTATATAACACCCCTCTCTTGGAATCCCCCTGACCCCACTGAGCCCAGAAGTAGTTCTGTTTTGCAAGTTAAAAGGGTTTATTTGATGATTTAAACAATAGATATATATATGACACTTTATAATAAATTAATAATTGAATAGCACACTTAATCTGATATGATAAAGATTGACAACAGAGAATCTGGCACTAGCACACTTCTTTATAATTACTAAGGAGTTGAGATGAAATGGATAAGGTGGCACACTGGTAAATAGGAACAAAAGTATAATGTGGTAGAGGATGCTTTATGTAAGCTCAGGTGGATGCAATATTCAATGAATGCAGTACAGAAAATACGCAATATGATTTCAACCAAACAATGTAATCACTTTTCTCTGGCTACTCCCCTCCCCCCCCTTGATGCAAGGCAAGGAAATGGAAGGAAACACACAGTTCTCAGAAATGCAATCAAATGTGATTCAGTTCAATCCCAGCAAGCTTACAGAAAACAGATAGGAGTTTTGAAAACACAGGCAAATGCTTTGATAGGTGCTAGCAATGAATGAGAAATATGCTGGAAACGCTCTTAATTCCCTTTTAGAGGTTCAGGATGAGTGGTATCTAGTTAATATTAGTCCAGGCTCACACTAGCAATGATGCAGGGATAGTTAGCAGGTTAAACGAATTTCTGGCAAATGGAATCAGGCAGCAGCAGTTTTTTTACATGTGAAGAAATTGCAAATCGCGGCAAAATTCGCGGATGCGCCGAGCGCTATTACAAAGGAACCGCAAGGACTATCTCTACCGTTTTGGGGTCCTAGGAAAGCCTGGGATCTCAGCTTCCAAATGAAAGTTATTGCAAGTCTCTAGCCCAAACGGTTGCGGAGATATGAGTAATTTAGTAAAGGTCGTTTTTGGTTTTGTAAATTTTAAACGCACACTTTTTCAAAATGACAAATTTTACTAGAAATGACAGGTGACAGATAGGAGGCAGTTCTACTTAGGTTAAATAGATTGAATTAGATGAATTTAAACTAAGAGATGTGTTCTGAGTTTTGCTAAGTACTCACAAGAGATTTTGAACAGGAAAGCGACTTGGTCACGATCTTCAGTCTGGTCAGGTCTTTCCGGATTCTGCTCACAGCGCCTGGTCTGGTCTCGGCTAGGCACAGCACTGCTTTCTCTCTGGTCTGGTCTCTGCTAGGCACAGCACTGCTTTCTCTCTGGTCTGGTCTCTGCTAGGCACAGCACTGCTTTCTCTCTGGTCTGGTCTCTGCTCTGGATAGATTGAAGTCTCTAGTTTGGCTTTCTGGAGTTTGATGGAGGTAAGTATGGATTTTTCCGGCAGGGCTTCCAGCGGCAGATGAAATTGAATGTCTCTATGTGTCCTGACTCTCTGCTTTTATCTGTTTCTTGAGAATGGGTGTGTGTGTTGCATCACTAGACTTGCCCCTCTCATTCGTCATTGGTCAGGCTTCCATTCCTCCGCTTGATTGGCAAACTGAACTGTGAGTCAGATTGATGTCATTTTATGATCTCTTGAAACAACCTCCCTTGTCATCTGTGCACCCAAATATATATATGATCAAAATCCATACTTCAGAGTTACACAGTTGTTTGAAATTACATATACATGGTGTGGCTGAATTTAGCCATGTCTATGTCCAAATCTGCTCATTCTCGGAGCTTGCATTCAAAGAGTGTACATAATTGACTTTTTAACTGCTTTTCCAATTTCCGACATGGACCCAACTTTACATACATGTGTGCAGGGGGTAGGGACATTAACTGATGAAGTTTCAGATTTTTAACATGCACACATTTAGAGTAATATCCACTTTTCCGCTAAAACCCCCCTGAACATACCACCGGTTCCTACCACGTCTTAAACTGTGGGCAGAAAAATCACAAGAATTATGGTATCATTTATAAAATTTTCACATGTCCGCACTATGAGTTATTCATCTTTTTAAAGTTATGTTCTGGCTCCAAAGGGGTGTGGTTTACCCTCAGCACAAGGTTGAATTTCTGGTTCTTTCCAGTTCTGCCAAGCCAGCTTGCTCTCACAGGCAGTGCTCCTCCCAGCTCCTGCCAAGAGGAAGCTACAATTTACGACTGCGGTAATAAAAACCTTTGCCTGAGTGAAGAGGGCTTTGTTCACTCTCTTGCAGAGCACAGATAATTCAATTATCAGATAGATGGCATATCCTTAGCTTGGGCAGCAAAAGGAAGGTTGGCCTGGGAACACAGTGGTGACTCAAGTTTCACTCCTGATGGGTAGTTGCTAGGCAAAATCAAATTCCTTAAGCCAGACCTTCAGCTAACTGGCAGGTTTTTTGTTGCTTTTTAACTTAACTTGCAATTTTACACATGCAGCTAGAATGCTGATTCTAAGTGCAAAACTATGACATTTCAACAGTTACAAAGGCATGTGACACCAAACATAGGTCACTCATTTAATCTAAACATTTTCGATTTTAGTGTCTTTAAATCCAGTTGCAGTTAGGCTTAAGCTGCTGACTCCATAGCATTTTTGTTATAAGCATTGTTTTTGGGCTCTTCATTTCCCAGATTTTGTAGGCACACAAAACTCCATTCTGCCAAATGTCTGCTGGTGTTCAGTGAATATTTTGCACATGTTGCAAGGTTTGAAATAGGCATTTTGCTTGCCTTCAGAAAAACACACAGTGGGTTTTAAAACGCCGGCTTTTGGATAGTGGTGAGTACTGGTACTGCACCCATTTTTGGGATTTTCTTGGATTAATGCATTCTAAACAGGAATGGTTCTTACATGGTAGTAAATCCTTGCTTAACATTGTTTTGATGGGGCTCCTTACAGTAAGATGGTTATGTGGAACCCCACAAAAAGGGTTGAATCTTTAAAGTGGTCCAATGAGTCACGATTTCAGCAACTTTTTGACATCAGTACAAGTGGATTTTGTTAACAAAGACCTTTCTTTACCCTGGTGGGTGGCAAGTTAGGTAACCATTTTGGTGTGCGCACAACTGCGCAGCTTTCCTGGATTTCGGCGCACATGTGGGTTTTCCGCCATCTTGAATTTCCTAAGCCCACAGCACCAAATGTTGTAGCAGGGTAGCTTAAACGTGGGTCAGGACACCCTACACTCCAGAAAATTGAGTCCCTATTGGAATTTAGGAAAAAACTAAACTTCTAAAAGGGTAGACAATGCTGGCTTTTTGGTTCTGTATTGTTATCCCACCTGTGCCCTGGTGAAATTTTTTTGGCCCTGTTCCTTTATGGAACGGCGCTCTATAAATGCAGAATACATACATAAATACATACATACCTTGCCAAGCTGGGCGTAGCCTTACACAAACCCTTGACCATTAACTACTCCAAAGGTTTAAGGTCTGTGCAAACCGTAAACCTACTTCCCCAAATATTTTTGTGAAAATAACGTATTCCTCAGACACAAGCCAACAACTCTCTATTACTGAATATCTACTCTACATCTGTCACTGCCCTGGACACGTATCGAATCACACTTTCCTAACCATCCACTATTAGGGACAACTCTGTCCCCAATCTAACTCCAACTACAAATCCACCCAGCTCACTGCACAAATGTTACCTTTTATGACATTAAATGCATGCACACATTCTTCCCACACAAATCTACTGTCTTTCTTAAGCAACCTCCTGATAGGTTTTGTGTTCCGTAATACTTGCAAAATCCCACACAAACTTACTGTAGTACTCACACAATCGCAAAAACAGTCTTGCTTCTTCCTTATTGGTGGGAGCTGGCGTGTTTCTTATGGCTTCCACTGGATCCACTTTGGGTCGGTACCCGTTCCCACCCACGAAATGTCCCAAGTACTTCATCTCACATTCTTTGAACTTACACTTGCTTCTTTCCATCCTGAAACCTTTCTCAGTCAATCTTGGCAACACCATTTGCAATCTTTCATTGTGCGCCTTCTCTCCCTTTCTGTACACAATTATATCGTCCCGGTACACCAGTGTACCTTTTAGTCCCCTTAAGCACTTGTGTCATGGCCCTTTGGAACACAGCGGCTGTTGACGGCAAACCAAATTGCATCTTATCGATACATCCCAAAGTGTGTGATAAACGCGGTTGTCTCTACTGTCTTTTGTCAAGTTTATTTGATGATACGCATTAGTGAAGTCAAACATTGTGAAAATATTTGCTCCCTCCATGCAATTTAACATCTCGCATATAATCAGCATGGGAAAACTGTCCACTTGGATGTTCCTTCTCAAATCTCTTAAGTCTGCACAGATCCAGAGTTAGCCATTTTTCTTCACAGCTACTACTAGACGCCTGGGTTAGTGTTGCGCATACAAGAATTTACTTCATTTGTTAGGTACTATGGGACTTGTCCATTGCCAAGATTTGATTTTTTTCTATAACCTCTTCCTTTTCCAATCTGTCAGACTCCACTCTGTCCACCAAAACAAATGGAATGGGCCTGGCTTTCTTGTGAATAACTGGGATCGCGTTGGGCTTGAACAGGATTCTGTGTGCATACCCTTTAAGCAACCCCAACTTGGGCTGGAACACCTTTGACACATCACCCTTATCCACATCAAATTTCCCACTGCTCGGAATTGCATGGATCCAGTCGGATTTTAAGCTTAGCCGGATCCCTCCAACCAAATACATTCACTCTTTTCGTAGCCACATATATCTTTATTTCAGCTGTGCGACTCTTGAACTGTACAGTGCTCTTGATCCAACCTCTGATATGTATTCTAGAATCTTCAAAACCCCTGGGTTTCTTATATCGGAATGGTGTAACTTGGGTCTGAGTCTTTTGGCCCTCAACTCGTGACACTTATGAACAGTTATCCACCATCACTTTTAGCATCCAATTCTCGATAACTTTCTCGCAACTAGGGGGCGTGGCCAACTGCTGAATGATGCGCATGTAAACCTTTGGAGCTCCCATACCACCGGAGAAATCCTGTTAAAATCCTGCAAGACAATCCCTAGGAGCGGATACCGGATGGAAGGGGAGGGAAGTTGAAGTGTGCAAGAAGCAGAATCCTCACTCTGGAAGGTGAGTGAGGCGGGGAACCGGCCCGGAGGTCTGCCGAAAAACTGCGCCGGGAAGAAGCATCCAAGATGGCCCCGGCAGTGAACTGAAGAGGGGGAAGGCGGCTCGCCCGGCGACTGGGAACAGAGGAGACGTGCTGCGTGCCCAGGCTGGGTGCGCGACAGGAACAGGTAGCAGGCTCGGCCCCGGTGGGGAGAGAGCCGGGATACACCTGATTTGTTGCGGCGGGGAGAGGCTTGGAGGCGGCCCCCCCCCTGCACTGGAGCCGTGAAGCGGGCAGACGAGGAGGAGCACCGCCCAGGACCTGAGGTTAGTGGGGCCTTCCCCTCACCCAGGGAGGAAGGCAGCTGTCCCCCTGAGAGGTGGGAGGGAGACGCAGCTGCGGCGGATGAGAAGTGGACAGTGGAGCGCACAGCGCAGAAAGTGGCTGTGAGGTGAGCTGAAGAGGAGCCCCCAGGAGTGGAAGTGTACTCGTGTTACAGAGCTGGAACCCCGGAGGATGTGGAGGGGCCAGGGGGGGGAGGCGGGGGAACTGCCAGTAGAAGGATAAGGGTAACATTTTGCTGGGTCCCCACCACTGGAAGTGCCCCGCAGCTAAGAGCAGATTGTGTGTGAGAGTCGAAGCAGGCTATCTAGTAGGCAGGAGGAGGAAAGGAGGGGCACCTGCTGAAGAGACACTAGGGGGTGGAAGCAGTAGCTGCCCCCAGGGACTGGAATGGTGGCACAGTAGAGGAGGAGGAGAAGAAGAAGAGGTGGAGGGTACCCCCATCTGAGCAGGTGGAGGCAGAAGACCCGGCTGGTGGATAGTTGAGACCCGGCGCGAAGGAGTGCAGCAGTAACCTCTACAAGAACCATACGTGGTAGCTGGGGCTCCTGGGGCTGCAGGCCCCCCTGGGGCAGTGGACTTGGTGAGTGGGGGACGCGTGGTGGAGAGTGGAACCATGAGAACGATGAGGGCCTGTTGAGGGGCCACCGGGACCTGCGGCAGGGAGTTGAGACACCGCTGGGGGATACACAGTGAGACAGGCGGTACCAGACACTAGAGTGCCAGCTGGGTACGGGGCTACAGAGTCCAACATGGTTAAAAGCCAGCAACGAATTGAAAAATATACAGAAGCAAAGGACAGACCACACAGACAGGATGGATCAGATCGACAGGCAGGGGAGAGACCCTCAGGAGGGGAAGGAAGTATAGTGACTCTGGAATCGCTAATGGAGGCGATACTTCGGGAAAGCATCAAGGAGGTGGGGGTGGACGTCACCCCTGGTGAGGGCTGACCTTCTCAAAGTGTGCGAGAGGGTAATAGAAGTGGAGCGGAGGGTCAGTACGGTGGAAGATGACGTCCAGAAGCTCAAAAACCGGGTGGCGGGCCTAGTGTGGGCAGCCTGAGTGGTTGAAGCTAGAGCGGAGGACGCGAAGGGCCGCTCTAGGCAGTGCAACATCCGTTTGGTTAGGGCTCCGGAGCGAGAGGAGGGACCCAGTGCGAACTATTTGTTGAAAACCTGATCCTAAAAAGGTACTGGTGATCAAAGGCTTATCCAACCTCTTCACTATGAAGAGGGCCCATAGGGTCCCGGGGAGGGCCCCCCCGCTGGGTGCCCCACAGAGGGTGATGGTGGGCAGAATTATGAACTTTCGAGATCGGGATGCTATGCTACAAGACGCCCACAGAGAGGGCCACTACGCGATTAGTAATGCAAAGTTGAGGATTTTTCCGGACTTTACATTGGAGGTGCAGCGTCAGAGGAGGTCCAACGACGCAGTGAGAAGCCCTCTACGGGAACTCAATCTAAAATATATGATGCCCTTTCCGGCGAAGCTAAAGGTGTTGTTGGGGGCTGGGTGGGTGGTGGGGGAGTCTTGGTTCTTCGCATCCCCAAGAGAGGTATGGGACTGGTTGGACATGAGGGCACATAAGATGGACCCCCAGCCTGCGGGGGGGGGGGGTTTAAGGAGACGGCGGGACCAGACTCGGAAGAACGTGGGTAATGCTGAACGGGAAATGAGGAGGGGACAGCAATACAGGGACGGGCTATTTGGAAGTGAGGAGGTAGTGAAATAGGGGGGGGAGTGATGTCGGAGGGGTGGTATGGGGAAGGTGATGGATCCCCCCCAGTCCAAGCGACGCTACTGGCTACTAACCCCCATGGGAGGAGAGGATGGGGGGTTGAGTAGGTCAATGGGTCTACAATCAAGGGGAAGGAGGGAGTGGTGGATTGGAGTTCAGGGGGGTGGGTCTACTTATGCTAGTTGTAGGAATTGGGGGGTGGAGGGGAAGAGACAGGGGCAAGAGAGAGAGGGGGGAGGGGGAGCAAGGGAGGTGGAGTGTGGGGAGGGGGGGAGGTTAAAGCGCCAAGTTGGGGACAGGTGCAAGAAAGGGGGTTGGGGACAAGGAGGGGAGGCTAGATGCGGCACAGTAGCAAAAAGGTGTGAGGGGAAAGTAGGGGTGGATCTGAGGGAAGATATTAGGGGGACTGGGAGGGAGGAGGGGATAACGTGAGTGACGATATCAATAGCTTAGATAGGTAGATTAGGAAGTTTGAAAATTGGGACATGGAATGTCCGGGGATTGGGGAATTACCAGAAGAGGCGGAGAGTGGGGGAGTTTCTGAAAAGGCAAGGGATACAAGTGGCCTTCATACAGGAGACGCATGCGGGTACAGAGGTGTGGGGAAAACTTGGGAGGGACAAGTGATTGGCATGACATTCAACCCAGGCTAGGGGGGTGCTCAACTGGGTGGCAAGGGGGACACCACTGAAGGTGGAGGCGGAATCAAAGGATGAGATTGGCAGAAAGGTGCTGCTACAGTGCTCATGGGAGGGTAAGACAATCTGTTTGGTTAATACGTACGCGCCGAATATAGATGAAAAAGAATATTTCCCCCAAGTGCTTCGTATGATGGTGGCGTATAGGGGGGGACATGATAATATGGGGAGGAGATTTTAATTGTCATCTGGATGAGCGGTTGGATGGGTTGGGGAGCAGGGGGGTGCCTAAGAAGTATATGGCAGGGTCCCTTCATGGGATAATGCAGAAGCTTGACCTGGTGGAGGTGTGGGGGGAGAAACATGGGGAGGAAAGGGCTTATTCTTACTATTCGGGGGTGCACGGCTCATATTCGCGCTTGGATTACATTATAACGGGAAGGTAGCATTGCCAGTATTTTGGGGAAACAATGTATTTAGGGCGCACTCTGTCGGACCACTCCCCCTTATTGGCTACGGTATTTGGGTCCAATGAGAGACCCCCGCAGCGGATGTGGCGTTTGCAGAGGAAGGCGCTGCAGGATGGGGAATTTGTGGGGGAACTCAGAGAAGGGATTAGATCATACTTCGAGTTGAATGGGAGGGTCGGTGGAATCTAGGGGAGTGCTGTGGGAAGCCTTTAAGGCAACTGTGATAGGGAAATGCCTAGCCATGACGGTAGGGAATTCGTAAGAGACTCCTAGACACGTTGCAATGAGTGGAGGGACAGGTGGCGGAACTGGATAGGGAGGCGGCGGGGGGTGTAGAGGTGGGGGAGGCCTTGGCACGGAAGTTGTAACTCTATCAGGAAACCCTGGCGGAGTTGTCGCACTTCGATAGCAGCAGGCGGGATGTCAGACTGTATGGGGAAGGGGACAAGGCGGGCAATCTGTTGGTCTGGTTGATTGGTAGGGAGAACCCGAGTCGGGTTATAACCCAGCTAAGGTCAAACACGGGGGAGATAGTTGGACCCAGAAGGAGAATAATGACGCCTTTGTAGCATTATATAAGGGGTTATATACGAGTGAGCAAGGTTACGTAGATGTGGATGTAGAGGATCTCATGGAATCGCTGCAGTTACTGAAATTGGGGGAGGATATGGGGGAGGAATTGGAGGCCCCGATTGCGGAGGGGGACAGTCACTGGGCGATCCGCGCAATGAGGAGAGGTACAGCGCCGGGTAGTGATGGGCTCCTGGTGGAGTTTTACTCAATGTATGCAGATCTCCTGGTACCACAGCTTCAGAAAGTGTATGAGGTGGCTTTTCAGAGAGACTGTCTCCCGGAATCGATGAGACATGGGAGCTGGGAAGAAGGACGCGGCAAGGGTGTGCGGCTTCCCCAATTCTGTTTGCCCTGGCCCTGGAACCAGTGGCGGCGTTCCTACGGCAAGAAATTATGGATGCCGGAATTGAAGTGGGGGGGGGTCAAAAGCACATAGTGTCCCTTTACGCGGACGACTTGCTGTTGTATGTGGTAGAGCCCAAGGTGTACCTCCCGAGTTGCTAGAGATACTGCAGAACTTTCGATACATGTCGGGTTTCTGGATCAATCTGGAGAAATCGGTGCTGTTCCCGTTAGGGGGGTTACGGGGTTGCCCACTGGGGGAGCTACCGGAGCTGGAGATAAAATGGGAGACAGAGTAATTTCGATACTTGAGGATACGGGTATTCCATGAGTTGGAGGACATGTTCGTACACAATACGGGGAGGGCATTGTCCAGAATAGGAGACTCCGTCCAATTCTGGAAGAAATTACCCCTTTCTCTGATGGGCAGGATGGCGCTATGTAAAATGGTGATCCTGCCATGGTTAGGGAACTATTGTAGGATACGGGGAGGAAGGGGGTGTCCTTGGAGATACTGCGGAGACCTAGGGAGGATGGGGGACTGGGCCTCCCAGATTATGAGAAATACTTTGTGGCGGCACAATTGCAGGTGGTGTTAGTGTGGGATCAACCGGGGGGGAGGCCCTTAAGGGATTAATAGGGAGTCTGCCGCCGAATCGTAGGCCGGAACGGTAGTGCTCGAGGCGGTGAGGGAAACATGGAGGACGTATGTTGGTGGCAGAGGGGTCGGAGGGCGGTATGAGGGCAGTCTCCCATGGGGTGCTGATCAGAAGCTCCGTCAAGCGATTGGGAGGGTATGGATACAGAGGTTTAGGGAGAAAGGGTGTGAAAGGGTGTGAAACGGTGGGGGGGGTCTTTTTGAAGGAGGGAAACTACTTACTTGCAAGGATTGGTGCCGGAAGTTTGACCTATCGCAGGGGTTTTTCCTACCATATAGGGCAGTGGTTCGATGGCTGGAGGAGCTGTGGATAGGAATTTCGGAGGAGCCGTGTTCGGTACTCAGAGTATTGTTAGACCAGGCCGGGGGTAGGGCCCGCATTTTCGCGGATCTATAAGGCCCTTCGGGAGAGGAGGGCAGAGGGGGAATTGAGGGTTAAGGAGAAGTGGGAGGTGGACATGGGACGTCCAATACCGAGAGCGGAATGGGCGCAGATCTGGGGGTTGCTCCCGCAGACATCAAGGAACGCCCGTTTTCAATTGGTTCTATTCAATATTTTACATAGGACATATGTGACCCTGGTGATACTCCGTGCAATTGAAAGGGATCTATCGGATGAGCGTACAAGATGTGGGACGGCGCAGGCAGGGTTCTGGCAAATGACATGGGACTGCAGAATAATAGCTGAATATTGGGACGAGGTTCTAAAAGGAGTGAATAGTTTGTTGGGAACCAGACTGGAACGTTGCCCGGAAACGTGTCTATGGGGTAAGCTCCCAGGGGGGAAGAGGCATAAAATACGGAACAGAATGGTCTGGTTTCTGCGATCAACCTCTGGCGGAAGGATGTGCGGAGATGGGGGTTGGCGGAATTGAGGGTTCTGCAGAAGGTGGAATCTGAAACGGAAGGTGTAACAATCCACTGGACCCAATTGCTAAATGATCTGTCAAAGGACAACGATTTACGACCGCCGTGAAGAAACAGAGATAGGGGTGGGAGGATGAGGGGGATAAGGTGGAATGGGAAAGGTAGGAACTAGTGAACTGGCAACAGACCTGCTTGATCCTCACGGAAACCATGGACGTTGTAGGACTGGAGTGGAGGCCCGATGGGCTAATCTGGACACTGGAAGGGGGAGGGAGGGGAAGTTACTGATACTGTTTAATTAAAGTTATTCAATGTGTCTAGGGGAGGGGTTTGGGGGGAGTGGGGATAGGAAGGAGGGGGAGGGCTGGGTGCTTGGGTTGTTATTATAAAATGGCAATAAAGAGTGTTTAAGCTTGGGATATGGGGGGAACTGGGCCTCACCAAGCATGAAAAACTGTTCACGGCTGTGGCACTGGGGACAGGCAAGAGACTAATTGCTGCAAACTGGGATCAGCAGCAGTTCTGAACCTCGACCGATGGGCAAACGAGGTCACCAGGTGCGCCTCTTTGGAGCGGCGAATTTACACAGCAAGAGGCTGCCCACTCAAGTTCCAAAAGGTCTGGGGCAAATGGTTGGACGAACAATGAAAGCCCCGCCTCAACCCCTCCCCTCCTTTCTCTCCTTTCTCCCACCCCCACTGTTGCCACTGGTGGGGTAACCTGATGGGGTCTCCCCTGCCCCCATAACTAGGATGGACTTGATTGTGACTATCTACACCACTGAATGAATTGCCTTCTGCTTAATTGTGTAGGTTTCTTGTACTTGTTAAACAATAAAATGTGTTTTAAAAAAAAAAAGTGTGTTTCAAAAAAACTCTCTCGCAATTAGGGCATTTCAATCCTTGGTTATTGTCTTAGCACACTACAACAACCCTTTCATCCTACGAGTCAGAATCATCTTTCACTTTCGATACTTTCTTTTTATACCTGCAAACCACTGCAAAGTGACCTATTCATGCCGCACATATCTGGTCAATAGCCGGGCAGTTTCTGGATGTGGCATAATGTCCTGCTCTCCCACACCAGAAGCATCTATCGCTGTCTCTCGCTTCGCCCGGCTTAAATGAGCTTTAATTTGCCAATTTCTTTTTCATTTTTGGTAGCACCAGAATCTTTGCGCTTTTCATGTATGGAATCCTCCTCGTTCTCATTCCGCATTTCCTTTTTCTTCCCGACCACGTTGATATGCGTTTGTTCTCATGGCTCCTCTTTCTTGCTTCCCTCAGACTGTTGCACATTTTTTCTTGCTCTTGACCTCTTTAGAGCACCTCCGAATATGTTCAATTATTTTCGCAATTGCCAGCACCTGCTATAGTGATGGGTCTCCTACAATCCACAACCGCTCTTGAATTGGTGAGTCTTTGGTATGCACAATTACTTAACACGTATCAATTCTTCAGTGGTAATACCTGCTCCAAACCGACACGTAAGCACCAACTTCTTCAAAGAGGACACATTCTTCCTTTTGCACTCTTGTGTACAAATTGAATCTACTGATAGCAACATTCATTTCTGGCGCATAATAATTATCTAGTTGCCCAACTGTGTGTTCATGAATGTCTGGGTTCCCAGCATCTAGCTGGAAGTTCTCTATATTTGCCCTGCCCCTCTCAGCCAAGTGCATGTAACAGGAGTAATCTCCTTTCGTCCGCTGTTAGGTTCTATTGATCAACAGTTTTAATGTAGTTTCGCCAATATTCCCTCCACTCTGGCCAAGGTACAGCAGCTTGACCTGGATTTGGGAGAACACCTTTGGAGGTTTGGGGTGGGGGTGTAGAGCGATTCCTTGCATGGCCATGTCTTAAATGGTCTATAGCCACACTGTACACACTTCCAGTGTTGCACCATCCACTCAGCAAAATTATCAATGATCAACCTTTCTGACAATACTGAGACGAGGAAGATGATAGAATTTCGTTCACCTGGCACTGTGACGAAGAAGGCACTCTGCAGTATGCAGCTGCGTAGAGGAAAATGCTTGCTTGTCCAAGATCGCCGCACACCACCCGGCGTCCAAACGTCCTTTCCTCTAGTGACTTAGAGCTCTTTGAGGCTGTGCACATTGAGCTGCGTGCGCACTCGTCCAAACAGATATGCTTCCTCACGGTACCTCTGGCCTTGATACCTCACTTGGGCCCTCGCCGACACCACTCTCCGGGTCTTTGCTGAAGCTCGGGCGATTCTGGAGACCAACCTCAGCTCAATCAGAGTGCCTCGACTGGCAGGTTGCCAGCCGTCCTGTGTGGGTTTGTGCCACTAATGTTGGCATCACTCATCGCCAAATTATTTGTTTTCCTCAAGAACACAGGGTGTGGCGAGTAGGAAAAAACAGTTTTATTCAATACACTAGCGCCCCGGCGCCCCGTACATCATCTCTCAGTCCCTCTCAACCATCTTCCCCCATTCACATTCCACATCTTGTGCCCATACAGACGACAATCCGTTTCTCG